>NC_135311.1:138994432-140194432 GCF_048772815.1 Callospermophilus lateralis | reverse complement strand
TGCTTGCCTCCCAAGCACAAGCCCTGCGCTCAGTCCCCAGCACCAAAAAACCAAAACAAACAAAAGTAAAGAACAAGAACCAACTGGACTTTATCAAAATTAAAACCTGTGTGTTTCCAAAGATAGCCCTGAAATGAAGAGGTGGCCAGGTGCAGTGGCCACACCTGTAATGCCAGCTACGGGGGGCGGGGCTGAGGCAGGATGACCCTGAGTTTAAGGCCAGCCTCAGCAACTTAGCAAGACCCTGTCTCAAAATTAAAAGAGTGCAGCCCAGTGGTAGAGCATTTGCCCACCTGCGTGAAGACCTGGGTTCAAGCCCCACCAAGAAAAAAATAAAAAAGAATGAAGTTTGACCTTACCTAACAAAATCTGTAAGAGTTAACTCAAAATGATCATAAGGCCTAAATGTAAGCCATAAAGCGCCCAGAAGAAAACAAAACAAAGCTCCACAACATTGAATTTGGCTCTAATTTTTTGGTCATGACACCAAAGCACACACAACAAAAGAAAAATTAGATAAACTGGATTTCATGACATTTTTTTAAAATTGTGCATTAAAAGAATATCCAATACTTGAGGCCCTGGGATCAATCCTCTGCATCACAAAAAAAAGAAAAAAAAGAGAGACAGAGGGCTGAGATAGCTCAGTAGTAGATTGCTTGCCTAGCACCAGGAGGCATTGGGTTCAATTCTCTGCACCACATTAAAAAAAAAAAAAAAAAAAAAAAAAAAAATTGATGGAAAAAATAAATTAAACAAAAGTATTGGGGCTGGGGATGTGGCTCAAGCGGTAACGCGCTCGCCTGGCATGTGCAGGGCGCTGGGTTCGATCCTCAGCACCACATAAAAATAAAATAAAGATGTTGTGTCCACCGAAAGCTAAAAAATGAATATTAAAAAATTCTCTCTCTCTGTCTTCTCTCTCTAAAAATAAAAGTATCAAGAGAGTATAAAGGTGCAGGGCACAGAGGCCACACAAAGGCTGAGATAGGAATATTGCAAGTTCAAAGCTATCCTCAGCAACTTAGTGAGAGGCCATTCCAAAATAAAAAGAAATAAATAAATAAGTCTGCGATGGTGTTTAGCGGTGAGCATAGCTGGCTGCCTTCCAAAATAAGAAATAAGGGCTGGGGCTATAGCTCAGCTGGTAGAGTGCTTGCCTCGCAGGCACAAGGCCCTGGGTTCAATCCCCAGCACCATAAAAATAAACTTAAAATAAATAAGAAATAAAAAGGGCTGGGGATGTAGCTTAGTGGTAAAGCACTCCAGGGTTCAATCACCAGTATCAAAAAATTAAAAAAAAAAAAAAAAAGAGTATAGGGCTGGGGCTCAACGGTAGAGCTGCTCGCTTAGCACATGAGGGGCACTAGGTTTGATCCTCAGCACCACATAAAAATAAGTAAATAAAATAAAGGTACTGTGTCCAACTAAAACTGAAAAATAAACATAAAAAAACAGTATAAAGGCAAGCCACAGAAATAGAAAAAAAATTTGCAAATCATATAAATGATAAGAAATTCATATTCAAAATATATGGAAAACTTTTAGAACAACATACCCAATTCAAAAATGGGCAAAGAGGGCTGGGGTTGTGGCTCAGTGGTACAGCGCTCGCCTAGTATGCGTGAGGCACTGGGTTCGATCCCTGGAACCACGTAAAAATAAAAAATAAAGGTATTATGTTCATCTACAACTAAAAAATTTTTTAAAAAATGGGCAAAGAACTTGAGTAGACATTTACCCACAGATGATATACACACTACCCATAAACACTTGAAAGGTGCCCACATCACTAATCATTATGCAAATACAAATGGAAAACAGGAGCGCACCTCACACCCAGGAGGACATTAATTTAAAAAAAAAAAAAAAAAAGCAGAAAATGGACTCCCTGAATGGCTCCATGGGGGACAGTCTGCTTATCACTGAAAAGACTGGTTCATTGTGCTGTAACACCCCCCACCCCATCCAAAAACAAAAACAAAAACAAAAACAAGCATCGGTGAGGATGTGGACAACCTGGCCTCACTGCACCCCGCAGCCATGTCTGTGGAAAACACTGTGGGGTTCCTCAAACGCCCAGAAACCGAATCACCACCAGATCCCATTTCTGGATATAGATCCAAAAGAACGGAAAAGAGCATCTCAGGAGAGACCTCAATGAGCGCTCAGGTTCACAGTGGCCAAACTGGGGGAACCCGTGTCCAGCCACAGGAGCGTGTGAGCAAAATGTCGCCCATGCCACAGGCTATCCAGCCTTCCGAGGCAAGGCCCTAGACACACTGCAACAGGGATGACTGAGGACATCATGCTAAGAGAAAGGAGCCCTCACAGCAGACAGGTACTGCATGATTCCACCACATGAAACCCCTGGAGTCATCGATTCCCAGGGTGAGAAAGCATGGAGGCACCAGGGCCCAGGGGAGCGGAGCAGGGACGAGCATCCCCCTACAAGGGGAAGAGGGCTAGAGATGGAGGGCGGTGTGCGCAAGTCCCATTTGTTGCATTTTGTGTTTGCTTGTTGTAGTGCTGGGGATGGAACCCAGCGTCACCTGCCCGTCACCTGCCCGTTCGGCCGAGCAGGTGCTCGAACGTAGGGCCCAATGCAATTTTTAAAAACTGGAAAAAATTAATTTAAAAATATTGTTATCTCAGAGGGGGACTTTTACCTGGAATATGTAACAAATTTATAGCTCAATTAACAAAAAGACAAATCAGCCAGTTGCAAAGCAGGCAAAGGGCCTGACTAGACAATCCTCCAAAACTAAGCAAATGACCATAAGCACAAGCAAAGATGTCCCATGCATTACTCATTGAGGAAATGCAAATCAAAACCACACTCAGACAGCACTTCACACCCAGGAAGATGACCACAATCAGGTCAACAGCAAGTGCTGGCAAGCGTGGAGACAGGAATGGCTCTGACGGAGTGGAGGGAGTGTGCTATGGTGCTCCCCTTCCAGACAGCTGGCGTCACCCGGGCACGTCCTCTCCCAGGAGAGCTGTTCCCAATGCTGACACTGAGTCCCAGAGTCAGTGCAGAACCCTGAACACCTGTCCCAAGTCCCAGGGTGACAACCATCTGTTAACCAGGGGTTCCCAGGAGCACTTCCTCGAGTTCCATCATTGCTAGAACAGCTCACAGATGAGGAGGGTACTTCACTATCTCAGGTTTGTTATAAAGGACAAAACCCAAGAATAGAGGGAGAGACTCGGAGAGAAGGTAAGGGCGCAGAGCTTCCTGCCTCTCTGGGCCTGCCAGCCCCCAGCCCTAGTTTAGGGATTCTTAGGGAGATTTCATGACCAAATCACTGACCAGGTGATTAACTCAACCCTAGGCCTGACCCCCTGTGGGCGGTTTCCAACCTTCTCATCCTGCCTAGGGCCCCAGCCACCACTCATCTCATTAGCATACAAAGACTCTCTGGTCACTCTGGAGCCTGGAAGGTGGGGTCACAGGAACTCCAAGCCAGAGAACAAAAGACTACCACCCCCTGCAAACTAGACTGAAGGCAGGCCACACAGGAAAACCACCTGAGCTGCACAGAAGGGGTGAACCACAACCCAACAAAGTGGCCCAGAAGGGGGACACACATGCCCACTGGGCTAAGTTTTGCAAAACTTAAAATAAATAAAAGATGCAAAAGCCCTTTGTAAGCCGCTGGCCACCTCCCCATGCCCTGCACAACCTCTGGGGGAACCCAGCTGGGAGCAGAGGGAGCAGACACCAGCGGCCCACCTGCTTGAAGAGTGAAGGTCAGAGGTTGGCCCAGGGGGAAGAACAAGTCAGGTCTCCACTAAGACTGACAGACAACTCACCAAGATCCCACCCCCACTGTTCCTTCCCAGGGATTCCCATCAGATCCTCCAAATCACGTGGGGATGGGGGCGTTGGGGGTACACGACACTTCTGGGCACGGAATACTGCCAGTCATCCTACCTTCCCATTCTGGTGATGCAAGGGCGGGACTGCAGAAAATTAGTCCTGGTTCCAAAAGCCTTGGGGACAGAAGCCCAGCATCTTCCCCCAGGCCACACACACTTCTGGCCAGTCACCAGTCTCCAGGAAGCAGCCTGTCTCCCAAGCTCCCAGAGGCAAAGGGCCCTAGCCAGCAGCTTCATTCTGCAGTGAATAGGCTCAAGGGTTTACCCAGCTTCCTCCAGGCAGGAGCTGAGCTCCAGTGTCCACTGGCCAGCTTGGTAGTGAGCGTCCTGATCCCACAGGGCTCCCGGAGGGAGTGCATCTGGGCTCCCTCTTCCTCTCCTACCAATTGGCGAATCAGCTTCTGGAGTCAGAGCCGGTGATGTAAGAAATTCATGACTGGGCTTGAAGCCACACAGCCCAGGCTCTGTCCTGAGCAAATCAGAGGAGGAGACAGGGACAGGACACCGCCCATCTGTGGGACAGGAGGATCACTCTCCAAAGCCCTGTCTCCCAGACCTTAATGCCTCTACACCACTCAGCCTGGGCTGCCTCTGCCAAGTAGAAGCACAGGTTCCACCTGGGCCAAAAGCTCTCAGTGCGTGGGTACCACAGGTGCCAACAGGGCTGGCAGGCTGCCAAGTGGTGCAGAGGTCCTGGTCTGGCAGGGAGGCTGAGAAGTGTGGCAATTCCTGGAGGGTGGGGAAAATGCAGCTTCCTGCCCTCCATCCCCATTCTGGGTCTGGAGTAGGGGGCTCAGAAGCCTGTTTTTTTTTTTTTTTTTTTTTTTTTTTTTTTTTTACTCCTTATTGTAGAAGGAATCAAAGATTATAAGAGTAGAGAGACAGAGGGAACGAGCCATGTCCCCCATCCTGCCGTTCCTAAAAAAAAAAAATCAGCTGGACCCCTCTGGTTTCCTCTCTGCTCCTTTCACTCTCCCATGCCAGATTATTGCGCAGAAGATCCCAGACCTCAGAGCACAGCATCTGTGAACATCTCAGCATTCCCTATAAAAGATAACACTGAACCCAGGGTTTCAACCACCAAACTATACCCCCAGCCCTTTCCATTTTTATTTTAAGATGGGTCTTATGGGCTGGGATTGTGGCTCAGCGTAGAGCACTCACCTAGCTAGTGTGAGGCACTGGGTTCAATCCTCAGCACCACATAAAAATAAATAAATAAAATAAAGGTATTGTGTCCAACTACAACTAAAAAAAAAAAAAAAAAGTGGGGGGGCTGGAGTTGTGGCTCAGTGGTAAAGCGCTCACCTAGCATGTGCAAGGCCCTGGGTTCGATCCTCAACATCACATAAAAATAAATAAATAAACAAAATAAAGGTATTGTGTCTAACCAAAAATAAATTAAAGAAAAAAAAAAAAAAGATGGGGTCTTGTTCAGTTGCTCAGGCTGACCTCAAACTTGTGATCCTCCTGCCTCAGCCTGCCAAGTAGCTGGAATTAGGCACGCTATAGTGGTGCATACTTCTCAGGAGGCTGAGGCAGGAAAGTCTCTTGAGCTCAGGCTTTAGAGGCAAACCTGGGCAACACAGCAAGACCATGTCTTAAACATACATACACACATACACACATATACAAGCTCAAAACAATGGTCCCACCTAAAATATGTAATACAAAGTCCTTGACATCATTGACTATCAAGGGACAGTTTGAATTTGTTCCATTAAGTCCTAAGCTTTCTGAAGTCTGCATTTAAGAACCTTATTCGCAATTGCTGAAAGTTAGGAAGAGCCCAGCTGCTCCTGGACTGGTGAGGAAAGCAATCAGTTTCGATGTCCAGGGAACGGAAGATTACCAGGCGACACAGAGAAAGAGCCACACACACACCAGCCGGGTCACAGACGCGGTGCTGCGGAGTCCGCCAGTATGAAACTCTAGAAAAGGCAAAACTGGAGGGAGAGAAAACAGATCTGCTTGCAGTGATGAGGAAGGGAAATGACTGCCAACGGACAGATGGGGACTTTCCAGGGTGATGGAAATATTGTTATGACAAGGTGGCCATCATACAGGTGTACACATGTCACAACTCAGCGAACTGCAAGTTTAACATAGGTATGTTTTAGTGTCAGTACATCCCTCCTCACAGGTGGTGGTGCTGGGAACTGAACTCAAGGGCTCAGGCATGCTAGATGATCACTGAGCTACATAAGCCTTTTTTTTTTTTTTTTTTTTTAATTTTGAGACAGGGTCTTGCTAAGTTGCCCAGGCTGGCCTCCCTGCCTGGGCCTCCAGACCCCTGGGATCACAGGCAAAGACTGCATCTTCACTAGGGTCCCCACATCCCAACAGGAAGGGAGCCAGCTCTGTACATTACTTCCTGGACTGTTCAGAATATTAGCTGAGTGATTTCTGTAATTCAGATTCTGTTTTCACTAATTCCATTGTAAAGCCAAAGATGGAGCCCCAAGGGAAAATGTTCCAACCCCACAACATACTAAACATCACCACTCAACCAGCATCCACTGGCACGTCTAGGAAACCCAGGCTCCAGGGCAGGCATTCTCAGTCACACACAGAGCAGTCCCTGCTCTCGGGCGCTGCTGCAGATCTGCATCTGAGAGCAGGACAAGCAAAAACGACCCCCGCACACCTCACACACCTCCCCACAAGCAGGCTCTGAGGTTATGTGCCTGCTAGGCCCCTTATACCAAGTCTCCCTCCTCTGGCACAGCTGTGGGAGGGCTGACTGTATCTCTCTAGGCTGGCTCAAAATGAGGAGGGCACAACAATCCACAGCCCACACGGGCCTGGCTGCCCAAGCTGTGGCTCTCATCCTTTGTCTTTGTGTGTGTGTGTGTGTGTTGCTGGGGACCAAACCCAGGGCCTTGTGCATACACAGCAAGCACTCTACCAACTGAGCTATATCCCCAGCCCGGCTCCCTCTTTCGTGAGCTCACGTTTATAAGTGTCAGATATCGCTCCTCACAATACTTACAAGACAGGCACTGTACAATTTCAATTTATAGACACAGACATCGAGGTCTGGTGAGATTAAGAAATGTGCCTGAAGCAAGAGGCAGAGCTGGGCGTGTAACTCAGGCCATCGGCCTCCTGGGCCAGTGCCCCACCTGTCACATAAAGAGCTTCCACTGACTTGCAAGGTGCCAAGCAGTGGGCACTCAGAGCTACCGACGAGCAGCAGGGGCTTGAAGGTGAAGCATTGTGCTCAGGTCACTCTGTGTCCACAAGGCAGAGGCCAAACCCATGCCTCCCTCAGGCCTAGGATACAGAGCTGCCTACACCCCTGCCCACACTTGCCTTTGAAGCTACATTCCTTCAATAGCTTCTGAACTGAGACATGTGATTACCCTAGTTTCTAGGAGGGTGAGGACTCTGGCACCCTTGCCCTGCTAGGCTGTGACCACCCTCAAGACAGGCAGACTAAATTTTCCACTCCTCAGCTTCCCTCCCAGGGCTCTGCTCCTGCTGGTGTCCAGTGAAGAGTGAAGTCTTGTTAAAATTCATGGCTTGGATGAGCTAGGCCAGGTGGCTCCTCTTTCAACTCAGGTGCTGGCTCAGATGTCCTTAAAGGGCTCCCTACCCTGCTATACCCACTCTCCAGTGTCCAGGGTTTCCAAGGGGCAAGCCAGAGTGACCACCACCCTTTCCACTCCCTTCCCTTGGCATTCATGTTCTTTGCCTGAGGCTCACCTCAGCCAGGATCCTGCTCTGGCATCCCTCAGCCAAGGCTGCCACTTAGGGACAATATGCGTCTGTCATTCTGGGGTAGCAAAAGGCAATCTTGTAGAAGCAATGGGTAAGAAAAAGTACACACACGTTTGTCAATTTATGCAAGTGTCTAATGCTGGAGAAAAACTATTCGAAGCTAGTTGAAAAAAAGTATTATTGACTGCTAATCGTCACCCTGATAAGAAGTAAATAAGAGCCCAGCCCTTCTAGGGTAGATTCAGACCAGTATTTTCTTTATTTACCAGAGGAGTGGAAGAACACTGTAATCAGAAGACGGGGCGGGACCTGCCTCCAGAGCTCTGGAGCTGGATGAGTTTATTGAGTTACTCAACTTCCTCCTCTACACAGCAGGAGGGGTGGAGGTACCCACCACCGGACCTCCAAGGGAAGCTGGGCAAATTGTGAGATGAGACAGCTAAAAACCCTCTTGTACACAATGAAGCCCAAGATGCCCCTAAATCAGCCTGATAAGAAGACCTGATTCCAGGCCCATCTACATCCAAATATCAGTAATTGCTATCACCTTTGCCCCTGAAGGGCTGGAGTGAGTGGGGCCAGGAGAGCCACCTAACAAAGAAAATTAATCAGGGCTTCCCCAAAGACTTCCCTCTAGGAAAATCAAAACTGACCTTGAAGTGGGAAAAGGACCTCAGCCAAGACAGAAGGCTAACTGAGCTCCACTTAACAGCACTTACCATACACCCAGCCTTCTACGGAGACTGTAACATCCACAGGAAAAGTAACCTGTCCCATGGGGGTATGGTTTGGGCCCAAGGTCAGCGGGATGCCCAATTTCTGCATTTGAGGCACCCACCCCCAAAACTCTCACTAGGGGTCCACGGCAGGTGGCCACAGTGGCCAGACTCCTGGTCCTTACTTAGCTCATGCACAAATGCCAGCTTTCCCCGGCTTCCATTCTGCCAGACGCAGAGTAACCTTGAGGCTGCCCTCCCCGCTCCTATGAGAAACCAGTTCGCTCATGATCTCCAGCTTCCTCTGGGGGTTCCGGTTCTATCTCAGCTGGACCCATGGAGGAAGGATGGGGGAATGGGGCATTATTACAACAATACTTGCCCCTATTGTGTAAGATGCTTCCAGGCGGATGCACCACTCATTCCCTTTGCTGAGCAGTGAACCGCTAGAGAAGAAGAGCAGTATCTATTCCTCGTTTTAACAACACCTGCTCTCCCCTCCACCAAAGCAGAGCAATTCAGAGATGGTAGATCTGCAGCCCCCTCCCACAGGGAACACACCCACGAGCTCGAACGACTCCGGGCATCTACGTGCATCTCTGGGTGCTCAGGTTGGTTCAGGCACCGCGGCCGAGGTAACCTCCCGAATCCTGCAGGAGCCTGGGCTGGGGCGCGGGGCCCGGGGCGCGGCGAGCTGGGCACGCCACCAGGGCTGTGCGCCGCCCCCGCCCGTCGCCGGCCCGGTCCCGTCCGGTCCCGCTTCCTCCACCCTAAGCCGGGTGACGGCGGCCGCCGCCCTTGGGATGCGGCCGGGAGGCCGGTGGGAGGAGCCGACGGGGCCGCCCGGTTCCGCAGCATCGCGAAGCGCATCCCTGCCAGGGAGGGGGTTCCGGGCATCGGCGCCGGGAGGCGAGGGGTGAACACCGCCCGGCCCGCAGCGGATGCCGGTGGGGGCGGCATCCGCGGGCGAGGTCGGCGGGGAAGGGGCGGCGCGGGCGGCCGGGGGCCGGGCCGGGCCGGCCTGGGGGCGCCGCGGGCGCGCGCCGCCGTCTTACCGGCAGATCTGGATGGCGGACGGCGTCTCGACGGCGGGGCCCGACATGCTGGCGGCGGCGGCGGCGAAAGCAACGGAAGCGGCGGCCGGGGGCGGAGGGAGCAGAGCGCAGGTGTCCGGCGGGCCCGGCGCGGAATGAATGAGCCCGGGCGGCGCCATGGAGGGGGAGGGCGGAGGCGGAGCCATCGCGCCGGCGAGGCGGGCCCTGCGCGCCGGGGGCGAATCGCGCGCGGGCGCCCCGCGCTGGCCCCGCCCCCTCTCTGGCCCCGCCCCGCGGGCCGCCAAGGCCGCTGGCGCCGGCGCAGGCCGCGCGCTCCGACGACGGCGGGGGCGGCTGTGGGGGCGCCGCTTCCAGAAAGTTCGGGGGCGGTTGCGCGGCACCGCTGCGGGGCGGGCACGCGAGCCGCAGCCGGCCCGAGCGCGCCGACCCGTAGCCAGGTCGCAGAGCCCGGCGGGCGCGGGCGCTGCCTGCCTGCGCCGCGGCCGAGTGAGTGCGGGGCGTTCCCTGCGCCCGCGCGGCGATTCGCTGCCGGCGCCGGGCCGGGCTCCGGGTGAGGTCAGCGGGGAGGGCCCCGAGGGCCGGCACGCAGCCGAGAGCTGCCCGCCCTGCCCCCGCGCCCCAGCGGTACCCCCAGGGGAGCCACGAGGTCGTAAAAAGCCCCTTCTTAAGGGGGACGCGGGGCTGCTACTGCGGAGCGCGTGGCCATAGCAGGTACCGGACTTTGCGGCAGCGGCGCTGAGTGCCCCGGTGGGCCACGGACCCGAGGGCGCGCCGGACCGCGCCGCCCGGCCGGACTCCAGAAACACATCCTGGAGGCACCCAGCGCCAGCTTGGGGTGCACGTGGTGCGCGGAGCAGCCTGAAGCCTGTCGCCCTGCCACCGAAGGAGGAAGAGGCGGTCACCCCTACATGCTAGCACAACAGCCGTTTACCTGCTAAGCAGTTGCCTTATTACGTTTTCTACATTGGACGTGGATTTGTACTCAGATTTAAGAAAATAGAGCTCACAAAACGGAAGCTCCCCAGGACGGTTTGAGCGATCCATTTATGCTCTACCAGGAGCGAGGAAAGAGCTGTGCCTCATCCTGGGTGCTTCTGCAGAACCAGAGAGTGAAAGCAGCCCTTAGGCACGATCTGCATCTCCCAGGGCAGAGCACAGCCCTGAGAGTACGCTTCAGGGCTGGAAGTGTAGCTCAGTGGTAGAAGCCTCGCCTGGCACGCCGGAAGCCCTCAGTTTGATCCCCACCGCTGGGCCTTTGAATCTGTTTTCTAGGGTGAGTTAAGGTGACTCAACATCAAGGGCCATCAATCAACCTACTAAACACCACTTCCCCATAAGCGTCCTGAGTCAGAAGGCACTTTCCGTATCTGATAAATGGGAGTAATTCTGCCACGCGACCAGCGCTGGCTTCATGAAAGAAGGTGCGATTCATGAGTAATTGCTGGGGAGTTTTAAATTAAAGAATTAAGACTCAGTACCTTTAATACCAGCTCCTGGAAGGCTTCTTCTAGCTCCCGCCTCCAGCCACCTAAAGCGATAGGGAGGTTTACAAAAGAGACAGAGAACGCCAGGGAGTGGACTTTTATTGGGGAACAAAAAAATTCCAGGGAAAATCCCATGCAATGAAGGTTAAGGGGGGCAGCATCCCAAGGTCAGGGGCGACGATTGGGTCTTCAGGGCAGTGGACAGGCACGCCTCTGCATGGACAAGCCCTCGGACCTGGGAAAGGGTGGGAAAAGCTCTAATACAGCTGTGTCTAAGCGCCTCTCACCCAGCCAGGGAGGTAATTCAAATCACGTGCGAGGATAGCCTCCCACAAGTAATAACATGTGCCTCTCTGACTTTTATGAGCATTAAACATCATGCATGCACTGGGCATAGCAGGTGAAACTAGGACTTCCCCTTGGTTCTCTTCCCATCTCTAACTTCTCTAACTCTGCCACCCTTTCCAGGCAGTAAATGCAAAGTAGCAAGCCCTACCCTGTTGACGTGGGTGAGCTCAGACCAGAGAGAATTCCTCAAAAAGTTCCAACACTTTAATGAGAGATAAATCAGGGCCCCCAAAGCCTCACTTGACCCCCACCCTGGAGTAGAACAATTCTAGACCAGAAGTATGGGTTGAGTGGGTCAGGATTAAATAGCCTGGCCCCCTCCAGAAGGCAAAAAAGATCTCAAACAACCCCTGTAATATTAGGGAAGGGTGTGGCTATCCTTTGGCCCATGATAGTATCTGTCTACCCAATTCATTTTATAGATGCCAGATAGGCATGGGAAAGAAAAGAGCCCAGCCCCAGGAATTGTGTCCCGATTCCATAGAAAACAGTGCTCCAGATGATGATTTTGAGGCTGCCCTGTCTTAAGGATAGTCTGGGGGGCCATCCCTAAACTGAAACTGAATTATTATTTTTTTTAGAGAGAGAGAGAGAATTTTAATATTTATCTTTAAGTTTTCAGCGGACACGACATCTTTGTTTGTATGTGGTGCTGAGGATTGAACCCGGGCGACACGCATGCCAGGCGAGCGCGCTACCACTTGAGCCACATCCCCAGCCCCCAAGACTGAATTATTTTAGCCACAGTGCTAATGGGTTTGCACTGAGCTGTCTCCTTCCACAGTCTCTCACATTGTTTTCTGCTTTCTCCTTAAGCTCCTGGGCCTTTAAACCCCTCACTTTGAGCAACACTTCTTAAAAGAGCTGCTTGTGCCCACAGCTGCTGTCCTCCCCTCCTCCCAGTCCCCTTTGAACCCATGCCATCTTGATTTCTGTCTCTATCGCTCCACTTAGCAGAGTTTCTTAATTCCTTCCCAGCTCCTAAACCCAATAATCCCTTGTCAGACAGAAGTCACCTTCCTTGGGGCTCAGTTGGTACAGTGCTTTCCTCACATGCACAAGGCCATGGGTTCGATCCCCAGCACCACAAAAAAAAAAAAAAAAAAAAAAAAAAAAAGTCATCTTCCTTGGTTGCAGCCTTGAGGGACATTGTCCCTCTTCTGGAGCCCTTCTCCCTTGCTTCCAGTACCCCCACCTTGCTTTTCCTCCCTTTTGCTGACCATGCTACTCAGTCTGCTCCCCTGCCCTCTTCTCCTCTCAGGACTTGGAAAGGCCTAGCAGTGCCTGTGCTGTCCAGGTCCCACCCGGTCTTGAGAGTTAATTCCCATCTACACAATAATTAGCTCTGGCCAGCCCAGCCTCTCCCCTGAATTCCAGATTGACATATTCACTGCCTGAAGCTGTTCACCTCCTGCTCTTCTGTTCCTCACCTCCCAGAGCTTGCTCCCCTCAGGTCTTCCCCCAGCTCTGTGCCTTGCAACACAGAACTTCCATGTACTTCCTTCCACATGCTCAGGCCAAGAGCCAGGAGTCATTCTACACTCCTCTCATGTCCCTCGTGCAAACCATCAGTAAATCCTGCAAATTCAAAATAAATCTAGAACTGATGGCTTCTTCTCATTGTGGGGTTCAAGACTACTGCCGCCCACTTCATCTCCTGCACCAGCCACTCTGCCCTCCCTTGATTATGCCAGGCATGCTCAGAACCTTGGCTTCTGCCCCTCCAGGCTCCTGGAAGAGTGCCTAGCACGTAGTGGATGCTCCATAAAAATGTCATCAACAGCTCAATCTGGAGAGATGCTCCTTGACTTATGGAGTCACATCCCAAAAACCCACAGTGAATTGAAAATATCTTCAGTCAGGCTGGGGATGTGGCTCAAGCGGTAGCACATACAAACAAAGATGTTGTGTCCGCCAAATACTAAAAGATAAATATTAAAAAGTTCTCTCTAAAAAAAAGAAAATATCTTCAGTCAAAATCCATTCAACACATCTAACCTCCTGATCATAGCCTCACCTATGTCAGTGTTGGGACACTCACATCTGAACCTACTGATCACTGTGGCACAGCCTCGCCTACCTCAGTGTTGGGACACTCACATCCACCTGCAGTTGGTCAAATCATCCATCACAAACTGTTTTATAATCTGTTGAATCATGCAATTACTGAGTGACTGTAATCTCCCAAAATGCTGGCAACACAGTCCACTGTAGGGTACCTCAGGATCATCTTCCCTTGGGATCTTGGCTGCCTGGGAGCTGTGGCTCACTGCCACCACCCAGCCTCACAACAGAGGATGATACCCTCTATTGCCAGCCTGGGAAAGAATCACAGTTCAAAATAAAAAGTACGGTCAAGTGCATACTGCTTTAACACCACTGTAAATTGATGAATCCTGTCGAATCATCCTCAGAGGTCATCTGTAAATTGTAAATCTGTAAATTGATCTGTCCATGGCAGATGTATCCATAGTCATTTAAAAAAAAAAGAAAAAAGCACAGCAGAGCACACCTGAAGCCCGAGACTCAGGAGGCTGAGATAGGAGGATCAAGTTCCAGGCCAGCCTAGGCAACTTAGTGAGGCCCTGCCTCACAACAAATAAAAGGGAGTCTGGGTGTAGCTCAGTGGTAGAGCACCCCTGGGTTTGCTCTCCAGTAGACAGAAAAAAATACCTGTGAGCCAGGCATGGTGGACACCTGTAGTCCCAGCTACTCAGGAGGCTGATGCAGGAGAATCTCAAGCCCACGAGTTTGAGACCAGCCTGGACAACACAGCAAGATCCCATCTCAAAACAATTATATAAATAAAACTTAAGTTTAAGAAATACTTTAAAGGGGCTGGGGTTATGGCTCAGCAGTAGAGTGCTTGTCTTGCATGTGCAAGGCCCTGGGTTCAATTCTCAGCACCACATAAAAATAAATAAAGATATTGAGTCCAACTACAACTAAAACATAAATACTAAAAAAAAAAAAAAAAAAAAAAAAGAACACTTTAAATGTATTGTTTAAATAACATTCCAATTTTTATGGAATGATACTTATAAAATTGCTGATAGGGCTGGGGATGTGGCTCAAGCAGTAGCGCGCTCCCCTGGCATGCGTGCGGCCTGGGTTCGATCCTCAGCACCACATACAAACAAAGATGTTGTGTCCGCTGAAAACTAAAAAATAAATATTAAAATTTAAAAAAAATTAAAAAATAAATAAAATTGCTGATAGTGGAAAACTTTGGGAAAAGGGTTTTTACTTTCGCTTTATATATTTTTGTACCATTATCACCTGGTCATTTATTTTAGTATTTTTTCATGTCAATGTTGAGTACAGAATATGAAACAATGAGAACTCATGCACAGATGGTGGGAATAAAGTCAGTATATCCACAATGGAGTTTTATTAAGCCACAAAGAAAAATGAAATTATGACATTTGCAGGAAAATTGATGGAACTAGAAACCATCATGTTAAGCAAAATGAGTCAAACTCAGAAGGTTAAGGGTTGTATGTTTTCTGTCATATGCAGAAGCTAGAAAGGAAAAAAGAAAAGTGGGGAGGATCTCCTAAAAATCACAGGGGATCCAGTAGAGAAAAGGGACCAGGGGTGGGATATAGGACAGGAGGGGAGTGTTGGGGCGTGAGATAGCCAGTGTGTTCTACCATGTGCATGGACAAGTATGTGACAGCAAACCCCATCAATATGTACAGCTACAATACATCAATAAAAACATGGAGGGGAAATCAAAGAGATAAAATGCATAAGTTCATAATTCCGCATGTTAATTGACCAATGCTTAAAAATATGTACTTTTATCTTGAACATAATAAAACATCATGAGGAGATTTCTGAAAGTCAGTATATCCTCTTTGCAAAGCAGTTGAAAATAAATTACTGAAGTTAATAATAGCCACCCCATTTGATCTGCAATTCCACAATTAGGCATATGTACTATATATTTAATATTGATGCACCCCGATATGCTTTAAAAAGGGTTTCATAAAACACTGTAATAAGCCAGGCATAGTGACACAAGCCTATAATACCAGTGATTCTGGAGGCTGAGGCAGGAGGATCATAAGGTCAAGGCCAGCCTCAGCAACGTAGCAAGGCCTTAAGGAACTTAAAGAGACCATGCCTCAAAATAAAAAAAAAGGACTGGGGTTGTGGCTCAGTGGTCAAGTCCCAAATAAAATCCAAGCATCTGACAAATGGGTCTAAATGGGTCTATGGACCATTTTTTTCCTTCATATTTTTAGGAAAACATGTAGTGATGCCTATTGGTTAAGGGTCTTGGACAGGCCAAATCCTGCATTCCCATTCTGGATTCACCACCTATGTGGACAGGTCACCTACCCATTCTGTGTCCATGTGCTTCCTCAGTGGGAGGGTACACTATTGGGGTAACTCAACAGATAAGGGGTGAGATGAAGTGAGGCTCTCTTAATGCCTCAGCGATTAGCATAACCCATTGAGACCTCACATGTGCCAGGAGAGTGCTCCACCACTGAGCTGCACCCCAGCTCAAGAAAGGTCATGTTTTAAGCTGAAGACATGTTTTGTTTTGAAGGGGATTATTAGGGATAGAACTCAGGGGCACTCGACCACTGAGCCTCATCCCAGCCCTATTTTGTATTTTGTCTAGGGTCTCACTGAGTGCTTTGTGCCTCTCTTGCTGAGGCTGACTTTGAACTCCCAATTCTACCTCAGCCTCCCAAGCCACTGGGATTATAGGCATGTGCCACAGGAGCTAAGGCAGGAGGATCACAAGTTCAAAGCCAGCCTCAGCAATTTAGCAAGGCCCTAAGCAACTCAGCAAGATTCTTTTAAATTTAAAAAATATATATATTTTTTTTTACTTAGGGGGATGTGGCTCAGTGGTTAAGCTCCCCTGAGTACAAGCACAGGTGGTAGGGGGCAGTAGGGAAAAGTCCTAATGAATATGGGGCATGTGACCCAAGAATGATCAGCCTGGAGTTGAGCACTGTCAGGGTGACCCTCTCCTGGATGTGGGGTGAGGCAGAAGGCCTGTACATAACAGGAAAACTCCAGGTCCTAAGAAGGCTTCTGAGAGGGCAGAGGCCATCTCCCAGCTTGCTGCTGCCCTGGTGTGGAGAGCAGGGCCTTTGAGCACAGAGAAGGACACCCAGCCACCTGGGTCCATGTCCCATCAAGGTTACTTCTTGGGCAGCCTCAGCCAACAGGTGGGGTCAGGAGCCCTTCTGGACTAGTACCAACCAGAGAGGTATGGCCCAGTGCAGGACCAGAGCCACATGGGGGACCATGTGGCCTTAGGTGAGCACTCAGTTGTCTGTACATTGGTTCCCTTGCTGGAAAAAAAAATGGGGAGCCCCTAGTACCTGCCCATGGCTTATCACAAGGAGTGCATAAGTTGATGTTCTAAAGTGCTTGGAGGGCGGACTGCATGGTATGTGAATTAGATCTCACGAAAATCTTGCCCCCCAAAATTATATCTCATACAAAAGAACGAGCCTGGAACAAGGCCTGGCACAGAGAAAAGACTTTGTGATCCCACTGGTGAATCCTGGCTGCCTTGAGGTCTGGAGGCTGCAGGGAGGGGTTGGCCAAAGAATTTGGATTGCCTCAGTCCTGGAAGAAGACTGAGGCATTCAAGCTGAGACACAGGAGAGAAGGACACTGCAGGGTTTCACAGGGTCTCTCTGTGTTTCCAGGAGTCAGGCAGAGGATGCAGCCAGCAGAGAGGGGCCTGGCCCCTCCGTCCACATGACTCATCTGGGGTTTCCAATGTAGTATCCAACTATCGTGCTCCACCCCAGAGTTGATGGATGGTGGAGATGCTGCCCCAGAACTGAAAGGAAGGACTCTTAGTATGTTACCTGCAGGGAACCTGTGTGAATGCTGCAAGGTAGCCCTCTGTTCCCAAAGGGATGATGGACACCTCAGAGCCCACACAAGCACTGCTGGGAGAACAGACCCCAGACCTCCTGCTACCCGGCTGGTTCCTATCTTAACATTCAGAGTCATGTGCTCTGCCCCCAGAACAAACCAGTTCAAAGACACCTAAAACTAATAAAAGATCCACTTGCAAGCAGGACCTGTAATGCAAGAGGAAAGGCCAAGAGTAAATGGGTCATTACACGGAGGAGAAAAACGCCCACTAGTGTAGAACAAGCATAGAGACCCTTTCCATTTCCCAGAAGAGGCATTTAGAAATCGTTTCATTGGCTTTAAGTAGGTCAGACTTTAAATCTGGAATTACAGCCATGCCCTGGCACCTGCCAGTTAATAGGGTTGGTGAGAGGAGAGCTTCAGAGGGCCTCTTGCCCTTGACACTGGGCTTCTGTGAACTGCAGGGCCCTGGGTATGTCTGTGGCCCTGTGGTGCCACCTAGGGGCAAAGTAAATTTCCACCTGCTCCATGCAGCTCCATGAAGCCCGTTCCACCTTGGGAGCTCTTGCTGCTAAGCAGAAGAAACCTTCCCCTACTCACCTTCATGTGTTTGTTTTTGGCAGGGGGCAGAATTGTTGGTCAACCCCAGGGTCTCACGCATGCTGGATACTAGCTACACTCCCATCCGCCTTACTCGAATTTTTAGCAGGAACTCCACGATTCTGACATAAACCACAGAGACTAGGGCAACTCTACATTCCCCCCACATAAAATGATAAAAAGCAGGAGTCTGATTATGTTTCTTAAGGGGCTTGCAGAACCATGGCTCCATGCAGCACCTAATTACCGGCCCGGGTTGCTAGACGTGCTTCACTTGAGCTCCGGCCAAGGTGCTGAGAGCAAGCAAGGTGTGAAGAGCAAGCCCCACCTGGAGGCGACTGATACTCCCAACCAATGAAACCAGCTCGCTTCTGCTGTCCAGGGAGCCAGCCTGGTGACACCCTGCAAGAGCTGTGTCTCCCACAGTCAAGCCCCAGTGAAAGTCCTGCCTGCGTGTTCACTTGCCCGACTTACTGTTTCCATGATCATCATCATCAGAAGATCCCGTGTCCAGCATCATCTTGACTCAGTCATTTCCATAACTACAACCTCTCCAAAGTCTTAGTGGCTGAGGTGGCTGTCTTGACCACACCCACCACTCCCTCTGTGCCCAAGCTGCAGACCCCCTGGACTCTACCAAACCTCTCCACTGCCCAACCATCTCTCCTCCCCTCCACCCCTTTGTGCTCTCTTCTCACCTGCAGACTCCATAGCAGTCCCTGCACCATTCCTGGACATGCACCCTCGAGTCCCTGGGCCCACTCCCAGTTGGCACTATTGGGGCAGTGAAACACAGCCTCCCCTCAATCATCCAACTGAGCACTTATTCCATGCCTGCAGCCAACCGTGCAGCTGAACTAAGCTGGAGAGAATGCATGGGTTGGGGCTGCAGCTCCAGGGTAGAGCGTTTGCCCAGCAGGCATGACGCCCAGGGTTCCATCCACAGAACGGGGCCAGAAGCTGGGAACGGGAAAGATCTGCTCAGGCTAGACTCATATTTTAAACCCTTTTACCAAAGTGCATCATACCCCAGAAAAGTGCATGCCTTACAGGCACTTTTGAAAGATTTTAATAAAGTGAACAGACACATGTAACTAGCTCCCAGTTTCTTAAACAGAACAGGTCCGGGGTGCAGCTCAGTGGTAGGGTGCTTGCCTAGCTTGTGCAAGTTTCTGGGCTCCGTTTCCAGTACTGAAAAAAAAATTCAGAACCTTGGCAGCGCCACTTGTCTTCATGCCTGTCTCCCTGACCAAGCGGCTGCCCTCTGGCTGCCAGTGCTAGATTCATGTTGTCTGCTTTTAAAAACTTTTAGTAAATGGAATCATATTATATGATTTTTTGTATGTGTGCACACGGTACTGGGGATGGAACCCAGGGTGCTCTATCACTGAGCTCCACACGCAGCCCTTTTTATTTCAAGACAAGGCTGGCCTCCAACTTGAGATCCTCCTCCCTCAGCCCCCAGAGTCGCTGGGATCGCAGGTGAGTGTCACTGCATCCTGCTCCACCCTCTGTTCCCTCTTCCTCTTCTGCTCCCTTTTGTGTGTACATTCTGGCACCTTAGCTATACCTTACCACGTCTGCAGTTCCCAACGTGTCCTCCATGGACCCATGGAGTCCCGGAGACCCTTTCAGGGGATCAAAATTATTTCATAATTACACTATAATGCTATTGGCCTTTTTTGATTCCTGTTCAGTGTGGTGACTTTCCAGCTGCAGGCTGATGTGTGTCAAAAATGTATAAAAGGAAATAATGATGCTCAGATCTGTATGATATAAAATACCGGGAGCCAGTCTTTCCCAGATGATCGCTGCAAGATGCTACACTGTAGTCATGCATGGGTTAAATAACCATTCAAATGCCAGGTAGGGATTGGAGGAGAGAGCACTTGCCTAGTGTGCATGAGGCCCTGGGTTCTGGGCCCTAGATTTCATCCCTAACACCCCAAAGAAAATAAAAAGGCAAGGTAGATCAATGGAGTTTAATGTAATAGAGCATAAAATACAACAGTACAGTTTCATATTCTGCTCTGTAGCTAACCTTTGAGAAACTAGCACCTTCGAGGAACTGTGGCACACACCTGTAATCCCAGAGACTCAGGGGGCCAGTAAGGAGGATCACAAGTTCAAGGTCAGCTGCAGCAACTTGCAAGACCCTGTCTCAAAATAAAATATTTTAAAAAATAAAATAAAGTAAAGGGCTGGGGACATAGCTCAGTTGTAGGGTACTTTCCCATCATGGCTGAGGCCCTGGGATCAAGCTCCAGTACTGCAGAAATCAAAAACAAAAAACTAGTACTAATTGAGCTCAGGTGTAGTATCGAAGAAAAATATCTGAAATTTACTGAAAATATTATTAAAATATTCTTTCCTTTCCCAATTATATTAGGTCATTTTTCTTCATCTCTTTTACCAAAACAACCTGCCATAACACATATAGGGCAGAAGCAGATGTGAGAGCCAGCTGTCTCTCATCACTCCACGTGGTAGAGATTTGCAAAACAATGCCATTCTTCCCAAATATTTTTGTTTTACTTTTTAAAATATTTATTTCTCTCTCTCTCTCTCTCTCTCTCTCTCTCTCTCTCTTAGCTGTAGTTGGACACAATACCTTTACTTTATTTATTTATTTTTATATGGTTCTGAGGATCGAACCCAGGACCTTGCACGTGCTAGGTGAGCACTCTAATGCTGAGCCACGGCCCCAGCCCCTATTTTTGTTTTATTAAATGTAATATAATAACAATTATTACTATTAGCTTCGGTGCTAGGAATTGAACTCAGAAGTGCTTTACCGCTGAGCTATGTCCCCATAGCAAGACAGGGTCTTGCTAAGTTCATTAGGGCCTCACCAAGTTGCTGAAGCTGGCTTTGAACTTGTGATCCTCCTGCCTCAGCCTCTAAGTCGTGGAATTACAGGTGTGCACCACTCTATGTGACTGTAATTGTTTTTAAAGTGAAAATGTTATTTATGCTGACATATAATTATTATTGTTCATGAGTCAGAATATTCAAAATGTATGTCTTGATTGTTAATACAGTAAATAGAAATGGATAAATCCCACCATAGGGGTCAGGGATGTAGCTCAGTGGCAGAGTGCTTACCCAGGGTATGGTTGGACCTGGGGTGTCCCCCAAAGGCTCACGTGTTGAAGGCTTGGCCCCCAATGCAGTGACATTCAGAGGTGGGGTTTGGGGGAAGTAACTGGATCATGAGGTCCTGATCAGTGGACTGTTGGAGGTGGTGGGAACTGGGAGGTGGGGCCTGGTTGAAGGGATGGGTCCTTGAGGTCCTGGGAGCACTATTTCTTGTCCTTGGCGTCCCTCTTTCTCTTTCCCCACTTCCCGTCCCAGTCCCCCATTCCTTTCCCTGGCCCTCTCTCCCTGTCTCTAGCAGCCATGGAGCCAGCTGACCATGGGCGCAAACCTCTTAAACTATGAGCTAAAATACATCTTTTCTCCTTTGATTTGGTTTTCTCAGATATTTTGTCATAGTGACAAAAATCTGACTAATGCAACCATCCTGTGTGAGGCCCTGAGTCTACCCCCAGTATCACATAGAAAGAGAGAAAGAAATGTTTTCTAGCAATGATTGACTGGTTCTAAGCACTCATTCCTTGTGGTGCTCGTAAGAAATGACCATGGAACTTGGGGACCCTCTTGCCTTGTGTGCCTCTTGTCTTCTGTGTCCTCTCCTCTCTGGTAAGGTCAACAGCCAATGGACTGAGGGCCCACCTAATCTGGTACGACTGCATTTAATCATACATGCAAGGACTCTATTTCCCAATAGGATCACACCCTGAGGTTCCAGTGGGTGTGAATCTGGGGGATCACTATTCAACCCTTATGCCTGGTGCACTAGTAGACAGGAACATTCTAAAGAGTGTGACGATCTGTCAGGAAGCACAAGAGGATAGGGAGGGAAACCGGATGGAAGGGGTAACACTGGAAGGCCAATCACTAGAGGTCAGGTGCTCCACAGCCGAGTCAGGGCACGCTGGGCCCTGTGACAAACGGCAGGGCCATGTCCCCTGAGGAGCCGCAAGTTCTCTAGGACACCAGTGGGGCTAGATTCCGAGGTGCCGAGTGGAAGGGAGTGGAAACGCGTTTGGATAGGGGCGAGTGCTCTGCTTTGGCACTGCCCTCCTGGGAGGCTGGCTCCTGCCCTCACTAAGTGAGGCCACCGGTAGGAGGAGGGCTGCAGGGCTCAGAGGGGGGCCCCCCCGCTGCTGAGGACAAGCTGAATGAACCTGGAAACCCCCTGCTGGGACTAGGTCCTGCACGGGGCTGAAGGGCACCATTTGCCAAATTAGCAAGGATGGCATGGCAAAGGCTCGCGGCATCACCAAGAAGCAGGGCAGCAGCAGACAGTAGGAGATGCCACTCTAGAATCAGGCTCTGTCATGCTGCCTGGTAGACTCCAGAACTGCAGAGGCCCATGGCACACCCAGCTGTCAGAGCCAGGGGTCAGAATTATTGCCAAGACAGAGTGGCAGAGGGTGAGGGAGACCGCAGAGAGGGCCCAGCGCTTTTAAGGGCAAAATGGATGCACAGCCATGGGGCACTCACTTCCTGGTCTGTGCAATTAAAAAACACAAAGAATGGAGCCTCTGGGGACGGGTCACAATTGTGAAAAGCAATGACTGCTTCTCCAGGTTCCACACTCAAGACCAGTTTCAGACCCAGAAACCACCGATGGAAGGAAAGCTGGGTCCCCAAAAAGTCCTTGCAACCTGTAGCAAATGGGTACAGTAATGATTTCCAGGATCACAGGATCTAGGCTCTGAGCTCACGTCGATCCTGAGAAACCCAGAGTCTCATATTGGGACCCTCTTAGACCGGAGGCGTGTGGAGGCTGGGTAATAGCTGCAGTCCTCACCCTGGCTGACTCACAGGGCCACTCACTGGGTTCTAGCCACTGTGGTTGACTGTCTGGTCCCTGGCTGTAGAGCTGCCGGTAGTCTTGATACTGGCCCAGCCCCACATCCGTTCTCTGACTTGTGGGATGATAATAGTAGAGATCAAGTGTAAATTCTAAATGCCCCACCGAGATAGTCAATAGTAAATCAAAACAATCTATGATTCCAGGAGGGCCAGGCTTGGTGGCACTTCCTGTGATCCCACTGACTTAGGAGGCTGAGGCAGGAGGATCACAAGTTTGAAGCCAGCCTGGGTAATACAATGAGTCCCTGTCTCAAAATAAAAATGAAAAATTGCTGGGGGTACAGCTTAGTGGCAGCATGCCAGGGTTAAACCTCTAGGACCACAGGAAACATAAAATTAAATCCCAGGGGATGGAAAAATTAATACCATCTTAAAAGACCTAAAAGATGGATTATATTGTCATTTAATTGACCAATCAGATCCTACAATAGCCAGATAACTCCAGGAGGACTTTAGCAGACTCAATCAAGTCAGAAACCCATTGCAGGCAGGGGCTTTTATTTTTGGTGGCAAAATAAACGTAAACTAAAATTTGCCAGTGTCACCATCTTTTTTTTTTCTTTCTTTTTTTTTTTTTTTTTTTGGAACTGGGGATTGAACCCAGGGCACTTAACCACTGAGCCACATCCCCAGCCCTTTTAAGTATTTTATTTTATTTAAAGACAGTGTTAGGGTTAGGGCTGAGTTGCTTAGGGCCTCACTAAATTGCTGAGGCTGACCTTGACCTTGAGATCCTTCTGTCTCAGCCTCCTGAGCTGCAGGAATTCCAGGATGTACCATACCACCCGACTCATTGTCACCATCTTTAAGCGCCTGGTACAGTGGCATTGAGTACACCCCTCATTGTGCCATCTCCAGAACTCTTTTCCTCTTGCTAAGTGGAAACTCAGTTCCCTTGGTGGCAAGCTGTCGTCTCCACTCTGCCCCAGCCGCTGCAACCCCGGTTCTCAGGTGGATCTTTGCTAGGCAGGCTCGTCCGGCCTCGGGTGTGGTGTGCAGTCCCACCATTGACTCAGACACAGGACAAGAGAACCTCTGGAGGAGGGTGTGGAAATCTGAATTTATCAAGCTTACCAGATAGATAGGAAGGACAGGGAATAAGAGAAGCCAAAACATCACTTCAATGACGTGAGCGTGTGTGAATGCATGTCACAGCCTGTGGGGGCGAAGCCGCAGGAAGGCAATTATCCTGGTACTGCTGTCTGAGAAGTCCAGTCAGTGTTGGGCAGAGGTGGATTCACCCCAGAGCTGCTGAGGCTCAAACCTGGGGCCCCTCAGGAGCACAGACATGAAGTAACAGAATGTTCCGCGGCAGAGGGGAGACCACCCACGACACCAGGAAGAATTCCTATGGAATTTTGGGTGTCTGGTAAATTGCTCAAAGAGAAACCAAACGGATGGGACGTGCATCTCCAAGTACCACCCATTTTATATGACATGTTTCTTTCATTCTGAATAATCATTTTCACCCTTAGGAGTTTATAGCCATCAAAAGTCAGTCCCCTGGATCTGCCTTTGAGTTTTGAGGTCTGGGGTGGTTCTTGATTTTTTTCTTTTTTTAAGTCTGGCCTCGAACTCCTGGGCTCATGAGAGCCTCCTGCTTCAGCCTCCCGACTGCTCAGGACTGCAGGTGCGCGCCACCCGCAGGTTGGTTCTTTGTCCTATGTTCCCTGAGATTTATTAAAAATCCTAATATACCGAACACCAAGATGCCCGGCTCTGCTCTGGGCTCACTCTCCACAACCCGAGCAGCAGCGAGCACGTATTCTGTTGGGAATTTTCTTGCTTTACCGCCGGACTCCTGGGCCAGGGAACCCCTCATTCACGCAACCGGGTTCTGCGATCGTCGGTCCGGCCCCTGCTCCCTGCTGCCCCCCAGTGGAACTCGGGCGGCCGCACCGCGCGCGCAGGGCGTGTCCTCCGGCGCCTTTCTCACGCTCCTGAAACCATTCTTCACGTTTTATTGGAGCTGCTCTAAGCGCCTGGGGCCTTGCCAGGGCCTCCAAGAACCCTGAGTGAAACTTGTTACTCACTGGGAACCCCCGGTGGATGGCTGCCTTCTCCCCCACATCACATGCCCAGGCAGCTCTCCCAAAGGGCGGTTCAGCCTCAGGGACACGCTCCCTGAGGCTCACTCTGCTCCCCAGACACAGCCACCTTCTAGGGACCCACATAAGAACTAAAGCGGGGAGCGGGGTGCAGCTCAGCGGCAGAACGCTGGCTTTGCCTGCACCAGGCCCAGGACTCCATCCCCAGCTCCAGGGGAAATAAGCCCGTGGCTGGATCTGTTCTCCAGGACAGCTCTGCCAACCTGGTATGTTTCTGAAAAGTAAACTTGCAAAATAAATAACTAAATAAAAAGTGAAAAGTCAAAACGGGCTTGATGTGGTGGGGTGTGCCTGGGCAGAGGCTTGCAGACCCATGAGGAGGGCAAGACCACCCCTGGACCCTGGCCAAGACCATTGACCTTTTCCACTCTGCCAATCTAGCTGTGGCCATAAACTGGTATAGGTGTTGTGCATGAGGTGAGAAGGCCCTCTTTGCCACTGTCACCTCCAGAGGGGAGATCCCAAAGGGAGGGCTTAGGGGATGCCACAAGGCCTCGGGTTCTCCCGATTTTCCAGCAGACTAGGTTCATTTTGCTCCTGTCCCAGGTGAACCAGCAGGAGACTGACCTGCAGGAGACTCCATGCACAGGTTGGCTGCAAAACCTGTAAATGCCTGTGGGAGGATTTCTCCTTAGCAACCCACTCTTTAGCCTCACACCCCTAGAGATGGGACTTGACCTCTCCCAACTACCTGGTGCCAGAGGAGCAGGTGGGGACCTGTCTCCTCAGGAGTACATGTTTCAGCAAGATGAGTTCGCAGACACCTCGGTGCTCTGACTGTCCTTGGGTCACAGAATCATTTCACCCACTGGTTTTATGAGAGAGAGAGAGAGAGAGAGAGAGAGAGAGAGAGGCGCCTTTCCTTCAGATGAGATGTGGGGATCTTAAAATGCCCTGTGAGCTCCATGCTCCTCTGTGGGCAGTGGAGATAGAGCTCAGCGATAAAGCCCCTGCTTAGCATGCACAAGGCCCTGGATTCAACCCCCAGTACTGGGGTTGGGGGAGCCACAGAAAGAGCCACGGCCTGCACACTTTTGGCCATCAGAGGGGTCCTGCAGCTAGAGAGTTGCCAGGAAGAGGTGCTTGCCTGCCTTATGGAGGAGGCTGTGGGGTCCCTGTGCACAAGCCCAGCTGAGAGCTCCAGCCCAGGCCTCCCTGACAGCTACGGCTCATCCCTGCTAAGAACCTCTGGCTTCTGCCTCCGGCCCAGAACTTTTCGTGCCTTGGCATGCCAGTGCCCAGCTGACTGCCCAACTCAGGTCCCCCAGAGCACCTGACCCTGTGCGTCACTGGTCTATCCACTCTCACCCTCCTCCCCAACTGCTTGTCCTGTCACCAGAGGGGACCGATCCAGTGCAGGTCATAGAATTGGGAGCCAAGATAGGTGTTCAGATGCAAGAAGTGGCAACAGAGAGACTTCTGCCAATTCCCACCTGGTTTAAACCCATACTGAAAGTCTTTATTTCTGGAGACAAGAACCCTGTCCTCTGCGAGCCTGAAGCAAAGCTCTGCAGCCAAGGAGGAACCTGGAGCTCACTGGGTGGGCATGGGCCAGGGGTTACCTGCCCCTTATGCTTAAATGAACTCTGGAAAGTGGGCCACATTTGTCCTTCCAAGAAGCACTGGCCTTCATGGAATAAATATTTAAAAGTGAACCCAGGGCTAAGCAACTCAGTGAAACCCTGTCTCTAAATAAAAATACAAAATAGGGCTGGGAATGAGGCTCAGTGGCCACATTCAATCCCCAATATACCGCCCCCCCCCTGAAAAAAAGAGTGAGCCCAGGGGCCCAGGGTGGAAGTTAAGCGAAAACCCAGGCTGGGCAAGCTTTAGCACCCTGCACCCAATCACACCTCTGTTCACTAGTCCACCATGTTTATTGAGCACCACTGTACACCCAGTGCCCTGGACACTCAGCCCCAGCCCTGCCCTCTGGGAGTTTACAGTCTAGTCATGGCCCATTGAAGCCTTTGGGGGCTTGATGTTCATTTCTTTTTCCAGTAATGCCCACAGCTTTCCCCACATCCTGTCACCCAAACCAGTGCCCAGATCCTCATGGGTTTGTGTGGCATAGGCTGACTTAGTGACTGCCCTTTCCCCATCAGTTTTGTCTTCTTTCCTCTTGTGCCTAGGTCCCTAGCACAGGCTGTTGGTCTGGGGGCTGGGGGAGAACTCCCTATCTTCCAGCAATGCTCAGCAAGTCCCCCAGGAAATGACGAGAGTGACTGACAGTGGGCAGCAAGTCCTCCAACCCCCTCTGGGGCACCATTACGGGGATCCACAGGTACCCCCTGGGGTCCTCCCAGCGAGCCTCCTGCCTTTCTTAGGGAAGAAAGAAACTTGTTCTTAAGAACAATTTGATTCCAGTAACCAGTCCCCAGGAACTGTAGAGAAAGCAGGCAGGGGTCTCCTGTTCCCTAACACATGCCATCTCTTGAATTTCTGTCACCCTGTGGCATGGACCCTGTTCCACTCACACCGCACCACAGCTGTGCCGGGCTCAGGCCCTCCAGAGACAAACTTCCTTCTCATCGCACCCCTCTGTACACCCCAAAACCACCTTATGCTTGGGGAAATAAATCCTTCCAAGACCACCTTAGGAAGCCCTCACCCAGCCGCAGCCACATAAGTAACTGGGGAGGACAGCCTAGGAGTGGAGGTGACGGCTCTCCAGCCCTACATTTCCTTTACCTTTTTCTGATGCTCTGCGGAGCCATGGCAGTGACCAAAACCCCAAGGCCATCACCTTAGATTTCCAAGCCCAGCTGGACAGGAAGTAGGCCCAAGCAGGACTGGGCAGGCAGTGCTCAGTCTGAGCAGATGACTGCACCTGGCCAGGTGAGCTCCTGGCCCAGGCCTTGGTCTGGTGCCAGCCCTATGGCAGGTGCATCACTGCCCAGGCAGTTTGTGGCTAGGGCAGTTCCAGAGCCAGCTGGGACAGGGAGGGCTTGTTCCTCACCCTACAGCCACTTGCCCCTTCTCCTATCTAGACACGTCTAACCTGGGGGTGAGGCAGGGTAGCTCCCCTTATTTGTTCCGGCTGAATCCTTGAGGGCTGCAGTCTTCCACACGGGTCACAAACATCCCATTCCAGCCTTCATGTGGGTGCTAGGCTGGTCTCTCTTTATGGGAACAGTGGCCACCACCAAGAGCTTCGTTGGCCTGCCTGGGGCCTTCCAGTTCCCTTGCAGTCACCAGGGCCCGTGGACCGGCCAAGGGACTACCACGGCCGCCAGAGCCCAGGGCCACCGGGAGGTGCAGGTGGAGAGGGAGCAGGAGCCTGCGCAGGTGGTGGCGCTGGCGAAGGGGGCCCATCAGAGTCTCCAGCCGGCCAGCCATCAGGGGTAACGCTTGATGCCCTTCGACGAAGGTGCTCCAGCAGGCGCGCGCTTACGGTGGGCTCCAGGACGCGGCAGGCCGGCAGCACACGAGTCAGGCGCGCCAGACAGGCACTGTAGCCTTCTTGGTAGCTGTCGCGTGGCGCTGCGGAGGGAGAGAGGCGTGAGACACCCAGGGTGAAAGGTGCAGAGCGCAGGGGGAAGGGCAAAGGGTGTGGTAGGCGGGGAGTGGGTGCAGGGTCACTCACGTGGCACTTCCGGCGGGTAGGGGGCCGCAGGCAGCTCCTGCAGGAAGCGCACGGTCATTTCCAGAATGTCGGCCTTCTCCAACTTTGAGAAGCGCGAGTTCTGCCCCAGGCCGCGAGGGAAAGGAACAGAGACCAACAAACAAAACAGATCTCTGACAGCAGCCACCAACAGCACTGCGCTCTAGCCGTGAGCTGAGCTCCAGGCGCGCCGTGGTCCTCGGTGGGTCGGCTCCTCAGTGCCTGTCCCGCTTGGCCTTGGGATCCCTCTAGCCTTTTCCTCAGGCCGAAGCACTGCCCGCCCTTGGCGCCCCAGGGCCCTCCACCTCCGCTTCCCGGTTCACTGAACCGCGACGAACCCCTGGGAACTCACCTCCCTGCCCAGCAGAGGCAGGATGAGGCCCTTGAGCTGGCTCAGGCTCTCATTGATGCGTGCGCGCCTGCGCTTCTCCAGCAGCGGCTTCAGGGTCTGTGGGCGCGAGGTTGAGCGCAGCGGCTGCGGTTAGGTGGGTGGCGGTGCCGGATCCCTCCCGCCTCCAGTCCCCAGTTCCTACCTTGCGCAGCTCTGCCGCATCCCCTGCCCGGCGAGGCAGTCCCATGCTCGGAGGAAAGTGGCGGTGGCTGCGGGTCCCGCGCGGGGGGAGACCTGGGTCGGCGGGAAGAGCCGAGACAGAGACCAAGACCGAAGTCCGGGGCGCGGCCCGGGCCCGCGCCAAAGAAGTGTGCTGCGCCTGCAGCCGGGTTTAAGTCGGCAGCGTCACCGCCCCGCCCCGCCACTCCCACCTCTCGCCTTTGTTCCTACTAAGGATAAGGTTAAAGGGGAACACGGTGGTGCCCCCAGGGATGCCGCTCCGGGCCTTCCAACCCAGCTGCGGCAGGGGTCACGGAATCCGTGGGCGTTATTGGGCTCATAACAGCGCTGACCCGGTGGGCAGAAAGGGCGGGTGAAGCCAGGCTTGCCCTGGCTCTGGCTGTGGGCCCTCTTCTCCAACGCTGCCCTTCATTCACGCCCCGCAGGAGGACTCAGAGAGTTCTATGAGTTCTGGGGCAGGGACCCAGAGGCTGCAGGCGGGCCATGGTCAGGGTCTCAGGGAAAGCACACGAAGATTACTGCTCTGAGCTGGGCGGGGAAACTGAGGCCCAGAGAGAGGTCGCGTCTTGTCCTGGCCCTAGCTGTTGGGAACGACCAAGTCAGGACTAGCGCCCGGGAGGTTAGACTTCTCTATAAACTCCTCCGCGGTTCGTGGAGTCAGAGATCAGCTGGTTCCCCACCCTCGGTTTTGGATAGGGAAATTAAGCCTCAAAGGAGGCAACCCAGAACCCCCTTGGAGCTCATTTTTATCTCACCAGGGCTCCAGATTCCCCACCCGCAGGACAGTCGGAGCTCACGTGACTAGCAGGCGGAGCATCCTAGGTGCCAGTTCTCGGCCGCCCTCCTCTGGGAGTGGGGGGCCAGCGGCGCGCCAGGGCACGCCTCCGCGACGCGTGGCCGTTGCTGCTGCAAACTGGCAGGCGTCCCCCGCCCATCTGCTACGGGCTCCCTTCCCCCGACGGGCTGGCGGGGCAACGGCCACCCCTGCGGACCACAATGCAAACTGCGAGGCAGATTGTTGAACGCGCAGTTGGCAGAACCCACCAAGGCAAATCCAGGAGGAAGTGCGATGGGGCTAAGCCAAGGCAGGCTCTGTCCAGGGTGCTGGATGGACCCCTTCTTTCTCCAGCATAGCCCAACCCCCACTTCTAGCCCAGGTCCCTTTTCATAGTGTTCCTCCAACAGGGCGAAAGAAGACCAGCTACCCATCAGGAAGGGGACCCGAAGCAGCCTGGCCAAAAGGAGCTAGGGCCACCCACTCCTGTGTGTACCAAGCAGAGGACCTCTGGTCACAATCCAGGGTACTTTCTGTGTGCTAAGCTCAGGGCCAAACTCTTTTACCCCTAACTTCCATGAATCCTCATATCAGTTCCAATTATGAGAATAAAGCATTCAATACGTGTGTCCTAGCAAAGCTTGGGGGTGCCCTGTCCCTCACTCATGGTTGTTTAGATGCCTATGAGCCAGCCTCCTCTAAGGGAATTATTATTTAAGAGCTTTGTAGATCACTCCACTCACGCACCCCAGGCCATATACACTGATGGCCCACCCTGCACCAAAACCTGCATCATTGAGGAGAGACCGATACTGAGGGGAAGGCAGTTCGTCCTGAGACACCCCCCTTCAGGCCTAGGGACATTATTTGAGGACAGGGGGCAGAGGAACACACTCTTTTGCAATGCCAGTTACTCCTGAATTTAAGTCTCTCCCTCACCACTCCCCCATGACTATAAAGGACTTTGGCCAGGTCACTCACAGTGTGCTTCAACCACAGGATTGTGGGGTCTTGTTGCTTATTGGAAGGAGTCCTTTAGAATTGGAGCGACTTAGGTGCGACAGCTGGATGGACAGGATGTAGGGTGCAGGCTTTAGGTGAGCTAGGGCCTCCTACAGGGCCATGGGGACACAATCCATCCTGGTCTCCACTCCTGGGAAGTACATTGACCCGTGGGTGGGAGAGAGGTCTGAACTTAGCCTGAACAGTTTCTTCCCACCCACCAGCTGGGCCCTCTCACTCTCTGGATGGGGCCTATGGTCACTGGGATCTGGGATCTGTTCCCAGCAGTTTCTGGATTCCTGACAGCCTCACTACTGTCTGTCATGGTATGGCAGACATGGCATGTCTGTCTCAGATTTCATCAGAGAGATGAAAGGAGAGAGTCCTCAAGTTGACACTTAGAAGGTGGGAGGCAATGGGGTGCTCTGGCCAGAGAACTTCAAGTACCAAGGGAAGAAGAGCACAGCAAGGTCAGTGGAGAGTGTTCTTTGCCATTTCCCAGATTTTTTCGGGGGGGGGGGTGGTACCAGGGATTGAACTCAGGGAACCTTGACCACTGAGCCATATCCCCAGCCTTATTTTGTATTTTATTTAGAGACACAGCCTCACAGAGTTTCTTAGTGCCTCGCCATTGCTGAGGCTGGCTTTTTAAAAAATATTTATTTATTTATGTATTTTCTTTTTTAGTTTTAGGTGGACACATTATTTTGGTTTTTTTATGTGGTGCTGAGAATCGAACCCAGCGCCCTATGCATGATAGGCGAGCACTCCACCCCTGAGCCACAACTCCAGCCCCCTGAGGCTGGCTTTGAACTTATATCCTCCTGTCTCAGCCTCCAGAGCCACTGGGATTACAGGTGTGTGCCACCGTGCCTGGCCTCCCATATGCATCATCTTAGGAGAGATGACTTAAAACAAGCTCCTGGTGCCTCATTTTCCTCTGCTCTAAGATCAGGATAACAGCTATACTTCCTTCAGCCTCTCTGTGTGAATTAATATCCAGGTGAAGCTTGGAACAAACCTGATCAGTGGCAAGAGTTCCATGCATGTGTCATGTCTTGAGGGGCCTCTTTGGTGTTGCTAGAAAGGACCCAGCAGGATGTGGGGGGCCCAGAGAGGACAAAAAGGCCTGGCAGAAAGGGCCAGGCTCCCAGTCTGAGTGTATGCTGTGTCCTCAGGGAATCTGAGAAACAGGTTAACGGGAGTGGGTGCTCATGCCTGGCATTTGTATAGATGTCACTAGCAGAGTGGGAGGGGCCAAGGGGCATCTGCCTTATTCAGAGGGATGGTAGCAGTGCATGTAATAGATGAGGTGTCCATGGCTGGGGGAGGGCACCTTGGGGGTGGAGGACATGGATTGCAGGGATTTGTACTCATGAAGGAGTCACAGGGCAATTTAGTCCCTGGCTCGGGCTACTTGCTGGCCGAGGGGCACTGCCTCTCTGGGCATGCTGGAGGAGGGCAGTGCGAAGGCAGCGGGTGCATTGCTCTGGCCATAACAGACACAGTAGTGAGGCTGTCAGGAATCCAGAAACTGCTGGGAAGAGGTCCCAGGTCCCAAGGACCACAGGCCCCATCCAGAGAGTGAGAGGGTCCAGCTGGGTTGAAGTCGTTGGAAACCCACCTGACCAGGGCACAGTGGCTCTGGTTTTTAGGTCACCAGGGAGCTGCTGAAAGCCACCACGCCTGGCGCCATCAGGTGGCGGCCCCAGAGATTGGAGGCAGCCGCAGAGATCAGAACGAAGACTTCAAGTGTTCCTGGAAGCAGCTCCATTCTACAGCTTATCCAGAGCCGCCTTGTGCCGGCAGGTGCCAGGCGCTGGGTGAAAGTCAGCAGCGGACAGGGGCTGGGCTCTCATGGGTCTCCGATGGGGGTGGGGTGAGGTGGGATGAGAAAGGAAGGGCACAGGCTGTATCAAGGTCGCTCGATATGCTTATTGCGCTTCTTACAGCTACGCAGCCCCCACTTTCTGGCATTTCTGCTCGCGTCCAGAGGTCCTTGCCTCCTCCAGCTCCCACAACCGGTTTCTAGCCACGCCCGCAGGGTTTGGTGCACATGCGCTCCGCCGCCCGCCCTCGGGCGCCTTCCTGCGTCCTAGCGCGGGGTCAGGGCACCTTGCTTCTGGATGACCGCGCTGGTGTGTCTCCCGCTGGCCCCAGCCCTCACACCCCCACTTTCTCTTCTGGCTTGGCAACCCCAGGCCTTCAAGCCCATGGTCGACAGCGGCCCTGGGAGATCTGAATTGTGGCGTCCAGACCCACAGTTCTGAGATCACTGGCCACGCCTGTCCTTTCCTCCTTCTCTCTCTCTCCCTCCCAGAGGACCTGAGGGCAGTGCGTAGGTCTGAAGGCAGAGACTCTCGGGAGCCCTCGAGGGCTTGGTGGGCCTGTTCCTACTTCAGGGCCTTTGTCCTTTCAGACCTCTCCCCTCCACTGGGAATGCATGTCCCTTTTCATCCCCGTAAATCTAGACACCTCCTTCAGATGGATCTTTCTCTGGCCGCTCAGGAGCCCCGACAAATCACTTCCTATTACCCCCTTTTGCCTGTTCTAATGACACGTGTCATCCCCTGGAACTGCAATCGTCGCTGGCTTGTGTGTCCAGAGCCCACATAGTGGCCAAATGGGCAGATGAATGACTTCCTCTGTGCCTGGACGGCTCTCGAATTCTAGCCCAGTTTTGCGGTCTTTTGGAGCCTCAGTTTTTACGTGAGGCAAATTAGGAAAGAAGCCCTGAATGCACCTGTCCCTGTCACCCGAGTGGTCCCCGCGGGCGGGGGACTCTGGGCAGCGGAGGCGGGGCGAAAAGGGGGCGGGGCGGGGGGCGGGCCCGTGGCTTAAGCTGGGCGCCCGCGGGGTCCCCGCCCCAGAGTCAGCCGAGGCGGAGCGGAGCGTTAAGCGGAGCAGATCCAGGGCCAGGCAGACAGCCGCTCCGCCTTCCGGGTCCGCACAGCCCCGACGGCCCAGCCACGCGCATGGCACCCCGGGAAACGCACTGAGCGCGGGGTCGCGGCGCCGCGGGCGGCACAATGGCCCTGGAGCAGGCACTGCAGGCGGCGCGGCAGGGAGATTTGGATGTGCTGAGGTCCCTGCATGCAGCCAACCTGCTGGGGCCCTCCCTGCGCGACCCCCTGGACGCCCTGCCTGTGCACCACGCGGCCCGCGCGGGCAAGCTGCACTGTCTGCGCTTCTTGGTGGAGGAGGCAGCCCTGCCCGCCGCGGCCCGCGCACGTAACGGCGCCACACCGGCCCACGACGCCGCAGCTACCGGCCACCTCGCCTGCCTGCAGTGGCTGCTCTCGCAGGGCGGCTGCAGGGTGCAGGTGGGTCCGCTGCTCCCCGAGCGGCTTGGGGATTCCTCCCCAGAGAGGGTTTCCTCCCAGCCCCCCCTGGCGAGAGAGTAGGTGGGATTGGGTCCTCCTGGCTTAGCTGAACCCTCCTTCCAAAGAGCTGTGGATGGGGTGGTCTCCCGGGATTGAGTCCTTGGGCAGATGCCCTAGCAAGCCCTGGCCCCTCCCTGGAAGAGCAGTGGGTAGTATTGGAGAAGCCGAGGAGAATTGGGCTCAGTGGGCCGGCGTTGCATGGGAGAGACACAGCACTGATCCTGGAGTCCTGGGGGTGGGGCAAAGGGCTTGGATGGCAGAACCAGAAGCCCATTCCCTCCAGCATCAGATCTGGAGGTGGGGATGGGCAAAGTCCCACAGCTCACTTGAGGCTGAGATGCAGATGTCCCTAAGCCAGGGTGTGGGGCTAGGGTGATGGGACATGACAATGTGGTCTCCACAGGACATCGGCACGTTCAGGCCTTCCAGCTCTAAGTTACTTCTCAGCTCGGTCTGGGTCTTCTTGTCCCTAAGCCCCAACTGGTCACTTTGAGGAGTGACCTCCCAGGGGAGTCCTGGCTGATGAGAAGAAGCTAGCCAGGTGAGGATCAGGGAGTTCTGAGCATAGGGACAGGAAGTACCAAGCTCTCAGGTGTACACGTCCTTCTGCTGGAGAACAGCAAGGAGGGAGCGTGTGGAGTGGGCTGCAGAGGGGACAGGCCACCAGGGCCAGGCCAGAGGGTCTCTGGGCTGAGGTGAAGAATTTGGATGATGTTCTGGTTGTGGGGGCAGCCAGTGGTGGGAGGGGCAGAATTGATTTTCCACTTATGAAGAACACTGGCTTAACTGCAGAGAGAAGGGAGGAGGCGGGGCCTCCCCTAAGCTGGTTTGTTGCGCCCTAAGGAAGGCCAACCCACCCTAGTCTCTGTCCTCAGAGGGCAAGGCCCCCCTTCCCATCCTTCCTGGGAGGTGGAGCAGCCCCTTATCTCCTGGCTGGCCCTGCTATCGAGGGTTCCTGGCCATGTGGCCTATGCCCACTCTTTTGGGAGGTGCCTGCCTCCCTGATCCTGGTGTGCAGGCTTGGCTGGAAGCCTCCCTCTCCTCCTGATCCCAGTGTCCAGTTTGGCCGGAAGCCTCCCTTACCACTGCAGAGGAGGTGGAAGGAGTGAGTGGCCTTGTGCCCAGTTTATCAAGTCTCCTGCCCTCCATCCCCAACACACTTGAGTGCTAGGGGTGGAAGTGGGAGGAGGGGATGACCTCGATCCCTGGTTCTGCCCATCCCACAAGATAAGAAGCTTAGGGTGTGGGCCACAGCACAGGAGAGGCCCGAGGCCTGGGCAGCTCGTGGCACTCTCTGTACTGTGTCTGTGCTGCCATTGCCACCCAGAAACCCTGAGCCATCAGGACCCCCTGGAGCGCCAGACCTTTAGTTCCCAGGGCCAGTGAAGAGGGCCAGCCCTTCTCAAGATCTGATATCAGGACGTCTTTCACCGTGGTCCTACTTGGGCCACCTCTAGCCAGCCCTGTCCTGTGAACTCAGGGACAGACTGAGCCGGTCTCCTCACACCCACAGCCTACAAGAGGGGCCTCAGCATCTTCCTCAGCTTCCTGTGGGCCATTTATTCTCTGCCCCACAATCCTTGCCACCTCCTTAATGGGACAGCCAATCTGTTCCTCTCGTCCCATGACTTGGCAGTGCCCAGTGCTCCCCAGTCCCCTTGTCCTCCTTTCCTTTCAGGAGCCTCGGAGGTGCTCTTCCCATCGAGATTTACCTTCGCCAAGGTCTCTGGTCAATTCCTCCTACCTTAGCCACATCTGTCCTTGCCCTTGTCGTGGGCAAGGAGGGACGAGAGGCCTCACTTTCCTGATCCTAGTGGACTATCCAATATCTCACTACTGCTCCAACCCCTTCCCTGCCCTGCCTGTTGTCCCAGGTGCCTGGTGTGTTGATTCTAGAGTGGTACCCAGTTTTTCAAATGTGTCAGCCTCTGAGTCCAGACGCTTGAGTTCTTGCCTGGGTGCTGTGAGCAGCCCCTTCCCCCGACAGACGTACAGTAGATGTGTATGGATGTTCTGGGCCCAGAGGTTCTGGGGCTCCTGTGGGGGTCTTGCCCAGCCCCTCCTAGGGGCCACCATAGCCCACATATACACTGCTGGCTGACTGCTCCATGGGACCAAGAACACAGCCTGTTCCCATGGCCCAGCCCAGAAGAGTCTGGGGGCAGTTCCTGTACTGAGGTTGGGCTGTCAGAGGTATGCCAAAGTGGAGGCCTCCATCCTGTGAAAGATCTGGGAAGCAGGGAGAAGGAGAGGGCGAGAGGGGATGCAGGGTGTCCCCCCAATCCCAGTGCCATCCTGACACAGCCCAACATCCCCCCCTTCCTGGCCCTGCCTCAGCCAAGCAACACACTTGCTCATTCAGGCGTTAGGTTGTGTCAGGGCTTTGGCCTGGGCCTGGAGCCAGGACTCCTGCTATCACTCCCGGGTGCCGCGTCCTGGGAGCCTCTGTGTGGGGTGTCACCGTTGCATCCTGCAGGCCTCTGAAGACCACAATGCTATGGTCAAAGCAGGCCACTTAGTTTCCCAAAGACAGAAGCAGGATTCAAACTTTTGGGATCAGCTCTATCCCAAAAAACCTGTTGAGGGAGGCTGACCACAGCACAAGGGAGGACAGAGAGGACAGCACTGCCCCCCAGGCCAGGGGGAGGCTGGCAGTGGCCCAAGCCCGTGGCGGGGGCAGATCCAGGCCAGAGAACTTGAACCACCTCTCCTCCCACAGGACAAAGACAATTCTGGTGCCACGGTCCTGCATCTGGCTGCCCGCTTCGGCCACCCTGAGGTGGTGAACTGGCTGCTGCGTTACGGCGGTGGGGAACCCACCATGGCCACAGACACGGGCGCCTTGCCTGTCCATTATGCCGCCGCCAAAGGAGACTTCCCCTCCCTGAGGCTTCTTGTCGGGCACTACCCTGAGTAAGGACCCCAACCCTTCTTTTTTTTTGGTGCTGGGGATGGAACCCAGGGCCTTGAACATGCCAGGCAAGTGCTCTGCCACTGAGCCGCATCCCCAGGCCAGGTCCTCCCTCTTCAGGGGCCTGTGGTAGGGCAAGCCACGGCCCCAGGGGCTGCCTCAAGTCTGCCACGCCACTCATCTTCTTTGGGTGTGATGGCTTCCTTGGCCATCTCATCTAAAAGCCTGTCCCCCTTAGCCGTAGCAGCAACTGGACTTGGGAAGCTGGACGTGCAACCCGTGGTCACCTGCCTGTGTTCATTTAGCAGACTGTTGGAAAGGGGGAAGGCAGAAGCACCTCATAGACCCTCATCAGTCAGGTAGAGGGGCCTCGCCAGTACTCAGGCAGTTAGGGAAGCCGCCCCTCCCAGCCCCGGAGCCCAGGCAAGTTATCCAGAGAGCACGTGCATTCCTGTGGCCCCTCACCCATTCCCACTGCCATGGGGGACAAGGCTCCCAAACTCCCAGGGTCCCTGGATTGAGTGACTGGTTTGAGAAAGTAGCTGGATGGTAAGCTGGGGAGCCCCGGGGTGGGGTGGGAGCATGTGGAAGAAAGGGGGACCCTGCAGAGCCAGAATCGCATGAGAAGCTGGCTGAGGGCAGGAACCAGTTCTCAGGTGCGCCTGAGGGGTAGGGGTCCTGGGGAAAGCCACAGGCCCTTTTGAGGGAGCAGGACACCAATGGGATGGCGCCAGGGTGGTGATTCTGGCCAGTGACTTTTCTCTTCTGGTGGGTGCCTGGTCCAGGAGCCAAAAATTGGCCCTGACATCAGGAGGGGAGCAGCTCTGAGGTAAAAGGGTCTGGCCCATTCGTGAGGGTGCCTTCAGGGCCACTGGCCACCAGGGAGCAGGCCAGAGGCCAGCTTAGCCATGTGACAACACAACAAGGTATCTGTAGCTGACATACTGACATGGATGTAGGGTGGCTGGGCTCTAGTGGTCCCCCCACCCAGGACAGGCAGGCTGAGCCTGGTTTCATCGTCCTAGGCGAGGACTTCTTGTCTGGTTAGTGGGAGACCCAGCAGGATCTGCCTGGGATGGGCGTTCTCCTCGCAGTCATTTGGTGGCCACTCTGTGTCAGGCTTGGGTCAGGTCAAAGTCAGTGGAATTTAGAGTAAGAGGGCCCCAGAGACCCTTGAGTGCAGGGTCTCCCTGTATCATTCACAGGTTTTGGCCCAGACTCCGGTTAGACACTCCAGGTTGGGGCTCTGGGGAGCCACACCTGGGACATGATGCCCCCACCTCCACGGTTACGGTTCTGATGCATCTTTGTACCCCCTTGCTTCAAGCAGATGACACTAAGGTCCCAAGGAGGAAGGTCACGCAGCAAGGAAGTGCTTCTGCCCCTGCCCGCCTGCCCAGTACACCTGAGGTGCCCAGAGGGCCAGGCTGATCCTGGGAACACCAGAACCTAGCAATGTGAATTGAGAGGGCTCCAAGCCTGTCCCTGCAAGTACTGATGAGACCTGCTGTCCCCCGGGCCCTCTGGGGGCTGGATCCCAGGCGTTGGGGAGACTGGCTGAGCCATGCCAGATCTGGGCATGACCGGGCTGTGGGGCCCAGCTCTGTAGCCAGATGCCTTGGGCTGATGAGCTGCCAGCACCCCCAGGAGTCACCATGAATCTCAGGGAGGTGGACAGAGGGCTTGGGCTCTGTTCCCTGCAGTGGTGTGTGACCTGGCTGATAAGGAGGTGCTTTTGTGTGGTTGCCAGGCTGGGCTCAGGCCGGAGGGGATGGCTGGCGATTGGGACTGGGGGTTGGTATACCCACGGAGGCTCCCGTCTTGGGGCTGGAGACTCTTGCTCCCCAGGGCTGTGCATACGAGGGCTGGGGAAGGCAGAAGCTGAGTGACCCTGACCACAGGCCCAATTGAGGAGCCAGGCAGCCTGGATCTGAGGGCTGTGACTCTATGCTCTCGTGAGCCTCCTGGGCCTGCTGTGAAGACCTTTGAATTATTCACGAGGGCTCAGCTCTCTTCCTGGGCCCATGAGCCTGTGAGGGAGGAAGGACACCCAGAACTAGCAGTGGAAATTTGATACTACGCAGGGAGGCCGTGGGCAGCTCTGGGCTGCGATGGTGACAAGGTGCAGGGGAGGGCTGGGCAGCCTGTGGGAGGCCTGCTGATGCCTGGGATGGCAGAAAGGGCTTGAGTCTCTGGGAACATCCCGCACAGACCACTCTTCCTCTAATCTATCCCAGTTCATTGAGCCGGATCTTACAGAGGCAGAGAGCTGGCCGTGGTGACCTCAGGGGTGGGCTGCTGAGCCTCCCTCTGAGCTCCCACTGAAAGGGAGCCCCTGAACTGGGGCCGGGCAGAGCTGACTAGGGCTGTCCCAGGCCCTGGGTGTCAGAGAGCTGGAGAGGGCTACTGACCCTCCTGGACAGGAACATGAGTGGCCAGTGAGGGGATGAGGTGTCTTGATCCCCAGCTGGGGCTGCCTGGGAAGGGGCAGGGAGCAGGTAGACCCCTGACCCCCAGGAACCACCCACTGCCATGTCTGCTTCTGACATCCCTGGGGACTGACCAGTCAGAGGGAAGCTCCGGGCTCAGCCCAGAACTCAAGGCCAGAGCTTTGGAGAGAGGAGGGAGGCTCCAGGTCCTTCCCGTGGGGGCCTCTACCTGTCATGGTAAACTAAAGATCACTTGGCCCCAGATTCTCTACTCCAGCTCCCTGCAGGGGGCTCCTTCCCTCAGCCCTCCCCCAGACCTGAAACTGCACAGGGATTAGAAAGTGTTTCAGGGTAAACCGGAAACAGCTCCTGCCTGCCCAGTGCCTCCCGGGGCCTGGCACCAGGTGGCATTCTCTGAGCCTCTCACCCACTCTAGACAGTAGCTCTGTAATCAGTTCATTTTATAGACTAACTCATTCAACTCATTCAAATAATATTCATTTATTTATTTTGGGTACTGGGGATTGAACCCAAGGGTGTTCTCCTCCTGAGCTACATCCCCAGCCCTTTTCTATTTTTTGTTTTATTTTATTTTTATTTTGTGAACCTCCTATCTCAGATTCCCAAGTTTCTGGGATTATAGGCATGTGCCATCACACCCAGTTTTGACTAATGTTTATTGAGCATCTGCTATGTGCTGGGCAATATTCTAAGTGCCAGAGATACATTAGTGAACCAGGCAGATGTCTCTGCCTCGTGGAGCTGGTAGACATAGACATGGTGCCTCGAAGAGGCTTATTGACCAACTGCAGGCACCACTGGTTTGCTGTGTGACCTTGGGCAAACTGCATCCCCCACTCCTGGTCCAGGTCCTAATCTCTCAGTGTTCCAAGTTTGCCAAGTACTTCCCTTTGTTCCTTCTTTAGTAAAATACCTCACGGAGGGCTGGGGTTGTGGCTCAGTGGCAGAGCACTTGCCTCGCACATGTGAGGCACTGTGTTCGATCCTCAGCAGCACATAAAAATAAATAAACAAAATAAATACATGTATCCATCTCTAACTAAAAAAATATTAAAAAACAATCTAAAAAATATTAAAAAACAAAATGAGGAAAAAAAAAAAAGAAAAAAAACCTCATGGAGCCTGGCTGCTCACAAAGCTTCAGGCAGCCCCTGGCGGGGATGGGTAGAAAGGGGCTTCATGAGAGGGGCTTCCCCAGGGACTCACCTCTTAGGGAGCCCCAGGGCCCGTGGCTCAGCCCTCCCTTTGTAAAGCCTGGAGCTTTTGCCTGGGCTGGGATAGCCCCTTACCTGCTGGGCACCTGTTTCTGCCACAGGCAGCAAGGAATCATTCATTCTTAATTACTACCCCCAGGCCTACTCTTGGTATTTGTGGAGGTCACCTGGGCAGCAGGGCCTGGGGCAGGGATTGTGCTGGCTGGTCCCAACTGGGAATGGCAGCAGCCAGCCTTGCCCCTGAGCCAGGTGGAGGCTCTGAGAAAGGAGGGCCAGTGGGGTCTGGGAAGCCCCCGAAGTGAGGCTTCTGTCTCCACCCACAGCTCCTGGTCCTGGCCTGCCACTTAACTGTGGTCTACCAGCCGCCCTCTGACTGGTCTCCCCACCTTGATCCTGGCCCTGCCAGCCCAGCTCCATCTGTAGCCTTTGACAGTGCAGAGAGACCACTAGGCAATTGACAGGCTCCTGGCTCACCGATGGTGAAGGCCAACCCTTATAGTGGCCGGGAGGCCCTCCCACCTGGCCCTGTTCCCTCTCACCTCAACCCTCCTCCCCATAACTCATCCGTGCTCCTCCCCAGCCTCACTGCCCCTCCTGGGGGCTGGCACCCTCCAGCTGCGTGGGCGGGTCTCTCTCCTGAACCTCTCCAGAGAGCCCCTGCCTGCTTGGCCCTCCTTCAGGTCTTCACTGGGTTTCCACCTTCTCAGCCAGGCCAGCCCTGAGCCTGCTCACATGGTAACCCGCCCCCACAACACGCTCGTGGCCTGGCTCTTTTCCCCTGTGGCCCTGATCAGGAGCTGGCATTGTGTGCCGCGTGCCTCTGTGTCTGTCCCCTTAACTAATGAGGCTCACTCTGCCCAGTGCCGACAGGCAGTGAGTGCTTGTTGAATGGAGGAGTCTGGGGTCATCAGACTAAGGTCGCCCCTCTGACCTTAGATGAAACTCCCTTTCTGAGCTTCCATGTGCCCATCTGGCAATGCACTGTCTCTGTCCTACCAGGCTGAGCCCTAGTGAGCAGGCATCATGCAGGTCCTTCCTGCTCACAGACACACTTATTTTTTCAACAACTAGCCTGAGCTCTCTAACCTTCCAGCCTGCCTGCACCGGTGGCTTTTGAGAAGCAGAGGACAAAGTCGGGAGCAGGCAGCCCGTTTGGATGTGCGTTCTTGCTGCTCCTGGGTGCTGGTCTGCCAGTCACTGCCCCAGGAGGACAGAGCTCCAAGAGGCCAAGAGCTCTGCCGCTTTCACGGCTCTGCCTGTCCAGCAGGTAGAGCCCTGGAATCTGCGTCTACAGAAAGAACGCAATAAAGTAAAAAAATTGTGAGGAAATTCTCTAAGTTGAGGGGGTTGGGAAGGCCTTTCCGAGGAGCTGGGAGTGGACACTGAGTTAGAAGCAGTCAGCCATGCCAAGCTCTGCCCTGAGGGTGTAGCCACAGCCCTGGCACAGAGGGTGGAGGCAGGGTCTGGATAAACGTCAGGTCAGAAGGAAGGTCTGGAAGGCTGGAAGAGTTGCAGGGACGTGCTGGCCTCTGGAACTATTCCAAGCTTGTCGGGGATTAGGGTGTCAATGGACTGTTCTAGAACCTTCCTCAAAACAGGGCTGCAGTTCTTCCCTGAACCAAGCCTGATTTAGGCTCTTTTGCTATAAGCAGGGGGTGTGATGCAATGTAGAGCCCAGAAGGCTGCCTGACTATTCAGATCAGCTCCAGCCACAACAAGATCTGGTCCTTGGGGGTGCCAGCCGCTTTCTGACCTCTCTCAGGGCAGGAGTCTTAAGCAGCTGGGAGGGCCACTGGACAGTTTGCTCTTTGACCTGAGTCTGAATCCGTGGGGGGACTGATCACTCCTTGTTCCCTGGGCCAGCGTGAACAGTAAGCTGGCACAAATTTGGACAGAGAATTCCAACAGACCCTTACAAGCTTTCTACATTTCTTTTGTGCAGTCAGAGGGTGGCTTGCTTAATAGTTACAGTTTGTCCAGATCATCTTTTTTCCCTAAGCGAAAAGAAAAGCATGGTTTATGTGATCACGACCAGGAAGCTTCCAACCTATGAAAAGGGTTTGGCTCAGGGTCTTTGAAGACTCCAGAGTTTGAGATCAAGAAGGAGGGTGGAGCCTGGTGTGATGGCCATGCCTATAATCCCAGTGACTTGGGAGGCTGAGGCAGAAGGATTGCGAGTTCAAGGCCAACCTCAGAGATTTAGCAAGATGCTGTTTCAAATATTTAAAAAAAGTTGGGTGAGACTGGGAACAGTTCAGTTCCCCGAGTTCGATTCCCAGTAGGAGAAGGAGAAAGAGGAGGAGGAGGGGAAGAGGGAGAAGAAGGAGAAGATGAAGAGAAAAAAGAAATGATGTCTAGCCTAAGCTGTGCTTGGCCTGGACACCCCATGACAGCTGTGAGTGCCCTTGGTGGCTGGTCCTCCTGGTATGAGGAGGCACATAGTGGCTACCACTTCACGGATGGGGTCTGGAAGGCAAAAGAAGGGACAGTGTGGCACCGCTTGGGGGGAGAGGACTCACACTAGGCCCTGGGCCTTCCTGTGGAGTCCCCATCATGTCCAGTCCCACTCGGAGCTGAGCTCACTGGCAGTGAGGCTCCTGAATGCCCGGCAGTGAGCTCTGCAGAGAAGGACAGTTGTTTATGCACAAAGAGGGAGACAGACAGAGAGGACGGCTGTGGACACAGCTGGAGTCCCCCTCCAGCTCTCTGACCTCGTGGGCCAGGCTCACAAGGTTGGCTCTGCCTGCCCCACGTCAAGTGATGGGAGCTCCCTAGGGCTCCTTTCCTCGTCTGTAGAAGGAGACTGCTACTCACAGCCATGAGCGCATTGTGAGGACTAGATAAGAGAATGTATGCATCGCAGTGCTCGGAACAAGTAATCATTCAATAAATAGTAGCTGCTGTCACTATTATTAACCATTTTTTTTATTACTACTGTTATTCATTATTCTTTCCAAGTGGGAGTTCTCTTTTGTTCCTTAGGCTTACCCATATTTTTGTAATTCTCCCCAGTGAGTGGGAGGGAGCCCACATTTCTCTTGCCTCCAGGTCAAGCAGGAAGAGAACTAGGCTAGTCCTCTAGGCACCCCTGCGGCCCATCAAGCATATGTGCCCTATGTCCCAGGGTCTCCTGGGCAGGAGGTTCTGACTGCACCATAGAGATCATGGCTGAAATACTAATAATAATGGGGGCAGGCTCCAGTCTTTATATTAGAGTGTCAGGACTCTGTTGGGAGTGGCAACTAGTAGGCACCACTGCCCCCTGCTGTCCATCTCCCTCTCAGGCTGGCTGGGCACCCTTGCGTGATGGCTACCTGCCACAGGGGGTGTTGGGAGGGCAGAGCTCAACACAGATGTGGTCCCCTTCGTCATTTACACTGCCTTGTACTGCCCCCTGCCCCAGAGAGGGCCCCAGGCCCCAGGACCCCAGCACTTGCCATGCCTGGGTGACAGGGTGAATAATTCAGGCTGCTGAGTGTCAGTCATGAAATATTCAACAGGCTGTTCCTGGCACACCAGCATGCATATGTGTGGGGGCAATGCCGGCACTGGGGCGTAGAGGCCAGGGCAATGGGCCAGCATGTTTCTGAGGAGAGGTGCATGGCTGGGCCTCTGGCTTGCCCTGTGCTGATTGGCAGGACCCTCTCTGCTCTCGACAGGGGGCAGGGGTGGGGTACAGAAGGACAGCCAGGCACAGCACCTCCTCCCCTCAACTTATAAAGCACCAGGCTCTGCTTCGGCCCCAGTATTAGCAGATCTGTGTCAGGGAAGCGGGGTTCCCAGGCCAGAGAGTGGTGCCCAGTGCAGGCTGCAGATGACCTGGGGACTCCAGGGACAGGGAAGTGGACAGAGAACAAGAAGTCTACTGAGAGGCATGTGTGAGAGAGAGGAGAATGCACACATGGCTCGGTCACGTTGAGGTGACAGGAAGGTGGGTGAATGAGCAGATAGAGGAGGAGGGAATGGCTTAGGGCATGAGCTGATGGACAGATGGACAGGCAACTGGATGAGAGGCTTGGGGGGTGTGGGTTGTGCATGTGATTGCCACTGTGGGTGTGTAGATACGGAGGGCAGTTGAGGGTAAGGATGTGAAGAAATGTGTTCCTAGGGCGCCAAGGTCTGATCAGAGCCTGGCAGGATAAAGCCCCTGTCTTGAGCTTATAGACTTGTAGAGAACAAGGGGGTTCTGGGAGTAGATTGTGGCTCCACCTAGTGTCCCATTGCGGTAACTGCACTCTGGATTGACTTCACACATCCATCAGCCTAGTGGCCAGGCTAGCTTCTGTGTTCCCTAGCAGCACCTCACCAATGGAGCTGGCTCACTGTTCCCCAGTTAGGACAATGAGCTGGGTGGAGAAGCAAGGATGAAGGGCAGTGACAGCTGAAAGGTAAGCTGTAGTGGAAGCACCTGGGACATAGGGCCCCTCCCCCACTCTGTCTTTTCAGTACCTGCAAACTTACTGCAGGGAAGGCCCTGCATCCCAGACAGATATGTGTTCCCATGCCACTTACCAGCTGAGTGGCCTGTGGCAACACGTGGACCAAGCCTCAGTTGCCTTTCTGCAAAATGGGAATGACAGTGGGACTTAAGATGAATCTTCCTAGCTAAGCATGGTGGTGCACAACTGTAATCCCAGTTACTTGGGAGCATCAGACAGAGGGATTCCAAGTTCAAGGCCATCTTGGGCAATTTGATTAGCCCCTGCCTCAAAATTTGTAATAATAATAATAATAATAATAATGACTGGGAATGTAGCTCAGTAGTAGAGCACTCCTGGGGTTAATCCTCAGTACTGAAAAAAAAAAAAAAAAAAGAAAGAAAAGAAAAGAAAGAAAGAAAAAGAACCACCACCACCACCTTGGTGCACAACAAAACCCAGGATGTCAATTAACTTCAAATTTGAGATAAATATTTTTTGGTAAAAGTATGTTCCATGCAGTATCTGGGATTTGCTAACACATTATTGATATTTATCTGAAATTCAGATTTAAGTGACATCCTGTGTTTCATCTGGCAACGCTAACCCTCCCTGACCTCCAAGAACTCCCTCCTCTGGGTTAAGCTTAGGCCAGAAGCAGTTATGGCTAACCAAGCATGACAGGCCATCCACAGGGCTGCCCCAGGGTAGGAGGGGTCCAGAGCAATGCAGGACATTGGTAAAGGTGGGACTGTTCCCCTAAGAGCAGGATGTGCTGTCAGATGCTTTATAAAAACCAGGCTGCAGGGGCTGGGGATATGGCTCAAGCGGTAGCACGCTCGTCTGGCATGCCTGCGGCCTGGGTTCGATCCTCAGCACCACATACAAAGATGTTGTGCCCGCTGAAAACTAAAAAATAAATATTAAAAAATTCTCTCTTTAAAAAAAAAAAAAAAAAAAAAAAAAAAACAGGCTGCTGTGGGTGGGACCACAGCCGAGGGGACCGGGAGGCTGCTGTAGGATCTAGTCCAACCCACTCTCCCGGTCCTCCGGGGCTCCCAGAATTGAGGCAAGGACGACCGCTGGCACTGAGAAACCATGAAACCATGGTGGGTGTTGCATATTCGCAGGGGAGTGAATGCCCAAACCAAGAATGGTGCCACGCCCCTGTACCTGGCGTGCCAGGAGGGCCACCTGGAGGTGACGCAGTACCTGGTGCAGGAGTGCGGCGCGGACCCGCACGCGCGCGCCCACGATGGCATGACCCCGCTGCATGCAGCAGCACAGATGGGCCACAGCTCGGTCATCGTGTGGCTGGTGAGCTGGTCACAGGAAGGGAGGGGGCCTGGAAATGGACACGGGGCGGTGGCCCAGCCAGGAGGGGCCTGGTGCCCAGTCCCCGCCCTTTTCTCCGCCCCTCCCTCTCTCCAGGTGAGCTGCACCGACGTGAGCCTGTCGGAGCAGGACAAAGACGGCGCCACAGCCATGCACTTCGCCGCTAGCCGCGGCCATGCCAAAGTGCTCAGCTGGCTCCTGCTGCACGGCGGCGAGATCTCGGCCGACCTGTGGGGAGGGACCCCGCTGCATGACGCCGCAGAGAACGGCGAGCTGGAGGTCAGGGCGGCCCGAGAGGGGCGGGGCCTAGGGGCGGGCGGGGCCCGGGGCGGGGCCCGGGCGGGGCGCGCGCCCTCTGCTGGCGCCGCGCTCTCAGCACAGCCCCGCCCGGGCGCGGGGCGCCGGGCGCCGCCAGGTGCTCACCCCATGCCCCCGCAGTGTTGCCAGATCCTGGTAGTGAACGGCGCGGAGCTGGACGTCCGCGACCGTGACGGGTACACGGCCGCCGACCTGTCGGACTACAATGGCCACAGCCACTGCACCCGCTACTTGCGCACCGTGGAGAACCTGGTATGACCCGGATACAGCCTTCGTTGTCATCTCGTCCCGCCCCCCACCCCAGGAGTCGAGGTCTTACCCCTTCTACCAGGGAGGGAACTGAAGTTCAGGGACGTGCATCCCCTTGCCCAAGGTGACACAAGGAGTACTGTCCTTGACCACTGTCAGACCTACCTCTCAGCTCAGATCCACTGCCCACTGGGGAGCAAGGCACAGTGAGGTGCAAGAGGACAAAAGGTCCAGGGAAGGGAGACAGGGAGGACCAGAGTCATCCTGACAAGAGATAAGGCTAGGAGAGATCAGAAGACTCCAACCAGGGGCCAGCCCAGTTCATTCACCCACCCACCTTATCAGCTCATTTAACTGACAGCCACCCTCTGAGGTAGGTAATGCTAGTGTCTCCAGGTCATAGGTGAGTAAACTGAATCTCCGGGAGACCCAAGGTCATGCATTCAGTAAGTGGTGAAGGACCACTCTTTCTTGACCACAATATCACATGCTGGTGCATTCCTAGTTAATTCATAACCGGACACTTTTGTGACTCTTGTAAATTATTTTATTATGGTTGCTCAGCCATGAAGTAACCCACTGGGGCCAGGACTCAGGTGTGGATGTCACTAAGTCTAGGGCCCTGCCCATCTGCTTTCTTGGAGAAATGAGGTAGGAAGAGGGTGGACCTCACTGACATCTGCAGAAATAAGCTGATAGTTCCAGAAGACAGCCGGCCATGACTGGGGCTTCCAAGAGAAGCCTAGGGGAGAGACAGTGGATGGTCCCTGGCCTGACTACCCCAGTCCTTGCAGAGTAGCAAGGCCCAGGATCAGAGACTGTAGGTAGACTAGAGGATGAATTCCCCCCTGGAAAGGAACTTGCAAAGAGTGTGGGTGGCCCTGCAGCTAGTGAGTACCCTGTCACTGGGGCCTACAAGCAGGGGAGGACACTGTCTAGGGCCATTCTGCCCCAAAGGTGAGTTCCTTCCAGCTGAGAGAATCTGTCTCTGTTGTGGGGCTGTGGGCGCAGCAGCAGAGCCCAGGAACTTCCAAGACCCTCCAGTACCTTCTGAGAGTTTGCTCCACTGCTAGCAATAATTTATTGAATTTATTGAATTTTGACTCTGGCGGGCTGAGTGCTTGGCAGGTCTCAAGTTCATCTTATAGTATCTGTTGGCACATAAGACATTCTCTAGATATCATGCCATGCATGGCACTTAACTTTTAAAGTCTTTTTTGGCCACCCACTGGGCAAGGAACATTGTACTTACCCATTTACAGATGAAGAAACAGGCACAGAAAAGACAAGTGAGTGTCCAAGGTTGCGAGGCTAATAAGTGGAGGGGGGTAATTTAAAGCCATTTTCTCAGGCTGCAAAGCCTGAGTCCCAGCCTTTTGTGTCTGTAGCCCATGGGGGTCAGGACCAGGTGCCCTTGGTGCCCACTAGTGTCAGCCAAGAAAAGGGCACCTTCAGGCTGTCCCCCAAAGCTGTTATCCTGGGCTCCCTTTTGGCTCTTAGGATAGTCAGCAGAGGCTGAACCTCCTGAATGTGGGTGGGTGGGCTGGAGGGCCTGACACTCTCACCCAGGCAGGCCCAGCTACAGCAGTGACAGATACAAGCCACCAAGGATGCTGGCCCAGAAAAGGCAAACACTCCCAAAGAGCCCCTAATTACAGGGCCAATGAGCGTGGCTGCCGAGCTGTTACCTGGTGCCAGGCTGCCTCCCTTTCCCAGGGGGCCTGTGACACTTCTCAGGCAGGGAGGGGGCATGGGGCAGGGAGGAGTAGGTCTGGGCAGGAGGCAGCAGAGAGAGCAGGCTTGCCGGCAGCAGGACAGCATGGGCAATGTAAGCAGGGCCCCCACCCCAGCCCAATCCCAGCCTGTGGTCAGAGGCACAGACTGCGGCGGCGGGAGGGAGGGGGACAGGCTTGGGAGCCTGCGCAGGGGCTGCCCATCCCAGCTCTGCTGGGCCACCAGGCCCCACCCTTCCCCACCCCCAGAGCCCCATCAGGAGACTGGCTGGGTTGGTGCTGGGAGCTGACAGGTTGGGAAAGGAGAAACAGGGGTTTTCAGCAGGTAAGAGGGGACGGCTCTCCCTGTACCCCACCCCAAACCCCCTCCTGAAGAAACACGAGAGCCCAGGCCCTCTGCTGGTTGATAAGGGAAGGCTGGTGCATGGCAGTCTCCCTGGGGTGCAGCCCAGGGCCCCTTCCCTTGGTGGTTTCTAGCCTCCTGAACAGGGAGGGGCCAGGATGGGAGTATCTCTGAAACCCGAGGTCCTGCTAGGGGGCTGGACTTGAATCTTAGCCTCAGAAGAACCCAAGACCCTTTTGCAATAGGGAAAGGATCTCAGAGAGGGAAGTGGCTTGACTAAAGTCACACAGCAAGGGCATGCCTGAATGGGACCTGGCCCAGAAAGCGCAGGTCTGTGGAGGAGGCTTGCCCTCACAGCCCTCCTGCCTTCTCCTCAGAGTGTGGAGCATCGAGTACTGTCCCAGGATTCGTCCACTGAGTTGGAGGCAAAGCAGCCTGACTCGGGCATGTCCTCACCCAACACCACCATGTCAGTCCAGCCACAGAACTTTGACCTCAGCTCGCCTGCCAGCACCCTCTCCAACTACGACTCCTGCTCTTCCAGCCACTCAAGCATCAAGGGCCAGCGCCCTCCTCCTCGTGGTGAGTGGGCTGGAGGGAGAGGGAGGAGGGAAAGCACACTGCCTAGGGCATCCTGCCAGTGGTCCACCACAGGCGACCCTTCCCTCACTGTCCTAAACACCCAGGGTCCTGTGTGCCCACCACACAACCACATGTACATCCACATATATTCCCCACAAAAACTCACTGCGCCTCACCCATGGCTCATTGTTCTTGCCTACCCACACTCAAAAGTCACATCTGTATGTCTGTAAACACAGTATACACATACATAGGAATGCTCAGGCACACAAGCAGAGTCGTGTGCACCTTACAGGTCTGCGTGCACTTACACAAGGACTCACACCTAGGTTTTCACTGGAGAGACACATGCACACAGTGTCTACAGACCAACACAGACACATTCACAAATACAAAGAATTGTGTGCACAAATGTGAAAGGCTCAAACATACACAATTGCACAAACCTTGGGCAAAGCCAGACATGGGTCTACACACTGACCACACCCTGAGCGTGAACGTGATCCACCTGCAGTGCCTGTTTCCTGTCACCAGGTGGTGGACTGCAGAGCTGACTAGGTGCCCCGTAAGGTTGGGTGTGGCCATCCAGACTCCTGCCACCTGCTCTGCCAGATCTTCCCTGAAGAGCTGCCTCTCCCCTGTCCAGGTGGCCCTGCCCTGCAGGCACACCTGGAGCCCAAAGCCCCCTGCTGCTTCCCTTCCAAACCTGAGCACATTGTCCTCCAACCTTAGTGCAGGGCTGGGGAGCAGGAACCATCCAGCACTGCCAGAGGCCACAGTGAGCCACATCGAATAGCACCCAGAGACTGCTTTGCCTCTCAACAAGTGGTTTCTAGGTAGTGGGGAGTCTGGCAAGTTCTGGGGGACAGCCTCTCTGCAAACTCCCACACCCGGCCTTCCTTGCTGCCTCTGCAGGACTTTCCAGCGCAAGAGCCGCAGACATACAGAACTACATGGATATGCTGAACCCAGAGCTGGGCCTGTCTCAGGGCAAGATGGGGAGATCTGTACCCCCGCCACCACCCCCCAGCTTCCCTCCACCGCCCCCACCCCCAGGCACCCAGCTGCCCCCACCTCCACCGGGCTACCCAGCCCCCAACCCTCCTGTGGGGCTCCATGCAGCTGACATCTACATGCAGACCAAGAACAAGCTCCGCCACGTGGAGACAGAGCCACTCAAGAAGGAGGTAGTGAGCCCTCCCCCTGCCTGCCTCCCAGGGGTGGGACTGGCCTGGCTAGTAGACACAGGTGGGGTCCCTGGGTCCAGGGCATGTTCAAGAGTCAAAGCTCCTGATCAGTTCCATGAGGGCTCAGGGCTGCACTGGGCACAGGAAGTTGAGTTAGACAAACACATCACCCTCCATGCCAAGTTGGGGTGAAAATATCCAGCCCCGGATGGCTGTGCCTCACCAGGAGCTGGGTCTATGCTGCCTCTTGCATGGAGTGGCAGGGTTTTCCCTGAGATGACAGAGAACATGTGCAGATTGCCCTCCACTAACATGCCCATGCCCACAGCCATGGGCTCAGGTGAAGAATGGAACCCTAGATGTCTTCCAGGTGGGAGACGCCATGTCGTATCGTAGCTTGAGGGTGAGGGCCAGGAGGAGGGAGTGTCAGGTGAGTGAACACCAGCAGGACCCAGCACCTGCTGTCCGAGTGGCCAAGAAGCTGAAGTTGGCTCCTGCTGAGGTTTGAGCTTCTGTACTTTGGAGGAGCCAGTGCTGAGGTGGGCACCCTGGGGGGAGAAGCAAGCACCGTGAGCTTAGGAGGGTGGTGTGAGGGAGGACACAGTGATTGTGAGTGGTCCAGGTCACCGGGGACTGCAGGGAAGCGGGCGGAGGTCCTGTCTGGGCAGCTCTGGGACTTGGGCAGGGAGGTTGAGGGGACCCAGCTGGTCTGAGAGGTGGGGAAAAAAACATGAGACCACAGGGGGCCAGGTGTGTGGTGGCAGCCCCCCAGGGTCCTGTCAGAGCCTAGACCTTACAGTTCCCTTCCCAGCCTAAGGCAGACCACTCCAGGATGAAGCTGAATAATGTTTGCACTGGTGGAACAGGTCACAAGGCCACTGTCACAGAGGCATGGGAGGGACATTGAGCTCCACAAGAACTCCAACTGCCACCCCCTTCATGCCACCCCAGACCAAGCTCTAAAATCAGATTCCCCTTTCATCTCTGGAGGGAGCTCTAGTAGGCTCTGCTGGGGCTGCAAGTGGCCTGGGCCCAGTCAACTTTCACAGCCTGGGCTGGCATGTGAGCCCTGCCCAAAGCCTGGGACAGGTGGTCTGACCAGCACCCAGTCCCCATGCCTGAGCCAAGGGCCAGAACTGTGCCTTCCCACACCCCTCTGGGGTGTGTGCGTGCTGAGCTGCAGGAGTTGGGTCTGCTCCACAAAGAGACCTTTGTGTGCCTGCTGCGCCCTGCACGGGTGCCTGAGCTGCGGGAGAGAGCAGGGTCGTGCCTCTGGGGCTGCAGGGGGTGTGGAGGGGACTGGCTGGCCCAGAAAACAAATCCAGCGTGTCGCGTTTCCTGCAACGTGAGCCTGGACGGGCGGGGTGCAGAGGGTCCGAGGCCACCTCGAGGACGCACAGGCTGAAGGATGGGGCCCAGGGCAACCCCCACCACCTCGGGTCCTTCTCCCGGAGCTGGGCTTAGCTGGGGGCATCCGCAATGGGGCGGCAGGCTGAGTTGTCACCTGAGCCCGCCTTGCTGCCCCTGAAACCTGAGACTTGTGCGCGGGTGTTGGTGTCGTTTACGAGGATGGTGATGGTTTCCAGATGCAAGAGGGAAAGGAGGGGACGCGACCTGGAACCCAGGAGCCAAATGAGACCGCCAGCGGTCAGACCCTCATCCTGTCTCTGGCAAATGAGTAGGGACCTGAAGGTCGGGGTGCCAGGACCATGTTCAGGGAGAAAGGTCCAGGGGGCGGGGCCACACCTGGCCGGTGCGACCGGTGCAGCATACCCGCCAGGTGTGGAGGAGCAGTTGGGCTTCGGTGGCATCCCTGACTGCTGGGGGGTTCGGCCTGGGATTGGCGGGTCCTAGGTGATGTCAGGCCGACAGAGCCCATAGGCCAGCCGCGACCGGGCGGGCGCGGGCCGGGCTGTAACCTGAGAGGAAGGATCAGGTAACGCAGGTGTCGGATCCTTGCCGCCCCCGCCGCCAGGTGCACAGCGGGGGCCACCGGCACAGTCGCAGGTAGGAACAAACTCGGGGCCTGTCGGCCGGGAACCCTGGGCAAGCAGGAATCTAACAGGGCACCGGCTCTGGGCAGGGCTCCCTAGGGGCCGAAACCCCCCTAGGACGCGCGGTTGGCTGCAGGGTGCGGCCCGGGCCACAGGGCTACTAAGCTGAGAGCTGCTATCCCTTCTCCGACTCCCCCTGGCGTCAGGGCTGGGCCACCCCGCCCCTGGACCCGCCCCTTCTGGCCTCAGTGGGGGCCCCTGTGCCCTTGGCCTCCGCCCAGAACCCCTCCCTGTAGGGCCGGTCCAGGCTTCCCTTCCACCGAGGCCCCCTTGACCCTAGCCCCGTGTTGCCCTGAGAACACGGGAATCTAGGGACTCGGCGGCTGCACCACTCGACGGCTGCTGGCCTTGAGCCCCGGAGAGAAGAGCTGGGGAAGGGGGCGTTGCGGGGTGTTGGGGACAAGTGGTCAAAGCCCATCGGTCTTCCCGCAGCCGAGCTCCCGCGACCACCACAACGGGCTGCGGAGGCAGGATTCCGGCCGCAAGTCCCGGACCTTCATCAAGCAGCCCAGCACGGGGGACTACTACCGCCAGCTGGGCCGCTGCACCGGGGAGCCGCTGGCAGCACGCCCGGGCATGGCGCACAGCGAGGAGGTGCGTGCCCTCCAGCCCGCACCCGCCGGCCGCCCCGGATCCGGCCCTGCAGCCCGCGCCTCACTAGCCAGCTCCTCCGCTCCCCCGCAGGCGGCTCTGCTCCCAGGGAACCACGTGCAAAACGGCTGCACCGCGGACTCCAAGCCGTCCAGGGAGCTGCCGCCACCGCCGCCGCCGCCGCCGCCGCCCCTGCCTGAGACCCAGAGCTCGCTGCCGCCTGCCCCACCTCTGCCCTTGGAGGGCGCGGGCTCCGGCTGCGGGCAGCGCCGCTCCTCGTCGTCCACCGGCAGTGAGTAGGGGAGGGTTGCGGGTGGGGGCGGCGCCAGCCCCAGAGGGGGAGGGAAATCTAGACACCGCCCCCTCCCCAGTGCGCCCGCGGGTCCGCCCTCGGTCCTCCTGCTTCTTCCCGAGGGCCCCCACCCCACTGAAGACTTGACCCAAAGCGAAGGCTCTGAGTTACCTTCCCTCCTGCCAGACGGGACTGGGAAGTGTGGCCTCAGGCAGGTCCCCTCTCCTCTCCACACCTCCTCCCTTCCTCTAAGGAAGTCTCTCAGCTCTGGTGGCTGGTGTTTCTGATGAACCCGTTTTACCGGGAGCGATGAGTGGACTAGTTTCAGGAGGCAGGACTGCTCATAGGCGTTCTTCCTGCCCCTGTCCATCCTCAGTTCCCCTCCATCTCTCCTCTGGTTCTTGCAAACTAGCGCAGACTTGAGTCCTCTCACATACCCCAGGAATTCTTCCCTGGCCCCTCACGTTTTCCCCTTCTCCCTCTGGCTATCCCCCTGGGCAGCGTGTGTGGGTAAGCACACGGCTCCACCATGAGCTACAAGGGCTCCTGGGCATCCTTTATTAAGAACTTCTGGTGACCAGGATTCCTATCCTCTCTTCTGTAGGATGGGGCACTGCTCTGCCTGACAGGCTTCCTGGAAGGTGCCCCCAACCCAGACCAGCAGGTTGGCTTCCTCACCCAGTTACTCACTCAGTGCAGGGACCACGTTCTGTGGCCCCATCCTAAGCTTCATCTCTGACTAGGAGTGTGGTTCATATGGAGCCCCAGTCCACACAGCGTGGGCCATGGGAGCATGTCACTACTGGCTGAGCCTCCAGAATGTCCCCAGCCCACCCTACCTCTGCAGTCAGCTCCTCCGTTCTTCTGCATCCTGCAGCAAGGACAAGGAGAAATGGGGACAGGGGTGTAGCTCAGCGGTAGAGCTCTTGCCTGGCATGTGTGAGGCTCTGGGTTTGACTCTGCACCACATATAAATAAATAAATATTTTTTAAAAAAGAAGAAATAGACTCTGGGCTGCCCCCGACACCCCTCCTATCAGAGCCTGGGCTGGGTGCCCTAGCCCGAGAGAATGCCAAGGCAGAGGCCTTGTGAACAGACCAGGGCCAGTGGTGACCCTGTGCAGCACTCAGGGAACTGGACATACCACCCTTATGGGGCCCCAGAGTGGACTGAGCCAGGGTCACAGGACAGGAAAGCTCCTCCTCTCTTCTCGTCCCTCCTGCCCTCCCTGGTCCTCTTGCTGTCCCCATCTTACCCTGGCCCCCTCTCCCTCCTAACTTTGCTGTCACTTCTCTTCTCTCGGTTCCTAGAAGTGAGAGTCCTGAGGCACAGGAAGAGTGAGTAGCTGCGCGCGGTTCCTGGCTGAGGCTGAGTCGAGGGTGGGGAGAAGGCTCACCAAGGAGAAACCAGACAGAACGGGCTGGGACTTGAGGAAAGGGCAGACCAGGGGCCAGTAGGCAAGGGGGGACCTCAATGTCACAGAGGGGCTCTTGCACCCCACACCAACCCTCGTACCCCCACCACACCCACATATGTGCCCAATCATTCTGTGCCTGGCTGAAAGTTTTGCAAAAAAAAAAAAAAAAAAAAAAAGCAGACTGTATGCTTGTCTCTCTTTTCCTCTCCTTGTGATGCACTCTGGGGTCCCCATCCCAGGCAGCCGAGAGCTTCTGGCCTGTTTTGTTCACCTCCACCCCCAGATCTGACCCCTTCCTCAGGGTTCCAAATTCCCCATTCACCTCCACCAGCCACGTTGGAAAATGCAAACTCTGCCCAAGCATTTGCATGCCATCTGCCTGGCCCTTCTTCCTCAGTGCCCTCTCCCATGTCCTTAGTAAGCACCCCCTTCCAGGGTCCCCGGGAGCTGAGTAGTGTATTGCCATAAGTGTGCTTCCCGCTTGCAGTCAGTGTATCTGCTCATCTGTGGGTGTGGGGACAGGGAGGGTGGTCTGGCTAGGTGCCAGCACTCCAGGGTCCTGAGTCCTTAAGGCTGTGGAAGCCCCAGCTGACTCAATCCAAAGGTCACTGGGCTTTGCTGATGCAGGGAGAGGGCTGGAGAGAGACTCCACCCTGGTGGGGCTGAGCCAGGGAACCTGGGACAAAGGTCGGGTGGCTGGCCCCAGGTAGTGTTTTGGAGCTGACCGGCAGTGGCTGGGCGGAGACATACCAGAGTCCCCAGGGCCAGTCCAACAGCCACCATGAACTCCCAGGGGCCTCCAGGCGGGGCCTCTCCGCCCCGTGAGTAGGGCCGGGAGAATGGTGGGGTCACCATGGGCTGGGAGCTGAGGGCCCACTTCTGGGTGCCCTGAAAGCTGCTTGAGGTACCCTAGTATCTAGAGAGCGACCTCTGGCCCCAGGGAGGGCCCCACCTGTCCTGGTTTGGGATGGGGGCTGCAGAGAGAAAGGTGGAGGATGGTGGGGTCATAATCCTGCCCCCAATCAGTGATTCTCCTCCTGTGGGCAGGCACCAAGTCTTTCAACATGATGTCCCCAACGGGTGACAACTCAGAGCTACTGGCTGAGATCAAGGCAGGCAAGAGCCTGAAGCCAACACCGCAGAGCAAGGGGCTGACCACAGTGTTCTCAGGCAGCCGGCAGCCAGCAACCCAGGTAGGAGACTGACAGGTGCCCCTGCCCTGGTTCCCCTTGCCTGCCCAACACTCAGCCCCACTGCTTCTTCTTGCAGCCTGACACACAGGTGCCACCTGTGTCACCTGCCCCATCTCGGGCCCGGAGCCCCACTCCACCAGCCGTGGGGCCTCAGCCACTGCTCAATGGCAGCATAGTGCCCGCACCACCCGCCACCCCTGCGCCAGGTGTGCAGCTCAATGTGGAAACGCTCGTCCCCATACACGATGAGCAGGGCCGGCCCATCCCTGAGTGGAAGCGCCAAGTGATGGTGCGCAAGCTGATGGTGAAGATGCAGGAGGAGGAGGAACAGAAGCGGAAGGTGGGTGGGGCAGGGCTCCCCAGAAAGCCTTGGGGTCTGCCTTCAGCCTACAGTCCATTCCCTGTGCCACCTCTCCACCTGAAGGGGCCCTTCAGCCTCAGACAGTGCCAATGCCTTTGGAGGAAAATGAGGTTGCAGAACCCCCAGAACTGGTCCCAGTCTCTCTGCCCCAGCAGCTTGTTCTTAGAAGAAAGATGGCAATGTTTACCAAGCTCTCCTGTGCCCTCCAATCACCTGGGACCTTGATATTCTGTTTCAGGTCATCTTGGGGGTGCTGAGATTCTGCATTTCTAACAAGCAGCTAGGTCTGGCTGATGATGTCAGCTGTCCAAGGACCACACTGTGTGGTCTAGAGGGCTTTGGTCCCAGCCAAACTGACTTGGGCTCTGCTCAGCCCTGCCACTGTCCAGCTGCTTTGTCCAGTCTCAGTATGACATCTGTGAGATGGGCTAATTAACACTAGCTGATGATTACCATCATTCATGAAGCAAATGTTCCCTGAGTGCCATCTACATGGCACACACACGTGAAATCTGGGAATTTGTGGTGAATACACCAAGGCCTGCTTCTAAGGGAAGTGTGTGTGTGTGTGTGTGTGTGTGTGCATGTGCATATCAACAAGCAAATAAATGTCCCCAAGGAGACAAAACAGATGATGTGATAGAGTAGCAACTGGGGATACAAAGCAGTGATCACATCTGGCACTGTGAGGCCTGGCCAGCTACCTAGAAGAGAATGGGCATTTTCCTGGAGCAGTGGGGAGCCTGGGGCTGGCGAGGCAGGCAGCTGCATCGTCCTCCCTGTATGTGGGAAACTACAGTGGGTCAGGACGGATCAGGAGGCCTGTGGGGAGGTAAGGTCAGCCCCCAGCATGGAAAAGCTGGCCACAGAGAGCTGATCAAGAGGTAGAGGAAAGTGAGGAATAAATGAGAAGTGTCCCAAATATTGTGTTAGTCCAGTGGGGTGCAGGAAGGGGTGGGAGTCACAGTGGGAGCTGCAGTAGAATGGTCTCTCATTCAGCATGTAAAACTTTTCCACCCGGATAGAGAGAGCATGGGACACAGGAGAGCCTGAGAAGCATCAGTGGGCTAGCATGAGAGGCTTCTCTGGAATCTGGCTTGAAACTAGGGTTTGGATGGGGTTGTGAAGGGCCTCCTTGCCTCTCAGCTTCAAGGCCTTTCGCATGTTCCTTGAGTGGTGTAATGAGCAGCCAAGCCAGCATGGAGATCCTCTCTGGCGGCCTGCCCTCCCTGCCTTGCAACAGCGACCAGCATCCAGGTGTGCCCCCACCATCAACCAAAGTGGACACTGTCCAGAGCCAGGAGCCGAAGCCTTTACGCAGTGTAATAGCCCGCCAGCCAGGCGTGGCCCATCCCTGCAAATGCAACCCGGGGAAGCCATTACACCACCCAGGACATGCAAAAGGTTCCGCTGTGGGAGCTGGGCCAGAGGGAGACGCGCCTCCCTCCCCTCTCTTGTCTTCCCCGCCTTAGCTGACATCTGCTAGCTCCTGCTGCTACCCCCCGGAGGGCTGGAGGTACTCCCAGGAGCACAACGCCATCCTTGGGCCCTTCGGGGAGCTCATGACTGAGGCCGACATCTTCCGCATTGAGCAGCAAATCGAGAACCTGCAGGTACTACACAAGGCTCAGAAGCTGGAAGCGCGCCTGGAACAGCTGGAGCTGGAGCTGGAGCAACTGCTGCCCATCTCAGCCGCTCTGTCAGCTCCACGCTTCACCATTGACCCCCGCCGCATGCAGGGCCGCGCCGCCAGCCTGCCCGCTTGGTGCAGCAAGATCTCCACGCTGCTCAAGAGCATGGCCACGCTACTGGCCGCGCTGGGCGGACGGCCCGCACACCTGGCGGAGCTGCTGACAGCCGAGACTGGCCAGCCGCTGGAGCCGCTGCCTGATGCACCCTCACGACCAGGGCCTCTTTGCTTGGGCCGCTCGCACTCTCTCAGCTGGTGCAGGGAGGCCGTGGCGCGCGAGATCCTCGAGTGCGGCGTTTCGGTGCAGCAACTCCGAGCCACCTATGAGCTGCGTGCCCAGGGCGCGGCGTCCACCAGCTGCCAGCACCACAAGTTCCCGCAGCCGGCCAGCACCCCAGACCGTGAGCCCATCCTGGAGGAGGACTACATGGCTGCCGGCTCCGAAGAGCAGAGCGCTGAGGTGGCAAACGGACTAGTGGACTCTGAAGAGCCCTTGGGTACCTTGGGCCTGCCTGAGGTGCAGGACCCCCAGGTGGCACTGCCAGAGCCCGAGCAGATGGCGCACAGGCCGCCACTCTCCACTGAGCTGCCCGGTGTCCAGGACTACATCGACATGCGCAAAGAGCGCATCGTCTACCTTTTCCTGGAGCATTGGCGCAAGTGGACCTTCCGGGGCCCTGGGCGCCACACCCAGGTGCGTCTGCGCAAACTTCTGCCTCGCATTGTGGCAGCAGGCGCTGGCACTGTCCCAGATGAAGAAGGAGCCTCTCCGCCCCCGGAGGGCGACAATAAGGCCTACTGTCAGGATAAGCGGTTGCTGCACTTGCTGAAGCAGAGGCAAGTGGTGGGCAAGTTGCTGGGTCACTGGCGGAGTCTGCTACAGCAAGTACCCGCACGGCAACCACCATGCCCAGGCCTGGCTCATGGCCTGTACTGGCCCCAGCACTTCCTGCCACCCCTGGACGGTGGCGCCCCTCGACACTACGACAGCCTCACGCTCGACCTCTTCATGCTTGGCTACTTCCAGCTGCTAGAGATGGGCCTGAGCCGCGAGGAGCGCAAGTTCCGCCACTTGCTGTGTTATGAGATGTTCGACCGCCTGGGCAGCCACCCGTGGGAGCTCATCCGCCTCTTCCACCGCGTTGTGATTGAGGAGGTGGAGGCCGGCAGGCGCAGCTGGAGCGACGGCTTCGAGGACCTCAGGTGCCAGTTCTTTGGAGACAGCCCAGACGCTGAGCCCGCCGGGGAAGAAGAGAAGGAAAAAGAGGAAGAGAAAGAAAAAGAGGAGGAGAAGGAGCCCCCCGAAGAGGCTGTGCCAACTGACATGGAGGACCTGACAGAGGAGCAGCCAGAGGCCCCTGCCCCAGCACCACAGCCCCTTCCTGCCACCCATCCCCCCAACTCAGACCCATCTTGTCTCCCAGCCCCTGCTGAGGACCCTTTGGAGTTGGTGTCTGAGATGGGCGAGTTCAGCAATGAGGACATCTGTCGCTACATTGACCGTAGCTTCTCTTTCTGGAAAGAGAAGGAGGCAGAGATGTTTGACATCTGAGCAGTGAGTTCAGAATTTACACTTGAGCATCTTAACGTGGGTCTGGATACCTGCATGATGCCCTCCAGAAGCCAGAAGCCAGCAGGGGCTGGAAGAACCCAGGACCAGTGAAAAGCTGCTTGCTCAGGACCAGGCTGCCTCAGCCTTCAAGGTCCCCCCCAGACAGGATATGGGGCATTTGCCTGTATACGCAAGGCATGGCACTTGGCAAAGCTGGGTGTTCCCCTCTAGCCCCATTGCTGAGCTCTGTGGGGAGCCAGGTAGCAGAATCAGTCCCTCAGAGAGTGAGGGATCATGGCCCTATCTTGGGGCACTGTGGCTGTGTCTCTGGCTTTTCAATGGGTTTGCAGCTACCTCCTTGGCCACCTGTGGTGTTCTGTGTGATGTGTGATGTGTACAGACTTTCCTCTATGACATCCAAGGAATAAAGCCCTTTGCTGTAAGCTGCCTGTGTTGGATGCCCCTCACATACAGTGTCATTGCAGCTCCACAATTGTGGAGCAGGTGTCCACTCCTTTGGGAAAAGGGCAAGCATGAGCCATCAGGAACCTCACAGGGGAACCAGGGACACTCTGAGTCCCTGAGCTAGCCAGGTGGTAGTGGTTGGTGGGGGGAGTCTTCTGTACAGAGATTCTGGATGATGGACCTGGTACAATACATCTACCTGCCCCCATGGAAAATCAGGCTCAGGCCTCTGGGGCCCAGCTATCCGTTCTCCATCTCAACTCTGATCTCTCTGGCACCACCTTTAGTTCTCTGGCCTGGGTCGTGGTAGGGGGTGGAGGGCATGTGGAGAATGGGGCAAGAGGCACCCTCTGAGGAGACTATCAGGCACCTTCATTCATTTATCTCTTAGATGGGCATCAAAAGCATCTCTTCCTGTGACCACATCTGTGTTCTGTTGTCCCTGGATCCCTTCAGGTGCCCTGGGTTGGGGGTGCACCCCGCACCCTGTCTTTCCCAGCCACACTGATCCTGAAGCTTTATGGTTGTTTCAGGAGGAGGAGGAGGAGGCCCGGCTGGCCAGCCTGCCTGCCTGGAGGCGAGACCTCCTTCGGAAGAAGATGGAAGAGGAGAGGTGAGCTGGGGGTCAGGAGGAGGCTGACCTGGCTGTATGTCTTGACTGTCCTCTTCAGGTGGCAGAATCAACTAACAGTGTCTCTTTCTCCTTCCAGGGCGCAGAAGCGGTAAGTGCAGGGCTGGCCTGGACCTGACACCCTTTCCACCCAGTTACAGTAACTTAGTCTTTTGCCCCTTCATCCAACACATATGCTGTCACTCAGTTCTTGTAGCATGACTACTCTGCTTCTAATAACGCCACTGGACCCCTTTCTCCCAGTAACTGCTCACCTGTCCCCCAAAGTCTAGCTCTCATGCTCTGATAACCTTGTTCTGAAATGAGCCAGTGCCCATCTTCCACTAACCCAGCCTTTCTACCCTACAGTTAGCCTAACCCCATGATCAATACCTTGATCATCTGCCCCAAGTAATCTAGCCCAGTGCTGACCATTAGGCATACAATTTGAACTCTACATGTAATTTAAATATTTCCAGTGCACACATTGAGAAAATAAAAAGGCACAGGTGAAATTCATTTTAATAAAATTTAACCCAAAACATCAAAAAATATGTCAACATATAATCAATATGTCATTAATGAAGTGTTTTACACTCCCACTCATGCTTAGGGCCTAGCCTGTCAACAGCCTACCCTTATGTCTGTGTGTGTCTGTGGTACTGGAGAAGCAATACCACTGAGCCACTGAGCTACATCCCCAATCCCCTACCCCTGTGCTCTAATAACCTATTCCTAATTCCCCAGCCTCTGCCTCTCAGTAATGGGGTGTCTAGATGCCCAACCCCAACCTGCAATAATTCCCATTGACAGCTCTGGACAACTGAGGTCCTGGCCCCAGTCCTCTCCCCTTTAAACCCTGTAACTCCCCTCTTCACACAGAGCCACTCCTGACCCATCACCTTCCTTTCCAGTAACACCCAGCCCATACTAACCCAACCACAGCCTCCCACTCATCCAGCTTCTCTGTGGCCCAATTACCCAACCTGCCCCCAGTCCAGTCCCTGTCCTTCATAGCCCACTCTTCCCACGCCCATCCTGGTGCCTGGTTCGCCCTAGTTTCTGGCCCGGGCTTCACTGCGTTCTGCCCTCACCCCATCTGCAGAAAAGAGGAGGAACGGCAAAAGCAGGAGGAGATTCAGCGGGAGAAAGAGCAGTCGGAGAAGCTGCGGACACTGGGCTACGATGAGAGCAAGCTGGCGCCCTGGCAGCGACAGGTCATCCTGAAGAAGGGGGACATCCCTAAGTAATACTTCGCGGCCCCCTGCCCACAGCCTCCAGAGCTCCAAGAGGTGGGGGTCCCCCAGCCCCCGCCCTACTTGGCCTGACGGTGCGGAAGGTCTGGGAGCCGCGCGGCCCTCCTCTTCCCGCCAGAATCCTCCCTAACCCCCTTCCCTGGTCCCGCATCCCCAGCCCCGCCAACGCTGGAGCGCGCGCGCCGCCACAGTCGCCGGGAAAAAGTGCCCAAGCTGCTGACGCAAAAAGATGCTGCTTCTTTGCATGCCGACTTACATATTTTTGCATGTTCGTTGAATGTCAACGTGTGCAGAGCTCTCCCCAGCCCCGTGGGTGGCGACTGTTTTCCTGCGGGGCGCGCGCTCAGATGCAGCCCCCTCCCCCGCACCCCGGAACCTGGGTCGCTGGCGCATCCTGGGCGGAGGCAGGCCCCGAGCTCGGGGAAGGGGTTTTCCTCCCTCCTCGACCCAGATCTGCACCCGGCCCAGGCCGCATTTCTCATCACCCCCGAGGGTTTCCTCTCAGTCATTTGTTTACCAGAAACCGGTGAAAACTGCCTGTCGGGGCAGAGCTGGGGGCGGAGTTGCTGCTTCCCGGGGCCCCACCTCCCTCTAGTTAAGTCTGCGCCCGCCCCGTCCCCAGCCAGGCCCCTCGCTTCCCAGACCTTTTACCACCCTGGTGGAGTGAGTGGAGGGCGAGGAGCCCTGCACTTATGGCTCCAACTGCTCCCCGCCCCATCCTGCCACCTCGCTCGCCCATTAAAGCTCTCTCCACCGCCTGGGGCTCACGTTTACTCTCACTCCGAAGCCACGACTTTCTCTCCTTCACCGAGTCAATGGGCCGGGGCGGACGTGGGAGGGGCAGGCTTGGGAGCGCAGAGCTGCACTGGTCTCCACCACGGGTCCCTGCACTTCGGACTCTGCTGGCAAGACTCCCAGCGCCTTTACACCCCGCGGAAACGGAGCCCAAGCCACACTTAACATTCCCAGCCCCAGAGAATTATCCAGAAGCTGCTTTTCTTCAGGGATTTAATACCAAGGCCCCAGCGAAACTCAGACCAAGTCTCTCCCGACAGTCATTCATCCTTCTTCGCCTGAACCCGAGCTCTGCAGGTGAGCAGGGAGGAGGCTGGCTGGCGCTGCTTGCTACACAGGGCCGTGCCACCAGCTTAGTAAGTGACATAAAATGTCTACACACATAAGTAACTGTACTTAAGGCTTCTGCAAGGGTCACCAGAATGTCAAAGTGGCCGGTGGGCCCTGTGTCACGCTCCCCGCTGCAGGCGGCTGCGGAGGTCCTCAGCGCAGCCATCCAGCCCCATGCGCTCTAGGGCCGCGTAGACTGCGCCCAGACCGGCGGGCTGCTGCTGGCGCCAGCGCTTGAGCATCTCATACTGCTGGTCCCGGAAGCGGCCAATTTCTACCTCCACAGCCTCAATCTCTGCCTCACGCAGGCCCAGAGTGCGCACAAACTCCTTCCAGCGCCGCGCTGGGACAGCGTCCATCACGTCATATAGTTGAGGGCCAGGCTGGAGCACTGCAGCCGGCGAGCCTGCAGAGGGTGCTGGCGAGAGCGGGGGTGCCAGAGGAGGGCCTGGGATGGAGCCAGAGAGAGCCAATGTGGAATAAAGGCTGTGGCCAGGAGGGGATCAGGTGCTTTCAGGCCTCTGCAGGAGGCTTGCTGGATCTCCCCCACCCATCCCAGTCAGGGAACTGGAAGAGGTCAAGTCGTGAAACCCTAAATTCCCATCTGAGACTTAAGAAAATGGACTCAAGCCTAAGGCCACTGAGGTCTCTTACCAATATCTCTGCTGGGCAGCTGGTCCCAGGACTGTGGCACCTGCTGGCAGGGCACTTCCTGGATCTGAGGGCAGTCAGGGGTCCAGCTGTTGTCTACCAACTGGACGGTGCAGACCTTCCCACTGCTGCCAGGGGGCACCAGAAGGGTGTGGGCACTTTCAGAGGCTGAGAGTTGGGTGGCCTGGAAACCAAGAGAGAACCTACGTCAGTCCTGTCTGCCTGGAAATGCCCCATTACTGCAGTCTCTAGCCAGTAGTGGACATTCCTTGTCATAAGCAATGCTGCTTGCCCCAGAGCCCTTGACCTCTTGGTATGGCCCAGCAGAAGAGCTATTACCTCTGCCTGGAATACCCTGCCCTGCTGCCATCTTCTTGTTCCCCCAACTCCTTGCCCAGGTGTACTCCTCCAGACCCAGTAGATAGCCACTTGAGGGCCTCACCCACTGAAAACAGCTCTCAGCACTTTGTGTGTGTGTGTGTGTGTGTGTGTGTGTGTGTGGTATCAAGGATTGAACCCAAGGGTACTTAACCACTGAGCCACATCCCCAGCCCTTTTTATATTTTATTTAGACACAGGGTCACTAAGTTGCTTAGGGCCTAAGTTGCTAGACTGGCTTTGAACTTGTGATCCTCCTGCCTCAGCCTCCCTAGCCACTGGGATTACAGACGTGTGCCACTGTGCCCCACTACCCTCAGCATATTTGCCTATTAGTTCCATCTTGTGCTGGATGCTATGCCCCTGATGCCTAATGCCAGAGATCAGGACATATCCTCCCAATTCCAGAAAGCAAACGTCTTCCCAGTGTATACTGGGATCTGAAGCTTACCTGAAATGGGGTCGGGGCCTCAGTCCCAGCTTTTTCTGCTGACAGAGATACAGAAGATCTGGTCAGCAATCAGACAAGGTCCCTGGACCTGGGTGCTGGTCCAGCTCCTCTTGAGTTCCTCCCCTCCCCGTACATATTCCCTGCCTTAGTTTCTCTACAGGGTGGAGTTGCCTCTAGAACAACCATCCTGATCCCAGGCCCCTGGAAATTGTGTTTGGGTGTGTGTGCTTTGTATGTGTGGACTTACCAGGAACCACTGGTTTGTGAGGCTGGCAGCGGCGGTAAGTATAGATCAGGGTGCCCCCAAGCAGGAACAGGACCACCAAGCCAGCCACAAGCACCTGTGCCCAGAACACTGAAAGAACAGCTGGTGGGTGCTGGGTGGTAGCCCCTTCCCAGCCACCCCTTGGCCCATCCCAGTTCTCCCACTTGCATACTCTGCCTCCAGCCACAAACAGCAGCACAGGGCTCAGGACAGCTCCCCAGGATGCTCCTGTAAAGAGGGACTAGATGAGGAGGTACACACCAGCAGGGGCTACCAGGAGTGCCCCACAGCTTCCCAACCTGGAGACCTTGCCTTCCCCAGCTTCTCTCCTGTGAGCCTCACTCTGCTCGAGAATTTCCCCAAAGTACTGCTGAAATGTCACTTGTGTTCTTAAAGCAATAACAATCACTACTGTTTTTTAAAACTCTAGACTAGATTAGGGGTCACTAGAATGTCAATTGCATAAGAACAGGGATTTCTGCCTCTTTGGTTCCGCATGTAGTCCTGACACCTAGAATAATATCTGGGAACTGATAGATGCTCAGTAAAAAGACTTGGTGGATAAATGAAGGTGGCTTTCCCCTGATCACAGCCCTGAGAAGAATCTACTGGCACCCCCTGATTAGATGGAAAACCTCAGATCAGAGAAGCTCTTTCTGTGAATTTGCCCAAAAACTAGCAGCAAATCCTGAATTAAAGCCCAAGTTCTTAAGCTGTAACTATGGGGCTCTCTCAAAGTAACAGATTTTTTTTTTTTTTTTTATTGAACTCAGGAGCACTTAATCACTGAGCCACGCCCCAGCACTTTTTGAGACATGGTCTCGCTAAGTTGCTGAGGCTGGCTTTGAACTCATGATCCTCCTGCCTCAGCCTCCTCCAGAGCCTCTGGGATTACAGGCATGGGCCCCCGCACCCATCCTTGTAACAGACCCATTCTTTTTTCTTTTTTTTGATTTTTGTTTTTGGGTACCAGGGATTGAATTCAGGGGCACTCAACCACTGAGCCTAGACCAGTTTTATATTTTATTACAGACAGGGTCTCACTGAGTTGCTTAGCACCTTGCTAAATTGCTGAGGCTGGATTTGAACTCGCAATCCTTCTGCCTCCATCTCCCAAGCTGAACAGATCCATTCTTAATACTTGAATGGAAGAATTACTAAGAAAAATTCTGGCAGAAAGTGATGATGTACCCCCTTATTTACCTGGCATAAGGTGAACTTAGACTCATGTACTTTCCTGTTTGTCTAAAGTGGGGCCCAAGCTCCCCCCTCCCTGTCCCTTCCTATCTCTAAACTAGCAGCACCTGTCCCCAAAAGCCTCCACCCCACTACCAGTCTCCCTCCCCTCTGGCCCAGGACAGCTAGGAAGTTACGTGGGGCAGGACACGCAGCCATTGCCATATTCATAGAAGCCAGGCAGGCAGGGCCCACAGTCAGCGTCTCTGCTGGAACCTACAGTCCAAGAGATGGCATGGGTCAGCATGGGAGAGTGGGGGGCTGGAAGAAGGGGACGTGGGGGAGAGAGCCCAGGAGGGGTACTCACAGGGCAGCTCTGTGTACAGGGCCTCACAGTCTGGGCAGCGGCGGCAGTGGAAGGGTGAATTTTCCCTACAAGGCTTGACGGAGCAGTCAATCAGCCAGCCAGGCTCACAGCCGCAGCGAGTGTCTGCCACTGCTGAACAGTTCTCCAAGGCCACCTGGAAGGCTGGCAGAGTGTAGGGAGATAGTGCAGGGATGGTCAGGGGCTCCTACAGAGAAGCCAGAGACCCCCAGAAAAAAGGGCTAGGCCAAAGAGAAGGGTGTGGGCTATCCCCAAAGGGAGAGAATTTGGCCCAACCCAGCAGAACAGAGGCCAAAGCACATGGAGACAAGGTGACCAGGGAAAGAAAGGAGCAGAGGCATCCTGAGGAGGGATCAGGTTGGAGGGGTGTGGGGAGGGTGGGCACAAGGTCCTCACACCCAAAGGTTGGGTCCAAGCCAGCCACTTCCTTCAAAGACTTCCCCCCACACACACTGAGCACCAGACAGCCCTCACCCTCCTCATCACAGGCCTGGCAGCGGGTACACTGATCCTTAAAGTGGTTATCCCTGGCTAAGAAGGTGCCCTGGGGACAGGGAAGGCAGGTGGAGTTCCCACAGGGCTCTGTGCAAGGAGCCTTCATGTAGTGCCCTGTGGGACCCAGACAGGGGTCAGTCAAGGCACTGCTGAGCACCTCCCAGCTTGCTCCAGTCACTCCCTCCCTCCCTTGCTGTCTCCCTACTTCCCTCCCAGCCCACCCCCAGCTTTGGCCCAGCCCCCCACCTCATCCCAACCCCGCCAAACCCTCACCTGCCCCCAGAATACCCTCACTTCCCACTGCTGCCACTTACCCACAGGACAGCCCCTGCAACAGAAGGGACCATTCCTCTCCTGGGAGTCACGTGTGCAGTCACACCTGGGGCCAGGAAAGCTGCCCTGGACACCCAGCAGCAGCAGGAGGACAGCCTGGAGGATAGGTGCTACTGACCCCCGTGTGGCTGCACCATGAGGGGGCCCCTCCTTGCCCAGGCTCCTCCATGTCAGAGGCCCCAGCATTTGCCCTCGGAGCGTCCCACCTCTCAGGCTCCTGGGCAGAAGGGGTGCCCATGGGTGGCGGTGGGACCAGCTTCCTTTCCCCCGTGCAGGGCCAAGCTCGGGAAGGGCAACCCCCGGGCCCTGCCTCACACCCTTCCCTCCACCAGGGCGGGAAGAGGCCGCCCCCCCGCCCCCCCACCGCCCCACCGGTGCTGAGGGTCGCCCGCGGGCCCCCAGACCCCTGCCGCCCCAGGCGCGGTGCTTCCTCCCAGCGGAAGAGCCCCGCCCCGCCCGAGCGGCTAACTAGGTCAGAGAGGGGCCGCCGGCGCCGCGAGGCGGGAGGAGACGGCGCGGCCCCGCGCTCGAGGCGCCGGGGCTGGAGGGAGGCTCTCGGCTGACCGGCCTGGCGTCCCCACTCACCACAGCCACGGTTGCCGCGCAGCCCCCGGGCCGCGGCTCCATGGCGGTCGCGCCGCGCTTGGCCCTCCGACGGGCGTGCGCGGCCCGGGGCTTCCCCGCTCCGCCCGCGCCGGCTGGGCCCGCCCCGCGCCCCGAGAGGAGCCCGCGGGGCGGGGCCGCAGTTCCCGGGAAGCGCCGCGGGACGCGTGCCGCCTGCCCGGGCCGCCCGCGCCCCCGGCTCACCTGAGCTGCCCGCCTCGACAGGCCGCACCCGCCGCCCCCAGAACCGGCGCTAGGAGGTGGGGCCCGGCAACTGCCTGCCCCTCTCTGGGCCTCTGGGCCGTGGATGGGGTTGGGCCCAAAACACCGAAGAGACCCAGGTGGGAGACCCACCTTTCCCAGAGGACCTGGGTGTGGGTCTAGGTGATGACTCAGTCCTGCGTCCTAGGGAGCAGAGTCAGAGGTGGGCCACTTGCCCGGACTTAAGCTCACAGGCAGGGCCCAGGGCCAGGCCCTGAGGACTCTAATGGTAGGCTTCCTTCCTGGCTGTGGCAGGGAAGAGGCCTGGTCTCTAGGTGCTGCCGCATGACACCCCACCCCAGTACTGCAAGGCTGCTTCCCACTGTGGCTTCCACCAGGCCCCCGCTGCGGCTGGAGGGGCACCTAGCACAGAGAGGAACCACCCCAGAGCTCAAGTATGCTCCAGGCAGGAAGGGGTGGGCTCCAGAAGCACAGGACTCTTTCCAGGAGACTATATACAAGTCTTTATAAAAGAACAAAGTTCAATAAATATGCAGCTTTACACAGAGCCAACCCAAGCCTGAGGTGGCCAGCAGGACTGGGAAGGAGAGAAAGAGGGGATTGGGGGCTAGGGTGCATCCCATTTGAGGACAGATGAGGGTGGCCATGGGAAGAGGAGCCTGGGAGCCCAGCCCAGAGGATTAGAGCTGGTAACTTCAGGAGTAAGGGACAAGGGACTTCCTGGGCAGGTGTGTGGAGAGGGTACTATTGCCCAGGCCTGAGGCTCTGCTGAGCCCTCCTCCACTTCATCCAGTCGGCAAATCGGCCCTGGGGTGGTAGCTGGGGTCCTGACTGACACTCCGGCTCATGCACACGTGAAGCAGCAGGTGAAGCAGGTGCCGCACCCCCAGAAGCATGCTGTCTGCTGTCCTGTGGTCAGTGGCACCTTTGGGAGCCTCCATCTGCTCAGACTTCCCTGCAAGGGTGGGGAGACAATTTCCTTGGCTGCTGCCATTTGGAGTGGCTCTGGTCACCCTCTCCCCCCACCACGATCCTTAGTTCCCTTCACTGCTGCCTGCAGGAGACACCTACAGGCAACGGGATTAACTGGCTTGCCCAGGCTCCTCCATGTAGGAGGCCCCAACATTTGCCCTTGGAGCGGCCCACTTCATGGGACCAGCTCCTCCAGTGGAGGAGAGAGGCAGTGGGATTAAGTCTAAGGCTCCTCTCCGTCCCATCCCCAAATGCTGATGTTCCCAGTTATCATCACCATGCCCCTACCCACTACCAGAACTTAGTACAACAACAGCACACTAAGCCACCTGTCCCATACGCCAGCCAGGCCACTCACGAGGCAGTGAGCGTGGAATTAAGCAGCAGGGTGGTCCTGATTCGGTAGAGCTGGGCCAGAGTCAACTTCCTGTGCTGGACAGAGATCCCTGGTGGGGGCTCAGGTTGGACTCTGGGAGAAGGTGGTTCTCTGTACCTCCTCCTGGCAGGGCCTGCAGGCTCCCCAGGCAGACAACTGGTTCTGTCCCCAGGCTCTGGAGGCTCAGGGCTGCTGCCAGGTATGCATGCTGCCTGGCAATCCCAGCCAGGTCCAGCTTTCTGAGCAGAGCCCTGAGTCCTAGTGCCAGGAGCTACAGTGGCCAGGCAGAGCTCTGACAAGCTGCGGCTGGGAGCTGGAGGTCCTCCACAGGTGGCAGCCCCAGACAGCAGCTGGAGGAGGCTGGCCTCAGATTTAGACTTGAGCAGGCGAGGCAGGCTGGGCAGCAGCTGGACAGGGGTGCGGCGGCGGAGGCGGGGCGAGGGTGGGGGTGAAGGAGTTTGTGATAACTCTGTGGGCTGGGGCACTGGCTCCACCGCAGGGGCTGGAGCTGAAAAATCTTGCAGGGAGGTGGGGGACAGGGTGCCATAGGCAGAGTCCATGGAGCAAGAGCGGCCATCCACTGGGCCCAGCGGCAGCAGTTCGCTGGTGGGTGTGATCGATGAAGCAGTGGAGCTAAGAGAGGGCTCATCCGACTGGGAGCTTAAGGGGACACCATCAAACTCGGAGGACAGCATCTCCCCAGGTTCCACCACAACCATGGCCAGGGTCTCAGTGGAGCTATCCGAAGCACTGTGGGGCCAGGAGGAGGGTCAGCCCAACCAGAGGAAGCCTAGAAGGCCTGGAACAGATCTCAAGGCTCAGAGCTCCTCAAGCTCCTGGGCCCACAACAGACAATAATGGATTCCAACACTCTTTTCTGGTCTAAGAATCTTCAGCACAGGGCTCCAGGCAGCCACCACTAATAGATCAAAGCTGACACTCAAATTAGAAACTGTTCTCCCTGCCTGGACCCTGGTGGGGACTGAGCTGCCTCCGACATCCCCTTCCATGTTTACCACATGAGGCTCTTCAGAAGGGGCCATGGCTGGGTGTCAATGGCTGAGAGCATGAGTCCTTGGTGGAGGCACATGGCCTGCTGTGTGGTCTTGGGCAAACTTACCAGTGCTGGGAGTTGAGGCTGTTGCTGCTCCTGCGCAGGATGGTAGGGGAGCTGGCAGCCGAAGTGCTGCTCTCACCTTCCTCCTCCTCCTCTTCTTCCTCCTCTTCCAGTCTCTGTAGAGATTGCTGGTTGCCTGGGTGCTCCTGTGCGCGCAGCTGTTGCAGCTGGTTCTGCAGGTAGGAGTGAGTGGGCACAGGGGTAGAGTGGACTGGGACCAGCAGCCTCCAGTCTGGCCTGCCTACCCTCACACCACTCTGCTCTCACCTGAGCATTGTAAATGGCATCCACCCAGCCTCGGCACAGGGCCTGGCCACTAGCCTGGAATGTGTAGGCCCCCACAGCACTGTGGAACTCGTTCAGGTAGATGAGGAGGAAGGAGCCTGGTCAGGAAAGACCCACATCAATGTTGGTCGAGATCAGAGCCCCTCCCATTGCAGCCCCAGCCCAGGAGCAGGGGCCAGTGCTCCTCACCAGGGTCCCGCAGCTCCCGGCACACAATCTTGTCCACCAGCAGTGGTGGCCTGATGACCTTGGTCCTCTCAGCCTTTTTCACTGCCTTGGTCACTAAGAGCAGATCAGTGAAGAGGAAGCAGTACACATCCATCTGGGGTGGGGGAGCAGGAGAGGGTCAGAGTCCTGGGCTTGCTGCAGTGTGCTGGGAGCACTAGGAGCACTGAAACACTGCGGTATGCAGGGAGTGCTGGGAGTGCTGAGCGAACTAGGAACACTATGCTGGGAGCACTGGGAAAGTGCAGGATGCTGAGAGCATTGGAGTACACCTGGAGCACTAGGTTTTTGTCAGATACCTCTGCACCCCTCCCCCCCGCCCCTGTGAATCTTTAAAATTCAGAGAAAGATGATTTTCTCTGAGATACACATTTCTGAATCATTTCAACCAGTTTACATTAAAGAGAAGAAAAGGAAGGTGATTTTTAAATCACAATGTATAGACTCTCAGCTACCCAGTGCCTAAAGCCTGAGCAGCACAGTAAGCAAGGCCCTGGGCAGTTCCTGGCCTTTATAGACCATGCCCCTCCTGCCCACCTCTATGGCTATGACCCTGCTGTTTATGTGTAAAGAGTAAATCGCTTGCAGACCATCATCCATCACCATAGCTACAAAAATTGCTAGTTCTTGGGTCACCACTGAACTGACTATGCAGCTGAGAACCACTAGCTGCAGCCCATGAGGTCCCCAAGAAGGGTGGTCCACACCAAAGGGGCAAGGAGGGTGGGGCAGAGCAGGGGGTGTGGCCCCTAAGTCACCTTGCTGTCCTTCCCCTCCTTCATCTTTAGGCTCCCCTCCAGCAGCAGCTGCCGTGTCTCCTCTGGAGAGGCACCAGGGATGGGTGCTGTCAGGTCCAGATGCAGAAATTCCTTTAGGAGCTGGGGATGGGGGTGGGGGTGGGGGTGTAGGGAAGGTTAGGATCTGAGTGCCCACCTCAGCTAGGAGGCCAGCATCACCCCCAGCTGCCATTTGGCCTTTCCTCCTTCCCAGCAGGATGGAGGCCCTTTCCCAAAGACACACGTGCCCACCTTGTCCACCTCGTCGTTGCTGCCCTCCACCACCTCATAGGCATCGATGCGGCTCACCACGGCCGCCAGCCGCTGCCGCTCCTGTCGCTGCCTCATGCATGTGTTCACGTGGTGGATGAAGCGCTCCACCGAGCTGATCTGGGGACAGGCAGTGTGGCTTCAGGCCCAGGGACAGGGAGGGACAGGCAGCTGGAGGAGACCCCCACCCACTGTTCGGGTTACCATGGTGGCGATGGCTTCCCTGTCGTGGGGCTCATCAGTCTTCCGCAGCACTGACTTGAGCAGCAGAGGGTATTTGGTGAGCCGTTGGTGGGGCTTGGCCAGCATGTCACTCAGCTTCAGCCGCTGGCACTGCTGGTGCTTCTCTGCCCACTGCAACCAGAGGGGGCGGGACTCAAATCGGGCCCCGCCTAGCCAGCGGGAGCCCCTGGGCCCAGCCGCCGCACCCCCAGCGCCCGCACCCCCAGCGCCCCGCCGGCTCTCACCGTGATGTAGGCGCGGAACAGGTCGTTGTCCCGCAGCAGACCGCGCATGTACTCCATGCAGCCCTCCTCCTCCATGCAGTATCGGACGTACGGCTTGAACAGCGACCCGAACTGACCCAGGGGAGAACAACCGCAGCACCTGTGACCCCGCGCTCCCTGTGGACCGGCCCAGGCCTCACAGTGCTTTCGGGACCACCCAGGGGGTGACAAGCTTATTATTCCCGTTTCCAGGTGAGGAAACGGAGCCTCAGCGAGATTGACTACTGAGAGACTACCGTGGCCAGGTGCACGGGTGGATGGCCAAGGGGGGCGGTTCAAATCCAAACGCCCGACAGGGGTCACCCGGGGTCACTGGTCAGAGGGAATTGGGGGCAACAAGAACACGGAGTCTTGGATGCCCCAATCCTGCCTCAGTGGCCTCGCCTGCGTCCCACCCTGGGCGTACCATCTTGAAGCCTTTGAGGAAGTCCCCAGGCTGCAGCAGGGCCCGCGTGCGCCGCGCCTTCTCCAGCACCGGAGCCATCACGCTGCCCCACAGGGCGCGGTGCAGCCGAGCGATCTCTGGGATGTTGCTGAACAGACGCTCCGCCTCCACCTGCGCAGGGCCGAAGGTGGGTCGGCCCCGCCCCCTTCCCAGTACGTCCCCTGCCCCCGCTACCAGGCCAGGCCTTACCTCGCACAGCAGCCCGGACTCTTGCAGGTTCAAAAGACAGCACAGGAACAACTGTGGGGACAGGGGACACTGAGCGGACCTGAAGCCCCACCTAGACTCAGGCTCCCTTCCACGAAGGCCAGAATCAGTCAGGGATAAGGAGGGAGTCGGAGCAGCATTTGGTCTTCTCATTTGGCAGCTCCAAGGCCTTCCCTGGCCCACCTGGGGGTCAACCTGCCCTCGCCCCACCTGGAGGAGAGCCGGGGAGACTGGCCCTGCAGCATCCCCTGGATCTCTCCTCTGCCTCTGCCCTGGCCCAGCCTCAGGTTTTGCCTTAGAGGGTGAATCCTCTTTCCAGGAAGACTTCTTGAACCCCCAGGCACAGGGCAGGCGCTCCCTCCCTGAGCTGGAACCCCCACAGTGCCTATACATCCTGTCTCATGTAGGGTGTGGGCCCCTGGCACACACCAGCGTTCAGAAGCAGCGTTGAAGGAGAGAATGAGGCCTCACCTGTGTTCACTCAGCTGAACCTGCCCAATCTGCCTGAAGCCCCCTCCCAGGTGCCTGTGGAATCACCTGTTCCTGGGGGGGGCCAGCCCTTCTCTGATTTTCCTGTGCCCCCTTTGTTGTTGGGTACCTGCTCTTTCTGCAAAACCCCAGATTCAGCTGACAGTCCACCCAGAAAGAGACCAGGGCGGCAGGTAGGTGAGGTGGACGCTGGGCTGGAGGCCCCCACTTACGTTGGTGATCACTCGTAGTTTCCTGATGTAGGAGGCCTCCGTGTGCAAGAGCTCCCACACTGCCTCCTGCTGGTGGCACTGCCGCCGGGTCAGCTTCTAGAGGGAGGGCAGGGCAAGTCAACTAGGAGCCAGGGCTAGGCAGGGCAAGGTGGGGTGGGCAACCGTGCATGGAAGTCCTCGATTTCCTGATGGGGACACAGAGGTCCTGGAGGAGGCAGGCCACTTTCACCATCACATGGATCTTCACAATCAAGACACCCACGACTGGGTCTTCCTCTGCCACTAAAACAGCCAAGCCACGCACCATTTTCACACAGCTTATTTCCCCCAAAATGGGGACAGCCTCTTGGGGCCATTTTATGGAAGATCCTGTCACTGGGTCCTCATAAGGGCTATCCCCCTCTCATACGCTAGGAGGGACGGGAAGGCTGCAGCTGCACCCACCTCATGCCCATCAATGAGCTCCCTCCAGCTGTCCTCCAGCCGGAGGCACGCAGTATCCTCATCCTCGTCCTCATCTTCCTCTTCCTCCTCCCAGGAGTCGTGGTCAAAGCGCAGCCTCCGGGGCAGCCGGGGCAGCCCAAAAAGGCCATAGGCATGTAGCTTGCCCTCCAGCTGCTCCATCTTGTCCACCTCCTAGGAGGAGACCCACGGTCAGGGTCAGGGCCAGCAGCTGCCCTGCCCCTGGAGCCCACAGGGCCACATACCCTGCCAAAGGCACTGGTGCTGGGGCTTGAGCTGAAGAAGCCACTGAAGCGACTGGCTGCCCGGTTCTTCCAGCTGTCACTGCCCCCACTGCTAGTGCCACTGCTGTTGCTACTGGGTAGAGAGCAGCTGGAGGGCATGGGGGGCTCTTGCCCGGGGATGCTGGACTCCCCCAGGAACTCTGACATGTTCTTGCGACGGCGGCCAGGTGCCTAGGGAGAGCACAGAGGTCAAGGCCAGCCTGACCAGCCTCTGTGACCCCACCTCGCAGGGATTCCCAGGACCTCAGGCCAGCCTGGGATGTGGGAGGGTCTCTACGCCTGGCCCTGGGTGTCAGCTCTCCTGAAACCTGGACTTCTGAGGGCTGGAAGGTACAGAAAGTTTCGCCCAACTGTCATCCCCCAGCCACAAGCACAGAGCAGGTGGGAGGAACAGTTATACACACACTCAAAGGTACCAACAAGTACTGCTCCAAATGGGGCCCGTGCCATGTGAGGTCTCACTCCCGAGCACAGACAGGCTCATGAACACACACACTCTCCAACTCCCTGGGCAGCAGAAGACTCAGAGACAAGACCTGTTGCTAAATTCAGAGAGGAGTCCTAGGCTCACAGTTGGCTCCATTTGCCAGAAGGGGAAGTTAAACCCCAAGAGTGGACAGTGAGGGACCCAGAGTGACTTCCCTCTAAGCTGTCCTGCTCCCAGCGCTGACAGCCCCTCCTCACCAAAATGTCCAGGCTCTCCCGGCGGCTCTGGGGATCCACACGCTCCAGTGCGGGGGACCAGGCCCCGGCCGACCGCAGGATTGGCAGGCTCAGGGACTTGGAGTCCTTCACACCCTGCTCCACTTTGCCCTCATCCCCTGGCTTGGCTGGGGTGGTGTGGGGGGCAAAAAGAGGTCTTCAGTGCCTGGGCCCAAGGGAGGTGAGGCCCCAGTCCTCTCTCCCCAGAGGATCTGAGCCCAGGCCCAGCTGCCCTCCTCCCACAGCCCCACCCTGCCAGCACCGGCCACCAGAGACACCTGTATGGTAATGAGCCTGCTCAGGGCCACAGCCAATGGGAAGCTGAGCCTGGAAAGGGCTCCCATCTCCGGGAGGAGGCACCACCAGGTCCTAGCAACCCGGCTACCTGTGAAGCCTGCTGCTCACCTTTGACCCGAAGGTAGTGTCCACCGAACCTGTAGGCCTCGAAGGTGAGGGACAGGGGCGTGTTGGACTGGTCGAGGTAGATATCCACTTTGCCCAGTGCAATGCCCTTTCTTTCGAACACGGGCTGCAGCACCTCCCTATCCCCAAGAGGGAAATGTGTGTGTGGGGACAATTATGCAAGACCCCTCTCCACCCACCTCCCTATCAGAAAAGGAAGGCATGGGCAGTCTCCTGTCCCCAGGGAGCACACAGGCCAGCACACGCACGCCTTCACAGGTACGCTGGGACCAGGCCCCGCACACAGGATTGGAACGCAGATGCACAGACCCTGTCCTGGTCTCTTGCACAGGTATGTACATCCACACAGGACTGTCCAGAGGTGGAGACTCACAGCCACCTCTCTCTGTCCCTGTCTGTCTCTCTCTCTCTCTCTCTCTCACACACACACACACACACACACACACACACACACAGACCTGGAGCCTCCAACTCAGGAGGCCTCACTGGCCCCAGCCCCACTTCCTCCCCCAGCAACACTGAGCCCTACCCCAGCGACTTCTTCTTCAGAGCCGGCACGATCTCCGTCTCAATATCCACGTTCAGGTCAAATTTCAAGGTGAAACACTCCTTGCTCGGGTCCTGCGATGACAGGGGTCTGTTAGCTTCTCCACTGCCAGCCCTCATCTCCTACCAGTCCCGTCCCAGGAGGGAAACCCCAGCAGGCAGGGGAAGGCCAGGGGTCTCCCAGCCCTCCCCTGTCCCTGGGAGGCCACAAGTGCCCTCCTGCCCAAGGAGCTCCTGGAGAAACCTCAGCCAGAGCTAGGGCAGTGCTGGCTGCAGGGTACAGTGGCAAGGAAGGGACACGCTCCCTCCAGACCCCATCCCGCATCCTAGAGTTCAGAGTGGGGAGGCCCCGCCCGGGGAAAGGAAAGGCACTGTCTGGGCACCCCCTCTGCCAGCCCTGGGGGCTCCTCACATCTGTGTGTCTCCTCCTTGCTTTCTTCTTGGAGAGTCTCAGTCCTGTACTCTTCCGGTCCCTTCAGGGAAAAAGTGAAGGCAGATCTGGGAGGTGGGGGTGGGCCCTCACCAGGATAGGATGCGAGTGGGGCCATGGCAGGTCCCACACGGGACTGTGCGCCCTCTGGTGGCCAACACAGGCTCACACAATGCTACCCAGTCAGGCGTGGGAGTAGGCTCCCAGACACCTTGCAGTCTGGCCCAGGCTGGGACTGCCTCCTCCAGGAACCAGGGTATCCACAGGGGTGGGAGGAGTTTGCCACTCAGCCCTCCTGCGAGAGGTGCCAAAGCAGCTGGTGCCTGGGGCTCTCCCCCATGGTCTCTGCTCTGCCCACCCCCCCTTACCTACCCCTTGCCATCTACAGAGCTTTCCTCCTCCTCCTCATCCAGGTCCACCGCAGGGCTGGTACGTGGGGGGCATGACCGGGTAGACACATTCCGGGCTAGGACAGAGCCTTTGAAGAAAAGGGGTAGAGAGTTGCACCTTCTCCCTCCCTGACCCTTCCTCAGTCCTTGAACATGGCTACCTCCAGAGGGACAGTCTGTGACCCCTGGAATCCCTCACCAAGTTGCTAGGGTCCTTCAGGTCTTCAAGGAGATGGAGGGTTTTGTTTTTTTTTTTTTGTGTGTGTGTGTACCAGGGATTGAACTCAGGGACACTCGACCACATCCCCAGCCCTATTTTGTATTTTATTTGGAGACAGGGTCTCACTGAGTTGCTTAGTGCCTTGCCATTGCCGAGGCTGGCTTTGAACTCGACATCCTCCTGCCTCAGTCTCCTGAGCTGCTGGGATTACAGGCGTGTACTGCCGTAACCAGCAGAGATGGATTGTTCATTATCATCTATCCCTCAGACACAAAGAGGTACCCCAGGTGCTGGGATCGTTGCAGGCAGGGACCAAAGTCCATGGATCTTCCTTTCAGGCATCCCCTCACCGCGCTGCATGGACACACCTGTGGTCATGTGGGAGGGAGAGCAGAGCCAGCACTGCTGCACAGGCCTGGGACGGCCTTCAGAGGTGGGGCGAGCAGGCCCTCTAGCCAGAGGGGTTCCTTGTTTCCTACCACAGGTCCTCTGACCTGCCTCCACCCCACCTGCCTCTGCCTGGAGGGTCTGCCCGGAAGTCCCTGCCCTGAGGACCACAGAAGGAGAAGAAAGAAGACTTTCTCCAGCTGGTCTGGGCCACGCAGCACTGGGAGACACAGGCCTGCCCTCGAGATGGGCACTGGCCCTGGAGGGTCTGTCTTGCTAAAACAAAAGAACTGCCATGTATTTGGATTACAGATGACTCTCTTCCTCCTGATGACCCTGTCAAGGTTCCAAGGGTTACCAAAACACTGTCCCCACCCCAGAGCTGCCCAGAAACTCTCGGGGCCAGCAGGGGCCCTCTCCTGCTGACCTTGGGGGGGCAGGTCGAAGCGGACGTGCCCATCATAGCGCACGGCACTGTGGAACTTGCTGTCACAGGCCTCACAGAGGTTGAGCGGGCCCCGGCGGTGCAGCCGCTGGCAGTCTGCGTGATGGCATACCTGCAGGTGGAGAAGGGGAGGGTGGGTCAGGGCTCCACGGGCAAGCGCAGGTGCCGCCCAGACTGTGGCAGTGCCCACCTGTGGCTGACCCTCTCACCCAGCCAGCTATTCCCACGGGCACCTATGCTTTGCCCATGTTGATTCATTTGGCAACCCTTCCCCAAGCACCCGCCGTGTGCCCATTCCTAGGAAGGCAGAGAGAAGCAAGGCCTGCCCTGGAGGAGACCTCGAGCAACAAGCAAGAGGCTGGCAACCAGGGCCTCTCCCTGGGGAGAGGAAGACCCCCAAGATGGAGCTTGGGAATGCTCTTTGGTTTGGCCAGTTTGGTGTTGGCGAAGCCCTCCACCCATCCTGCCTTCTGTCGTTAATTCTGAGGCCCTATCGGCACAGGGTCGAGCTGTGGAGCAGTCACCAGGAGGTGCTGTGGGCGTCACCTGGGGTCCACACACTGCTGACTGGCACCTAGATTTACTGGGCCTGCCTCCTCCATCCTCCAGGGTGACTGTCATGTCTTCTCTGCCCTCTAACCTCCAGTGGCCCAGCCTAACCTACTGTGGTCACTCTGCTTCCTGCTATTCCAGAAAAACAGAAGCCAGCAGCAGGAGACCGGTTACTGTGTGAGGGTCCCACTCCAGTCTCAGGCAGCCTTCCTCCCAGGCCCTCCCCCAGGGATGCAGGAATGCTGCTCAGATCCCCCTTCTCCTCCATGGCCAAGTGTCCCTCCACAATACAGGATCACAGTCCCGCACAGCACCGGGAGCCCTCCACCTCAGGAGCACTGCTGGACCCTGCCGGCAGCACTTCCCCCGCCAGCCCTGCTCCTTCCCTCCACAGCGCAACTGTGTCTGTGTCCACACTCACCACAATCGCCACTTCCCAGGCCTTGCCTCCCATTCTGTTTCCTAGTTTTCATTTTTAAATATTTCAAACCTCATTGGGCACAGTGACACATGCCTGTAATCCCAGTGACAAGGGACGCTGAGGCAGGAGGAGCACAGTTCACTGCCAGCCTTAGCAACTTAGCAAGGCTCTAGCAACTTGGGGAGACCCTGTGTCAAAATAAAAAATTAAAAGGCTGGGATGTGGCTCAGTGGTGAAGCACCCCTGAGTTCAATCCCTGGTACCAATTTTTTTTTTTTTTTTTAGAGAGAGAGAGAATTTTTAATTTTTTTTTTTTTTTTTTTTTTAGTTTTCGGCAGACACAACATCTTTGTTTGTATGTGGTGCTGAGGATCAAACCAGGCCGCATGCCAGGCGAGCGCACTACCACTTGAGCCACTTCTCCAGCCTCCCCCCCCAAATTTTTTTCAAGCCCACTGAAAGTTATAAGAATAATAGCACAATGACATCCACACAAGTGTCAATCCCTGTCACATCTGACTTCACGCTCATCACTCCTTGCTCTGATGCAGAAATATGGCATGGCCTGAGAATAAGAATTTTTTTTTTTTTAAACAGGCTCTCAGCATGCTGCCCCTGATGGTCTTGAACTTCTGCACTCAAGCAATTCTCCTGCCTGAGCTCCCCCAGTAGCTGGGGCTACAGCTGTACGCCACCCGGCAGCTCAAGGATGTTTCCTGCAAAACCCCACCCAGTGGACACACTTGAGAACCAGGCCCTGTGCAGATATTCCTTCCGATTCTCTCAGGCTGTCGGCTGTCTAAAGTAGGTCCTTTGTGGGGCTTTCCTCACCCAGAGTCCAGATGAGGTCTGCACAGGGCCACGGCTCTCTCTTCACTCCTTTACCAGTGAATTCTCCAAGGGCTTTTTTAAATTTTTTTTGGCGGGGAGGAGAAGGGGGTCTTTCATAACCTGACATTTGTAAGTGTCCAGCTAGTACCCCGGCAGGAAGCCCCATGTGGATTGGCCTGGCTGTCCCTAGATGGTTTCAGGCCTGAGGGTCTGGATTGGGACTCTACTGACTCAGTGCTCCCTGACAACTAGTCATTTGGGGATTTTTTTTTTTTTTTTTTTTTTTTTTGGTACTGGGGGTTGAACTCAGGGGCACTTGTCGAGCAATAGAGACAGGGTCTTACCAAGTTGCTTACTGCCTCACTTCTGCTGAAGCTGGCTTTGAACTCACAATCCTCCTGCCTCAACCTCCCGAGCTGCTGAGATTACAGGTGACTGGGGATCTTACTGCATCCTCTAAAGTCCCTTTTCCTATCTGGCATGTTGACACACACCTACAACCCTAGCTACTTGGGAGGCCAAGGCAGGATCATCATAAGTTCAAGGCCAGCCTGGGTGACAAAGCCAGATCCTGTCTCATAAAACAGAAATGACTCAATAAATTTCTCATGTTTTTTTAAAATATTTATTCTTAAGTTTTAGGTGAACACAATATCTTTCTTTTACATTTAAGTGGTGCTGAAGATGGAACCCAGTGCCTCGGGCATGCTAGGCGAGCGCTCTACCACTGAGTCACAACCCCAGCCCCAAACTTCTCTTGTTCTAAAGCCAGCTGTGCTAATTTGTTACAGCGGCTCCAGGAAACTAATACATTGGGCGAAAAATCTTGGGGTTACTCTGGAACTCCACCGAGTCAGTCTGAAAACTCTGTATCTTTAGTTTCCATAACCTCAACACCCGCCGATACCCCTGTCACTTAGCCAGATGGCATCAGTGGCCTCCCAACTCTTCTCCCCGGCCCTGCCCACCACTTCTCCATGGAGAGCCAGAGTGAACAGGTGCGAAGAGGAGTCACATTCCATCCACTCTAAACCTTCCAATGGCTCCCATCTCACACCCACAAAAGCCAGACATGCCCTGTCCTGGCTTGCCCTGCCCCACCTGCCGGCCTCCTGTCTGTGCTCCGACCTGGCATTTGCTGGTCCCCCAGATGGCAAAGCGCGTACCCCTGCCTCCTCTCCTGCAGATCTTCACTTGCAAAGCCACCTCCTGCCCTTCTGCCCCTGACCTTGCTCCCGTTCTCTCCTGACCATCTCCATACTCTACTCTGTTGCCTCCACGCCTACTCAACTGCCCGTCTTCACCTGTCTGACTCATAGCCCTCAACTACACTTGATTAACTTATTAATTAGGAAAGTGGAGAGGCACTGAAGAGTTTTTGGCTGGGGAGAACCAGATCAGAGATTTCCAAGATAACAGACAGGGCAAAGGTGGCCTGGACAGCAGAGAAACTGACCCCAGGAAGGAGATGGGAGGTTAAAAGGAAGTGGGGAAGGTTGAGGTCCACTGGTGATTCCATCCTCATGTGTCCGGGGCTGCATTGAGGGTCTTACATGTGTCACCCTCTCCTCCTGGGAGAGGGGGTTCTTATTGGACCTATTTTATCTAAGAGAAGAGTAAGGCTCAGAGAGGTTAAGTCATTTACCTACAGTCACATAGCCAATGGAGTCAGGACTTGAAGCCAATGTATGTGACTCTAGATCCCAGATTTTAATCACACTCATACCATTTCAGGCATCTGAGAAGAGAGATGAGTGGAGGAGACAGGACACATGTCAGCCCTGGGGTCTTGCGGACAGGAGAAATTAATCTTCATTTGATGCTCATTGTTTTGGCCCTATGTTCCTCACTCCTCCATTACACAGAAAAGAGTACAGGGCACAGAAACGGTGATCACTGGGTGATCCTGCTTAAAGGGTCTACCTTTTGTGGAGCTGGGTCCTGGGCGGCAGCAATGGACACTATAACTCAGACTGCTGCTGGCAGCCCAAGCGCCAGATGACCCCACTCCTGTGCCCCTCACAAGTGGTTATCAGGGCCTGAGGCAGGGGTGTGGGTCTCAGCCACTACAGTTGTTCCTGGCTCCTGCCTTAACTTACTGCCTCACTCACCCACCCCACCCGAACCCCAGGCACTGCTGCCAAAGCCTGGCTCTGCAGACTCAGGCCCCAGGCTCCCAGCATCTCCTCTTGATAAAGACACTACTCAGCCCCTCTTTCCAGGAGGTTCCCAGTCTCCCAGCTCAGCACCCAGCCTGGGCAGCTAGCCTGGCACAGGCTCCCCCTCTAACCTCTTCCTAACCCTAGCAGCTTAGGTGCCAGTGTGGGTGGCGCTGCAGGCCAACCAGGCCCCAACCCCATAGTGGGGGTGTGGGGGCAGGAGACGGCTGACAAGTGCCTTGCTAGGTTGTAGGGTCCTGAGGAGGGTCCCTGGGATCCTTTCAGCCCAAGTCTCTGACTCTGTGCCACAATCATGTTTTTAAACCAATCCAATAAACAGCAGATTTCACACAAAGATCCACTCCTTACAGCAGATTCAGTGTTCAACAAATATTTATTGAGCACCTACTATAAAGCACTAGGCTCCCTTGAGGGCCTGGAGAGTCACTCCCCAGCCCTGCAATGAGCTTTGGTGAACACCACCATCATGGCTGCAGCTACAATGCACCAAAACCTCACCCCTCCAGTCTTGTGGGCACCCCCAGGGTAATAAACACCAGCTTCACCATGAAGCTCAGGACTAGGACCTGAACCAGGTGTTTCCAGACTTAACCATGCAGATCTGGCTGAGGACCAAGCTGCAAGTTGCAGGAACACACACACAACCCTGCCGGGGAGAACCAGGAGCCCAACTGAGGGGCCGAGGCTGGGGTGGGCAGAGCTTCTTTGGATCATTTCCCCTCCCCACTTCCTCACAGCCCATGTCCAAACCACAGGCCACCCCAGCTCCAAAAAGGGCCAGAAGTCTCCCCAACATTTAAACTGAGTTGCCTTGTCCCCCAAGCCAGGTTCTTGGACCCTTCTCTCAGACATGGGTGCCCCTCCCCACCCTTCCTGCCTGCCCACCAACACCCCTGAGGGTAGGCACCCCTGACAGCCCAGGAGGAGCCCCAGGTGGGGTGCAAGACGTTCCCAGGGGAGACCCCACCCCATGCAAACCACGGAACGGGCAGGTCCCACACCTCCAAAGGCGACGGCCTTCCTAATAGCAAGGGAGGTGGGAGGGTGGTGGGGCCTGGGAGCACAGCCAAGGCCGCGAAGGGGCACCGGGAGCCAGGCTCCCCCTCACATAGGACTGGCCAGAGGCAGAAGGGAGGCCTGCGTGCCCAAGAGGGCGCGGGGCTGGGACCCGTCCAGGGCCCGGGACGCAGGTGTGTCGGCACGCAGGACGGGCACAAGGGGCCCGCTGGGCGGAGGGCGCCCTCCCGCTTGGGGACCGCCCCGCCCCCGCCCTACCTGGCCGACGCTGGCGCGGGCGCGACCCCCGACGCACAGGCACTCGGGCTCCCGGGAAGGCGGCGCGGGGCCCGGCCTGGAGGCCGCTCCGCGCCCGGAGACGCCGGGCCCTGTCCCCATGGCGGCCGGAGGAAGCGGCGGCCTGCGCCGGACGACGCGCGGAGCCCCGCTTCCTGCCATTGTGCGGCCGCGCCCGCCCCGGCCAAGCGCGGGACGCGGGGCCAGGGCCGGGGCCGGGGCCACCCCGCGGAGCCCGCGCACGGCCACCCGCGCCCCCCGCCCTTGTCCCGCAGACGCCGCCCCCCCCCCCCAGCCAGGGCTCCCGGAGGGTCCGTGTCCGCGCGCGGCCGGGGACGCCCCTCCGCTCGGACCCCAGCCTCCCGCCGACGCCACATCCTGCGCCCAGAGGCCTTCCCGAGGGTTATCCCATCCCCGCGCCCAGCGCTGGCCGAGCGTGGGGCCCCGGACCCCTGGGGGTGGCGCGGAGGTGTGGGTCGGGAGTAGGGGCGGCCAGGGGCTGCGGCCCGCGGTCAGGAAAGCCCACAGCCCAGCTCAGCTTTGCCAGAGGTCCCTCTGCTCCAGGCTGGTCCCCACCGCCAGGGGGCGCCGAGCAGAGCCTGGATGGGGTGAGGGGTTCCCACTAGGTGCCCATTGAGCGCTTTCACATTCAGTCCCAGGAAGCGGGTAGGCACTAGTATCCCCACTCATCACATGGGGATGAAGTGACACAGAGACCTAAAAGGGTACTGGCAGGGCCGAAAACCAGACCTCGACTCCAGTCCCGTAATGGCCTCCTGGGGATACTCCTCAGTACCCAGTCAGGGCCTCCCAGCCCACCCACCCCCTAGACAGCTCCTCCTCTATCTGGATACATGCAGAGTGAGGAGCAAGGGTCTGTGAGATGGTTTGGAGGGGGCAGCGATTTATCAGGGGCCAGGAGGCTTCAAGAGCCACCCCACTCCCAAAGGTCAAGTCATCCATTGTCCACACCACAGGCAGATGTGTGTGTGTGTGTGTGTGTGTGTGTGTGTGTGTACCTTCTTGGGGATTGAACCTAGGGCCTTGCACGCGCCAGGCAAGCGGTCTACCTCTGAGCTACATCCTCAGCCTTTAAAAAAAATTTTTTTTTTTTTCGTGGCTAGCTGGCTCACTGCTAAATTGTCCAGGCTGGCCTGGACCTTATAACCTTTCTGCGGGGCTGGGGATGTGGCTCAAGCGGTAGCGTGCTCGCCTGGCATGCGTGCGGCCCGGGTTCGATCCTCAGCACCACATACAAACAAAGATGTTGTGCCTGCTGAAAAAAAATAAATATTAAAAAATTCTCTCTCTCTCTCTCTCTCTCTCTCTCTCTCTCTCTCCACTCTCTCTAAAAAATAAATAAATAAATAAAATAACCCTTCTGCCTCAGCTTCCCGTCTAGCTTGGATTACAGCCACTGTGCCCAGCCAGGCAGGTCTTTTGAAAATTGCTTAGAATAAAATCCCACCATGGCTTGGCTCCCACTTTGCTTCCTAGGTGGGCCCAGAGGATGGTCACGGTGGCCGGCCTTCCTGCTGGTGGTCCCTAACAATTCACCCAACTCAGGGCCTTCACCCTGCACGCTCTATCTAGAACTCCGCGCACCCCTGATCGTCAAATGACTGGCGCCTGGCTCCAACTTAATTCTACCTCCCCAAGCCCCCATCCCCCCCAAAAAAAAAACTGGGGCAGTGGCTCAGTGGTAGTGTACTTGCCTGGCATGAATGAGGCACTGGGTTCGATTCTTAACACCACATGTAAATAAATAAAATAAAGTTCTATCAACAACTAAAAAAAAAAAAAAAATTTAAAGCAAAACTGTCACTTTCCTTTTCCCAGTCACCTGAAGTTGAATTCATTCCTTCCTAGCCTCTTTTTTTACCCTGCGTACCAGGGATTTGAACCCAAAGGTGCTTAACTACTGAACAACATCCACAGCCTTTTTTTTTTTTCTTTTAAATATTCTTTAATTGTCAATGCACCTTTATTTAATTTATTTATATGCGGTGCTGAGAATTGAACCCAGTGCCTCACACATGCTAGGCAAGCGCTCTACCACCGAGCCAAACCCCAGCCCTATTCCCCAGCCCTTTTTATTTTTAATTTTGACACAGGGTTTCCCTAAACTGCTTAGGGCCTTGCTAAATGGTTGAGGCTGACCTCAAACTTGCAATCCTCCTATCTCAGCCTCCTGAGTCACTGGGATCACAGGCATGTGCTACTGCACACTAGGATGTCCTTGACAGAGGCCAGGATCGTGGCTAACTGGCTCACTGTGTCCTCAGATCTTTCCATGGTACTGGCCCACAGGGGTGTTCTCCATGTAGATGAGATCAAAGAATGGATGAATGAAGGCAAAAGAAGGTTCTTCAGCCACAGCAGAACTTAGGGATAGGGTCATCTCAACCAGGATATCACTTTCTGACCAACAGTCAACACAGCGTCCCCCCTGCTAGACCAAAGGGTCTCTCCCTCCTCTTAGGATCTGTGACCTCTGGCCTGCTGGGCCTGGACAGGTAAATTTCCATTTCAAATCCTGGTGATCTTGCCGCAGCCCCTGGCCCCTGCGTCACAGGCAGACAGCTACCCTCCACTGAGCACTGCCAAGTGCCACCACACCTGTTCCAGGAGTTTGTGCAAAGCCCATTCCTCCTCTCAGAAACTCCAGGAAGAAGACACGTTACTACCCCAACTTGACAGAGGAGTAAGCCAGGGAGAAGGTGTGGGACTTGCCCCAAGGTCAGCAGCACTTAAGTGGGGAAATGGGCACCTGAGCAGGCCCAAGAAGTCCTGGCCCCTGGCTCCCTGGGGAGGGAGCCTCTCCCCAGCCCAGCCCAGGCCAGCCAGGGCTGGCTTGCTGAAACTGATACTCAGAAACCAGATCTAAGGCTGATGAATCCTGGTCTCCAAGGCATCCCCTGCCCCAGGCCATTCTCCCCTAGCACCAGCTCCTTGGCCCCCAAAAAGCAAAGGGCAACCCAAAGCATCCTGCCCCATGATGGTTGGGATCCAGCTGGTCAGGGGTGGGGTCAAACAGCAGCTCCTCATTCCACCCACAGCAAACTGGCCTACAACCAGGAGCCGGGGCTCCCTGGTGGAGGGGTACCCCTGTCCAGGGGTTCTCCAGCAGCAATAAACTACTCTGGGAGCCTGCTAGCCCCAAGGCCCACCCACCACCTCAGAAATCCAAGGGTGGAGCCCGCATGCACAGGCAGGCTGGCCAGGCAGGACATCTGTCTTCACTGCACAAGGCCCACGGGCTCCTCCCTCCCCTCAGCCTGGGCCTCACTCTTTGTCCTCTGGGTCCCAACACCCTTTCAGAGGCAGAGCATTTACTAAGGCAGAAGGTGGGCCCAGAAGACCTCTCGGCAGGCTAGGCCACCCCACAGGCCCTGTCCTCTGGGGAGGTCCCGGTATAGAACGGAGGCTAAGGGAAGAGGAAGGGGCTGTGACCTCTTCTGCTGAACCCTGTGGCATGTGCCAGACCCCTGACAGCAGCATGAGGGCACCTGGTACCCACTTCCCCGGTGCCACCCAGAAGGCTTCTTGAGAGGGACTGAAAAAAGGATCTGGGGCCCACCTACCCTTCCCCTCCCACACTGGGCAGCAATCTCCGTGTGACCAGAACACAGGCCATTTTTCCAGGTACTACATAAGGGTGGCTGATAGATCCTGGGGTGTCCCTGGCCACGGGACAGGGACTAGGAATACACACCAGGGAACTGCCACACCAAGCCTGAGAAAGGTTATTGGGGAACTGTAGGGCCACGGACCCTTTTGGCCCCCATTTTCCAGTCTTCCACAGGCCAAGGTCTCCCTTGGGTTCATGGATGCCCCTCCCATCTCCCCAAACTATCCCAGGCGCAGCCTCTTGCGCCCCCTGCTGGCTTCTAGAGGACTGACGGGGGTCTTCTTGATGGAGCTGGGTAAGTGGCACTAGACTCAACCACCTAGTGGCACTAGACTAGGCGGCTCCAGGATCCCCCGCTGAGCCAACAAGGCCACAGTCCCACAGACTCCTCATGTCCACACCACTGGGCCGACTACTGGAGTCGGTGGGGCAGGAGTGAGACCCTTCCGAACTCAAGTAAATGAAAATGGAGCCAGCGGGGACCCTATTAGAACCTTGTGGGGCCCTAGACTTGGGATTCTGACCATTAACTCAGGGATCATGGTGCCCAGACCCTCCCCCACCATCCAGGGAGATTCACCTAGAGACACAGGTCACCTGCCTGTGGTTGGGGCTGGGCAAGGGTACCGGAGTGGCCACAGGACTAGGGACACAGACCCAGGGAAATCGCACAGGTAACGGGGTGCACAGGGGCCCCAGGAAGGGCCAGGCGCCTGAACCCTGCCAGATGGTGGCAGGAGGCCGGCTCCGGGGAGTGGGTTGGAGGCACTGCTGTCCCACAGGGGCCCAGCCCTTTACAGATCTCCAGAAAGTTAAGTCCCTGGTCATTAACCTGAACTTGAAGACAGATGCTCACCCGTGCAGGGGTGAGGGCCGGCGAAGGCAGCTGCCCTGACCAGCCAGAGGACTCCCCAGGGGCCCAGGCGAAGTGACCCACAGGCCAAGCCAGGCTCCTTCTGCTCCATCAATGGCTGTTCTCTGAACTGTCCCTCCGCAGTGTCCTTCTCGGGGCCCTTCCTTTTTAACTGGCCCCCGCCTGGCATGGCTGGCAAGGGGGCCGTCAGTCCTTTGAAGTTCCGCTCTCCCTGCAGCCAGAGTTTAGAAAAACCAGGCTCAGGCCTGGGGGAAGGGCCCTCTCCCGAACTGCTCCCGTCCAAGGGGGCGGGGCGGGGGCGGGGCTGGGGAGAGGCTCAGTCCCCAGCGTTTTCCTGCACTTTGAAGCCTCTGCCTTCCCTCTGGCCCCTTCCCACTTCAGGACCTCAGACTGCCAGGGCCCTCCTAGCAGTCGCTGACTCTTTGGGGCTGGACCCCAGAAGGGCAGCGGTCTCCTCTGTCCCTGCTTGATGAGCCAGGTGCCCCAGGCCTTCCTTTGTTCCCGGTCCCCAAAATTACCTAGGCAAAGCCCAGGCTTCTGCCTGCCTTGCTTCCCGTCCAGCCCCTTCAGATTTGGATAAGACCACAGCCTGGCTACAGCTGATGGGCATCCAGAGGGACCAGCCACTCCCAAAGCTCCCCAAACCTGGCCATTCCCAGGGGCACCTGGTCTTCTGTCTTTTCCTGGCAAAGCACTGTCAGGACAATAGGCCCGTCCTGTGCAGCTTCTCTCTCGATGATGGGCCCACTCCTCCCCTCTGCCCAGAGCCCACTGGCCTTCATTGACACCCCGTGGACCCCTCTCATCCCTGCCCTTGCCCTGTTATGCTGGAAGGGAACTCCCAGGCCTCTCGGTGCCACCTGCTTGAATATGCCCAGGGGCAGCCGCACGCGATGCTGGAAACTCTTCCCCATATCAACCAGAACTAGTGCCCCACCACCACCCCCTTGGGAGCCAAGGAGGAAAAGTCACCTCCCTTGCCCCCTGACTACTCTCAGAATGGGAACGCTGAGGGCCGGCAGACCAGGTAGAACCTGGCAGTCGGGCACTCCATCCCAGCTGTTGGGGGTCCTCCATTATAACGTGGTGAAGGAGTGGTCCCTCCTGCCTGGGTGGGAGGAGGCCTGGAGGTGCTCCTCTGGTGCCTCCTGGTGGGCACTGAACAACCATGGCTGCTAGGATCTTACCTTTGTTGGAGCACTATGCCCGCCAGGACCAACACCCTCAGTCTTTTGTCCCCTCAAATGTGGTGACCCAGTATTCCTTGTGGCCCATTGTTAGCCTTTGCCCATGTCCCTTTGTGATCTGGGGCTCCCTGAGGACACTTTAACCAGAGTGGGCAGCACAAGGGAACCCAGGAAGGAGACGGGGAGCCCAGATACTCTGTGGCTACTTTTTGGCTTAGGGGACACCTGCAACACTGTCCCTGCCTCAGTCACACCCTGACATTGTGTGACTCCCCCATACTGAGCTCCACCTGTGTTGGGAACATGACGGGCTGGAGTGGGTGGGGTGGGGTAGGGTCTGGAATGGAGTCCCAGGAGAACTCAGTTCTCAGGGAGGTACACAGGGCACCCCAAAGTCTAGGGGTGACTGTCTCCCATGCTGAGGATGAGCTCTGTGCTCACAGTTGGTGCTCCATGAATATCTATGGCATGATGGGCTCTCTGCAAAGCCCTTTCTATGGGTCTCTCTTAATCCTCAACACAAAAGTCTGATGCCTGTTTCCAGATGAAACTGAGGCTCAGAGAGGTACAATGAAGTGTCCAGGGCCACACAGCTGCAAGGTGTAGGGCTGATCCTGGAGCTCACAGGCGTGACTTGCTGTACGTATCTTCATCCTGGAGACGGGCAGGGACACCACTTTTCTCCTGGGGTCTCTGGCGCATGCAGTTCAGACCTCTCACCTGGACATACAGGGTGCTCCTGGTCCAGCCTGCCTCCCTCTCCTCAGTCCCCTCCCCATGGCCCCTGGCTTCACCTACTATTTATGGCCCCCAGTCCCCATCCCCTACTCTTCCCACTTCCCTTCACCTCTTTACCTCCTTTTCCCAGGAATCCCATCTGGTTGCCCATCCCACCCCACTGTGAACTCCAGGGGCAGGAGGTAGGGGTGGGGCAGCTAATTCATCTGAGAAGTCCAGGCACCCAGGAGAGTCCAACAGAACCTCCCACCCTGTTTGCAGATGGCCCTTCCTGCTAGCCATTCCTTGAGTGGCTGGAGAGCGTTAAGAATAGTTCATGATTGACAAGTCTCCTTGTAGGTGAACTTGCTGGTCATGCTGTGCGGGTGGGCAGGCTCCTTCCCCTCTCTGGGCCCTGGTTTCCTCACAGGGTTTTCATGAGATTCACGCAACCAGTTCAAAGGCCTAACACCCTGCCTGGTTATAAATGTGCTCGGGCAGTAACAGGTTCTATCTATCGTCAATGGTACTGATGTACATATTTATCTCTTGTACTGGGGATTGAACCCAGGGGTGTTCCACCACTGAGCGACATCCCCAGTCCTTTTTATTTTTTCATTTGAGACAGGGTCTCACCAAGTTGCTGAGGCTGGCCTGGAACTTTCAATCCTCCTACCTCAGCCTCCCAAGTAGCTGGGATTACAGGGGTGCACCACTGCACCCGAAATCATTCTTTGCTCTTCACAAAACCCGAGTGTCCCTGGCCTCCCTTCATCCTCCACCTGTGCATTTGTGGCAGCTCCCCCACCCCCTGTCCCCCCCTTCCACTCTGCCTATCCCTGTTCCTACTACCACCAGAGGCCCCCTCCTCCAAGATGTCCTCCCTGACTGGCCCCCTGACTCTGATCACTCAGGCATCTCTCTTCTTGAAATCAATCTGTAGCACTTGGCTCATGGGGGTCGCAGAAGTGACAGGGCTCAGACTCCCCCTTTGCAGACTGGATGACCCTGTGGCTGCTGCTGCTGCTGGGATCTAGAGGCTGCTGAGCCCCGGGCCCCTCCAAACATCTCTCTTCTCAGAGGCCTCATTTCTTCAGAGCCTGGGTCCTCCCACCCTTATCCCTGTCCACAGGCTTGGGGACCTGCCCTGGAAGCAGGGCCCAGGGGAGGAACTGGAACATTGTGCCTCTGCCCTGTTGTCACCCCTGAGGTCAGGCAGAGGCCTCAGGGCTTTGGAGCCCTGGCAGGAGGTCTGCTGTGGGGAGCAGAGCCCAGTGTGTTGCCAGGAGCCCCCATCTGGGGGAGAGGCAACCAGCCAGCACCAGAGCCCAGTGCCAGGCACCATCCCAGCCAGCAGATTGTATCTGACATCACAGCCGCCCCCGTGCCCGGTGACCACGGCAACTGGAGGCAACCCCCTCCTCTCCCCGCCCCCAGAACAGTCCTCCATGTTCCTTCTAACCATGGTCCTCCTGTACATGATGAATGTGCATGTGTCTGGTTGGGGGGTGCAGAGTGGGGGGAGGTGGCAGGGGTGGCATTTTAAATTTCCTGCAGCTGGCAAGGCTAAGCTGCAGAGTAGTTAGGCACATGGGCTCTGGCACTGCAGACCTAGGCACTGGGTTCAAGACCCGCTTTCCTGCTTGCTGACCATCTGTCCTTGGGTAGCCACTTCACCTCCCTGAGCCCCAGTCTCCCCATCTCTATGTGGGAATATGGTTAGAACCCATCTCAGAAGAGAAAATTCACTGAGTCCTTAGAGTCTGGGCCCAACACAGTGGGTTGCAGCAATGATTACTACTGTCATCAAAACATGTGGGGGGAGGGTGCCTAAAACATGGTTCAATGGCTGGCTCCATCTCTCATGAACTATGAGGCTTGAGCCAATCCACAGGACCTCTCTGAACCTTGGTATCTTCATCTGCAAAAGAGGGTTACAATACCTTTCTGCAGAGCTGCCCCAGCAGTGCATAGGAACAGAAAGCATGTGGCGCAGAGCCCAGTGTGGGTAAGCAGAAGCGCCCAGGCACTATGTTTGCTCTTACCCCTCTTCCTGGCTCCCTTTTCCCTGATTCACATTCTGCACCATCCTGAGCCCTCAAACTCCAAGACCAGTTGTCCCCCTCTTCCCTTTAGCATCCCCATGGCCACAGTCACGCTCATCAAGTCCCTTAGTGGTCACTGGAACAAAACCTTGGGGACCACTTCTGTGACACAGGGCTGCAGCCCCTCAGGTGGGCTGCAGGAACCCCAGTGCAGCCAAAGGCTGCTCTCTGTTCTTCAGAAGTCCCCCGACTCTGCTTTTCCTCAGCCAGGAGCAGCCCCTCTGCCCTACTAGCAGCCCCTGTGGCCCTACCACCTCTGAATCCAGAGGACAGTGCTGCCCAGCTGCTGTGCCCTTGCCAGGGCTCCATGGACATCCGGGGCTTGGATGAAAAGGGCAGTGTGAGCCCCGTCCCCCCTGCCCCAGTACCCCAGCTGTCCAGCCTCCCTACCTTGGCGGCCCGCCCCTTGTCCATGCAGGCCGGGTGCTGACAGCGCAGTCCCTTCTCCTCCTGGGCTGGGCTCTGGTCGTCTGGGGAGGAGGAGCAGAGGGCATCCGTCAGGCAGGGACACCCAGGCTCTCCTGGGCTTCTGTGGCCTCCCAACCAGGGGACTGGTGGGGCGGTCTCCTCTCTCCTCCCTTCAAAGGAGGTCAGTGTCCTTTTCTCTTTTAAATGCCAACTTATCTGCCTGGAATCTGTTTGCAGAGACCGTCTCTTGCTGCAGCTCCCCAGGGAAATTGTCCAGATTCCATGGGGAGAAATGTCTTTGGAAATCAGCTACTCCCTCCCTCTGTCCCACGAGTGGAGGGAGGGGGCAGCTCGGTGACCTCCGGGGCCCCAGTTCCAGGGGATCCCAGCAGCGCAGGGGGGGAGGGGCACTCCAGGGGTCCGAGATGCCCTCTCCCCCCGCCCTCCATATCACTCTCTCCAGGGATGGCCACCCCCAGAGTCCTGGGGTGATCCCCTTTCCCAGCTGCCATCTCTGACCCTGAACTTGGCCCCTCCAAGCCCCCTCCCCTCCCGGGGGCCGGGGCGTCGCGGCGGAGGGGGCAGGGCCCGGCGGCAGGACGCAGGGGGAGGGGAGGCCCGCGCCACCCGCCGCCGCCCGCCGCCGCCCGCCGGCGCCCCTGGCCCCTTGCCGGCCTGCGCGCGGGCCCCGGGCCTCCGCCCCGCACTCACCCATGGAGCCGGCGTCGCGCCGGGGCGCCGGGAGCGGGAGCTGAGCGGGACGAGCCTGAGGCCGAGCGCCTCGGCGGCGCTGGCGGGAGGCGGGGCGGGGCAGGTGGCGGCGGGAGGAGCCGCGGGGACCCGCACCGCGCCTCCCCGGAACCGCGGGGTGTGTCCAGGTGCCGTCCCGCCCACCCCGCTCCCGGACGCTTCTCCAGGCCCGGAAGGGCCTGCGGGGGCGAGGAGCCGGACCCCGCGCTGCAGGCTGGACTCGCCCGCCCGCCCGCCCCCCGCGCGGCGGCCCAGGGAGAGGTGGGGTCGGCGCCCCGAGCAGCCGCTGCAGCCCCGCGCCCGTCCTGGGGTCTGCATCGTTAGAACTTTATTGGAGGGCAAATGCCAATCCCCACAAAACTAATGTTCACAAAATAACCAGCACCCGGCCAAGCAGCGGAGCATCCTCAGAGCCCCGGGAGGCCCCCACGTGCCAGCTGCTTCCCCAGGGGTGCCTCTAATTGCGGGGCTTAGTTTTGTCTGGTCTCCTACTTAAAGTGGAATCGCCAATACTTGGAACCCTTTGCAGTACAGAAACAGCCTAGGAGAGGTGGCCAGGACTCCCAAAGGTCACAGCCAGTGGTCCCGAGCCTGCCTGCCGCTAGCCCACCCCACCCTGTGCTGTGGTGTCAGGAGGCTCCAGGAAACAGACCTCAGAATAGAATGCCTGTTTCCACTGGGCCACCTCCAGCATCCAAAGCCCAGCATCGGGTGGGCTTCCCGGCCCTCTCCCCTGGAGACCTCTCACCTGCAGCAGGATGCTGCACAGATTCTCTACACGTGGGCTGAGCCCTCAGGGATGACCAGGAGGACTCTTGGCAGAGGGAACTGTGGTGGGTCCTGGACCTTGAGGGCTCCCTGGAGGATCCCTCCAAAGGCTCCCTTGTGCCAAGCCCTGGGCTGAGTGCATGGAACCCACTGGTGACCTTGACAACTTGGGGAGTTTGCCATGGGCCGGTAAAACAAAGTGGCCCCTTGGGAGCAGCACATCTGCACCGCAGCAAGGAGGAGGCTCAAGGGGAAGGGGCTGTTTCGGAGCATCTGCACCAAGAGCTGGCACAGGCTTTAGGAGGCCTGGGGGCTAGGAGGGAGGGAGGTGCCCAGGGTCCCTTTGCAGGATTCTTGTGCAGCTATCGTCCACTGTGACACTGGCAGTCCAGAGAAGAGACTAGCACCTTCCCATGGGCACTTGCAGGTCACTCGTCAGCCTGGTCCATCCTCATACCCACACAGGACGGTCTTCCCTCCCAGAATCTCTGCTTCCTCAGCTTTCCAACAAACCAACAGGGAGGAGGCAGAGGCAGCCAAGGTGGGGACAGATGGCTCTGCAAGGACCCTGACCAGGTTCCTGGGTTCGTTCAGGTCCCAGTCCTGCCTGCCAGGAGGTAGGGGACCTGAGGGTGGATGGACTTCAGGGGTCTCATTCTCTACAACCAGCAGCCCCCTCCTCACCATCTGGGTTTCCACGGGGATCTCAAACCCTCAGCTAGCTCTGGGGAGTTTCCCACGCACTGTACCTGGAAATGCCTACCCTTGGCTCCAGGAAGGTTCCAGGTCCCTGAGTCCTCAAAACTTGAGGTCAGGTCCTAGCCCTTCTGCCCCAAGACCTCAGAGTTCTGGCTCCACATTCTGTAGGCTCCAGGTCATTCCTTCACCACTGGGGTCCACCTGCATCAGCAGCCCCCTGATTGCCCTCAGTAGCCACAGGGCTGAGGACGCGGGCTCTGGAGTTCTTTGTCACCATGCTTCCAGGTACGGTCTACCTGTCTGAACCCTGGCCTCGTGGCCCTTAGCGTTAGTGTGATCGCGCGGGAGGCACACATCTGCATGCCAGAGCCACGCTCGGGGCTCTCTGTCCTAGCTCGACAGAAGGACATCTCTCCCAGCTCCAAGGCTGTGACTTCCCAGGTCTCAGGAAAGCCTCTCTCTCCTGGTGACTGCAAATCCAGAAGAATCGGTGGGGACCCTGGCAGCTTTCAGGGCTTAGGACTGGGGGGTGCGGGGACAGACTCCAGGACAGGCAGTCCCCACCAGGGGCCAGCCACAAGCTCCTCTCCAGGTAAACTGCCCACCCACAGCCCTCACAGAAAGGGTGGGCCTGGTGTGGGGGACATATCATCCTAGGTGGTGTCATGCCCTGGACGTAGCCAGCTGGGCCAAATGTGGCCACTCAGCCCAGCTTAGCCAATCAGATTTGCTCTCCTGAGAGTTGCAGGAGAGGCAGCAACCCCTATGGGGGCCTGAGGTCATGTAGAGTCACTCTGAGTGGAGGCAAAGCCTCGAGGTTGTTCGGGAGCAGGGACAAGGAGACCTGCTAAAGCAACCAGTCAGTGGAGAGGACCCCAGAGCAGAGCAGGAGGGCAGGAGGCAGGCTGCAGGGCAGCTTCCCATGCAGAGCGCTCTACTGCATGCCTCAGTTCCCCAGGGACCCTTCCCTCTGACCCATCTGCTCCTCCACCTCAGCCAGGCCCCAGGCAGATCCCAAGCCTGAGCTGGCCCTCCCTCTGTCCCAGCTCAGTGCCACAGGCTGTTTGCCTGGACCTGAGACAGCCCAGCCGACCTCCTGGCTCCCTGGTATCCTCTAGCTGGGGAAGCCTGGGGTTCCTCAGCCAGGCAAAAGGGCCCACTCGCCAGGGCTGCCCTGCCCCCATCATAGTCATAGGACGCCTTTGGCTTCCTCCCCAACACACTCTCTACCAAAGCAGGCAGCAGTTAGCCCGCACACATGTTTTGTTTGGCTGAGTACAGTGTTTAAAAGAATTTGAATGGGTTGCCAATTTTGAGAAGTCAGGAGATTTTACATAAAAATCCAGATTTCTGGCTTCTCTTGACAAACCAGAGGAGCCTGGAGGCTCTGGAACCATGTTCCTGAAGGCTCCAGTTCCTGAGCTGTGTCCATCTTAGACCTGCACAAAGCCAGCCACCAGCCGCCAGCCACAGTCCCCACCACTCCCTACCGTTCACACCACCCTGGAGGCAGTTGAGTTTCTGACCCCAAACCAGCCCTTCTGGGATCTGTTCCTGAGGACACCCTCCCATTGCTGACATCTCACCCTCTTTCCAGCGTCCAGTTGATGTTGCTTCCTTCTGGAAGGCTCCCTGTTGCAACATGTCAAAATCCCAGAGGCACCACCGCTCCACTCCCCCATCCTGGGAGAGGCCTTTGAACTGACTTATCATTTTCAACTCAGATGGCTTCAGGGACAGGTGATGACCAGAGCTCTCACTTGCTGAGAGCTCTGCTTTCCATAGCTGGTCTCACGTCACCATCGCACCCAGGCAGCAGTGTCCAACCCCAGATGGCAGCCACTGGCCACTGCCCCACAGAGCCCTGGCAACGTGACTGGTCCAGAGAGTGCCCTTATGCTGCATGAGTAGCACTCACACCTGACCCTGAGGACTTAGTATGGGGGAAACAAGGTAAAATAACTCACTGATTTTTTTTTTTTAAACCGGCCCAGAGCCTCATGAAGCTAGGCAAGTGTGGTACCAATGAGCTGCACCCCTGACCTCACTGATTTTTTTTTTTTTCTTTAAACAGTGATCACAAGTTGAAATGGAAACATGTGAAATGTTGGGTTAAGGGGCTGGGGTTGTGGCTCAGCAGTAGAGCACTCGCCTAGCAAGTGCAAAGCCCTGGGTTCCATCCTCAGCAACACATAAAAATAAATAAATAAAGGCATTGTGTCCAACTACAACTAAAAAATTTTAAAAAAAAAGAAATGTTGGGTTAAATAAAATACATTATTAAATTCATTTCGCCTGCTTGTTTTTAGTTCTTTTGTTTAATGTGGCTACTCAGAAAGTAAAAATAGCAAAAGATCTACGGCAGAACTTTTCTGAACAATCATTGTCCCTATTCTATTCTTTTATCTTGTGGTCCTGGGGGATGGAACCCAGGAAGCTCCACCACACCAGTGAGCTACATCCCAGCCCTTTTAAATTTTTTTTTTTTTTTTTTTAGTTGTTGATTGTCCTTTATTTATTCATTTACTTATATGTGGTGCTGAGAATCAAACCCAGTGCCTCACACATGCTAGGCAAGCACTCTACCAACTGAGCCACAACCCCATTATTTTTTTCTTTTGAGACAGGGTCTCGCTAAGTTGTTGAGGCTGGCCTTGAACTTGGGCTTCTCCTGCCTCAGCCTCCCAAGTACCTGGATTACAGGTGTCCACATTTTATAGCTGAGGATACTGAGTCTCTCTCGGAGGATAGATAAAATTTCTGAAGGTCAAGCAGATGGTGACGGGCCTGGAACGGGATCCCAGCTCCATGACCCTCCAAGGCTGTGTCCCCAACCACCAGACTACAGTACCCCCATGGTACCTGGCACAATAACATGAATCAATCCTGCCCATCGCGACCTAATAAGTGCCCCCTTGCACCTGCCCTCATACTCTCCAGGGGCGCCCCTCTCCTGGGATCATCCAACTCAGATGACCCTTCTGCTGGGAGAAGGCAGAGCCTCTCTGCCCACTGCCTCCCAACCCCAGGCCTGGCCACAGAAAGGCTGCCCCTCCCAGGAAGCAGCTGCAACCTTGAATGCCCCCTCCCACGTAAGCCCAGCCTTCCCGGGAGCCTGTCCAAGCTGGGGCAGCTGCCTAGGCGCTGCTGGGGCTGGACCCCCTCACCAGTGGTCTGGGGAAGGGCAAAATTTGGCCTACATCTGGTCAAATGACTGCTGGTCCTGGGACATTTGTCACTCCCTGTACCAGACACTGGTTGGAGCATCCCAGGAGACCTGGGAAAGAAATGTGACCGTGGCCCCCTTTCCAAAGCACCATGGGGCAACTTAAAAGGTAGGGCATGGGGGAAGGGGCATGTGCCTCGGCCCTGAACCATGGCTGGTAGTGTTCCTTGAGGCCTGGAGATCCTGACCCTGCCCTGTCCACCCACACCCCTCAGGCTCAGAAAGAAGAGGTGGGAGGACACATTCAGAATTCCTTCCTGGGACCAGAGAAACTGTCCACACAGTTCCTGGAGCAGGCCTGGGGCCAGCCGGCCACTTCCTCTGGCTGAGGCTGCTGTGGGCGCCTGCCCATCTGTCCATCTGCCTGCCATGGCTTCCTCCCAAGGCTCCTCAGAGGAACCGAGAGTGGCCCATGGAAGAACAGAAGTGGGTTTGAAATTCCACCTCTGGACAGTCATGATTGACACAGGAGCCCCACTCCCATCGTGGGCTAGGCCAATGCGGTGGCCCAGCACCCTCCCTGCATGGGCCCAGGCCAGGGGCTGGCTGGCTGGCAGCAGAGGGCTGAGCCCACACAGACAGCTGCGTGCCCTGGCTCACCCACCCGGGATCTGCTCACGTGCTGTTACCCAAAGGCCCTGTGCCACCCAGGGCCTCTCTGCCAGCCTGGGGAGAACTGGGCATGGGCTCATGTCAGTGGGCAGAGCCTCAGTCCTGGGGCTCAGACAAAAGATGTATCTGAGTGCCACCATTCACCCTCCTACCAAACTTTGCCAGAATAAAGGGGACACCAAGAAGGCCCTGCCTCGGAGGGTGGGCATGAAGATTCCAGGAGCCAGGGCTTAAAGAGCCCACTCCGCAGGCCGGGCACGTGTGATCCAAGGGGCCCCAGAGCCAAAGATGGCAGTCACTGTGGAACCCCAGAGGCAGAAGGGATGGGGCTTCACAGAGGTAACTCCAGGCTACATCAGCAGTGGTGAGGATTCCCAGGCAGAAAATAAATAGGACAGCTGTGGGGAGGGGAGGCTCTGCAGACTGCAACCTCCCAGGGGAGTGCAGTGTGCTGGAGGGCACAAGGGACATGGCTCCCAGGGGGCTCTCTGGCCTTAGCTGGGAAGGGCTGAATGAACTGAGGCAAGGCTCTGACCCTGTTGGAACCCCTGCCACCTTACCTGCCTCGGGCAGGCAGGAACTTGCCAAAGTAGCATAAGCAGACAGAGCTCCCACGACCTGCCCCAGCCCACCTCTCAGTCCAGGTGGCTTTCTGCACGAGGGACGAGGGGAGTTTTGCCTTGGCATGGCCCACCGCCACACACTCCCTCTCCCTGTGCCATGCCCTGCATAGCCCTGCTCTCCTGCACACACCTCCAACAGTGCCCAAAGCTGGGAGGGTCCCAGTGGGCATCGTGCCTGTCCCTCCCTGCAAGCAGCCACATCCCCAATCCACCACAGACAGGGGTGAGTCCAACAAAGGCGCTTGTTGTTCTCCATTCTCCATTCTGGAAGCAGCATTTCCCATCTCCCTGACCAGACCACCCCTACTTGATCTGGGGACCCCCTCCCACTTGCAGCGTGGACTTCAGGCCTAACAATCACTCTCACCCCCTCTCGTGGTGGCCACAAACCTCTGGGGAAAGGTCTACATCAGGCTGGGGAAGCTCCATCCTGGACAGGCTCCTGCTCCTCTGGGCTTGCAGCCTGGAGGCCAGCGCCCAACCTTAGCAGGAGGCCCTCGGAGAAGGAAGCCAAGGCCAGGCCCAGGTGCTGTGACCTGGTGGTCCACTCTGCTCAGCCTCCGCGGGCCAGGCTTGGTTCCCCTCCCTGTCCCAGAGCAGTGCCAACAACCAGGCCCACAGCCGGGGCCAGTGCAGCTCAGCTGAACCAGGCTCAGCAGCAGTGACAATCGCAGCTGGCATGGACCAGGCCCCTCCTCTCTGCCCCTGTCTGGTCAGACAGGGAGCTGGACTCCCAGGGAGCTCCGGAGGGAGTGCCCTCAGCCCCTCCTGAGAAAGGTGCAAACATTATCCCCGTTTTCTTCACACTGTCCTGGGAACAGCTGGGGTAGAATCTGACCCCGGCCCCCCACAGCCTTGCCCTGACTTCCCTGTGAGGGGCTCAGTGTCACCATGCCTACACTTCTTCATCTGTAAAATGCAGATAATAGCAGAAATGCCCCACGCCCTGAGGCTGGACTCTGAACATTCCAGAAGGGCTCTTCCCACCACATAGCCCTGAGAGAACCCTGTGGTCCGATCTCGGAGGTGGGGTGGGCAGAGGCAGAGTCCAGTCCCGAGCCCCAGAGCTGGCCACTGTTGCCACTGTCCTCCAGCTGCTAGTCCCAAGCCTGGGGCAGGGCCACAGGCCCAGTCAGACCACCTCAAGGAAGGAGAGCTCCTTGGGCTGCCCTCTGCCCTCGGGGTCTTCAGGCTGGGGCCCCCTCCCCTCAGCAGCAGCTTCCAGGAGGGGCTCTGGCCACTGGGGGTGCTTGTACCATTCCAGCGACATGAGCGTGCTGAGTGGGCTGCAGCTCTGGCCAGAGGGACTGCCAGAGCCTCTTGGAAGTCCTCCTGGGATGTGACCCGCACCTACCCCCGAGGTCCTCGATGATGTCCAGGGTGGAGCTCCAGGAGAAGCGCTCCACGGCCCCCAGCTCCAGCTCAGCCAGGTCGCCAGGCAGGGCCTCCAGCTCATAGGCACCCCGCTTCCTCCAGTAGAGAAACATGCTGAGGCCGGGGCTCCCTGCCTGACCTGCACCCTCCGAGGCTGGTTGGCCCCGGGGACCTGAGTCCCTGAGGCCCGGAAGCAGCAAGTGCTGGGCCGTGGAGGGGCCGCAGGGACCCTGGAGCTGGCCTGGGCAGGCAAGCACAGCCCTCCCCAGGGAGGGGAGCATTCTGGGAGCGGCCGGGGGCCTTGCAGCTGACCAATGACCAGGGCCCCTGCCCCACACAAAGCGCCTTTCTTCCCCTCCCACAGACATTTTATAAATTTCGCCTTCCCGGCCCCCTTGGAGCCCCCGCTGAGGAGATGGGCTGGCCGTCTGGGGACAGCACAAGCCAGGAAAAGAGTGCGATTGTTTCGTGGTCATTTTGCTAAGATAAGTTTTCAGAGGAGAAGAATGTGCTGCCCCAGGAGCAATTCCAGCTCCCCCCTGACCTCTGACCTGTCAGCCCCCGCTGGCCCACAGGTCTCTCAGTGAGGAATGGAGCACCTGTAGGGTGCCAGGGGATGCCCCCAGGCAGCATCCAGCTCCTTTCCAGGAAGCTCAGACAAGTCCCCAAGCTCTGCTGGGACAAGTCCCCAAGGGGAGCTTTCAGGGGGTCAGGGGGCAGGAGCTTCTGGCCAGGTCTTTCCTTCCAGCTGCCTGGGAGGCCTGGCTCTGCCCGCTGGGCTCTCACCCTCTCTGGGCTGGCCCCTCTTCACCAGGTGGCCCACCTGTCTGCCTCTGTCCTCAGACTGTCACCCACACCAATGGTAGTGTCATGCATGAAACCCTGGGTGGGCTGAGCCTGGGCAAAGGGACTCTGGCCTTGTTAGGGAGCCCCTGTGCATCCTCCACGGTGGATTTGAGGGCAGAAAAGGCTGGGGAAAGGCCGAAGGGCTGGGATTACAGAGCCATCCACAAAATAAAAATGGTGAGAGAAATGGAAGCCAGCCAGCCAGTGCCCCATCTATCCACGGGGTCTTGGGAAAATCACACATTTTTCAAGCTGAAAATAACAACCGGGAGCCTATACTAGGTCTTGGGTGCAGAGACTCCTACATCTATTCCAAGTGACCTTTGCCCTGCCCAATCATTGTGGCTCTCCCCTGGAGGGGGACAGTGTTCTGGTGGCAGAGGAGGACACTGAGGTTCAGCTTAAGGATAGAGCTCACGTTTGGACCCAGGACCATCTCACTTCAAAGCTGGCTTGAGGAACCGGAGGCCAACTGGGGAGGAAGGCCAAGGGCTCAGAGAGCAGTGGAATGGCCCCTTGGAAATCCAGACTTGATGGGGCCAAGAGTGCCCTGCCCTGAGCTCCCACCAGCCTCTGCCCTGTTGCCAGCCTCTTCTGTATGACTCAGTGGGTGCATCTCCAGCCGTCTACCCTCCACCCCAGCCTAGGTAGGGACAGAACAGAACTGAGCCAGCACCCCTCTGACCAGACACCTGGGTCACCGCAGGGCTGTGGTGGGGCTACGTTGGCAGGATGGCCATCTAGGCAGCCTGTGCACCCCCAGCTGAGGGATGAGGTGCCAGGAGGCGTCTGGGGTAACTGGAACCATATGCCTGCTACCCCCACCTCCAGCGGCACAGGGCCAGGAAGGACCAGCACAGCTCCCTGGGAGCCCGTGGAGGGTCAGGGTACCCAAGCTTGTGTTCAGCGTGGAGGGTCAGACTGAGGCTTGGGGAACGAGACCACCCACTGCCTGCCATCCACTGCCAGCAGAGGCCAGGGCTGCAGAAAGGGGGGCGTCACCCAACCAGACCCCTCTTCGTGTGTCAGGAGCCACACCTGGTTATGATTTCAGGTGAGTGTCACGGTTCCTTCCAGTGTCTCCTCAGCTTTGGCATGAAGACAAGGGGCACCCCTGAGACGGCCCGACTCCCAGGGGCCTGTTTGGGCCCAGATCCTGGAGCCTCCTGGGAGCAGGCCCCCTGGAGTGCTCGGTGCTGCGGAGAAGGGGGAGCAGGCCACACTCAGATCTGAGAGCCCCAGTCCCACCATGCTGGCAACCTCACCCCCTAATTTTCTGTCTCCGAACATGCCCCCTCCTCCTGCCTCCCTGCTGCCTCCATCTCCCGCTCTCGTCCCATCCAAGAAGGAGCCTCCCCACCTGGGAGGGCAGCAGGCAGCCTCTGTGGGTCAGGGCTGGCTCCCCCAGCAGTGCTCAAGGACAGAACCTAGTGGCCCTCAGGAGAGGCAGTGGACCCTGGGGGGCTGCTGACCGACGTTGGGTAGCTCTGTATCCTTCTGACGGCTGGGCTGGGGCTTGTCTTGCTTCTGCTGTCCCTGGCCTGGTAATACTGACAACTGTGTTCTGCAGGGCCAGAGGCCACACTGACCACTGTATACATGTCTCATTTAATCCTCTCCTCTGTCATCCCTGTGACAAAGACAGAGACAATAAGGACACAGACCTGAAATTTGTCCCAGGCCACACAGTGCTAGGGCAAGGGGGAGCCATGGCTGAATCCCAGTGCCTGTCACACTCCAGAACTGGCCCCCACCCCCTCTCAAGTGCATCTTGGGTCTCATCAGAATACAGCTGGGGAGATGGAGGCCAGAGAGCGGCGGCGGTGGCGGCGGCTGGAAGGCTGTCCTCCTGCAGCCCTGTCCTGCCTCTCCAACTCAGTCCTCTGGAAGCCCACAGGCTCTGGGAGGGAAGATCCCAGGGGACAGGGACCAACTGGCTCATGCCTGCCCCTGGGGCTGTCCTGTGGGCGCTGGAGGCCTCGCCCCAGCAGGGAGACCCCTGAACATGGGCCAGCCTCGGGGAGCCGGAGACAGGGGTGCCTCTTCCAGTCCCTGGCAATGGTTGGGACATGGGGAGGGGTTGGGTCCTCTGCCAACCACAGCTGTTTCCTTGAAAGCAGAAGTGCCTAGTGAGGGCACGGCAGGATCCTGCCGACTAAGGAACCAGAAGAGGAAGAGGAGCAGGTGGCATGAGCTGGCCAACAGCCCCCCCCCACTCGCTGTCTCCCAGAAAGTTTCCACTGAGGAGAGACCTTGGCCCTGGCCCCCGTCCTGCCTGAGCTCACAGGCCAGGGCCCCCGGGACGTCCTTTCTCCTTTCAGCCATCTGGATGGCCCCTTTCCCACTGTGCTAGGCCCCAGGCCCCACAGGGCAGCTCCGCTCAGGGTAAGAACTGGCTCCGAACTCGGCCTCGGCCCCACTAACTGGGAAGCCTTGCTGTGATGGGTCTTGAAGCCTCAGATTCTACATCTGTGAAGTGGTTGAGAGCCCCCTCATGTCAGCTCTGTGAGACCCTGAACAGGGCTTTGAAAGGAGACTGGCAGAAGGCAAAGTCTCACCAGAAGGTGGTGAAGACTGGTGGGGATCCCGGCATCTTATCCCCTCCTTCCTAGGTAAGGCCCATTGACTGTTTGTGGTCCCCTGAAACCTCCAGGGGCAGGTGGCCGCATGCCTTCCTCCCCCTCCCAGTGTCTGAGGAAGCCTGTCTGGACCTCCAGGGCAGCTCAGAAGAGCCAGCTACCTGAGTGTTGGCGGGGCCATGCCCAGCGCCAACTGCCCAGCTTGCGTGAGAGTCTGCTCCACAGGCTGCTTGCGGTGAGTGCCCCAGGCCAGGCTGCAGAGCTGCTAGGAATGGTGTCCTGCCAGAGCCCTGTTAATTACCAGCCACCCGCCTCTGGCTCTCCTGCCTCTGTCCCTTTGGCCAGGCCCCCACAGGACCCCAAACAGACCCCCAGCTCCAGGTAAAGAGTGGAATCCACCTCTACATGCTGGAGACCTGTGCCAAGGGCACTCCAGGACTGACTCGCTGGTGACCCTGGTAGAGTCTGGGTAGGTAGAGGCCAACTCCATCCAGCAGGCAGTGTGCCCAGGCTTGGCACCTGCAGGAGGGGTCGAGAGCAGAGCCCTCCCCTCCAAATTCATTCGGACGCATGGGCCTCAGGCCTCAGTCAGTTTGTGGGCTCCTCAGTTTGGAAAACACAGGTGGAAACCTGGCCTTGAGCCAGCCCTTCCCTGCAGCCTCAACCATTTCCCGGCCCGGCCCCATCCCCTCCCCTCCAACAGCCTCCTTCCAGCCTCCAAAAGGCCCATTCTAGCCCTGGATGTTGTTGAGGGTGGACAGACAGAGGGCAGCAAATGCCACGGTCACTGACACGCTCAGTTTCCTCCTCTGTAAAATGGGGACAGTCCTGAGACACCTGACCAGGGCAATGAGAAACGAGGCCCCCACCTGGAGCAGAGGAAGCCTGAGGGTCTGAGGGGGGCCCTCATTCCTGCACTGCCCAGATACCTCTGCCAACCCCGGAACTGAGGCCTGTGGGGTGGAGTGCAGGGGCCACCAGACCCAGGCTGGCAGGTCTGGCCAGGCGTCTCTGGACTTCTGGAGTGGGCACCACCAGCTGCCTAACTGCAGTGCCCCAGGTGGCACCCCACACTGCAGGGTGTGACCATGTGGCCCAGCACCCCCTGTTGGGAGAGGAGCAGGTGAGGGTCCTACAGGTAGGGAGCCAGAGCCAGGCCAGGCGGCCAGCCTCCTGCTCCTGAACAGTCCCACCTGTGTGCCCTCAGAAGCAGGGGTTCCTGCTGGGCCGGAGACCCTGTCTGTCCTCTTTCTTTCTTTCTTTCTTTTAAACATCATTTCCACTCTTTTTTAAAATATTTTTTGAGCTGTAGTTGGACACAATACCTTTATTTTATTTTTATGTGGTGCTGAGGATCGAACCCAGGGCCTCACACACAGGAGGCAAGTGCTCTGCCACTGAGCCACAACCCCAGTCCCTGTCCTCTTTCTTGACTCCTAGCTGGGCACCTGCCAGGGATACTAATATTTGCCAAATCAGTCCCTGGAACAAAAGCCTTTGAGTGGCATCTCCTTTAATTTGCCTAATGTTTCTTTAGTTGGGAGCCTGTCACCCCATCCCATAGACCAGGAAGCTGAGGCTCAGAGGGACCTAGAGACTGCCCAGGTCAGCTGGGAGGGGGTGACGGGGCACTGAGTTAGGCAGCTTGTGGTGGCAGAGGTATCTGGGCAGTGCAGGAATGAGGGCCCCCCTCAGACCCTCAGGCTTCCTCTGCTCCAGGTGGGGGCCTCGTTTCTCATTGCCCTGGTCAGGTGTCTCAGGACTGTCCCCATTTTACAGAGGAGGAAACTGGGCTGGGACCACACAGTGGGTGGCCCATCCAATTTACCTCAATGAGCTGCAGGGTCCACCCCAGGCTCAGCCAATGGCCCTTCCTGCCCCTCCCTGCTCACTTCCCTGACCCTGGAGGCCTCAGAGGCTCAGGTGGCTCCTCCCTTCCCTGGGAGCACCCCTGCCTTGGACTCTGGGGATGCTTCAGGCTTCAAGAAACTTCCCGGCCTTTGAGTCCACTGGCCAAGGGCTTCAAGGAAGGTGGACCCCTCCTGAACCACCTGACTGGGCTTGGGGGTCGGGCAGCTGTACAAGAGACCCCTCAGACCCAGGAGTCTCCCCAGAGGCAGTAGGGCAGGCAGTCAGTCACTGTCCAGGGCTGGCCTGACCATTGTCACCCACCCATCCACCCACTACAGCCTGGGACAGGTGTAGCCTGGGGACAGGTGTAGCCTGGGGACAGGTGTAGCCTGGGGCAGGCTGACTGTGCTTCCAGAATATCTCCACTCCAGCTGCTGGCCTGCCCTGGCCCAGGTTCAGGCTACCACTACCCTAGCCTCACTCTTGTCCACTCCAGAACCAGGCAGATCTCCTGGGCTCAAACCCCATCTCCCTCTGGCTACACCCCTTGGGCAAGTTGCTTAACCTCCCTGGGCCTCAGTTTCCTTATCTGTACAGTAGAGGTACTCACAAGGCCACCTCAGAGTGACGCTGGGAATTGAGTGATTTAATACAGAAGGGCTACCTTTACACTCAAGGACACACATGGTGGAGGCTCCAAGGACAACAGACAATAATCACAGCAAGGTCAGAATGCAAATCTGAAAACATCTCAGCTTTGGTTTAAAACCTGCTCCTAGCCAGGCGTGGTGGTGCACACCAGCAATCCTAGCTGTTCAGGAGGCCGAGACAAGAGGATCGCAAGCTTGAGGCCAGTCTCTGCAACTTAACTAGATGCTATTTTAAAATAAAAAATAAAAAAATGTTTGGGTGGGCTGGGGTTGTAGCTCAGTGGTAGAGCACTTGCCTGGCATATGTGAACCACTGGGTTAGATTCTTAGAACTGCATATAAATAAATTTTTTAAAAGGTCCATTGACAACTTATTTTTTTTAAGAGAGAGGAGAATTTTTTAATATTTATTTTTTAGTTTTCTGCGGACACAACATCTTTGTTTGTATGTGGTGCTGAGGATCGAACCCGGGCTGCACACGCATGCCAGGAAAGCGCGCTACCGCTTGAGCCACATCCCCAGCCCCCATTGACAACTTAAAAAAAAAAAAAAAGAAAGAAAGAAATACACACACACACACACACACACACAAAAGATTTGGGGATGTGGCTTAGTGATAGAGGGCCCCTGAGTGGAGGCAATGGCTCCTCCCACCAGTCCCGGGAAGTCCTTGGGGTCCTATCTACTCCAGATGATGGTAAAGAGGGTTGTGCTTGCTCCATCTGGTGCAGGAGCCCCAGGAACGCAGTTGGCTTCCTGCTCTCCTGAAAGTGGGGCCCAGGACCAGTCTAGCCTGGAGCTGAAGCTTGTTGATTTGAACTTGAATCTGTTCACAGTTAATGTCTCTTGCTGGGCTGACCTTCAGATTCCTCAAGGCTCCATCCAACTGGGCTCTGCCCACCCTTGTGGGTGAAGGTAGCAGGGCTCCTGTGACTCCAGGGAGGACTCTGGCCAGAGGGCATCTCACACTGGCCTGGCCCGGTCTGGCCGCTTCCCCTGGAAGATCTAAGACCCAGCACTGGGGAGAAATCCTTGGGCACCAGAGAGCCCTCAGCTTGGGGTGGAGGAGAGGAGGAGAGTGGGGTCTGCTCCCCAGGAGGGCCACGTCCCAGGCTCGCTGACAGCTTCCAGCCATGCAGACTTTCAAACCTGGCCAGACAGACTGAGAGCCTGGACCTCTGGAGGCCAATCCGTCCAAGGAACAAAGGCTTCTGGGCCAGGCTCCCAACCACAGAAGAGACTGTCCAGACTTAGGCCAGCTGGGATTTCAAACACCCTCACTGCTGGTGCACTGGCCCTGCTGGTTGGAAACTGTCATTGCTGTCCCCCAGATCTGCCCAGGAGAGACCCAGGATCCTCAGATAGGCCTTGTCTTCCTGTTGGCCCACAGAAGTCAAGGGCCCCTCCTTGCCTCAAGCCCAGGACACAGGTCCAGCCTGTGGAGGCAGTTTCTGGGCAAGGCAGCTGCTGGGCCTCAGCCGGTCTTGGCATTGCAATGCAGGCGGCCCCCACGGCCTCAGCCAGACTCTGAGAGGTTCTGCCTGGGTCCTGTTCATTTATATACCTCAAGGGATACAAAGGGGTTAGAGGGACAGAATGGGTCTTTGTGTGCACGTGTGCTTGCACTTATTTTTGATATTGCTTCTCTGAGAGAGGTGACTTTGGCAGAGCCTGGAATGACATGAGGGAGCCAGCCATGCATATATCTGGGATAAGCACCGAAAGCTGCAAAATCAGCGTGGGCAAAGGCCCCGAGGCAGAGCTGTATGTTGTGTTTGAATGAAGATGACCGACTGTTGCAGTCTGCCCTGGACCAATAGGAATTCCGGAACACAGGATTTCAGTTAGAAAACCAGGGTGAGTTTTGGTCACCCTAAAGAAGGAAACACACAAAAAATAAAATAAGAGCCAACACTGTGGCACATGCCTGTAATCCCAGCAGCTCAGGAGGCTGAGGCAGGAGGATCATGAGTTCAAAGCCAGCCTCAGCAAAGGCGAGGCGCTAAGACCCTGTTTCTAAATAAAATACAAAATAGGGGGCTGTGGCTCAGTGGTAGAGCCCTCGCCTACCATGTGCGAGGCCTTGGGTTCGAACCTCAGCACGACATATAAATAAATGTGTTGAGAGCCACAGTTTAGTCAGAATGACACCTGGCATTTTGCTAGAGGGAATGGTTGAAAGGTGACCCTGCTCCGGGAATAGGGCAGCTCCAGGATTAGGGCGGATCCTGCTGCCTCGGGCGCCTGATACTTTGGAGATCCCATTGAGTTCTCTCTCTTGGGGTTCTGAGAGAATTGGGGTTCCGAGAATTGGTGGAGGGAGTGTGTTCCCAGAAAGTGTGTGTAGAGTGCCCGTGAGAATTCGGGAATAAAGAGTTGCTGTTTGAACCTACAAGGCTTTGTGGCAGCTCGGTTATTTTGTGCCCAGACAGACTGCGGCACAAACGAAGTGAGAGTATTGGGTCCAGCTATAAATTTAAAAAAAAAAAAAAAATATATATATATATATATATATATATATGTATATATATATATATTAATTTTTATAATATATATATTATAATATATATTTTTAATTAAATACAAAATAGGGCTGGGGATGTGGCTCAGTGGTCGAGTGCCCCTGAGTTCAATCCCTGGTACCCACAATAAATAAATAAATAAATAAAAGAGAGGAAACAGGAGGCCCAAGTGACTGTAGCAGAATATGCAAGGACAAAATTCAGTTAGAGGTGAGGGCACCAGGGCCAGTGAGGACTTTGACCTTTATTTGGAGTGAACGGAGAAGGGATGTGGTCTCAGACTGGACTCAGGGGTGCTGTGCCATTCAGCCTCATCCCTAAGCCTTTCTGTTTTTCGTTTGAGAGAGGGTCTCATTAAACGTCCGGGCTGTCCTTGACTGGTGATCCTCCTGCCTCCAAAGCGGCCAGCATTACAGGCATGCTCCCTCATGCCCAGCTCCGACTGAGATTTTTAAAGCTGCTATCAAAGAAGTAATTATGGGTGGGAGCTTAGAGACGTGGGGAGGACCAAGTGGGCACAGAGGCTTTATGACCCGGCTGTGGCTCTGGGTTGGTTGGTCACAGAAAGCCTCTCTTCTGTCTTGTCATAAGTCTCAAACTTTAGTTTCTTCTCCTGAAGGTTTGGATGTAACACTAACCATGGGAGGAACTGTGCTAAACGCTTCAAACAGGTGACCATTCAGTGAGGCCTCCGCTTCCCATGACGATGGAGTAAGTGACTCAGACCCTCTTCCCACTTGGGACAACCAAAATGCTGAGTGGAAAAAAGTTTTTTATTAAATATTAGAAATATCAACTCTGGGCTGGGGTGGTGGCTCTGTGGCAGAGTGCTCGCCTAGCATGTGTGAGGCACTGGGTTTGATTCTCAGCACCACATAAATGTAAAATAAAGAGATTCTGCAACCTGTACACTCAGAAAATGAGAAATTATATCCCATCTGATTCAAATGAATGATATATCAAAGTCATTGTACTGTCATGTATAACTAAAACAAATTAAAATAAATAAATAAATAAACAAATAAATAAAGATATTGTGTCCACCTAAAACTAAAAAATAAATATTAAAAAAAAATAGATCAACTCTCCCAGCATGGCAGAGACCCTGGGTTTAATCTCCATGAGGTAAAGAGAAACCAGCCAACCTGGCTCAGGGAGATAAAGCCCGATGCTTCCGCCTTCAAGGTGTTTATTCTGAAGAAAGTTGGGAAATTAGCTTTATTGCCCCCCACTCCCCATACTGGGGACTGAACCCAGGGCCATTCTTCCACTAAGCTGCATCCCCAGCCCTGTTTTGGGGGGGAGGGGTGAAGGGAAAGCAAGGAACGAGAGACCAGACAGAGATACCCAGGAGAGTCTGTCAGAGCTGACAAGTAAAGGCCGCCTCTCTGTAGGAGAGAGAGGCAAAAAGGCTTGGGTGCCGGGGCAGACTCAGGAATCGGAGCTGAGCGGGTCCTAATGAGGACAGTTAGGGGTTGGGGGTTGGTGTGAGGGAATGGTGAGCCTTTCTCAGAAAGGCCCTTCCTTGGGTGGGAAAGTGAAATTTTTTCCTTAAAATGGCTGCGGTCACTTAAGATGACCACTTAAGATGCTAAGCAAGGACCTTATGTTGAGGGTACTGGGGATTGAACTCAGGGGCACTGGACCACTGAGCCGCATCCCTGCCCTGCTTTGTATTTTATTTAGAGACAGGGTCTCACTGAGTTGCTTAGCACCCTTGCTAAATTGTTGAGGCTGGCTTTGAACTGGTGACCCTAATGCTTCAGTCCTCTGAGACACTGGGATTACAGGCATGTGCCACCGCGCCCAGCCCATCCCCAGCCCTTTTAATCTCTATTTATTTATTTTTAACTTGGAGATAGGCTCTTTCTGAGTTGCTAAGGCTGACCTTGAACTGAGGGCCCTCCTGCCTCAGTCTCCCTAGTCACTAGGATTACAGGTGTGGCCACCTATACCCTGACGGATTTTTCCTTTAGATAGGCCTATAAAGCTCAAAGTTCATGGAACCACAGTTCTTAAATTTGGATTTAGGTCATCCTAGTCTATTGCAGAAGCATATAAAAATCTATCCTCCCAGGCCTCAAATTTTTCCATCAAGTAATTATTAAAATACAATATCCAGCCAGGTGTGGTGGCTCATGCCTGTAATCCCAGCAGCTTGGAAGGCTGAGACAAGGGGACTGTGAACTCAAAGCCAGCCTCAGCCAAAAAGCGAGGTGTTAAGCAACTGAGTGAGACCCAAACTCTAAATAAAATACAAAATAGAGCTGGGGATGTGGCTCAGTGGTCAAATGCCCCTGAGTTCAATCCCTGGTATCCCCCCAAAAAATACAATTTCCAACACATAGCAAAAAAAAATAATAATAATAAAATAAAATAAATAAACACACACACACACACACACAAAAAAAAAAAAAAAAAAAAAAAAAAAAAAAAAACTAGGCATACAAGTGAATATGACCCCATGACTGAAAACCAACAGAAACAATGACAATGAAACGGGGCTCAAAAAACTTGGGATAAAATTGTCAGATAGGTACTAAAACTTTACAGTGTCTGATCTCCACTGTATCTGGACAGCAAGCACCGCTATTATCTCTACTTACAGATAATGAAACCAGAGCTCAGAAAGCCAGAGTGATTGTCTAAGATCCCACAGTAATAAGTTGCTTGATTCCACACAGGTCTATGGCCTCTTACTGTATAAGGGGCCCTTAGAAATGGAAAACTAACAAGAAAGGTAAGAGAGTGAAGCATCGGTATCCTCTCTGGCCCCACCTGCAGAAGCTCCAGAAGCCTAAGTTGGATTCTGCTGCAGCCTCCCACTCCGCCACCAAGAGCCACAGCATTTCAGCAATGGGAGTGGGTGAGCAGAGATGCCTGGGACTATGTAGGGGCCCATCCAGCCACCCACCCCCATGTGTTGGAGACATGGCTCAGGAAGGTGATGACCAGGCCTAAAGAGCACAAAAAGGGACGAAATCCTCTGATGGCAGTAGTGGCTGTCTAGGTGACAACAGGGAAATATCTATTCAAATGAAAAACCTTCTCACCTTCCACCCAGCAACCCCACTTCCCTGGGATTCACCCCAGGGATCCTTCACAAGTGCAGAGATCAGGTGCAGGGACACTCACTGTGCCATCACTTAAGGTGTGAAAACCAGAAACCACCGAGGTATCCATCACAGGCCAGCTGAGTAGTCAAGTTAGAGCCTCCTTATTATGAAGCCTTTACAAGAAATGAGGTGGGGCTGGAGCTCAGTGGCAAAGCACGTGCTTAGCACGCATGAGTCCTGGGTTCAAGCCAAAATACCAGAATAAAGGAATGAAGGAACACATAAATGAATGAAAGAAACAAGGCTATTTGTACGAGTTAACTCCTATTTTTTTATTTTGTAGTGTCTGGGATGGAGTCCCAGCCTCATCCCTGCTAGGCAAGTGCTCTACCACTGAGCTACTTCTCCAGCCCAGGTATTGGCGTTATTTAAATGTCCAAAACATAGTACTATAGTATTAACTGGGTGCAGTGGCACATGCCTGCAATCCCAGGGGTTTTGAAGCCTGAGGCAAGAGAATCACGAGTTCAAAGCCAGCCTCAGCATCTTAGCAAGATCCTGTCTCTAAAGAAAATACAGAAAAGGACTGAGGAGGGCTGGGTGTAGGGTTGTGGCTCAGTGGTAGAGCGCTTGCCTAGAATGTGTGAGGCACTGGGTTTGATTCTCAACACCACATATAAATAAATAAAATAAAGGTCCATTGCCGCAGTCCGGCTGCAGCAGAATAAGCGGGGGGTGACGAATGACTTGTGTATCTTGATGCAGCAGGAGTGAGAGCCATTTATTGTAGAATAAGAGCCGTATTTATACATTTTACACAGCCTATCTAATTAGCATAAAATAGATACAGCAGTCAACCAATAAGGAATCTCCACACTTAATGGCTAGCTTTTGTTACTTCACAGACCACTCCCTCTGGCATTTGGCCAGGTGTCATCCAGACTTGTTTACAGACTTTAACATTTCTCTGGCAAAATAACAGGTGCCAATCTGACTTGTTTACAGACCTTAACAGTCCATTGAGACCTAAAAAATATTTTAAAAAGAAAGAAAGAAAGAAAAGGGCTAGGGATGTGGCTCAGTGATTAAGTGCCTCAGGGTTCGATCCTCAGTATCAAATACAACAACAAAATATAATATTAACTGAAAAAGGCAATTTGGAAACATATTTTCTACCATTTTGTTTAAAATATTTTTGGGCTGGGGATGTGGCTCAAGCGCTAGCGCGCTCATGTGGCATGCATGCCGCCTGGGTTCGATCCTCAGCACCACATACAAACAAAGATGTTGTGTCTGCTGAAAACTAAAAAATAAATATTAAATATTAAAATTCTCTCTCTCTCTCTTAAAAAAGTATTAAAAAATATTTTCCATATACACATATACATAGATATGTGTGTGTGATTCATAAAAAAATTCTCAACAAACTGGAAAAGGACATATCGTACTTATGTACTGTTTGAAAAATTTACAGTGAAAATCATTACTTTTACAAGCAGAACAAAAAGTACATGTGTGTATTTATATTTATCTCTTAATTTGAAGAACTTAAAGCCACATGCACACACTGAAGAGGAGCAGGTGCCACTCACGAGGCAGGGAGACTCCCAAGGCCTGTAGCCCCAATTCTGCCCACACCCGGACATGCTCTGCCTTTAGCAGGACAAGCCATGGACCTGGAAGTGACTGGACGTCGTAGGGCTCGCGTGTCGATGTGACTAGCTGCCAACATGGTTCACACAACTCAGTTGGTCTTCTGGACCCCCAGCAGGGCCCAGTCTGGACAGCCTGAGTTCTGCCTGTGGGTGAGACAAAGGGAGCGCCAGAAGCTTGGACCCTGCCTGGGATGAGGGGCCCGTGTAGCACTGGGGGCATTCTCTGCGATTGCTTCATAAATCTGTCTTGGCCATGCCACAGGGCAGGGGGCAGGGAAAGGTTGAAACAGAGGCTCTGATTTGGATACCAGTGGAGAAGTCAGTGGCCTGTGTACCCCAGGCCCATCTCTCTTAGGCTGGGATCAGGTTGCTTCCCAGGCCAGGGCCCCAAACATGCATTGAAGGGATGCTATTGGATTCCAAGGACATGACTCCTGACCCTCACTCCCCAAATATGTCATGGCACATGTTGAAAGTGAACTTGGGGGCCCAATTTTAATGCACAAAATATGACAGTTTGCAAAATGTGACACATTGGAGGTTCTGAGGCACCTTCTCATTCTGCTTTCCAAATCAGAGCTGATAGCTGAAATTTGAAATTTCTGGGCTGGGAGGCCTTTGACCTCTATGCTCTGAAGTCATTGGTTAATGAGAACAAGCTGTTTCAGCCAGCAAAGTGTCTTTTTTTTTTTTTTTGTGTGTGTGTGTGTAGTGCTGGGATGGAACCCGGACCTCGCACAGGGTAGGCAAGCCCTCTACCACTGCACTGCACCCCCCAGCTCTACAGAGTAGTTTGTAAGGGTAATTAAAGATGGGGTCTTGGTGGTCCCTTCAAGACCTGCATAGCTTCTGCTTCTTGCTCCACATCTTCAATCTTTCTTTCCGGACAAACCAAAGGGAGAAAATGCACTCACTGCTCACGATGGTGCCCCACGTTTTGTCAAGACTGAGTTCATGCTTGACCTCCAGGATGGTAGCACTCTGCCTGGCCCTCCAACCACATGCCCACACCACAGGCCTCTCTGATCAGCCACTTGAGTCTCTGTCCCTCTGCCCAGCTGCAGTCCTGGCTGTGAAGGACTTCTCCCAGCACGAGCTCCAATCTTAATTTCTCTAGCTGAATCTGTCTGCACAGAAAACCCCAGAGCCCTCAGCCCTGCCAATTTGCTTTCCTCCAACACTGGTCTCTTGGGCATTATATATTTAACATACCGCTTCAGAACCATGGCTTGCACTTTCCATGTTGGTTTCTCCCCCTTGAACTTTCCATTGCCAAGCCCAGTCACCCCCGGAACAGAGCCTTCCCTTCTTCCTGGGAACACAGAGCCATGGAGACCTTAGTCCTGCGAACCCAAGTCTGCAGCAATCCCTCTGCTAGATTCCTTGGTGAGAAAGGCCTGAAAGTTGGGTGGCTTCTGCCAAGCAGGGACAGTCATAGCCTGGTCACAGATCAGACTATGGGGGCTCCAAAGCAATAGAAAAAGCCAAGCCACATTCAGTTGAGCCATCAAGGTGGTGGCATCAGGGCCGGTAACCATGGCAACCTTGGGCTGCCCAGCTCAGCTCTATTTGTGGATCTCAAGACCGCTTACCCAGCACCTGGTATGAGCAGACTAGGCCTGTGGCACAAGCCTCCTTTCAGCATGTAGCACCGCCATCCTCCTGCCCCTCCCCGGCAAGTCTTCTTGAGGGGGGCCCTGCAGGTCACGTGGGCTTCTCCTGCGGCAGATTGTCACTGTCTCCTTCTCTCACCCGCCCAGCCTAGGAGGGGAGACTTATGAGCAGAACTCATGCTGCAGCTCCGTGTTCAGGTCTCCCTTTTTTTTCCTTCGAGTCGGGGAATTAAACCTAGGGGCACTTAACCACTGAGCCACATCTCCACCACCACCCCACAACCCTTTTGAAAAGTCTTTTTGAACCAGAGTCTCACTAAGTTGCTGAGGCTGGCTTTGAACTCATGATCCTCCTGCCTTAGGCTCCTGAGCTGCTGGGATTACAGGTATGCCCTGCCCCCGCCCCGCCTCCCGCCCATGCTGAGCTGCTGCTCCCTTAACTTACAAAGGGGCCCACACAGGAAGACTAAGATGAACCCCAGCAACACTGACAGAAAGTGAGCACAGGAACCTGCTGGGTGGCGGAGAGTCTCCTGCTTTGGCACCCTAACTCATTAAGTTCCTTCCATTTTTTGCCACAGTACCTTACAGGCACTTAACTATCTGGAATAAAATGGCTTATTTACATAATAAAATCACACAGTTACATTCGTGTTCTCAAAAATCTTTAATGACAGAGTTCATGTATAAATAGACGAGTTGGGTGGAAACCATCTGTAACAGGGCACAATTTCGTAAGCGCACACAGATGTGACACAGCAGCCTCTTGGGATCCAGGGTGCTACCTATGAGAAGGGGTTCCGCATCATCCTCCACAGGTGTAAATGGAGGCAAGATGGGCAAGCAGTGTCCGTATCCTTCAACACAACTGTGAGGGACATAATTCGGTTCTGCTGTCTAGCTCATAACCTAGTCAGGCCACACACCAGGAGTTCGGACCATCTTTTGCATGCCAGAGACTGGGCTAGCCCCTATACCAGGACCTCACCTACTCCTCTCCCAGGAGCCCAGATGGAAACTACCCCAACCTCAAAGGAAGACTTGGTCACTCAACTCCCTCAAAAGGCACACTGCTCAGAGGCCTTGTGTAGTGGCACATGCCTGTAATCCTGCAGCTTGGGAGGCTGAGACAGGAGATCACGAGTTCGAAGTTAGCCTCAGCAACAGCAAGGTGCTACGCAACTCAGTGGTTAAGTGACCCCAAGTTCAACCCTCCAGTACCCGCCCCCCCAAAAAAGGTACACTGCTCGGAAGGGGTGGGGCTGGGATCCCAACCTACCATCAAAACGTGCTGCCTTAGTCACTATATCGCCATGTAAACAAAAGGATAAACTAATCCCACCAGAGGACTTTTTAAAACTCACCACCAGAAGCTGGGATGGTAGGTCTGTGGCACAGCATTTGCCTGGCAAGCACAAAGCCTGGGTGTGGTTCAGCACCGCCCCCCAAACCAGCATCTGGTACAACAAAAGGGACCCCACATCCCTCAGTAGTCTTCACCCCATTTAGCAGGCAGAAACTGAGTGTCCCCTGGGTTAAGTAACTGCCCATCAGAGGGGTCCAAGTGGAGGAGGCAGGATCCCAGAGCCTGCCTGGCATGGCCTGCTCCAGCACGCCACCTCTGGCCAGGTACACACTAGCCAACCCCAGGCACTCCTAAGGCCAGTCACACTGCCTTCTCCAGTGGCTTTTTAAAAAGTATTTAAGATGGCTGCAGGGGACACACTGATAAACTGATTCACAGGAAGTCTGACCTTAGAACAGATGGAAACAACTTGGACCATCTTTATTTATGAAGTAAGTCCTAGATTTTGAGAATCTTCTCAATTATTTTCACATCTATTTTTCCCATGGATAGATTTTTGTAAAAGAACTGATTTTAAAACCATAAAACTGACATTTAACCAAAGGTTTTTACTTCCCAAGTCATATTCATCTATAAGCATGTTCTACTGTGGAAATCACACTTAAGGGCCTGGCAAAGATGCCTCCCCCAAAGAGCCCCTTGTTGCTGAACCTCAGGCCTGCCCAATCAGAGGACCAAGTCCAATCTGACCCTTTCTGAGCACCCTGAAGGCCACTGACAATGAGATCACAGGAGGATGTCACTATTGGGGTCTAAGCTGACTAAAGAGCCACCTCCAGAACCTCCAAATCCCTAGAGGCGTGCCTGGGTCCCCTCAACGGCACCCCTCCCAGCCCCACCGCAGGCTGGCAGCGCCCCCTAGTGCTGACTTGGTTTCTTTATGGATGGGACTGACATTTCAAGGTCCACAATTAAAGGCTCAGAGCAAAGTTCCCTCTCCCAGACTTGCTGACAGTGGCAAACTGTCTTGAATTCTTTGCACTGACAACCCAGAAAGACACAACACAGCTGCCTTCAGATTAAGGTGAAGGCTAAGAAGGGAGCCCTTCATGGGTCTGAGTATCCTGCCCCGAGGCATCCTGTGCTCATCTGTGAGCCCTGCTACAGGCCTGCAGGTTGCCAGGGGCCACAAAGGCTCTGACCACAGGACAAACATTGGTAAGTGAGATGGTGTCCCGCCTCTTGGACCGGGAGCTGGAACTCCTCACTGGTCTCCATGGCAATCTGAAATGCTTCTTAGCACCCACCCTAGGGCAACAGGTGCAGGAACAAGCTGGTCCCATTTCTCAAGAGGATGGGAACTGCCAACTCCAGGGAGAAGGGAATGTGATGACAACCGCCCCAACGGCAGGGTCGGAGTTGCTCCTAGGCAAGGTTTAGGTGCAACTGTCCCAGATTGTGACTCGGTCTCTTCACAAGGCCAAGGTTGGAGCTCTGCCCCGCAGCCGTCTCTTTGAACTTCAAGGAGGTGAGGTGTCAGTGGAAGCAGATTTAGGTTTAAAGAGTCATCAGGAACTTTTTCAAATTTGAGGACAATTTGAGTGACACCTCAGATTAAAAGGGCTCTTGATGCCAAATCTTTATCTATTAAAGGAACAGACCAAATACAGTCTTCTAACTTATGATCCATGTGGCTGGGAGAAGTCTGATGGTGGTGACAGAGCGGAGGCTCCCTGCCTGTACCTGCCCACTGAGGCCACAGGCACTCCCAACCTCAGGCTAGAGGTCCTGCCCATCAGTTATCCTGATGTTCCAATAACCAGATCCTAGAAGAATTTTTTGAGGAACTGACCCAATTCTTCCTATTTTAATAGTGTACAAACTTTTCCCCATTGCTTGCTTGATTTGTTTTTTGTGGCACTGGGCTTTGAACACAGGAGTGCTCTACTGCTGAGCTACAGGCCCCAGCCCTCTTTATTTATTTTTTTAATACTTTTTAGGTGTTGATAGACCTTTATTTATATGTGGTGCTGAGAATTGAACCAGGGCCTCACACATGCTAGGCAAATGTTCTATCACTGAGCCACAACTCCAGCTCCACCTTCTTATTTTTTATTCTGAGACTGGGTGTCCCCTAACTTGCTGAGGCAGGCCTTGAGCTTGCAAACCTCCTGCCTCAGCCTCCTGAGTTGTTGGGGTTACAGGGGTATGGCACCATGACTGGCTCATTGCCTTAAATTCCTTTAGAAAACACCAGACTGCAAGTATGATTAACCATACAAACAACAGGGCCATGTTCTAGGCCACGTAGCGTTAAGAGAGAAACTTGCAGCTTTTCAATATACAACCCTCACGAGTTCCACAGGAAACCTGTACGTAAGGGCATCATCATTAGCCACAAAACCCACCAGGTCTGCTGGTGTCAGGCTCCACAACAAGCTTCCTGGTACAAACTTCTCTTCCCTTGTTGAAATTTGTTTACTTTTTCTGATAGAATCTGGGTCTTCGATTCAGTTTCCCTTCCTGTGTCTCATCAAATTCTCTTGCTCCAATTTTCCCTGATGCTCCAGGAAGTTTAAAATTATAATCTGTTGTGACGTAGGGAATCGTCCCTTCAGGTCCTCGCTGAAATGGAAACACAAAGGGAACACATGGAAACCTGTTCAGCCTGGGCCTCGAGAGTGTGCTCTCCGCACCTGGGAGCCAATGTGGGGGGAAGACGGGTCTCAGCCTGGTGCCGCAGGCACTGCTCCCTCCCTCAGGGGCCTCACTACTCTCACTGATTTGTGGTACTGGGAACTGAACCCAGGGGTACTTTGCCACTGAGCTGCATCATTTTTATTTTGAGTCACAGTATTACTAAGTTGTCCAGGCTGGCCTTGGTACTTGCAATCCTCCTGCCTCAGCCTCCTGAGTGGCTGGGATTACAGATATGCACCAATATGCCTCTGGCTTCAAAAGGCCTCTTGAAGCCACAGGCCTACCTACAAGTGTGCAAGTACCTCCTTTCTGTTTGATTTGGCTCCCCAAACACACCAAGCCCCAGAAGAGGAGGTGGGTATGCTGTGCATTTGCATCCCCAAGCAGGTGAGGAGCAAAGGAATACCCCAGCTCTATTGCTCCTTTACTCCTGTATTAACCGTGGGCTGTATAGATGCTGGGTGCCTCTGAAGACTGTTCACAAGAGGGACAGTCCTGCAGAGGCCACCACTGCGCTTCCCAGGACCCCTTCCTGTGGTAATGGCTCCACCCTGGGGCTTCTGACCACACACGCCATGGCTGACATCCCTGGGACTCCAAGGATACCATGACACTCTAATTGGCTCCACTCCCTAGAGAGCTGCCCCAAGTCAGCTGCTCACCCTCTGCCATGGCCCAATCAGGCTCCCTGCAGGGCTGCCCCAGGGTGGGGCAGGGAGGAGTTACCTGGCTCTTGAAGATGCAATGTGGAATAGAAATGACCCCCACCAGGAGACAGTTCACAGTTCTCAATTCTTCTGGGGGCACGGGGGTCAGGATGTGGTACAGCCGCTTCTCCATGTCAATGCCTCTACAGATCCCTTTAAGACAGTTCACAACACTAAAATCAGTCTTTCCAGAGACATATGCCTGTAATCCCAGCTACTCTGGAGACTGAGGTAGGAGGAGAGCAAGTTTGAGGCCAGCCTGGGCAACTTAGTGAGACCTTGTCTCAGTTTAAAAAAATAAAAGGGTGGGGCTGGGATGTGGCTCAAGCGGTAACGCGCTCGCCTGGCATGTACAGGGCGCTGGGTTCGATCCTCAGCACCACATAAAATAAAGACGTTGAGTCTGCCGAAAACTGAAAAATAAATATTAAAAAATTCTCTTTAAAAAAAATAAAAAATAAATAAAAGGGTGGGGGCAGTACTGCAGGTATTGCTCAGTGGTAGAGCACTTGCCTAGCATGTTTGAGGCTCTGGGTTCAATTCCCAATACCAGGAAAAAAAACCAAAACTGTAGAATGGCCTTGAAAACAAGTTTCAGTTTTAAGTGTATTAAGCTTTGAGAATACAAAGTGCAACTTAAAAACTCTGCACCTTTCCCTATTCAGCTGTTAGGAACCAAAATGAGCTACTGCAAAAGCTATGGACTATTGTAACCAAGCTGAGAGAAGCACCCTGGAGATGACATAGGACTCTACCTTTCCCCATCACTGCTTTCTTCCCTGTACTTGGTACCAAATTGCATGATTTCTGTGGAAATGCTTTGGAGAAGTAATGCTGGACAGACCTGAAATGTACATTTAATTATTTAAGGATTTTGATAATTGTGGGTTACTTAGCCTTCCAAAACTCCATGCTGACTTCATCGACCTCTGAGCTGGAGCATTCCATGAGGTGAAGATGGAGAAGGGGCAGTGGCATCACCTCTGCATTCAGGTCACCTGACTTTGGGGAGGGCTTGAAGAGAGGAACTAGGAGACTCTAGCTAAGCTTTCCCAGTAGCCCCTGTGGAAATTCAGTGCCTGGCTGGCATTGGGAAAAGATGGGCAGGAACCACACATATTTTGAAAATAGAAACTGTAAGAACCGCCAATGGATTGGAGGTGCCGGATGCGGTGAGGGGAGCCCAGGTAGGGCAAGGGGTCTGACTAATACCAGAGCCTCAGTCTGGACAGAAGACCCCCATGGGGAGGTGTCTACTTGCAAAGGGGTTTGGAAGGCAGACTAGTCATGGTGGAAGTGTAGTATGGGAGCAGTCAGTCCAAAGATGGAGAAGTCCCAGCAGTAGATGGGATGGCCTTGGGAAAGGTGTCCAGGGAGAGGGCCAGGTCAAGGCCAGTGGGAATTCTAGACACAGAGGAGCTGCGAGGAGAAGGAAAAAAATGCAATGTTTTTTCAGACCTCTTTAGCTGAGAGACAGCTACAATTTCAAGACCAATCATCCATGGCTGAAGTAGGTCCTTTATAGCAAGGTTAGGGACAAGCTTTACTCTGAACTCACCAAACCCCAAACAGTCACAGATGGGAGTCTGTGCCAGCAGGATGGGCCCCCTTGTGTAGCCTCTGACATCATCCAGGATCTTGCAAAGGCCAACCCAGCTGGCATTCACAGCATACAGTACATGAGTGGGGGCGACATCAGCATGAGTAATCCGGAGGGCAACTGCATTGAAAGGGACCTGGAAAATAAATGCGAACCCTTCTATTAATTTTTATTTCAAAAAACTATTTTTAATTTTCACAAGCTGACTTGTCATCTACATCTGCCAAACTGCCCACCAAAATAACAAATGCAGTACTAGCCAGCACTTGGCCATGGCTGCACGCTTTAATAAAGACCCTAACATACACACAGTGCTTGTGCACCAGCACACCTGCTAAAAATCTAAACTGAATCCCCAGCACTTTCCTATCTACAGATACAAATAAATTCAAACTTGAAGATGTACTAAATCAGTTAAAGCAGAGGGAGACTTCCAGCCAAGTATAAGTAAGATCTATCCACTGAGTGTTCTGATGTAAGAAAGTGAGAAGCAATCCCGAGATAGGCTCCATACGCTTCCTAACCTAAACACAGTAGATGAAGTGGGATGGACCACATTCCTAGAGCACAAGGTAAATGAAAAACATGCAACTTTCTAGGTAATTTCAAATTTTAAAGTAGAAAAGTTATTTTCTTACATGTATTATTTAGACTTTGAAAGTAAACCTGTTATCCTAGCTCTTTGGGAGGCTAAGGCAGGAGGACTGCAAGTACCAGGCCAGCCTCAGCAACCCAGGGAGACCCTGTCTCAAAATAAAAAATAAAAAAGGCTAGGGATGTGGCTCAGTGGTAAAGTGCCCCCGGGCTCAATCCCTAGTACCCGCACCCCCCAAAAGAAAAGTAAATATAAAACAAAAAAGTGATAAAACTATTGGCAGGTAAGTTTCAACTTCAGTTACAGAGTCATCTCCAAGCAAATAGATGTCCCCCTGAACAGAAACCCCATCAAACCACCTGCCTGTCTGGTGGAGAAGACTTGGAAGCCCACCCAGGTCTGACAACACTGACTGTGTGACCTTAGGCAGGGTCTCCACCTGGCTGTGTGCAGCTCTTGGAGCCATTAAGTGGGAACACTAAGGGCATCTTCCTCTCAGGCTACCATGTAACCACAGTCATTCCATGTGAGGGGCCCTGTAAAGGACCCTGGCACAGAGTAGCTGTTCCAAAGCAGACAGGCCACTCAGCAGAGTGGACTCTGGGCTCTCCAGGCATGTTTGGGCTTGAGGCCCACCTAAACTTGTACTAGGCTACTGTGGGCAAGCTAACTCAAAGTCCCTTGTTCTCACAATCTGTAAAATGGGGACAGGAACGGGAGTTAATACAGGCTTAAAATAAAGCAGAGCACAGCGCATTCCTTTAAGAAATGCTGCCTACAAGCCTTCTGTGATCTGACACTGCCCACACACAGCCACACACAGCTGACGAACGCAAGTGTTGGAACTGACACTGGATTAGGAACAACACAAGAACACCAGTAACAGGCATGGAGCTGTGAACGCCCAGCACCAAGCTGGCTGCCAGGGGTAAAGTGCCAGCTTTGCTAACTTTCTGCTGGGTCCCCTAGTCTCTGTACACCTTAGTCTCTCCACCTGTGAAACAGAGATGATTATAGAACCTACATCACAGGTGGTTCTGAGGATTAAATGAGCCAAGAGTTAAGGGGTTAACTTAAATGAGTCGAGTTAAGGGTGCACAGCATGTAGGAAGTCATGAGAAAAATGAAACAGACAATTTCTCCCACGTGTCCCAAATACCTGATAGGGCGTCAGGCCATGTAAAGGACTGAGTGGTTTTGGCACTGGGGGCAGCAGCTGGCTAAGATAACCTAACACTGCCAGTTCTCGAAAAATTCTGTTATGTGACTCCCTGCAAAGGTAAATGAGAAGGATGTAAGTAACTTCTTCCGTATCCACTGTCCATGCAGAGACTCAAGTGTTCACCACCTAGGTGGTTTTTACCCAACACACTGAGCTGTGCTCTTCCAAGACATGCCCTCCCTAGGGCTGGGGTGTTGCTCAGTGGTACAGCAATTGCCCAGCAAAAACGACACCTGGGGTTCAAGCCCAGCACCACACCCACAAAGACACCCCCACCTTTACATCCTCAGTCTTGCCTTGATACAGCCCTGCTAGAAAACATAAGCTTCAAGATTCTCCTTAAGCTAAAGCTACTGGCAAAGAGCTGGAGGACATCAATGGATGTTTCAATTGAGAAAATAAGGATTCTCCTTAGTAACTGCATAACTATGATAGATTTGAAAATATTTTGCTTTTGTAATGCTGAAGATAGAACCCCACAGGCTCATGCACGCTAGGTAAACACTCAACCACTAAGCCATTCCCTCAGGCCAGATATGAAAAGTTTTTGTGGCCTTATCCTTCTAAGGAAGTGAAAACAAAATGCCTCATTCAATCAAAGGAAACAGCTCTTCAGCCTGATGGTTTACTTACCTATTCCTTGAAGATTTTCTGGGTGAAAATTCTGAATAAACACATATAAGTTTATGTCCAGTAAAAAGAACTGAACTCTCTTTATCTTCGTCAGCAAATTCCAAATTATCTGCAAATTCTGGAAGTTCATAGCCACGGTTCCTAACTTTGGACTTGCTTTTTGTATACAAGCCATCCATGTCATCCACATAATCCGGGGTGAGGTTGGCCATCTGTTTACTCCGGGCAGAGCTGAGCTGAATGACGTGGGTGGGAGACAGCAACCGGATCAGGTCAATGAGCAGCAGAAGCCCTTCGTCTGTGAGGAAGGAGATGATGTGAGCACAGCTGGGGATTAGAGGAGAGCCTCATTCCAACCAGAAACAGAGACAGTCACCCTCAGGCAAAGAGACCATCAGGGCTTAACAGCTCAGCTTGCTGCTGAGCACAATGGTGTTTGCCTGCAACCCCAGCGATCTGGGAGGCTGAGGCAGGAGGAAGGGAAGTTCAAGGCCAGCCTTTACATCTCAAACTAAAAAGGGGTGAGGCTCAGTAGTAAAGAGCCCCTGAGTTCTATCCTAGTACTCCCCCCCCAAAAAACCCCCAGAAAACAAAAAGATGGATAACTGGATATTTTTTTTATCTAGAATATATAAGGAGCTCAAGCAAATAACAAGAAAAATCCCCACGTAATCTGATTACAAATAAGCAATAGTAGGGCTGGGGATGCAGCTTTAGAGTGGCTACCGAGCATGTATGAGGTCTTGGGTCCAATCCCAATGCAGCCAAAACAAACTAAAAATGGGCAAAAGGGCTAGGGGTGTAGCTCAGTGGTACAGTAGCTGCTTAGCATGAGTCTAGGGTCTAGTCCAACTACTGCAAAAAATATAAACAAAACAACAACAACAAAACAAGCTAGGCATGATGGCACACTCCTCTAATCCCAGTGGCTCAGAAGGCTTAGACAGGAGGATTGCAAGTTCAAATCCAGCTTCAGCAAAAGTGAGGTGCTAAGCAACTCAGGGAGATCCTGTCTATAAATAAATACAAAACAGAGCTGGAGATGTGGCTCACTGGCCAAGTACCCCTGAGTTCAATCCCTGGTACTAGCCCCGAAAATAAACAAAAAAATAACTAGACACTCCTCAAATGATATCCAAATGTCCAATAGGTGTAGATGGAAGAATGCATGACATTACCAGTTGTCAGGGAAACGCAAACCAAAACCACAGTGAGACATCTCCTCTGACAGAACAGCTATTACCCAAACAACAAAAAAGGCAGGCAAGGTGGCACACACCTGTAATACCAGCTACTCAGCTACTTGGAAGGCTGAGGCAGTAAGATCTCAAGTTCAAGGCCAGCCTGGGCTACTTAGTGAATCCCTGTCTCAAAATAAAAAATAATAAAAAGGGTTGGGGATGCAGCTCAGTGGTAGAGCATGTCTGTGTTCAATCCCCAAACAAAAACAAAAACCTGACAAAAATACTGGCAAAGATATAGAAAAAAGGGAACCCTGACACACAGTTGGTGGGAATGCAAATTATAACAGCAGGGACTGGGGATATGGATCAGCTGGTGGAGTGCTGGCCTTGCATGCACAAGACCCTGGGTTCAACCCCCAGCACAAAAAAAAAAAAAAAAAAAAAAAGGCAATTCCTCAAAAAATAAGAACAGCACGCCTGTAATCCCAGTGGCTCAGGATGCTGAGGCAGAAGGATCAGAGGTCAAAGACAGCCTCAGCAACTTAGTGAGACCCTGTCTCAAAATAAAAAATAAAAAAGTTGGGTATGTGGCTTAGTGGTTGAGGGCCTCTGGGTTCAATCCCCAATACCAAAAAGAAAAAAAGTTGACAGTGGAAAGGTGGTGACAAGAGGCTGAGGAGAAGAGGGAGGAAGGGACAAGGAAGGGCTGGTCAACAGGCATGTTCCCTCCATAGAACAAATGAATTCTGACATTCTATTGCACAGCAGGGTGACTACTAATAAGGACAACGTACCATGCATGTATTTCAAAAAAGCTAGAAGAAAAGCTATTAAAATGTTTTCAGCACAAAGAAACACTGAGGTCTGGGGAGGCAGCTAGGCTACCCTGGACTGCACGTGCACAGCATGTGCACACCGAGCACCCACGGCACCCACACCCATGTGCTGCTCAGGCTGGTCACGCTCCCCATGCCACTCATTACCTGCCACCCAGCCCATAGTGTTGATGATGAGCGGGCACTCTCTCTTATAAGAGCTGAACACGTATTTTATTATCTCAATATAATTCTCGTAGTTGTGATCACAAGAAGGTTTCCCATAATATACCATCTTCTGTGGTGTCCTCTGGTGGGTGAACGGTGGTCCTGGAAGATGAAGAACAGAGTAACAGGCCAGGCTAGGGACGCAGCTGGAGAGCAACCATCCAAAGCACAAAACAGGAACAGCTGTGGTTCCATTTTTGGAAGAGTAAACTTTCATCTGAACCTGAAGACAGGCTCACTTTTACCATACAATTACCAATGATGCCCTCCATGGCCATTCCTTCACCTAGCTGCTGAACATCTGCTGCCTGCTGCCCTGGCTCCCCTCACTGGGATGCCCTGTGGGCAAAGAGAAGCCTTCCCTATGCCCAGGGATCCCCTCCTGAGAGGGTGAGGATGGACCTCCAGCAATGCTCCTGGATACACAGCTGACTGACGGATCTGCTCATAGTCCCCAACTTTCACAAAAGCCCTGAGGTGAGCAGTGGCAAGATCCCCACTTTTAGATGAGGAAACAGGAAGGGATGAAGACACTGAAATCAGAGAGCCAGCGATGCCAAGCTGGGCAAGAACTCGGGCAGCTCAGCTCCAAAGCTCCACCACAATGCTCAACAGTCCAGCACAGTCACACAGTCACTTTGTCTCCTCTGCTCAGGGACAGACTGTATAGCCAGCCATCAGCTGGTGACCAGGACCACATGGTGCCCAGGTCAGGACTAAGCCCTGGTACACGTGGGTAATACAAGGCCACCTGGGACAGAGAGTCTCCATCATGGAAGTGTAGCCATGATGCAAGAGCTGGGATTCAGCGGGTGAAGCCAGAGTGCTCACAGCCCCAGCTGGGGGGGCACTGTGCAGTAGAAGATGAAGACACAGAGGGACTGAGCGAGTATGACACACTGAGAGTAAGTACAGCCAGGGTTCCTGCCACTAGAGGAAGAATCTGCAAATGTTAAAGGGGTGAGCCTACCGAGAACGAAGCCCGAGTGTTAGCCTGGAATCAGAATGCCAGGCATAAACTCATGGCTCTTCACTCACACACACACACACACACAACAGAGGTCTGTCTGTACATGCATGTACATGTATCCACCTGGAACATGTTGGGGGCTCAGACATACACACACCTATGTCCACTGGTGACAAGCAGAAGCAATGATGCCCCAGAGGCAAGGAGCAACCTGCCACAAAGACTTTGGTTTCCTTTTTTTTTGGTACCAGGGATTGAATCCAGGGGCACTCTACCTCTGAATTACACTTCTGGACTTTTTATTTTGAGAAGGATCTTGCTAAATTGCCAAGGCCAGATTCGACATTGTAATCCTCCTGCCTTGGTCTGCCAAGTATCAGGAATTACAGTTGGCACCACTGTACCTGGCCAAACTCTGGTTTTCAAATACAAGTCTCCATTAAAAGGGTATAGGCCAGGCCTGGTGGTGCTGTGTGTAATGCTAGCAGCTCAGGAGGCTGAGACAGGAGGATCAAAGAGTTCAAAGCCAGGGCTGAGATTGTCGCTCAGTGGTAGGGTGCTTGCCTAGCACATGTGAGGCACTGGGTTCGATCCACATTAAAAGAATAAAGTATGTCCATGTACAACTAAAAAGTTAAAATAAAAAGAGTTCAAAGCCAGCCTCAGCAATAGCGAGACGCTAAGTAACTTAGTGAGACCCTGTCTCTACATAAAATACAAAATAGGGCTGGGGGATGTGGCTCAGTGGCTGAGTACTCCTCAATTCAATCCCTGGTACTCCACCCCCCAAAAAAAGGTATAGGAATTTTTGGTCCTCTCATTCTAAGCCTAGGATAGAGAAAAAAAGCTCACCTCTGAGGGCTGGGGGTATCTCTCAATAGCTTACCAAGCTCAAGAAGATGGGTTCCACCCTAGCATAGGGTGTGGAGGGAGACACCCTGGAACATTTTGTTTTCCAAGAAAGTAAGGAATAACTCAGAAAAGTATAGGACCAAGAGCTGGCCTAGAGTCAGCAGGGTGTGGAGCCTAGACTAAGGCAGTCAGGTTGGCGGGGAGGGGGCACTCCAGAACAAGTGAGTCCAAGGAGACAGCCAGAGATTAGGGAGGTTAGGGGCTGGGTTGTGGCCCTGTGGTAGGTCACTTGCCCAGCATGGGTGAGGCACTGGGTTCAATTCTTAGCATCACATATCAATTTCTTCTTCTTCTTTTTTTTTTTTTTTAGTTGTAGATAGACACAATATCTTAAATATTTTATTTGTTTACTTGTTTGTTTGTTTGTTTTTACGTGGTGCTGAAAAACTAACCCGGTGGTGCTGGAGAACGAACCCAGTGCCTCACAGATGTGAGGCAACTGCTCTACCACTGAGCTGTAACCCCAGCCCCTCACAAATTAATTTCTAACAGACTTTTCCCCAGAAATGAAAAAGCTGATCTTCAAATTCATTTGGAATTACAAGGTGCCTCCAAAGGCCAAAACAATCTTAAAAAGAATAAAGCTGGGGGTTGGGGTTGTGGCTTTGTGGTGGAATGCTTGCCTAGCATGAACGAGGTGCTGGGTTTGATCCTCAGCACCACATAAAAATAAATAAATAAAATAAAGGTATGGTGTCTATCTATAACTAAAAAAAAATATTAAAAAAAAAAAAAAAAAAGAATAAAGTTGACTCATACTTCTTGTCTACACAGCTCTGGGAGTCCTAGCTCTGATCATCAGGCACCCAGCAGGAAAGGAGGAAGTGAGGCTGTCTCTACTTACAGCTGACTAGCTGACTTGACCTTATACACAGCCGTGATCTTACATGTAGAAAACCCACAAGATTCCACCAAAAAGCACCATCAGAAAATAAATCAAATAATGTTGTGGGACACAGGATCAATATTAAAAAAAAAAAAAAAAAATCAATAGCATTTCTATGTGTTAATAAAAAACCATGTAGGGTCTGGGGATGAAGCTCAGTGGCAGATGGCTTGCTCTTGCTTTGCAGATATAGGCCCTGGGTTAGATCCTGACACCAGAAAGGAAATTTTCTTAAATGAATAAAGGACCTGACCCAACTTCAAAACTAGCACTTGAAATAAGAACAGACATACAGACCAACAGAATAGAACTTATAAGCCTGAAATATATAGTCAGATGATCTTAGAGACTGTTCAGTGGGGGAAATCTATAGACATACAAGAAACAACCCACCTGGACCTGTTCCTTATACTATGCAAATACAAATTCTAAGCATAATAAAGATTTTAGACTTGAGAGTCAGAATGAAAACATTCTTAGAAAACAAAAGCTTCATGACACTAGATTTGGCAACTTCTAAATGCCATAGAAATAAAGAACTCAATTAAAAAAATGCAATATTCAGCTGCCTGTAATATTCAGGGGCACAGGAGAATCATGAGTTCGGAGCCAGCTTCAGCAACTCAGCAAGGCCCTGAAGAACTCAGTGAGACCGTCTCCAAATAAATAAAATACAAAAAAGGACTGGGGATATGGTTAAGTGGTTATAAGTGCCCCTGGGTTCAAGCACTGGTTAAAAAAAAAAAAAAAAAAAAAAAAAAAAAAGCCATATTCAAGGACTTCAATAGACATGTACTCAAAGATATACAAATGGTCAGGAACAGTGGCACAAACCTCTCATCCCAGTAACTCTGGAGGCTGAGGCAACAGGAATGCAAGCTCGAGGAGAGCCTCAGCAACTTAGTGAGGCTCTGTTTCAAAATAAAAAGGGCGGAGGCCAGGTGCAGTGGCGCTTACTTGTAACCCCAGTGGCTTGGGAGGCTGAGGCAGGAGGATCATAAGTTCAAAGCCAGTATTAACAATCCCTCAGCACCTCAGTGAAACCCTGCCTCTATTTCTAAAAAAAAAAATATATATATATATATATATATATATATATATATTTTAAGGGGCTGGGGTTATGGCTCAGTGGTAGAGCCATAGTCCAGGTAAGGCACTGGGTTTGATCCTCAGCACCACATAAAAATAAAGGCATTGTGTCCATCTACAACTTAAAAAATATACTTTTTTAAAGCGGGGGGGGGGGGGGGGGGCGACTGAAGATGTGGCTCGGTGCTAAAGTGCCTCTAGGTTCAATCCCTGGTACTCCACCTCCCCCAAAATGATACGCAATTGGCTAATAAACACAAGGTTAAATATAAAGTCACAAAAAAGTGAAAGCAGAGCCTTGAACAGGAACCAGTGCCTCATGTTCCTAATGGCACTCTCCACAACAGCCAAAGCATGGAAACAACCCAAGTGTCCACCAATGGCTGCATGGAAAAACAAGTAGAAAAACACGTGGAATGGAGTAATATTCAGTTGTAAAAAAGGAATTGAATTTTGATACACACTCCAACATGGAAGGACCCTGCAAACACAATGCTGAGCAAAACGAGCCAGATGACAGCAGGACAGGCACTGCATGGCTCCACTCATACAGGGTCTGCAACAGGAGAATTCATAGACAGGAAGTAGAGGGAACCTATCAGAAACTAGGGGACAAGGGAGGAGGGGATTTCTGTTCAATGAGTATAGCATTTCACACTGAAATAATTAAAAAGTTTGATACACAGAGTTGAGGGTCACAAAACATTGTATATGGACTTTATGCCCCTGAATTATACATACAAATGGTTAAAATGATGAACACATTTGTATATTTTATTAAAATAAAGCAACAAGGAATTCCATACTGGATTCTGAACCAGGTAACTGGTGAATTCTGACTGAAACCTGCACTGCACCACTGTGCATTTCTTGGTTTGGAGAGTTATAGAAGGTCCCATAAAACATTAATATCAGGACAGATGTCCTTTTAATTTTACACAAAGCAAAATAAGGAGCAATTCCACTTCCCAAATAGAAACACTCCCTAGTGGGTGTGTGCAGGCTGGAGGTGTGGCTATGCAGAGACCTGGATTTGGTGGAGTGCGTTCACTTTCTCTAGTCTATGCTGTAAGACTGAGTTTTGGGCAGGTATCATTATTTTTGAATTTTATGAAACCAAGACAATGAAGAATTACATAATACATACCCAGAACTGGTTCCGTAATATTAAGCAAAGAGATGCAACCTGGAGGAGTGAATTCGGTCTGGCCCAGGTCACATTCCAGATAGTCAAGGCAGGAAATACTGAAAATATTTAAAAAGGAAAAGAAAGAAAATCTCAACTAGTTTTACTCTGTAGAAAGGAGAAATCAGATAGTCACAGTTCCACATGACACAGTTGTAATGCACGCCATGCAGCAATTTCAGGCAGAATGCTCCAAGAGACAACCACCAAGCGCAGGCCTGCCGACAGTGACCTTGCACGGCAGACATGCAACTTGGCCTCTTCACGATTCCATCTTCAAAACTACTCATCCCCACTCTGACTCTGCACCTCAGCTCCACAAACATCCAGAGACCAAGTGTCCGCCCTCACCAGTCACCCACAGGCCCTAGGGCAGTCCGAGCCCAGCCTGCAGCCTCAAGGTCACTGCATTCCCAGTGCATCACTGTCAGCAAGCAGCTCTGCACAGCCTTGTACAAATCTCCATAGAGAAGGCAGGACGAGGTTCCGACATACTGTTCCAATCAAAAATCCTGCCTAGGGCTGGGGATGTGGCTCAAGCAGTAGCGTGCTTGCCTGGCATGTGTGCGGCACTGGGTTCGATCCTCAGCACCACATACAAATAAAATAAAGATGTTGTGTCCGCCAAAAACTAAACAATAAATATTAAAAAAAAATTCTCTCTTAAAAAAAAAAAAAAAATCCTGCTTAAACTCTTAGCAATGCGCCAAGAGAATAAAGGCACTCTTACCTATTTAACAACTGGTTAATCAGGTATCTATTAAATGTTGACTTTCCAACGTCCTGGGCACCACAGACCAGAACAATAGGGCAGCCATCTGCTTCTTCTGGAGGTGAAACACACAGGGCTAGAATTAGTCGTCTTCTTCAGTCCTTTAATCACAAGCAGGAGTCCTCTGAAGCTTCAGTGGACAACGCCCAAATTTACCAAAACATACTCACCAGAAGAAACGCTGACCAACTCCTCCAGGGCTGACAGGGCACTCACACTTAAATTAAGTGATTTTTTCTTTTTCTCTTTTCTGATGCCAACAGACTTCAAGGCAAAATATTCAGCATTAATCTGGAAAGTTGAAATCTGAAATATAACAATTTAAACTTTAAGAAACAGTGAAAACTACGTACATTTTTCATCATTTCTAAATTTAGAAACCCTAACACAGTTGTAAAATATGAAAGGTAAGTTTGGTCCCTCCCTTTCTCTCACCACCCCAAATCCAACCCACCGGCAAGCCCATCAACCCCTCCTGAAGCCGTCCATGGTTGGCACCATGGCCCCACAGCACATGCTAACTCCAGAACTGCCAGGATCTCTGCAGAAGGCTCCTTAGAAAACCAAAAAAGGACTGGAAACCTAAAAATGATCATCATAGGAAAAATTCAACACAGGCCCACAGCTGTGAAACACGCTGGTGATAATATCAGTGGATGGGGAGGCTGAGGCAGGAGGACCATGAGTTCAAAGCCAGGCTCAGCAATTTAGCAAGGCCCTATCTCTACATAAAATATAAAAAGGGCTGGATGTATGCTCAGTGGTTATATACCCCTGGGTTCAACCTGGGCATGGGAGAAATAAAAAAGAGCATAAGAAACAAAACAACAGTGGACGTTAAGTCCTAGGTGGGGAACTGTAAATAAGTGAAAAACCAATGCCTAATCCTAGTTATTCGGAACAGTCACTCCCCAGTGGCAGAGGCTTGAACACACGTCTTCCTGAGGCTCCACCAAGCTGCTGGATCCTACAGTGGATTAAAGCTCAATCATGAAAGGCCGCACTGCCCACTCCATGTAAACCTCCCACACCCTGTCTGCTCCCCACCCAGTGACTACCCTCGCCCATGTCCACTGTGGGAGAAGACATTTGTCAGTGGCCTTCTGACTGCCCCTGGCCCTTCCTGGACACCTATTCCAAATGGACCATTCCTCCTCAGGGCAAGAGCCTGATAGCCAGACCCTCCCAGTGGGGTGGGGGGAGCTGATAGTTCTGGCTACTCTCTTACCCTCCCCATCATCCCCACCTGCTGTGCAAGCATGGAGTTTTAAATTTTCATCTTTTTTGTGGTATTGGTGATTGAATCCAAGAGTCCTCTAACTCTGAGATTCATCTTTACCCCTTTTCTTAATTAAATGAGATCAGGCCTTGCTAAATTGATCAAGATGGCCTTGAACTAGTGACTCTCTTGCCTCAGCAACCCTAATTTAAATTCCATCTCACCAAGAACAAAACTTTCCTGATCATACTTACCCTGCTTCACTCTCTCCCTTTTCTTTATAGTAAAGACCTTTGAATCCCCTCTGCTGTCCAGTCCTAAATTTACAGTCCAACCTCTTCCCTCAATTCCAGCTCACATACTCCACTGCCCAGTTGGCATTTCCAGTTAGACACCTCACAGATGTCTCCAACCAGCATGCCCTGGCTGGTCACCACAGTGCCTGCCTCAGTCAAAAGCAACTCTACATATCCAGATGCTGAGGCTAACAAGCCGGGTTCTACTCCATGATTCTTTTCTGTTTTGTTTTCAGTGCCAGGGATCAAACTCAGGCTCTCACGCATATCAAGGACATGCTTGACCAATGAGGTACACTCCAGCCTCTGTGATTCTTCCTTACAACTCACATCCAGTCTGTCCACTAATCCTATGGGCTCTGATGTAGTTCAGTGGTAGATCATATGCCTAGCACATGAGAGGATTTGGGTTCAACTCCAGTACAGCAAAAAAAGGAAAAAAAAAAAAAAATCACAAATTAAACTCACTTCTGGCTCATGGGAGACATTTATAGTAATGGAACTTAACTTCAGAAGATTAATAACACAGCCAACAAAAATTTAGAGATGAGAAGGAGAGATGGGTGTGTAAATGATTTAAGTCATTCTTGCATTGTTTAGAGAAAGTAACCACTAACCAACTATAACTTGAAATGATGGCCTCTGCTGGATGATGAAACTGAGGAAGGGAGGAGAGACATTTCTCATGATAACCCTTTCTATACCGACAACTTTCTAACTATTGGTACACATGACATTCTGTAGGATCTACCACACTAACAGGATAGATCTTCCAAGAGAGCATCCTCCATAGTCATTTGATATGACAACTTCGGTGCAAATAATTAACAAAACTCTGGATGAATTGGTTATACCTCTTGCGTGAAAATGTAAGATAAACCTGGATAGCTGGTTAGGAAGTTTACAGTGGAGTTTTTCACACGTTCTAGCATCACAATGGAACACAAAGGAGAAAAATTCTTCATTGCCCAACATCTGTCCTCTGTAAAGAGAAAAGCAAACCACTGTAGAAATAGCAATTCATCTAAATTCTCTGCTCATAAGGCAGCATCTCTTCAAACTGTAAACTTTTGAGAGTTGGAATTTTGGCTTCAGGCCTTGGCAATTATAATCATTTGAAAAAATCGTGAAAAATAACAAAGTTAACTCTTCTAACTCCTAGGACCCTTGGGAGGGATTAAAAAAAGTATTTAGCACAATATGGACACCACGGTAAGCAGTAAAAATCGTTAACTTTATGTTAGTAGACCCTCAGTAAATTACCCAGTTCTTTTCATTACCCAAGTTAAGATGAGATCTGAGCAAAATCCGGGCTTCCTTTCTCATCTCCTTCTCTCTCTTCTCAGACATGGAGTAATGAACTGCATTAATGGTCAGGTACGCATGGGTATAGGTAGAGAAGATATCTTGGGCAGGCTGGCCTTGGCTGATGAGGAAACCAAACACCTCCACCTGGCCATAGAGGCAAGTCAAACGGCAGATCCCGCTAAAAGTAAAAGTCTAATGGGGAAAGGAAAACACGCGGAAATGATTACAGACCCTGTTACTAAGGACAGAGAAATTCTAAAATCTTAACTTGCCATTTACATATCAAAAGGCGGCTGATGTTTTACACAACAGAACACACAGTACAAGGTGCCCCCACATGCCTTATTATTATTACTATTATTTGCAGTTGTAGATGGACAGAATGCCTGCATCTCCTTGCTTTGGTGGGATGCTGCGCCCCAGCCCCCGGTCTTAACCTCAGGTCACGCTCCCCGGCGGCTCCAGAGAAAGCCTGGGAATTCCACAACGCGAAGCAGAGGGCCCGCGCGGCGCTCAGCCTTCCACCCGCTCCAGGCACCCATGCACCCTCCTCACCCGGCCACCGCCTGCCAAGCCTTTCTCGTTCCCGCCGGTGCCGGGTCTGAGTGGACCGGCAGCTCCGCCCGCTCTCCTGCCCGATACCGGGAGGTCACCTGCTCCTCGGTGCGGAAGCACGTGCAGCAGAGGACGGTGACCGCTCAGAAGCGGGTGGGAGCGCCAAACGCGATCGAGCACGACCCACCGGCATCCGCGGGCGCCCGGCCGCAGGGCCACCGGAGGGAGGCGCCACCCACCTGCTCCGCGGGCAGCAGCATCAACGCGCGGTCCGGGCCCAGCTGCCGCACGGACCAGGAGGGGAGGTTCTGGGGGCCTTGCGTGGAGGCAGCCGGTTCCGGCTCGGGGCCGGGCTCGGGCTCGGGGTCCGCGGGCTCGGGGTCCGCGGCCTTGGGCCTCCGCGGCGCCGCCGCGCGCGAGCACTGGCCGGAGTCCTCGCGCCAGTCCGCGCCCGCGGCGTGGGCCTGCAGCAGGCGTCGTCGCAGGCGCCGCCGGCCGCTCCAGCGCAGAGTCCAGAGCCGGCGGCGGGGCCGGCGGCTGAGGATGAGCTGGGGCCGGGCCTTGCGGACCCGCAGCCACGTAGAGCGGCTGGAGCCGCGCCGCAAATGCAGCACGGAGTCAGCCATGCCGTCCGTTCTGTGCCCGCCGCGCGGGAATCTCGCGAGATCCCGTCGCTCCCTCCGCCGCTCTAGGGGCGGCCTGCTGGAGCGGCCTCGGGGGTGGCCGGCGCCCTCTGCCGACGACCTCCGGAAGAACATGAGGTGCCCCAAGGCCTCCGCAGAGGCTATTGCTGGCCTGGGGGCCTCTGTGGTCCCACAATGGGCCCCATTTACATTATGCAAAAGTTCAACCCGGGCCGGCTGGAGAGGGAAAGCCAGAAACCACCAGGTCTCCTCCGGAAATCCACCTGGGATTTATTTTTCCTTTAGAAAAAGCTCCAAGATTGGCATTTTAAACAAAGTCAGCCTTTTTGCATACCTTTTGTTTGCATGTATTTGTCTTTGGGCTGAAGGGACCAACCCTGGATAACAAGGCTGAACTATAATGATTCGGTCAGTGTCAGATAATTGGGAACTGAGAATGGGCATGTCAATTCAAAGCCATATCTCAGTTGACTGAGGCACAGGTAAAGGATTCTAAAGCCTGCTCTTGTCAGCTCAGTGGTGCACACCTGTACTTCCAGTTTTTGGCGAGGCTAAGGCAGGAGAATCACTTGAGCCCAGGAGTCACAGTCCAGCCTAGACAACACAGCAAGACCCTGTTTCCAACCAAGCATGGTGGAGTACCCCTGTAATCCTAGGGGCCCCGGAGACTGAGGATCACGAGTTCAAAGCCAGCCTCACCAACTTAGTGAGGCCCTAAGCAACTTAACTATACCTTGTCTCAGAAGAAAAAAAATTAAAGAGCTGGGGATATAGCTCAGTGGTGAAGCGCCCCTGGGTTCAATCCCCAGGACCCCAAAACAAAACAAAAACCCCCAACTCACTGATAGAAGCCCACAGCACTCAGAGAAACTGTGTTCCATCTTCCCTGGTGCTCCAAATGCTAGTGCTCCCTTTCAGAGCCAGGTGAAGTCACAGGCACCAGAGCAAGGACAAAACCCACATCGTCCAGAGGAGGGGTCACTGGGTGCTGCCTGGTTTGCATCCATGCCCTGGTCCTGCCCAGTTCCTGAGTGGGACCACAGGCCCGGAAAACCAAAAGAAGCACCCTAGCTTCTACAACTGGACTCCAGTCCCACCCCTTTCAGGAGCCTCAACTTGTGAAGTGCCTGCCTGGGCAACTGCCCTCTCTTCTATTTAAGGCAGGCTTTGTCAGATGCTGCTGCTTGCCATGCTGGGCACAGGGGCACCTGGCCAGTATGTCACCATGGGTGGCTCACCTGGCAGGCTTGCAACTCTCCATCGCCTGCTGCTGGGCTTTCAGCTGCCACAAGACGTGGTTCTCCCCTGACTTCAGCCTCCCAGGGGATTTCCTCCTTGCAGGCCTATTCCCTCTCCATACTGACTGTCTGCAGGTGAGACGCAGACCCCAGGTGACCCTGTGTGACAGGTAAGTGAGAGACCAGCAGAGCTGTCACTTAGTGTGACCTGTGGCTGCAGGGCCCTTCTACTGGCCTCTGGGCTGCTCCTTGAGCTCCCACCCCCAGGCCCTCCCTCCACAGTTGCCACCTCCAAATGCTTCTGCCAGCTTCCATTTTGTGATGGATTCCTTTGTCCTTGCTGTTAGAGTGAGTCCATTCAAGCTTCCTGACTTTTCTCCCAGAGGGAGAAAGGACTGAGGCAGATGCCCCGCACAGGAGTCTCCCTGGGACTGGCCATCCAGGTAGAGAATGCTTACTACTTCTCTCTGAAAGAAGACAGCTGCTTGTGAGCTGTCATAGGAGGCTGGGGAATGCCTTTGGTCTCCTTGGGGGGCTTGCACTTGAAACACTCCTGACTGCTGACCCAGGATGCAGGTTCTGAAATGTGGACCAGGTCAGAACCTGCAGGCAGGAGCTAAGAAAAGAAGCCCAGGCTGGGAGAGAGGCTGGGGGAGGACCCCAGGAAACTGGCTTCAGGTAATTGAAGGAGTTTGGGTGCAGGAAACAGTGGGCCTGCTCTGAGGAACTTGGAGTAGAAGGGATGCGAAAGATGGGGGAACCTTCTAGGAGGTCAGGATGCTGGAGAGCACAACAGGCTACCATGCCCTTCAATCAGGGACCAACCACATCCTCAGCTTGTCCCTGTTGTGACAGCAGTTCCCAGAGTAGGGGCACAGAGGCTCACAGGCCCTCAGCAGTTTCCTAAGGTCCCAGTGAGAAGCACTAGTTAACTAGTTAACCAGGTGAAGCGGGTGTACTGGTTATTTATATATATATATATATGCATGTGTGTGTGTGTGTGTGTGTGTGTATTTGTAGATGGACACAGTACCTTTATTCTGTTTATTTTTATGTGGTGCTGAGGATTGAACCCAGTGCCTCACATGTACAAAGCAAGCGCTCCACCACTGAGCCACAACCACAGCCCCTGTGGTGGTTATTTTTACATGTCCGTTTGTCCAGCCCTGCTGCTCAATGTCAGCCTGGGGTATGAGTTGTCTGATGTGTGCTCGGAGTCAGCTAACTTTTATGCCACATTGAACCTGTACTAGTTCAGGTGTTGCTGTGAGTATTTTTTGGATGTGATTAACTTTTAAATCAACAGACTGAGTACAGCTAGGAATGGTGTACTCAGTACATGCCTGTAATCCCAGCTACTTGGGAGACTGAGGTAGGGTTGTAAATTCAATTTAGCAAGACCTTATCTCAAAATAAAATTTAAAATAAGGAGAAGAGAGAGATGAAGCTCAGAGGTAGAGCACTTGCCTAGCATGGGCAAGGCCCTGGGTTCCATCCGCACTATGGAAAAGAAAATAAAAAGAGACAGACGACCCTCCAAACCGTAGGTGGACCTCGTTTAATCAGTCGAAGACCTTATGAGACTGAGTCTTGGCTATATCCCCAGCCCTTGGCAAAGAAGGGAATTCTGCCTTTGAACTCAAGATTACATTATCAGCTCTTGCCAGAATATCCAACCTGGTGTCTTACCCTACAAATTTTTGGCTCACCATTCCCCATGATCATGAGAGAAGTTCCTTAAAGTGACCTCTAATACAGCAGGTTGCTCTGCTGCAGGACTCTGGGCCTCTGATGCTCACATGCTTACCCAAGGTGGTGGGGCAGGCCACATTCTGTAAGTTTGGCCCTGCCTCTCCTCAGGCCTGCCAACACATCCTGAACTGTGTGTGCTGCTGGGCCCATGCTGAAGTTATATCAGTACAGGCCTGGGCAGATGACCTCAAAGGTTTTCTTTCTTTCTTTTTGTACTAGAGATTGAACTCAGGGACACTCAACCACTGAGCCACATCCCCAGCCCCTTGTATTTTATTTAGAGGCAGGGTCTCCCTGAGCTGCTTAGTACCTCACTTTTTTGCTGAGGCTGGCTTTGAAATCATGATCCTCCTGCCTCAGCCTCCCGGCTCAGAGTTGTTTTCTACCCCACAAGCCTGGGACGCTAGGAGGCTGGTGGGTCTTAGAGGGACCTTGACCTTCTCAGCTCTCACTCTGCTTTCCCTGCAGGCCTGATAGCTTCAGTGGCCATGGCTACCACCTCTTCCAGGCCATGAGGTTTGGTATTGAGGAGATAAACAACTCCACAGCCCTGCTGCCCAATGTCACCCTGGGGTATGAGCTGTATGATGTGTGCTCCGAGTCAGCCAACTTTTATGCCACATTGAACATGCTCTGCCTGCCGGGGACATACCACATAGAGATCCAAGAAAACCTTTCCCACTACTCCCCCAAGGTGATGGCAGTCATCGGGCCCGACAACACCGACCACGCTGTCACCGCTGCTGCTATGCTGAGTCCCTTCCTGGTGCCCCTGGTAAGCAAGGTCCTCAGTGGTTTGGCAAAATCCAACCTGAGCTAGGACAGTGGGTGGGAGTCGCTGCGCCCTCCAAGGCTAGTCCAGTCCTTGGGGATCTGGGGCTGGTCCCTGTTCTTTAGTCACACTGCAGAGGTCCCCACCTGCCCCAGAGCCCCCTTCCTTCCTCTCCAGGGAATGCTTCCAGATCCCCTGCCTTGGCCCCTCTTGAAACCCGTTCCCCTTGGGAACTGCTGCCATTTTGACTGCTCCCTCTTGGCCACCCCCCACTGCCCTCTCTCCATCCAAAGGCTCCATCTCCTTCAGTGACAGCCGAAAATCTTTCCTTCCTGTGCATGACCTTCACATCCTCCTGGCTCCTGGCCTCTCCTCCTCCTGGCTCAGAGGTGGGGTGCTCCTCCGCTTGTTGGCACCAACTCCTGCTTGGGCCCATCAGTCTCCCACCCTGGGCTGTAGGCATGTGGGGCTCCCTTTGCCCTTCCAGACTCTTCCTGTTCCTTCCCACCAGAACTCAGGCCCGGAGTGCTGCTCACTTGCTCCGCCCTCTCATTTGCTGCTCACTTGCTCCGCCCTCTCATTTGCTGCTCTGCCTGTGGCCCAGAATTCTGCCCCACCACACTTGTTCTTGCCATTAGGGAGGGCACCTGCTAGATTTCCAAAGCCAACCAGCACTTCTCAGTCCCCTGTGTTCTGACTTGTGAGTACCCAAGGCCCACAGACTCTGCCACTTATGCACTGACGGGTTCCATGTGGAATGCACCTCTCTCCTCACAAGAGACTTTTTTTTTTTTTTTTTTTTTTGGTACGAAGGATAGAATCCAGGGGTGCTTAACCACTGAGCCACATCCCCAGCCCTTTTTTTTTTTTTTTAAAGAGAGAGTGGGAGAGAGAGATAGTGAGGGAGGGAGAAAGAGAGAGAGAATTTTTTAATATTTATTTTTTAGTTCTCGGCGGACACAACATCTTTGTATGTGGTGCTGAGGATCGAACCCTGGCCGCACGCATGCCAGACGAGCGCGCTACCGCATGAGCCACATCCCCAGCCCATCCCCAGCCCTTTTTTATATTTTATTTTACTGAGTTGCTAAGTGCCTCACTCAGATGCTAAGCCTGGCTTTGAGCCCCCACTCTGCACCGCCCCAGCCTTCATTCAGACCATGATGACTCCTCACCTGGTCTTGAGGCTTTTCTAACACTTTTCTTACTGGAATTAGATTTGTTTACCTCAAACACTCTCAGGGTCTCCCCATGGCCCAGAGAATGAAGACCAAGGCCTCAGATCAAGAGTGAAGGCCTCTAGCCAGGCGCAGTGTCACATGCCTGTAATCCCAGCAGCTCGGGAGGCTGAGACAGGAGGATTGTGAGTTCAAAGCCAGCCTTAGTAGCGTTGAGGTGCTAAGCAACTCAGTGAGGCCCTGTCTCTAAATAAAATACAAAATAAGGCTGGGGGTGTGGCTCAGTGGTTGAGTGCCCCTAGATTCGATCCCTAATAAAAAATTCAAAAAAAAAAAAAAAAGAGTGAAGGCCTCCAGCCCTGCCTCACTCAGGAAGAGGACCCCTGGCCAGGCGGAAGCCCTTGTTGATGTCCAGCCACACCACACTATTCCCCTCCCTGTAGGCAGGGTTCGTTCCCTGAGCTTGGGATGCAGGGCTCCTCCAACTGGCCCTCCAGGCAGATTCCACTGCTCCCCAGCACCCCACTTCCCAATGGAACCTCCACAGTGGGTTCTCTGACTCATGGGTCAAGCATGGCACTGCTGTTCTCCTTCCTCTTCATGTCCCCACACCCAGCACAGGACTGGCACTAGGGGACCTCAGTTGAGGTCGCCGCTGATCTCACTGAATGGGACCCCTACAGATCAGCTACGAGGCCAGCAGCACGGTGCTCAGCTCAAAGTGGCAGTACCCTTCTTTTCTGCGTACCATCCCCAGTGACAAGTACCAAGTGGAGATTATGGTGCTGCTGCTACAGAAGTTCGGGTGGGTCTGGATCTCTCTGGTTGGCAGCTACGGTGACTACGGGCAGGGGGGAGTACAGGCACTGGAGGACTTGGCCACCAAGCGGGGCATCTGCATTGCCTTCAAAGGCATCATGTCTTCCTCTGCCCAAGAGGGCGACAAGGAGATGTGGAGCATGATGCGCCACCTGGCCCTAGCCAGGACAACCGTGGTGGTTGTTTTCTCCAGCCGGCAGCTAGCCAGGGTGTTCTTCAAGTCCGTGGTGCTGGCCAAACTGACTGGAAAGGTGTGGATCGCCTCAGAAGACTGGGCCATCTCCACACACATCACCAACCTGCCTGGGATCCAGGGCATTGGGACAGTGCTGGGCGTGGCCATACAGCAGAGGCTTATCCCTGGCTTGAAGGAGTTTGAGGAGGCCTATGCCCGTGCTGACAAGGGAGCCCTCAGGTCCTGTTCTAAGGGCTCCTGGTGCAGCACAAATCAGCTCTGCAGAGAGTGCCAAACTTTCACAGAATACACGATGCCCAAGCTTGGGGCCTTCTCCATGAGTTCTGCCTACAACGTGTACCGGGCAGTGTATGCTGCAGCCCATGGCCTCCACCAGCTCCTGGGCTGTGCCTCTGGAACCTGTTCCAAGGGCCAAGTCTACCCCTGGCAGGTAAGAGCCCAGCCCCAGGCCCCTCTGTATCAGGGAGAAGAGCCAATCCTGAGACAAGCAGAGTAGGCACTCTTGGTCACCCCAAAAGACAGTGACTTCAGGGATGGTGTTCCCTTAAAAATCCTCTCCTCTCTGAACCTTGCCTTCTGCAAGGTGCTAAAAAAAAGAAATCTCTGCAAAGGAATCCTTTGCTGGAGGCCTTCTCTGGGAGGGCTGGTGGGAAGGGCTCCGAGGATGGGACCACAGGTGTTCCAGGGGTAGAATCACAGGGTTGGGAGCCCAAGAGACCCCTGGCACTTGCTTCTGGCAGTCTGTGTCTACGTGGTCTGCCGTAGCTTTACAATCTCTGTTTGCTTTAGCTTTTGGAGCAGATCTATAAGGTGAATTTCCTTTTACATGAGGACACTGTGACATTTGATGACAATGGGGATCTTCTCAGCGGCTATAACATCATTGCTTGGGATTGGATTGGGTCCAGATGGACCTTCAGAGTCATTGGCTCCTTCACATGGTCTCCAGTTCTGCTGGACATAAATAAGACCAATATCCAGTGGCACGGAAAGAACAATCAGGTAATGGGGATGTGGTGGCTTACCAGGTAACTGCTTCATGGGGGCCAGGAGCTTAAAAGTGGCACTTACCCAGGGCAGGAAGCGGACCCCAGGTAGCAGACTGCCATCATTCTACCCAGCCCTGCCAGGGATGCTGGCTTCATGTGCTAATAGACAGATGCTCACTGGGATGCCGTAGGTTTACACCACCAGGGGCTCTGCCTGGGAGTGATCTCTGAAGGCACAGACATGGAGATTCTGCCTCTGTCTCATAAGTAAGCTGTCCTTTGACTTGGGCCCCTCCATGTGGCTACAGGACACCTGTGGCTTCTTACAGGTTCCCTCATCTGTGTGTACCAGAGACTGTGTTGAAGGGCACCATCGGGTGGTCATGGGTTTCCACCACTGTTGCTTTGAGTGTGTGCCCTGTGAGGCTGGGACCTTCCTCAACAAGAGTGGTGAGTGAACAAAGTGAGTGGGCCAGTGATCAGCACTCCAAGGGGCTGTCCAGCAGGTAAAGAACCTCTCCCAGGCCCCGTGTGTACACTCAGCCCCAGGACAGTCATGAGCTGCCAGTTAGGTGCAGGTTGACAGACACCTGCCTCCAGATTGAATTCTGATCAAGCAGACAGAAACAACAGAAGGAAATCTGTAGACCACGGTGTGTCCTCTATCAGAGAGCTCATGTCACATCTGCAGAGGCATCTTATCCTGAGTTCAACCTCTTCATTCCACCGGATGTAGCTACTGTTTTCTTTGTACTCTCCCATCCTATTTGTGGGAAGTCCCTTCTGTTGACCATGCTGAACACAGCCAGCTCCTAGACACCTGGTAGAATGTCTGCCATAGGAGAGTGTCCCACCCACTGACACAAAGTGGAGGCCAGAGAGCAACTTATGTAGCTAAAGGCTCAGCCCCAGAGCTGAACACTAGGGGCCACATTCTTCGCTTTTACTTCTCTGTGGTGATGTGGGGATGGGACACTATGCCTTCTGACCCCAGAGAGTCAGAACTCAGAAATCACAGAGCAGAAGCCTAGGAAGTGGATTTGGCTAGTGGAAGTGCTGGAAAGAGATGACCACATCCTTCCTTTGGGGCTGGCTGCTCGTACTGGAGCTCAGCCTCACTGGCATAGGGGCAGAGCCACCACTGTAAGGCCCTCTGGGTTTGCAAACCCCTTTTTGGATCATGAGCCACCCAGAAGTTATCCATGTTTCTCCAGAGTATGTAACTGACACAGAAACTTTGAGGAAACACTTGGCCTCCAGCTGCACTCCAGGCTTTCCTGACACTGCCCCCTTCAATATGCTTTCTGGAGGAAGCTGCTGTGATACAGGTCTCGCAGCATCTGGCGGACCTGCAAGCCTCCTTTCCCCAATCCTACTTTGTTCAACTGCCTCTCAGGAACCACATTTATTTTCCCTTTCAGACCTCTACAGATGCCAGCTTTGTGGGAAAGAAGAGTGGGCACCTGAGGGAAGCCAGACCTGCTTCCCACGCACAGTGGTGGTTTTGACTTGGCAGGAACCCATCTCTTGGGTGCTGCTAGCAGCTAATACATTGCTGCTGCTGCTGCTGGTTGGGACTGCTGGCCTGTTTGCCTGGCACCTAGATACCCCTGTGGTGAGGTCGGCTGGAGGTAGGCTATGCTTCCTCATGCTGGCCTCCCTGGCAGGAGGTAGCTGCAGCGTCTATGGCTTCTTTGGGGAACCCTCGCTGCCCGCGTGCTTGCTGCGCCAGGCACTCTTTTCCCTGGGGTTTGCCATCTTCCTATCCTGCCTGACAGTTCGCTCCTTCCAACTGATCATTATCTTCAAGTTTTCCACCAAGGTGCCCAGGTTCTACCGTGCTTGGGTCCAACGTCATGGTGCTGGCCTGTTTGTGATGATCAGCTCAATGGCCCAGCTGCTCATCTGTCTAATCTGGCTTGTAATGTGGACGCCACTGCCCACAAGGGAATATCAACACTCTCCTCAGCTGGTGGTACTTGAGTGCACAGAGAGCAACTCACTGGGCTTCCTGCTGGCTTTCACCTATAATGGCCTCCTCTCGGTCAGTGCTTTTGCCTGCAGCTATCTGGGCAAGGACTTGCCAGAAAACTACAACGAGGCCAAATGTGTCACCTTCAGCCAACTCCTTAACTTTGTATCCTGGATTACTTTTTTCACCGTGGCCAGCGTCTACCAGGGCAAGTACCTGCTCGTGGTCAATGTGCTGGCCTTTCTGACCTGCCTGAGCAGCGGATTCAGTGGTTACTTCCTCCCCAAGTGCTATGTGATCCTCTTTCGCCCAGACCTCAATAACACAGAGCACTTTCAGGCCTCCATCCAGGATTATACTAGGCGTTGCAGCCCCTCCTGAGCAGCGGGTCAGGCAGAGCCAGCTGGGGCGGGGCGGGGTGGGCTGTCAATCTATCCTGCCCTGAAAGCTGAAGTTGGTCAAGCTGGGTGGAGGGCCTGCAGGGTCCGGGAGACCTTTGGGCGTCTCAGTCTTGGCATGCGATGTGTCACCGCACAGGTGAACAGACCCCAGGCTCCGGGCTGCCAATAAAGAGGTGAAATGCGTGTTTGCGTCCCCTTGGCGCATGCTGTCGGGAGAGGGTGGGGGCCTCGCTGGTCCTAGTCTGAGCGCCAAGCAGCCCCGGACAAGCGTGGCGTTGCCAAGCAACTCTGGAGGGAGGGCCCTTCGCTGGAAAACTTGGCTCGGCCACGCCCCCTACGTCCATTGGCGGTTCTCAGAAGCCCCGCCCCCAGGGCAGAGCTGAGAACCCTACATCTCGGAGTCTTTCCACCCGGGCCGGCGCGCTCTGACGTCACATCCGGCGCGGCGTCGGCGGCGTCTGCGCCCGGTGGGCAGGGCACGTCGGGCCGGGGCAGTTGGTCCGTGGGCTGTGGAAGGGAAGAGACGGAAGTGGGGCCGGTGCAGCGGGCGCAGGGAGGACCGGTCCGGGTGAGGAGGGCACGGGGCACGGGGCACGGGAGGGGGACTGCGGGCCGCCTTAGCCGCCGACGGTAGTGTGGCCGCTGCCGCCTTTCGCCCGCCGCTCGCGACCTGAGGGTGCGGCGTGAGCTCCGCTCACCTGTGCGCGGCGGCCGCCGCCTTCCCCGGCTCGGGGTCCTCTGGCTGAGCCCCGCCGATCTCTTCGCACTCGTCTGCCGCCCCCTTCCCTCAAACTTCGTTATTCCCAGCCGCACCTCTCCACGACCCTGTCCTGTCCCCGCCATGCCCTGCTCGCACCATCCACTGGCCAATCCAGTATGACCCCCGCTCCCCCCGCCTCCAGCTGTCAGTCCCTTCCTGTGCTCCGCGTGCACCCTTTAACCTTGACCTCGGCCCTTTTCCTGATTAGTGTTCGTGAGTAGAGTCCATCCTCCCTTTTCGATCTTGTCAAAACGAGGGGCTTTCTCTTATTCTCGGTTGGGCTGGCCAGCGTGTCACTTCCGCCTTCTTCTCCTTCAGACCATGGACGGCTCCTTCGTTCAGCACAGTGTGAGGGTTCTGCAGGAGCTCAACAAGCAGCGGGAGAAGGGCCAGTACTGCGATGCCACCCTAGACGTGGGGGGCTTGGTGTTCAAGGCACACTGGAGTGTCCTCGCCTGTTGCAGCCACTTCTTCCAGAGCCTCTATGGGGATGGCCCAGGGGGCAGTGTTGTCCTCCCTGCTGGCTTCTCTGGGATCTTTGGCCTCCTGTTGGACTTTTTCTACACTGGTCACCTCGCCCTCACCTCAGGGAACCGGGATCAAGTGCTCCTGGCAGCCAGGGAGTTGCGAGTACCAGAGGCTGTGGAGCTGTGCCAGAGCTTCCAGCCCAAAACTTCAGTGGGACAGTCATCAGGTGGCCAGAGTGGGTTGGGGAAACCTGCCCCTCAGGATGTGAACAGCCACTTCAAGGAGCCAACAGACTTGGAGGAAGAGGAAATTACAAAGACTCTTGGCCTAGTCCCCAGGGATCAGGAGCCTAGAGGCAGTTGCAGCCCCCAGAGGTCCCAGCTCAGCTCCCCTATTCAGAGTGAGAGCCCCTCCTTCCTTGCTGGAAAACTCAAGCAGGCTCTGAAGCCTTGTCCCTCAGATGACAAAGAGTCTGAGGACTGCAAAGTGCCCCCAAGGCCCTTTGAGGCTGAAGGTGCCCAGCTGCAGGGCGGGTGTAATGAGGTACTGTGCCCAGGGTGCTGGAACCAGGGAGGCAAAAGTTGGGGAAAAGATGGACAGTTCTGGGGTGCTCTGGACCCCAAAGTAGAATCTCTGTTTTAGTGGAACAGGCTTTCTCTGAACATAGGAAGTCAGTGACCTCAGCTGACCATTCTGTGAGTCACAGCTGTCTACAATTGCCAACTTCCTTGGGGGTGGAGTGGGCAGCATCAGGGTTATAGGTGTTTCCCTCAAGTAGTGAAATCTGGCCAGGCTTCCAGTGTCTTATAGAAACAGTCACTTCTCCCCATATCCAAGATTCAGATGTCTGCCCTGGGCTCCTGACAGGACCAATCCCTGATGAAAGGACTCATCTGGGTTGGGGTTTGGGATGGAACTAAAGCTGGGTCCCCACAACCCCTGCTGATTAATTTGGTGACCCCACCCCCTCCTGCTGCCTCTTCTACTCTAGTGGGAAGTGGTGGTTCAAGTTGAGGACGACGGGGATGGCGATTACGTTTCTGAGCCTGAGACTGTGCTGACCAGGAGGAAGTCAAACATAATCAGAAAGCCCTGTGCTGCAGAGCCAGCTCTGGGTACAGGTTCCCTAGCAGCCGAGCCCGCTGAGAACAGAAAAGGTACAGCGGTGCCGGTTGAATGCCCCACATGTCATAAAAAGTTCCTCAGCAAATATTATCTAAAAGTGCACAACAGGTAAACACTGTTTTTCTACTTTTTTTTCCTGTCTGCCATTCCCATGTTGGGGGAGGGGTCCTGTACTTCCCTCTTGTGGGCTTTGTAGGGGCTGGGGGCTTTAGCTCAGACTAACATAGTGCCTGGTGTGGGCATACCTCTGTTTATCAGGGTGTGGGAACCTGGTTTGGGTCAGATTTTCCTCCCCCTTCTACTGTGTGTCTTTTGGTTAGAGATGGATTAGTAGACACCTTGTCAACAGGTTCTGCCCACTGTGGACTTTGACCTCCTCCTGGCTTCTGCTGTGGGGAATGGAAAATCCTGTGGACTCTAAGCTGAAACTAGGGCCTGACCTTAGCAATTTCTAAAGCCTGGCAGTGTGGGCTTTGGGCTAGGTGCTCATCTTGAGGATTGGTGCTATTTCCATTTCTGGGGACATTAGCTTTGAGGAGTCAGTACAGCATAAAAGACTATTTGTCTAAAGCTGGAGTGTCCAAAAAGGTAACCAGCAGTCCCCTGGTCCATTTTTGTTTTTGTTTTATTTTTAATAAGTTGTAGATGGGCACATATCTTTATTTTATCTACTTATTTTGTGCGATGCTGAGGATCGAACCCAGTGCCTCACATGTGCTAGGCAAGCACTCTACCACTGAGCCACAACCCCAGCCCCTGTGAATCCATTTTAATTTAAAATTAGTTAATTCAGTTTCTCAGACACACTACCCCCATCTCAAGTGCTTGGTAGCCATGTGGCTCTTGGCCGCTAAGCAGACAGCGCAGACATTCCACTGTCCTAGAGAGTCCTCTTGCACAGCACTGCTCTGGAGCGCCTGCAAAGCCTCTGGGGACAGCAGGTAGGTGACAGGCTTTCCATTCCTGCCACTCTCCAGCCCAAGACATCACAGTGTGCTTTCTGAGCAAGCCAGGTTGTGTCACATAAGTGTTCTCAGTCTGATACTCTGGGAAGCCACCGGTGATCCTGGAGCTGGAGCTGGAGCTGGGGTTGAGACCTTTTGCTACCCCTATGCTCGACCTCAGGGTGGTTACCACTAGTGGAGCCTTTGGGTAATCCTAGTGTGTGGGGAACTCTGGGCCTGTGTGTCCTGCTCAGACACTTAGGCTGTCTGCTACTGAAAGATTCCAGGGCAGAACAGTCTCCATTCCTCTTTATCTCGGGCTGTATGTTACTGGATGGCCCTGAGAGCTGGGAGGGGAACAGTGCTTTCAGGAGGCCACTGCAGCAGGGCCTGAGGACAGCTGATACTGTAGCAGGGGATGAGAGAATTGGCCTCTGGCGGGTTGTGAGGTAGCCCATGGGCTCTTCGGTCAGTGTTCATTAGTTCATTCCACAGACTGACAGACAGGGCTGGCATGTAGCTCAGCGGTGGAGCACCTGCCTAGCACAAAGCCCTGGGTTCAATCCCCGGCACTGCCCCCCCCACAAATCAAATTGCCAGATAGCTGACATGACTTATGAGCACTCAGGATACACCAGTGGACTAAACAGAGGTCATTATTGAGGGCTTACCTTCTTGTAGGACAGTGCAGATGAAAGCATAAAAACCTAATGAGTAAATGTGTAGTGTGACAGTGGGTCCAGGGGCTGGGGTCAGGGTGGGGACAGTTGCTGTCTTAAATAGCCATGGTCTGGGTGACTTACAGGGAAGGATTTAAAGAGCAGAGATTTAAAGCAGCTAAGGAAGCCATCCATGGGAATAGCATTTGGGCAGGCACAGGAACCTTCGAGAAGCTCTTGGCTAGGAGTGAGAATGGAAGGTTGAGGTGCTGGGAAGGAGTGAAGGGCGAAGGCCTTTCTCGGGGCTGAGTGGGAGACATCACAGCCAGTCTAACAAGGTCCGGGGCAGACCAGCTCATGGAGGGCTACTAAGGCCACTTGTCTTTTTTTTTTTTTTTAATATTTATTTTTTAGGTATAGATGGACACAACAAATGCCTTTATTTTTATGTGGTGCTGAGAATCGAACCCAGATCCCACCCCTGCTAGGGGAGTGCTCTACCGCTGAGCCACAATCCCAGCCCCAGGCCACTTGTCTTTTTTTTTTTTTAAGAGACAGAGAGAGAGAGAGAGAGAATTTTTTAAATATTTTTTAGTTTTTGGCAGACACAACATCTTTGTTTATAGGTGGTGCTGAGGATCGAACCGGGCTGCACACATGCCAGACAAGCATGCTACCGCTTGAGCCACACCCCCAGCCCCGAGGCCACTCGTCTTAAAAGGGTTCCTCTGGCTTCTGAATTTAAACTTGCCTGGGAGGATGGTGTGGAGGGGAGGATGTGTGTTAGCTCACGCGGGGCTCAGATCTGCTGTTGGACTGTGTGGTAGCAGCGAGGTGCATGGTCCGATTTTGGCCACAGTTTTGAAGATGGAGCCCACAGAGGCTCTGGGAAGACAAGTATTCCTCCAGGTTGTTAGAACCCAGGGATACTACTGCCTCAGAAAGAAGACTGCTAGCCGTCAGCCTCTGTGGGACCACGTAGGGAGGCTGGCAGAGGTGGGGCTCAGGCTGGTTCCCAGCTGTGACCTCAAGCACAGAGCTGTGTGGGCTTATGGCCGGGGGTGCCTTCTCCTGAGAGCCTCTGTGCTGGAAGGGGATTTTTGGGCTTGTTCTCTGCGTGTTCACCAGCTGGGGTCTCACAGGTCATGTGGTGAGCCATGGCCAGTCCCAGGACACATCTTCATCTCTGCTGTGCAGCTCTTATCAGTGGTGGTCAAAGAGGGCCTCGGGTGAGGGAGAGCTAGGAAACCCTCTCAGCCCCCACACCCCTGTGGCTTCTCCTGGCAGGAAACACACTGGGGAGAAACCCTTTGAGTGTCCCAAATGTGGGAAGTGTTACTTTCGGAAGGAGAACCTCTTGGAGCATGAAGCCCGGAATTGCATGAACCGCTCAGAACAGGTACTTGGGAGCTGACCCAGGTACTTGTGGGCAGGGGCACGCTGGCCCATGTCTTGGTGCTATCTGGGAAGGGCCCAAGTAGGAGACCATCTCTGATGATGACTGTAAAAATAGCTGCAGGGTCCTTGGATGTCATCAGGTCCACACTCTGGTACAAGTGGAATGTAGGCCTCCAGGGAAGGAGGGACAACCCCTGAAAGGACATTTTGGGAGGCATTTTGGGTTTACCTGCTGAGGCCCCTGGCCCAGCTCTACCCTCAGTTTTGGAGAAGGAATGGCTCCTGGGAAGGCGCTTCCGGCCACTTTGCCCACCCATCCCACAGTTGTCCCCTTGGGTGGGGTCTGGCTAACTGCTACCCTTATCCTCCCAGGGGCCTGTTGGTTGCAGCTGAGGCCAGGGACTGTGGGTGAGGTCGTTTGGTCCCTGTACCCAGCCTGTCTGGGCCTGAGGTGGGCAAGCCTTTCTCAGCACATGGTAGTTTGTAGTGCCCAGTGATGGTCAGGGCAGGTGGGTTACATGTTGCCCTCTCCCACCCTAGCATCCCCCCGCCCCAGGCAGACTCTTCCCAGCAGCAAGTGGAAGCCCCAGCAGAGGCTGCTGTCACAGGCAGAGGCTCCCCCTGATGCTGGCCCTGCTTGCCCCTCACACTGCCAGGTCTTCACATGCTCCGTGTGCCAGGAGACCTTTCGCCGGAGGATGGAGCTGCGGGTGCACATGGTGTCCCACACTGGGGAGATGCCTTACAAGGTCAGGCTCAGTCTGTTCCCAGAGCTGAGGGCCTGGGTGGGGTGGGTGCTGGCCCCAGGATCCTTCCTGCTGAGCCTTTGCCTGGTGCCCTTATCCTCCCAGAGGCCTACCCCTTGACATGGGTTCAGAAGCCTACCTTCTCTCCCCATCCACTGACCTCCATCTGTGGGTGGTGCCCCTGGCCACAGTCTCACCTCCAGGGTCTTTTTGGGCCTGTCTCTTTCCATAGGGGGCATGGCATGGACAGCTCATAACAGCTTCCTTCCCCTCAAGCCATCTTTCACACCAGATCAGGGACCCTCCTTGCTCTTGGACTGGGCCCTGTCCATATCATTCTACTCATCTTACCCAGTGGCCAGGGTTCCCTTGGTGCAGGCTGCCCTGGAGTTGACTGTGGGCCTGTTTTCCAGTGTTCCTCCTGCTCCCAGCAGTTCATGCAGAAGAAGGACTTGCAGAGCCACATGATCAAGCTGCACGGAGCCCCCAAGCCCCATGCAGTAAGTGTCAAGACAGGGCTGGGCCCAGCATTCTCTGAGGTGGGATGAGCAGAAGCATGGCAGCTGTGGCCATACAAAGTTGGGGGGCCTGTGGGGATCCTAGGCAGCCCCATGCTGTTCTCACCTGGTCCTGGGCCCTCTGCTGTCCCCCTTACCCCACAGTGTCCTACCTGTGCCAAGTGCTTCCTGTCACGGACAGAGCTGCAGCTGCATGAAGCTTTCAAGCACCGTGGGGAGAAGCTATTTGTGTGCGAGGAGTGCGGGCACCGGGCCTCAAGCCGTAATGGACTGCAGATGCATATCAAGGCCAAGCACAGGTGTGGGTCAGCCCATCTTCTCCTGGGGTCTGGCCCTGCTGCCTGCAGCTGGGCCAGGAAGGTAGCATTTGCTTACATTCACAGGGATGTGTGTGCTTCTGTCCTGAGTCCTGTGGGACAAGCAAGAGCTTGCTAAGGTGCAGGAGCTGGGGAGGGGCTTCAGGCCAAGACGAGGCACTGTATCTCTTGGGGCAAATTTTTATTTTCTTGTGACTCCCTGCTCCATAGACTCCTTTCTTTTCTTTCCTTTTTTTTTTTTTTTTTTTGGTGCTGGGGATTGAACCCAGGGCCTTGGGCTTGCGAGACGAGCGCTCTACCAACTGAGCTACACCCCCAGCCCCTTCCATAGACTCCTTTCTGTTGGACAGTGGTGGGGTCCCTTTCCGGTACCAACCAAGCCCTCCTGCTCAGCATATCCTAGCTGGAGCAGGGTGAGGGGGGCCTCTTCCCTCTGTGATGGCCTTGCCTTGTCTCCCTACCCAAACAGGAATGAGCGGCCATATGTCTGCGAGCTCTGCAACCACGCCTTCACTCAGAAGGCCAACCTCAACATGCACCTGCGCACGCACACAGGCGAGAAGCCCTTCCAGTGCCATCTGTGTGGCAAGACCTTCCGCACCCAAGGTGAGGCAGGCCCATCACCTCCTTGTCTTGGGGCTAAGGCCAGTGCTGAGCCCCTACCTTGTCCCCACAGCCAGCCTGGACAAGCACAACCGCACCCACACAGGTGAGAGGCCCTTCAGCTGTGAGTTCTGTGAGCAGCGCTTCACCGAGAAGGGGCCCCTCCTGAGGCATGTGGCCAGCCGCCACCAGGAGGGCCGGCCCCACTTCTGCCAGATCTGTGGCAAAACCTTCAAAGGTACTTGGGGGTGCCCAAGGCTGGGCCATCTGTTTCTTGCTGACCCAAGTGGGAGGGTGTCCATAGAGGTGGGGGGCGGCAGAGGCCTAGGGACGCTCCTCAGCTGCTGAGCCTCCCTGCCAGCAGACATCTTCTGTCTTCAAGTGCCTGCCGGGGCGAGTGGAGCTGCTGACAGTGCAAGTGGAGCTGGGGCTCCCCAGGGGCCTGGTCAGTTGTGACCTCAGGGAGGTGTTGTAGAGCCTGGCAGAGCCTGGCCCCAAGTAGTGGGGGGACCCTTGCCCAGGGCCTCCTGCTGGGTTTCCTCTTGGGCCCTGGGATCCTGGCCTGCAATCTCAGGCATATCTCTGCCATGTTTCCCCGGCTCCTGATACCTGTGGCCCTGTCACTCCTGCAGCCGTGGAACAGTTACGTGTGCACGTCAGACGGCACAAGGGAGTGAGGAAGTTCGAGTGCACTGAATGTGGCTACAAGTTCACCCGGCAGGTAGGTGGCAGGGGCGCCCAGGGTCTCCTCTCCCTCCCCCAGGCTCTGCCCCATCCCTGAGCTCTCACTCCCCGCAGGCCCACCTGCGCAGGCACATGGAAATCCACGATCGGGTGGAGAACTACAACCCACGGCAGCGCAAGCTCCGCAACCTGGTCATTGAGGACGAGAAGATGGTGGTGGTGGCCCTCCAGCCACCTGCAGAGCTGGAAGTGGGCTCGGCTGAGGTCATTGTGGAGTCGCTGGCCCAGGGCAGCCTGGCCTCCCAGCTCCCTGGCCAGAGACTGTGTGCAGAGGAGAGTTTTGCTGGCCCCGGTGTCCTGGAGCCCTCACTCATCATCACAGCTGCTGTTCCAGAGGACTGTGACACGTAGCCCACCCTGTCTGCTTGGTCCCAGCCAATAAATCACATGGCTTTGGACTGGATTATTTTGGCCTGCCCAACTGTCTGTTTCCTGATGCCCTGGAGACAGTCAATGCTGCTTTCTTCACCTGTGTTCCTGCTGGTGCCCTGTCCCGTCCTCTGGACTTAGCAGCTTCCTCAGCTCCTCAGCTGAACAGGACATCATGGGGGCAGCCTTGGGTGCCAAACCCCTGGACTTGGTTTTTCCCACATCTGTCTTCTGCCCCTTTTTTTTCCTTTATCCTGCCCTCTGTTCTTTCAGGATTTTAGAGCTGGTAGCATTGGCCAGAGTTGGTAGTGTTCCTGATTTAGGGGTGACATCAGGTAGAATTCATTCCTAAACTTCTGTGGAGTAGTGGCCCATGATGACGTCCTCACTGGCTGGAGCCAAGATACTGGCCCAATTCAGGAGTATCCGAGCTTGCCTGGGGACCTGAGGAAGGCCAGGCTCCTGGCTAAGCAGGCTCAGCCTGGCTGGCAGCATACCAACAGAGGGACATGTCCCTTAGGAGGGCCCTAGCTTGGTCTAAGAGGCCTGGGTTATAGAAGAGGCCAGGCCTTGAATGGAGAGGGGCCAGGTTCTGCAGCCATGGGGTGCTGAGAGCTATGGAGGACAAGCCCTCAGGTGCTCAAGTAGATTGCCTGTGTTAAGTTTCTTCCCAACTCCTTTTTATAGCCCTGTGACCCTGGGCAAGTTACTGCTTCCTCTCCATCTTTTAATGGGATTAGTATCACGCTACAAACTTCACAGAGGATCAAATGAGAGCTCACTGGATAATAAACCACTGCAGAATGTACTTGGGGGCTAGGGGATCTGTTTTCGAGATGTCTCACAGAGGTGCAGATGCGCTGGGTCCTCTCCACTGGCCACTTGGGCTATCACACAGCCTGGTGGCTGGGTGCCAAAAGCATACATCCCAAAGGCCAAGGCCACAGGGTCCTTCATGCTCTAGCACTGGAAGTCACATGGCTTCACCTGTGTTCATTCTGTTGGTTGAGGCAGTTGCCAGTCTGCTCCAAGACTGAAGAGGAGGGGACATGTACTCCCTGGCCACTTACAGGATGGGTGTCAAACAATCTGTGGACACCTTTATAAACTGCCCCACCTACAGAATAGTCCGAATCAGAGGTCACTGGTTCAAATGCTCATGACCCCAGTGACCAGAGCTTGGCACTGCTGAAGTCCCATCACAGGAAGATTCCTGGAACACAATCCTCTTAGAGCTGGAGACTAGGGAAATGAGGTGCTGGGTTAGAACTCGGCAGTAGAGCGCTTTCCTGGCACATGTGAGGCACTGGGGTTGATCTTCAGTGCCACATAAACATAAAATAGGCTTCAAAAAAATATGGGGTTGGGGTTGTGGCTCAGTGGTAGAGCACTTGCTTCACATGTGTTAGGCACTGGGTTTGATTTTCAGTATCACATATAAATGAATAAAAGGTACATCAACAGCTAAAAAACATATTTTAAAAAAATGTTTTAGATTCAAGACCCAGCTACGTTTATTTTTATTTTTGTACTTGGGATTGAATCCAGGGGCACTTTCCCACTGACCTACATCCCAGCCCTCTTATGGCCTTGATATATTGCTGAGGTTGATCTTCAACCTGTGATTCTCCTGCCTCAGCCTCCTGAGTAGCTGGGATCACAGGCATGTGCCACTGTACTTGGCCCACTTTCCTTTTATTCCTCGACCGTTGGGACCTCAGAAGTAATAAAGGTAGTATTCAAGTGTAGTAATTACACTCCAGGTCTGCCTCTTTCCTATGTAGGTTATAAACTGCTTCACATCTGTTCTGGAAAGGGGTGTGTTGGTGCACACCTGTAATCCTAGCAACTTGGGAAACTGAGGCAGGAGGATTTCAAGCTTGAGGCCAGCTTGGGCGATTTAGTGAGATTCTGTTTCAAAAGGGCTGGAAAATAATAAATAAGCAAACAAACAAACATAAATAAAAAGGGCTGGGGATAGAGCTCAGTGGTGGAGCACTGGCCTGACATGTGCGAGGTCCTCTATGTTAAGGCTTCTGTCTTCTCAAGCCAAGTTATCCTGCAGAGAGGAACCGCCATTCTGCACTACCAGGAGGGCTGAAGAGCTTTGGAACGGGAGGTGGCCAGTCCTGGAGATCAGAGATGCAGCCACCCCTGCCCCTTCCTTTCTTTGGCTTGATCTCCTGTGAACTGAAATGGGAAGGGCCGGGAAAGCTCTGTAAAGGGCAGCCACCCCAAGACCCCTGGCACTGGGACTCTCCCCTCTGCTCCTGTTCTCTGCACTGCTGGCTTCAGTCCAAAGGTTCCCCAGAGCAGGATAAAGGTAATGACACACCAAACATAGGAAATAGCTTTATTTCAAAAAGTATCGAAGGCATCCTAAAACCTTAGACAGGTTTCTCAACATTCATAAGCCTAGAGAACAGACAAAAATAAATAGCAAATTGTTCCCACCCCTGGGGCAGGACTGGAAGGAGGGTGTTCCTTACTGTGAGTCTCTTGAGTCATATAAATATAGAATATGTTCTAGATCAGCATTAAATACTAGTCACTTTAGTTTTCATAACTTAATGTCTTATAGACAGAAAAGTTCTATACATGTAACACATGGGGACAGTCCCATAGCCAGGTGTCCCAGCCTCTGTCCCAAAGTCTGTGTAGAGACCTCTGGTGGGGACCACCCAGTGACAAAGGGAAAGCAGGAACAGAGGGTCTGGTGCTGGACCCCAGCTGGGTCCACGGGTGGGAGGGGCCTGATCCTCGTCACCACTCTTGGTCTTTCTCAACCCACACTCCTGATGGTGGACACCTGGGTATCTCTGGACCAGACAGGAGAGGGACACAGACCAAGCCCCCTCTCTCCTGCACAGGTGCCCCCAGACAACGGGGTAAGCCAGCCACCATGAAGCAGCAGTGAGCAGGAGTCCAGAGCTCTTCCTTGAAGGCTCCATCCCAGAAGATGACTTGCCACAAGAGTGGCTCTGTCTCCAGGCAGAGTGGACTGGGCACACTCTGGCACTGAGTACACACTCGGGGCCTTCTCTGCTGACAGACAAGCCACCTCACATGGGAAGGACAACCCCTGGGCCCCTCAGCAGCCTCAGGGAAGCCAGGCAAGGGCCACGGGGAGACAGCTCTAGAGCGGAGGAGGGGGAGCTCAGTGAGGGGGTTACTTGGCTGGGGAAGAGGAGGCCAAGGCAGAAGCCAGCACGGAGCTTCAGGGGTGTGCTGCCTGCCTGGCAAGTGCTCAGTAATGACTGGTGGTGGCTTCCCATGGTCAAGAAGAGCTCTGAGCTGCGGCCACTCCAGCCAGGGGATTCCAGAACACAGCTTTCTAACGAGGGCACCTGCAGCACGTGACACCGTACAAGGGAACAGGCAGGCCAGACAGGGACTTCCCAGAAGCCCTGCCACCTGGCCAGCAAATGGTCTTCGGTACCACTCGCTAAGAGATGGTGCCAGGGCTGTTGTGGCAGGAACCTGCTGCACAGCCAAGCCACCAGGGAAAGGCAGCCCTGGAGCCTTGCTTCCTTCCACCTCCTGAGGGAGTCTTGATCCCCTTCCTACAAAGGGAGGGGAGTGGCAGACCCAAGCACAGGCCACGGGGGCTACCTGAAGGGGCTCAATCCCCTAGTCCACGGAAACATATCACTTCCAACAGAAAAACGGGGCCTTCCCAAGCTGTGGTGTTTTCCAGGAGCTCCTCAGGAGTCCAGGCGGCCTCCATTCCTGCAGAAAGCTCTGGCCAAAAAATCCAAACAAAACTGACCAGGACTGGGTCCGTGGCTCAGTGGCAGAATACTTGCCTAGCATGCAAAGCCCTGATCTCAACACTGCAACCCCCACCCCCAAACAAACCCTGACCTTGTCTCTAGAATACCCGCCTCCCACTTCTTTTAACGGTCAAACTGCATTTCAAACTTGGAACCAACTGCTGAGGCCATGGTACCCAGGGCTTCCTTAGAAGCAAAAGGACCACTGACTCAAGGCGAGCTAGGGCTTTGCAGCTGTCCATTCGGCCAGTGTCAGCAACAAATGCCCAGGGCCTCCCAGCAAGGAGCTACAACCTCACATTGGGGGCTTCAGTCCACTTCTCCAGTCTCCCCTCCGCCAGCCAGGACAAAGCCCTGGAGGAGGACACACAGGCCAGTGGAGCAGGGAGACCCGGCATCTGTCCTACTGTATCCTTGGGAACAGCTCAGTGTGCTGCTCTGGACCCCTCTGGGCTCCTACTCAGTCCCCAGACCCTGTGCTCACCTGGCGGCAGCCCACCTCCACTCTGGTGTGAGATCCCAGTGGGAGCGAGGAGCAGACCCCCTCTATCTGGGGAGCTGGCCCACTGGGACACCCAGCACTGGTCAGAGTGTGGGACCCTACTACAACCATCGTCTCCTGGTTTCTGATGCTACAGGCCCAAATAGGGCCTGCAGGAAGGTAGGGGCCATTCCCAGACCCTCACAGGAAGCCCCCTGGCCCTGTGTTCCCAGGGTGGGAGAAGTGGTGCAGGGAGTGTGTGTGTTTGCCGCACGGGTGAGTCGGAAGCCACGGGGTATGGATGACCTCTGGGAGCCACAGGTGTGCCAGCAGGGTTCTTCCTGGACCATGGGAGGGGCATTCATGACGGGCCTTGGCCCCAGCAGCCGTGACTTGGGTTCCCAGTGCACAGAAATCCTCCAGGCAATGGATCCTGGCTTCAGTGAGTCCTCAAGAGCCTGTGCTCTGCCTGGTGAGACCACCCTGACTTAGGCACAAAGGAGGAGCTGCTACCCCTGCGAGGTGCTGGGTTCCCTGCACCAAGGCCCTCCCGGGCCAGGCCAGGGCTAGTGCAGTTCTTCAGGGTTCCGCAGTGGCCGAAATCGGCCCGCATCCACGTCATTGCTGCCACTGTCCAGGTCAAAGCCGCGCCCACCCAAAGGTGTCTGGGGCATGAATTGGCGGAAGATGCTGACGCTGCCATGCCAGAAGGTGGGCTCCGGGAGCCGCCCCACCACACTCCACGCCCGAGCCTCTGGGTCATATGCTTCCACCACGTCCGAGAGCTCAAACGTGTTGTCATATCCCCCGGACACGTACAGCTTCCCTCCCAGGACGGCCAGGCTGCCCCCTACATGCACCTGTGGGCCAAGGGGGATGGGTGAGTGGAAGCTGGCAGCCAGGGCAGGGAAGACCCTCTACTTCATGCTCTCCTCTGCCAGGAAGGTATCGGGGACCTGGGCAGATCAGCAGTCCCCCACCAGCCCCTCACCAGGGGTCGCCTGGGCACTTCCTAGACACAGTTCCAGGAGCTGTCTCGGCCAACTTCCCAGGAAACGCGGTTGGGACAGACCAATGCCCTTCCACACCTCAACTAGGAAATAGGGCTCCCAGGGTCACATGCAGTGCCCAGGCCTGGCAGGCGGTCCTCTCCACAGTGGCCGGGGCAGCTGCCACAGCACCGCCTCCTGTGTACAGGTCGCAGGTGGACTTCCTCGCGCTCTCTTCATCTGGGCAACAGAACCTCTAGGGCCGGCCCTACTCTTCTTCCCACCTCTAAGACAGGGAAACTGGCTCATGCGGCTCACAGTGGCAGAGCTGGGACTTGACCCAAAGCCTGGACAACGCCACTGAGCCTGCCCAGCACCAGAGTCTTAGTGCTCCTCTTCCTAACAAGCAGAGAAAGAAGGGACGCCTTGACCAGGAGTGGCAGCAGTCTGAGTGTCCCAATCAGAGCGCACAGCAGCTGTCCAATGAATGGGACCCTAAGGTCGGCTCCTCAAGAACCAGCTGAGGCGGCTCGGCCTCCAGAAGCCTCCTGTCTGACCTCACCCTGCCCTAGCAGGGCTGCTGGCACCCCATAAACACACCAAGCACTCCCTGCCCTGGGGCTTGTGCACCTGCTGTCCCTCTAAGGTGACCCTGTTTCCCTCCCTCACTGCCTTCTGCTCTCTGGCTCAGAGCAGGTACTCAGCAAGTCTAAAGGACCAACTCAGTAAACGGTGGCCCTGGGATCTTATCGAACACCAGTCTCAGTGAGCCTCAAGTGCAAAACAGGACGACACCCAGCTTCTCTGAACTGAGATGGTTCCCAGAGAGGGCAGAGCCCCACCCACATGGCTGCTCCCCGAGACTCATCACAATGACACGCGGGTTGCAGACCCAGGACAGGCCTGCGCTCACAATGCTGGCACCGCTTCAGAGTTACCTGATTCATAGATGGGATCTTGTCCCACTCGTTCTTTACTGGGTTGTACACGTCCACCTCAGCAGAGTCATCCCTATGGAGGGAAGGAGGGGGCAAACAGCTGGTCAGAGCAAGGAGGAGGCTCCTAGGGTAGCAAGGGACAGAGTCCACAAGGCTCCTCTACTGAATTTTGTTTCCCATCCCACTCCTAGTACTGGAGATGGAACTGAGGGTGCTCTACCACTGAGCCACATCCCCAACCCTTTTTATGACCATCTTGAGATGGTCTCACTAAGTTGCCTCCAACTCGCCACCCTCCTACCTCAGCCTTCTCTTTTGCTGAAGTTACAGGCATGTGCCACCTACCCAGCTGTGACTTGGAGTTTTGTTTTTTTTTTGGGGGGGTGGGTACTGAGGATTAAACTCAGGGACACTCAACCACTGAGCCACATCCCAGCCCAATTTTGTATTTTATTTAGAGACAGGATCTCACTGAGTAGCTTAGGGTCTTGCTTTTGCTGAGTCTAGCTTTGAACTCGTGATCCTCCTGCCTCAGCCTCACGTGCTGCTGGCATTACAGGCATGCACCATTGTGCCTGGACAACTTGGGAGTTTTTTTTTTTTTAAGAGAGAGTGAGAGAGGAGAGAGAAAGAGAGAGAGAGAGAGAGAATTTTAATATTTATTTTTTAGTTTTCGGTGGACACAACATCTTTGCTTGTATGTGGTGCTGAGAATCAAACCCAGGCCGCACGCATGCCAGGCGAGTGCGCTACCACTTGAGCCACATCCCCAGCCCCTAACTTGGGAGTTTTTGATGCCATATGGCAGCTCTCTCAGTGGGAGACCCCATCCCCACTGTCTTAGAGAGTTATTTCAGGCTCTAAGGCTAGAACCCAGTCTTGCTCCCTGAACCCAGAGGTCACACCGTAGGATACCTGCAGCCCTTTGGTGAGTCCTACCAGCCAGCATAAAGCAGCTCTCCCTTATGACAGTCCTGGTAGATTGTTGATGGACCTTAATTTATTTGTATGTGGTGCTGAGAACTGAACCCAGTGCCTCACACATGCCAGACAGGCGCTCCACCACTGAGCCACCATCCCAGCCCCTCTTTCAGATCTTGAAGTTCCTTCCCACCCTGGGCTTCCCAACCACCCCCACCCTGCCTCGGTCTCCTCACCCTCCCAATTCTGATCTGAGCCCCGCTTTTGGGAAAGCCTTCGCTGGCTGACTAGTCCTGGACTGGCCTCTGCCCTCCACATCACTGTGAGCCTGACCCTGTCTTACTCACTGCTGACTAAATCCTTGGTGCCCAGCTGGACCAATACAGTCACGGGGATGAGGGCATCAGCACCCTTCCTCCTGTTTGACACCCTACAATAGAAGGTGTGAAAGCACGGCCTTGGACAGCAAAGGTGGCGAGAAGAAAAACAGCAACAGTAATGATTAATAACAGAGGTCAGGGGCTGGGGCTGGGCTCAGCGGGAGAGCGCTGGCCTTGCATGCAAGAGGCCCCGGGTTCCATCCTCAGCACCACATAAAAATAAAGATAGATATTGTGCCCATCTACAACTAAAAAAATATTAAACAAACAAACAACAACAACAACAACAACAAAAAAAAAAAAAAAAAAACAAAGGCCGGGGGTCAGCAAAAAGGCCAGACAGCAAATATTTTAGATGATCTCTGTATCAAGCTGTCACTGCCATGCAAAACCAGTCACAGAGGTTCTGAAACAGAAGGGCTGGCTGTGCTCCAGTTAAACTCTACAGAACAGAAACTTGAACTTCATACGGGTTTTCATGTCTGGAAAGCAGGACACTTGTGTTGAGCCCTCCCCCTACCCAACGATTTCAAAATGGGAACCCACTCAAGTTTGTGGGCCCTAGGACGATGGTCATTAAATATGGGGACCTGCTCAGCTGTTCCCACCTCTCACCCCCTTTTCCAGCAGACACAGGACCTGCAGACAGAAGGGGCTGGACTAGATGGGGCTCCCCCGGTTCCTGCACTGCACCCTAACCAAGCAGCCACCTTTTACAGGACCGCTGCAGGACAGGAGCCACAGGGCAGAACCCCCTCCCCTGGTCACAGAGGAGGGAGGAGGAGCCGCAGCCTCTACACAACACCGGCTGTCTCCGTGGGGATGGCAAGTGGCCCATAGGCACTACCCAGAGATAAGTGGTATTTTGGGCAAGAGGTTATATGGTCCTCGAAGAGCCCACGTGTATAAGCAGGGCGTTGGTGGGTGGGAGGAACAGGGTGCAGTCCCTGGGCCCCAGGTCTTGCCCCACTCCCAGGTCCTTCTCTTTCTCCTTCCACAGCCTCTACTCAGGCCCAGGCCAGCTCCCAAGCCTCCTGGCAGGCCATCCCCCTGTTCCGCACCCTGGGGTCCGGGCTGAGGACTGCCGCCTCCCACATGCCCCCAGCCTGAGTAAGAGCTGGCAGAGGCCACGCCCCCCGTTGCCACAGGAGTGGCCCAGCAAGGGGAAGGGGAAAGCGGGTAGGTCTCAGGAGACAGCAGCACTTGGGTACTTCCAGTTCTAGGACCACAGGACAGAGAGGACATTCTCAAAGGCACTTGGCCTAGAACCACTGCCGAGGGGCTGAAGGGAAGTTTCTGGCATTCTGAGAGTTGTATTTATAGCCATCCCCACCCCCTCTTTGAAGACACTTCCAAGATGCCTGGGAGGGAGGAGGGTCAGGCAGTTTTATAACAGGACCAGACCTGGCTGAGATTCCAGGGCTTTCTCAGAGTAGGCCTTTGGCATATGTCGACGCAGGCCCCTGAGCCACTGTATGACCAGCAATGGACACCTTTCCCCCTCTGTTGCTCACCTTGAGCGAGAGTCTCCTGTTTCCAGGGTGAAGCAGACAGAGGCCAGTGCTGTTCAGGCCTTGGGCATTTACCCCCTGTTCAAAGTCCCAGGGGGAAAGGGGGCAAAGGGGACTGTCATTCATGCTCCCTCCTTCCTTCCTGGTCCCACAGTTTCAGGTAGGCTCTAGGCCAGGAAAGGGAGCAGCAAATGCAGGAACGCACCCCATGTGTGCGTGCACACACACACACAGTACTGTGTGCATGCAGGGAGGCCACTCAGCGGCCAGGAGGGCCATCTGGCGTAACCAGTGGACAGAGCTGATGATTTCGCTCACATGTGCTAGACTAGCAGATGCCCAGTGACCCACTGGCTGCCTGTCTCTGCTCTGAGCTGCCAGGGCTGAAGCTCTTTTTCTAAAAGAACCCAACTCACCACCCATTAAGAAAACCAGAGCTGGGTGCAGTGGTGCACGCCTGATTCCTAGCAGCTCGGGAGGCAGAGGCAGGAGGATTGCGGGTTCAAAGCTAGCCTCAGCAAAAAATGAGGCACTAAGTAACTCCGTGAAACCCTGTCTCTAAATAAAATACAAAACTGGGCTGGGGATGTGTCTCAGTGGTCGAGGGCCCCTAAGTTCAATCCCCAGTACCAAAAAGAAAAGAAAACCAGGCCAGGCATGGTGGCATACACCTGTAATCCCAGCAACTTGGGAAACTGAGGCAGGAGGATCGCAAGTTCAAGGCCAGCCTCAGTAATTTAATAAGACCCTAACTAACTTAGTGAGACCCTGTCTCAAAAATCGTTAGGGGGGCTGGGGATGTGGCTCAAGTGGTAGCGCGCTCGCCTGGCATGCGTGCGGCCCGGGTTCGATTCTCCCCGGGTTCGATTCTCAGCACCACGTACAAACAAAAGATGTTGTGTCCGCCGATAACTAAAAAATAAATATCAAAAATTTCTCTCTCTCTCTCTCCTCTCTCACTCTCTCTTTTAAAAAAAAAAAAAAAAAAAAAAAAAAAATCGTTAGGAAAGATCTGGGTGCAGCTCAGAGGGAGAGTGCTTGCCTAGCACGCTCAGTCCCTAGTAGCATGTAGTGCATGTGCACACACATGCACATGCACAAATGCCAGACACACAGGGCCTCGGGCATGTGGGAACTCACCTGACGAAGTACATGAGTCCATTCAGAGTCACAGTCTTAGGCGCAAAGGACCAGGGTGGGAGCTGACCGCAGTCCACCAGTGACCACAGGTCGGTGTCTGGGTGGTAGCACTGCATCACCATAGTCTCCTTGCCGGCCAGGGAGCCGATGGCGTAGAGACGTCCACGGCAGGCCGTAGTGGAGCAGTTGTCCATGGGGTAGGTCATGGGCTGCAGGGCCTCCCAGGAGTCAGTGGCGTGGTCATAGCGCTCCGTGCTATCTGCAGCCACCACATACAGCAGCCCATCCAGCACAGAGGAGCTGTGGTACTCCCGGGCCTTCAGCATGGGTGCTACCTCCGTCCACTCATTCACACTGGAGTTGTACCTCCACACACAGTCGTAGAGCCGTGAGCCATCCGAACCGCCTGCCAGGACGCACAATGGGCAGATGGTCAGCTCACTCGGGGCGAGTCACCTACCTGTGCCTTCCTGAAGTGCCAGGGCCTCTCCCTGGAGAGGAATTCACCTCAGGGGCCTTCACCCGGGAAATGCAAGTGGCCAAAGGTCAGAAGCTCTGGGCTTTGGTGGGGACCACTGCCATAGTGCACACCTAAGCCCTGGGCACTCTGCTGAATATGCAGGCAGCCTGTCAGGACCCACCCCCACCCAACACCAACAACACCAACAGGTTATCTGGTTACTTCTCCTGGGTGGCCACAAAGCATAGATTTTGTTCACCAAATTCTACCCTTCCTGGGCACTCTCTAACCAGGGCTCTGCCAGAACAAGGTGAGAGGAAACCCAGGCTGTGAGCCAGAGACCTAACCAAAGATCATGCTATCAGGGCGCTTCAGGGTTCTGGTGTTGGGGCAGGTTTCAGGGGTGGGTTTCATTTGAAAAATTCATCCATCTGTACAAGTATGATGTATGCTCTTCTAAGGAATTCTGGGGACTGCCTCCCCTGGCCTCCGAGGTCGGTGCCACAGGCAGGGCAGGATTGGAGACACCTTCTGTCTCACAGTCCTGAGCTGTGGAAGGGAGAAGACATTCTTGTAAAGCTCCATCTGGGCCTGTACCTTCCTCCCAGGTGCTGGGGCAAAGGCAGCTGAAATCAGCTTCCTGGCCCCCAGGAAATTCCCAACTGCCAGGCCAGCTGAATGGAATGACCCAGCCACCTGCCTGAAACCCAAAGGATTAGCTGCTCAGCTGTGACATTTGTGGAAGGGCATGCAGAAGCTGGGGCAAGTCTGGCCAGTTCTTGGAGGGAGTTCTCTGCTCAAAGCCACATGTCAGACTTCAGAGGGGATGGAGATGGGTGGCAGTTGGGGACATGGTCCCCAAACAAAAAAGGGCCAACCTCAAATTGGAAAGAGGGATATATTCTGACAAATATCAACAGAGGGTCAGCTGGCTGCCTGCCAGACAGCCGGCCAGGAAGAGTGGCAGACCCCAGGACATCCCTGGGCTGGGGCATGGCTCAGAGTAAATTCTCTCCTGAACGTGCCAGGCTGGGGCACAGCCACTGTGATAAACCAGCTGGAGCCTCCCTGCCTGATAACAGCACCAGAGGCCTGCCCTAGTCATTTCTTTCCTTATATAGCAGTCACAGGCCGCCCCTGCTTGCCCCACAGAAAGGGGTAGACTCCCTCCTGTTTGAAAAGGGATTCATCCTTAATAAAAAACGTGGTAAAAGCCCAGGACTGGGTCAGGCTGGGGCCCGCCCACCATGACTCGGCAGTGTTTTGGGGTTTGAGCCAAGTAACTGGAAGAAAACCTAACACGTGATGGTGTTTACAGTGGCAGGCCAGCTCAGCCTAAACACCATGTGACCCACAGCCCCGTGGCTAGGTGCAAGTCCCAAGAAACCTTGTCACTGGGGATAAAGCCAAGGAGTCAGGGGGCCCTGGTGGCCCAGCAGGGCAGAAATGTCCTGGCTGGGGAGAATGGGCGCCTCACCAGGAGTTAGCCTCCTGCGTGTCCCCACATTCCTTGCAGAGAAAAAGAAAGCATTCATTGTGTGGGTGAATGGCTGTCTCTTCAAACAGGAGGGAGGCACCTCCCGGGCCAGGCAGGCCCTACCGCACCAGGAACTGGGCCCACAAGCAGCTACTTGTCTCTGCTCACGTAAGGTGCACTTTTAGGTTGAAAGTAATTGGAGAAACGCAGTTGTCCAGGCTCTGGCTTGGACTCAGGTGGGCCCTCGAGTCCAGGTTCTGCGGCTGTCTCCTGGAAAGGTGGTGGGCTTCCCTTGGGCAGCCCCCAGCGCACTCACCCGTCACATAGATGTCATTGCCCAGAGCCACGATGCTATAGCCCCCGCCCAGGTGGTCGGGGAACTCAGCCAAGTAGCGCCACTGGCCCGTCTGTGGGTTATAGCAGTCAACCGTGACCAGTTCGTCGCAATCCTGGTCACAGCCTCCCACAAGCACGAGGATCTCAGCAAGGCCGGTAGAGGGGCGCGGGCGCATGCGGGGACAGGGCCCGCGGTCGTGGCGGTCGTAGCGCGCCGCCTGGAAGTCGCGCGCCTCGCGTAGTAGGCGCAAGCAGGGCGGGCAGCGCGCCACCAGCGGCTCAGCCTCGACGTGCGCCAGCAGGTAGAAGCGGCGCACGAAGGGCAGGCGAACTGCCTCCAGCAGCTGTGGCCAGTGCGCGGCGCGGCGCGGTGGGTCCGCGCGCACCCAGCGTAGAGCCAGCTGGTAGGCCGCCTCCTCCTTGGGCACGCAAAGCCCGTCGTCGCGCAGGTAGCGCAGCAGGCGCGCGAGAGGCAACCGCTCCAGCTGCTCAGCACCCAGCTCGCCCACGTGGCGCAGGATGAAGCGCTGTGCCGCGCTCGCCAGCCCCGCGCAGCTGAAGGCCTCCGCGAAGTCCTGCATGTCCAGGCAGTTGGCCAGGTCGAGCTGCTGCTGCAGGAAGGTGCCGCACGCCTCCTTCACGGCCGGGAACTGCAGCAGGTCCGCGGCGCGCAACAGCGGCTCGGCGTTGTCGCCGCTCACCGCCACGCGGCCCGTGTAGCTGAAGTCCAGCAGCAGCTGCAGCATGTCGGGTGGCACGCCGTGCAGGCGCACCCGCTCTGCGCGGCTCTCGCGCAGCTGCCCAGCGAACATGGCGCGGAAGTAGGGGCTGGCGGCCGCCAGCACGGCGCGGTGCGCTGGGAAGTCGCGCCCGCCCGCCGCCTCCAGGGTCACGTCCAGGAACTTGCGCTCTGCGCGGAGCTGGCTCAGGCCGCGCAGCAGGCTCAGGGCGTGTGCGGGGTCCGAGAAAGGCAGCACGGCCAGGGGCGCCGGCCGCTCCATGGCACCTTCACCTCGGGACTCTAGATGCCGCGGCCGGGGCCTGCGGAGGGACGCGACGCGCTGGGCACCGCCGCTATAAGTACAGCCGGGCGCGGTGGCCTTAGTAGGCGGGGCTTGGAGGCGGGACGCCGATGGCAACGCCCAGTTAACCCCTCCGGGTTCGGTACGCCTCCCGTCAGCAGCCGGCTTGCGGCGCGGGCTTGCCACCCCCGCGCCGCGCCCGCCCCCGGCCCTCCAGGCTGAGTCACCGCCGCCCGCGCCCGCTCTCTCTCTCCGCCCTTCCGGGGCTTCCTGCAGCCTCCCGCCGGCGCCGTGCCGGGATCGGCGGGCGGCAAGCGCTGGCCTCCTGCGGCGGCCTTGCGCGTGCGGGGGTTGCTGACCTCAGGGTCCTGCCCACCACCCACCCTGGCCGCGCCGGAGGCGAGCTCGGCGCCCGGATTTGCGGCCACCCCTCTGGCGCCCATTCCTAACTGCGCTTCCCGCGGGTCCCCGGGAGGCTTCGTTCCCAAGCCTTTTGTTGTTTTGTTTTCGTGAGTTCCAGTAGTTCCTAGGATCGCTCGTTAACTCCATCAAAGGGCAGATTTAAAACGATAGGATTTATACAACTCAGGACCAAAGCACCAGCAAGCCTAAGGGTTTTAGGTGACTTTTTTTTCTTGGAGCATTTGTAAATGACCCGGGGCCAGATTTCAGGAATGTGCTCCACCGAGTTCCTGCCGGAGTTTCAAACCCAGCAACGCAGCCCTTATCTGCAGGCAGCGGGGAGGAGTAGCTGTATTTTCCCAGTAGACTCTAGGCTCCAGAGTCGCCCTCCCAAGGGAGGGCCTCCTCAGCCAGGACGTCCTAGGGGTCCAGAGACAGCTCAAGGTCAGATGAGGGAAGTGCCTTAAACTCCGCCTCACGGTCACCTGAGCGGTGGTGGGCAATGACGGAGAAAGGGATCTCCCTTATTTTAGTCACTTCCACAAATACAGTACCGCTTTGAGCGGTAACCCAAAGCGGGGGCGGGGGGGGGATGACCCCTCCCTTGGAAACCTTTTCTTTAGTTTAAGGTATGCATGCTCGGTTTCAAGAGGACCCTATTCAACCTCCAGTTCTCCGTTTTGCAGAGGAAATTTCGGATTTTTGTAGTTTACCAGCCCCCAGCCCCGCTTGGTGGGCCTCAATGAACGCATTCCTGCTGAAGGCAGCTGCGGGCCCCCTTGAGCCCCAGGGCAGGCCAGGCACCCTGGAGCCAGCTGTCAATCCTAATTGCCTGCTGGGTCGGCGCAGCCTCTTCGTGAGGAGACTGTATTCCATCTCTGAAATGAAACGCGTAGGGTTTCTCTTCTATTCCGGAACCTCTGTCACTTTGCCCTAAGAATGCTTCTGGGTCTAAATTTCAGGTCAGGTCTGGAAGCTGAGGCCTAAGTGAAAAACCATTCAGGTGCCCTGGCAGCTGCCTGTTGCCCATAGAAGGACTGTTCACATAGCTGTTGAGGGCAGCACAGCATTCCTGGGCCCAGGAGCCCAGCCAATAGCTAACTTGCACAGAATTTGTGACAGTTTCCAGCAGCCAGGAAGTGGGATGTTTGAAGGGAAAAGAACAACAGTCCCTGTGGGTCAGCTCTTCCACCTTTCATAAGTCTAGTGATTGAATCAGTGCTCTGTGGTTGAGAATTGTTACAGTGCCTTTTGTTGTTTGTTTGTTTTTACATTCCTAAATCTGAAGTTTTATTCAAGTTTTGAAGACGAATGATGTAGATATTTATTGAAATGGAAAGATGTTCATGCTATAGTGTCTGTGAAAAACATGAGATTACTTGTGGTATGATCCGATTTGCTATTTGTGTTCTTTTTTTTAAAAAAATATTTTTTTTAGTTGTAGGTGAACACAATACCTTTGTTTTATTTGTTCATTTTTATGTTGTGCCAGAGATTGAACCCAGTGCCTCACAGGTGCTAGGCAAGAACTCTACCACGGAGCCACAACCCCAGCCCATATATGTGTTCTTGTACTAATGAAAAAATTGTAAAGGTAATTTTTTGTCAAGGTAGGTAGGTTTGTTATATTCTTGCTTGGCTGCAATTTGTCTTTCTCTACTAAATATATATTACCTGTGTATTAAAGAATACATGTTCATTTGTGTACAACCAGAGAAATGAAAAGTTATACTCCAAAAAATAAAATAAAATAAAGCTGCAATCTAAAAAAAAGAATACAAGTTCAAAATAAAATTAAAAATTCAGGGATGGGGCAGGGTGTAGTGGTGCACACCTGTAATTCCAGCTACTTGGGAAGGGTCAGTTTGAGGCCAGCCTGGGCAAATTAGAAGGATCCTCTCTCAAAGTAAAATATAAAGGGCTGAGGGTACAGCTGAGTGGTAGAGCCTTTTCCTATAATGTGCCAAGATTTGGGTTTAGTCTCCAGTGGGGGTGGGGGGGATGGGATGAGGGAAGAATTTGAGGATTTAAACCATGTTCAGTTTATCACTGAGCCATATCCTTTTTTTTTTTTTTTTTTTTTTTAAAGACAGGGTCTTGCTAAGTTGCTAAATTGCTTGGAGCCTCACTGTTGCTGAGGCTGGCCTGAACTTTTCGATCCTCCTGTCTCAGTCTTGGAATTGCTGGGATTGCAGCCATGTGCCACTGTGCCTGGCTAAAGAATCAGTTCTTGAGGAAGAAAAAGCATATTTCTTGATTTCCAGGATCTGACACCTAACAGGCAAATGCTTGAAACCATGTATGTATGGAAGTCAGTAAAGGCACGTGGTTAGAATAGAAAGGCACAGATTTAGACCTATCAGCTGTGTTTGGAATTCTGAATAGCCTACCAACCCAGGCATGCTATTTAATTCCTCTTTTTCCTGTCAGTTCCTTGAGTTCAAAATGAGAATGTGAGAAATTTATTCACTATAGTGTGACAATACCACCAATATATTCAAGCTGTATTAATTATAGAGAAATTTATAAGCAAACTGTATTTATTAAGGTGATTTAAAGGGGCTGGGGATGTGGCTCACCTGGCAAACGTGCAACCCGGGTTTGATTCTCAGCACCACATACAAACAAAGATGTTGTGTCCACCGATAAATAAAAAATAAATATTAAAAAAAAAAATTAAGGTGATTTAAATCCCTGTTGGGGCTGGGGATGTGGCTCAAGCGGTAGCACGCTCACCTGGCGTGCGTGCGGCCCGGGTTCAATCCTCAGCACCACATACAAAGATTTTATGTCCACCAAAACTAAAAAATAAATATTAAAAAATTCTCTCTCTCTCTCTGTCTCTCTCTCTCTCTCTCCCTCTCTCACTCTCTCTTTAAAATAAATAAATAACTAAATAAATTCCTGTGAGATCATACAACAGTTTCATGTGGTGCAAATTCTATTGTTTGTGAGGAAGATTTTAAACTGCCAAATAAGCAGTAGTTTGTGGGCAATGCCTTTGTTTATAGATTAAAGTTTAAGATAAAACTTTTTTTAAATTTTATTTTTTTTTTTTTAGAGAGAGAGAATTTTAATTTTTTTTTTTTCCCCCCAGCGGACACAACATCTTTGTTTGCATGTGGTGCTGAGGATCGAACCCATGCCAGGCGAGTGCGCTACCGTTTGAGCCACATCCCCAGCCCAGTTCACATCTTCTAAAATCATGAAAATGTTCTTTGGGTAACTTGTTTATAATAATGTATAACTTAACATGTGATTCAACAAAAATGGTACTATTTAATTAAATATTTAAACTGTTTAATTTTGGTGTTTGAATTTCAGTTTAGACAAATAGGACAAGGAGTGACTAAGATCATTTTAAAAGCTATTACCTTTTTCAGGGCTGGGGTTGTGGTTCAGCGGTAGAGTGTTTGCCTAACATTTGCTAGGCCCTGGGTTTGATCCTCAGCACGACATGAAAATAAATAAATAAATAAGATAAAGGTATTGTGTCCAACTATAACTAAAAAAATAAATATTAAAAAAAGCTATTACCTTTTTACTTTTTGGCATTTCTTAAAATTTATTTTTTCTAGCTGGGTTTGGTGGTACACCCCTTTAATCCCAGTGACTCAGAAAACTGAAGCAGGAGGATCACAAGTTCAAGGCTAGCCTCAGTAACTTAATGAGACCCTAAACAACTTAGTAAGACCCTATCTCAAAATAAAAAATAATAAGGGCTGGGGTTGTTGCTTATTGGAAGAGTGACCCTGGGTTCAATCCCTACTGGGGGGGAAATATATATATATACACACATACACACATACATACATACACACACACAAACACACATATGTGTATATATTCCTTTTTATGTTCCCTATTTTACCTAAGTGAATTTAAGCACTCCAACATAGAATTTGAAGTGGGCAGGCAGGTTAGGGACGTGAATTTGTGGTAGGACCTGATTTTTTTTAAAATATTTTTTTTAGTTGTAGATGGACATAATATCTTTATTTGTTTTTATTTTATGTGGTGCTGGGGATCAAATCCAGGGTCTCATGCATGCGAGGCAAGCATTCTACTATGAGCTACAACCCCAGCCCAGGACCTGATTTTGATCCCCAGCACGAAAGAAAAAGAGGAAAGTTTCCAGGATTTATTTTCTCCATAAGAGTCATTTATCCCTACCCAGGACAGATGTGCCTCATGTATTAACAGCAGACACTGGAAAAAGTAATCAAACTGTTCTACCCTGCTATACCACCACCTGTGAAAGAGGTTGAGCTTCTCTAGTGGCACAGTATGTGGGGGATTACATTGTTGTTCTGTGTGCTGGCTGTCATCTTTCTCATTGTGAAAGGGAGAGCCAGATGAAGTCTTGCTGTGCAGGCAGGTAACTCCGGGTCTCATTCATCTCCAGGGAGCACCCAAATCTGAACCAAAGACCCAGAACACAGGTGCTGACTACATTTGGGTGTAGACCTCCCAGAGCTTGAACCCTGGCTGGCAAGCCCCGGGGCCTGAGTCTCCAGGAGCACTGAGTCTTCTTAGCATGCTAGAAGTGGGGGCAGCCAAGTGGAAGGATTTATCTTTCTCTCTGCCTCTAGTGGAGTTGGAAGTTGACCTTCCTATCCCTATCGCCATTTAAAAAAAAAAAAAAACTTTCGGTAGGAACACTCAGGAATATATAAGCCAGCATTTCGAGTCAGAAACCATTTTCTCCTGTTACAAACCCTGAAACTTTTTTTGATTCTGGGTCTCCTTAAGGTGTGGCTTATAATAATGCTCTTAGGTGTGGCTTATAATAATGCTCTTAATCTTTTTCTTTAAGGAATATCATAGTAATCTCTTAACTCATTGTATTTATATATGTAAATGAGATACTCTAAGACTTTAATCTGCACTTGCTGTAATCCTTATATTCTACCAGTAGGAACCATAACAGGAAATTCAATTGATGGGGCTGGGGTTGTGGCTCAGAGCTTGCCTAGCATGTGTGAGGCCCTAGGTTCAATCCTCAGCACCACATAAATTGATTTAAAAAAAAAGGTTTTGTGTCTGACTGCAACAAAAAAATAAATATATTTTTTAAAGAAATTCAATTGATTTCTCTGTTCATAGCAGTTTACATTCCTCTGTGAAAACCTGACAATACAAAGTCTAGAAATTGACTTAAAATCATTCACACACATATTGGTCCAGTTATCAATGTTCTTTTTTTTTTTTTTTTTTTTAAAGAGAGAGTGAGAGAGGGAGAGAGAGAGAATTTTAATATTTATTTCTTAGTTATCGGCGGACACAACATCTTTGTTTGTACATGGTGCTGAGGATCGAACCCGGGCCGCACGCACGCCAGACGAGCGCGCCACCGCTTGAGCCACATCCCCAGCCCTGGTCCAGTTATCAAGGCAGTAAAAGTTGAAGACAGTATGATTTTGAGGAAGTTTCACTTTTTTCTCATTTTCTGAAAATGGAAGTGAGTAAAGGCAGCTTAGGAATTGAGTACTAAGGGCAGGAAAACCCATGAATATGCCAGATAGGCTGGTGCAGGGGAGCTCACTGTCATCCTAGCCCCTTGGGAGGCTGAGGCAGGAGAATCACTCGTTTGAGGCTGGTCTTGGCAAGACAGGAGGCCCTGTTTCAAGACAGAAAATAAAAGGTGCTGGAGATGTAGTACAGTGGTAGATTGCCTCTGGGTTCAACCCCCAGTGATGGGGGCCAGAGGATATACCATTTACCTGAACAAAAAAAACTAACATCAGAAAATTGTTCTGGGAAAAATACTCAAATACACAGTTAAAAAGGGAAGTAGAAAGCATTCCTCAATGTTCCCCCAAATGAATATAGTGTAGCTATTGAGATTTAGGAAGGTGAAGCTATATTTGGTAACTCAATTAAAATAACTACATTCTCAAGTTACTAACTGGGAACCCAGGATATTGTATTTTTAATTTGTCACAACCTGTGCTAATGTTGGCTTTTCCCCCCTCCTCTTTTCTAAGCAACTTCAATCATCTGAGAATTAGCATTCTGCAGCAGGTTTTGTGTGTGTGTGTGTGTGTGTGTGTGTGTGTGTATTTTAACAGAAAACAAAGAATCATAGATTCCAAGGATCTGACTACTGGGGCTAATGCTCTTGAATTACTCAAGGAATTCTAGATTCGCCCCCTGGAGCCCAGGAGTAGTACAGTACACCTGAAAAATAAAGGAGACACAGCACAAACTCAGGCCTGTCACACTCTACAGAGCCCTGCATTCTATCTATCACTTTGTTACCCCACAAATACTTATTCACTATTGAAGTTGGGTCAATTACTGCTGCTATAGTCCTCTCCTCTTCTTCTTCTTCTTTTTTTTTTTGTCTTTTAAAAGGCTAAATTTAGGGCTGGGGATGTGGCTCAAGCGGTAGTGCGCTCACCTGGCATGCGTGCTGCGTGCGGCCCGGGTTCGATCCTCAGCACCACATACAAAGATGTTGTGTCCGCCAAAAACTAAAAAATAAATATTAAAATTCTCTCTCTCTCTCTCTCTTTAAAAAAAAAATAAAATAAAAATAAAAGGCTAAATTTCTAAGGGAAATTGAAGGGGAGACCAACAACAATAACAAAACCCTTCTCTACTAATGGAGTGGCAGGAAGAGAAACTAGTAAAGAACAGCACTCAGTACTGGCACCGAGAATCACTGCTGCGGGCTGGGGATGTGGCTCAAGCAGTATCGCGCTAGCTCACCTGGCATGCGTGCGGCCCGGGTTCAATCCTCAGCACCACATTGAAACAAAGATGTTGTGTCCGCCGAAAATTAAAAAATAAATATTAAAAAATTCTCTCTCTCTCTCTCTCTTTAAAAAAAAAAAAAAACTCTCTCTCTCTTAAAAAAAAAAAAAGAATCACTGCTGCCAGGCGCATTGGGTCATGGCCTGGAATCTGCTACTCAAGAGTAATCCTAGGCCGGGGCTGGTGGCATACACCTGTAATCCCAGTGGCTCAGGAGGTTGAGGCAGGAGGATTATAAATTCAAAGCCAGCCTCAGCAAAAAGCAAGGCTCTAAGCAACTCAGTGAAACCCTGACTCTAAATAAAATACAAAAAAGGGATGGGCAGCTGGCTCAGTGGTTGAGTGTCCTTGAATTTAATCCCTGGTACCAAAAAAAAAAAAAAAAAAAAAAAAAAGGAATACAGATGTAGCTTGGAACTAGAGTGCAAAGTGCTTGCCTACTGTGTGCTAGCATGTACTGGGTACTGCAAACAACAATAATTACTGTTTACTAAGGACCAAATTCAAGAAACACCTATTGCATTAAAGTGTTGAGTATGAGGGGTTATTACTTGGATCTGGGGTTTTCCTTCCTGTGGCAACCCAGGGGTCCTCTATAGAACCCTGCATTCTATCTTCAGGTTTTTTTTTAAGGTGCTGGGGATTGAATCCAGGCACCCCAGCATGACAGGTGGAAGCTCTACTACCTTGCCACATCCCAGTTGGTTTCTTGACCTGTGTTGTATAAGACATAATGCTTATTATGTGTAATATTTACCACAGGGAATAAATCAGGTGTAACAAAACAAAAAAACAATTCTCATGTTTCATTTGGATTTCACTGTAATAATTATTATTCTTAGTGTATCTTTTAAGCTACCAAAAGGATAATATCTTCAAAGTCCTTTTTTATTCAGGCAAAACAAGTTGCTCCTGGTGCCTTTGGGCAATACTGGCTAACCTCAGGACATTGGCTTTGGCCATAGAAATCAGATAGCATATTAAGTCTGTGGTTAAATCATTTACATAAGACAACTCTATAAGTTGTTGAGGAGACAGGCTAAGTGCCCAGTCCTCCTTTTCATCTTAGTAATTTATCTGCGTATCATCCTGTAAAGCGCCTCAGTTTATCACCTCTGGGGAGCCCTCCTAAGGGCTGCCATACTGCACAGATAATAAAACAACAACAATAAGAGTAAGCTACCATTTATTGAACCAGGCACTAGGCTATAAAATTTATGGCTTAGGAAGTTGAGGCTAGACGTATTTCTAAAGCAAGCCCATTCTCTTAATCACCAAACATTTCCATTAGAATCATTTTAACCACAGAATTAGCAATAGCCATAGGTACAGCACACACGCCCTCTCAAATAATCTCATCTTCCGAGTGCGATGAGGAGTTCCTTTTCTGATTTGGATTAAAATTTTTATGTCATTCGCTTTTAACAGTTCGTTTTCGAATCTACTAAATATGACGTTAGGGGCTCATCTGCATTTTGTATATAAACACTTTTCCTTTCTACGATCTTTAGTGCTACAGAACGCCAGGCCTGCTCCTGGTCATTTCACCAGGGCAGTCCACGAAGTCAACCTTCAATATCCAAAGTTGTCCAGCACCCCGCGGTCGGTCCCGGACGTCGCCCGCTGCTCCGGCAGCCCGGCCAGTGCCGCGAAGGGCAGCGTCCAGCCGGACCCCGCGCCGGTCCTCCCGGCAGGAACACGAGCCGGGAGGGCAAGGAGGCCGCGGCCCCAGGCAGCGCGAAGGGCAAAGCACAAAGCGCGCCTCGCGAGCCCCCGAGCGCCAGGGACGCGTCCGCGGAGTTCAGCCGGCTCCACTGTGCTAGTCGGCCCCGCAGGAGTCCTGCCCCGCCGTCCTGAATCGGCGGGCTCCGCCCGACGGCCGCAGCGGCCCGGCTCGCCCCGCCACGCCTGGGACCCCCGCCCCCCGGGGCCACCCTGAGTCCTGCGGAAGAAGGGCCGCCCCCCCGTCGCCGCCCCTCCCCCACCGGCCCGCGACGCCAGTCCCCGCCCCCGCCCTGCTCCGCCCGAATATCGGCGGCAGCCGCGCAGCCCCATGGGGCGTGGAGTCCCCCGGCGGCCTCTGCGCGCCGCGGAGTCGCTACACGGACTACGACTACCACAGTGCCCCGCGCCCCCAGCGCCACGCCCCCGCCGCGGCGCCCGGACTACACTTCCCGGCAAGCCTCGCGGCACTCCCGCCCTCCCTCCGGAGACACGAGCCGAACTGGGCGTCAGGTCGGGGAGCCGGTCGGGTTCCCGCTCGCCGCCGCCGCCGCCGCCGCCCCCCGCAGCGCCTCTCCCGCCTCTCCGTCGCCCCGGCCGCGGAAGCTGCATCGCCCACTCTGCTTGGTCGTGTAGCCGCCAGTCCGTGAGCACCTAGTCCGGGGCACGACACGCCGAGCCCCCCGTCACCTCCTGCCGGGGCGACTCCTCCCGGGTCCCCCATCGCCCTGCGCGGTCGCTGGATCCCACGGCCTCGAGCGGCCCCCACGGCCGCGGCCGGGCCTCTGCACCCCCGCAGCCGCCGCCCCCCACCCGGAACATGGACTCCGACTCCTGCGCCGCCGCCTTCCACCCGGAGGTGAGTGCGGGCTGCGCCCCGATCGCCCCCGGCCTCCTCTCGTCGATCCTGCGCCCCTCGGGGCCGGCGGACCCCCGGGAAGCCGCAGGAGCCGGCCCCCTCCCCCAGCTTTCCCTCGCCGCCCCCGGAGCCCAGCCCCCGCCCCCCGCCTGGGCCCGCGCTGGGTCGTCCCCGGCGGCCCTGCCCCGGACGCCCGCGTTCGCCCCGCACCCCTCCTGGGACGCCGCGCCCACCCCCGCCCCGAGGACGCTCCTCTGGCCTCGCTGAGCCCTGGGACCGGCTGCGCCCCCGCCCCTCTCCTCTCGCCCCGGGACGCGGCCGTCGCCGCCCGGGCCCCGCTTCCCGCGGCGGCGGCCCCTCCCCCGCCCCCCCGTCCCCCCCCCCGTGGGGCTCGGGCCCCTCAGACCGGCTCGGCGCCGCCCGCCCGCCGCCCCCTCCCGGCCGGCCGCGCCCCGCCCCCTGGCCCCGCGCGCGCCCCGCCGGCCCCCGCCCCCTCCGGCGCTCGGGGGCCGCGTCTCGCGGGGTCCCCCGCCAGGCCCGCCGCCAGCCCGCCCGCGCCGCGGGGCCCGCCCCGCCCCGGCGCGGCCGCCCTCGGCCCCTGCGTGGACCCTCGCCTCGGTGCGGGTCCGCCGCCCGCGGTGGGGGAGGGGCGGCGCCGGGCGCCCGCGGGTCCGCGGTCCCCGGGCGCGGGCACCCCCGGGCGCGGGCTCCCCGCCCCCGCCCCGCGGCTGGGCCCCGCACCTTCCGGGCAGGCGCCGGCGGGGTCGCGGGGCCTCTGCCCCTGAGGGCGCGGCGCCCGCACTCGCGTCCCGGCTCGGAGCGCTCGAGCGAGGCCCCCGCCAAGTAAAGTTGTCCCTGAGTTTGCGGTCGCGCCGCCGCCTCGGACGGGAGTTGGGGGCCGGCGGGGGGCGGCGGCCTGCCCGGAGCTGGAGGGCGCTCCACAAGTGGCTTGTGGGGCGCGCTCCCGCCGCCCCTACCTCGCCGGCCGCAGGCAGGGTGCCGCACTACCCGGAGGCCGCGGCCAGGGCGTCTCAGCGCTCCCTCCTCTCGAGGAGGGCGCCCCCCGCGTCCCCTGGGGCCCGTGTCCGGGTCCAGCCTTTCGGCGTGCAGCCGGAGCGTACCTGGTTCTCTGTCTGGGTTGCACCCGACCCTGAGGATTGTGGGGGGCTCCTGACTCACAGAAACTTGGTCCTCACCCTCCCTGGCCGGGCAGGGGTCAGCCTGGAGAGCAGGGCCGGATAAGTGTTGGTTTTCCAAGTCCCAGCACTCTAGTTACAGCAGTAGCAGTGGTTTACTTTCAAAATGGAAAACCTGTAGCAAAAAACATAGTTAGAGCTCCCGATATGTGCAGGAACCAGAAGATAAGGTCATAAAATGCCACATGAGCACCAAGAGGTCGACGTTCCTGCCACCTTTTATCTGTTAGTCAGATTCCCAGTGTTCCTGGCACAAAATCTTACCATTTTGGCTCTTCTGAAAACTGTTTTATTTCTTAACCTGAACTTACCTCTTCTGTTTTGTAGGCTGTAAATCCAGCAGTGTGTGTGTTAAGTGGTTGACAGTAGAAGCTCAGCTTCCTTGTCTGTCTGCAGTCCCACCTAGAAGCCTTTCTTTCCTTTACACTCCCTTTTCTCCCTAACAGGAGTACTCCCCCAGTTGCAAGAGGCGCAGGACTGTAGAGGACTTCAACAAGTTCTGCACCTTTGTCTTGGCCTATGCTGGATACATCCCTTACCCAAAGGAGGTAAATATGCAGGCATTTGAAGTTTGGCTCCCTGTGCAGTTGCACCCCAGCACTTGGTCCAAGTGCATTTGGAAGGGCTTGCTTGTGGTGATCTCAGGCAGTGGTCTGGTAGGAGTTCATTTCTTGGGAGTTTAGACCAGCCAGTGAAGCGATTTATTTATTTATTTATTTATTTTTTGGGTGGTTGGTACCAGGGATTGAACCCAAGGGTTGCTAAACCACTAAGCTACATTCCCAGCCCCCCTCCCTCGCCTTTTTTTTTTTTTTAAGTTGTAGATGAACACAATACCTTTATTTTATGTGGTGCTGAGAATTGAACCCAGTGCTTCCCATGTGCTAGGCAAATGTTCTACCACTGAGCCCCATCCCCAGTCCTTTTAAAAATTTTTATTTTGAGACGGGGTCTCACTAAGTTGCTTAGAGTCTTGCTAAGTTGTTGAGGCTGGCCTTGAACTTGTGATCCTCCTGCCTCAGCTTCCTGAGCTTCTGAGATTACAGGTGTGTGCCACCATGCAGAAAAATGGTTCTTAAAGCTGTGGTAGAAAATATAGACTTGTATAGAAATGATTTAACAAACTTTCAAAATTTTTTGGAAATAATGTATTTGGGATCTGTCTGCTCTTAAGAATTTCTTGTCAGTACTTTCTCTTTACAGTGACTAGACACTGGTTTTGGCCCTTAAGGGTGAGAGTTCATTGAGGCAGACAGGGAAATACCTTGCCCTAGGACCCAGGGTCCACACTTGTCTCTCAGGCAGCCTCCTGGTGGCTGTGAACAGCACATAACCAAATCTTCAGAGACTCATTCTCTCCAGATCCTATTTAAATGGAGAAAAGGACAGGATTGTGGGACAGAGCTGCTGTGGTGCTCAAACTTCAGGGGCCTCATTCATATTATATTAAGCTACAAATAAAAGGATCTGGTATTTTCAGGAGGCAAAAATCATAGCATTGGTTTATTCTTTCCACTGGCTATATAGGTGGGTTATGTGTGCTCTGTACCACGTTGAATGTTGCCACTGTTTGCAGATAATATGCTTGAATGATCTGAAGAACTGTAGAGTTTAGTTTGCTGCTTCAGGGCAGTAATTATTTACTTTGATTTTGCAATATTCTAGGATGTCTTCAGTTTCTTTAAGACTGTCAGTAAATTCTCAAAACTAATTTAAATTCACTTAATTTAAAAAATATATCTCTTGGGAGGACAAATGGAAAGAGAGACCTTTAAAAAAAAAAAAAAAGGATATGAGAGTGCAGAAGTTCTTTCCTCAATTTTTAATTTTTCCCCTTGGGGCTGATATGCTAGGCAAGGCCTCTACCACTGAGCCACACCCTCAGCTCTTTCCCTGGGCATTTGAACGTCAGCTCACTCTGGGGCAGGGTCTGAGAGTTCAGCAAGGGAAGACAGTTCTTCCACCAGAGGCTCATGTTAAAGTACTAATCTGGTGTGTGCTGCTGAGAAGCACCAAGGCTGAGGTTGTGCTTGCTCATTGCTGGAGGGAAGGCCCAACCTGGGTGATGGGTGAGCTGGGGAAGCTCTACTGGGGGCTGGCTCTTGTCACTGGGGACTCAGTAACCAGAATTTGTTTCCTTTGCCTATCTTTTCAGGAGCTCCCTCTGAGGAGCAGCCCCAGCCCTGCCAACAGCACTGCTGGCACCATTGACAGTGATGGCTGGGATACTGGTTTCACTGACATCGCGTCCTCTGTGCCCTTGCCAGTGTCTGACCGCTGCTTCAGCCACCTGCAGCCCACCCTCTTGCAGCGAGCCAAGCCCAGTAACTTCTTGCTGGACAGAAAGAAGACGGATAAGCTGAAGAAGAAGAAGAAGAGAAAGCGCAGGGACAGTGATGTGCCTGTGAAGGAGGGATACAGAGGGGGACTGCTGAAGCTGGAAGCTGCAGATCCATATGTGGAGTCCCCCACAAGTCCTACCCTGCAGGATATCCCTCAGGCTTCCAGCGACCCCTGCTCAGGCTGGGACTCCGACACTCCTTCAAGTGGCTCTTGTGCCACTGTGTCACCCGATCAGGTCAAAGAAATAAAAACTGAGGGCAAACGGACTATTGTCCGGCAAGGAAAGCAGGTGGTGTTCCGAGATGAGGACAGCACCGGCAACGATGAGGACATCATGGTGGATTCAGGTAGTGATCCCAGAAGGGTGGAGACTCGTTGGCTGATGGACAGAAGAGGGGTTGTTTTCTTGCTCCTCTTCTTTTTTCTTTTTTCTTTTTTCTTTTAAGATGGGTTGTTTTAGTAGTAATCTTTTCCAGAAAAATCAGAGGATGTGGGCCTTTCCTTGCAGTGTGGTTGCAGAGTGCTCATTGTCCTTGGGGGAGAAAGTGCAGGAAGGTGGGCAGAGATGCTTAGCAGTGTTGAAACAGCCCAGATGCCACAGCAGACCTCAAGATGTAGAAATGGTCACTCCACAATTGAATGCCCTCCTGATACACTTACTGCACGCTCCTGTAGAGAACGGCATCGTATGGAAGTTGGTTTGTTTTGTGGGCTGGGTAGTGGGTTGCAGCCATGCCCAGCTGTTCTGCCTGTCAAAAGAGCAGTTCTTCTGGGGGAAAGTGGCTGTCAAAAGGGATCCCAGTGCCTCAGGAGACTGAGGCAGGGGTTCACAAGTTCCAGGATAACCTCAGCAATTTTGACCTTGTTTTAAAATAAAAAATGAAAAGGTCTGAGAACATAGCTCAGAGTTCCCCTGGATTCAGTTCCCAGTATCACCAAAAAAGTTTTCCCCTCTTCAAATGTGTTTCTTTCCTTCCAGATGATGATTCCTGGGACCTTGTCACCTGCTTCTGCATGAAGCCATTTGCTGGCCGCCCTATGATAGAGTGTAATGAGTGCCACACCTGGATTCACCTGTCCTGTGCGAAAATCCGGAAGTCCAATGTTCCAGAAGTGTTTGTCTGCCAAAAGTGCCGGGACTCCAAGTTTGACATCCGTCGTTCCAACCGTTCCCGAATGGGTTCCCGGAAGCTGTTCCTAGACTGACTGCGCTGGCGAGGAGACTCCAGGCGAGGGACTGGAAGGAATTGGAGCTCTGTGGCCCTCCCTCAGTTGAGCACAGAACTCCCAGCTCTGGTACAGGCAGATCCTGCCATTCAGGTGCCTAAGCAAAAGGACAGGCTGTTTGAGGTAGAAACTGTACATAGCCAGTGAGCGAATAAAATCTTTGTTGGCCAAAGCTGCTGCCAGAGCTGTGTTCTCTGCAGTGGAAGTGGACTAAACACCCAAGTATGGTGGGTTTGGTTCAGCTGAAAGTGAGGGTATGTGGTTGTTGTGAATTTTTGCTATCATTGTTAACAAATTCCCACTGTTGGAACAAGTGCTACCTGTTATTCCTGCTTCCACTGTTGGGGAGAGGAGATGTTCGGTTTCCCCAGCCTGTAGACGAACAGCCATATGTGTACGTTTCTTCTTGAGTGTCAGTCTCTCACCGTAAGTGTCTGTACAGCAGCCATCCAAGTGTCCCCTTCCCTGTGGCCTGCACTCAATACCTGTTTCCATGGCCCCTGCCAGTCCAGGGAGCTGCTGCTGGCCTCTTCTGATGTCACCAAGAGGAGTTCTGGGGTGTCAGGTGAGCTTGTAATTCTTTGGTTTCCCCTGTTTGTTGAAGGGATTATATGTGGTCACTGCTCTGTGGAAAGGGTTGCTTGGGGGGTGAGATAGCCCACATTCATAACTCGGTTTCCTGTTTTGCACGATGTGAAAAACCTGTCTTTGCACGATTCAGCCAAAAGTATTGGCCGATTTTTTGCCTGGTGCCCTTCCTTTCTCTCCAGTTGGTGTACAAGGCACCTCAGGTGGCTCAGGCAAGCTGTTTTCAAGCATGGGGAGTGCTTAGGTTTTCTAATCCCTTCCTTTCACTTATTCCAGTAGCAACCTAAAGATTAGACAATTGCTAGGACATGAATGGTGTTCCTTTAAATGATGGGGTACCGAAAAACAGGAAGTCTCTCTTGTGGGGGATTTAAGAATTCCCTTTGAGACAGGCTGGCCTGCTGGTTCCACCAGGGCAAGGTTAGAAGGACTTGAGTCCTTTTGGTTTGCATTGGTGAGTGAGTGAGTGGTATAGCAACACTGGTCTTTAGAAATACACTATTGAGGGCTGGGGCTATGGCTCAGTTGGTGGAGTGCTTGCCTTGCATGCACAAGTCCCTGGGTTCAATCCCCAGCACCACAAAAAAAAAAAAAAAAAAAAAAAAGAAAGAAAGAAAGAAATATACTGTTGAACTGTGATGTGTTCCTCAGATCCCAGCAGCGGGGGTCCTGGACTGGAGAGGCCCCTTTGTAGCCCAGATCTGGAGAAACTAAGCCCTGAAGCCCCTGCAGATTGTGCTCAAGGGCAGTATACCTGGTACACTGGTGGTTCTGGGGCTCAAGGAGAGAAGAGGCCTCAGTTTTCTCTGAAATCGACCTTACTCTTCAGTTCAAGTATATGTTCTCAAGAATGTTTTGTAAAGTGGTGGCTGTGTTCTCATTGCATTGTTTCTTGTAAGGCATGAAAAGGGAAGAACACCCAAGTTATATTTATTTGCATATTATTTGAAGCAAGATGGGCCCACAGTCTCCCTGATGGGAGTTTCCCTTCTCTGTGGCACATTTATGCCCAGGCCACCACCAGCCATTCCCCATGTTCACTCACTGAAGCACCAAGGGGTTGAAATGTTATTTGGCTAACAAGAGCCTTTTTTTTTTCCTTTTTTTTTTTTTTTTTTTTTGTGCTGATATCCTTCACACTTGTCCAGTCAACTGTCTTAGTTTTTAAAAGTCTTGTTGCTTATATTAAAGTATGAAAGTAGACAGAAATAGCTTCTCAAACTCAGTTTACTGTGGAGATCCCAAGGGAGAGTTCTGCTGCAGAGAAATAGCTGGTTGAGAAACCTTGTCCGCAGGCTATTGTCTGACTCTGACTGGGGCAAACATCCAGGACAAGTTGGGGAGGAATTTGCCAAAGATCTGCCCCATGATGATGCCTGTCCCCTATCTTCACCATGAGAATAACCAAAGTTCTAAGGTGTTTTTTTTTTTGTTTTTTTTTTTAAACTCACAAGATTTTTAAAGTGCATTTAAGAATATGTGTGGTTTTAGACTGGAACTGCCAACCCTGGTGATGGTTAATGTGTGCTAGAAGGTTTGATGCTTCTGGAACGTGTTTGATACTCATCTCAATTTATTTCCTTGACTTTGTTTGTGTTTTAACAAATCTATCTCTGTGGGTGGTGTCTGCAATGGTAGGCACAAACCTTGGTTTTTGGGATAGATTGAGCTGGGCAGCTGCAATCAGCTTCTTTATGCAAATTAGGCATGACCAATCTAGGGGCTCCTGGTTGATCACGAATGAAGTGAGGGGAGGGAAAGGTGTCACCCCCAAAGTAGGCCCCTCATGGGCTTTGGCCAGGCCAGACACAAAACATCGTTTACATGGTTCTGTGTAATTATAAAGTTTATGTGTATAAAGCGAGCTGTTTCTGTGAAACTGTATATTTTGTAAATAAAGATATTGCTACTTTGTGGGTCTGGTCTAGCTTCAGGTGTTTGTTCTGTGCCGAAGGATGGCAGTGCTTCTAACTGCCGCCTCATGCCAGAATTAAGGGGGATTCTGGCCGATTAAAGCTGGAGTTGGCATTTTAGGAGTTTGAAAAAAATGCCCACAGCCCTTAATACTCTCCCGCTGCCCCCCACCCCAACACACACTGGGTATTGAACCTGGCGGTCCTGTGTCACTGAGCCACATCCCCATCCCTTATTTTTTAGTTTGAGAACTTGCTAGGTTACTAAATGTGGGCTATTGGCATGGAACTTATGATTCTCCGTCCTCAGCCGGTGCCACGTGCCCATCTCCATAGCTTTACTAGTGAATCTTTCAGAGGGGAAGGCATCCCGAGCACCCTCGAAAGCATTCTCGCTGTTGCTTGGTCAGACTGGCTTGCTGGACGCCAGGGAGGCTACCGAGGTTCCGCAAGCCCGGATGGAACCTCCCCTGGGTGCTCATTTTGTCTCTTTATCCTGGGGAATCCCCAGTACCAAGTCTGCACTATCAATCCAGCCGCTGGCCGGCTGGCCCCTCCAGTGACATCAGGATCCCAACCCTACCACCTCCTGAACAGCCGGGCGCACTGGGCTGGAGTCTGGTCCTAGCGTCCAGGCTGTCGGCGGGCGAGAGCCTCGGAGGCCTAGGGCTTGACCAGCTGGGGCTGCTCTCTCGCCGGTGGGTGGCTGACTATACGGGTGTGGCTGGGGCCGGGGGCACCTCGACCTGGCGGCGCGGAGCCCATCCCCTCCTGGGGACAGCAGGAGCAGCTGGGCCGGGCCAGCTGGGCTGGCCTTGGCCCGCGGTGGCCCGCAGCCCCGCCCCGCCCGCGGCCCCGCCCCGCGCCGCCGGCCCCGCCCCGCGCCCCGCAACCCCGCCGCCATCTTTGTTGGGGGCAGCGGGCCCGGCTCCGAGATGCCCAAGTCGTGCGCGGCCCGGCAGTGCTGCAACCGCTACAGCAACCGCAGGAAGCAGCTCACCTTCCACCGGTGAGGGCCGGGCGGGGCGCGGGAGCCGGGCCGGCCCGCCGGGCTCGCAGGCCAGGGGCGCCGGCGGGGCCGTCACGGCCGCGGGGAGGGGCGGACCAGGAGGGGCCGCGCCCTCTCTGCCTGCGCCGGGACCCCCCCAGAGGGCCGCCTGCGCCGGGAACCCCCGGAGGGCCGCGGCGGGTCGCTGCGCTCCTGCCCAGCCGGCTTCCGACCCGTCTTTGGCGAGCAGGGATGGGAACCCTCGGGGCCGGGCGGCGGGCAGGGACCGCGCGGTCATGGGAGGATGGCGGGCATTTGAAGGGGTGCTGCAGCCCAGGACCCCTTTTCCAGCACGCCAGGGCCCCCTGCCCAGGAGAGCACTCCTCCAGGGCTCCGCCCTGCAGCGTCTCTAGAGGGTCGACAGCCTGTGCTCTCTGGCCATGGCACTGTTTAATGTTTCTATTGATGTATAACGTAGGTGTAGGAAAACGACACCTTCGTACACAGACCTGTTTTCACCTACTGAAGGCTGCTGAATGAGCTGCTGCACCCCTTTCCAGTCGTCCTCCTCCCATCTGCCCTTGGGAATGTCCTGCCTTCTATCAGAATGGATTGATTTGGCCTTTGAACTTTACAGAAATGGAATCGTAGCGTGTATTTTTTCTGTCTTTGACTCAGGATTGTTTCAGAGTCATCCTTTGCCATGTGCAGAAGCTGTCCATTCCTTTTCTTTGCAGTATAGTATTCCATCAAATGTATAAACCGGCGTTCATCTGCCCTACAATTGAAGGGCACCTGGGTGGCACCAACTCCCACCCCCACCCTCCAACAAATACTCTGCTCTGGACAGGTTGCAAGAGACCTGTCTCCTGTCTCCTCACATGTGCTGGGCAAGTGCTCTACCACTGAGCTTCAGTCCTAGCCCCTCATTTGGGCTCTTTGACCATGTTTATCCTCTCAGGTTTCCATTAAGAATGCTGTTAACAGTCATGCCAGAAGCTTCCAGAAATTAGATGTGATCTAACAAAGTGAGATTATGAATTTCCAAAGCTGTACAATAAAGCACCGTGCAGTAGTGCTGAACTCAGCTTTGCCAGACCTCTCACCTCTGTCTGCACCTCAGGTTCCCATTCAGCCGGCCTGAGCTGCTGAAGGAGTGGGTGTTGAACATCGGCCGGGCTGGCTTCAAGCCTAAGCAGCACACGGTCATCTGCTCCGAGCACTTCAGACCCGAATGCTTCAGTGCATTTGGAAACCGCAAAAACCTGAAGCACAATGCTGTGCCGACAGTGTTTGCCTTTCAGGACTCCACACAGGTAGGGACATGCCGGTGGCCGCCTTTGGTCTCTTCAGATTCAGCCCAGTGGGTTCCTCCAGCAGTTGAGGGGTGGAGGTAGCATTTGCAGGAAAAGCAAAGGTCAGAACTATTTGGGGGTGGTACTGTCAGGGCTCTGGACCCCAGAGGCTGGCACTGCTGGCTGTGATCTTTGCTTTAAAAATAAGTTGTGTGGGGTGTATTGATGCACCCCTGTAATTCCAGTGACTCCAAGCTGAGGCCAGAGGACCACAAATATGAAAACAGCCTGGGCAGCTTAGCAAGACACTGAATCAACATGAAAAAAAAAAAAAAAAAATGGCGGGGATGTAGCTGAATGGTAGAGTGCACTTGGGTTTAATCCCAGTACCAAAAATATAAAAATAAAATCATGTAACGCTGGGCATGGTAGTGTGCACCTGCACTCTGGCTAGAGGATTGCTTGGGCCCAGGAGTTCGAGGCCGGCCTGGACAGCATAGCCTGTCTCTTAAAAACAAACCCAGTCTCTTCACCACAGTTGTTGTTGGAGCAGCTGACTGGCTGAGTTTGGTCATTTGCCTCTTGCTCTGCCTGGGTCTCCTTGGGCTGGGGACCATGCAGGGAAGATCTTCCTTCCCCTTGAGGCAGCAGGTTTGGTGCTGCAGACAGACACAGTGCTCTTTGCTTAGTAGCACCAGGACTGTGCAGCGTGCACCACTGTACGGTCCTACTGTGTGCTGTGCCACGAACTGCTGGGCCTGCAGTGACGTGGGGGAGAGGAGCTGGGCCAGGGGAATGGAATGGTGCTGCAGGGGGGCAGTAGAGGGGACTCAGGGACAGTGGGCAGAGCCTGGCAGTCAAAAAAATTTGGTCAGAGTTGGGAACAGTTTTTGGAGGGTCCCAGAAGCTGGGGAGAGGAGCTGGGCCTAGAGGATGGGAGCATGGACAAGCATGGGTTCTAAGATGTTCTAGGATGTCTTAGCCAGCTCAGGTTGCTTTAGCAGAGGACCTAGCCTGGGTGGCTTGAAAGGCAGCATTTCTTTCTAAGAGTTCTGGAGGCTGCAAGTCCAAGACCAGGGTGCCAGCATAGCCCAGGTCCTGAGGAGGACCTGCTTCTGGTTGTGGATGGCTTTCTCCGTTCCGTATCCTCACATGGCAGACAGCAGAGAGTAGGTTTCTCTTTTGCTCTAATGAGGTCACTAGTGCCATCATCTGGACCCACCCTCATAACCTCATTTGACTCTAGTGCTTCCAAAGGCCATCACACTGGGGGTTAGGTCTCGACATGTGAATTTGGGGGGTAACCAAATATTCAGTCCATAGCAGTGGGAGGGTTGTGGCTTTGGAAGGCTACCTGTGGCCTGGCAAAAGTTCCTCTGGAGGCCAGTGAGCAGAGCTGTGAGTGACGAGGGCAGTGCGGTGCACCTCGTGGTGCTGGTGGGCAGGGAAGGGAGCTCGGGAGGGCAGAGCTTGCTGGTCCCTGGAGCAGGTGGTTCCTGGACTCCCTGAGGTTTTTTTGGCATGGCTGTTTTCAGTGTATGTGTGAAGGAGTTACCTACTACAAGTTACAAGCAGATCTCAAATGGTTAAATTTTATAAGCTGTGAGGTTTTTGAACTTGAGACAAGGGACTCATGGCAGGGAAATCCTCACTTGAGCTTCAGTGAGCCACAAACAGTTAAAACCTTCAGCTGATCGCCCTTGGTCCAGTCTCTACCAGGAACTGGCACATGTTCTTGCGCTGGTCACCCAGCAGCTGAATTACTTCTGCATCTTCTGGATGCTCAGTGGACAGTACCATTGCAGGCCGATTTCTTCTTCAACACCTCCACTAGTTTTTTATTGTCATCATCATCGATCCCTTGGACAGTGGTTAGGGTCTTCCTGCTGTCTCTGTTGATTTCTCATATGGATATAACCCTTGGGGCCAGCAAGAAGCAGGTCACCACCCTTACTTGCATCAGCTAAGGGGTCGAAAGAACAGAGGTCCTGGGTAACGGACATAGGCTACTATTCCTCTTCCTCCGTGGAAACTGCTAGGGGGGAAGGTGGGCAGTGGGGATGGAACATCTGGAAGCGAGGGGGCTCGAGGGTGAGGCTGCTAAGTCCTTGGCGGTGGCTTGAGTTTGATTTTGTGCAGTTTTTTGGAGTTTTTTTTTTTTTTACATATTATATTTCACACTTTGATTTTTTTTTTTTTATATATTATAATTTTTTGGAGTTTGACATTCCCATGGATCATGAAGGTAGACATGTCTTGGTGGGGACAGGAAGTTCAGGTTCTGCTTGGGAGGGAGTCCACAATAGCTGGACATGGCAGTCATGGAGACTGAATTGACTCCTAAACCCTTAGGTGTGCCAAGGCCCAGTGTGTAGGGCCCCTAGGGTACACCTGCTTGAAGCCGGAAGGCAAAGCGGTGTGGGACAAACAGCAGGCCCCTAGGCTGGCTGGTACTGGGAGCGAGTGATGGGCCTGAGCTTAGGAGTGGGAAGCTTGCCCTGGCTCTGCCCTTCACAAGAGGCCTCCCCTGCTATCCCCACCCTTGCTGCTTCATCTCCAGGTCTGTTCTGTCCCTCTGGCTCTCCATAGTACCCCTTTCTTGCCCTTGGTCCTCCTAGTGTGTACACCCACCGAACCATGTAAGGACCACGACAGCAGGGATAGGCTCAGTGTCATACGCCCAGCACCCAGGGGGCTGCTCAGTGCATGCTAGTTAAGAGGTGGAGTCGTTTTGTCATGTTCACACACACGTGTGGAATGTTTGCCCCAGGAGTAAGAGGTCAGTTACACAGCTGGCCAGGAGGATATGTGTGCTTTTGCTATGCTTGGTGCCCACATCAGATTGGTGAAGAGAAACTGGTTATGGTTCCTGCGGGCACGTCCGCTGGGCTGGGACTACAGCAAGATTGTGTCTCTGGTGCCAGGCTTTCCATTGTGTGCTGTCACACGGCAAACATCTACTGATGGCCAGATGGCAGCCCTGGGGCAACACGTGTGTATTGTTAAGTTCTGGCTCTACAGGGACCTGTTCAGGGGCCTCCGGACCATGACTTGGGAACATCATTGGAGAAAGGGAGCACAGGCTGAGCAAGAGTGGTTGGGTGTGCCCTGCATCAGGCTGAACACTGGGGTCACAGGAACCCAAGGCCTGGCTCCAAGGGACCTTAGTGATGGGGATCTCATCATGCCCTGGCTGCACCTGCTGTGTCCTGTCTTGCAGCCTGTGAGGGAGAACACAAACCGAGCCAGGGAGAGAGGAGATGCCGGCCCTCAGGGAGAGAAGGTGAGTCTGCGCTGGCTCTTCTTTGCTCATCTCAGTGAAGCTGTGGGGTCTACAGTGTGGGCAGCAGCTTCTTAATATGGCTGGCCTGCAGGGGTTTATTCCATTTCCTCTCAGCTAGAGTCTGGGTCACTTCATTTCTTGTGAAGGGAAAGCCATCCCTCTTTCTGTTTAGCGTGAGAGACCTTGGGGGGTTCCACGGCTGGTGCCCTGGTCTCAGGTTTGTGGCGTAAGAGGCAGGTTGTTTCTACTGTTGTACAGGCCCTGTGGCCATCCCTGGCTATAGCTGCTTGTGCAGGGATTGCTCAGGGACGGACAGTGGCAGCTGTGGTGTCTGGTGTCTCCCTGCCTCACCATCCTGCCTGCCTGCTGTTCCCAGGTCTGCCATGAGGCAGGGGCCGAGGAGGACGGCCCAAGGAAGAGCATGGACATTGCGCTGGAAGAGCTGCAGCTGCCCCCAAACACTGAAGGCCCCTTGCAGCAGGTAAGACATGGGTCCCCACAGAAGGCAGCGTGTGGTCAGTTGATCTTGGCAGCTCATTTTGCTACCAAGATAAGAGAATGAGAGGAGCAGGAACAGTGGCCTTGATTTTAGACCTTCCCAGTAAAGGTGATCAGCAGGACTGAGGTACACGGTGTATCAGCAGAGCAGTGGCAGGGCCGGAGCAGAACTGGACTGGCGATGGGTCACCGGTGGCCCCAACTGGGATAGTCTTCCTGCTGGGGACAATCTGGGCAGCTCATGGCTCTTGCTCAACTCTGTCCTTAGGTTTTGCCACAGAGATCAGAAGCAGCAGAGGCTCCTGGCTGGCCAGCCAGCCCCGCTGGGCTGAAGAGGGCCCTCCCCATGCAGGCTTCTGACCACAGCTATGCCCTTTTGGATTTAGATGCCCTGAAAAAAAAACTCTTCTTCACTCTGAAAGAAAACGAAAAGCTCAGAAAGCGCTTGAAGGCCCAGAGGCTGGTGATGCAGAGGATGTCCAGCCGCCTCCGCACACACAGAGAGGGTCAGCAGGAACCCCAGGCCAGGCCACGGCCAGAGCAGCGGAGCTGAGCTGGAAACAGCACCCAGGGCAGGCAGTGATTTGGGGGCTCTGGTCATGGACACTTGGGTTTGCTGCTGAAACTGAGGAAGGGGCCACCTGGTCTACTGAGAGGCCTCTGCCCGGGGAGCAGGGGCTGGGACGGATGTGAGCCAGAGCCACACCTGCTGGGGCACCAAAGTGCCAGGGTGAGGCTGGTTTCTGTGCAAGCATGGTTGGAACCCCAGCTTGAAGAACTGACCTGACAGTGTCACAGGCACTCCCCGAGGGAGGGAACCCACTCTGCCAGTGCACCTCCTTTAGGGACAGCCTGTGGGGCCCTCCCGCCCCCATGCAGAGGGAGTGATGGCTGAGACCTGTGAGTGGGTCCCCTCTGTCATCCTGGACAGTAAGCTGGGCCTGAACTGATCAGAGGCGGAAGCTGGGAGAAGTGCCTCCTTTCCACCTGGTGTTGGTGAACACCAGAATAAAGTGTCTTTCCACATGCAGTGTTCTCTCCTTCATTTCATTTTTTCTCCTGCTATCTTGTCTTTCCCTGCTGCTAAGAGGATCAACTTCCTGTTTCCCATTAAAGAATAGGCTGGGCGTGCCTACCTGTGACTACAAAAAAAAAAAGCTGTGACTTATTTTAATCAGATATCCTAGTTGAACTGACTTCCTAACTGGAGGCCAGTGTTTGATGTAGAAAACAGAACCACATCTTCAAGGCAAAGGGAAAGGTAAGCTGTGGTGTAAAACGTGGCTCAACAGTGAAGAATCAGGATAAGAACCAGGCCTCTGGGGAAGAGGCAGCCACTTATTTATTTTGTGAACTCCTAAAAATGAACACACAGATCAATTAAAGAACCACCCTCAGCTCTCAGGACATCTTTATTGTGGCAGAGTGCCCTTGAACAGCCCGCTTTAGACAGACAGCAGCAGTGCCTGGGGGACGGACCACCAGGCTGCGAGCTCAGGCTCATTCGTGGGGCAGCCACAAACTTCCCGCTTTAAAATTGAGATATTACAGAATTGGACAATCTAAACCATTTTTTAAAACCGGAGAGGGGTCATCAGCAGTTACCTAGATAACAGTGCTGGGGAGTGAAGCCTGATCTTAGCTGCAGGGGAGCTGGAGGCCAGAGTGACCTCAGCCTTCAGGGCCAGTGGTAATTACTACTGCCAAGGCAGCATCTGCTTGGAGGCCATGAGCAAGTGACCATTGCTGTCTCCAAGGCCCAGCTGACAAGTTTCTGATCACCAGGGAGCTATTCACTGTGGCACACAGCAAGTGGGGCACACCAAGGGGACTCAGCAGACACCCCAGAAGGAGCCGGGCTTGGGATAACAGTGCCACCTGCTGGGCACTCACCAGAGGCACAGGTGCTGGGGCCAGCCTTGGGGTCCCAGCCTCTGGTTGGGTGCGTATGGCCCTTCTCATCTGCCTTTTCCGTGCAGACCTCCCTTAGTTCCAGCACCGAACTCTGGAGGGGAGTATGTGTCATAGGGTGAGATGGACACAGCTAGCTTTTGTCCACTGGTGGCAGGGCCTTTTCCCACAGGGACAGCTCTGGGGTTATATCAAGTTCCAAGCCAGGGGCAAGAGGAATGACTGAAGGAGCTCTGGGAGTGGGGAAAAAGAGACCAGTTTCCAAACCCATTTGTTCGCAGATTAAAAGCAGTTTTATAAACCCGCAGCCCTCTCCACATTCACTTGGTGACATTTCGGCAGAGGAAGGTGGCTTGTGGGGTGGCTGGGCAGATCCCTCACCTGGAGGCCTTGGCTATGGACGCCTCCCTCCTTCCCACATTGCCCACGGGCAGTGGGCACTTGAGGGGCAGCTGTCCCGTGTGAGGACAGAGTGGCCCACAAAGGCCTCCAGACCCCAGAGCTGCTGGATGCCAGGCTGCAGGTGTTCAGAGAACTGGGGTCTGGTACCATGGGCCCTGCCCTCCAGGAACATGGTTCTTGGTAAAAGCCGTGGACCATGCTGTGGTCTGGCCCGTGTGGGGCCACCTCAGTCCTACCACCAGCACCCACAACGCTGGGCGACTGCGTGTCCCTTCACGTAATTGATGTGGTTCACCTTCTAGAGGAATAAAATAAAATAGAAACATCTGGGTCTGGGGCTTCCCTGCTTCCAAATTTGTAGACTCCCAGGAAAAGATTTTTGCAGCCTCTTCTTAGTTAGGTTCTGCAGCAGTTTATCCATCTGTGTCGATCCTGTGAGCTGTAAAGACAGAGCCACCTCAGGCTAGAAGGGTGTCCATTTCCATGCCTTCCTGGCTGAGGAGCGAGCAATGCTCAGGCCACAGAGGGCCACGGCACAGACTGCCAGGACCTCATTGGAGCGCAGAAGTTTACTTTCACTCCCAGCCACTCATACTGCAGGCACTGGTCAAGAGCTTACTCCCAATTTCACCTGTGAGAGGGCTGACACTGCTTCCTGGGGCACAAATCACAGGCTCTGGGCAAATCACTAGGCCAGGGTCCAGCTGCCCTCCCTGCTCCTAGGTGGACCCACTGGGAAAGTGGCTGTCACCCTGATGTGCTACCCCACGTACAGGTGACTAGAGGGGCTACTCACACTGCTTTGGTATCCTAAGGGCCTCGCTGTCAGGGACCATCACCTGGTGCAGCACACCTCGGAACTGGTAAAGCACTCTGAGGCTCTTCTCCTCCCCCACACACGGGTCGTAGAACCCTGGCAGGCCCGCCTGTAAAGAACCACGGTGAGTCTCGGAGTCTGTGCTGCCTCCCTCTCCCCTCACTGTGCACGTGGAAGGAGACGTGCACTCTGGAGGTGGAACCGGTGTGACTATCAGAACCGCTTGTCCCACAGAAGCCTGCCTCGGCAGAGCACCCGGCTTCCCCAGGAAGCTAGTTCTTTGGCCTGAGCTGATCTGCCCCGGAATTCTGGAGAGTTCACACCCCAGGCTCCGAAGGCGAGACTCACATGTGCTCCAAGTGGCTTTGCCCTCTTTCTGGAACACAGCAGAAGTGAACAACACAACTGCAGGGAAGTGTGTGTTCCATTTGCTGCCACTTGCTGAGCAAATAGATTTAAGAATAAACAAACGAAGACGGCACAAGGCTCCAGCACGGGCATTACTTGGTGCATGGAGCGGATGCTGGCAACACGAAGGCCACGGCAACCAGCTGGCTGGGCGAGGCCAGGGTGCTCTTCCTCTGGTGGGAGGCCAGGGCCTGGCACTGCACCTTGGAGGCCTCCGTGAGGATGAGCTTCGAGTCTTTCACCAGGCACTGTAGGGGCACAGTCACGTCGATCACCTTCACCTTCTCACTCTTCTTGCTCTTGTCATTGACAAATTTCCCATACCAAGCGTTCACGATGATGAGCCCTGAGGACAGACCAGTCAGTGCAGGGACAGGCCTTCTCTGGATACTTCCCTTAAGATTTTTGAGACCCCTGGAACCCCCCAGCCCAAGAGAGGACACGCCTACTCACCCATTCTGGACTCTTCGGCCTCGATTATCCTCCGGACAGATTCCTGCATCAACCGAACCTGCCAGGAAAGACGATAAGCACATCAGAGCCCGCTGGGATTGCTCCCCTGAGCTGGTCAGTCCCAGGCAGGCAGTCCGTGTCCAGGCCAGCACAAGTGCTCAGGGTCTGTAAGGGAAGGAGCGGATGCCCTGGTGCTCAGCTCCCCACCAGCAAGGCTCTCAGCCCTAGAGTAGGTGGCTCGGGCAACTGGGAGCTGAAATGGCAGGACGCACACAATGACCCCAGTGGGAGCAATAGCACTCAGCTCCCTTCCCAGGGATCCTGGACGAGTGGGTAGACTATACTGTTGGCATTTATAGAGATTTCACCCAAGAAGTGAACTCCCAGTGCCTCTGGAGAAAGGAACCCCCTGTCCGTGTGGGGCACTATTTAGCCTGGCTGGACTGCACTTCCCCTGCGATGGCATGTGCTGCCCCAGCTACACACATGGGCCGTGGCCTGCCCCAGGCTGTCTGCCTGCTGCTGATATCCTGTACATGCCAGCCCTCCTCTGACCACCAAGAACCTCCGGTCCCCTGCCATTCATACAAGATATCTACTCCTTCATGTCCCAAAGAAGGCAGTACAAAATGGGAAGGAAAAGAGGAAATACCAGCTACTTTTGGGTGTGTGTGGCACTGGGGATTGAACCCAGGGGCTCTCTACTTTGAGCTATATCCTCAGCCCTGGTCTTGCTAAGTTGCTCAGGGAGGCCTTGAACTTGTGATCCTTCTGCCTCCCTCCTGAGTTGCTGGGATCACAGGCATGAGCCACTGCACCTGGCTCTGGCTATCTTTTAAAACCCTGTTATGCCTTTGGAGAGCTGTCGATATCTTCAGGACAGGGAACTAAGTCCCCAGGAGTGCATCCCACAGCAAGCATAAAGGCTACACGGTGAGGCTGCTGGGGAAGAAAAGACCAAGGCTCCGAGTCCATTGCAGGGTGCAGTGCATCCTGCAGCCAACTTGACACGCAGGCTGGAGAAGAGGGTCTTTCCTGTGTTCTGGGCTCTGTGTGGCGGGAGGCTCATCCGAGGGGATGGGCCTGCTGGATGCTGAGCACTTACGGCCGCTTCTGCCTCTTGCTTCTTCTGCAGGATGTCCGTGGCAGTGCTCTCCCTCTGCTTCTCCAGTTCCCTTTTGTGAGAGAAGCACAAGACACATGTGAGCGCGGTGCTGCTCCACAGTCCGTCCACAGGGGCCCTTGCTGGACCTGAGCCCAGCACAGTCTGTGATCTCACTGGATTGCTGGTTCTGGTGCTTCAAGAAATATTTTCCCAGGTAGTCTCAGGTGGGCCCGTGAGCTACAGGACTGCGCAGCCTTCCATTAGTTACTGTGTGGCCCTCGCTCCCTCCCCTCCTCCTTCAGGGCCTCAAGAGCCCACTGGCAGACTCCTTGGAAAGAAGACTTCACCTGGCAAGAATCTCAGGAGGTTCTGCCTGACTCTGGGCTTATTATACAGCACTTTGAAAGGAACAACTGGCACTACTTTAGATACACAGAAACATAAAACCCACTTTCTGTAGCAAAGCACAGGGACTTGGGGTGCATACAGCGACCTGTTAGAGGACTTGACCCAGCACACTCATAGTTCCAAGTTGCAGGCCTCCAGGGGAACTGGGAACCTGGATGGTAGTAATCCAAGGCCAGAGGTGCCCAGAACAGAGGGGGGTCCTCCGTTCTACAGGTTTGCTAAGTTTGGGGCTCCATTAAACAACATTGTTAAAAAGTGCCACAGCCCACACTCCTGGGTTTCTGTGGGGATGTTCTATGAGTTCAGGTTTCATACCGTGCCCCAGGAGATCACCCACACGGAACCGCCCAGTAAGTTCCTTCCTGTGACTTCCCAACTACAGTGAGCACATCATATCCCCTGCAGGAGAACAGAACCCGCTCCTCTTAAATGCTATGCCAGGAAAAGAAATGGCTAGAGGAAAAGGGAGAGCTTTCTTTTAGTCATGGTTTAAAGTATTGACTCTATATACCAACTCTAGCCCTTTCTGAAAGTAAGAATGACAAATCAAGGGGACAGTTCTGCTGCTGCTGCTGGGTAGGGTTTACTGTAGACCTGTGAGGACCCAGATGCCATGCCAAGTATTTTATATGCGTTAACTAGTTTAATTTTCCTAATAACCCCACGACATGTCTGAAACTCACTTTTCTTTCTGAGCCCTGAGGTATGGTTTGATGATCAGACGGTGCATAGCAAAGTAGATAATGAGAGGTCCCACAGTGGCATAGAACACGGCGCTGGGCAGCAGCTGGTCCGTCAGGTGGATAGGGAAGAAGTAGGTCTGACTGGCCCTGTTTAGCCTGGGGAGAAACAAAAACAAAACACCCAGGATAAGTCAGGTTTTCTAGTGAAGGTTGATGGGTCCCAGCCACAGGAAGCAGGCCTGAGGTACCACAGCACCAGTCCCAGTACCTACTGGCTTTACAGTCCCCTCCCTCTGCTGGTTCCATTCCAAAGGTTAGCTGCCAGATGTGACAGATGTGGCAGAAGAAGAGACTGTTAGGTACGGACCTCAAGATGAAGCCCTAGAATTAACAACCAGAGCAACTGTCCCCTGTGGCTGTGCTGGGTCACAGGCCCCAGAGGACAGGTGTCTTGGAGAGACATGTTCTAAGAAAGTCTGAGAAGATTTCAAGTTAGCAAATTAAGGAGGCTTTGCTCCCAGTGATGGCTGAGTAGTTTGGGCTAGATTGATGGTGCTAACGAGAGCACCCATGAACTCAGCCACGTTACAAAACAAAGGTGATCAGATCCATCCATTCTCCCATCCATCAGTCAAGAGTCTTGCTCTGTAGCCCAAGCTGGCCTTGAACTCCTGGGCTCAAACAATCCTCTTGCCTCAGCCTCCCCAGGTGCCACTACACTGGGCCTGTTTTTGTTTTACTTTAAACCAAAGCTTTGCTGAGCATTGTGGCTCATGCCTATAAACCCAGTGATTCAGGAGGCTGAGGCAGGAGGATTGCAAGTTCAAAGCCAGCCTCATTACCTTAATGAGGCCCTAAACAACTTAGCGAGACCCTGTCTCAAAATAAAAAATAAAGGGCTGGGGTTGTGGCTTAGAGATAGAGTGCACCTAGCATGCATGAGGCACTGGGTTCGATCCTCAGCACCACATAAAGTAAAATAAAGACATTGGGTCCACCTATAACTAAAAAATAAATGTATATATATTTTTTGGGACTGGGGTTGTGGTTCAGTGATAGAGCGCTTGCCTAGCATGTGTGAGGCACTGGGTTCGATTCTCAGCACCACATATAAATAAATAAATAAAGGTTCATCAACAACTAATAAAACATAAATAAATAAATAAATAAATAAATAAATAAATAAATAAATAAGGCTGGGGTTGTGGCTCAGTGCTTACCCAGCATGTGTGAGAAATTGGGTTTGATTTTCAGCATCACATATAAATAAATAAAATAAAAGTCCACTGACAACTAAAAAAATAAACAAAAAGAGAACATCTAAAAATAAATAAATAAACAAAAAGGGCTGGAGATGTGTCTCAGGGATTAAGTGTCCCTGTGTTCAATCCCTGGTACAATTAACCAACCAACCAACCAACCAATCAATCAATCAAATCAATCTACTATCAGAGTTAGAGATGTTAGCATTCATCTCATTGACAGAACTTTCTCCCCAGATCATTAAAACCATAGTAATTCTCAACACTGGGGTTGGAGTTGTAGCTCAGTGGACATGTGAGGCACTGAATTCAATCCTCAGCACCATATAAAAATAAATAAAATATGGGCTGGGGATGTGGCTCAAGCGGTAGCACGCTCGCCTGGCATGCGTGCGGCCCGGGTTCGATCCTCAGTACCACATACAAACAAAGATGTTGTGTCTGCCAAAAACTAAAAAATAAATATTAAAAATTCTCTCTGTCTCTCTCTCACCTCTCTTAAAAAAAATAAATAAATAAAATAGAGGTCTTGTGTAAAAATAAATAAATAAATAAATAAAAAATAAAAATTCTCAACATTGCTGTCATCTTGATTTAACTGGCATTTGTGAAACACTATATGCAACAATTACAGAACACACGTTCATTTCAGCTGCATATGGTATATTCATCTGGATTAATGTTGGTACATAAAACAACTCTCAATAGGACTGAGCTGGGCATAGCTGTCAACCAGCGACTTGGAGGCTGAGGCAGGAGAATTCCAAGTTCAAAGCTAGCCTCAGTAATTTGTCGAGGTCTTATCTCTAAATAAAATATAAAAAAGAGGTGTGGGGGGGCTAGGGTTGTGGCTCAGTGGTAGAGTGCTTGCCTAGCATGTGTGGAGCAGTGGGTGTGATTCTCAGCACCACATAAAATTAAAAAAAATAAGAAATGGATAGGGATGTTTCAGTGGTTAAGCGTTCCTGGATTCAAACTCCAGGACCCAAAAGAAACAAACAAAACAAAACAAAACAGGGCTGGGGATATAGCTCAGCTGGTAGAGTGCTTGCCTAGCATGCACAAGGCCCTGGGTTTAATCCCTAGCAAAACACACACACACACACACACACACACACCCCAAGAAAAAAAAAAAAAAGGAAATACAAAATGTGTAAGTAAGAGAAAATTAACCAGGTTCTTCCCAAAGATAAGTTCTTGCTATACTAAGAGAAAGTGGGGAGGACACACGTTAGGAAACAATAGGAAAGAGGGCTGTGTGCAGGCGACCAGAGGGAGAAGATGGGCTGTTAGCCTACTTCATGATGTCAGATCTGACACCTGGATGAAATGGATGCACTCCTTGAGAAACACAGAATAACACAGTCAAGGTAAGATGAAACAAGTACAAAGTCCTATATATTTACAAAAGTAATTGAATTAACTACCAAGAACCTTCCTACATAGAAAATTCAGACTGGGTTGATCTTACTGGTCAATCTTTACCAAAAAGGAGGAGGAGATAACACCAATCTTATGCAAATTCCTTGAGAAAGCAGAGGAGACATATTTCTAACTTACTTTATGAAGCTGGCACAACTCATCTTGAAACCTGACAAGTACATAATAAAAATCGAAAAACCATAGCCCAATACCCTTCACAGCATCCCTAGTAAGATGCAGTAAATCACAGTGAGCAATGTATAAAGTGATATCAGGATTACAGGGACTCCCTAGGAACATGGTGATGTTGGTTTAAAACTAAAACATTTATGTGATTCCTCCAATAAACAGAATATAAGAGCACACTTAGCAAAGACAGACAATCTGCTTTGGTTGAAAATATGGTGCCTTCCGACAAAACTTTGGTTCATACAGGTGAGGCATCCCTAATATGAAAATCCAAAATGTTCCAAAATCCCCAACTTTTTTCCCAAGTGGAAAGTTCCACATTGGCTTCATGTGCAAAAATAGTATATGAAATTACCTTCAGGCTATATGAATCAGATACATATGAAACATACTTTGATCCCACTCCTTCTCATTAGGTCTATGCAAAGGTTCCAAAATCTGAAAAAATCCTAAACATTTCAGATAAGGGATATTCAACCTCTATACCAATTTAGTTGGAACAATTTAGCTGGAAAAACTCAGATGAATGTAAATGTTTCTTTCCAAAAATATAGGGTTACACTCTTGGGGTGAGAACCCAATTTGGATATGTTAGATGTCATTCAGCATCTCCACAGGAGCAGTGTTGAAACAGACTAAATCACAGGCTACTCTGTAGGGCTTTTGTTTTTTTGTGTGTGGGGTTCTAGGGATTGAACCAGGAGTGCTTTACCACTGAGCTATATTCCCAGTCTTTTAATTTTTTTTTTTTTAGCTGTAGTCAGACACAATACCTTTATTTTGTTTACTTTTATATAGTGCTGAGGATCAAACGCAGTGCCTCGCACATGTTAGGCGAGTGCTCTACCTCTGAGCCACAACCTCAGCCCCTATTTCCAGTCCTTTTTATTCTTTATTTTGAGACAGGGTCTTGCAAAGTTGTTGAGGCTGGCCTCAAATTTGTGATCCTTCTGCCTCAGCCTCCTGAGTTGCTGGATGAGCCCAGTTCCTTACATATACTTTAAATCATCTCTTGATTACCTATGATATCTAACACAATGTAAATGCTGTATAAATAATCATTACACTATACTGTATAGGGAATAATAACAAGAAATAAATCTACCCATGTTCAGTACAGTGCAATTTTTTTCCCTCCAAATATTTTCCGCCTGACATTGCATAAATCCATAGAACGGGAACTCCTCACTACAGAGGGCTCACTGTGAGTAGGAGCTGGAGATTTAGGAAGTGGTCCACACTTGGGCTCTTGAGGTGTGAGTCCTTGGTACATGAAGCCATGAGGCCAGAGGAGCCTACTTGAGTACCCAGAGAGAGGACTGTGTTCCATGTGATGTTTCCAGGGAGAAGTTTGGGAGAAAAGGTGATTTTGCTGGTCAGAAAAACTAGAGAAAGAACACTATATCCCAGGATCCCAGGGCAGGAGGGCGTACAGGAGTATGGAGCAGCCATAGGCAGCAGCTGCAGAGACCAAGCAAGATGAGGAGAGTTGCCCTCTGGTCTGCTGTAGGAGAGAGGGTCCCCACTGCTGGCTGCTTCTGGAAAGGGCTTGGGAACAGCGCCCAATAGGAGGAGGTTAGAAGGAAAACAAACAAACTCAGACAACACTTCTGAAAATAAGAGTCAGGGTAGGGGCTGGCATGGGGAAAAGGGTGTTTGTGTTCACGGTGCATCCGGGGAGATGACAAGCTGATGCTGCAGGTGCTCGGGTGGTGCCACTCCATGCAGGAGCTGCAGGCAGCATCAGGCCGCCTGGCAGTCAGCCAGCACCTTCAGAGAAGGAGGCGCAGAGACCCAGACTTTCCTAACTCACTGCGAGACTTCTGCACTCCCTGACCTCTACTTATGCACCCAAGGCAGAAGCAACCACATCTACTAAACTGCGAAGCAAAGGCTAGCTCATCTTGACTCAGGTTAGCCCAGCTGAGGGAAGCGGCCAAGTGTTCCCTGCCAGAAAGACGGGAGTTCAACTTACTTGACTTTGAGAGAAACGCCCTGTGGGACTCCAACACTGACAGCAGCACCCAAGACGCTATGCCTGGAGATCTTCCTCTCGGCTCCGTACTCTACCACGGTCCCGAAGAAGCCTGCCCTGCAGGATGCAGAGGGCGGCGGTCAGTGCCCACGTCCCTCCAGCACTACCTGATGGGTAGCTACCATTTGAGAACAGAGACTAGGCCCCCATCCTGCCCCGCCACTACCCACAGGAGAGGATTCCTGACTGATGTTGAGCTGCTAATGTAACAGCATCAAGACACTGGGGAGGTTCTCCTGCAGAGCAGCCAGGGTACTCGAGGCTAGACCATGGAGCAGCAAAGCCCTCCCCACGTGGCAGGAGGCACTCAAGGAGCATCATGGACAAAGAGGTCAGAGGTCACACCCTTCTGCCTGGGGCTCTGTCAACCCCCACCACTGGCTCTACTGAGACCTTCCTTAGAGCCTGAGGCTTCCCCAGTGGCCAGGTTGGGACTTACTTGAGGGACCCTTTCACACGCGTCTGGTCATCATCTTGGAACTTGTGCTGATAGCTGATCAGTGCAAAGGAGTGGGGGATCCCCAGCTAAGGAGACAGGGGACAGAAATGGACTCAGGGCTGGTTCTCATGGATCTGCACAAAGGTGGCATCTACCCTCACAAGAGTAGCCGGGCGCCCACTTGCACAGGTCTTTATGTAGCATGCAAGTAATATGAAGATTTATCAGCAGCCAGTATGGTCAGCAGTCTTGTAATGACAGGTACATTCCAGAAACACACTGCCAGATGACTGTTGTTCTGTGGACATTACCAGTGTATTCCTTCATCTGACAGTTAAGACCTCACTGAGACGTTCTTACAGGGCCACTGACGTATGCGAGCTCCGTGACTGACTGAAACATTACATAGCGCGTGACTAGAGGAGCTGGGAGAAGGGCTGGGATAGCTCAGCAAGCCCTTGTCTGACATGCACAAGGCGCTGGGTTCCATCCTAGCATCATAAAACCAAATCAAACCAGGAGACTTCACATAAAAAAAAAATCTAGTTTTCTGGCTTCTTTTGGGGAAAAAGAACAAAACAAAACAACACCCTTTCCCTCAATTTCTGGCAACACCAAGCCCATGTTGCTGGTAGCAGCAAGAGGTGTGAGCCAAGGAGCAGCTGCCCAGGGCGCCTCTTCCCTGGAGCCTCTGAGTGCACCCTTCTGTTCAGGGCTCTATCTGTCAATCATGGCTCCTGTCCTAATGCTGTGGGCTTCTCCTGATGACGATGTCAAAATGCTATTTTGCTTTTGGATGATCTGAACAGGGCCACCTGGGCCACCTGAGAACAAGAGTCCTTATGCTGGGAGTTCTGAAAGACGGTTCCTAAGTGTCTGCAGCCCTGCCCTGCAGGTCCGCTGGTGTTAGATGTGAGAAGGTGATCAGGGTGCAGGACTGAAGGGCACAGTGAGTGCACAGGAGAGGCAGTCCTTTGGAGTTGTGTCCTCAAGAGACTGCAATTCTTTGGCTCACCTGCAGGGCCACAGTGAAGTGGCTGGTCTTAGTGTCTCGGACGATGCTTGTGTTCATGGCTGACTGGATACCCCATCGCCACTGCAGGTAGCCCACTGTGTTCTTGTCCAGGTTCCGAGCTAGGACAGTGGTAAGGCCAGGACGGATGCCACGGGATGAAAACTGCAGAGCACAGTTTGTCGTCACAAAGCTGGGGGGACACAGAAAGGGTCTGGATGACACCTGCTCTCAGCTGTTCTCTGTCATTTCCTAAGACCTCACTCACAGTCACTCTGTGAATCCCTGGACCAGCTCCCAGCAAGGATGGTGGTGGACCACAGGACATGGGAGGGAGGCATGGTGGAACCTTCTAGGACTTTGCCTGGCAACCTGCACTACCCTGTCCACTCTAACTTTAGACTGCTGTGTCCCCACACTAATGGACAGCAGTCCTGCTCCAGGTCAGTGACTGGAGGGTGCTCTCAGAGGCAGCCCGGGGCAATGTTCCTGAATGCTGCTGCACACTCACTGGAGCTGGCGCCTGTGCCAGGCACCTGGCTTATAGTGCAGGCCGGAAGGTGAGCAGTCTTCCCTAGGCCGTGGATGTGTAGCAGAATCTTCCTGGGGCCCAGGCATCAGTATATGTTAGAAAAATGCCCAGGTGATCCTGGTATACACCTGCATTGTGAACTCCCGACTTAAGGTACTGGAAAAGCCATCATCTGTGAACAGCTCTGAGGTTTGCGTCCAAGGCGGTACAGCCCCATCTTCTGGTTAAAAAGGGTATTTCCCTAACTAGCAGGACTCAGAGCTTGCTGCAGAGCTAAGATGTGAGCAGGAAACAGCCCAGCACTCACTCTGGCCACTGACAGCAAGTCCTACCAGCATCACTCCCTTACTCGCTGCTGAGGCTTCCTTTGGCCAAATGAGCCAAGAGCCCACTCTTCACTCTCCACAGGTCCCAACCCAACCCTCCTGTCATTCTCAAGCCATGCTGAAGAAGGGCCACACATTTTTGTGCTTTAGCCACACTGGGTTAAGTGAGCAGGAGAGAGAAGACAGAAAGTGATTTCTAGAATTCCAAGAGGAAGTGACTACTTTTTCTTGGGACAGGGTCTCACTCTGTTGTCCAGGCTGGCTTCCTGCCACGCCCTCTAGAGCTGGTATCACAGGTTCCTGCCACCATGGCCCACTTCACAACCTCTGATTGTGGCATGGACATACAAATAACTTAAAGCATGGGACAGGAAGTCTGTAGAGTGGACTTACCTTGTCTGGTCACTGTACAGTAATAAACTGGCACCCTTGTTTATAAACCATCCCCACTATTTATACACAAGTCACCCTTGTTCATAAATCAAGATTCTCAGTCTGATAAACTCTGGTGCTACAACACATTCTATTTCCAGACCTATAAAAGCTGACAACCAGCCAGATCCCTGGTGATCACTTTGGATAGACACTTTGAGGCCAAACCAGAGCAAAATGATAAAAAAAATTTTCCTCAGTGATGTCTTCTAAGTCTGTCTGAAGACTTACCTGGGGAGGCCTTGAAATAACTAGATTCCTAGTTCCCTCCTTCAGAGGACTGAATTCAGTTTTTCATCAGCACCGGGGTGACAATTCTAAACAGACAAGGTTAGGCCAACACTGCCATGCACACACAGGTAATCGCCCCACATCCTGGTTAACGGTTTCAGCCCTGTCCCCTTCGCAGACCTGTGAACCCAATTTTAGAGCAGTGGCCTGCAGGGTCTTGGTCCATCCTTTTTGTGGGTGTGTGGCTCTTGGGACTAAACCTTGGGAAGCTCTACCATTGAGCTAAGTTGCCTAGGTTGCCCAGGCTGGCCTTGAACTTTGACCCTCCTACCTCCATCTCCCAAGCTGCTAGGATAACAGGCATGGCTACTGGGCCTGGCCATGACCCCTCCATCTTGTGTTCTCTGCTTATACCACATGCCATGTGCTCCCGGGGGGGCTCTTGCACCCAAGTTCTCTCACAACACTTCTTACTCTGTGTGCCAGCCTGATTCTTGGACCCGCCTTGCTCCCTATCCACAACGCACTGACCAACCAGCCTGGCTAGCAGGATCTGAGTGATCCTGATAGGCCCAAAGACACACCCCAGTGGAAACGGACTGCTGACTTACATCCTGGCAAAGGTATTTTTCATTGTCTTGTGGTTCTTAGAGACCATGAAGTCAAAGGTGGGGAGATTTCTTAGCACAGAGAAGAGGCCTGGCTGGGGCTGGGACCAGAATTAGCCTCCCACCCCCAATCTGGTGCCCTTTCCAACCTGCAGGCTGCCAGGCTGCATGTTGGTGCCAGGCCTCTGCCCCATGGTGCTCAATAACACTGTAGGATGATGAACAAAAGAAGTCCAAATGACCTTTACCATGAGAACACACAGATTCTGGTCTTCTAAATGCAGACCACCAAAGAGTAGTTATCTCATCTCTTATATTTACCATCTTGGTGTGAGATTACGGAACAGCTTGAGACCAAATAAAGGCCCCTGGAGATCTCCAGCTCCAAATTCCAACTGTTTGAAAAAGAAAGAAATAATTAATAGAACTTCAATCTTATAGTAGTGACCCAGGTCTCGAACGTGTACCCTGGTCAGAATTCCTTTGTTTGCTTCAATGTTCTTGCCAGGGCTCTAAATAGACGGAGCACCAGGTTCATGCTGCTCTACCCTCACCCCTGCCCACTGGAGCTGATAGCTTCCCCAGGTCTGCCTGGAGGCCCAGGCAGCAGTAGGGGGTTCCTCAAAAATAATACTGCTTGCCTCAGACCCACCTCCTGCTCAGTCAAAATAGGAGAGCAGTCTGCTCCTCTTGACCCCCTGATCTCTGCTTTGGTTAGGTGTGCCACCACCCCTATGCCATGGTGCCAACTCCTTTACTCTGAAGTTCCTACAGGACTGGATATGGGCCTCAGGGGTCTGATGTTAAAGCCCAACAGCAGTTCTCTGCTTGCAAGGCCTTAGAAGTCACAGCTAGCAGTGGCTGCCTCATGTACTTGCATAGGTGACTCTCAAGGCAAGTCTTCAATGTTAATTTGATGCAGCTTTGGACCTGGCAGAGATGGATGCTACATGATCAACTAGCAGTGGGCCAGGGCCCCAAGACAGGCATGGCCTCCTGTCCCTGAAGGAATTGGGGTCAACCCACAAGAACTGCTAGAAGGAAAGATGCTGAGCTTCTATAGAGGCTGGATTTCTGGAATTGACATCTGAAGGACATCTTATCCTAGCTTTAAATTGTTCAGCAGACTGGCAGGACTCTTCAGATGTGACATTCTTCCTTTGGGACCAACATCTGAAAGTCTGATATCCAGTACCTGGATTCACAACGACAATGGTCACCCCCTGCCACTGTGAGGGTTAACTTTTAGAGCGTACATATTAAAAAATAAGGCTTGGCATGGACAATACAATCCAGCCTCATGGCAGTCTTACCTCTCCCCAGCCCTTTGCAGAGGTGACACGGCGGAGTGCGAAGTTAATGGAACCCCCGCCATTGCCATTCTGGGTCGAGAGGCTTCCAGAGAGGATGGCTGTGTCTGTGGCAGTCAAAGGTGCCTAGAAAAACACACTGGCTGTAACAAGTGAACCCAAGCAACAGGAAGCTCAATGCCAGCAGTCTGATGACTCCTCTGTAGACACATGGCCAAAGGCACAGAGACAGCAGGTCCGATGTGTAGAGCCCTGTGGCTACCTCAACCACTGCACTGCTATTTGAACTGCATGTGGCCATGAAGGCAAAATGTTTTGCAAAAGCTTAGTGGGGAAAACTGAAAAAACCACAGAAACCCAGGGTTAAATGCTGGGTCGTTAGTATGCCCATGTGTGGAAGTGCACAGTGATTCTACACTGTGCCTCCCACTGTAGGCTACCTGAGCCTCTCCAGTACCTGTATGCCATCAGGTTCTGGAAGGGACTGAAAAACCTTTCAATAGCATGTGCGAAGGCACAAAGCTCTAGGAGAGGGCAAGTGTCCCCGTGTCAATCCATGTTACAGGCTGATGTACTTGAGAATCAATAAAGAGCTAAGGAGATGGAGACCTGCAGTAGTCCTCAGTGAAAAGGCCCGGCTTTGTCGTATCCAAATACTGGGCAAAGGTGACATTTCAGTAACCCCAGGGCTCAGGAGCAGAGATGCTATAACCTGCCAGCACATAATGGCATGTAAGAAAACCAGTTCTTAGAATTATCCACGGAGGTCTGCCTTCTCTCCTAAAATCATCAGGACCTTGGGCTTCTAGGTCTCCCAGACCATTAATGTCCCTGAGACCCTGCAGCCTGAAAGCCCCAGATTGGCACGCATGCTGGCTCATGTGTGGACACAGCAGTAACAGACATGGCTGTGACTGTAGCTGGCTTTCTTTTAAAGTGGCTAATTGCATGCTTTCATAAATAAAGATGAGAAAAACCCTAGGCAAACCCTCATTCCAGCTGCTGGGGGTGCTGTGCCTCATTAACTCAGGCCTGTGTGGTACCAAGAGAGGTGTTTGTGTGCTTTACCTCAATGGACTGGGATATGTGCATTTTATTGATTTCAATCTGTGGAAAGCCACTTCCAGATACATCTTCATACTCCTCATCATAGCGATCAAAAAGGTCAGTGGCATCTACTCCAACGCTGATGGTTCCCTGGGGCAGAAAAATAAGCAGTCAGCATGAAGGGGTGGTATCTGTGGAATGAAGGGCAATTCAAGCACAAGCTCAGTGTAACTCAACTGGGCATCTGACTTCACAGTCCCTGGGCTTGGGCATGACACTCCACCATGCAGCCACGCAAGTGTGAATGTCACAGTTTATAAACCACACAGCTGCAGGGTACCAGGGACTTCCAAAGCTAGGAAGTAGTGTTCTGACCAGGAGAACCAGTCTGCAGAGTAACTACATGCCAAAGACAAGTGTTAGTACAAGGAAAGCAAGGTTAGCTGGGCACAGAGGTGCACACCTGTACTCCCAGACACTCGGGTGGCCAAGGCAGGAGGATCACAAGTTCAAGGCCAACCTCAGCAACTTAGTGAGACCCTGTCTCAAAGTAAAAAAATTAAAAAGAGCTGGGAATTAAGCTCAGTGGTAGAGTCCCTGGTTCAAACCCCAGTACCAAAATCAAAACCAAACCAAACAAAAAGAAAAGAAAACTTCATGAGTATGGCCTGACCTGAGCTTCAAAACAAAATGGGATTCCTGGATGCTTGGGACAACCTAGAAATTAGCTACTTAGATTAACCATTTTTTTCCTAAACACTCTTATACCATAGAACTACTTTAAAAACTCTTTTCTTTGGCAGATTTAAAAATTTCTCTGCCTTGGGCTGGGACTGTAGCTCAGTGGTAGAGTGCCCGCCTTGCACGTGTGAGGCAATGAGTTCAATCCTCTGCACCACATAAATAATAAATAAAGATATTGTGTCCAACTACAAAAAAATAAAAAAATATATTTAAAAAAATTGCACTGCCTTTTAAAGTAATTTGAAAATTAAGTTAGGAGGGGCTGGGGTTGTGGCTCAGTGGTGGAGTGCTCATCTAGTACATGTGAGGTACTGGATTCATACCTCAGCACCACTTAAAAATGAAATAAAGATATTGTGTCCACCTACAACTAAAAATAAATATTAAAAAAAAAGGTTATGAGAAACATAAGACCACATTCTCTCAAGAAATACTAAACTGACAGGCATGGTGGTGCCTTTCTGTAATCCCAGCAATTTGGGAGGCTAAAGCTAGAGAATTGCAAGTTCAAGGTCAGCCTCAGCAAATTAGCAAGACCCTGTCTCTAAATAAAAACTAAAAATGGCTGGGGATGTGGCTCAGTGGTTAAGCTCCTCTGGGTTCAATCCCTGGTACAAAAAAAAAAAAAAAAAACCAACCAAAAACCAAAAATTTTGTTGACTGATAAAAATACTCATTACTTAGAAAAATCAACAGTCATTATTTTCTTTCATAGTCCAAAGACTTTCCAAACAGGTATATATATTAATCAACCCATGTACAGAAACATGACCACACGTACTTTTATTAAATTCTCTGCAGCCCATTTTTAAAAAGAACTTTACTAAGGTAAAATTTATCTCTAATACAAACTGCACATATCTGAAGTGCATACTTGAAAGAGTTTTGACATATGAATACACTTGTGAAACCACATCTGAAACTTGAGACACAAGCCAGGTGTGGTGGCACACACCTGTAATCCCAGCAAATTAGGAAGATGAGGCAGGAAGATCACAAGTTTGAGGCCAGCCTTGGCAACTTAGCGAGGCCCTGTCTGGAAATTAAAAAAAAAAAAAAAGAAAAGAAAAGAAAAAGGAAACAGGATGTAGCTCACTGTACTGCTTATGTAGTAATGCTTCTCTTTCTTGTTCAGGCCAGGGGGTAGGCGATTTTGCTTTACAAGGAGCTCCCTACCATGATATACCCTGGTATCAATCTCTAGTGTCATGAAAAGAAAAAAAAAAGATAACAAAAAACCAGATGCAGAACATTCCCATCACTCCAAAGGTAGCTTCTGACAGTGTTTTAGTTTTAAACAGTGAAGAAAGGCACCCCTGAAAGGGATGTGTGGACAAAGTCATGAGAGGAGCGAGGGCCAGCCTCTGCGGGCAATTGTACAGGAGCCAGAGGCTGCTGGGGCGGAGCCAGAGGGGAGGCACAGCTTGGACACAGAACGCTTCCCAAAGGCTCCTGCGTTAGAAGCTTCAGCTGGGCGTGTTGGCACCTGGGGTAGTTCCAGCTACTTAGGAAGTTGAGGCAGGGAGTTTGAGGTGTTGGGCAACATGGCAAGACCCCCATCTAAAAAAGAAAAAAAAAAAGGATTGGTATCCAGCTTCACGATATTGGGGTTGGGTGTGGAACCTAAGAGGTGGGGCCCAGTGGGAAGGTTCTAGATCACTGGGGTGTGTCCTTGAAGGGACTGTGAGACCTTGTTCTCCTTCTCTTTCTTGTTCAAGCCAGGGGGTAGGCGATTTTGCTTTACAATGAGCTCCCTACCATGATATACCACAAGTGGCAAAGAGGCCAACTGACCAAGGATCAAACTTCCAAAACTGTCAGGTGCAGTGGCACACACCTGTAATCCCAGCAGCTTGGTGGGTTGAGGCAGAAGGATTCCAAGTTTGAGACCAGCCTTAGCAATTTAGCAAAACCTTATCTTAAAATAAAAAGGGCTGGAAATGTGGCTAAGTGGTAGAGCACCTCTGGGTTCAATCCCTAGTACTGCAACCAATCAATTCTCCACAACTGGGAGCCAGATAAGCCTGATCTGTTCAAAAGTTGATTACTTAGGTCTGTTACAGTAATGGAAACCTGGCTCTAGGATGAGTTTGTGGGGGGTGATGCATAGGTGGTCACACAGATGTCACAGGTGCGGTTTTCCTAGGACCACACCAGTTTAACACTGTTGTTTCTGTTAGCCTTAATTTTTTTTTCAAAGTACCATCATCATCAATAGCTGCCTTAAACTAGATGCCTGAATGGGTTTACCAGACTGCTCTTCCCCCGTCCTTGCATCCTCTGCCCTGGTCTCCTTGTCTGCTGGCATTAGAGGCACAGGGCCTTTGGAAATGATCAGAAGCCCTATCATGTTTCCCCATCTCTTTTTGAGGCACTGATTTTGAACTGAGGGCCTTGCACATGAATGTAGCTCTACCGTTGAGCTATATTCTCAGGCCCCCCCTTTTAATTTTGAAACAGGGTCTTGCTAAGCTTCTCAGGCAGGCTGGCATGGAACTTGTGATTCTCCCTGCCTCAGCCACCATGCCTGCCTCTTCTCCCATCTCTTTCCAGATGAAAAAAGACAGCACACTCCCTTTTAGGACTAGAGTCCACAGAGCTCACCAACAACCAGGGTGAGGCACTACAGATTCTTTCCAGGCTTAGCTGTGCTGTAGCAGTCAGGTGGCCAGGGCCTGGTCCTGTGGGATATATGAAGATGTCGAGGCACTGCCAACCACAGATACTGGAAACTGGGTAAGTGTGACAATATATGGGAAATAGAAGTAGACTCATTCTGCAGCAGGACCTAACAGTGCTTTGGGCACTGTTGCCAGGTGTCCTTGTCATTGGCTGAATGATGTAAACCAGGAGCTGGCATTGTATCTGTGAAGGACCATAGTACATATTTTGGTGTTGTGGGCCATGTGGTCTCTGCCTGCCACTGTTCAGCTCCTCTGTTGTCCATGGGAAAGAGGATAAAAGCAAATGACTAGGTGTGGCTGGACACCATACTTTAAACCAGTAAAGCTTGTTGGTAAACCCTGAAACCAAACTGCATAAAATTCCTTCCTCCCTCCCTCCCTTTTGTGCAGGGGACTGAACTCAGGGCCTTGAGCAAGCTTAGAAAGCACTCTACCACTGAGATATATTCCCAGTCCTTGAATTGCTTGTGATTTTCTTTTGATGTTTTCCTGTTTCTTAACTAGAAGCCTGTGTAAGAGCAGGCAAGAGCTTCAGTGTGGCACCCTGATAGAAATCTACCGGTCTTTACTGTTTGTAATGCTTTGTTTTTTTGATGAACTATTCAGGTAGTGATGAGATTGAACATAGTGTATGTTTTATTAAAAAAAATTATATACCACATTTCTGTTTTCCTTGAAAATTGAACTTGTATAAAATATTTTTCCATATTGACCGTCCAAAGTGCTAACTCTGAACATAGGAGATTTAAGTTTTGGCTCTGCCAACAAAGGGCCAGCATCACATGCTATTTTTTTTTTTTTTAAGTTGTAGATGGATACCATACCTTTATTTATTTATCTTGCCTCACACATTTGAGGCAAGTACTCTACTACTGAGTTCCAGCCCCAGTCCGGGGAAAAAAATGTTTGCATGTGTGGTACTGCGGACCACTGAGCTACACTTTCAGCCCTTTTGATTTTGAGATAGGGTCTTGCTAAGTGGTCTAAGCTGGCCTCAGATGTGTGAGCCTCCTGAGTCACTGGGGTTATGGGTGTGCACCACTGCTCCTAGTTGCACCCCAAAGTTTGTAATGCAGAAGTGAAAAGAAAAAGCTGCTTCTGGGATGGTCCCAAGTGGAACTTCACGAGCCACAGTGCTAGTCTCCTGTCAGTGCACAGACTCTTCAAGCAGAAACTCAGTCAATCCTGATAACCACTTGATTTCTGAGGGTGAAATACCTGACACCACACATGCTTCTGTGAACTTGGGGAAAAGGGTCCACACTGAATGTGAAACTGTTTCTGTGGGAGTGAAGGGCAAGAGAGGAAGCAGGGAGAGCAGGCAGGGAAGGACGTGACTCAATCCTTCAGCTCAAGACAGCAGCACTGGGGAAACCAGTGACCTACGTGTGATTTCCTAACTGGCCACCTTCTTCAACTCATGAGACCCAGGAATTTTCATTTGATTCTTTGGAGAAAGGCAATCATGTTGTATGCATTATTTCAAAAAAAAAATTTTTTTTTTTTGGTCCCAGGGATTGAACCCAGGGGTGCTTAACCACTGGGTCACATCCCCAGCCCTTTTTATATTTTGTTTAGAGACAGAGTCTTGCTGAGTTGCTTAGGGCCTTGCTAAGTTGCTGAGGCTGCTTTGAACTCACAATCCTCCAGCCTTAGGCTCCTGAGCTGCTTGGATTTTGGTGTGTGCCACCACACCCAGAGCATTATTTCAATATTTCTCTTACTATGTACCTAATTGTATTGGCTAAAGTAATTTTATTTCCTTTACCAAACAAAATGTAAACATTAACTATCTGTGTTAATACTATGTGGACAATCAACTGATTTACCAGGGGATGGCATAGGTGTTAGAAGTTGAAAAATACTGTCTAGTCATCACTTTTTCAACTTCTCTGCTTGTTCCTTGCAAATGGCCACAATAACTGAAAACCTCCACAAGCCAGTGACTTTCAACTAGACACCTCTGGTGCTGAGCCAAGCCTATGGAAAGCAACTAAGCCAGAACAGTACCAGTGAGCCAGAGAGAATGTAAGGCTCAGGAGCCTTAACTGTCCTGAAGATGACCCATCAAGTCATTTTGAGTTGACAAGGACATTTCTTTATTTTAGAGTAGTCTAGATGCCACCTTCTGCTCTTCTTCCTTTTCAGGGAAACAACCTTTAAAAATGGACTGGTCACAGCCTCAGAATAGATGGATTTCTTCCCTTGGTGCCGAGTACAGCTGGACTGCAAACTGTCATTCATTTTCTTTTTAAAAATATTTTTGTAGTTGTTGATAGACCTTTTTTTTTTTTTTTTTAATTCATACACGGTGCTGAGAATTGAACCCAGTGCCTCACACATGCCAGGCCAGTGGACTACCACTGAGCCCCAGCCCCAGCCCCAGCCCCAGCCCCAGTCCCTGTCATTCATTTTCACTTGCAAGACAATATACTTTTGTATAATGAAAACTGACAAGTTTGAGAGTAATGAAGTCAGATTTGAATTCTGACAGAAAATCAAGAATATAAAGCAAAGTTAAACAAATCTAACACTGGTTAAATCAAAAGGGTTATATTTTTTTCGACCACTTCTAATTGAATATATGCAAGCTCATGTCCTTTTATATCAAACTGTTACTGAACCAAACTTTGCAAAGAAAAAGGATTTACAAAAGAAAGTACTGCTGGGCATGGTGGAACAGGCCTATAATCCCAGCAACTCAGAAGGCTGAGGGAGGAGGATCACAGTTCAAGGCCAGCCTTAGCAACTTAGCGCAACCCTATGTAACTTAGGGAGACCCTGTCTCAAAACAAAAAATTAAAAGGGCTGGGGATGTGGTTCAGTGGTTAAGCCCCTCTGGACTCAATCCAAAATCAACAAAACAAAACCAAAAACCGAAAAAAGGTAACTTCTCCTCCTCTTTTTTTTTTCTCCCAGTGCTGGGGATGGAACCCAGGACCTTATACATGCTAGGTAATTGCTTACCACTGAACTACATCCCCACAGGGCTTTTTTAAAAAAATTGAGGCAGAGCCTCAATAAGTTGCCCAGCTTGGCCTCAAACTTGCAATTCTCCTGCCTCAGCCTCCTGAGAATAGCTGGGGTTACAGGCCTGTGGCATTCTCTTTAAGTAACCTCTGCCATTAGGTCCAAATCACAAACCTTTATCTTGCTTCCCCTTATTTTTCTACAGCAAGGCCTCAAATTTCTGTAAAAGGTACAGTAAATATTTTGGGTATTGTGGGCAACTATTACTGAGACTTCCCAGCTCTACTGTTGTAGTCCAAAACAACTACAGATAAAAGCAATGGGCTTGTCCTGCTGTGCTCCAATAATATTTTATTTACAGACACTGAAATATGAGTTTGATATAATTTACATGTTCCACAAAATATCCTTCTCCTTTTGATTTTTATAAAAATTCAAAATGTGAAAAACATTCTTTGGTCATGGGCTAATTGTGGCCATGAACAGCAAGCAGTCAGTTTGTTGACACTTAGAAAGAGCACCTAATTCTACCCTCAGTGTATGGAAACAACAGCCCTTCACCAAAAGGATGATGCCTCCGGAAGGTTACCAGAGGCACACCTGGCAGCTGCAGACACTTGACTGCAACCTTTGTGCCTCTGGAACTAGAGGATCCCACTTGCAGTGTGGAGTTCTGTCTTCTGCATCAGTGCTACTCGACCACAGCGCCTGTCAGTTTGTGGTTGCAAGTCTTCAACACAAGTCGTCAAAAAATCCCCAAACAAACAAACAAACAAAACAAACATGATCTAGTTTCTCAATTTCTGAGCTACACAATAAAAACCAAGTTGACAAGATTCACAGGTCCGAGGAGCAGCTGAAGAATCTACGGGAGGTGTCTCAGCCGGCCAGCTACAAGCCCACAACTGCCACCTTCATGGCCCACAGGTGCTCCACTCACAAGCTAGCCCTTTATCTTAAAGGGTAGAGAACAATAAGCACCTTTTTAAACCCTCCCCGCCCCCACCTCTGCACTGATTCAGCCACAATCTGAATCTCCTGCTTAAGCCAGGGCCTGAGAATCTGCATTTTCATAAAAATAATATTATGATACAGTCGAGTTCACTAACTGGCTTTTGGTAGCATAAACTAGTTGACATTCTCTCTCTCTTTTTTTTTAGTTGTAGATAAACACAATACCTTTATTTTTTTATTTTGAAGTGGTGCTGGGGATGGAACCCAGTGCCTCACGAGTGAGAGGCAAGCGCTCTCACTGAGCCACAACCCCAGCCCCTGATATTCTTTTTTTTTAACTGAAATTTTTACAGAAATTAAAAATTAGAAGTTCATATGCAGTTATGTAAGAATAAGCAGCAGCAGCTTGGGAAGTTGAGACAGAGGGACCTCGAGTTCAAAGCCAGCCTCAGCAACAATGAGGTGCTAAGCAAGGTGAGGCACTAAGCCACTCAGTGAGACCGTCTCTAAATAAAATTCAAAACAGGGCTGGGGATGTGGCTCAGTGGTTGAGTACCCAAGTTCAATTCCTGGTACTCACCTCTCTCCACAGAAAAAAATAAATAAATTAAAAAATAAAAGAGGCTAGAGATCCTGTCTCAAAATAAAAAGGGCTAGGACTGGGTATGGTGGTGCATGTCTGTAATCCCAGCAGCTTTGGAGGCTGAGACAGGAGGATCGTGGGTTGACAGCCAGCCTCAGCAAAGGCAAGGTGCTAAACAACTCAGTGAGACCCTGTCTCTAAGTGTCCCTGGGTTCAATCCCCAGTCCCTACTCTCAAAAAGAAAAGAAGAAAAAAAAAAGGCCATAGAAATTAAACATGAGAGGAGACATGATACCTGCTGGCCTGCTGAGGCTGAGGAGAGCTAGCTCTGGCAGGGAGTATGGAGATGCATCTGTGACTGAAATTGATCAAAGGGATCAAAGGACAACCACTAGTACCATACCACAGATGAAATAGGGCTGGGAAATGCAGGTGTGCTGTCTGAGCATCCAGACAGCCTCCATGATGTAATCCAACCTAAAGGGGCCATAACCAGTTGGGCAAGGACTATGTGGCCTGTTTAGGAAACTGGGCCTTATTTCTCTGGGAAGTTGCCTTAGTTACTAAAACCGAAGGGGGGGAAAAAAAAAAAGAACACTATGAACACATGACTCAGAAGTGCACAATAAACGTCAGAAGAGAAGAACTCAAAGGATGGGGTAGCCATTGCTATGAACGACAGACTGGAGGAAGAAAGAGGGTAAGGAATTGGGATTTTTCTGCCTAAGTCTGGTAACTATTTGAAACTTTCCAAGCTATTTACAATATTACTTTGATGAAAAATATTTTCCCCCATACCTTTACAACTTCCAAACTAGAAACTGCTTAAAAATGATTACCATCCCCAAATGGTCTTATATGCATACTTTAGTTTTTATTTAAGAAAAAAATTTTTTTTTAGTCATAGATGAACACAATGCCTTTATTTTGTTTATTTATTTTTATGTGGTGCTGAGGACTGAAACCAATGCCTCACATATGCTAGGCAAGTGCTCTACGGCTGAGTCCCAGCCCCAGCCCTGTATGTATACTTTAAATCAGTAGACTACTTGTGTCAGTAAGCCTCAGCTGTTTCTTGCTCAGAAGGACCCAACATAACCACAGGACACCCTTTCTGACAAGCAAGGCCAGCAACATGAGAGAGCCCTTCCCAGCTAGCCATCTGACATCATCAGTAGGCCAACCATGCCCAATGCCAGGGGATCCAGCTCAAATGGCAGTACCAACTACCTTGGCCTGGGGTCGCTCCTGCACTGGCTCTGTGGATGGCCTGTAAATTTTAGTTTTTTTGGGGGGGATGGGGGTGGGTACTGGGGATTGAACTCAGGAGCACTCAACCAGTGAGCCACATCTCCAGCCCTGTTTTGTATTTTATTTAGATATACAGCACCTCGACGATGCTGAGGCTGGCTTTAAACTCGTGATCCTCCTGCCTCAGCTTCCCAAACTGCTGGGATTTCAAGCGTGAGCCACCATGTCCGGCTAATTTTTACCTTAATTACATAGCCCATCCTCCCGATGTCATCTTCTGGAAGACAGAGGTCCTCACCACATAGTGTTATAAGATGAGACAGTGCGACAAAAGCTTTGTTTCCATAAGTTCACAGCAGCCTCATTAGCTCAACGCTCCTGATACTGAGCTCAAACCATTTCCTGAAACATTCAGTCAGTGCTACTTGTTCTGATCTCTCTCTCTCTCTCTTTTTGGCACTGGGGATCAAACCCAGGGGCACTTTTACCACTGAGCTACATTCCCAGCCCTCTTTATTTTTTGAGACAGGGCCTTGCTAAGTTGCTGAGGCTGACCTTGAACTTGCGGTCCTCCTGTCTCAGTCTCCTGAGTCGCTGGGATCACAGGTGTGGCCACCATGCCTGGCTGGTTCTGGTCTCTTGGGTCATCACATATTAAGCCTGGTCCCTGCTTCACTGCAGAGTGAGGGGAAACATACCTCTTAGACTTCAACCCTACAAATCCCCCATCATTGTTCTAGACACATCTTGGACACACCAGATTCACTTCCCCTCCACTGGAAAGTTCTTCCCCAGGTACCTTCTTCTCATCTTTGTCCTAGCATCACTTTCTCAGTGAGGCCTACACCCTCTTTGAGCCTGCTGACCTTCCCCTTACCTTGCTCCAGTTGCCCCATGACATCAGGATGTGACTTATGCACCGTGCACTGTGCATAACCTGTCCCCCAGGTAGAATGCTACTCCATGACAGCTGGACTTCATCTGTTTTAGTCTCTGCTGAATGTATTGCTTTGTTTGTCATAATGCTGGGGATGCAACCCAGGCCTTACATGTGCTAGGCAAGTGCTACCACTGAGCTACACAGCCCTGATGTCCACTCCTTGAATGACGCTCTGTAGGGTATTGGCATCCAATTCAAATTACTTTGTGAAAAATCAACCCTCTTTACCCTGCACCCCACTAAAGATGCTAATTGGCTGCTAATATTCAGCCAATGAGTCAATTAAAGGCCACTATTTCCTCCTTCCCTCCTCTTCTAAGCTAGCCTGTTGTTGTTGCTGGTAATTTTTGTTTTGTGCTTAGCCCTTTCATCCTTATTTGCTGGGCTGGTAGGTACTTGCTGCTGTCCTCTGGTCTGGGTCATCTGTGGGTATGAAGCATCTTCACTACATCCAACAGGGAATGGAGCTGAGCCCCAGCCCCAGCCGTATAGGGAATGGAGCCTTGGCTACAGAGAGGAAATGCTGCACTTTTTTTAAAACAACGTTTTAAATGTTTAGTTGACAATGAAAACTGCACACATTCAGGGTGTACAATGTGATGATCTGATGAACATGTGCATTTTTCGATTCTCACAAACTAATCAATGCATCTATCACCATCTGCACTCAATTATTTTCATTTTCATGATTTTATCTGATCATTAGGATGAAACAAGGAATTTCTGTCAAATGCAATCTCAACAGTAACTCTTTACTAACTGCAAATTCCCCCAGAAGAGGCAACAAGAGGCAATGTGAAATTTGCCCATTTTATCTTTGACAAACCCAGATGGCTCCCATAGTCAATGACTCTCAAGCATTTTATCTGTGATCAGAGAAAGAACCTGTACTTGCTAATTTCATGGGGGATAAAACTCAAAACCTACTAGAGTTTCAAGAACTAGTCTGGCCCAAATACCACCAGCCCCCACCAACTGTCTTTACCTCTGATACAAGATTATGCACATACCGGGGACAATGGCCCTCCAGGGAGCACTGATTTAGCAACAGCTCTTTGCCTTTGAACCCCCCTGTGCTCTCCAGAGTCTCAGCTCTACATTGGAGCCCATTTCCAGCACCAACGACCAGGCCTAACCATTCTCCTTCTACAACTCTCAATTTCAGCAGCAGCCCATTTCTGTACATGGTAAATGACTCCTTCTTGCTACTGAGCATAACAAACATGGGCTCAATAGGCTTTTCCTGTACTATTATCCTGCAGCCAAGTAGAATCAGCTTTATGACATCAAAGCCATTTCCACAGAGCAGACTTAAGTCACGACCACAGGCTCCCTCTGACAGTTATAATCATAGGCCAAGGCAAAACAGGCCCAAAAAAAAGCTTGAGTAATGTACTTATATATCTTTATAAAAACATTTTGAGATTTAAGATATTTAAGCCTTCTTTGATATAATATTAAGCTTTTTCTGATAAAGCTGAACTATGTTTCTAAGCTATTACATGAACCACACTCATAATGGAGCCTTCTTAAAACCAGAAAGGAGATCTTGCCAAGTTTATATCAACCTTCGAGAAAGAATGGAATAGACCAGGAAATGATGTAACAACCTCCATGAAATATTTTTTTAAAAGAGTAAAGAATAAAGGCATATATACCCTTGGAAACAGATAGTCAGGCCCCCAGGCACTCCAAGCTGAGTCCTTGGCTGCACGTGGAACCCCAAAAGGTTCAGTAGCAAAAGTCAGACAAGCTGCCTGTGATCCAACTGTCTTCTGAAGATGCCTGAAGTAGCCACTATCCACAGAGCAAGAAGACTTATGGGTAGTGAGAGAAGAAAGGAATTCAACTAACTATCCAGTGTGAAGTGACCCTGTCCTATTATCTTAGCCTCTAAAAGGCAAGATGTGGGTGGAGTTACAAATAAAATAGAAGCCCCCAGATGGAGAGAGAACGGTCCAATCCGATTCCACAGCCACACCCATCCTCCTGGATGAACCCAGGGCCTCCCCACACTGGCTTTCTGTACAGGGCCCCAGAGAATACCTGAGCTGGGCGTTTTCCAGCAGTAAGTGCAGTCAGAGGACTTTTTCCATAGGGCAAAGTGAAAGCCCAAACAGAGGTAGTGAGAACTAGGGACTGTGGGGTCCAAGGACTTGAGTTTACATGATGGCTCTCACGGCAAACCTCACCAAGGGATAAACTGGGCTGAGGCCAGAGAAGGCACCTAATAAGCACGGATTGAAAGGTGGAGTCCAAATCTGGATCCTGGGCTCTTGTGTCCAAGCCCAAGGCTCTTCCATGCTGTCTCTAGCTTGTGCTTGTGTGTGTGGTGGGGGGCGTGTGTGCCGCCATCGGATGGAGAGGTGTATGCTGGAGGCTGGCACATGACCTTCTCCTTCTGCACCCTACAGCACTTTTCACACTGCAAACAGCGAGGGCCTGACCACAGGAGGAGGCTGAGGGTGATGTTAGGAGCCATCTCACATGCAGCCCCAGCTTCCAGGGGGCAAAAACTGGCTGACTGAGCCATGTGAAACACCAAAACAAAATCAGGGGGTGAGGGTGTGGCTCAGTGGTAGAAGAAAAAAGGAAGAGCTATATGGCTAAAATAAAATTAGGCTCCAAACCTCACCTTGGTACCAGTGTCACTTGTATTTACAAATCAGGGTTATCTTTTTCTCATAACATCAACTTCATATTTACTCAATCTTTCAACTTGGAGCGGCAGGCATGACGGATGTTCTAATTTTACCCACAAGAAAACTAAACACAGGCCAAAGAGTGTGCTGGGTCCTGCTTTTTTTTGCATCAGTCATTTCTCACCTCCCTATTTCCACTTGGACTTTTTGCTCTGTACACCTATCCTGAGGCAAAATCCTAATGACTCCCACTGATGAAGACAGACACACCCTCCCAAGAGTCAGATGCAAGATCACACATGGCATCCAGCCTGCCACTCCCCTACAAGCTGGAGTCCACTGAGGGGTCCAGTGGACAGGTGGATTCCTACGATTATCAAGTGTGGACCTGTTAAGAGAAGAAAACCCTTTTCTTCTCAGAAGGAGATGTTCCAAACCTTTCTGCTCATCTTGAAAAGAAAAACAAAAAAACACTTTGGAAATGGAACAAAAGATCTAGCTCCAATCCTCTCCACAAAATGCCTCAGAGCCAACATCTGGTTATCACTATTTCTGGTTAGAAAATGTTTTATTTATTTCAAAGCAGTTTATGGAAGTAGCAAAGTAGTGGAAATTTTAAAATAACTTGCATGCCTGCAGAAAATGGTCCCAGCTGTGCTCTCACTCCACAGAATCAGGGCCTGCAGGCACATGTGCACAGAGTCCCAGTACACAACCACCACGCACAACCAGGCACTCCCAGATGGCTTCTGTGTTCACAGGAACACAGCTCGGGACCCTCCCTTCCCTGTTACTGCTTCGACTGCAGCACAAATGTAGCCAAGACAATAAAGCCACCAGGGCAACTTTCTGCCCGCCTCATCCCAGCTGCCAACACTGGTATTTTAAGCCGGACACCCCTAGAATGCTGGTCTGGGCCCACCTGGGGATCACAGAAGGGAACTGCTGGAACAGCTGGGACACCTCAGAGACTTCTGAGTCTCCCTTTGCCTCAAGTTCCCTGGCTCAGTTCAGCTGGGGTTCACCTCCTACCTCCTTCTGATTAAGAGATAGCTCCACACAACTAAAGCTGTTACCTGCTATGAGTTAAGTGTGTGTGGACATTTACAAATACCATTAGCCATCTGTATCCACGGCCATGCATCCATGGATTGAAAATGTTCAGGAAAGAAAATTCCCACTGGTACTAAACAAAGACGTTCTTCTTGTCATTACTCCTTCAACAATACAGCATAACAACAGTCTCTACAGCATTTACACTGTGTCATTGTAAGTAATCTAGAAGCGATTTTAGACACACAGGAGGAGGTGTGCAGGTTATATGCAAACACCATGCTATTTTATACAAGAAACTTGAGCACATCTGGAATTTGACATCTTTGAGATGTTCTGAAACCAACTTTTCTAGGACCCTGCAGGATAACTAAAATATATACACTGGGGAATGTAGGGTTCAAACATACAGGCCTGTTCTGAAAATAAGGTCTTTTACTAGAACGAATTTAATCAGAGGTTCACTTTACTCTCTGCTTCCCAGTCTAAGCTGTCATTGTTTCTTTTTTAGAAGATTTAAAGAAAAATAATTGTTTGTTAAATACTTTATTTGGCTTAATTTCTCCTTCCTACAATGCAATTGAATTGACAGATTATGGGAGTCCTGGAGAAAAAAAGCCAGGAGAAGGCTACTAGCCCTCATCACGAGAGACAGGCTTTCTGCATGACCATGCTGGCCACAGGGAGGGGCCTGGCTGCCGAGTCCTCTGACCACACAGTTGGACAGTACACCAGGCCACAATCCCGTCACTCGGCACAGCTGCCATCCCACACTCTCAGGACAACCTCCCTAAGAAATGTAAAGAAAAGAACATGGTACTTGGAATGAAGAGTAACTCTGCCTCTGTAGTGCTCTTTGGGGACTTGGTCACTTACGTTGCAAAGACAGTCTGGTGACTTGTGTTCATGGCTCCCACGTCCTGGGGTGAGGAAAGCAGAGACCCCTGCTTGTTGGAATCTGGGAATGCCCCACATCGTCTGCATCATTTGGCCATCCCTGTCCTGTCAGCCTCATGTTTGAGCGGTTAGGTGCCTGTCCCTTCCTGACACTGTCTTGTGCTGATTTTTAACGCCAAGGAGTTGGGCAGCACAGCTGTGGGAGAACCAGCCTGAGTTTCTGCTTGGGGAATCCTGGCTTCTGGGAGAACTGGAGGTTGGTTCTGTCTTCCCTCCATCTGGCTGGAAACTCTTGCTCCAGGACAGCAGCGGCTACCAGAGCCACCTTCCAGAGGAACCCACTGTGAGGCAAGTGTTTTGTCCCACCCCGTTGGTGCACAGTTACCATAAAAGCCTACCCACCCCTCAGTCTTTGAGGCTTCCCTGTCCCACCACTGGCCGGGCTACCTTGGGGTTGGTTCGCTGCTGCAGCCTCCTCTCCTCCCGCTCTTGCTGTAGTCGCTCAAACTCTTCTCTAATTTCCGCTGGAGTTCTCCTCCGCTCCACAACCTGCAGGCAAAGCAAGGCAGCCAGCTGAGAACTAGGACGCGAGGAAAACAGGCAAAGAATTTCTGAATGACTTCATTTTGGCATGTACAGGCTGCTGGAGAGCCTACCATGCTTGCCCCGGGACCTTGAGATGTCAGGGGAGCTGTGACGAGCTCTCCACCATGGACCCCAGAGGACAGAGAGTGCTGCCACCCTCCCAGAACTGTAGTGTGTGACTTCCCTCAACTCTCCACAGTCTGACATTCTTTTTTATTATTATTTTTATTTTTTCTACTTAGTTGTACATGACAGCAGAATGCATTTCAATTCATCATTCACAAATGGAGCACAACATTTCAATTCTCTGGTTGTACATAGTGTAGAGATGCAACATTCGTGAAATCATACACATACCTAGGGTAATGATGTCCATCTCGTTCTACCATCTTCCCTACCTCCATAACCCCTTCCCACCCTCCCCTTTGCCCGATCCAAAGTTCCTCCATTCTTCCCATGCCCCATCAACCCCCGCAATCATAGATCAGCATCCACTAATCAGAAAACATTCAGCCTTTAGTTTTTTGGGTTTGGCTTACTTCACTTAGCATAATATTCTCCAACTCCATCCATTTACCTGCAAATGCCATAACTGTATTCCCTTTTAATGCTGAGTAATATTCCATTGTTTACATATACCACAGTTTCTTTATCCATTCATCTATTTATGGGCATCTAGGTTGATTCCATAGTTTAGTTATTGTGAATTCAGCTCTATAAACATTGGAGTGGCTAGGTCACTTCAGCATGCTGATTTTAAGCCCTTTGGGTATAAACTGAGGAGTTAGATACCTGGGCCAAATGGTGGATCCATTCCAAGTTTTCTGAGGAATCTCCATACTCCTTTCCAAAGTGATTGCACCAGTCTGCAATCCCACCAGCAGTGCATGGTGCACCTTTCCCCCACATCCTCTCCAACACTTATTACTGTTTGTATTTTTGATAACTGCCATTCTGCAGTCTGACATTCTTTACTTTAAGCCACCTCTTTGAGGCTGCGTGAATCTTACAAAGAAAATCTCACAGTTTAAATTTTCTAATTGAGTCCCTGGTTATAAATTCTGGCTATGAACTCAGACATGACTCTGGCTGGTCACTACACTCCTTGTGGGCTGATAGGACCAGAGGATCTCAAGCTATGAGGGTCGGGTGTTCTAGACTTCTGGGACCCTTTCTCCCACAATGTGACAAAACCATTGCATGGAACATCCCATGACATCCTAGTCTTAGCTCAAGATGAGATTTCAGATAGATGACTGTGGGGAGAAACACAGAAGGACACAGCCACAGGGTCTCCGGTGCCTCTTCTGGAAAAGGAAACTGCACCATGTGACAGCTCGGGGTCCCACTTATGACTGTACAGTCCTAAGCACTGCAAGAAACGGTTTGCTGGGAGAAGGACACAAAAGAGGTTGTTATTTTTCAGTTGTGGACAAGGGAGCACATCCAAGTGCATATTCCGTGTTGGTGGAAGAAATACAGAGAGTCTGCAGGTGTAGCTGACAGAGTATCTAAAGTGATAGGTGACAGGAGAAAACGTACCCAGAGAGTTCCGAGTTTGAAACATATTTTTAAAAAATATATGCCCATGGGGGCTGGGACTGTAGCTCAGTGGCAGAGTGCTTGCCTAGCATGCGTGAGGCACTGGGTTCGATCCTCACTCAGCACCACAAAATAAATAAATGAATACATACATACATACAGAAAATAAAGGTATTGTGTCCATCTGTGACTAAAAATATTTTTAAAAATTATTCTTATAGCAAAAAACCAATAGTACAGAGTAAATAAAAAAGTCACGTTTCTCTTCTCTTTCTTTTTACCACTCCCCCTTAGTACTGGGGACTGAGTCCAGGGGCACTCTACTACTGAGCTACATCCCCAGTCCTTGTAATTTTTATTCTGAGACAGAGTCTTGCTAAATTGCCAACTTGTGATCCTCCTGCCTCAGTCGCCTGACTTGCTGGGATTACAGGTGTGAATCACTACACCCAGTACACATTCCCTCTTATCCTAGGTAACCTACACACACAAACAAACTTTTTTTGGTAGTGCTAGGAATTGACCCAGAGCCTTGTAAATGTTAGGCAAATGCTCTACTACTGAGCATCCCTAACCCAATCATAGGTTAATATTCAATTATTTATGTCTCTTCCTAAAAATCTTTACATATGTATGTGTTTGCATTTGTGTATATACGAACATTTTTAACATAAATGTGACCATATTATAAACTTTGTTCCACTTGATGGACAAAATAAACACAGACACTAGCTTATCCAAAAAGGCTGAGATATTTGTCCACCTCTACTTTTAGAAAGTGAACAGAAAAATAAACAAAAAAACAAATAAATAAATAAATAAGGAAAACCAGCCCACTGGTATATTCCTGTAATCTCAGCTACTTGGGAGGCTGAGACTGAAGATTGCAAATTTGAGGCCAGTCTCATCAAAATAAAATATAAATAAATAAATAAATAAAAGGGTCAAAGGAAAAAAGCAGCGGCAGTGCTTGCCTGGCATTGTGCAAAGCTCTGGGTTCAATTCCTGGTTCAATTTGGTGATGGGGTGAGTAATATTCTTTTCCCCTCAAATAACTCAATATTATAAATCAATTGCTAAAAAGGAAGAGGTGATTCTTTTTTCTTTTTTTGGTACCAGGGATTGATACCAGGGGCACTCGACCCCTGAGCTACATCCCCAGCCCTTTTAGTATTTTATTTGGAGACAGAGTCTCACTAAGTTGCTTAGCACTTCGCCCTTGCTGAAGCTGGCTTTGAACTAGTGATTCTCCTGCCTCAGCCTCTTGAGCTGCTGGGATTACAGGAGTGTGCTATCACGCCTGACAGAGGTAATTTTTTTTTAAGGAAGCTTTAAAATAAAAAAAAAAAAGATTAGCTGGGCACGGCGGTGCATTGTCTGTAATCCCAGAGGCTCTGGAGGTTGAGGCAGGAGGATTATGAGCTCAAAGCCAGTCTCAGCAATTTATCAAGGTGCTAAGCAACTAAGTGAGACCTTGTCTCTAAATAAAATACAAAAAAGGGCTGGGGATGTGCCTCAGTGATGAGTGCCCCTGAGTTCAATCCCTGGTTCAAAAAAAAAAAGACTATTAAAATCACCTAAGAAAAACAAAAAGACCTAAATGGCATGGCAGAGATTGCTTTGGGACCTCAGGAAACATACTTGGTCTTACTAAATGGACAGGACAAGTCCCTCGCCCCAGTTTGCCAACACCAAGGGCCCATGAGCCTATCAGTGGATACCCAAGGCCACCACCTTGGCCGGAATGAAAGCCAGGCACAATCTACAATTTCCATTACCTTCTAACCTGTCAGTCTCTCCCTTCATTGATTGAAGGAAGAAAAAAAAAATCTTCAGGGAAACTATGTAGTCAATTGTTACATTTATCTTTGAAGAATCATAAAAAATGATTCAAAATACTTTAAATGCTGTTCATGAGGTTAAGTGGGCTATGGCTGCAAACACAATTTATCTGGCCCCTGCCAATGACTTAAGAAATCCATCACCAGGAACAAGAGGGTCTGGGTGTGAAGCCAGGAGGTCTGGAAGGGAGGTGGCTCCTCCACATGGCCCAGGGAATCAACACAGTCCCAACTTGGACCAAAGGTTCCATAACTGTTCCTTCCATTCAACAGGGCCTGGTTTTAAAAACAGGTTAAACAAAAGTTTTTTTTTTTTTTTTTTTTTTACTTGTAGATGGACACACAATACTTTAGTTTATTTTTATGTGGTGCTGAGGATCGAACCCAGTGCCTCATGGAAAGCGCTCTACCACTTAGCCCCAGCCCAAGCAAAAGTTTGCTTAGCCATATTTTAACCAGCAACATTAACAGACCCCATCAATGTGTGCATACACCATTTAAAAAAAAAAAAATAAACCAATGTGCAAGTTTCTAATAATTTAAATCTGTTCATATCCTGCAGGAAATCAAAATATTAAACATGCCAGGCTCCATAGAGGTCACAGCAGGAAAAGATATGTTTTCAGGAATTCTAGCTGTTTACTCTTTGCAGATGGAATTAATAGCTGCAAATTACTTCCTGTCGTACTCTGTGATAAGCTACAGAAAAAAATAATCCAAAAAATGCCAGATTGGGCTCAGCCCCCTGAGTAGCCTGTATTACGGGCACCTGCCACTGAACTTGGCTTCTAGTCATATTTTGAATAATTCTGCAAATAGTTGGTGCATAATCAGAGCTAACTGCCAAGTCTAAGCGGCTGGTCCCTCCAAAGAGTGGAGGACACTTTGCTAAGCAAGCATCTCACTCTTGGCTCCCACAGGCCTTTGCCATCCAGGATACTTCACATCCTTCTGTGAACAGAGGACATGATGTTGGAGAGTAGATGGGGACTAAGATGGCCATGGGCCACTCTTCCCCACTGTGGCAGTCCTTAGAAGCATCCAGGAATACAGCACCCTGTACAGTATTGCAGCTGGTAAAGATCACATATTCTCTGCTTCTCATGAACAGAGAGCATCACATGCAGCCCAAGAATCTACACAAGTGTGTTGTTCACCTGAACCACTTGCCACAGCTCTATCCCTAGACTAGCCAGGAAGCCTCACCTTATGGAGAAAGGAATACAGACATTTTGGAGGGGAGATGGCAAATGGAAAGAGAACAGAAACCTAGCCTCCGTCTGACACAACTGCTAACCTCCAGGCAACCTGAGGCAAGTCATTCCTCTGTAAGTTTCAGTTTCCTGCTATGACAGGAGGACAGTTAAAATACCCAATTCTGCCTGATGCAGAGGCACATGCCTGTAATACCAGAGGCTCAGGAGGCTGAGGCAGGAGGATTGCAAGTTCAAAGCCAGCCTCAGCAACTTAGCAAGGTCCTAAGCAACTCAGTGAGTCCTTGTATCTAAATAAAACACAAAAAAGGACTGGGGATGTGGCTCAGTAGTTAAGTGCCCCCGAGTTCAATCCCTGGTACCAAAACAAAAAACAAAAAAATAAAATTCTCAAGGTGCCATCTGGTTTGAAAATTCTATGATATTAGCCAATTTCTTATTTTGGAATACTTTTAGAAATTTAGAACTTCAAAATAGTTGCAGATAGTTCAGAAAGTTCTAGTATACACTTTTTTTTTTAATATTTATTTTTTAGTTATTGGCGGACACAACATCTTTGTTTGTATGTGGTGCTGAGGATCGAACCTGGGCCGCACGCATGGCAGGCGAGCGCGCTACCACCTGAGCCACATCCCCAGCCCCTCTAGTATACTCTTTATCCAGGTTCCCTTAATGTTAACATCTTATGTAATCATGAACGTGTGTCAAATCTGAAACCAACATTAGTACATTTCTTTTTCTTTTATTTTGGGTACCAGGAATTGGACTCAGAGGCACTTGACCACTGAGCCACATCCCCAGCCATATTTTGTATTTTATTTGGAGACAGGGTCTCACTGAGTTGCTTAGCGCCTCGCTTTTGCTGAGGCTGGCTTTAAACTTGTGATCCTTCTGCCTCATCTTCCTGAGCCACTGGGATTATAGGCATGAGCCCTCATGCCCAGTTCATTATTACATTTCTATTAACTAAACCCAGATTTCTCAGATTTTACTATTTTTTTCACTAACATCCTCTCTTTGTTCTGGGTTCCAATCCAAGATGGGAAAAGTGAAACAGAGATAATACTGTGATTGCAAAATGCAGATAACCCAGGCCAAAGGATCCAACTCTAACTATAAATTTTGTTGTGATTTTTGTTGTTGTTGTTTTTTTTTTGGTGCTGAGGATTGAACCTAGAGCCTTGTGCATGTGAGGCAAGCACTCTACCAACTAAGCTATATCCCCAGCCCTAAACATAAGTTTTGAAAATGACATTTGTAGGTGAGCTGAGTTATATGTTTTCCATTCCACTTGCCCCTGCTAGTCAACATCATCAAAGCACAGTTCAAAGTTAGATTTTCATTGGGCTAAGAACAGAGTTCAGCTGGTAGAGAGCTTATCTAGCGTGCACAAGAACTTGGGCTCAATCTCCAGTACCATGAATAAATAAATTGATTTTTGCTATTTTATTTATTTAAATTTATTTTTAGATGTTAGTGAACCTTTGTTTTATTCATTTATTTGTATGCAAAGCTGAGAATTGAACCCAGTGCCTCACACATGCTGGGCAAGCGCTCTACCAGTGAGCCACAACGCCAGTCCTAGATTTTTGGTATTTTAATGAAAAGACAAATTTTGTTTTCAATGTGGACATTTGTACCAACAATGTTAACCAACTCCAAGCACTAACATGGGTGACTTTTCAAGCTGGAAATGATTACATCTCATTGCTTTGGAATCCTGCCAGAGAAGGAGAAAGTCTTGAAGGTTAAGGAAAAAAGTGAAAACTTATCTAATGGATATTTCATGGAAGCCAAAGAAGCTCCAATTTCTCCTCCAGCATCCATCATAAAATGGAAGTGGTAGGACTGCTGGGAGCAGACTGCCAGCCCCTCCCCATGGGTGCTGAGATCTCAGGACACCAGCAACACCCTTCACCACCCACAGGTTCCATATTAAACAGGTACAAAGTGGGTACCCTCAGTGACTGGTGAAGTCTGATAGCCTAGAATACACAGAGCAGGAAGTGGGTATGGCACCCTGCTGGGGTGACAGCTACCACTGCAGAGGGAGAATCCAGGGTGGGAACAGTTCACCCAGCTGGAGCAAGTCCTTGAGGACTGTGCTGGAGTCCATGGTCACTGCAAATATCTTGGGTGGCATCTTCATGTATCCTGCCTTGAAAGCATTTTTGTCTTGCAGTGAAGGCTTAGTATCACTATGAAAAAAGCCAATTCTGACCAATGAGAACTTTTTTTTACTTGAAGTAGTTTACTAAAGAATACCAGTACAGGGGCTGGGGTTGTGGCTCAGTGATAGAGCTCTCACCTAGCATGTGCAAGGCCAAGGGTTTGATCCTCAACACCACATAAAAGTAAATAAAATAAAGGTATTGAGTCCAACTACAACTAAAAATAAATAAATAAATAAATATAAAAAGAATACTATTACAAATCATCCACTCACCACCTGTGATGGCCTCGTTGCTGTGTGTATGGTTTTGCCTCATTTCTAATTGGGGAGATGACACTAGGAAATCATGCAGAAGACTCCAATGCCTCAGGAGACTTGGAATGGTTCTCCTGGGAACTAAAACCCTAGACTCTGAAAAGGGAATATGTAATGGGGGCCTACAGCTCTCACTTCTGCCTTTCAAACTTTCAATCAACTTATGTCTTAAAACATTAAGGAAACTTTAAAACTGAGAAATTTAATAAATACAACAGGATTCTATGTCCTCTTTTGGAATAAAAAAATGCTAAGCTACCAGACTTTACACTGAGTCATGATGCACTACTGCAGCACAAGGCACCACTTTTTCCATCAAACCAGAGACCACAAACCCACTGCTTTTCTGAAGCCACGCAGGAGAAGCAAAGGATCGAACGGCCTGATATAATGACTATCTCTCTCTCTCTCTCTCTCTCTATCTATCTATCTATCTATCTATCTATCTATCTATCGATCAGGGCCCTAATCACGTTAGAGAAGTTCTCTACCTCTGAGCTACATCTCCAGCCCTTTTTTATTTTGAGACAGGGTCTACTAGGTTGCTCAAGCTGACCCTTGAACTTGCAATCCTTCTGCCTCAGCCTCCCGAGTAGCTGGAATTACAGGGGTGTGCCTGGGTGCCAAATACCTCTCAAGTTTTAAATGTTAGCAACTACAATTCACTGTACAGGGCAATAAAAACATGGTCACAGGTGGGTTGGGCATGGTGGCATACCCTTGTAAAACCAGAGACTCAGGAGGCTGAGGCAGGAAGATCACAAGACCACAAGTTTAAGGCCATGTGGGAGGCCGCCATACTGTGTGACCAGCATTTTCCTTTCCTGATTGGTGAGGCTTGTTGGTCACTTCACGTGATAAACCTTTAACATTGTTGGCTCTAAAACTGTCTGCTTTCTCTGTGACCCTTCAAAAAATTCCACAGTTCAATAAATTTCTATAGCACACTTTCTCAATCAACCTGGAAATTCTCCTGGAGCAGCCCCAATGTTCTGGGCAACAATTACTGCCCCCGACCAGTGTGGGCAGCTAAACTAGAGGTTGTTTGAGTGAATTTCCTAAGGTATCAAATAAAACACAGGCACACAATAAATTTACCATTAGTTAAATTTACCTTTAATTCAAGCCCTGGGACTGCTCCTCTGCCCTCAGCCTCAAACTCCCCAAATGGGAGAGCGAGGAATGTCATGAAAGGCAGGCAAGAGAGCTAACACATTCGGGAGTGGTCTTTTATTGCGGGGGACTCTGATTCTTAGAAATTTCCATCCAAAACAGATCAAGAGGGGCAGGGGTTACAAGTTCAGGTAAGGCAACTCGATCCCTGGGTATGTAGGAAGGCACGCCCACGCATGAAGACACATTTGTCGACATTTTTATGACTCTCAAGATCAGGGCTACCATCTATGGCCACTTTGATGTGGCCAGATCACAGGAAGTGACCCACAGAGCCTCACCAATCAGGAAAGGAAAATGCCGGTCACATGATGTGGCAGCCTCCCACAAGGCCAGCCCCAGCAACTTAGTGTCAAAATCAAATAAAAAGGGCTGAGGACACAGCTCGGAGTTAGAATGCCCCTGGGTTCAATCCCCAGTACTGGGGAAATGGAAACGGGAGTGTTCCTTGCCCATACCCTCAGGCTTGAGAGGTGTCCTGCTAGAATCTGAAGAGACAGGCACACATGCCTGAGGTCAAATACTGGAAGAATTTCAAGGGAAACATTATATGATGATGGGAAAAGGGGGCACAAAACCTCAGAGAAGGTGAATCTGATGTTATTAACTAACAGCTTGCCCAAATTTCTTGGGCATCAGAACCAAATTTCTTTAATGGAATTAAGTCATAACACCTATACATTCCTGCTGCAATTTAGTTTGTTTTTTTAATATTTATTTTTTAGTTTTAGGTAGACACAACATCTTTATTTTGTGAACAACATCCCCAGACCTGCAATTTAGTTTTACAATTAGTTTCCATGTCCAGTTTTCTTCCTGAGCCCCTCATGCTCCTCTGTTGACAGCAAGAAACAGGGGGGCTGCTGGGGTTGTGGCTCAGTGGTAGAACACTTGCCTAGCATATGTGAGGCACTAGGTTCGATTCCCGGCACCACATAAAAATAAAAACAAATAAAACTAAAACTAAAAAATAAATAATAATAATAAAAAAAGAAACAGAATGGGAAGTGCCTGCATCTCAGGGATCTCTTCCCGTACCACAGCTGCCAGGCGACCTGTTTCACAGACAGTCGCTGCACCTTTGGTCTCACGTATCACAGTTGACGACATCATGACATCATCCATCACACCTGAAGAGGTGATCACAGACAATACTCTCGATTTTTCTGTTCCACTGCGCTTAGGAAGTGTCCCTTCTGCCTAACTCTCCCAGCAGGGACACTTCCTAAGCGCAGTTACTCATCATGAAGGTAGAGAAAGGCATGGACAGATAGTGGAGGGAGGAAGGGAATATGTGCAGGCAGACTTGCACCCCCCACCAAGTCACTGTCTTCCAGGGCTCCCCAGCCCCATCTCAGGCTGAACACCTGGGGTGCCATGCATTTCTTCCTTTTCACTTGACAGGTTAGGAAACTACAGACACCTCAGACTGCAGATTTGCCAAAGTTCAGAGAGTTACAGGGTGGCAAAATGAGGTCTAGAATTCCACCATGGACACTAAAATACAAGGTGAGGAAGGGACCTGTGGCACCTCCAATAATCTCAAAGGCCTTATCACAGATTGTGGGGTGCTGTTTTGTAGTTGTTTAATGACTTTTCTGGGACGCCACATGTACAGTTTCTCTTACCTCCCATCCTTCCATTTCCAGTCCTCTCTTTCCATATATATCATAGATGGCCCTCGTTTGGGGGTCACTAAGCACTGCAACAAGAAAAATGAAACATGTTTACCAAGTACAAAATTCTCTTTTCAATCCTTTCTGAAAACACTGGCAACAATGTCCTTGTCGCCCCCACCTGGCCACTCTTCCCAGAGACCCGTGTCACTCTCTGGGCCTCTTTTCTCCTATGTGCTTCCTTGCCAACCCAGGCTTGGTTTAAAAGTGGCTACAAACGAGAGCAGTCCACCTGCCCAGTCCAGGCTTCTCCTCACTGTAGGGACAAAGGGCACAAGGTGCACCTGCAGGAAGCCAGGATAAAGGGCTGCTGTTCCTGAAATAATCTGGCCAGTTTCTGTCACAGTATATAAAATATGCTGGTCTGAAAGTTGATTGCATTTTCTAAAGAAAAATCTGATTTATAATTTACTCTAAAGAGTGTTAATATCTCCTGAGACAGTCTACACTTTTTGAGTGTCCCTCTCTTTTTCATCTGGAATTATTTTAAAAGGTACCAATCCCTCTTACTGTTGTTGGTCACACCAGGTAAAGCACGTCAGAAAGATTACTTGGCAAGGATCAGGGGCCCTCAATGGCCAAGAGTAGTCACAGTCTGCCCACCACTCTGCCAAGCTGCTCAGGACCTTTGCATCTTTTCTCCCTTGAGAATTCTCATGTATTTTTAGGCCTAATTAAAAAACAATGTAAATGAGTCCATCCATATTCAAACCTTATGGGGAAGAAAGAAATGCTGACCACTGGAAAAATGGAAGCAAGAATTCTTGAGTTAATCTCTAGAATTTAATAAGAAAACATCTATTCACTATTTTATTTTCATCTCCTTTTAGGCAAAATTTGGGGACCAGGTCTGCTGCTGTGGCATCTTCACAAGCATGGGCGGGTTTTTCTGTTAACCTGGACAACAGTAAAATCAATGCACCTTCTAGACAACAGAATGCAATAAAAAGACTTTGGAACACAGCCACATAAGTGGTTTGAACAGCATGAAATTTGGTAATGACACGAGACCAAGTGCTCACATTTGTTATTACCAGGCCTGATTTTTTTTACTGGTCATTAAAATCTAACTTCCTGGTAAAAGGTAAAATAACATATGCTATTATGTCTGCAACAAGAAGTCTTTATTATTGTGTAAAGAAACATACCATCTAATTTTTGGTCTCTCTCTTTTGTAAAATCTTTGTTTTATTTATTTATTTTTATGCAGTGCTAAGGATTGAAACCAGGGCCTCTCATGAGCTAGGCGAGCATTCTACCACTGAGCCACAACCTCAGCCCCCAATTTTTGGTCTCTTTGGGTAAGAAGCAAACACCAAGTGGTTCTGGAATGAATAACTTACTTTATTTGGCATATGTCCTCATACATCAAGTGATTTAATTTGTGTGTGTGTGTGTTTGTGTGTATGTGTTGCTGGGGCCTTGTACATGTGGGGCAAGCACTCTACCAACTTAGCTATATCCCCAGCCCAATTTGATGTATTTTGGCTTTTATTGTAAAGAATGTGATAAAATGTAGACAGTATACGTTTTACCCATTCCAAGTATGATCTTTGGCAGCAGTGAGCACACTTGAGGTGTTAGGCTCTGTCACTACATCCAGAAGTTTTCATCACCCAAAGAGAAACTCTGAACCCACCAGTGAACTAAATATTTCCTAAGCAAACCTCACAATTCTTCTTCCTGACACCTAAGATTTAGGGATGAAAGCCTGAACCACCCGACTGTCTTCCTATTTGCCTTCTTAACAACGTTTTCTTTCTTTTTTTCAGAACCTTCTTTAAGGGAATGCTGCAGAAGCAATAAAACTGCTTTCAGATAAAAAAAGAGAACAAAGAAAGCTTCCCTGTAATGATGGTGCTTCCCTCCAAAGTTCCCCCTGGAGGCGGCCAGTAAGCATGCACACTGATTCACACCACAGTCGCTGCTGCACCTGGGCTCTCATTTTCTACTCACTGGACATGTATCGATTTCCAAAGCAAGATGCAGCTCTCACAAAGGACTCCATCAGTAAGAAGCACTCAACTAACCACTTCTTTTACACACCTCCAAGGACTCTCATTTTCTATCCTCTATAAATCAAGTCTCTTAAAAATCGAGTAACTGCTATCAGCGAGCTTCGGGACGCCGAGCCCTGCACTGACCTTCATAAGCCTGGTGAACAAGGTTAAAGAGTCGCTCCGCCTGTGACTTGAGCTCTGGGTCTCTGTGCTTGTCTGGGTGGTAAAGCATACACAGCCTCCGGTAGGCAGCTTTCAGCTCTTCAGAAGAAGCCTGAAGAAAGAGAGATTCCATTAGAGAACAGTTGATGGTACTTAACGTGATGATCAGCACCAGCCTTGTACGGGAGCCTGTCAGTCACCTTCCAACCTGTTTGCTCTCCACATACAGGATACAGTGAAGTATGCTTTACTGCTCTAGTAAGCCTCCTTCTTTCAACAGTTAACAAAGTGATCAGGGGCTAGGGATATGGCTCAGGCGGTAGCGCGCTTGTCTGGCATGCGCAGGGCGCTGGGTTCGATCCTCAGCACCACATATAATAAAATAAAGATGTTGTGTCCACCGAAAACTGAAAAATAAATATCAAAAAATTCTCTCTATCTCTCTCTTAAAATAAATATTCAAGGAGGTTATCTGTAGCTTTTAAAGAAATTAAAATAAAACAAAACAAAGTGATCAATTATGTACATCAATAGCTACTGTGTCTTGCTGGGGAACCTACTACCAGAGGGAAGGAAAGCCCCTGTCCTTACTCTGGCACATGGTGGTTTTTTTTAATATATTTTTTTTAATTTTAATATTTATTTTTTAGTTCTTGGCGGACACAACATCTTTGTTTGTATGTGGTGCTGAGGATCGAACCCAGGCCGCACGCATGCCAGGCGAGCGCGCTACCGCTTGAGCCACATCCCCAGCCCGCACATGGTGTTTTGAGCTGAGACTAAACACCACATAAGCCCACTTATCTAGGTTCACAAAGAAGAAAGCCATGTGACCCACGGTCGCGGTGGTGCACACCTGCAATCCTAGTGACTTGTGGAAGGCTGAGGCAGGAGGATCGCAAATTCAGCCAGCCTCAGCCACTTAGCAAGATTCTAAGCAACTTAATGACACCCTGTCTCAAAATATAAAAAGGGGTAGGGATGTGGCTCAGTGCTTAAGCACCCCTGGTTTTAGTCCCTAGTTAAAAAAAAAAAAAGCCTTGTGCTATTCATTAGAAAGAAATGACACCCACTGAACCAGTCTGACAAAGTCTTAATAAATATTAGTTCTTGAAAACCAAAGATAAGTAATGGTATAAAAACCAACAACACACACTAATTTGCCCTCCAATTTTAAATCTGGCAAAAAGGCCCTACTACTCTGTAGTGACCAGGCCAGTAAGACCCAACCAGGGGGCTTCTTCCAACAGACACATCTGTTTCTCTCTCCGGTGTCCTGAGGGGAAGCCCACTCTGCCTGACAGTGCAGACGACACCCAGAGCCACATGGTGCAGAGGCAGGGGGCCACCACAACATGATTCCTTCCTGGGCCTCCTTATAGCCACCAATAGGCCCTCACCCTGAGTCCCTTGGCCCTAGAAGCCTGTTCAGTGCACAGGGCTGGCCCTCCAGCTGCTGCGAGTTCTTTTCCACGTGGGCATTGGCCTCCATGCCCTTTGGTCTGTAGAGGAGAAGGGCAGGGCAATACTTTGTGGGCGGTGTTGAGCGAACAGCGCTTTACTGTGGGAGGCAGCCCCTCCACACAACTGAAGTACGTTTCTGAGTCAGAGACAGCAAGTCAGGGGCCATCTGGGTAGAAGAATGAGCCCAGGTCCCCAGTGAGTTTGCCAGGGACTGGGATGCTCCAGGATCTGGTTCTGCCAGGTGGATCCTCAAGGAGAGAGGTCACGGGGAACTAATGAGTTCCATGGACCAAGGTCACAATGGAAAATGCTACACTGTATTTCTCTATAATTTCCACAGCATTTGGATATATTTGAATTCCAGGAGTATTAAATTTCTTTCACTCTTAAAGGTAAAACTCTTCTGCTTTACTTATAATTATTGGCAAGAAATTTACAACTTTTCTATAGGACTATTGTTCAGACACTAAGCAGAGGTTCTAAACAAAGAATTCCAAAGATCTCCAAGAGGGAGATGGAAAATAGGACAGGGAAGGTGTGCAGAGGACACAGCTGGAGAGAGGCTTGGGGGCGCCTCCTCACCTGCCCTCCAGCCCTGGCTCCTCTGTCCCAGCAGGTGGCTGGGGATGTCCTGTTCCAATCAGCTTGGATTCTGGTTTTCACAGAAGCAGCAGCCAGACCCAAGCCACATGCTGTCCTCTAGGCCAGGCCTGCACAGCCTGGCTGCATGCTGGACTGAGACGCAGCTTTGATGCTGTTGTTTTAAATCAGGAAAAACTGCTCCATCAGAGAAGGGTCATGGATCTTGAAACAGAGTGTCCCTCTGCCTGCAAGAATTTGGTAGACTTTTTGCCCCCACCTACCACTAATCTCTTTTCCCATCTTGTCCTTGGGGTAGCCTTGGGAATGACGTTATTAAACAGCTCTTAGTTGACCGCCTTCCCTGCCCTCCCCAGCTGGTTATCTGCGTGATTTACGCCATGCTCTACACAGACCTTCCATTTTGGTGGTGGAGAATGCAGGCTTTGGAGTCAAATGGCCTGTGTTTGGATACTGGGTCCCTCATTTCCAAGCTCTGTGACTCTTCTCAGTTTTCTGACCTTTATCTCCCACCTCTGAGAGGGGATAAGATGCCTTCAGGGAAGGTGTGAAGATGAAATGAGCTGGTGACCAAAAAGTACTTTGCACACAGCAAAACTTAACAACTGTAGCTCTTTTAAAACCCGTTTCCAGAGGCTCTGGTAGTGGCTCAGTGGTAGAGCACTTGCCTGGCATGTGTGAGGCACTGGGTTCAATTCTCAGCACCACATATAAATAAATAAAATAAAGGTCCATTGACAACTAAAAGACATATATATATATATATATATATATTTTTTTTAGAGAGAGTGAGAGAGGGAGAGAGAGAGAGAATTTTTTTTTATGAGAGAGGGAGAGAGGATTTTTTTTTAATATTTATTTTTCAGTTATCAGCGGATACAACATCTTTGTTTTGTGTGTGGTGCTGAGAGGATCGAACCCAGGCCGCATGCATGCCAGGAGAACGCGCTACTGCTTGAGCCACATCCCCAGCCCCCTAAAAATATTTTAAAAAATAAAATAAAATAAAATAAAACCCATTTCCAAAGCCAGGCATGGTGTAGTCCCAGCTACTGGGAAGGATGAGGCAGGAGGGCCTCAAGTTTGAGGCCAAGTCTCTCCAATTTAGTGAGACTCGGTCTCAAAAGAAAACAAAAACGCTGGAGGATGTAGCTTAGTGGTAAAGTACCCCAGTGTCACGAAATAAAACACCCATTCTGCTTCCTCATCTGAAGACTGTGGACAAGAGCATCCCTCATAGGGTTACTACGAGGTATGAAGGAGCTAATGCAAGTAAAAGAACTCAGCAAACCTTTGCACACAGCAGGAAGGTAACCATTTTAGCCACCAACATCATCACAATTCAATTCCCACAACCCTTTGGCCATACCAAAGCTTTGACAATTCAGAGAAAGGGGCTGCCCAGTACACAGGTGATGGTGAGTAATGGGAACGTGGGGTTAAGGAAATAATTCTACATACTGGCTCCCCTGTGCTGATGCCCACATGCTTTCTTTAAAACAGCAGCTTGCCTGAAGCCCTATCTGCCTCAAGCCATCAGGACAGGTTACATTCCTCAACAACCTGTTATCTGCAGGGGAACCAGGGGCCTGAAATGCAGATAAGAGGGGACTTCTGTGACCCTCACACAGACCAGATTCCAGAACTAAGGGAGGTAAGGACAATTCCCCCTAGCCATTAACCCTTAACCTGCAAGAACAGGTTCTAATTAGAACTGGTCCGCATGGTCCAAAAGTGGCCGAGTTGCCTTGGATCTTTACCACGTGCAGTGGGGACATGATGTTTGATGTTATCCTGCTTTTAGTCCAAAATCAAGAGTTAAAGCTGGGTGGGACTCTCTGGAATGTTCCTTGGGACTCCTCAATAAGACTGAAGGACAGGAGGGGAGTGTTGTCCTTCTCTCTGAGAGGACCTGCTCGCTCCCTTGAGAATGTCCCCTTATCCCTTTCCCATCCCTTCTAATAAACTCATGCCTGATACTCTGAGAGGCTTGTTTGAAATCTTCTGGTGTGACTGCAAGAATCAGTGAGAGAGGACCACCCTACTACTAACCCTGTAGCAACAGGAACCTTCATTCATGAAGTAGTCCTGGCTGTGAAAACTCGCCAAGCCAAGCCATGTGTTAGGAGATGGGTACTCTTGTGTATGTACTATTTCACTAGAAATAGAAGGATCAGAGCATGTAACTGGACATGTAACTGCTTGGCAGAGTGATTGCCTAGTACTTACATGGCCCTCAGTACTGCACTGAGTGAGGGAGAGAGAAAAGAAAGAACAAACGAGAAACTCAAGGCTTTGGGGCCGGGGATATTAGCTGGGTGGTAGAGTGCTTGCAGAAGGCCGGAAGGCAGGCAGGCAGGCAGGCAGGGTTCTCTGGAAAGGCTAGGCCTCCATGTTTCCAACTCTGCATTTCTCCTTTTCTTTCCTGTCAGTTTCTTTCCCTGCCAACATGAGTTACATGATGCATTTCTTGCACTCTTACTAACAAGTCACCTATATTAAACTGCTTAAACAAATATAAATAATAGCAAATAATGAGCAAATAAGTAGACCTTCTCCTGGTAGGTTTACTCATGTAATGATGTAAAAAAGGTCTTGCTCTTAAGCCATTACAAATTATTTCCTTGCTGCACTTCTTTTTGGCAGTGCTGGGAGGTGATCCCAGAATCTCATGTATGCTAGGGTTAGACCCTCTTCCTGCAAATTTTAATCATTCTTTCCATCACAAGCACAGGATGAGATGAGTTTGACTGATTCAGTTTGAATGCAATCTCCTAGTTATTAAAATTAAACTAGATGACAAGGGAACAGACCTAGTCTGCAAGACATCCTTTAATCATATTAATAAATGGCTTAATGTACTATTGATTAAGTAATGGAAACGAGAGGTTTCATTTTTAATAAATATCACATTCAATAAAAGGTTGGATTGGGCCTTTCATCACAACTGAAGAGCTAAGGTCACTGGTTCGACAGTTTATAAATGATAACCTCTTTTACTACCATAAAAATAGTGATACCATTTCAAAACGTAATGAGCTATCATTAAGAACGATACCTAAAATTTCATACTTACTTTTAAGTTTCTATAGTAAAATTAAAAGGTATATCATTTTTCAAGTCTAAAGGTTTATCATCTTGTCATCTGATTATATTTTTCACTGGACAGATTATATGGTAGGCCACAAATTAAGTGTCAGTAAATTTTAAAAGACTGACATCACACAAAGTGTAATCAGCACACACAGCATGAAGTTAGAAATCGGTTACAGAAGGAATGCAGAATCCAGAGTCAGGAAATTCAACCATCTACTCTTTTTTTTTTTTGATATTTATTTATTTATAGTTATCGGTGGACACAACATCTTTGTTTGTATGTGGTGCTGAGATCGAACCCGGGCCGCATGCATGCCAGGCGAGCGCGCTACTGCTTGAGCCACATCCCCAGCCCCACCCACCTACTCTTAAATAACCCCAAAGATCAAAGAAGAAATCAAGGAAATGAGAAAATACTTATGACAAATGAAAATAAAAACACAACATTCCAAACCAAAACTTATGTGATGAAGTGAAAATAGCATTAAGGGGATAATTTACAGTCGTAAACATTAAAAGCACACGGCTGGGATGCAGCACAGTGGAGGAGCACGTGCCCATCATGCACAAGGCCCTGGGACCAATAACCAGCACCACAAAGTTGCAGCAGTGGCAGCAGCAAGATGTCACACCAACAACTCGACTTCACAGTTCAAAGATGCTACAGCTCAGATATGGCTTAAGCACGGTCCAAAGGCTCAAGCACTGACAGCTTGACTCCAGTGTGATGGTTGAATTTCCTGATTCTGGATTCTGCATTCCTTCTGTAAGAGGTAGTGGGACCTTTAAGAAGTCATTTGGCCATTGGGGGCATCCCCTCCAGAGGGATTAACAGCTCTCAAGGGACCTCAGCATGCTAGAGCTTTGATGATATCTTCCTCTGCACAGGCTGCCCCCACTGTGATGCCACCTGCCATTAGCCTTCTACCAGAGCCAAGCAGAACTAGTATCTGTGCCCTTGAGCCTCCCAAACTATAAGTTACATAAACCTCTTTTTTTTCTTCAATATTTTTTTAGTTGTCAATGGACCTTTATTTTATTTATTTATATGTGGTGCTGAGAATTGAACCCAGTGACCCACACATTCTAAGCAAGCATTCTACCACTGAGCCACAACCCCAGCCTCAAAGAAACCTCTTTTTAAAATGAAGTACCTAGGGCTGGGGATGTGGCTCGAGCGGTAGTGTGCTCGTCTGGCATGCGTGCGGCCCGGGTTCGATCCTCAGCATCACATACCAACAAAGATGTTGTGTCTGCCGATAACTAAAAAAATAAATATTTTTTAAAAAAATAAATAAAATGAAGTACCTAGCCTCAGATATATTGCTATAGTAATAGAATATGAATTAAGACTATGAACTAAAAAAAGAAAAAATATGTCCCAATATTAAATCACAAAGAAACAGAAAACCTGAATAGTACAAAGATTGATATACTAATAAAAAAACCTCCTAACAAAGAAAATCCTCTGACCTCATGGCTTCAATGATGATTTTACCAAACATTTAAAAAACAAATATTATCAATTCTTCTAAAATTTTTCAAAAAAAAAAAAACTGGAGCCAAAACTTCCGAATGCATTTTATCAGGCCAGTATTAACCTGATACAAAAGCCAGACAGATGCTATGAGAAAAAGAACCATAGATCAATATCCCTTATGAACAATGAAGCAAAAATCCTCAAGAAAATACTAGCAAACAAAATTGAGCAGCATAATAAAAGGATTTTATACACCATGACCAAGTGGGATTATTCTTGGAATGCAAGGATAGTTCAATATATAAAAATAACACACCATATTGACAGAATATCAACTGAAACCCCACCTTATCAACTGATAACCCATCCATCAACTGATCATCTCAACTGATAAAGAAAAAGCATCTGACAAAATTCAGCACCATTTCATGATAAAGACATTGAATAAACTAGGAATTAAAGGAAATTACCCCAACATAACAAAAGTCATACATGAAAAACTCAAAGTAGAAAGATGGGGAATAGGCACTGAAGTTGCTTTTAGTGACTTCTTCTTTTTTTTTTTTTTTTTAAAGAGAGAGTGAGAGAGAGGGAGGGAGAGGGGGAGAGGGGGAGAGGGAGAGAGAGGGAGAGAGGGAGAGAGGGAGAGAGGGAGAGAGAGAGGAGAGAGAGAGAGAGAGAGAGAGAGAGAGAGAGAGAGAGAGAGAGAATTTTTTAATATTTATTTTTTAGTTATTGGCGGACACAACATCATTGTTTGTACGTGGTGCTGAGAATCGAACCCGGGCCGCACACATGCCAGGCGAGCGTGCTACCACTTGAGCCACATCCCCAGCCCCGCTTTTAGTGACTTCTATTCAACATAGTACTGAAAGTTCTAGTCAGAGCAATCAGACAAGAAAAAGAAATAAAGGCATCCAAATTAGAAAAGTATCTCTGTTCTTAGATGATATAACCTCATACATGTTAGAACTAAAAAATGAATTTAGCAAAATAGCAGGATACAAAGTCAACCCACAAAAGCCACTTGCACTTTATATATTAATAATGAACAATCTAAAAAGGAAATTAAGACATATATAAAGTAGAAGCATATTCATTTTTTTAAAAAAAAATTTATGTTGTGCCGAGGATCAAACCCAGTGTCTCACCATGTGCTAGACAAGTTCTCTACTACTGAACTACAATCCCAGCCCTAAAAGCATACCCTATGATCATGAATTGAAAGACTTAATATTTTAGAATGTCAATACTACCCAAAGCAATCTACAGACTTATCACAATCCCTCTCAAAATTTCAATGATGCTGGGCACAGTGGCACATGCCTGCAATCTCAAGGCCAGACTCAGCAGCTTGGGAAGACCCTAGGCACTTTAGTGAGAAAAAGGGATGGGGATGTGACTCAGTGGTTCAATCCCCAGTATGAAAAAACAAAAACAAACAAAAAACAGAAAAGATGTTCAAGGTCACTAATCACTAGGGAAATGCAGCAAATCAAAACCAAGAATATAACTTGTACCCATTAGGATGGCTACTATAAAAATTAAAAAAAAAATAAAAATAAAAATAAAGAAAGAAAGCTGGCATGACTGCCCACTCCTGTAAATCTCAGCAACTCAGAAGTTGAGGCCACAGGATCTCAAGTTTAATGTCAGACCGACTAGTTAGGGAGACCTGTCTCAAAACAAAAAATGAAAACAAAAATTACAAAGGATTGGGGACATAATTCAGTGGTAGAGAGCCCCTGGGCTCAATTAAAAAAAATAATAACAACAAGTACTGACCATGTGGAGAAAGTGCAATCTAGAAGTTTATGTTGGGCTGGGGCTGGGGCTCAGTGGTAGAGCACTTGCCTAGCATGTGTGAGGCCCAGGGTTCCATCCTCAGCACCGCATAAAAATATACAAACAAAATAAAGATATTGTGTCCAAGCATAACTAAAAGAATTTTTTAGAAGTTTATGTTTAGTCTACTATTTATCAAGTTTAAAGGCACCTATAAGAACATTTGGAGATATGGAAAGTCTAAAATATTTTTCCTCCTAACAAACCTTTATAAGGAAAGTTACTAGAAGCTGAGCTCCACTGAAATAAGGAAGAAAATCAAGAAACAAAAAGGGATGGGCTTTAAATAAGAGGGGGTCAGTCCTAAAAAGATGACGATGGGAAGTCGGAGAGCTGGCCTGGCATTTCTAACCTCTCCATCAGTGAGCTGGGGTGTGGCAGAGTCCGTGGGGGAGGGGGAAAGAGAGGAACAGACTCACTCCCTGGGCTTTGCAAGGTGGACAGGCCTGGCTACCTGGTGGGCTCCTGTGGTAGGGGACTGCAAATCTCATTTGGTGGTCTCTTCTCTATGATAGGTTAGTGTCTTGGGGAAGGGCCTGGAGAACAGATGGAAAAGCTGAAAGTCCCCCTCCAGCCTTGGGGTGGCTCTGAGCACACTGGTTAGCATCCCCAGAGAACAGACCTGGGTGGCAGGCGATAGTTCTGTCCTCGGCACCAGCTCACCATCACCTCACACACATACAAAATGAAAAACACCCTTGTTTTAATTTGCATTTGTTTATGAGTGAGGAGAAACATTTTCTCATGTTTATCTATTTGCATTTTAGATTCCTGCTTTTATGAAATAACCTATTTCCTCTTACTAATTTCCTATTAGCATGGTCATCTTTTCTTTGACTTCAGTCTCTTTAATGTTTGTGTTTTTCTTAGGTTTTAGTTTTTTTCCTTTAACAACACAAAAGTTTCTCATTTTTAAAAAATATTTATTATTTTTTACTTGTAGTTGGACATATTATCTTTATTTCATTCTTATGTGGTGCTGAGGCTCGAACCCAGGGCCTCACACATGCTAGGTGAGTGCTCTGCCGCCGAGCCACAATCCCAGTCCCAAAAGTTTCTCATTTTTATTATCTTTTTGAAATCAGGTTTCAGTGTTGACCAGGTGGCACGAACTCCTGGGCTCAAGGGATTCACCCACCCCAGGCTCCCAATTGCTAAGACTTACACGTGCACGTTAGATGCCTCACTAGGTTCTTGTTTTTAAAAACTCAAACCGATCAGTTCTTTTTCCTGAGCTCTAGGTGATGCCATGCTCAGGAAGGTCTCCTGCCTCCAACTCCACCACACCTGCTTCCCCACAACCCCACAGCTGCAGTTGTTATGTTTTCACTTATTTAAATTCTAGCATCCCTGCAATCAACCTCAGGACACATTAAATGAATCTGCTGCCACTCTGCTTTCATTTTGTCTTTGTTACCCACCCTGATCTTGTACTGCCTAGGTGACCTGGCTGAATTTCTAGCTTGTCCCATCTTGCTCATGTTTGAGGATAAGATGCCCGGAGGCCAGAAGGTCCTTTTCAGGAGGGCTAGCCAAAGCCAGCTGGATATAAGAGGGCTGCCAGCGACCACATCTGCATGCTGCATTACACCCCCCAAGGCCATAACCGCCTGGAGGACAGCTAAGAACCAGAGAAGGAGTGAGAAGAAGGAAACCTGTCTCTGTCAATGCCCAGAAGAGCAAGGAGGATTCTTCCCTGTGTGAGCTCAATCCTCCCTCTTTCCTGTGCCCTGTCTATGACTTTCCAACCCCCAGTGGTTGAGAAGCTGCTTTGTGAGTTTATCTCCTACTTCAGTTCGTGGCCAAGGATAAACCTTCCTTCAGTTCAAGAGGCACTTGGTCTTGTTATTGGCTCCACAGTTGGAGGGGGTAAAAAAAGGACCTATTTTTTTTTTTTTTTTTAAATACCAGGGATTGAACTCAGGGGCACTGGACCACTGTGCAACATCCCCAGCCCTATTCTGTATTTTATTTAGAGACAGGGTCTCACTGAGTTGCTTAGTGCCTTGTTTTTGCTGAGGGTGGCTTTACAACCCGTGATCCTCCTATTTCAGCCTCCTGAGCCACTGGGATGACAGGCACGTGCCACTGCACCTGGCTAAAAGGACCCAGTTTGGGGTCAAACATTGGTACATCTTCATTTAACAAAGCTATCACATGGCACTCTGTGGGTCCACAAAGTCAAAATGATTTTCATCACAAATCTAAACTGCTGACTTTTCCACTCCACTCATTCTCTCAGCAGGGGGCAGTGGAACTGTCTTGAGGTTACATGATGTGTGCTGATATCACTGTTCTGATGGTTGATGGAATGCATACTTGAGTCTTATGTTTTCTAGAAATTTCTAAGGTGGGATCAACTGGTTCTCAGTTCCTTGACTGTGCACCTACCATCTTTGGTTATACCTGTAATGACATCTGGGCACCTGTAATCTCACTGCTGTCCAATACAGTGATTTAAAGTCCTTGAGTTTTTCTTGTGCCTATACTGGAATATAAGAAGTGTATTTGTGTCTTGTTATACGATAATACTTCATCAATCACCCAGTTTTAATTTCAATTTGAACATCAGATGAGATCAGCATGTTCAGGGTGGTGTGGCCATAGACTCAGATTTAGTATCAAAAGCCAAAAGCCACACACAGAAGCTCTGGGATCCTCAAAAATTTAAGAATGTAAAGGGGTCTTCAAACCAAAAAGCCTGTGAACTGCTGGGCTAGGAGATCCTGTCCTAAGGTACAATCCAGGACTCCCCTAGGTTTGCTTCTCCCTCACTTTCCGTGCCCACTTCAGGTCAGCTGGTACTCTGCCTGGTAAGGTCCTCACCAGGATGGACAGCAGTCACCCTTGGGCCTGCCACCCATCTCCAAGGCAGAGGGATGAGTTGACCCTCTGGCTCCATCTGGCATTCAGGCCCTTCAGCTGGGAAGTGACACATACTCCTCCACTCATGTCGCCAGTTGGAACTAGCCATGGGGAGTCACTCAACCACAGGAGATCATAAATGCAGCCCGACCATGCGCCAAAGGTGAAGGGCCCACTTACACCACCCGACTCACACTCTAAGACTGAAGAGCCCCGACTTAATGGCTTAACAACAGCCACACTCCGTTCACTTTAGCAACAGGAAAGCCCTAGTGTCTTCTTGCCAATCCTCTCCTTTCAAACTCAAACTTCCAGGCTGTATCTCCGAGTTTTAGCAATTAAATAGAATATTGTGTACTATATTCTACTAGATTGGGGTAAGTTTGCCTAATTACTACAATTGAAGATTCATGACTGTCCATATGTTCCACAATAATCTGACTGAAACAAACTGCATCAGTTAATAAAAGTCTGCACTTTTTAAGGAAATGATACTTGGTGCTCATACACTTTAAAGGAAAAAAACAGATTTCAGAGCTAATTAACACCAAGCTAGCAAGATGCTTTGCGCTGAGTAAGGGTGTTCCATGGAGAACAAGAATGCCACATGTTATCTGCTGTCATTAAGTAAATAGTGATTATACTGAGATGAGACCACATGCTCATCAGGCACTAAAAACAACCCTGTAGCTGGACTTGGTAAAACACTTCCTACCTCACTTCATAAAGGTTTCAGCTACTCAGCCTGATGCGACGCAACCAATCCCTTTGCACACTGCCCTGCCACATTTTGACACCACTCTCCCTGCTCAGCACAGCCATCTCCCATCTTCTTGGACACATGCAAATCTTTGCAGGGTCTAGAAATAAGGTCCTGTACGAGGGATTCGTCCTCAACCAGGAATAGACCCCAGTAATGTATCTGGGATCAGCCTACAAGCCCAGGCACCAAGCAGACTTGCCTGTCTGAGCTCTAAAGGGCACTTCTCGGGGGTTCACCTGTATTTTCTGCAGAAATTCAGCTGTTTAGTGGACAAAAGAAACACTGTACAAAAATATGTCTGACCCATTTGAAACTTATTTTCTTTTACAAACATTATTACTGGTGCTAATAGGAGAGATGATAAACAGGCAACCTTTCCCACTGCAATAAAAAGCATAAGAGGAAGACAATCAACATCTGCCAGATGAACCAGCCCAGCAAGGGAAAAGCCACTGTTCCGTCTTCTAGCAGGTATGGATGCCAAGTCTGAGGCACAACTTACCCTGGGGCCTACGCATCATGGTCCCTGTTTGGATTTGCTCTTTACCTCTTGTACCTGACTTTATTTTCTTAAGTGAAAAATTAGATGAACTAAACTAAAAATTAAAAAATTCCTTAAAATAATCAGCTCCTCTAGAACTACTTGATTGCGAAAACTGCAATGTGCTGCTCAAGAACACAGGAATTCCACCAAGTAAAGTGCACCTGGACAAGGTAGGCAGGATGCTGGCAAAGGCACACAGCTTTAGCCAGAGGGCTTACTGAGGGGTCGGCCAGGCTCCAGGCACAACCCAAGGTAAGAGAGAAACAGAGGGCAGTCCCTGGCTCCAGGAGATTGCAAACTAGATGTAACTTTGACCCCGCAGACTTCATTAAGCAACCTAAAAAAGGAATGCTAACAACATTCAAGGTGCAGAGATGAGTTCTGGGCTATCATAACACAAAGAGAGACCACACAGGAATACAAAGATGTGTTCTGGCTTCTAGTACCTGCTGAGGCATTTCATGGGGAAAAAATACCCTAGGGAACAGCCAATGTTAGGGACAGAAAGACAGAATGCAGGTGCACTGGCAACAGTGGAGAATGAGCAGGCAGAAAGCTGACCTTGACATCCCTGACTGCTCGCTCACTCTGCAAACACCCATTAAGTGTAGTCACTCACTGCTTAGCAGCAGGGGCATGATCTGAGCAACGTGTCGTTGAGGTAACCATGTTCTGGTGCAACATCACTAGAAGTCCTGTGGTTGATGGAAACCTTGTTCCATAGCACATTGACTACCTACTGTGTGCCCAGTGCAGGGAGTGGATACAAGGCTGAAGCACACACGGTCCTGGTATCGGACCACACGGAGCAGAGCTTCCCCACCAAGCAGACGGAAAATGCACAGAATGTATGACTTGCAAGGGCTTCAAAAATGGAGCCAAAGAGTTTGACCCTTACCCAACGAATAAGAAGAAGCCACACATGGTTTCTGGGTATAGAAATGACAAGCCCAGGCTGGGTCAATCCTCAGCAATGAGGGAAAAAAAGAAGAAACTACGTGCTCTGGACTGTTTGCTAATGTTAACTTGGTATAGCTTCACTAAAACCAAAGTGGAGAGACCTGGAGGAAAGAGCAGGAGAAACCCCCGAGAGGACTCGAAAAGCCAAGGGATGATGGAAGGCTACAATTTCTGAATGTCGGTGAAGAAGAAATAGAGTGTTCTGAATTTTTGGCTGAAGGTATGGGTTAAGGAGAAAGTGGAAGGAAGTTGGGCTTGGGGAGAAATATTCAGAAGGCAGAGATTCAGGGATAAAGCAGATTTTAATAAGAGCCAAGGAGGTGAGGACTTAACCCCAGGAAAGTAGTACCTGATGAAGACGGAGAATGAGCAACTGGCAAGGCGGGAAGACAGTACTCTGGCAGCAGAAGAGCTGAGTTGTCAGAGGCGTCACAGAGTGCTGATAGCTACAGCAGAGCAAATGCCTTCACTGCTGTCCCCTTTCATTGATACCTTAACACTCACTAATCTTGTGCTGGGATCAGAACCCTCATTTTCACAGATAAAAATACTGAGGAGCAAAAAGAAACGACTTGTTCAAGATGGAGGAGAAAGTTTATCTGGGTGTGGATCCTTGACCTGGAAGCTGGCCAGACACTAACACGTGTGGCCTGCCTGTAAACAAATTTCATTATGAAAGTGAAAAGAAGTCTGCAGAGAGGGGACAGACATACACACTAAACAGAGAAGACCAGGGACTCAGCCAAATTATTTACACAGTCCATAAGAGCACTCCTTACTAACTCCTACACTCATGAGACTAATAAGAATAAACTGGCACTTGCAGAGAAATGTGCCCACAACCCTGTGGACAGTGAAAGTGTCTGGATTTTATGGAAAGAAACGGGTTCAGAGAGGTTAAGTAACTGCCCTGATGAGGCTGCTAGGAGGTCAAACTGAGCCCTGACTCCGAAGGCTGGGCTCTTTAAGGCCATGGCTGTCACAAGGCCTCTTTGCACTTGACCACCGTCTAGCCATTTCAATAAATGTCAGAAATGCTTAATATATAAGGTGCCAAGTTGTTATTTCAGACATCCCCCCCTATGCTGAGGCCAGGCTGCAGGTGGACAGACTGCATTTCACAAGATTTTGGAAGTCTGCCTCCTACAGTTGTTTTGGAACTCTTTGCTGGAAAGGTAAGAGCTTAGAAGAGAAACAATCAAATCATGAGTCACAAAATGAGTCAGAAAAGCTAAACAGGGGATTGGGCAGACAATTCCAAGTTTCTACAACCAGGAAGAACCTTTGACACTTAAGTAACTTCTATTTAACCTTGATTTCTACTTAATCTAGATTAAAAGAAAAACTCACAAATAACCCCAACATGGTAATATAAATTCTAAAAAAAATGAATAAAAATTAGGCAATCAGTAGTGACAAAAATAAAAAGGCAGAAAAATAGTCTTTAAGATTCTCAGGGCAAAGGGGAATCCTATCCAGCATGGACCTCTGAAGACAAGAGACTGAAATTCTGATACCCCATTAGAGGTCATTTCAAGTACTTAGGAAACATTTTTCTACCACTAGGCACCTTTCTCCCTGGCATGTCCACCTGCACACATCCTGCCACTCACGCAGGTCTGACACTCCATCTCTACTGAACTGGCACTTTACTGAGCAAGGGTTTCCTGGCTCTCATCAGCTACAGAAGGCTCACTGCACACTCGCCACATGCACAAGAGGCTCCCACAGCCCAGCAGCCTGACAGGAACGTTTCTACCAGGCTATCCTCCCAGGGGAGGCCCCTGAAAGCTGGGGGCTTCTCTGGGGAGTGGGATCAACCTCAGTGCCACCCAGAGGTATAAAACAACACTATTCCCACAGCCATCTTTTTAGAAGTATGCGTCCCCTTTAAAAAGGCATGTTATCATTTTATCATCTGTTCATGTCTTAACATCCTTTCTTATACAAGGCAGTGTATAAATAAAACAAGTAGAATTTAAATGAAAGTTTAATAAAATTGAACACCCAAATTCCATAGCCACATAAAACATGCTGCTTGCTGGTCTTTTCTACTGTTTTATTACCAAATTTGTAATACATACAAAAACCTTTCAACTGAATTCCTTTTAAAAAAGAAAGTGGGGGGAAAAAAGGCGAGGCCCTGTCTCTATAAATGTGTTTTGGTAGCTAATGCAAAACTAGAGCATAGAAATTTCAAGAAGCAATTGCTTGAAATGCCCAGAGCAGGAAGGTAGTAAGTGGTTCATGGTTCATTAAAGAAGCACATTTTTAAGTTTAATCTCTTGTTAATCACTCTGTGATGATGTTGGAGCTGGCTGTTTCTCTGTCCACAGGCAAGACTACAGGCTGCCTCTCTGAACTCTGTCTCCTAGTCACCCTGGAGACCCCAAGCTCCTTGTTGCCTCCCTCCCTGCATAGCCCCTTCAGAGTCAACAACTCAGAGCTTTATCTTTGGGTTTACCTTTATCCCAGACACTGTTCTGTTTGGTTGCTTGTTTTTAATTATTCCTGAGCTTGTACCCTCCTCCCTGTTTAGCCTCAACTTACAGCAAAGTCCCTGACTCACCCAAGTCAACTATGCAGGGAGATAGATACACACACACATTTTTTTTTTTTTTTTTTTTCTGGTACTAGGGATTGAACCCAGATGGGCTCTATCACTGACCTACACACCCAGCCTTTTTTAATTTTTATGTTGAGACAGGGTCTCCCTAAATTGCCCAGGTTGGCTTCAAATGTGTGATTCTCTAGCCTCAGCCTCCTGAGTCAGCGCCCAGATCTTAAAACAGGGTATAAACATAACACACTGTAAAAATGAAATTCTTACAAAGGCAATAAGGATATTGCTAAAGAAGGTATGAGAGCCAGACATGGTGGCACACATCTGTAATCTCAGAGACTTGGTAGACTGAGGCAGGAGGATCACAAGTTCAAAGCCAGTCTCAGCAACTTAGCAAGACCCTGTCTCTAAATATAAAAAATGTGTATCTTTTTAAAAAAGAGCTAGGAGGCTGGGTTGTGGCTCAGTGGTAGAGCACTTGCCTAGCATGCGTGAGGCCCTGGGTTCAATTCTCAGCACCACATAAAAATAAACAAATAAAATAAAGGTATGCTGTCCATCTACAACTACAAAAAATTATTTTAAAAAAATATAAAAAAAAGAACAGCACACCAAGCCTGATGATGACATTTAACACTGTGTCTGTCAACAAGGGCAACAGAAGCACGTTTCATAAAAACTTCACCTATACCTAATTATAAATATGGGAAACGCCTCCACTCACAAGGACAAGTTAAAAAAAAAATTCAAATAAGTATTTCCTTGGTTCCCCGTTCATCAATCCAGTAACAAAGGCAACCCCTAAAATTCTAGCAGTTTCAAGTTATACCTTTGGCAAATGTCTTTATGATCCCCTACAGCTGCTTTAGTTCAGTAAGCCTGGGAAACAGTAAGTGGTTGGTCAATTGTTGAAAACTATGAATGAGTGGTTAAGAAAGGCTGTGAGTGCTTTGCTCCCAAGAACAGGAAAAATAGCTTGCCAGACAGCTCATTCCACAGGAAAGAGACTGACGGCCAAAGAAGTGGTTTACCCAAAGTCTCAGCTTTGCTTTGTTACATACTGAGAACAGGAACCCCTAGACGTCTCACAGTAGCTTAACAAGATCCACTACTCCCCCAAATATTTTGTCAGAGTTTCCATAGTAGTGACTAAGACATTTGGAGGATGCTCAGGTGTGGTGCCCAAGAACACAGCACCAAAACCAGCGGCTGTGTTGTTGGAGACCTGGACAACTGAGGTGGCAGCACAGAACCGAGATCAAGGCTGGGGCTCCTCAGTCACAGTGTCCAGAGTTGAAGTTTTGCTTCTGCACTTGCTAGTGGTGTGACACTGGGTGAGTTGCCTCCCTATGCCTCAGTTTCTTCAAGTACAAATCACGGGGATTGCCTTAAGTGCAGCCGTGAGAATTAAGTAAGACAACGTAATAGGAAGTGTTCATCTAGAAGTGTGGCCCTGCACAAAGCGAGTACTCAAGAAACATTACCAAACACCACATACAGCGGACAGGCTTTGCATAGGGCCAGAAATCTTGAGATGTAGTCAGGCATTCTCCAGTAGCGCTGTCAAGTGTAGACCCATCAGCTTGGGATAATCGGTGTACCCTATGACCTGACCTTGGAAGCCTTTCTGCCCTTCAAGTCCGATCTCAACTGCAGTCTAGTCACCAAGGAAAGAAATGCTCTGCAAATGCATGCCCGCTGGACAGTGAGACACCTTCGCACTCATTTTTGCTCGCGAAGGAACAGAGGATCAGCACGTGGGCTGGGTGCTGAAGTCGAGGCCTGGGCCGCACTTGTTTCCGGGCTGTGGGCTCCAGCTCTCCCGCGGCCTCTGAGTAGCGGACGGGAGGCTGACCTCTCCTGTCTTGACAGCTGCCCAGGGGCAAAGCCCGCCCGAGGTGCCCGCTTCCAAGGCTGCCCTCGCTGCAGGGGCTGCACGTTCCCACTGGGGCCGGGACAGAAGCCTGGAGAGGCCCCCTGGCGGCCGTGACCTTGGTGTCCGAGCCTCAGCTCACCGTCCTGTAGGCTCGGGGCAACAACACGGCCCCAAGGCCAGCGCAGGTACGTGGGCTAAGCACGCACCCCGGGACTCCCAAGCCCGTCCCTGCGCGCCCCCGGCCCTGCCTGGAAGGGCGCACGCAGCGTGCGGGCGGCCTGGGCAGTGAGGCAGGGACAGGGGCCACCAGCTCCGCGGCCGGGGCTTGGCTGGGGTCCACGGGGGTCGGCGGGGATCGGCGGGGGCCGGCGGGATTCGGGCGGGGCTCGGGCTGCGGCCGGCGGGAGCGCGCGCGGCGGCGGGGTCACGCGGGCTCCGGCCAGGCCGCGGCTCCGGGGTCGGACGGGGCGGGCGTGGCCAGCGCGGCCTTCCAGAGCCGCTCAGCCAGCCGGAGCCCCGACGGCGTCGCCCCGCGGGCCTCACCTCCCTGCGCACGTTCAGCAGCGAGTAATAGTCTTCATTGTCCAGCTCCTCCTCGCCCAAGGCCGTCGCCATCTTCGCAACCTTTCACCCCGCTAAACCGGCAGGGCCGTGCTCAAGAGGGTCCCGCGCGTCGTGGCGCCGCCCGCGAGGCCGCCCGACTGCGCCACAGCGGCCCCTGGCGGCCCGGAGTCGCCGAGCGCGAGCGCGCCTGCGCCCTGCGCCCCCGCGCGGCCGGATCCCTCCACGTGCTGCCCACGCGCTGCGGCCGGAGACCGGCCTTGCCATTGCGGGGCCGCTCTGAGACTCAAAAGGGAGTCTGTAGCGTCATATCACCTAGGTTGTCACTCTCTGGGTGCTGCGGAGACACGCCCAAATCCGGGGAAAAGCTCAGGGCGCAGCCAGAGCCCAGGCGTCCCCCTCCCGGCGGCAGAGCCCATCAGACGGGCTCACGGTGGCCCCACTTGCTGAATTGTGTTTGCACAGAGAATCTCCCAAACCAGACTGTGCGTCGCTCCGTCGCCATCACCCTGCTCTTGTACCCAGCCCCATTGCCTTTTCTCATGTACCTAGCTCCATGGTCTTTTTCTTGGCCACTCAGAAGGTTTCCTGCCCAGAGAACGGGCTCCACGTTAAAAAAAAATAATAATAATAATAATAATAATAATAAATATTGCCCTATATTTAGGAGCACCTGGCCGTCTTTTCTGCTGTGTAAATGGAGGCAATACCCATTTGCTTCCTAACGTAATCGTCTCTGGCAGGCGTGTGTTCCTACGGTTTCTACCCCAGAGCCATTCTGCTGTAAATTTCTCCCTTGTAATTTAGCAGTGGAGTCTAATTGATTTTAACCTGGTGCCTGCTGTTTGGTGCATTATTAAAGATGTCTTGGTCACAATAATTTAAATAATGTAAATGTCTTAGAAATGATGCTATTATCAAGAGAGGGTGGGCGGCAGGCATACTCTTGCCACCTGTTTGGTTGCTGTACCAGTTCTTTGTCATTTTCCAGGGGCCTTTGTTCTTCCTTAACTAACCATCAGTTTGGAACCATCCCGGTTGCCCTTCATAAGCAGGTCTCCTGGGAAGCCCCAACACCTGTCTGTGGATTTGAGAAGTTGATTTCTTTCTCTTCCTAATTTTTGGCCAGATGTTCACCATCTGGGCCTGTGTATCATCCCTTCCAAGTTGCCCAGTCCTCTTAGGACCTTGTGGCGTGAGATGCTCAGGTGTGCCGAGATGGGATGTTTAGCAGCAGAGAGTCAGTCTGCAACCAGCTGTCAGCTCAGGTCGAACCCAGGGCCTTGTGCATGTGAGGCAAGCAGTCTACCAACTGAGCTCTATTCTCAGCCATCAGTAGTTTTTATAGACTTCCCTTTTCCTCCTTTTCAGAGCTGTGATTATGGCCAAATTGCATGCTGACATTTGCTGGTTTTTCAGAATTTCCTACAGAGTATGGAGAAAGAAAGCTACGCTGTTGACCTTCTTTTTCCCTAAGTTTGTGGACAGTAATTGGGTGCAGTGCTCCCTGGGGTAGAGGAGTTGGTTGCTATCCCTCCTCTTGCTTTGGAAAACAGCTAGAAATTACACACAGAGAACATGACATACATTTCACTATGCCCAGGTTCGTGTTTCTATGATTGAGAATGACCTGATTTTTATCACCACTCAGATAAAATAAATAGTGACCAGGGTGCTCCATGTCGGACCCCTCTTGGGCCCACAGTGTTTCATATTACCGTTCCTTGAAAAGTGGTTGTGATAAATGCGAAGGTAACTTAGACATGTCGCAGGCCTCAGGAATGTACTTAATTCAGAGATTGGCTCTCCGGCTTCTGCCCTCCCAGAACCCTAATCTGTGATGGGCAAAATCATGGAAACCATGGGCTGTACAGATTCGTAAGTTAAAAACACACATCCAACACTCTCCCCGAGCCAGAGCAACTGACAAAACTCAGCTGCTTTTACTCAGGCCTTGAGCTTGTGTTTGCTTTTACGGAGCAAGCATAAAGCAATTTGTAACTTAGCTGCAGAGCAAAACCTAATACACATATGTAGTATATTCACATCACTATAGATACATGTGTGTATTTTATATATATGCACATATGTAAACCATGCCTATTATACGTATTAGATAATATAATGTATTTTGTATGTATATGTAATACAACTGTTTTGAATTCTCTCATCTTTTTTCAGTCCCCAGTATTTTTTTTTACATACAGCATTAATAATGTCTATTTTATTCTGCTGCCCTTCCTATCCCCCCTTTATCTTTTTTTTTCAGGCCTTTTTAATATTTATTTTTTAGTTATAGGTGGACAAAATATCTTTATTTTTATGTGGTGCTGAGGATCAAACCCAGTGCCTCACATGTGGTAGACAAGCACTCTACCACTGAGCCACAAACCCAGCCCCAATTCTCTCATTTTTAAGTAGTTGATAGGATGTTTCTCTCTCCTTTCATATTCAGAATGACCCCTGAAGATTTTGGCTTTCTGTGCAGCCAACCACTCTGTGTAGACACTGAGGGAGCTTCCTCTGTTAAAAGGCTCAGTCCAGGTGGATCCTCCTCTCTAGTGTGTACTTGAGAGCAGATGGCCAGGTGAGGTACAGGATGCCCAGTTAAATTTGAACTTCAGGTAAACAGTGAATATTTTTTTTTAGTATAAATATACTGATATTAAACATCATATGCCTATCACTTATTCTAAATAATTGTTGTTATCTGAAATTCAGATTTAACAGGGTGCTGGTTTGGATTAGGAATGTCCCCAGGGCCATGTGTGTGTGAAGGCTCACTTCCCGCTGTGGCACTGGGAGGGGGGTTAGAATCTTTAAGAGGTGGGGCTTGGCGGGAGATCTCAGGTCTTCACAGGCAGAACCTCAAAGGGGTTGTGGCATCTGGTTCTCTTCCTCTTCCTGCTGTGAGGTGAAGGGGCTTCTGCCCCACATTCCTGCCATGATGTGCTCTCATAGGCCCAAAGCAGTGGGGCCCATCCATCAAGGACTAAAGTGTAGCCCAGGACCCGCACCGGCTTCATGAAAGAAGGTTCGAGTCATGAGAAACCGCTAGGGAGTTTTAAATTAAAGAGACAAGACTCTAATTACCTTTAAACCAGCTCCAGGACGGCTCCTCGTAGCTCCCGCCTCCAGCCACCGAATGCAGCCAGTGAGTGGACTTTTGTTGGGAAACAAAAAATTCTGGGGAAAATCCCATCCAATGAAGGTTAAGGGGGCAGCATCCCAAGGTCGGGGCGACGATTGGGTCTTCGGGGTAGTGGCCAGGCACGCCTCTGCATGGACAAGCCCTCGGACCTGGGAAAGGGTGGGGAAAGCTCTGACACAGCTGTGTCTAAGCGCCTCTCACCCAGCCAGGGAGGTAACTCAAATCACGTGCGAGGATGGCCTCTCACACTAAAGCCTTCAAAATTGTGAGCCAGACTAAACCTTTCCTCTTCATAAGTTTATTTATCTCAGTTGTTTGTTACGGTAACAGAAAGCTGACTAAGGCACTGGGAATCCTATAAATAAACAAATCCCATTTGTTTGCAGCCCCAACTGGAGGTTTTTCTATCTTTTCTCTTTTTCCTGAGTAATAGTCCTGAGAAAAGAGCACAGCAGCCCACCCTACCTCCTCTCAAGCCAGTCTGAATCCACGCTCCTCTCTATAATTCAGGGGCAAAAAATTAACTGTAATCGCTTAACTATTCCTTGTCACTGAGTGAGGGCCGGGATTTAGTGCTTACTTGCCTCCTGGGCCGTTCTTCCTTTCCCTCGGGGAAGAGCCTTAGCTAAAGGAAAGGTGAGAGAATTTGCAGGCTCTTAAGAATTAAATTCTCTTGATGTTATCTGCTCCCTGAGGGTTAGGTGACTTGTCACTGACATTTTTAGCCAGAGGATAACTGCAGAGGGAGAGCTGCACCTGCTGTGCTGAGATGACCGCCCAGAGACAGAGCTGGCTGAGAGCCCAACCAGAGGGCAGCCTCAGGTGGCAGTGGAGACACAGTGGCAGTGTGGGGACACACTAGAAGCTTCTCGGACTCGCTGTAATAGACCTCGCCTCCCTTTCTCTGTCCCCGTATTAATCCATTCAGCCTGTCGGCTCCCTTGGCAGGGACCCAGTTGATCCCACTGTGACATGCCCTCTCTTGACATTTGGTGACCATAATGCTTTGACCTTGGCTCGACCCACCACATCCTCCCAGGTTCGCTTGCCTCCAACACCTGCCTTTTACGCCCCTTCCACTCTGTCACAAGTAGCTGGAGCAAATTCGAAGTTCATGCTCTCTGACTATTCCACCGGGCCCCCGTAGGACATGGCGGGGCCTTCAGTGTCCACCTTTTTAACATCCTATCAATCCCTCCACACTGTCTAGTCCACAGTCTTTAAGATTGAAGACAGAGTCCAGGAGTGAGCATCGGAGTTTCTGCAGTTCACAAGAGAGAAACGGCTTCTGTGCTGTGGAACGAACACTTGAATGGATGTGCGTGTGTGTGTGTGCTTGCACGCGGGGGTGCAGACAATGAAGTGTTAACACTCAGGTCGGAGACGACAGTGCTGTGGGTAAGTCCAGCATGGTGGCACCGTGGTGGAACAGCCCAGGTGGAGGAACTCACCTTGCACTTGTTGGTCAGGGAGGATCTACCTGGGGAGGTAATTTGGGCCTCAACGATGGGAGAAATCCAGCTTTGCAAGACCTCGAGGAAGCAGCTTCCAGTGCAGAGGCTCGGGCCAGGCAGGAGTTGGTGCTTCGGGGCCAGGGCAAGAGCCACTGAGCTTGCCACTGACAAAGGTAGGGCAAGTGCTAGGAGAAAATGTTAGAGAAACCACACTGGGCGGGATCGCAGAGGGCCGCAGAGGCAGAGATCGGAGTTTAATTTTTGTTCTCACCACAATGGGGAGCCATACAAGGATTTTTAAGTTGGGCAAGAACATGGTCTAATATTTTTCCCCCAAAAAATATTACCTCAGGGGACACTGGGTTAGAGGGATCAAGAATGGTGGCTTACCCTCAGCCTTGGTCCATTAGAGGTTGCCACAGTTTTTCAGAAGAGAGACCTTGGTGGCCTTGGACATGACAGGAGCAACGGGGAGGGTCAACATAGCCCACCCCTGGACAGCTGCTGTTCTGGTTTGGCTGTGGCCTGTCCCCCCAGGGCTCATGTGTTGGAAATGTGGTCCCCCTGGGGGGCTGCTATTGCAGGCAGTGTGGATCCTCTTAGAGGTGGGGCTTGGTGGGAGGTGACTGGGTCTTTGGGGGTGTGCCTTGGTAAGGATGGCCTTAGGCCTGAGCCTAAACAACTCCATTTTAAAACTCCAGTTTGAAACCTGTAGTCTCCCATTCAGCCTACAAACAAGTCACTTCTCCTTACCCTGATAAACTCAGAGCGAAACCTCTTGTTGTCCCATAAGAGGGAGAGGCAAGAAAATCAGGGTGGGGACCGCCATATCAGATGCTTTAACCCCAGGGCCAATGATGTCACTGAGAAATATGGTGGCAGCTGATAGGGATTGAAAGGAGGGTCAGAAGCCCAAAAATTTAGTATAAATTATGGAGCAAATGAACAGACATTCAGCCAGCCGACACTCATGCCCACATGCCGGAGAGCCTGATGAGGACCTGGACTGACATCCAACTCTTCTCATTGTTTGCCTGATCCTCTGCATCTTCCTCATCGCTCTCAAACTCTACAGCCACATCTTGGGTCTGATGAGAAAAGGACTTCTCCTCAACCAGCTAGCTGTCAGCTCCACCCCAGGAGAAGCCTGCCTTGGTCACCGAGGTCTGAGTGAGTGGGCATCTACTGGACTTGGAGCCTAAGGCTGAGACTTTTGATCTGACACTTGAGCTGAGCATGCGGAGGGAATGTCTGTCATGAGCCTGTCATGAGTAAGTGGGTTTTCAGTGCTTAGAATTAATCTAGAGTTGTTTGCTGTGAATTGATTCTGTCTATTGCAGTGCCTGGTATTAAGGATTGTCATTTTCTTGATTAAGAACCTATAGAGTGAAATTGTACTGAGTGATTTGAGTGAATAAAGCATTGAGAAGAGCAGAAGTGCTTGGACATTCTTTATTTCTTCCCTTTTGACGTCATAAGTCGCACCTTTTGCCCATCACGACAGCCTTCTGAAGGAATTAAGTCGTTCTCATGGAGCCTCAGTTGTTATACGGTGAGCCTGGCGCCTCCCCGTTCTCTGGCTTCCTGTCTCCGTATGTGATCTCTCTTCGCCATGTGAGCTCCTGCCATGGTGCTGTCTCCATGATATAACATATCCAAAGGGACCCTCACCAGAGCCATGCCATGCTGTCTGGGCTTTTAGCTTCCAAAACTGTAAGCCAAATCAACCTCATTTTTTTTTTTTTTTGAGAGAGAGAGAGAGAGAGAGAGAGAAGAGAATTTTAATATTTTATTTTTTAGTATTTGGCAGACACAACATCTTTGTTTGTATGTGGTGCTGAGGATCGAACCCGAGCCGCACGCATGCCAGGCAAGGGGGCTACCACTTGAGCCACATCCCCAGCCCCTCATTTTTTAATACATTATCTGTCCTAAAGAGTTTGGTTATACAAGTGGGAACAGACTAATACACCATTGGATTGAAATCACCAGGAATTGCTGATAGACTGGAGGATGAGGAAGAGAGAAGAATCAATGGTCATTCCTGTATTTTGCTTAAGAAATAAGGCCACTTGTGGAACTGAGGAAGGCTATGGAAGACGCAGGCTGGGGAGGGAGGTGACCAAGATCATGGTTTTGAAGTATTAGAGGTCAGTCTTTGCTAGGCTTCCAAGTGGAGATGGTACCTACTGCTTCTGCTTTCTTCCCTGCTCACGTTTTAATCCCTTGCACTCAGGAGCTCATCCCCGACATTTAATTAAAATTTCCTTCTAGCTGGAAATGGGGGTATATGCTTGTGGTCCCAGCTACTTGGGAGGCTGAAGTGGGAAGATCACTTGGGCTGGGCAACGTAGCAAGACCCCGTCTCAAAAAAAAAAAGGATTATTTTAATATTTCTATGACTTTTGAACCCCAGATCCAATGGCATTTGTTCAGCTGCCATCTGACTGGACACCAGGCCGTGTTTTCCGATGTCATTCATGTTCTTCTTCATCATGGCCTCTTCCTCTGAGTGCTGTACCTTTTCTCTCTTCCATATTTTTCAATTTATGTTCCTCTTTGTCCTCTGACCTGTCATTAGGGATGCTTGGAGGTGTGGGTTTGCCTTAGAACCCCTAGTTTCCCTTTATGGATCTTTGGTTCTAGTCAGAAAAACATTGTTTTCTGATATTGTTTTTCATCCTGTGCTGCATCCCTGATTGTCCATGTGGCCTCACCGACCTTCATCCTTATTAACGCTCTTGGCGATTTCTTTGAATCGGGCTCTGCGCTTGGAGAACTCTTTCAGATTTTGCTTACCTGAAAGTGTCTTTCTCTTGCTTCTTTTCTTTTTCTTTCTTTTTGGATTGAACTCAGGGGCACTTAACTACTGAGCTCCACCTCCAGCCTGCAACCCTTTTTAATTTTGAGACAGGGTCTTGCTAAGTCGTTTATGGCCTTGCTAAGTTGCTGAGCCTTGCTTTGAATTTGAGATCCTCCTGCCTCCGTCTCCCAAATCACTGGGATTACAGGCATGTGCCACTATGCCTGGGTCTTTTGCTTTTGTTAATAATATTAAAACGTAGAGAAATTTACTTTGGCTGTTGTTGTTGTTAGTATTTGGGTACTGGGGATTGAACCCAGGGCCACTCTACCACTGAGCTACATCCCTCCCTAGCCTTTTAAATTTTATTTTGAGACAGAGTCTCACTAAATTGCTGAGTCTGTCTTTGAACTTGCAATCCTCCTACTCAGACTCTTGAGTCACTGGGATGACAGGTGTATATGTCACCTGTGCCCAGATTTGACTGTTATTTCTTTTCCAGCATGTCGACAATATGATTTCATTTCCTTAGGCTTTTATTATGGCTATTGTGAAGTAATTCTCTTTTCTTTTTGGGGGACCCCAAGCAAATATGTTAGTTCTTCTCAGCCTAAACTTTCTTTCTTTCTTTTCTTTTTCTTTTTTCTTTTTTTTTTTCCAGCAGGGGGAGGTACTAGGGATTGAACTCAGAGATACTCAACCACTGAACCACATCCTCAACCTTATTTTTTATTTTATTTAGAGACAGGGTCTCACTGAGTTGCTTAGCACCTCGTTGTTGCTGAGATTGGCTTTGAACCTGTAATCCTCCTGTCTCAGCCTCCCGAGCTTCTTGGGATTGCAGGCATGTGCCACTGAACCCCAAGAAACTTTCTTTTATATCTTCTTTTCCCCTTCTTCTTAATCTCTATGGCTTCTTTGTGGATGGTTAGCTCTAATCAATCTTTCCCTTACTAATTCTCTTATTTTTCTCAAAAACTTTTTATTGCCTTATGAAGGCATAGTTTAGGTATAATAAAATGCATACCTTTAAAGAGAATAGTTTTATGCATTTAGAGACATATGTATATACCCAGAAATCCATGACCACAGTAGGAAAAAAAAGAGAAAATTCTCATCACCCCCCAAGTTTCCTCATACCCTTTTATAATCTCTCTCTCATCACCCCCATGTTCAGATAACCACTGAAATTAGATTGCAGTTTAAATTAGTTTGCATTTTAGAATTATATACATAGAATCATATGTCTTGCTTCAATCCTGCTTGTTTTCAATACCATGATTGTAAGACAAACAATTTCTTTTTTCCCAATATTGGCACCCCCATTTCCTGGATGCCTTATTTTCTTTTTTTGTCTTGTTTTGTTCTATTGTTTTGAGGGGGAAAGTCCTCACACATTTTTTTTAAAGAACTGAATGCACTTTATATTATTAGATAGTTTGATATACGGATAGTTTGGCTGGGTATAAAAGTCTAGGTTGTAAGATTTTTTTCCCCCTTCGGAATTTTAAAGGCATTGCTATATCAACTTCAATTTTCCAGAATTGTTAGCAATAAGACAGATTCTATTCTAATTTCTGGATAGCTACAGCTATCTTTTTTTTGGGGTGTGTGTGTGAATATTCTTATTCCTGGTGTTCTGAAATTCCATGTGACATATATGTATGGATCTTTTATAATTGTGCTGTGCTAGGTGTGGTGGCACATGCCTGTAATTCCAATGATTTGGGAGGCTGAGGTAGAAGAATTACAAATTTGAGTTGAGAATTGGCAAGTTTGAGGGTAGCTTCAGTAACTTAGTGAGAACCTGTCTCAAAATAAAAAATAAAAGGTCTGGATGTAGCATGATGGTAAAGCACCCCCTGAGTTCAGTCCCCAGTACTGAATAAAAATCATTGTACTGTGCATTTAGTGCACTCTTTTAACCAGGAAAATCATGTCCATCATTCTGGAAAAATGTATTTGATTCTTTCTCAAACTTTATTGTGATGTTGGAAATCCTAGACTGATTTTTTTAAAATTTCCATTGTTTTGCCTTTTTTTAAGAGAGAGAGAGAGAGAGAGAGAGAGACAATTTTTAATATTTTTTTTTTTTTTTTTTTTTTTTTAGTTTTTGGCGGACACAACATCTTTGTTTGTACATGGTGCTGAGGATCGAACCCTGGCCGCACGCATGCCAGGCGAGCACGCTACCGCTTGAGCCACATCCCCAGCCCTTGTTTTGTCTTTTTATTTTTTTTGTCAGGAGTATCAGTTATATCTCCTGATGCTTTTATTGATTTTCAAAAGTGTCTATATGATTATATTTAAAATTTTTACAGAATTTTTCTTGTTCTGTGACTATTTTTATTTGCCTATAGGAGAATTTCAGGGATGCAATATGTTTTATCTTATCTCTGAGGATACATTTGAGTTTTATTCTACTCCCTGATTGTTTTTATTTCTAAAAATAATCTAGTTCTCCACCTCCCTTCATTTATTTTGGTCTGGTGTGTGTGTGTGTGTGTGTGTGTGTGTGTGTGTAAAATTCCCTCAAAGGTCTGGTGGTCCTTGGCTCTCTCTTCTTGTGAGCTGTCCTCTTGGAGAGCGTCTTGGAGGTTCATCGGTGGAGTCCTTCAGGTGTTAGTCCTGTAGGTTTTTCTCTTGAGTGGGCCTGTTTTCCCAGAGAGGAGTCCCTTTTTCTCCTGCTTGGGGCCGGTAAAAGCCTGCAGGGGAAAGGGCTGGACTGGCACCCTGATACCCAGACATTCACGAAACTCCCATCTATCCAGCATCTGGTGTCTAGTGAGACTGTGTTATGTAGGCTCCCAAGTCTTCCTGCTGAGCCTCATCTGTGCAGTCAACAAACCTCCTGCCTGGGAGCCGGGGTGGTATGGTTGCTTGGCTGAGTAAACTGGGGAAGGAGATCCAGGGTTTTGAATTATTCTTTGTGTAGATAATAACACCCCTGCCCCACCTCTGACTCATGAATGACCTCTGGGTCCTGATCACAAACCAGCTTACTCTGGGGAGGGCATAGACCCCTCCATTTTATATCTTTGAAAACTTTGTTGACATCTTTTGTCTGAAGTCGTCCCTTCTCCCATGCATTTTGTTCATATGCATTAAATCTGTTTGCTTCCTTTGTTACTGTTTTATTGGAATTTCTGGGGGGAGCGAGATTAGCTCCCATGTGTGCTTTATCAGGTGGACCTCAGTCCTTCCGCACAGTGTAGTGTCACGCCACCTACCCGTGGTGCCGCTTATAATAGGCCACTTACAGATTTCCATCATTTAGAAATTTATGTCCTCTCCTGAGTCTAAGCCCCTTGAGGCAAGTGCTTGAAATGTTCTGTGCGTGTTTCCCATGGCCCAGGGTGCCTGGCTGCAAGCACATGCATGTGCGTGGCGTGTGCTGAGACGGAGGAGAGCAAGAGCTGGGAACAGAAGACCACAGTGGTGGAGCAGCGGGAGCCATTTCCATCCACTCAAAGGCAGAGGGACAGAGTTCAGGTTTGGGTGCCGAGGACTCCTGGGAGCAGAGCATCACCAAGGAAGGCCTTGAGCTGTGAACTGGGTGGACCAGGGCTCCCCCCAGTGTCTCTGGGCTCAGGAAGCACATGGCTGTTCAGTGGCTGCTCCACGTTAGCCTGCTCAGGCTGCTACGCCACAGTCCGGTGGCCCAAACAAAGGGGTTTGTTTCTCACCTTCAGGAAGTCTAAGATCAGGGCCAGCAGATTGGATGTCTGGTGAGGGCCCACTTCCTCGTCCACTGCCGAGTTCTCACATGGCAGAAGGGCAAGGGACCTCTCTGGAGTCTCTTTCATAAGGCCTTACTCCAATTCAGGAGGCTCCACCCCCATGGCCTAATCATCTTAAAAAGCCCCCACCTGTCATCGTGAATTAGGATTCAACATGAAGTCGTGGGGCACAGAGACATTTGGACCACAGTAACGCCCATGGTCCTTCCCTACCCAGCAGGAGTCCTGAGAAGAGATTGCAGAGGAGGTTTGTCCCTGAGGATGGTGGAGTGGTGACCTGCTTTGACCGCAGACAGGGTCCAGATTTGAAGAAATGGTTCCTTTTAAATTAAGTGCCAACTTGAAAGAAAAACTTTGTTTTGTTTTGCCTTCATGTGATTTTTTTTTTTTTATATTTCAAAAATTTGGGGAGTCCTTGAGGGGAGGTGTTATTTCATGGGCACAGAGTTTCAGTTTTGCAAGATGGAGGGTTCTGGATATGGGCTGTCCAACAGGGTGAGTGTGTTAATGCACTGAACTGTTCATTTAAAAATGGTCAAGATGAATCCCAGCAACTCTGGAGGCTGAGGCAGGAGGATCACAAGTTCAAGGCCAGTCTCAGCAACTTAGGTCCTGAAGAAAAAATGATCAAGATGGCAGTTTATTTATTTATTTCTTCCTTTCTTTTTCTTTTCTCATTTTCTGCAGTGCTGGCGGTGAACCCAGGTCCTCACACAGTGGTAGGCAAATGCTCTACCGCTGAGCTGTGCCAGCCCCAAAGACAGTAAATTCTATGTTATGGATTTTTCATCACAATTAAAAATTTTTTAAAAATGTATGTTTTTGGAGCCTTGATCTCTTGACTTTGAGAGCTCTTGAATCATGAGACCTTATCCTGTTCTCACTGTCATCTGGACAGCCAAGCTATAGGAGAAAATGTTACTAGTCAGTCAGGGATGGAAAGTTCCGGAACTTAGCAGGATTGCCTCTGCTTGGTGTCACATGTGATACAGTGTTTGCAACTTGAGTTCTGAGTGGTTTTTTTAGCTTGGGGAGGCCAGCTGGGTTGTAGATGTGGCAGGTGAGGCTTCGGCCCCTCAGTGTTAAAGGTGGAGACATGCTCCTGCAGTAGGAGCCAGGAGTCTGTTCCCCGGGCACCCCTGGCATTCTGTGCTGGGTGTCTTCCTGTGGGGAACCTCCGTGGGCCTTGGAGGACGTGGAGCAGCATCCCTGGCCTCCACCCCTAGATGCCAGGAGCACCACACCCCACTGTGACAGCCCAGAATGCCCCCAGACATTGCTGAAAATCCCTGGGGACAAAATCACCCCCAGTTGAACACCACTGGGCTAGAGGTGGCCAACCAAACCACAAGGATCTCAATGTCCATTTTTCTTCTTCAACATCAGATTTTCCTGGGTCCACTCTGAGCAAAATTTTCTAGCTTCTAAAATAAAATGAATGGAAAAAGAAAAACATATTTAAGCTGTCTTTTAAAGAATGTTTACTCTAAGCAGGCATGGTGGTATATGTCTATAATCCCAGCAACTTGGGAGGCTGAGACAGCAGGATCACAAGTTTGAGGCCAGCCTCAACCATTTTGCTAGACCCTGTCTCAAAATAAAAAATAAAAAAGGAATGCCTTTGATTTATGCGTGTTGATTTTATATCCTGCCGCTTTGCTGAATTCATTTATTAACTCTAGCAGTTTCTTTGTAGACCCTTTTGGGTCTGTTAAATATATTATCATGTCATCCGCAAATAGCGATAATTTAAATTCTTCTTTCCCTATTTTTATGCCTTTAATTTCTTTTGTCTGTCTAATTGCTCTGGCTAGTATTTCAAGAACTAAATTGAATAGAAGTGGTGATAGAGGGCATCCCTGTCTTCTTTGATATAAAGAGAGCAACTAAGAACAGAACAGGGAGGAAGAGCATGAGGAAAAGATTAACATTAAACAAAGACGAGTGGGGGGAGAGAAAGGGAGAGAGAAGGGAAAGCATATGGAAGTGGTAGGAGACCCTCAATGCTACACAAAATTACATAGAAGAGGTTGTGAGGGGAAAGGGGGGGGGAAACAAGGGAGAGAATTGAACAACAGCAGATCAGGTAGAGAGGGAAGATGGGAGGGGAGGGGAGGGGGGATAGTAGGGGATAGGAAAGGTAGCAGAATACAACAGTCACTAATATGGCATTATGTAAAAATGTGAATGTGTAACCGATGTGATTCTGCAATCTGTATTTGGGGTAAAAATGGGAGTTCATAACCCAATTGAGTCAAATGTATGAAAGATGATATATCATGAGCTTTGTAATGTTTTGAACAACCAATAAAAAAATAAAAAAAAATAAAAAAATAAAAAAATAAAAAAGGGCTGGTGTATAGCTCAGCTGCAGGGAACCCCTGGTTTCAATCCCCAGGAATGCAAAAAAAAAAAAGTTTACTATATGATACCTGATTATTTAATTTAATCTTTTTTAGCAATTCTCTGATGTAATTATCAATAGCCTCATTTTACAATTAAGCAAGATGAGTCTGGAGAAACTGAGTTCTCAGCTCACCATGCTGGTGAACAGAGAAACCAAGATTCAGAGCAGGTTTGACTCTTTCAACTACTATCTTTACACTTAGTGATTTATCCCCTTTTAGATTAATTTATATGATGATTTTCAGAGGACTTACAGGCATATGTGTGATAAAGCAGCTTAATTTCAACATTCTATGGAATTTGTGGTGTGTAAGGATACTCTCAGTGAGCCACAAAGGTAGGAGTTGTTATAGCGTCCACTCCACAGCTCCAACTCTAAGATAAAAATCTCTGCAATTTAGAAAATAAGGACATTGTCCAGCCGCATGGAGGGAAAGAAGTTGGTTAAGGGCCGCCAAGGTCCCCCTGTAATAATGCTCCAATGTCCCTTAGCCAGCAGAGGGCAGACTTGTGGTCCCGATGAACAGAAGTGGGCAGAGGAACGCGCTTGGTTTAGAATGGGGGGAGAGCTTTCGGGAATCCCACTAGCCTCGGGGCTTGTCCAGGGTGGGCTCTTTTTATACTCCTGGACGAGGCACGGGTGTTCCTGCCCTTTCAGAGGTGTGTGACCTCCTTCCTTAGGGATGGCAGAAAGTTACCGAGCCGTGTCAGCTTTGCTTTCCTGGTTTTGCTGTGCTCCTGTGGTTCTCTGGCACCTCCAAGACACACAGCTCTGGGATGACCTGCACAATCTTACAAGGCCATTGGGTTGTAGAAGCAGAACTGTCTCTGCTGTGAAACACCTCCATGTCCTCGTGCTTAGTGGGTGCTCGGGGCTCAGTGCCCACCTGCAAAGCCACCAGGTGTTCAGGAGGCCCCAGGATGTGACCCGGGGCAGGACACCCAAGCCAGACAGTGATGGATGTGCTAACAAGAGGAACGCTACCCCGTCTTTTTTCGTGGAGAAGGAAATTGCCAACAGAACCATTAGCCAAAATCCTGCCCAGGCTGCCACTCTGATGAACTTGGCCCAGCCTTCGCCTCACCTGCTCGCCAACACGAAAATCCCCCAGAGCCGGGGCTTCTCCAGGACTGTCAAGTCTCCTGGAGAAACTGGCTTTCGCCCGCTGTCTGCTCCTTCTGCCAGCCCCCTGTGACTAGCCGGGGGCCTGGCAGAGCCACATAAATCATGAGAAACCTCTTACAGGCTTTCCTGCGCCATCCGCGTTACTGCTGGCACCTGGGCAGAGTGGAGTGTTTTCCACATGGCCTCTGAACTGGAGTGGTGGAGGCCGGTAAGCCTGGAGCATTCCTGTCCCCTGACCCTCTGTCCACCTCACTCCCAGGTGTGTCTGGTTACATGCAAAGTGTAAGGCGGTTGCTAAGCCTGGTGTGGCACTCATTTGGGCAAAACCCCAGGAATATCACAGACCCTGTTTCTTCAGTGCAGGTGAAGGGCGTCCTCACTGTGAGCCAGGAGTTCACCCAGAATCAGCCCACCTGCTGGATTCACGAGTTGAACATGAGGTTTGAATTACTCGTCCTCACAAACAACACAAAAAGACAGAAGTTCCGAGGTTTGGCATCACCATGGCAACGCCCCAGATCCCCACCATCCCCAGGTCTGAAAATGATCGGAGCCACTTGTGCCAGTCCTCTGAAATTGGCCAAAGCCTCGAGGCCCAGGGGGTGTCCATTCACGGCTCGCCATGTGGGTTTTTGCAGTTTCCAGGGCACAGTCTCACATTAAGTGGGTATAAAGGAGTTGAACGGTGGCCCCCAAAGATACCTCCAAGTCTTGACCCCTAGAACCCGTGAATGCTATTAGGGAAAAAGGCCTTTGTGGATGTAATTAAGGACCTCAAGATGAGATTATCTTGGATAGGAGGGTGACCCTAAATCTAATGACAGGTGACCTTCATAATAAAAAGACAAAAGGAGACCCAGGGGAGAAGGCTGTGAAAACAGACAGAGATGGGAGCAAGGCCACCACAGGCCAGGGAGCACCCGCAGCCCCCGGAACTGGGAGACGCAGGAAGGGTCTCCCCTAGAGCCTTCAGAGGGTGTGGCCCTGCCCACAGCCGGATTTTGGAATTCTGGCCACCAGAACTGTGGAGAGAATAAATTTCTGTTACTTTAAGCCACCAGGTTTGTGGTCATCTGTGACCACAGCCACAGGGAACCCACACTGACGGTGACCTCTACTGCCCTCAGCCCGTCCACCATGCTTGCTCTCAGCAGCAGCTCTTTCCTCTGAACTGAAGAATATGCTTTTTTTTCCCCTTAAAAACAAAACCAAAAACAAACAAACAAACAAACAACAACAACAAAAAAAAAAAACCCCAGCAAAGTAAAGTAGTGTTTGGAAGGGTCGCCCAGCTGGCCAGGTCAGTGGTCAGCAGAAGTAACTGTGGTATGCATGGGCTGTGCTTGGGCCATGAGGTTTGTCCTCGGGTGTCTGGAGAGTCACTCTCTCTGGGCACTTCGTGTTGTTTTTCCATCCTCCCTCCTACCTGGAGCTCAGTTGAGAGCTTCCACTGCTGCCCCTCCTTCCTCATGCTGGTCAGACTCCTCTCTTGTAGCATCATAAACGGTTTCCATGGAAACAAAAGGCTCTGATCGAATGGTGCCGATGTACATGTAAACTTCAGGATTAAACACGGGGCTATTGTTTTTGCCTGCCACGGAGTTTCATTCATTCTGAGATTGTCTCGGGGGACTTGGGCTTGCCTACCCATCCCTCTCCTGGGTTTCTATCCCATTCCAGCCTGCCTGGCCAAGGAAGCGCAGAGCACCCCAGGAGCACCTCAGATCGTCAGGCCCCCAGGCTTCGGGCTTTCTCTTAGTTTTGGCGTGTGTGTGTAAATGCCAACAGGTGAGGTGAGATCTGCTGTAAATAAGCAGATGGTCCCCGCAGGGATGGAAATTCTAGCAGGTGATATCGCAGCCAAAGACGTTGCCAATCTAGACTCATCATTTGTTTAGTGCATCAGAATTGGGGAATGGAAGAGGAACGTGGACCCAAGGCCATGCGCTTGTCCTCACACCCGTGAGTCACACCTGCCTCCTGCCAGTGCCAAAGGCTACCCATGCAGACTTCTCCAAGGGAGTTAAGTCGCCAGCAGAACACTCTTAAGGCCTTCAGCTGGTTCCAAGTAACTGGGCTATGGCCTGGTGAAGGAGCTCGAGCAGAGATTCTGGGCCACTGGAGCTCGGCACCCTTGGTTTATGAGACATACCGCCTGGTGACTCCTACTTGGGAGAAAGCCAGGTGTAGGTGGGGTGACATTATCATGCCAACTATGCTTCCCAGAGCAAAAAGAGCCCTACTTCTGGAGATGGACGGTGGCACAACACTGCGACCCAACGAGGTGAACTTGCTGAGCGCCACAGAGGCTCACTCTTGACAGTGCTTAGGATGGAGAATCCGTGTCATGTACATTTTGCCACAATTAAAACAAGCAGCAGGCCTCTGGATAGCCCCTTCAAACCTGCTCCTTCTGCTCTCTCCTCTCCATTGAAGGCAACTCTATGTTTCCATTCGCTAAAGCCAGAGACCTCCTCTCTCTCAGAGCCCGTTTGGCACACCAGCAAGTCTTGGTGGCTTTGCCTTCAGATTCATCCACCCAGGACCTCACGTCTCACACACCTGCCACCCTGGCCCGTGGACATTGCCTGTTGGATCGTCAGCGTCACGTGCTGAATTGCGTCTTCCTGGCCCACCCACAGTCCCTTCTCAGCACAACCCTGCCAGGTATCAGGGAACACGAGCCCTCCCGGCACAACTCCACTGGCTTCCACGTCACTCAGGGCATCCATCTTCCCTGTGACCCACGGGCCCTTCATGACCGAATGCCCCTTTGTCTGTGGTTTTGCTTTCCATAGTTTCACGTAACTGAGGTCCATCATGGTCTGAAACTTTAAATGGGAAATTCCAGGAATAAACTGCAAGTTGTAAGTTGAATGCCATTCTGAATAACATGATGAAACATCGAGCCTTCCCACTCTGTCCATCCGGGACAAGAATCTCCCCTCTGTCTAGTGTATCCACACTGTATATGCTACCCACCCATTACTCAGGGATCACATTGATTGTACTGGCATCTCAGGGCTTAGCTCTAGTGCTTAGTAGCCCAACGCTAAGTCACCGTGCCTATGCCATTCACCTCGCCTTATCACACAGGCCTTGTATCATCTCACACCATCACGAGAAGAAGGGTGAGTCCAGCAACAAGGTATTTTTTAGAGAGAGAGAGAACTGAGTGGGGGAGGGAGGGACCACATTCACATAGCTTTTATCCCAGTATGTAATTATCATTATTCTATTTAATTATTAGTTATTGTGGTTAATTTCTTACTGTGACTAATTTATCCTTAAGCTTTATCATGAAAGTAGGTACAGGGGAAAACAGTCTAGGTGGGATTGGGTACTTTGTGCAGTTTCCAGCATCCACAGGAGTCTGGGAACAGGGGCCCTTGGACAGGAGGGGACTGCTCTTTCCGTCTCCCAGCTCTCCTTCCATGGCTTCATCTCCCAGCTTCCCCATGATGTGCACTCCATTCTGGCTGTGCCTCCTGCTCGTCAGACTCACCATGGATGGCCCCCTTGGGGCCTTTGTGGTTGCTGTTCCCTCTGCTACGATGCTGTTCCCCCCCAGATCATCAGGGCCTGATGCCCCACCTTCTGTCTGCACCTGGACTCTGTGAGCTCTTCCTTGGCCACTGTAGGGAAGTGTCAGCACCACCAACACTCCTGTTCCCTTGCTTGCTTCCTTTTTTCATTCACACATGTCAGTACTTGACCTAGTATATATTTTATCATCTTGTTTATTTTCAGCCTTCCCCACTAAAATACATGATGCTATAGGCAAGGTTTTGCAAAATCTCCCGCCAGGCGTGGTGGCACAGGCCTGTGATCCCCACAACTCAGGAGGCTGAGGCAGGAGGATTGCAAGTTTGAGGACAGCCTCAGCAAGACCTTGTTTCAAAATAAAAATAAATAAATAAAAAGACTGGGGATGTGGCTCAGTGGTAGAGTACTCCTGGGTCCAATCCGCATACTATTAAAAAAAAAAAAAAAAAGAAAGTAAGAAAGAAGAAAACTCCCTCGTTTTCTGATTTGCCTGCAGTGCCCCCATCAGCAGCACCAGACATATTCTTGATCCTCAGTAAATATTTGTCAAATTAATGAAAGATCCAGACATTTAGGGAATTGCTCAGGATTCGCTTTTAGGAAACATTCTGTGACTGGTGAGTGGCCTTGCTGAGCGCTCACACATGTTCTATTTGTAGTACTTCTCTAATCTTGGCCTGCAGTCCACTTAACTCAGTGGTTCTCACCTGGGGGCAGAGGGACATCTGACAATAAATGGAGACATTTTTGTTCTTTCCAAGAGAGGAAAGGTGATGCTGGTATCTGGTGGGCAGAGACCAGAGATTTTGCTTAGTACTCTAAGTAATGCAGAGGACCCCATAATAAAGAATTATCAGGACAGAATGTCAACTGTGCTAAGGTTGAGAAACCTGACTTCTCCTGATCATGTTAGGAGTAATCTAGCTTGCATTCCATGGGAGGTGAGTTTCTTATGGGCTTTTGAGGGTGGCTTGTGTCCCTAACCTGCAGAATTTATTTGGAGATAAGGTCTTTTAAGTAATTAAAATGAGGTCATCAGAGTGAGCTCTAACTTAATTTGACTGGTACCCTTAGAAAAAGGGGAAATTTGGTCAGAGGCACACATGGAGGGAAGACAATGTGAAGACGCATTGGGGAGAAGATGGCCACATTTGAGAAACGATGGGCTCTAAGCCACGGCAGGCCAGAAGCTGGAAAGGCAAGGAAGGACCCTTCCCTAGAGCCAGGGACAGCGTGACCCTGCCAACAGGACCCTGGGATTTCTAGCCTTTAGACTGGGAGGATACTCTTCTGTTGTTTAAGCGGTTTATCTTTCGGTGTTTGTTACTGCAGCTGGAGCGAACTAATACACGGGCAGAGCCAGTGCTAAATCCAAGCTTGACACCAAATGAACTGTGTCCCCTGCAACGATTAAATCAGTTTCCTGAGAAAATAAGGCGTTTTACTAAGATGGTGATTAGATCCTCATGTGGGAGGAGAGAACAGGATATTTAGACTTTAGGGCGTCTTGAGACTTATCATGCCCTGGAGTGAACCAGGAACACTTGTATAATAAATTTTCAAAGCCGCCAGTCGCCAAAGCCTTTCATGGGAAGATGGCCCCAGCACAAAGTGTTTTTTTGCTAATATTAACTTTGGTTCTATTTCAGATCAATGAAGGCAAAACCAGGAGATCCCATAAATCCTGCTGTACCTGTCCTTGCTGTCAAATTAGGCCCTGATAAAGCTTCTCTTGGCTAATGATATGGCCATCACCCAGAAGGGATGCGGGTAGGAGGGGCTTTCCAAGAGCATCTGCCCCACCACCGCGGGGACACTTGTCATCAGCGTCACCTGGAGGCTCTGTGGCTCCAGTGAAGGGTGATTCTTCGAACATCATTTTCTCTAAAAACAAATAAGAATGACAATTTTAAAATAAACAAAGATGTGGATTTAAAGGCTACTTAGTGTCCCAGGACCAAGATTAATGGTGAGTGGCAAGTTTTTGTGAAGTTCTTCTGTAGTCCGATTAGCTGTGCTGGGAGTCCAGAGAGATAATGTCTTTTCACATATAAAAGATCCTATTGATTTCCTGTTAGTATTATCCTGAAAATGTGCAGCGTGTATCTATGGGAGCAGAGTCAGCCTTCCATCACTTGCTTTATGGGAAGAGAATGGTTATTGTATCTTTCCCCATAAAATATAATCTCTTTTTCTCTTTCAAAACCTACTCATCCCTCTGGGAATTTCCACTTGTAATCTGTGGAAGTGAATTGATTATTTTATTTTATTTTATTTTTTTGCATGTGCCAGTATTTTTATATTTGGCTTCTCTATGTTTCCTCATTGTTCTCTGGAGTCTGGCTTTTCTAGATTGTTATTTGAGCTCATCTAAAAATAAATGTTAAAAATCTCATGTCTTTTCAAAGACACATGCGGCCACTTCATGATGGTGGATGTCAGGCGCTCTGACTTGATTGGACTGGGGTGCCCCTCACTTAGCCCCCTGTTGGGGCTGGTGTTGGTGAGGTCCCTAGTGTATTCCAGCAGGATTAAAATGCAAAACCAAGTCGCTGAATGTAGGGAATGCTCTTCCTGCTGATTGGGGCTCTCAGCATTAAGTCTGGGCATTTCTTCAGGATCAATTAAGATACAAGGGCAGAGTCCTGCATATTTAAATACCATGCTCCAAGCCGTGGCTTGCTAAGCTAATGAGTTTGGCTGAGAAGACCCCGGCAATACGGTGCTGTCCACACCTTCTATAGAGAGGTCTGCAAACCTTAGCTTGGCCATAGAACCTGTGCTTATGGACTGGCCTCCACCTTTTGATTAACATAGATTCCTCCTTGCCTCTCCTGTCCACAGCCTCCCCACACTTACAGGTTAACCCCTCCTCGCCCCTCCACAGTCCTGTCCACACTTTCTGTCTTCTCTGCTGAATTCTTGTTCCTCTTTAAATTCCTGTGATACTTATGGATGACAGCTCCCCGCCAGTATGTCATTATAGCCACTGTGGGCTGGGGAGGTGGCTATAATTTGCTTAGCATGCTCAAGGCCCTGGGTTCCATCCCCAGCTCTACAAAGGAAAAAAAAAAAAAAAAAATACAGCCACCTCGTCCTGCTCTGCCTTGTTGCAGGCACACTGTTTTACAGCACGACAGGGGTCCTGTCTCCAGGGTGTGTCTGCTCCCACCCCTCCACTTCCGCTTCCCATCCATCCCCTCAGTTCCATGCTGCGCCTGGAGCCAACCAACTTTATTGTTATAATAAATTGTACCAAATGCACTGTAACAATATAACAAGTATATTCTATGGACAAGCAATGACATATAGCATAGATATAGAACTCAGAGTTATGACCCCCAAAATTCATATGTTGAAGTCAACTTCTAACACCCAGCACCTGATCATGTGACTGAATTGGAGACAGGCTCTTTTGTTGTTTCTTTTCTTTCATGTGATGCTGGGGGTTGAACCAGGATTTTGTGCATGCTAGGCACATGCTGTATCCCTGAACTCTATCACCAACCTGGAGATAGGGTCTTTGAAGAGGTAATTTAATTAAAATGAGGTCATGCTGGGTTCTAATCCAAGAGGACTGGTGTCCTTATAAAAAGAGATTGGGACACAGACAAGCGCAGATGCTTCTTGACTTAGGACGGGGGCCATGCTCTGATAAGCCCATCATCAGTTGAAAGTATTTCAGGTTGCAAAGGCATTTGGTGCCCCCAACCCAGGAACACCCTAGCTTAGCAACACAGTGCCCTGCAGAGTACTGGTTGCTTCCTCTTGATACTGGCTGGCCGGAAGCTGTGGCACCCTGCCGCTGCCTGGCATCATGAGAGAGGATCATATCACATACCCTCAGCCTGACTGCAAGCCAAGGAGAGAGGCCTCAGGAGCAACCAGCCTGCTGATACCTCCATCTCAGACTTCCGGCCTCCAGGACTGTCGAAAGGTACACTTTAGTTGTATAAGTTGCCCAGCTCAGTGATACAGGACAAGGCCAAATCTCTCAGCTTACTATTAAATTGTGTCCCATCCCACATTCCCATCCCGTCTTCTCCCTCCCAAGGTGGACCCCTCTGTCCACTCTGACTCGCAGCGTCCTCGTTTCCCACACTACCCCTCACCTCTGGCTCTCTTCCTCTCTCCCTGGGCAGCTTGCCCCTTCTCCCTTGCCCCCATCCCCTCCTCCCTGCACCTCCTGCTGTTCTGAGCATCAGGAACAAGATGAGCAGCTTCCCTGTGGGCTATGCAGTGGTTTTCCAGCTGTGCCCCCGGGGACAGCACCAGAGGAAAGGGGCCAGCTCCCCCTACCTGCCCGTTAAGCAGAGCTGCCCGACGTTTTCCTGGGTGATTCGCTTATTTTTCCCATCTGTTGTTTTAAAGCAGGTTTTGCAGCGTGGCAGTGCACAATCCCACTGAAGTTCTTCCCTGGATGTAGTGACAACAAAATGTCCAAAAAGTCACACAAAGCTAATGGTCCTTGTTCAGGAAACACTGAAGCCAACAAAGCCCGCAACACTTTTTATCTTGATTTCCTAGAATGGTGCTCATTGCCAGGGACAAACTCAACCATCAAATCTCATTGACTCTGAGAATGTGGCTCCCATATACTGCTGCCCATTCCAATCCATCAGACAGGCGGCGGCTGTGCTGCTAACGTGCTCACGGCTCGCCGTGTTATTAATCTGTTTCCTAAGTACGAAAGGATGACGGTCTCTATTCTCTGATGCAGATGTGGACCTTTGCCAGGTCACATCTGGCCAGAGGTTGGGTGCACGATGACTTCATGAAGAAATCAATTCCTGTTCCCTCCAGCTGACCTTAGGGTTGTCTTCCCAGGCTTGCTTCTTTCTGTTGTAATATAAAAATTAAATTCCGGTCTGTGTGATTTACATGGTGCTGTTTCTTTCAGAAGCCAACGGCACACTGCATGTTAGCAAGGTCCCGATGAGGCAAGGACAGGAAGGGCTAGAATCATGTCCTAGTGTCATGCATCGATATGGGCGTAGAAGAAGGAAGAGCTGGCCATCTAATCCTGTCCACCCATGCCTATGGTCGCAGGTTACCTTGCAGGCCACAGTGGAAACTTCAACAGCGGAATGTCGTGAGACAGGCTAACTACTACACCGTCATGCCCCAGGCTTTGTTGGGCCTGTGTGTTGGGCCTGTATTGCACATCTCTCCTACCTCTCTAAGAATTAAGCTAAAGTCCCTCTCCAACGTTTAGAGCAAAATTTCCTGGGCCTTACTTGCTTCCAAGGCCCATCTGGAGGATTCCAACCACACAACCTTACTGCTTCCTTCAGCCAGCCACTCAGTGTCCACTATCAGTCTATGAGAGACAGTGGATTCATTGAACGTCCAGGGGATGAATCAGGAAATTGTGGGCTAAATCTTCCCCATCTAAATATGCAAGCTTTTCCTTATTCTCTGGCCCTCTGTCTCCCCCTCAATCTCTCTCTCTCTCTCTCTCTCTCTCTCTCTCTCACACACACACACACACACACACACACACACACACGTTTTGGATCTCCAATTCCTGGCTATTTTCAGAGAAAAAGGCAATTGCCTTGGAATCCTGATGCAAACGGATGATATGTTGCAATGTGGACCCCGGTTCTCTCTGAAGGTGTACTTCTTTTTCTCCTAAGATCCCATAGCTAGATTCATAAATCAGTTTTGTCTAGTCTGATTATCTGTTTCATCAGAGATTTCGCATAGATTTCCTATGTTTCTGATCAGTTACCATGGATATTGCCTTTGTTATCACAGTCCTCTGAAACAAGAAGCTGCACTTCCGTGGGCTTTACTCACTGTAAGAATTAATCTGTGCAAAGCTCTCAGGATAAACCTTGTTTGTTTTAAATTCTTTTTAATGGAGGTAGAAGGATCACCGATCCAGGGAAGTGGTGGGGAGGGGAACGGAAATAAATTTGCCATATGCTTGTTTATTGTCAAACATTTGCATCTCATTTTCACTCAAAGCATAAATTTCCAGTGTGACTTAAGGTTTGAAAACACTTGGCTCTGAGGTTGCTGGGGTTTGGGACGCTCTCAATCACTTCCTTGCTCCCCTCCCACCACACTGTCTGTCCTTCTCCCTCCTCCAGCACTACTGTGGACTATGGTTCATTGTTGCATCCTTAGAGCCCAGCAGAGTAGCTCAGGGCACAGAGTTCTCAATACATGTTGGATGAATGACTATTTTCTTGCATTCCTCTCTTCTTGCTCAGCTGAAAAGTGCATTAAATCTAGATTCCTTGTTGTTTTGATCAGGAGGAAGGAGGGGAGGGAGGTTGAAGGTAAGGAGAAGGAATTCAGGGAATGGGACTGAGGATGAAGAGCAACATACCAGGGCTGGGGATGTGGCTCAAGTGGTAGCGCACTCGCCTGGCGTGCGTGCGGCCCGGGTTCGAACCTCAGCACCACATACAAACAAAGATGTTGTGTCCGCCAAAAACTAAAAAAAAAAAAAAAATATTAAAAAATTCTCTCTTTCTCTCTCTCTCTCTCTCTCTCTCTCTCTCTCCCTCTTTAAAAAAAAAAAAAAAAAGAGGAATTTCAAAAAAAAAAAAAAAAAGAGCAACATACCAGACTTGGGAGCCCAGAATAAGCTGGACCTTGAATTTAAGAAGCTCAGCAGTGTAGGGGGCCATTCTGGATCCCAGGCTTCCCCCTCAGGAGCAGGCGAGAGCTGTTTGATTCTATGTTCTGACATTGACATGAGCTGAGTGGCTCTCCTCACCCCCAGTGTGTGCACTCCCCCAGCTTCTCACTTGTAAAGTCCACCTCTTCTCTCTGTGTCTGTTCTGAAACAACCTAGTCCTACAGTATGAAGACTGGCCCCAAGGTGTCCCGAGAGGGAAGAAAGAGAGGCAGGCAGATCCAGGGCTGTGTAATTTATTGGCAGACTTACTGATAGAAGCCTGGTCATGGGCATCAGCAAGACCAGCTAGATTCTCCAGTTTGAGTTAGAGAGAGGGACGTGTTTATGGCTTAGGACAAAATTGACTTCTTTCTGGCTGGAATGTACCTGGTTTATCTTAATATGGAAGAATCAGGCGTATCCCTGGAGCTACAGTCCAGTTGTGGAGCCCCACAGTGACCCTGAGGGTTTTATCTGCTCCTGGTTTGCTGGGAAACCTTGCAGGGAAACCCAGCTGGGGTCCCTCACTGATACTCATGGCATTATGGCACAGAATGGCTGGGTGCATCACGGTGAATCCACACAATGCCATCGATCATGTTGGCCCACATTTCTTGTCCCCTAGGAGTCCCACTGTGGCCCCTCTGGCTTCTTTCTACCTTATAATGTTTCCATGTCAACTTTAAACATTAATTGCCCCATTCTCTCGGCCCAGTTTGTCCTTCACATACCCCAGAGCAAGAATCTGATGGGTCTACTTCTTCTCTGTATATCAGGGCCACGTAGAGCCCATGGAGTGACTGCCCCTGGATCAGGGTCCTGTGGTCCAATCAAATATGACCAAGGGTCAATGTCATATGCTACAAAACTGCCCATGGATGGTCTTTGTCAAAGGCTATGAGCAGGGCATGGGGGTGGTCACTTGGAGTCATTCTGTAACCCTCTCCGTTACGTCGTAGCAATGTGGTTCAGGGACTCCACCTCAGCTGGCAGGAAACAGAAACCAAGGGAGGTTGTTCCCTGCCCTCCCGTGTGTGTTCTTGGTCAGAGAATCCAAGGTAGGGTCAGAGCACGGTGTTTCCCTGTGGCAGGGATTGGTCCAGAGATGGGTTTATAAGTCAGTTCCATATTTTCTCCTGGGCACTGCTGAGAGGAAATGCCATTGCTCTTAAAGCAGGGTTGAGGGGAGAGGTGGTCTCTTTTCCTGGAACATTACTGTGCACAGATGGCTGAGCCTCGAGCTGCTGCTTCCGCCCCCAGAATGATAGCATTGGCCTCAGAGGGCGGAACCAACGCAGGGCAGGGGAAAGGATTTGGAGCCATAGATTAACCAGGTCCCTGGAGCCAGGCTTTCTCTCCACCTCCAGTCATATGACCCAATACATCTCCTTATTGTTAAAGCCAGTTTGTGTAGGTTTTTGTGATTTGCAGCTAAAAGCATGGCAGAGGGTATGGCTGGAGGGAAGGTGAATTTGTGGCCACAGTGGGCAATGAATGTGTTATGGATTTCAAATTCTGCATGTCGCACAGGGACCAGGTCAGCTTCACAGGCAGGCAGATTAGGCAGTCACTTAGGGCCTGTGCTTGGCTTAATGCTCTGTTGTCACTGTCTTCAAATTCCTAATAATGTTATAACAAAGGGTCCCCGGGTTCATCTTACCCAGTCCCTGCAAATTATATCGACAGTCCTGGGGAGGTGATAGGTACAGAGAAGAGGGGTTGTGTAAACTGTTAAGCGCTATACAAAGCATTATTTATTGCTATTTGTAAGCCTCTTCTCCTTCTCCTTAGGGACAAAGGACTCTATTTGAATCTCTTATGTCTAGTGTCATGGATCTTGTTGCCAGGAATTCTTCTGCCCATGTGGTCCAATTATCTGTGCCTAGTCCCCATCACCTTCTGCATAGACAGTAGAGGGGCTCGGCCCTCTGTGTTCCCCATAGGAATGCTGACAGATGGCTAGAGGGTTCCTTACTGATAGAAGTTTCTTTTCTGTTTCTAAGAATTTGGGGAAGTATATGAACAAAGTTAAGTCTTAACTGTTTAATTAACACCTAAACCAACAAGCAAAGCAAGCACACATGCACATGCACACGCACATACACAAACGACCGTGTTTGCTGGGCCCCAATTAAAATGTACTGCTCAATTTGGATCTTCCTCTGTCTTTTTAGGGATCTATTTTAGGCCCATGGGCTCAATTGCCCTACCTTCATCTCTGTGTGTGTGTGTGTGTGTGTGTGTGTGTGTGTGTGTCCCCACCAGATATGGGCTCACGTGTCTCAGGTAGAGAAAATGGCTGATTGCACCCGTCCTTGCCTCCTGCTAATGCTGTTGCTGAGTGAGTGTTACTTTGGAGATAATTAATGTGTCCCATTTTAGTGCAAAAATATACCTTGTCCCAGGTCACATGACGAATGTAACCATAAAAAGTTTAAAATGCTATTATTTAAAATTTATTTTCTCATAAAAAATGGTTCCTGAAATGATCATAATTTGAATAACTTACTCTATAGTTATAATACATTATGCCTTGGCCCAGGTCCAGGCTGGGTAATCCGGGAGCTGAGCAAGATCCGTCCTGGACAGAGCAGCCCGTCTCTGATAGTACTTGCAAAGGTGAGGCTCAGTACTTCCATGTCTGTTCCACTTGCATCAACCTGAACCCACAGCTGCAGATCAGCCCATTTTACAGTCTCTCTCTTCTCCACCCCTAAGATGGCATTTCTTTGTGAAGTTATTTCATAAGGTTAAAGTGGGCTTTAATTCTTGGCTATATAATTCTTGGATGTTTAACCTTCACTTTAAGGGATACCCCTCCACAACCCCCCCCCCCCACCGTGCTTGTCTGACCTGAGAGTGGTCTGAAGCTCACAGATTCAGGGAGGTAGTCCATGTGGGGCACCACTTAGTGCAGAGCAATGGTCTGAGAAAACTTTGTGTAGGGTGAGGGCAGGGGTCACCTCCTAATAGAGCTGCAGCTCTGCTAATGATGGCAGGGATGCATGCCAGTCCCTGCCACGTGCCCCATGCCCATGATGCTGCTAACGATGGCATCTTGTGGCACGCCAGGCACTGTGCTGGGAGCTACATGTGTACATCTTTCCCAGCAATCAGCTACCCCCTGGTGAGTGTGGATCAAGGCTCCCATAAAGGAGGTGCTGTCTGGGACTGGCTGCTCAGCCCAAAGCCTGGACAGTGCATTTCTTCCTATAGCTCCTGTAACTAGTTATCATAAAATCTGTGGCCCAGAGCACTGCGAGTTAATTATCTTACAGGTGTGGAGGAAATGGGTCTTCTTGGCCTACGATCAAGGGCTCAGCAGGGCTGCGTTCTTTCCAGAGCCTCCATGGGAGAATCCATTTCCTTTGTCTCTTCTGGCTCCCGGAGGCTGCCTGCATCCCTTGGTTTATGGCTCCTTTCTCCATCTTCAAGTCCAGCGGCACTTTGCTTCAGATCTCTCCCTGATCTGATGATGCTTCCATCATCGCATTTCCTTCCCTGCCTCTGGCCCTGCTGACTGTCCCTTGAAAGGAGCCTGTGAGCACATTGGGTCCTCCAGATAATCCAGGAAAATCTCCCTAACTCAAGGTGTTTCATTTAATTGTGTATACAAAAATCCCTGCCATGCAAGGTAACACATTCCCAGATCCTAGGGATTAGGATATGCTATCTTTGAGGGCCATTATTCTGACTAATACAGAAATCACCATTATTAGCCTCACTTTTCAAGTAAGGAGACTGAGGCTCAGAATGACTTGACCAAAATCCCATGTGTGAATACCTGGGATTTGCACGAAGGTGCTTCAGAGTCTGGCTTACTCATTTGGGTCACTCTTTCTGTAAAGGACACACTTTCCCCTGGTGGTTAGCAGGTGGTTGTATTCCCCAAACCCACATGGGGTCCTGGACAGTATCAATCTGAGTAAAATTCTTCCATGCTGGCAGTCATCTGCAAGTTAAGGCCACGCTTCAGAAAATGCTCTCCACTTCCCAAACCAGGGGGTCATGCTGCCCGGGTCGCCCACTGTCACACCTGGCCCCTGTCCCTATTTGCTCTCTATGCTGAGTGGGGCTTTGCTCCACCACTCACAGTGTGGTCCATGCCCTGCAGTAGCTGCATACCTGAGTGCTTGGTGGACAGGCAGGATTCCAGTCCCGCCCCACACCTGCCAAATCAGGACTGCACTGTGACCAGATCCCTTGCTGATTCCTGTGTACATTAAAGTTTAAGAGGCTCAGCCTCCGGGACCACATGTGCTCACCACACCTATTTCTCCTTTTTCCCCACCCCCTCTGCAGGTGTCTGGGGCTTGGATTCCTGCAGCCTGGGAGGAAGCATTAGGGAAATGTCTAGGTTGCTCTTTCCATCTCAGCTTCTTCGAGCTGGCAGCAAAAGAGGCCCTGCCTGGCAAGCTCAGCTGGGTCCTGCAGCTGGGTGGGGGAGGCGTCTCTGTGGCTGCATGTCTGGGGACCCAGCCGGTTCTACTGGCTGCTGCCTCTCTCCCAGGTGGACAACTGGCTGTCTGGGGCAGCACTAGGCACCTTGTCCCTCCTCCTGCACACCAGCAACCTCAAAAGGCAAAGGGAAAGATGTGAAATAACTTTGACCTTGGTTTAGGCAGATTCCTCTCTGAGAGTGCTTCAACATGTTGGCCTGGTACGTTCCGAGCACTGTGGAGTTTTGGCAGAGTGGCCGCTAAGTATTTTTAGTTCCTTCCTCCTTAATGTTTGCCAGAAAACCACAGTCATTACTCATGAGCAGGAGAAGTATCCTCCCTCCCCGTCTCCAGAGGAGTCCGGGCTCACCCTCAGATGCCCACTGAGGCATCTCTGTCCTGGGATTCACACCGTCTCTGAAATCTGTGCCATACTAATCCCTACAACAAATCAGAATGCTCTATGTTTTTAAAAATAGAATTGTCCTTAAGCTTTCCTCCTTAATCAATTCTTTAAAATTCTAGTAAAATATGCATATCATAAAATTTACCATTTTAACCATTTTTCAGTGCACAGTTTAGTGGCATTAAGTTTGTTCATATTGCTCTACAGCCATCACCATTGTCCCTCTCCAGAACTTTCCACCTTGCAAAACTAAAGCTCCGACCCCACTAAACGCGACCCTCCTTTGCCTCCCCCAGCCCCTGGCAGCCACATTCTGCTTTCTGTCTCTGTGACCCTGGCTGCTCTCAAGACTGCATGAGTGTGCTATAGTGTCTGTCCTGTCTCCAAGATTCATCCTAGCACCCTAGCTTCCCCTCAGTCACTCACCCAATTGATAGACAGCTGCTAAATTAAAATGCAACTGCATTTTTCTTTTAGGCAACTAGCCTCTGATGAGTCCTGCTAAGGAGGGCAGGGTGAGTCCTGCTAAGGAGGGCAGGGTCTGTTTTCGGAAGAGGGTTGGCATCTGAGGTGTGGACCCAACACAGGCACCCCTTACCTCTTTCATGGGGTGGTCTGGGGAAGCCCGCTGGGCACCCCCTGCCTGGGAGTGAAGAAACCCACAGTGTTAAGTGCAGGCCCTCCTTCCACAAATACTGGGACGACACTTTCGTCTGCCAAGGGGAGAGTTCCTGCACCCTCAGCATCTTCAATCCTGGTACCTGTGTGGATCTTAGTTTAATGGCAGTGCCTTCTAGACCGCAAGGGACAAGGCTCCCTCAGAAAAATCTCTCTTACTGGTGGAGGCATAATAGCCTGAAGGATCTAGTTCAGTAGACACAGGATTCTTTTGTGATGCACTTTCCAAATGAAGCGCACACTTTGGGATTAATTAAACTCTTTTCTAGCTGCCTGCCAGTGTAACCTTTCTTTTATGCTTCTTAGGGGGGAACACGAGTAAAAAGTCAAATCTATTATGTTCATGACTCGGAGGGAAAGATCTGGGACAAAATTACCTTACACACTGTTTTTCGCTTTAAAAAAAATTCCGAGTCCTGGATCAAATAGAGAACTGTCTGAGCGATGTGTTAGCTAAGCAACGGATTCACCCGGGAGAGGAGTGCTTTGGGATTAAAGCAGTAGGAGCCAAGGGGAGTTGACACCCACGACAGTGTGGACCCCCAGTTTCTTGGCACACTGAGGGAAGGTGCTAAAGACTAAGTGGAGGTTGAGCTCTGGCTGTCTAAGCTTTAGTCTGAGTTCTTGCCTCAGTCTTGCTGCATTTTTGAGTGCAGGGCATTTAATTAATTTTACAGTTAATTCTTTCCACCGTTCCATTTTTGACAAAGTGTCACTCTCCAAGTTCTCAGCTGGCTGGGAAAAATCTGTCTCAGTCATTACCCTTGCTCAAGCACAGACAGGGTCATCTGGGCCCAGCAGGAGACGCAGTGAGGAAGAGCGGCAGGCGGGGAGCAGAGACAAGATTCCAGCCCGTGGACAGTTTCCTGGAAGAGGCTGAGGCCAGGGGCTCCATCTCCAAGTCCCACAAGCACCATCCACAGCTTCCCTTTTCCTGGTATCAGTCTGCAGAATCTTTGTGAAAAATGCTCGCCTTTTTAAAAAAATATTTTTTTAGGACTGGGGATGTGGCTCAAGCGGTAACGCGCTCGCCTGGCATGCGTAGGGCGCTGGGTTCCATCCTCAGCATCACATAAAATAAAATAAAGATGTTGTGTCCACTGAAAACTGAAAAGTTAAAAAATTCTCTCTCTCTCTCTCCTCTCTATCTCTCTATCTCTTTCATATATATATATATATATATATATATATATATATATATATGTTAGTTGTTGATTGACCTTTATTTTATTTATTTATATGCAGTGCTGAGAAATGAACCCAGTGCCTCACACATGCCAGGCAAGTGCGCTACGGCTCAGCCCCAGCCCCAGCCCCAAATGCTTGCCTTTTTAAGAACTTATATATACAGATCCTTTAGATCAAAGTAATAGACTCTAAAAAGTAGGAAAGAGATAATAATGCTGAAAAGCCTTATGCTCACTCTAGCCCTCTCTCCCCAAAACAACCTTAATCATTTCTTGCTTAATTCTTTTGGAATTTCTCCTGCCGCTCTATAATTATACCTCTATTGTTTGCTTTATCAATTTTGGACAATATCTTTTTGACTCCTAAATAGAAAGATGAAGATTTAGCTTATATACCCTACTTCTTCCTCATTGTCCTCTGCTCTCCCTTTATTTTTACAATGACTTTATTAAGATATAATTCACATACCATATAGCTTACCCTGTTAAAGTGTGCAGCTCAGTGGTTGCAAGTATACTTGTAAAGTTGTGCAAGCAGCACCAGACCCAGTGTGCACCATTCTCCAAACCTAGAACATACCTGAAAATGTGACCCCCTCTCCATTATTGCTCCCTCTTAAGTCCCCTCTACCCTACCTCAACCCCTGAGGTTTCTAATTTTCCATGTTCTCATCAACTTCTCCCAAGTGCCTTGTCTCTTTTCTTGTAGCCATCCTGTGGATATAAAGTGCCATTGATCATGTTTTTGATTTACATTTTCCTAATCGTTAATGATTCTGAGCATCTTTTATAAGTATATTGGTCACATGTATGTCTTATTTGGAAAAAATGTCTATGCAAGTCCTCTATTGTATATATACATGTATGTATAAATGTTATATGTATGATTACTTATGACTTTGGTGCTGGGGATTGAACTCAGGGACTCATGTATGCTAAGAAAGTGCACTACCTCTGAGCTACATTCCTAGTCCTTGACAACTTTTAAATTGAATTACCGTTTTTTTAAGGGTTGAGAATCCTTTATATATTTGGATATTGGTCCCTTAACAGATATATGATTTGAATTCTATTTTCTCCTATTGTAGGTTATCTTCTCACTCTTTTTTTAGGGACAGTATCAGGGATTAAACTCAAGTGCACTCAGGGTCTCACTGAGTTGCTTAGTGCCTCACTGTTGCTGAGGCTGGCTTTGAACTTGGGATCCTCCTGTCTCAGCCTCCTGAGCCTCTGGGATTACAGGCATGCACCACTGTGCCCGGCTGTATGTGTGTGTGTGTCTGTGTGTGTGTGAGTGTTTCTTTCTTTTAAAAAATCTTTTTTAGTTGTAGGTGGACACAATACCTTTATTTATTTATTTATTTATTTATAGTTTTTTTTTTTTTAAGAGAGAGAGAATTTTTTAATATTTATTTTTTAGTTTTCGGCAGATACAACATCTTTGTTTGTATGGTGCTGAGGATTGAACCCGGGCCGCATGCATGCCAGGAGAGCATGCTACCGCTTGAGCCACATCCCCAGCCCTTTATTTTATTATTATTTTTTAATGTGGTACTGAGGGTTGAACCCTGTGCCTCACATGTGCTAGGCAAGCACTCTATCTCTGAGCCACAACCCCAGCTCCACATAATACTTTTTATATGAATCTGATTTGTTAGTGTTTGATTTGCTAGTGTTGCTAGTATTTGTTAGTGTTGCTGGGTTTGATTAGCTAATATTTCATTGAGGGATATTTGTATGTGATTTTCTTGCATTGCCTTTGTCTGGTTTTGGTACCAGGGATACTGGTCTTATAGAATGAGGTGAAGGTATTCCCTCCTGCTTTGTTTTTTTGAAGGAGTTTTTGAAGAATTGGAGTTAATTCCTCTTTAAATAGTTGGTAAGATTCAGTGAATTTGACTTGGAGTGTGTGTGTGTGTGTGTGTGTGTGTGTGTGTGTGTTGGGGGACAGTTTTTGATGACTAAGTCAGTCTCTTTACTTGTGACAGGTATATTAGATTTTCTATTTCTTCTTGAGTCCCTTCTTGAGTTTTCTTTCTTCTCTCAGTGTTTGATATTTACATTATTAGTTTTAAATTCTTCTGTCAGTCACCTTTCTAACTTTAAAGAATAGGATTATATTTTGATCTCTTGTATATCAGCTGTCCACAATTTCTTTCTTTCTTTCTTTTTTTTTCCCCAGTACTGGGGAATGAACCCAGAGGTACTACCACTGAGCTACCTCTGCAGCCCTTTTTATTTTTTGAGACAGACAAATTTGGTTAGGCTGGGCTCAAACTTGTGATTCTCCTGCCTCAGGCTCCAGAGTAGCTGGGATTACAGGCATGCACCACCACGCCCAGATAACTGTCCACAATTTCATCTGCCCTCTGCTTTGTTGGACAAAGACCTTTACACGCCACACTTTCCTTCCTTGTTCTGCATCATAACTTCTGTCTACAACACTCTCACAAGGTCAAGACTGGAGACATTTGCATTCTATCCTTTGGACACAACCAACTCTTGGGTACTATGTCTAGTTTCAATTTAAAAGTTAAAAACCAACAAATGACTTCTCATCATAATGACTAACTCAGGAGTGTTCAATGCCTGGCCAGATGATGAAATCTGTGCCATTTTTCCAAATATCAAAAAAATATATATATCATGTTCCCTAGATTGCCGCACAAGAGCACACACTCGGTCTACTTCACTTTGGGCTGTTGTTTCTTGTACACTTTTTGTTATTTTTCTTGGTGCCTAATTACCTTTCTTTCCTTTCAAGTTCTTCGTTATTCTGTCTATTCTATCAAATCTCCCTTTTCTCCAGGGTCTTCCTCTGAGAACTTTCTGCCTTCTTGCTCTAAACGGCTGATTGCTCCTCCATGCTCAGCAGCTCCTAGGAAGGGAGTCTCTCTGTGCCATTGATAACCACTGGACAACACTCTCCCCTTGCCACGTCACCTCAGCTGCTCTGAGCTCTGGCTTTTCCTCTCTCCCAGTGTTTTATTTCCAAATCATTTAATCTTCTAGTTTTTCTTCCTGTCATTATAGAACTTGGCCTTACCTCATCTTTCCTCTCTCTCAGAAGAAGAGTCCAGATCTTTCCAGAATATAACATCAGCAGAATTGAAAATGTGCCTCAAAATCCCAGGAGATAGAGGTGTGACATAAAATCAAGGAATTGATTTCATTGTTAATTTCTTGTGACTTTTCCCTAGTTTTGACTAATTATCCATCCTGCAGGCTAGATTAATTTTTGAATTTAATATCATTGTATAGGGTTCAATCAGAAAGAGGGATAATCAAGGTTAAAATTGTTACACAATTAAGTTTTTTTTTCCCTACCTAAAATGGAAATGTTAAAAATTTACTTCTTTAACATTAAAATGAATCCAGATATTGATAAGTCTATCAGCAAGTATTTAAGGGAGATAATTTAATGCATAATCCCCACTGAGCACTTATTAAACATAAGGCTGCCTACGCACTCGTGGGCAGAATTTGTATTTGAATCAGGTGCTTCATTGGAAATATTTTGGCTTCATTCAACACAATTTTTTTTTAAAGGAAAAACAAACTGGATGCAGAAATCTTCTTTGGAAGAGGAAAAACATCATTTTATTACAAGCCAGCGAATCTAGCAATTCAGGCTATTCTATCCAAGTCCTCAGGGGCTGTGTGGGCGCTCAGGTGCTGACGGATCTCATGATGTCTTACTCCATACCAAGAAGCACACGGTGGTGGCCCAAGTGTTCAGCTTGGTGTTGAAACTGAAATCAGGGTAAATTGAGTGAGGTTAAAAAAAAAATCATAAAAATTAAGATATTCGGCATTACATGTGACATCTAAGATTTTTAAGAATTGTTTTTGCCTTCATCAGCATAAGCCTTTGGATGGCATGCAAATAGCTACAAGAAAAATTACCAGCTCATAAAAATGCTTTCCTTGCCTTCATTCCCTTAGGTGGTAAATAAGGAAGACAACATGCCTTCTCCCACCTTCTGGCTGAAACGGTTAATATTTCCAGGCAAGGGGGCTAGTCACTATTTGCCAAGCAGAGTTAAGTACAGACAGATGCCATCCTAACGATAATGCCTATCACTTAGAACTTGAAATTGACACATGATAGGTTTGCCCTCTTAATTTACAGTGTAGTAAAAACGGTAATAAAGGTAAGCGCTCTTTACCCTTGCAAAGAGTTACCATTTTTATAATTCTGACAAGTCCACACTCCCGATTTTCCCCTCACACTGTCCCAGGCTCAAGTATTTAATATTTAACAATCTGTATTCTATAAATAATAGATGTGCCTGTCTTCACAACTGAACATCAGCGGCAGATTTTATTGTTGACGAGTGATAATGTTCTCTCACCTTCTTAACTTTTTATGTTACTGTTAATTTCCCCTTTGTGGCTGAGAGTCCAGGGAGGGGTTTGGGTCGTTCTGGAGAGAAATGAGCTGTAATAATCCAATTGGAACAGAGCACGGGGGAAGCCTGGATAACTTGATGATCGTTTCAGCAGTTTGAGGTCACAGACCCAGGCGAATGCCAGAGCTGGGAGGAGCCCCCTCTGCCTGCCTGTTCCAGTGAGGCAGCTGCAGGTCTCCGTAGGACAGATGCTTCTTAATGCCTACTACGTGCAAAGAAGGGACTTTGGGACAGGTGTCTGTGCGCAGGGATTTAGCCAAGGTCATACGGCTAATTCTTTGCAGAGTCGATGAAATTCAATTCAACTCAATAAATGTTGGAAAACATTAAGAATCAGGATCCCAGCTCTCAAAAAGTTTGGCTCATCTGAGTCTCTTTGCTAAAAATTCTTACAAATGGACTTCTAGCTTCCTTCTTCCCCGTCTGGTGGTCACATCAGACCAAGTACATGCCTCCTTTAGCCATCCATACCGGCTGTTCCCTGTGCCCTGTGAGCTCTCCAGCCAATGGCCCCACTGCTCTAGCCAAAATAGCAACCCCCCACCGCTGTCCCACACAGCAGTGAGGCATTCCTGGTCCCCTCTCCGTGCTTTGTTGACTGTCCTACCTGCTGTTTCTGTCTTTCCCATGGAATGTGAACTCCCATCATGGTGGGACATGTCTCTGTCCTTTGCTACCAGAGGCCTGGAGCTCAGTGCCTGAGCTGGTATAGAAATGCACATAGGAGTGGTCCATGAGTGGACAACAGGGAGGCAGCTGACGGGATGGCAGTCACACTGCTACAGGAGGTGATGATGCCTCCTCCGGTCACCTCTCCGTGTGTCCTCCCACAGAGCCATGTTTGTTTATCTCAGCACTTAGTACAGCTCTTTCTTGGGATACTCGGAGGGTTTTCCCTCTCTGGAGGGCGACTTGGGGTTCCTTCTCTGAGCCAATTACCCTGCTTTTGGGAGGTGAAAGAAGGTAGCTGGATGAATGGAGACCAGTGTTTAGAATTTGCAAAGCCTTTCTCCTCACCAGCTGGGAGCACTCCTGGGTGGCCGTAGTCTCAGGTCAGTCCAGGTGCTGTTTGTAAGTCTGATCTACCCTTTACTCAAAGATTAACGTTCATTTCCCTCTTGCTTCAGGACTCTGAGTGGAAGCAGTCTAGTTCCATTAGTTGAGAATAATGGGTCCAATAGGCTCTGTGAACACAAACAAGAACTAATGCAGGACTGGGGCTGGGGTTCAGCGGTAGAGCGCTTGCCTGGTGTGTGTGAGGTACTGGGTTCGATCCTCGACACTCCATAAAAATAAATAAATAAATAAATAAATAAATAAATAAATAAATAAAGGCATGCTGTTCATTTACAACTACAAAAAAGAAAGAAAGAATGTAGAAAACAAAGCAAAACAAGATTTAAGCCTTCATGTTAAATTGCCAGAGCTTGCTTTCAGGATTCCTACAACCTCAAATGAGGGTTCTGCAATGTAGAATGAAAATGAATGGCCAGGTCTGTCACGTTCAGGTGAACTGGGCTGCACGAAATGATCACACAAGAGACAGAGATACCTTTTCTTCGGGTCCTGTGAAGGCTCCTCCAACCTTAGGGGTCCATGGAAAGAGAGAGAGAGGGAAAGAGCAGGTGGTGAAGCCTTTTATTGGGGAGAAGCCATTCCAATGAGGCAAGGGGTCGGGTTTCAGGGGGCTGAGCCTAGCTTCCTGATGTCTGCTGTCAGCAGGTTGACTGACATCTAGGAAGGCCACACCCAAAGGCAGAGCAAGAGAACGGGACACACAGAGGGCCTTTCCATGGAACATTCTATTCCAAACAGGCAAAGGGGTAGTATTAAAAAGAAACAGGTGAGTGTAGCTCAATCCATCGGTTGACACACCTACATATGAAGATGCGTCCTCAACTTTCTGGACCAGAACAATGTCCAGGTCACTACGAAATGTAGTGACTGGTCAAAGCCTCTTGCTTCAGCATGGAAGGCATGAATCATTCAGCGTGGCTCCCCACACAGGTCAGCAGAGAGCTGGGGCAGGTGTATGGAAGATAAAGGGCAGGGGCAGTTGTCACTCCTGCCATGTCCTGTGGTCCATGGATTTCCTCAAGAGTCTTTACAGGTATTCTCTGATCTTCATGACAACTCATGTGTTGGCATTACGGACATTTTTAGATAAGGAAAGCAAAAGCTCACAGAGGTCATGTAGTTTGCCCAAGGCCATCATCCAACACTGGCAGAGGCAGGACTGGAATCCAGACCTGGCCATTGACCTAGTGTTTTTGGTAGGATGTTCCCAAATTGCAAAGTCAAGCTGGAAGCCGGAGCGAAGGCAGCTGAGGCGTTTCTGCTGATCCCATGGTACCGACAGCCAAATAGGAGTTTGGAAACAAACTCCCTCGCCTTCCCTCTCTGATTTCCTTTTCCCTCTTGTACAATTTACTGCTGACTATGTGATGGTTGGGAGAATTAGGCTCAATTGTGGCTTCAGCCTGTTGTCATGAACATGTCCCGAGGATCCCAAATCTTGTTAAATGACTCTGTAGCGTTTAATTGTGTCTTTGGGGAGGCCTGGCGGGGGTAGTGAGGTGCAAACTGTGAGGAGGCTTGTGCATATGGAGGGAGGGCCCGTCTGCCCCAGCCTGGGCGCCTGGCTGGCCTCCCCAAGTGCTGTCTGCCTTGGGTGCCAACAAAGCCTGCTGTGGGGGCGGGGGGGGGCGGCAGACAGCATGGCCAGCCAAGGCTCTGGGGGGCCACTACTACCCCTCGGGATGGGTAGCCTCTTTGCTCTTTATCCCGCTCCCAGCTTTGACAAGGAATACTCTAGGTCTAGTCCCAGATGCCAGGGACTGACGGAGCCATTCTGTCCCTTCCCAGGGCCTGTATCTGTAACTCTGGGCTGTTTTCACCCAGAGAAAGTGATCTCCGAGGAAAGGTGTAGAAAACCAGGGAATTCTCTCCCTGCCCTTGATACCGTCCGCTTGTGTTCCCTGGGGCAAGCAGCTTCTCTTTGGCAGGCAGGGTTTCCAGCCCTGGACAGTGGGAAACAGCCCAGTGGCCTGTCTCCTTGGGCTGTAAGAAAACGTGATCTGCTCAGCCGGTGCTGACTTGGCACCCGCACGCACATGCAATTCCAGGCTCCCGCCGCTTCCTTCAAATCACAGGAGCACATCAGTGAACAGAAGACAGTCACTTAGATGGATGGGCCACCAGACTGTGGGGCCCTGAGAAGGGACTTCATGTGCTTCTGAGCACACATTTAGTGAGCTTGGCAACGTCATTAAGCATCCAGCTCGATTGCTGTAAAGACTCAAACTTTGATTACAAACACTTGAAGCTGTCAGGTAGGCTTGCTTTTAGGGGGCCACGCCTCTATCCTATTTACAAGGAATCATCATTGGTACATTAAAAGATGCCACGCCAAAAGAACAGTTGGTTTTCTATCAGGCACACAAACACTGAAAAAGCCAGGCTCAGTTTTGACTAGTGTTTAAAAAACAACTACGCTTGGCAACTTTGCCACTGTTTCCCTCTGCAGAGAAACTTTGCACCAGAGGAAAAGGGGTTTCAGGATTGCCATTTAGCCATCAGAAACTGCATAGGCCAGCTGGTGTGGTGGCGTACGCCTGTAATCCCAGCGGCTCAGGAGGCTGAGGCAGGAGGATTTCGAGTTCAAAGCCAGCCTCAGCAACTCAGCAAGACACTATCTCTAAATAAAATATAAAAAGGGGACTGGGGGGGCTGGGGATGTGGCTCAAGCGGTAGCGCGCTCGCCTGGCGTGCGTGCGGCCCGGGTTCGATCCTCAGCACCACATACAAACAAAGATGTTGTGCCCACCGATAACTAAAAAATAAATATTAAAATTCTCTCTCTCTCTCTCTCTCTGTCTACCTCTCTCTCTCTTAAAAAAAAAAAAAAAAAAAACGGGGACTGGGGATGTGGCTCAGTGGTTTGCCCCTGGGTTCAAACCCTGGTCCCAAAAATAAATAAATAAATAAACAAACAAACAAATAAATAAATGAAACTATACAGGTCACCTGGCTGTGTTCTGCCCACCATTGCAACTGGACGTATGTGTGTAACTGGCTGAGTGCCCATGGTGACATGTGGACAGAATCCCCTCTGCTTATGTGTGTACATGTTAAGTAAACAGAGCTGATTTTCAAATTAAGAAAACTCCAGACAGGGTGCCTCAAAGGTGGCATCGCGGAGAAAGGTCCCTTCCCACCCACTATTCAACTTTATCATGTTTACTTCTCCCAAAGTTAAAGATTAGGAGGGGAGCTGAGAATCTGGGGCAGCGGCTCAGATGGAGTGTGTATCTATTGGCGTCACAGGCGGGGGTGGGGTGGGGGGGATGCTGTGGCCACAGACTGCTGGGCTCCTCTCCAGGTGTTTCTGACTCAGCAGGGCTGGTGTGGGACCCTGGAATCTGCCTGTTTAACAAGTTCCTAGATAATGCTGATGCAGCTAGCCCAGGGGACCCCACTTTGAGAACCACTGATCTAGAGGGCTATCCTGCCAGAAAGGGGTGTGCATCACCCACTTAGGGACACTGCCGCTTCTGATACATCATTTTCTCAATATTCTGACGGTATTTACGGAACCAGTCACATTTAGCAACTATAATAAAATACCCGCCAGAAATCAACCCTTGTGTCTCTCCTTCAGACACCCAAGCCACAGTGAAAGATAAGGAATAATAGGGTGTGTTTGGGCTTCATTCCCTAATAAAGTCACTGACTACCAAATTATTGACCTTCAGCAGGCTTATTCCTGATGCTTCAATAGCAGAGTAAGTGCAGAGTGAACCCTTGATCATGTTTCTACGATGTCGCAGAGAAGCTCGAGTTCATGTTCCAAGTCAAAAGAGAACTGTCTTTTGAAGGAGTCAGCTTCCCCAGGGGAGAGCTGGCCCGGGGACAAGGCCACTCCACGGCAGGTTTGATCTTCCTCCACAAGCACTCTTGCCCTCCTTGGAGTCATTCTTGGTTCTTCCCCCACCCCCACCCCCAGGTCCAGTCGGCCAGCCGATCCTGGCTTCTCTGTCCTGGTCATCAATCCAAAATCTGATTCCCTCTCACTCCCCCTATTGATCTCGCTCTGGGCAACCTGGCATCTCTGCCTCTTGCCACCCCCACCTCCCCTCAAACTGTCCTTCTTCACTCTGCGGCCAGATTCGGGGTTGCAGATCATGTGCCAGATCACTGTGCTTTGGCCCTCACTGGTGACCTCCCACTGTGCTCAGGAGAGCCAGTGTCCTCCCTCCCAGCAGAGCCCCCTTGGTTGGCTCACTTACCCCTCTTGATGCTGAGCGCCTCTCCTTCACTCTCCTTTGCTAATCAGCGACAGTAGTACCCTCTTTGCTTTTCCTCTGATGCTCAGGGAAGAACTTACCTCAGGGCTTTTGCACTGCCTGTTCCCCCAGAATCCTCATGGCTCCTTCCTCACCTGCACTGGTCTTTGTTCAAATAGCCCCTAAGGGTTGTCTTTTCTGATTGCCCTTTTAGAAATTGTCCGTCACTAGGTTCCTAGTGCCTGTTTCTCCCAGAGAAGGCCCAAACCCAGTGAGAATGCTAGGGCTCATTGAAAATGGGAGGCCAGAACTTTTATTCTGAGACATGAAGCAAACACCCAGTTCAAGCCTCCTTCCACTCAGTGTATGAACACGACGCAGCGCTTGCTCACCACCTTTGAAAGCCAGACATGCCCTTACCCGCCCTGCTTCTCCCTGAGTTCATCTTTCAGAGCTGCCAGCATCAGGATGGTTGCTTCCTCCTCAAACATTCTCCAACTCTGCCCTTTTTCCTCCACAGGTGCTCATTGAAAATCCCAGAAACTTCCTGGCCAGATTTCCATCTTACCAACAAAACAAAACAAAACAAAAAAAAAGACATAACATGAAAATTACCATTTTAACCACTTTGAAGTACACGGTGTGGGGACACGAGTTACAGGGTCCACCTCCAGAGCTGCTCTGTTTTCCTGAGTGGACACTCTGCCTATTGAACCAGGGTGCCCTCCTCCCCTGCAGCCCCCAGGAACCACCATTTTTGTCTCTGAGTCTGACTCTTCCACGGACCTCATGTGAGTGGGATCAGATGGCATCTGTCCTTTTGTGACTGGCTTCTTTCATTTAGCATCAAGTCCTCCAGGTCCGTCGTGCTGTGGTTATATCAGAATTCCTTTCCTCTCCACACCTGGATAACGCCACCCTGTGAGCATCCCACGTTCAGCGTGTCGGTTCGCCCCTCAGCGCCACCTGAGCTGCCTCCACCTTTTGGTTATTGTGAGCAACGCCGCGATGAACGTGGGCGTGCAAATGCCTGTTTGGGACCCTGCTTTCCAGGCTGTGGGGTCTACACTCAGAAGAAGCCTTGCGGTCTTGAGGTATTTGTCCAGCGTGCCAAAGACGGCCACACTTTTTTATGCAGTAGCTGTGCCCTCGAGGGTTCTGGTTTCTCCACATCCTGCGGATGCTTGCTGTCCCGTTGTTTTCTCCTGTCCTGATGACAGTCATCCTGGGGGCGTGGAGTGGTTCCACCCTGAATTTTCGGTGGCAGCTAACTCCAAGGACGCTTCCTTCTCAAAACTTTCTTTCCTCCTTTCCTCCGTGCTCTCCGGTATTATTTTCTGCTTTTCTGGCTTTCTTTTCCCTTTAGTCTCCAAACACCTCATCAACATGAGTGTCCCCCAGGGCTGTGGCATGCAGGCCCCTTGCTCTGGGAGCTCCCGTGTTCCATGTGGTCACATACCGTCCATTGAGACTCTGCTGATACCCCAACTGCACCTCCCACCCCAACAGCGGGGATTCTCAGTTCGATACCTACCCAGACCCCGTTCTTGAGCTCTTTTCTAGCAATCTGCTAACACCAGAAGCTAAAACCAAAACAAAACCAAAAACAAGAGAGCTCGTATTTGCGTTAGGCACTGGAGGTGAGGGGTCTACAAAGACTTTGTCACTGACTTTGTGTGTGCATGTGTGTGGTACTGGAATTGAATCAACTGAGCCTCTTTCTTTCTTTACCTATTTATTTTTCCTTTTAAGACAGCGTTTTGCTAAGTCACTGAGGCTATCCCAAACCTGTCATCCTCCTGCCTCAGCCTCCTGAGTAGCTGGGATTGCCAGTGTGGGTACTATGCTCAGCTCACATTTTTTTTTTTTTTTAGTTGTACATGGACACAATACCTTTATTTTGTTTATTTATTTTTATGTGATGCTGAGGATTGAACCCAATGCCTCACATGTGTGAGGCAAGAGCTCTTCCTCTGAGCCACAACCCATTTTTTTTTTGTTTTTAATTGCAGTGCAGGAACTTGAACCCAGGCCCTTGAGCACCCTAGACACATGCTCTATGACTGGGCTACATCCCCAGCCTGACACATTGTTTTGAATCCGTGCATACTCTTACCAATCCTACCTGGCAGATTCTATCGTTGATCCCACATTGCCACTGAGGAAACTGAGGATTCAAGAGGTCACATAAGTAGCTCGCCATCAAACTCCAGGTGGGTCTGCAGCGGCCCTGTGTCTGCTCCCCACCCCCCAGTCCTTTCTGACCATCTACAGGAGATTCCAGGCTGGATTTCTACTGAGTTATAATTATACATTCATCTCTCTGTCTCTACCACTGAAATTGATTGTAAGAAAACAGGGGTGAAAGTTTTTATTTTGAATTTCATTTCTGTTTTAACAGGTCTAAGCTTAGTGCCAGGTGTCAGAGAATACATCCCATCAGTACTCGTTTGATGAATGGATGTGTGAACAGCCTGCATTTCCTGTCAGTATTCCTTCACGATCACCAAATACTAATGGCTACCTACCTACCAATACACATGCGTGTGGTGGAGGCTTTACTGAAGAGGGCGATTTGATTCATGTTGTCTTACAGCTAAACTCTCATGGTGAAATGTTATTTGTAGAGAGAATCTCACAGGATGCGAGATCTAATGTCTCTCCTCCTACCTCTCACCCACGTGGGTAGAAATGGTAGAGAAATAATTCTCAGTGGCTAAGAGGGGATGTAAACTTTTATATTCACTATTACTCAAAACATTTAATATTGGCCAATATTTTGTGTCTTTCTTATCTTTTTCAGATAGTTATCGTTCCTCTAAAGATAACTATTATTTGAATAATGATAATTATCATTTTTCAGGACCTTTTATAAATTAGGGTTGTGTTAGAGTCTGTAAACAAGTCAGGATGGCGCCTGGCAAAATGCCAGAGGGAGTGGTTTGTGAAGTAACACCAGCAAGCCATTAAGTGTGGAGATTCCTTATTGGTTGACTGCTGTATCTAGTTTATGTTAATTAGATAAGCTGTGTGGACTGTATAAATACTGCTCCTGTCCTACAATAAACGGCTCCTACTCCTGCTGTACCAAGGTACACAAGTTGCTCGTCACCCCCCGGTTATTTTGCTGCAGCCAGACTGTGGCAGGGTTGAACACAGGGCCTCTCACATGCTGGGCAAGTGCTTCACCACGAAGCCACAGCCCTGGCCCTGAACTGCTGCTTTTATAAACAATACATTTTTAGCTAAGTGTGGTGGCACACGCCTGTAATCCCAGCCTTTGGGGAGGTTGAGGCAGGAGGATCAGGAGTTCAAAGCCAGCCTCAGCAAAGCAAGGCGCTAAACAACTCAGTGAGACCCTGTCTCTACATAAACTACAAAATAGGACTGGGGATGTGGCTCAGTGGTTGAGTGCCCCTGAGTTCCATCCCTGGTACCAAAACAAACAGACAAAAAAATATATATATACATTTTTAAAACTAGGTAGTTTATGAGTGTTTAAAAAAAAATCTAATAGTATGGAGGTGTTTGGCGGAAGGTCTCCTTCCCTCCTATCCCTGGGCCCTGTGGGGACTCAACACAGAGACAACCTTCTTCATCCTGCTCATGTACTGCTTGAATGATGCCCTGCAATCACAAGCATTTATAAATCTCCACCTACCCATGCCCACCCCGCCCTGCTTAAAATATGACACTACCTTGTGCTGCACCTGCTTTTGTCGCTCTGCCGTGTGTTGGCAGCTGCTCCGTGTCCATCCACGGAGAGCAGCCTCATATGTCTTCACGCGCAGACCAGCACTACTTGAACCCTTCTGCCCAAGTGCTTGGAATGGCAGAAGTGCATCTGTAGCAAGGACACAATTCATTTGAAATCTTCCATTTTGTTGGCATGTCATGCCAACTTTCCATTCTGCTTCCTAATGCACCTCTGCAGATTTTAATATAAAAATCATATTTTAAAACAGAGGCTTTAGGCAGAAGCACCTTGTTTATCCTGAGACTCATCCCCCTGCAGATACATGGACCTCTGTGTAGAGGGCGGATATGAATTGCCACCTGGAATCCTGGTAATGTTGGGAGGAAGGCAGGGTAGGAATGATTAGTCCTTTCTAAAGATGTAGTGACTGCTGCTCAGTGATGTCAAGTGACCTGTGCCTGGTGACACAGTGAGGATGAAGCTGGGAGAGTGCCCAGCACCCTGCTGTGGCCCGATGACTTGTCCCACTGCTCAATTATGCCACAATCATACGTGCAAACCCAAGAAGATCTAAAGGACAATCCAAGCAGGGTTTACTGGAAAGGGTGAAAGATCTAGAAAACGAGCCTTTATTGACTTGGCAGAAAATGGCACCACAGTACTGAATTTTAATGTGTAAGAACAGTTCACATCTTTCACACGATCAATTGTGTCCCCTGAAATTCACAAGGTGAAGCCTGAACGTTCAGAATCTCAGAACCTGACTGTGTTTGGAAATAGGGCTTTGAAAGAGGTGATTAGAAGGTTAAAACGGGAGGGCTGTGGTGGGCCCTGAATCTATCCTGTGGGTCCTCATAAGAGGAGGAGATGCCAGGGATGTCCACCAGAGGTAAGTCCATGGGAGGACACAACCACTAGGTGGCCGTCTGCCAGCCAAAGAGAGAGATGTGAGGAAAAACCACGCCTAACAACACCCTCATCATGGACTCCAGCCTTCATGACTATGAAGTAATAAATTTCTGTGGTTTAAGCCACCCACTCTGTGGCATTTTGTATGGCAGCCAAAGCAAACCAATACAGTATGCATTCCGAGGGCCACTTTTAATTCTCTTCTAAGTGAATTTCTTGTCTTCACAGCAATCAGGTTCCTGTGAACAGGACTGGACTGGGCATTCATCCATTCATTATTGTACACTGTTGTGTGCTTGTCCCATTGAGGCACAGGCACACTCCAGTGACTGACAAAGCCCCTGCATCCTGGGGCTACTGTTTATTATCCCACCTCTAAAATGACCTGCTTCCCCATGTCTGCCCTGAGTGAGATACTGCAGGGTGGCGGGGGGGGGGGGTGCGGGGAGAAGATACATTAAAAATAAATTAATGATCCAAGAAAGGATTTATGGATATTTCCAAATGTTTTGCTTTTTTAAAATACAAGCTTCCCTTGCAGATTGCCTTGTTTACCACAGGATTGAAGAAGAAGTCACTGAGGTGGGTTATAATCGCGCTTCCCCTCATTGTGAAAGTGTTCTAAGCACCTGGCACAGCGAGTTTTGAAGCTCGCAGCTCTGACGGTGATCAGAGCTATTGATTTGCTTGCATATATCTTTCCAGAGACTACCCTGGCTCAGAGAGGAGCTCAGATTCTACCAGCCCCATTAGAATGGTTTCACCTAGAGGCTGGGAGGACAGGGTGAGATGGAACTGTCCGCAGGTGTGTAGGTTAGTGTCTCCTACAGGGGATCCCAGAAAGAGCTAGAAGAGCCCCCTGGGGGTCCCAGCCATGACTCCTCTGCCTCCCACCGTCACTCTCTGATTGTGCTCTCTGGACGTTTTCAAGAAAGCCTGAGTGGCTCATTGCAGATACCCATCATTAACGTGCCTTTCACGCTTCTTAATTCCTCCAGAACTTTAACCATCATTGCAAACACAGAAAGGGTATTATTTCTGGAGAAAGCTATTCATCATGACGGTACCAGCCTCCGTTTCTAGTGCAGGAATTACTTCAATTGCCAATGGGAAGAGGGAGCCAACAGGTATTTTTAAAGAGGCTCTATCCACTGGAGGATCGAAAAGAAAATATCCCCTTTGAGCATTTAGTCACACACATCAAAGGAAACAACAGTTTCAATCTTCATTTGCATCGTGCAGGCATTAGATGTGGTCCAGTTACACCGAGCTCCGCTTGAAAAGGCAGAAGTGCCAGTACTTTTCAAGCCTTGACGGAGACAGAGAGAAAATGCAGCCAGGCAAATAATATATCACCCTGCCAAGGCATTTTCCATTTTTAAAAGGACAGAACAATTTTACATTATTTCTGGAGACACTTTGCAGCAAATATCCCTTGACATTTGTTCTAGCCCCCTGGTCAGCCTGCCTAAAAGTGCTGGCGGGTCCCAGCCCATGGCTCCTGGGTGTGCTAGGGGACCATGTTCTGCTTCTGGGTCTTGAACCTCCAGATGTGAGAAGGGCAAGTGGCCCACTTTTTTTTTGGAGTGCAGGCAGATGGAACTTGGCAGAAGTGGTCAATTAACATCCACCCTGGTGGAAAGAAAGAACATGGCATTTCAGGTTGCTTGAAGATGCTGGGTGGAGATTCCACACTCAGGGCTTGGAGTTGCTGGAATGTAAATGTGAGAAAGCCTGGGGGTTTTGCAGTGAAGCCCCCAGGAGACCCCAGGGGGATTCCGAGTGCTTAGACTTGGTGGTGAAAGCTCTTGGGGAAAGATGGAAACAGATGCCACTTCTGGGATAAATTAGTGCAGAAGACTTGTAGTGAGGTGACAAATGACAGGTTTTCTCCAGATCTGGAGAATCAAGGATGGGGTATTTGGTAAAATTCCCCACACTGTTCTTCCACCATCCTCTTGACAAGTGGAGGTCTTTTGTTAGAAGGAGAACTGTGGGTTTCATTGTTTCTAATCCTTAGCCTTGGCTGGCCTGAAAAATCTCAGGGTGCTGAATGATTAATTCCGACCTGCCCTAGAAAACGTTAGTCAGCTGGCAAAAGGAATAGCCCAACACGAAGGCAAAAGAGCAAATTGACTTTATCTGTGAGTGATTATGTTTGACAAGATGAAAAAGAAAGAAATCTTTGTCACTGGAGAAAATTGTGCTTTGAGAAATCTTTGCACAAGTCTTAGAACTGTGCTGTACACTGTTTGAATTAAAATGGAAATAATCCCAGCCCTCTTTTCCCTCCCAAATAAAAAGCAGAGAAACAAAACTTTATTTTCATTCATTTACTAAGGGAGAGTTTCCCAGATCAGGAGTCCCAGGTCTACTCCAGAGCAGCACTTTCATTAACCAGGAAATCCTTGTTCAAGAAACCTATTTTTGAATTGCTATTTACTACTAAAATTTTAATTTTTCTTTTAAGTATTGTCACAAATGCAGTCTGATTTTTTGTGGGTGGAATAGCAAGACAGATGGGAGTTTCCTCTAATAAAAGAGGAGAGCCAATTTTCATTCTAAAAGGGTGAAAAGATCACTATTATTAAAGTGATTCTTCTGATTTCGCACTTATCCATTCCCAACTGCTTTGACTCCATCTATGGTTCTGATTTTGTTTTGCTTACATTTTCTCTTCCCAAATTAAAAGAAAAAAAAAATAACCTACTTAAATTTCTAAACTCCTTTTATATTTTAAACAATCTTTCAGTTACCCACGTGACTAACTCCCTCACCTCCTTTGAGTTTTTCCTTAAACGATAATGATAATCCTTTTTTTAGAATCCCCTGTACTGGAGATGGAACTCAGGGCCTCAGTCATGCTAGGCAGGCGCTTTACCACTGAGCTACATCTCCAGCTCTTCAATTCATTTTTTTTTAATTAAAAATTTTTAATTGACACATAAGAATTATACATATTTATGGGGTACCTTGCATACATGGTGTAAAATGTCAAGTCAGTTTCCTAATGATACCTACATTGACCAGGACTATTTAAAATTGCACCTCCTCAACACTGGCACGTCTGGCTCCATTTTTAAAAATATCTTTATTTTTATATATTCATATTTTATTTTTTAGTTGTAGTTGGACACTGCCACAGTCTGGCTGGGCACAAATCACGAGCCACTGAAGCAGGAACAAACTTTATTTTTGAACTCCACCAGCAACTCCTCCCGAACACCACGCAGCTCATCAAGGAACCAGCCACCGGAAATATCCTCTGGAAATCCCTCCTTCTGCACTTCTCCAACCAATGGGAACTCCCAGGGAATCCCCGGGAATCCCCACGAGAACTTCAAAGTAGCGTGAGAACTCAAAAGTAGCAGCCAAGGTGGATAGTAATGCCTCGCCTGTCAATACTGTTGGCAAAATGCCAGGGGCCATACAGACTCGGCCATGGCTCTCAGCAGGACACAATACATTTATCTATCTATCTATCTATCTATCTATCTATCTATCTATCTATCTATTTATTTATGTGGTGCTGAGGATCAAACCCAGGGCCTCACATGTTGTAGGCAAGCACTTTACTGCTGAGCCACAACCTCAGCCCATGTCTGGTTCCTTTTAACGTGGTCTACTTTAAGTTTTTCCACTCATGGTCTTGTCACACACTATAGAATGTCTTTCTTTTATTTAAAAAAAAAAATTCTCCTGGCCTAGGGATATAGCTCAGTTGGTACAGGGCCCTGGGTTTGATCCCCAGCACCTCCAAAAAAAAAGGTAAAAATTTATCCCAGTTGTTGATGAACATAATACCTTCATTCTACCTGTCTTTTATGCAGCACTGAGGATTGAACCCAGTGCCCTACATGTGTTAGGCAAGTGTTCCACCACTAAACCACACCCTCAGCCCCTAGAAAGTCTTTCTTTACCGTGTTTATTGTCTCCCACTAGAATGTAAGTGTAGAGAGTAGGATCTGTGTTTTGTTAAGTGATGTACTTTAATAGCAAGGGTAGTGCCAGTCACTTGGAAGGTGTTCAATAGATGCTGAATAACAATGTTGGGCAAAATTTTCCAAGACTTGGTAATGAGTAGGAGATTATTGGGTATCCTTTTGTAAAACGCCAGGTAGATCCTCCTGTGGGATGATTCTATGGAGTAAAGACCTTTGACCTGAGTACCTAGTCTATAGGTGAGGTAAAAATAGAAAACAGAGAGCAATACAGATTATTCTTGCCCAGTGTAGCAACCGACTTTTGCCCTGTAGAAAAGATAATACCAAATGTGATGCTTTACTGCCTTATTAAAATAGGTTATTAAACAATTTTGCATCTTTTAGCAAGCATTCTTGCTTGCCTATAATTATAAATCTGTTCTTTGAATTCTGCTTTAAACCAGTTTCAACATCTTACAGGCCCTCATTAATTAAAGGGCTGAAGAAAACTCTTTACACATACTTTATGTTTGCATGAGAGTCATCATTTTTATCTTTTTGAAAGTTATGATGGAGTAAAAGTTACACTCCTTCCTCTAGGATATCTCAGCCCTGTGGTGTGTTAGCACCACCCAATGCTAGGTACTCCCAAATTTGTATCTCTAGACTAAATTACCCACGATGGCCTCAAGCTTGCAGTCATCTTGCCTCAACCTCTAGAGTGGCTGGGATTACAGGTGTGCACCATTGTGCTCAGCTCCAAATGGATTTCTGAATTCTCACTCTCTCCTAAACTTGCTCCTTCCCAGCCTTTAAGTGCTACACCTATAACTCAATTGTTCAAGCCAAAATCCCAAGTGTCAAATCTTGGCTGAAAGCATTTCTTTTTATTGTACCTCACACTCAACCCATTAGCAAAACCTAAGCAATCCTAAATCCATTTACCTTTTAAGGCCTCCACCTCAGTCTAACACCAGACAGCTGTTTTTGTAAATAAAGTTTTATTGGAACAAAGACATGTCCATTTGTTCACACATTGTCTGTGGCTGCCTAGGTGCTACCGCGGCGGACTTGAATAGCTGCAACAGAAACCACAGAAGCTGCAAAGTAAAAAATATTTACTATCTGGTACTTGACTGAGAAAAAAATTGACTCCTGGTATAGCAGGCTGAATAACGCCCCCCAAAATATCAAGTCCTCAGCTTGAGTGGAACCTGTAAATGTTACCTCGTTTGGAAAAAGGGTCTTTGTAGGTGCTATTAAGTTAAGGCTCTTGAGATGGAGAGATTATCTTGGATGGTGTACATGGGCCCTAAATGTTATTATATGTTCTTATAAGAAGGGAAGGAAGACCTGACTCCATATACACAGAAGAGAGAAGGCAATGTGAAGATGGAACAGAGATTTGAATATACTAGCCTTACAGACTGGAGCCATGTGGCTGCAAGCCAATAAAAGTTGGAAGAGGCAGGAAAGGGTTCTCCCTAGAACTTTGGAAGAAATGTAGCCCTGCAAACACCCTGATTTTGGCCCAGGGAGTGATTTCAGACCTCTGGCCTCCAGAATGGTAATAGAATACACTTTTGTTATATTAAGACACTAAGATAGTTTGTTAGATCAGCCATAGGAAATTAGTAGCCTCAAGTCACCATCAAGTCTCAACGTCTGTGATAACCTCCTAACTGATCTGCTTCCTCTCTTGCACATGAGGAATATTCTCCATCCTGTGGCAAATTGATCCTTTTAACACCCCAATAAGATAATACTCTCAGCTCATCCCCTCTGTTAGCTTTCTAGTGTCTTCAAAAGAAAATCCCAAGATCTCTCCCAGAATGGGAGGTGCTACGCAGTGGTTCCTCCCTGAATCCATGTCCCAGCACTCTACCTGGCCCCACGTGGTTCCTAGGACGCATTGTGTGTCTTTGTGTCAGGGCCTTTGAACTTATTATTTCCCCTGCCTAGAACATTCTCCCACCCCATCTATGGCTGTTCACTTCCTTTTCTTTCCAGATTCAGAAACTTCCTTTATCTGCCTTGTCCAAAAAGCATCCCCATCACCCTCTCTCCCACATTATTTTTCTTTAAGCATTTGTCAATGACCTTCAGCCATTGTCTGTCTTTCCCACTTCCGTGTCTGCTCCATAAGGGCAGGAATTTTTGCCTGTTTCGTTCACTGCTGTATCTTCAGCACCTAAAACCAGTACCTCATATGTGATAAGCACTCAATAAACATTTGTTGAATGAACATACATAGTAAATAAATTTAAATCATATCAAATGAAGAGCAAGCCTTATTTTATTTTCTGCCCCATCCTCAAAGGTAACTACAGATAATTGAACTTTTTTTTTTTTTTTGTTATTCTTCTAAAACCTTTTTCAGAAGAATGTATAGATATATGGGAATATCTACACAGGAAATAAACTTTATATCCATTTCCTATATACATATGAGTATAGCGTATGTTATGCCCTGTGCCTTACTTTATTCAGTTAAACATTTAAGTTGGAGATCTTTCCATAGCAGTACATGTTGATTTGCCTCCATTTTTAAAAAGTGGCTGCATAATATCCCACAGTTTAATACTTAAAGAAAAATAAACTTCCCATTTTGTTTGAACACAGCAAGGCTAATGACAATTAAGTGCCTCTCCTCCTGTACTCTTTTTATTTACTCCCACAGTGGCCTGGCATCTGTTGAATGTTCCTCAGTGAATGTTCCTCCTAATACCAGTGTTGGTGCATCAGTGGCTTTTATTCCAAATGTTTTGATGGGTCATTTTACTTTTAACAACTAAACAAAATTTCCTCTCGGAATGGAAACAAACTACATTGAAAGTGTTAAACACAGCAGTAAAAAAAAAAAAAAAAAAAGAAAAGAAAAGAAAAGAAAAGAAAAAAAGCAGCTCTCCAAATGATTTGCAGCATCGGATATGGCCTGGGGTGACTCAAGCAACATTACAATCTCTCCTAACTGCCTGGAGACACCCCAGATACACTGACAACACAAGTGCAAGTGGGGTTAGTCTCTGCAGATATTCAAACCCCCCTGGCTCCCTCCCTCCCATCAGTTTGCACACCCCCCCACCAGCTAGCCTTCTGTATCCAGAGGGGCTCCACTGACATCTCCAGGGCCCTGAAAACTGTTGACTTCAGATGTCATGGAAGCTCTTTTCCCCTGTGTTTTCTCAACAAGCAAAGCTTGATCCCTCAGTAGAAAAGAAGCCATTTCTTTGATCATTAGTCCAAATAAACAATAAAAACTATCAGGCTGTATGATACCAGAAAGTTCAGGTAGGGAGTAGAAAGACTAGTTTTAAAGGGAATGTCCAGAAAAAACTGGCTTGATTGTTGTAGTAGCATATCAAGGTGAGATACATTCCATCAAAGGCATTTAGATAAAACCTGAAGAAGGCCCCTGGAGAGCAAGTGCACTCGGGTATGTTTTATGCAATAGCTGGATGATGTGGAAAAGTTTTATGATTATAGCTATTGTTTAAACAACCTCTCTTGCAACCCCAATGACGAAGGATAATGTTCTGTTCTAGGTTTTAATTGTTAAAAGAAAAAAAAAACAAAAACAAAAACCCGGCCAGAGTGGTGTGACTGGTACTCTGTCCCCTTGGACTTGGCTACCTCTAAGTAAATATTGAATGAATGAAACTAATGATTCTTTTCAAAATTTCAACACAGTCTGTGTTCACAATCAGGCTTTTTTTTTTTTTTTTTTTTTTTTTTTTTTAGAGGAGAAAAATTTATTTTGGACTTACAGTTTCAGAGGTTCTCCAGGGTCAGTTAACTTCATTGCTGAGGTCCCAAATGAGGCAGACCAACATGGTGGTAGGGTGTAGAAGAGGAAAGCTCCCCATCTCACAGAAGTCAGGAAGCAGAAGCACAAATCAGGACTTTTTTGTTTTATGTGGTGCTGGAGATTGAACCCAGGGCCTTGTATATGAGAGGAAAGCACTCTACCAACTGAGCTACATCCCCAGCCCTCCAAATCAGGACTTTTATGTTCACGTTATTTTTTAAATGAGCTGAAATTCAGGCCAACCCTTCAAATATCTCATTTTATTTGGGCTATCTGACAAGTCTCTACTCTCACATCCTAACAGTAGACAATCTGACAATCATGCTGATATCATTGCTAACTGGTGACTGGTGGGTGAAGAGAAGAGGAAAGATGGAGATGTGCGGGACTGGGGAGCATGTAGTATCTGATGGGTGAAAGGTTGGTTCTAACAAAACCCATGCATTTTCATTATGCTTTATCTTGAAAGGAAAGAGACATGGGATCTCTGAATTATTACTTACAACTGCATGCATATCTACAATTATCTCAATATTTAAAAAATTAAGTAAAGGGAAAAGGAGAAATCCTTGGGAAATAGAAATGTTGGATATTGTAACTTTTCGTTCTAAAAGAAGGTGTAGCAGGAATAAATTTTCTTTCTTGTCCTGTGCTTGGTGAAAATGAGCTTGTATTCTGCACTTCCCTCATTAAAATTTTTAACCATCCAAAATGGGCTTGGTCCACACTTTCCTCTCCCAGTCCAGTGATATGGAAGCTTCAGTAACTTCCAATTTAAGGAGACAAGTCCTAACACTTGGATTATTATCGTCTCTAGTAATAATAAAATCACTTTATTTCTGAAAGCTGATTGGAAAGGATGACTCTTCCACATGTATTTTTGAGGTAAGAAAGTGATGATATAACATTCCTATTGTTTATCTTATAGGTTCTGTTTCTGGATGGTAATGCACTTTGCCTGAGGAACATTTGGGCCAAAATGGGCAAGGATTCATAGTAGTGCCAGCCAAGTGCATCTTCTTCTTCTTCTTTTTTAAAAAAATATTTTGTTTTAGTTGTAGTTGGATACAATACCTTTATTTTACTTTTATGTGGTGCTGAGGATTGAACCCAGCCCCCTGCACATGCCAGGCAAGTGCTCCACCGCTGAGCCACAACCCCAGCCCCAGCCAAGCACATCTTCCAACTACACCCTTTTCTAGATATGCTCCTTTAGCAATTCAGGATACCTCCTTTACTTAAATTGCCCATCTTTTCATTATCCTCCCAAGCAAACACACAACCACCAACCAGCCTCCTGAACATCTCATTCTCTAGCTCAGGGAAATTCTCAAACTCTTTGGTTCAGGATCTTTTGACACACTTAAAGAGTATTGAGGACCCCCAAGGACTTTGCTTTATGTGAGTTTGTTTACTGAGAAACAGGTACTATATTTGAAATGAAAACTGACAAATTTTAAAAATATTCATTAGTTCATTTAAAAGGAACAAACCCACCAAGGAAAACATAAATCATATTTTTTGAGAAATTACTAACTTTTCAAAAAAATTAGCAGCAATTTTAGAGTGGCATTGTTTTTAAAATTTTGTAAATCTCTAATATCTGACTTAATAGGGCACGTCTGGATTTTCTTTTCTGTTTCTGCAGCCTGTTGTGAGATCACACATTATGTGGCCTCTGGAATGTGACTGTACTCTGGAGAGACTGACATAGCATTATTATATAAATACTTGTGACTTTGTGGATTCCTGTACCCCACTGAGGTCCCTAGGCTGTGCTTTGAGAACCGCTGTGCTGGACCTATCTTAAGTGGTTTCCATGGTGATGGTGATCCTCTCTGGAGGCTCAGGTGACTCAGGTGATTATTACTTTCTTCAGCATTCCCACTATGATGCCCTGATGCTTGTCAACATGCTAGGTTGTGAGTCCCTTGAAAGGAAACAACTTTATTCATCTTTAGTCTCAGTATGTAACAGGAGCTTCTGGCCTGTAGTGGGCACCAGATAAAGTCAATGTTATTTTTTTAAGAAACAGGGTCTTGCTATGTTGCTCAGGTTGGCCCTGAACTTTATAGGCTCAAGGGATCCTCCTGCCTCAGCCTCATGAATAGCTGGGATTACAAGTACATGCCGCTACCCTGGCTTAAAATTATCCCTTAATTTAAGTATTTGTTTTAGTTGTAAAAGCTACATGCCTATATTATGGCTAAAGTACCGGAAATAAAGATTATAAGAAAAACCTCCCATAATCTCCCGAATGTCACATTTTGGGTGTATTTTATGTCTTTTTTTGCAAAATGCAATATTCTATACCTATCATTACATCATAGTTTAGAAATGAATATCATAATTTTGAATAATCCCCTTCATTCTCAGCAATGGGGTAAGCTTTTCTTTGTTTCTAATGACTAGTATTATGTTCCATTGTGTGGCTCTAACAGACTTTACTTACTGAATATCTAATATAGCATATTTGGATGCTTCCAATTTTTTTGTCACAATACATACAGTGATCCTGTGAAGAATACCTTCTTCACACATCTAGCCTTTTTGGCACTAGTGTTATTTCCTTAGAATAGATTCCCAGAAGTAATATTACTAGGTCAAAAGATGCAGACATTTTTATGGCTTTTAATACATATTGTAAAATTGCTTTTCAAAAGGGTTATACTAATTTACAGTGCCACCAGCACTTTCAAAAATGTTTGAGCACACGAATTGTCAACATAGTGCTACTAAGAATGCAAATCGTTAAAATATTGTACCCTTGTTAAAATTTTGCATTTTTGAGACACATAAAATTAAAATTTGTTGAGGAATGAGAGTATAATACAAAACATTCTTTTGGTTCACCTTTATTTCTGGAAAACCTAAGAAATTCTCACTGGTGAAGACCAGAAAAAGAACACGTTAGGGTTGGTATAAAATTCTTAAGGCCAAATCCTTGAACGACGACTTTTCTCTAGTTCTACTACTTGTCACTGACAGTAGCAAAAGAAAAAAAAAAAAATAAAAGAAAAAGAAGAATGAAACGTTCTCACTGCGAACTGTACAAGATCACGGAGATAGGTTGGAGCTCTGCTTTTCATTCAACTTTTTTTTTTAACTCAGAAATTTCATCCCTCTCCTTTGTTTCCAGTTTTACCTGCACACGTGCAGAATGAGGGGGGCATTTCCTTGCTGAGTGTTGCACACTCACCTTGCCCAGATCGGGGCTTCTCTGCACAGGGTGTGCTAGTCCACCAGGTGTGGACAAGCTTCCAGAAGAGCTGCAGCTGCGTTCCTCCGCCCTCTCTTTTAGGCTCTCCTTCCCCCACTGAAACCCTGCTCGCAGAGGAGCATCCCGCACCTGGCGCGAAAGCAGTGGGCGCCGAAACCTTCATTTGGAAAAGCCTTGCACTAAAGCCCGGCTGGAAGCAGAGAAGGAAACTTGTGTCACCTCGCCCTCCAGCCAGGCGCGCCGAGGTCTAACGTCCCTAAGGTTTCGCTCAGCGGCCTCATCCTGGGACAGGCATCTATGACTCATGGCTCCGTCGGTCACATGGGCAACGTGACCAAAATAAAGTTTCTGTATTTTAAGCGCTAGAAAAGGGGACAGCGGAGCACATCGGGGGCGGGCGTGGAAGGCGGGCGCAGGCGGCCGCGCCCCCAGCCGTGGGGACGCGGCGGCCGAGGAGGCGGGGCGCCGGTGACCGGGTCGGGCGGGGCCTGGCAGGAGGCGCGGCCCTTCCCCGCGGCCGGCAGCGCTGCCCTTACTCCGGCCGAAGGGCTGGGAAGCGCGGCGCCCGGGAGGACCCCCACGCCGAGGCCCCTAGGGCCAACACCAGCTGCTGCGGCAGGTTGCGGGATCCCGGAGATCCCGGCACGTCCTGCACTGCCACCGGGACCCCACGCGCCGGCAGCGGCTTCCCCGGGAACGTCCTTCAGCCCCGGGAGCACGCGGGAAAAGCCCTAGCGCGCCAATGAGCGAGCGCCTTCCTCATGACGGTCACGCTCGGGGGCGGGGCTTCCCTCCGCCGCTCCCGATTTCCGGGAACCCCCTTTGATTGGTCTGGACGGCTTGGGAAACACTGTAGTGACGCCCAATGAAAATGCCACGTTCCGGCCTCGAGGAAATATTCCGTATCGGCCCCACTCTGATTGGACCATTCTTTCAGGCCCTGACCACTAGAAAGCTTTGTTTAGGTCTGGAAGGCGGGCTTTCCTGGGAGTGGGTGGGGAGGGGGCGTTGATTCTTGACCAATACGATTAGTCCGTGGGGTGGTGACCAGCCAATGGGTCAGATGGATAGGACGCTCCTCCCGGAGAGTAGTGAGACCCCTGATGCGGGGTGATTGGCGGCGGGAGCAATGAGTGGCAGTCCCACGGTCCAATGGGCGCTGTGCGTGGGCCGCGGGGCGGGGCCAGGGCGGGTGCGCGGCGGCGGCGGGGTGGCTGGGCCGGCGGCGGCGGCGGTACGAGGCGCGCGCTCGGGGTCCCGGTCGCGAGGAGGAGGAGGATGTGGCGCGCGGAGGGGAAATGGCTGCCGAAAACAAGCCGGAAGGTAAGAGCCGGAGCGCGAGGGCCCGGGGGGCGGCTCGGCGGGCGGCGGGACGCGGCCCCGCCGGACATCCCGGGCATCGGCGGCGCCGGGCGGGAGCGCGGGGGCGCGGCGGGCGGGCGCCCCGGCCGGGGAGGGGGCCGGCGGGGTTGGGGGGGGCGGAGCGCGGCCGAGTCCTGAGGTGACTCGCGGGGCGACGGAGCGCGGCGCCCCGCACCCCACCCCCGGGGGCGGGCTGGGCCGGGGGGGGCGGGGGGCGCGCGGGGCGGGGGCCGGGCCCAGCGAGGAGGAGGAGCCGCGGAGGGCCGGCGCCTCCCCCACCCGGACCGGGCATCCCCGCCGCTCGCGAGCTCGCGGCGCCCGCGCCCCTCGCGCCGGGCCCGGGGTGGGGGCCGCGGGGCGGAAAGTTTATCCGCCTCGGGCCCCTGGCCCTGACCGGGCCGCTCGGGCTGGTCCCCGTCGGGCGGCAGCGGCGGCGCTCAGCCCTCGCGGGCCGCCCGCTCCCGGCGGCGGGCAGGGCCGGACGTACTCCGGCAGCCCCCGCCGGCTCCCCGACGCCTCCCCGGCAGGCGGGGGTCCCCGCGCCGGTCCCCGCCAGGGGGACCCTCTCCCGCTGAGCGTGCCTCGGCCGAGGGCCTCGTGTGACCCCTCCCCCTTCGCCTCTCGGGGAGGGAAGGGGGCCTGCGCAGCATCCCCGCCCCTCACCGCCCTGCACATCCTACTCTTGCCCTTGCACCCTCGCAGCCTGGAGGGTGGGGTCTCGGTTTCGGTGGCTAGTGAGGCTCTCCACACTCCCTTGCCCTTTACCTTCGGTGACCCCGATCGTCGCTTGGCATAGGGGTCCGTTTGAGCCTCTCCCTTCCATGGAACCTTTTGGGGCCTCTGCACTCTGTCTGTTGACCCTTTTTGCCAGGACTCGGGCCACCGCTGTTCTTTCCTCGCCCAGTGATCCTGGGTGCCTGTGCAGCTCTGAAGTCATTTCTAAATGGGAGAGCAGACACTTCTTCAGATTGTGTGCACTCTCCGCACACTTTCCTGGGTTAGGGTGAGCTCATTCCCTGAATACCCTTTGAATTGCCCTCTTTTTCTTAGGTAGAAAACTGGATGGTCAGTGCTCCTTTCTCCAGTTGTCTATGTACCTTGACGTGTTCTTTCTCCTTGGAGTTCCCAGTCTTGAGGGTGGGTGCCCTAATGAGATGTAGGACAGGGCTTCCGTTGTGCCTAGCACTTGAGTAAAAAGGGGCCACAACAATTACTCCCACGTCGGAGGAAAACAAATGTGTAATTTTTGCTTCTAGTTGATTCTTGCATCTTCGGAGGGGGCAACCTTCACCAGTTGACACTATCCCACTGGGAGAAGAGTCGTGTGCCCTTGGCTTTTGGTGTTCTGATTTCTGTCTTCTGTGCAATAGGAACCAGACTTTGAACGTCCCACACTCAAGTGTCTTTGAACCTACCCTGGAAATAAACTTTCCAATTTCTCATTTGAGAGGACTCATATCCTCCTTATGGCTTCTGTTTCCTAGTCAGCCATATTTAGTGAGCCTGTTACCTTGACTTTTTCTAATTTTCTCAAATTGTATTCATGTTGGCTGGGTAAGGAGAAGCCATATGCCTTTCCATCCAGAATAGGGAGTGTAGACACCCATGTCGCCCACGTGCCATTCGGGAAGAGGTAGCTTGTGTGCTCCTTGTTGTACTAGAACCTTCTTTTGGCCCTGGTAGTGTCTCTTGTGGGATCCAAACATTTCTTTGGATTTTGTATCTTTTAGGCAAATGGGAAATTTGAATGTTTTCTATTTTCTGCTGCTCTGGTTCTCTTTGGTGAAACAGATCATCTTGATGCTGTACTCATTTGTGACATATATACATATAGGTCTGTATGCAAAGATAAAATAATATTCTTTACATATATAGAGAAAAAGTTAGAAGGATTAGGTGACTAGCTCTACACTTTGGGTGTGTGAGGGGACTGTTACATGCAAGAATATAAATATATATTACTTTTGTTGGTAACTGTTCAGGCTTAGGAGAATCAGAAAAAGAATCACTGATAAATGGCCAGTTTTCACCACTCTTTTATTTGTCATTTGCACTGTACTGAATAAGCAGAATGACATCCTGAATGTTCACCATGTCCCTGCTTATGTGAAACGTAGAGTGCTTGTGGATGAGCATTCTGAATTTAGGGGCAGTATTCTTTGCTTTTTCTTCATGGGGTGAAAAGTTCTTATATTTATTTCTTTATTGCAGTGTAGGGGAAGGAGGTTTCCTGTGTTTTGGGCAAATGATAGGAAATGGGTGAGAAGAATCTGTTTCTCTGTGACAGAACTAGGAAGGAAAGGCCACATAAACACATTCCTGCTGGATTTTGGCCATTTAATAAGGAGAGAGGCTGTTAAATTAGGAAAAGGTACATTTGGAAAGGCCCTTGCCACTTCCTGAGAGGGTAGGAGGATTATTCCTGAGGTGTTCCCCCCCCCTCCTCTGGGGAAGGGGAATGGGGAGAGCCCTGTGGGCTGGGCTCTGGTTAGAGTTTTACCTCCTGGTCTTCACCCCTCCTTCCCTGCTGTCATTCTGAAGTAAAGTCTGTGTTTTTGACAGGCTTAGTGTGGAGACTTACTCTCCTCAGTGGGCTTGTTGGGCTGTGAGAATTGGACCTTGGAGCACTTTCCTAGCAAGGAGATTCAACTTGATTTCCTGAGTAAGAAGATATAACCACTTAGAAGTTTGGATAGCACTGGGTTTGGACTGCTGGATTTTGCCATTCAGTTAATATTGAGCTGTCCATTGAATATGATAACCGTTGGCAGAAAGAGCTTTTGACCTCCTTTTTGCTTTTCTTTTTGAGTTTCTTTTAGTTTTTAAGCTGTTTTATCTGTATCTGTAATCAGCTTGATTGAGTTGTGTATTTTAGGGGTAATGTTAGTCTTAGAAAAATCAAGTCAAATACCTGCTGTGTATGTTGGCGTAAACCCAGAAGAGTTATCTCATTTCCCATGGTAGCTCTTTCTTGCCCTTCTCTAGGCCACTGCCTGGCTTTGGGAATCTTCGCTGTGGAACAAGGAGCTCCCTACTGGGACAGTGGAAGGCAGAGTGGTGGATGTTAGTCAGGAATGTGCTGGATATTACTGTCTAAAGTTGGGTTCTCAACCTTGAGTTGAGTACAGTTGTGCTTTCTGTGTCACTGGGCTTCATAGATGATTGGAAATGGCTTTTTCCTCCTACTCCCCCAGTGCAAGGTGCTCTTTTGCAGATAACCAGCCTTCATGGGTTCTCTTAACCACTTTCCTTTTTTCTGTTGGTTTTCTGCTAGAACATCAGTCTTTCTGCTCTTATCTCCCAGATTTTGGGACAAGTTTCAGTGGCTGCTTCTCCCTTGTCTTCTTGAAGACCTGTCTTACCCTGCTTCTGGGAAACATTGGGTTTTTCTGTCTCAATTTTTCAGTGTATTCAGAATGTTGACATGTAAAGGGCAGCCTTTCCTCAAGGTCAGATTGGGTCAGCTTTTCCTGTTCAAAGTGTAGCATTGTTGTTCTTAATTGCTTTTAGAGACATCTTTATACATCCTGCTCAGCCACATTTTCTGTTTCTTTAGTTTTTAGGCTCTGGCAATGATAGACATCCCCCCTAAAAAAGCCCATTCTTAGAGTCAGGAAACATTGGTTTAGATCTTTGTTTATGCTAGTGTAGTCTCATGTGAGTGGGTGGGTTTGGAATTCTTTTTGACTGATGGTGAGATAGCCCTTCTTTGGCTTAACATTTCTTCCCACTGTTTTCTTTACTTTGGGCCATTCATCATTTCTCATTTCTTAGAGTTTGAGGAATACCCCTTTGTGTGCAGTTGTACTTCTTTCTGACTTCCTTATGGAGAAAGCAGTAGAAGGTGATTCTCATGTTCTCTTATTTTCCTTCTGTAGTTGTGCCACTTGCCTCTCTTGTGGTGCCTTTGAATATGCCCTTTTGGGGAGAAGCTGTTTTTATACCCATAATCCATTATTGCAGTCATGCACTCAGGAGCCCTTTACTGGGCATCTACTATGTGTAAAGCTCTGTGGGGGGTTATGTGACTTTAAAGTGAGACCATATTGAATCTTGTTAGTCTTTTAGTATGAATGACATTTCAGTGTATCTTGTACTTGTCTTTAATAAAGTCTTGTACAATTTTTGTCTGAATTTTAATTTTTTGGATTGTAATCTTACAAAAATATACTCTAATAGTGTACTATCCTGTTGAGCTTTCTCCCTCCTCCCTGCAGGAGTGGGGGTGGAGAAGAGGGTGGAGGGTGTACTGGGAGAGGCATTGAACAGCTTTCCTCTAGGCCGTGGGTGTGTGTGAGATAGAGGAGAAAAGTAAAGTCAACCTTAATCTGATTGTCTAGACATAACTTTCAGGTCATTTAGGTATATGATTGGTTGGGATGTTTATTAAACATTTGAACAGCAGCGTTATGTTAGATATTATATAGAACATAAAATCAAATATATGCTTCATATAAGGAAGTGTTAGAAAAGCATTTTTCCCTTCTGATTAATTGGTCTGGTTTATATACATGATAACTATAACATGAGCTGCTGTTAAATTTTTGCTGCCAGAAAGTGTTATATCTAAATTTAATGCCTAATTGTGATGACCATTCTTAGATTAGATATCTGATACCATTATCACTGCTTTTGTTTATTATGTGACTTTTTATTCTTTATGCTTTTTGATATACTGTTATTTGTATTTTTTTGTTTGTTTTTTGTGAGTAGCAGTGGATTCTTCTTGGGTGCAGATTAGATATTAGTGGTGATGATAATCATAATGAAAATTAATCTGGAGTGTGGTTTTTTTTTTCTTCCCTTCCTTTAAAGGAGACTACCTCCCTCTATAATATATTTTAGAAGCCAGTTTTGCTAGGATTTCACTACTGTGAAAACTATTGTGTAGGATTGTTAGGGTTGTGGTATGTGGTTGGCAGTGTCCTCTGTTGTTGTGAATGTGTGAGTGAATGTTCTTGTGGTGACAGGGATGTGTGCTTCTTTTGTGTTTCCATTATACAGATAATTTCTTACAGTGTTCTGTATCTTCTAGAATCACTTAGCTTGCCCTTTTGGGATGTTTTAGATTAATTAAATCCTACCTCTCTTTCTCTTCTTTAAAGTCTTTCCGTTTTCTCTGTTTCTCGCCTTAGTCTTTCCTTTTCCCCTTCCTTGCATAAGCAGGTTTCTCTACTGCCGTTGTTGTTATTGTTATAGAAAGCACTTGTAGATATATTTCATTTATAGCCTTTCTGTCTTTTAGTGTAAAGGGGCTGCTTTCCATCCCCTTTGTCCTGTAGACAAAGCATGGTTCCTTCTTATCTCCCTAAGATGGGTAGATGGCATGGAATTTAAGTTCCAGCAAGGGATGACAGTGGTATTTGTAACTGGAAATCATCTGAGGTGAAACACTGAGCCCTTCAAGGCTTCTGGGCCTCTACATGTAGGATTTTGTAAATTTGTTCGTTTCTCTATTCAGTCAGCTTTTTCTCTTTCTCTTTGGCTTGATATCAGTACATTTCTTTGGGTACAGCCAACACATATACTATGTCTTTGGAGCCTTTGTTTACAAGAAAATGGGGTCCTTTCCAGTGTTACTTTGCCTAGGCTGTTATTGTCTTTAGTCTTCCATGTGTTTGAGGGTGAGACTCAGAAGTGTTTCTTGTTCTACTTCTTGGCTGTATAATTTGAGTAGAGAGTATATGGCCATTGCTCTGTTTTCCAGAATGTAGTATGACCTTTCTTTTTTTTTTTTTGAATACCCAATCTGGTTCAGGATATAGGTTGATCAGACACTATCAGAACCTTTTGTTTGGTGCATCTGTGGATGTATCCATCAGTCCTTTGACCAAACTCATTACCATTTAGTCATTAGAAGCTACTTGCCACCCTGTGATACTGGTCATGTATTTGTAAGGAAAATCTATTTTTATATATATTGACAATGGTTAGCAGTCCTTGATTTTTAATATGGTGGGACAAAGTAAAGCCCCCCCTTTGCTATCAGTATGGCTATATAATTTTTAGGTTGTAGGACATCTTTCTGCTTTGAAAACCATGGCTTGTTGAAGGTCACAGGCCTACTTGTGTAAAGATTGGTAATGTTTCCTAATCTTTTTTTTTTAACTTCACTATCATGGACTTAAATATTATATTCGCCACTGCATAGAGAGGTCAAGTATCAGGTGTCTCTTTCACCCTTTTACTTTTTTTTTTTTTTAAGAGTTTTGTTTATTTACTTTGAGCTGATTGAAAAGCATAAGGTAGAAGGACCAGAGATAGTTTGTGATGACTCTTCTGCATTCACCCAGTGTTTTGCTTATTCTTTATATAATAGCATGTTCTCTATACATGACTTCTTTGCTCTTTTTTTTTTTTTGGTCCAGTCTATCCAGGCCCCTCAAGACATGAACTGTATCCCTTCCTGATCCAGTTAGCAGGGGGTAACTTTGAGGGAGATGTGCTAGCTGTATTATCACTTTGCTTTCTGCAGTATAGTTTTATGCACAGAGTCACATGCCTTTGAAGAACGCTTGGGACTGAGTTCTTCACAGTTTTAAACATGGAGACTAAGTAGTATAAGCTCTTACCTCTTACCTCACTTCCTCATGCCATCTAAAATAAAATACTTTCCCATGTTCTCTCCAAGCAAACAAAAAAACAAATGCCAACAAAACAAAACAACAACCATAGCAACAAAATCCTGAACAAAAGCACAACACTCTGAAGACCATCTCTGATTGCTCCTGCTCTACACTTCAGTTGCTAGCTTTGGACAGGTGTATAACTTTTGGATATGTAGTCTAGTGGGGTTGACATGCGAAAAGCCTTTTAGGACATTCAGCATTCATTCATTCAATAGACCATGCAGTATCTCTTCCATTTTTCTTTATCAGTTACTATAAGGTAAAACCTGTAGAGTGTGTTAGTTTCCCCCATTATTCCCACTAACCCATTGGAATAAATAGTGGTAACTTATTATCCCTACTTTTGTGTTCAATATTGGTGAGAGAGTGGAGAGCTGATTTCCAGTGGTGATAGTATAGCCTGTGACTGACTTCTCTGTGCAGCCTAGTCATTATTGCAATAATGATTTACATTTTCAACTAAATTTAGGGTTTGTAAAGAGGGATAAGCCAGATATGTAATTCTGTTTTTTTTTTACATCCAACAGGATGTATCTGTGTGTTATATTAGAATGATGTGTGGATACATCTCTTTTCAACAATTAAAAAAAAAAAAAAGACTTTGCTTATTCTTGATATAAATTCTTGAAAAAACAGGAATTATCTTTTTATCTTCATCAAGCCATCAAAGTTGATTTAGATTGCCAGTTGTTATTTCTAAAGGTATATTAATACAATGAAGAATTTCTCTCTTAAAAATTTAGACTTTGTTTTTAATCCTTTTCTGAACAGTCATTTCTGGGTATGTGTATGCCTCACTGGTTTTCTAGGCACTTGGATATCAAATCCTTTGGGGGAGATAATAAGAAATTGGTATGAAGTATGAAATTATCAAATAGGAAGCAAAAAAATGCTATTGTGAAACAATTACCTATTTATGATTAAAAATAATCTCAAAGTGGTATTTGGAAGTGTGAATTGAAATACTCTTAAGAAAAAATGGAATGTTGATGTGGTTACTATTTTGATATTGTAGAAAGACTGTTCTTCCAAATGGGGCATTTAGAAGACAAATAGATTGATAGGATTGGTTATTTTAAAATGTCCTTTTTTTTTCCCTCTCTTTTAAGGAAACAATTGAAATAAAAGCCATTCTTAATGAAGAAAATGTAAACTTTGATGTAAGTTTAGCATTTGCAAAGTAAAGATTCAAGATAAGGATTTTTTTATTGCAAATCCACAAGGGGGTAGTGATGTTCTATCAAAGATATTTGTGGTGGAAATGTGAGATGATCTCTTTTAACATTTTAGATTTACAGATAAAACTGGCATGTTTGCATTTTAACTTAATAAGATCTTCTTTTTAAAATGTTTATTGGCAAAATTCTTTATTGCTTAAATTAAAAAAAAATCCATTTGGGGTGAATGCTATTTTAAGCTGTACAAATGTTGAGAAGAGAGAGTGTCCTTGTAGTTTTGTGCTTTGGAAAGGTTACGAAGGAGCTGAGGGTCAGTGTTATTTTCTAAGAATGTAATAATCTTAAATTTCCTGGGAAACATTAGGAATCTAGGAATCAGTAACTTAAGTGTTCTGAATAAAAGGATGTTAGTAAATTGTGTCTAAAGTTTACAGAAGTTTGTATTACTAGTTGTATTTTTCAGTTCTGCCAAGAGATGAAAAATGTGAACAATCCCTACCACTAGCCACTTTTAATAGTTCTAAATAAATCAAAATTTTATATCTTTTTGTAAGTTTATCTTACATCATCCTATAAAAACATTTTTTTCCTCCCTCACATAAAAATTCCAGCAGCTTGCCTCTGTCTTTGAATTCCACTGTCATATTCAGAATACAAGTCAGTGTTGTGTGGTGATGTCAGGTGGTCTGTTACTCTAGCAGTATTACTGTGCTCTTGTTTAAAAGGTTATGTAGTGGGAGAAAGATTTAAAATTGGGATGGGAATTATGTCCCACTTATTTAGAGTTACACAGTAACTTTGTTTTTTAAAAATGCTACTTTTAACATTAATGGTATTAAACAGTTCTACAGTTTAGAAGTTAGTGCCATATATATTTATGTATTTTTCATTTCTGGTCTAGGAAAAAGATTGTTAATACAGTTTTTCTCCCCTTTTTCCCCTTCCCTCATTCTGAGCAGAAAAGGGCCATTTCTTCTCCTTTATTAAATGACTTTGGTGATTTAACATCTCCAAAGATCCACAGATTCTTTGCATACTACTCTCAGCTCTACTGGGAACTGAACTATGACATCAGCATTTTCATTCATGGATTTGATTCTTCTAAGCCTGTTTTCTTGGTTTGTATTCCTGAGCTAACTTCTGGCACATGCACAGATCAGTTTACCATCAGTCAGCCCATAAATCAACCGTAAAAGGTAAAACAAAAGATAAGACACCAACACCGGAGTTATTTCAATAGCACTGTAGTTGCTCATGCTGATTTGCATCAATGCAGTTTGGATAAGGTTCCTGGCCAAACAGATTAAAATCTAAAAACAGTCAGTTTAATTATCTCATGATTTTGTGGATTGAACTGTGTTGTGAACATACTGATAAAAAATTTTTGTTCTTGGTGGAATTTCAGAGTGCTGTGTGGTATATGCAGCTCCTTTGTTATAAAGTAGTATTTCTTTTATCATTTGGCTGAACTGGAGATACATTATTTCACCGAGGTTAGGCCTGGAGATTAAATTATGTCCTACTCAAATTACTTTTCGAATGAATTTGGATTTTGGGAGGAAATTAAAATATTTTAAATAACTATTATTTAATGCATATATTTCATGCGTTATTGTTATTATTGTAGAACTGGTGTAGCACCCCATGTGTTGGAGTCTGATTTCATCTCCCTTAGACTATATTTCCTGTGGTTGTGGACTCCAGCATCTCTTCCAGGGAGGTCACTGCTTGTAATTTAGTGCTGTGTGAGAACAGTTCTTGAAGAAATCTTACTTGGAGATTAACTCTTTAGGGCCAAGTTGGAGGCTGGGCCTCTGGCCTCTGACATTCAAGCCTCTTGGGGTTGATGAATGGTGAGCTGTAAGAAAGTTCATTTTCTCTGCTTTCTTGAGGGTTTGCTGACTTTCTGTATATTTAATTGTCAAGAATATTTAGAAGTAAAATGTATTTCTTTTACGAAGTACCTTTTAGTTCACTTATATTTCATGGTTGTAGTAGATGATTCAAACTGTGTCCATTTGGATTGATATGCATTTATCCTTCCTTCCCCCCCTTGGTGGGGATTGTACCTAGGATCTTGTTAGTACATGTTAGTCTAGCGATACCTCATAGATACTCTCTTTCCATCCCTAAATAGAATTAGAGCTTTGTGCTTTTTAGGTTCAATAAGTTGTCTGAGGGGTAACGGATGAGTGATCTCTGTGTTAGCTTTGTTCTTTAAATAGATGTACTGGGAAAAAGAAAATGAAATCAAATAGCATGTGGATGTGCATTTGAAGACTTAAATGACTTGTTATTTTCTCTAAGAACTAGTGTTGCTATTATAAATATTTTTTTTCCCTATAAATATAATTATTTGCAAGTAACATCAAAAAAAGACTTAATGGTGAAGGGGCTGTGTAAAAACTTTCTAGTTTTCAAAATTACCTCTGTTGGATTTCTGGACAGTTGTGGATTGTGATGGCAGGTTTCACAATGTTTGAAATACTGCTGCGGGATTAGCATTGTCATTATTGTCATACCATGGGCAAGTAATAGGTTAAGTCTTCTGGCCATGGAGGGTTTAGGTTTCCCAGAGCTTTTAGAACAAGTCCACTTTGATTCGTGTCCAATGCTTTTTCCTTTCAGTAGCTGGGAATGCAGTCCAGCAGGACTATGGACCCTTTAAGCAGTGTGTTTTCTGCAGTCATCCTTGCTGTCACTTCCATGGGCCAGGAGAGCAAAGGAGCCTTATCTCTTCTCAGACTCTACATCTTCTTCTTTTTACTAGATTGGTCTGCTTCGTTTATTGCTCTTCATTCTTGGCCAGCATTTTCTTGTCTTGCCTTTCCTAGACCTCAGCTGTGGTAGAATGAATTGATAATGATTTTGAGGGATTCATGTGTTGGGTGGTCTTAGAAATGATCTCTGAAGTCGTTCTGTTCTTTCTTAAGATGATAAGAAGGTGAGGTTGGATTATGGAACTTCCCTTCACATCTTGGTTTCCTGGTATGCGGCTGTTTTGTGTAGCTGTTGCTTTTCTTTTTGAGGTCCTTGCTCCAGATCAAGAAGAAATATGTAGCTTCAAGCTGTGTAGGAGGAATTTGAACTATTGCTACTGAGGTATCTCCTTTCCAGTGTACATAGAGGGCTAATTTTTTTTTATATCTTCTGCCTGCTATACTGTGAGTATTTAGGAAATGTAAAAAATTTTTAGGAGTTTTAATAGAAAATGTGCAACAGAAATGTTCAGTCTTCCTAGTTATTCTCTATGGTAGATTTAAGGCTGTATTCAGTTACAGATGAGGGTTCATAGTTTTGGGAAATAGACTTAAATAATAGATGATTACAGATTAAAAAATATTTGCTAATTTTAGGTGTTTTACATTCAAGGTAGTGTTTATACTCATTTAGTTGTGTTTTTTGGGTTTGATTAATATAACTTATTAAAATGTATTGATTGCCAGTAATTCAGTAAATAAAAGACTCTTCTGTCATGTGAATTGGGGAGTTGCTGAGGGTCCACTATAATTGATTATATAGGATCTTTGCTTGGACATACTCCCTGGGCAATGATAGGCCTGGTGTTTGGGGGGCCTTTGAACATAATTCATCTTTGAAAGTTTTTTTTTCCAATATTTAAAGATACTGAAGGCAAGTTAAAGTTCCTGGTGTTATAAACTTCCCTGCCTGTCCTTTCCATTTCTGCCATCATAAAATGTGTTGGCCGAATCATTTACTTTGACAAAGCTTCGATGGAGGTTTCTTCTTCATTTAGTTTTATTGATGGAGGCTGTTGTGCTAAAAAAGAACGCTGTAACAAGTTGAAAGATGGTGAGTGGGCACTCGGAGCTTTGAAGTACTTGTCTTTCTTCCTAGGGCTCCTCCAGAAATTGATTATAGATTACTTGACCAAATTTAAAGCCCACAAACTTATTGCAGACATTCTGGGAGCAAAGAAGCATCAGTCTTTCTGTACTGAGTTTTTGATATTCTATTGTGACACATTGCTTCTTGTGTGAGGACCTCCTGATGCAGATATGATAGTGGTGACCTCTCTGCTTAGGAGAAATATTCTTGGCAGCTCTATGATCTGTCGTCTCCAAGTATTTTTAGTCTCTTTGCCTCTGTCTGAGGAGCTGAGGATGGATTTAGCTGTTTTGGTGCTGCTCCAAGTTGTGATGGATGCCTTTGCTACCTTGCTCACCAACCTACCCAGTACTGCCCTGATGAGGTTCTTGCCCTTGTCGTTTGATGAAGGAGCAGATAGAATCATTTGCTCAATAAAGAGAAAAAAACTCATGATTTTCAGAATGCTTTTAAAAATAAAAGATGGTTAGTGGTGATGGTGTACAACCATGTGAAAGTACTTACTGCCACTAAATTGTATGCTCAAAAATGGCTAAAATTTATGTTGGGTATATTTTGCCACCATTAAAGAAAGGGTAATTTTCAAATGAATTAGACATCTAATGAGCAAAGTATCTAAACAATTCTCAGAGTGAATGAATATATGGCAGTATTTTCATCACCCCAAGGTTGGAGATTGTTTCTTAAGTAAATTGTCAAAAATCTCTCTCTCTCTCTCTCTCTCTCTCACACACACACACACACACACACTATATGATGGTAATCAGGCCCAGAGATTCTTTTATACAGAAAGTGATATTTTTAGGTGGGATTTTTGTATTTGTAGTATTTATAATTGTTAAGAGGATTGACTGGCTCGTTCAGAAAAGTTTGAAGCTCATAGTGGATACTTGGAAAGTAGATTGTTTGGTATTGATGCCTTACTTTAAATTAGAACAGTTTGAATTGCAGGGATTCCAGCTACTCAGGTTAGGTCAAGTGGGGCAGTTCTAGGCTAAGAAGTCTCGGCCTCCAGGACAGACACTAAAGTGCAATGGGAGATTCTGGGAACTGGCCAGAACTGGAGTGTCTGGTTGTCCTCTCTAGAGATGTGTTGGGCTAAGCAGAGATCTGTGGATGCCAGGGCTCCTGTTTCTGCTGTGCCCTTTCTCTCTCCTCTCCCGTTTCTCCTTGCAGATTGGCTTTCTCCTCTGATTTCCTTGATTCAGTTGCATGCAGGTATAGCCTTCCATGGCCCCAGTCATGGCTCCTAGTTCCATTGCTTCCCATCATCCGACTCCACTTTGACAGCCCAGTATGAAAATACTCAAGACAGAATTGGACTGACTCCTTTCAGCAAGTTGCTCTGTTTCCATGGGGCTGGTTAGGGTTAGTGGCCTGCTGATCATTTAGGAGTTAGGCTGAGAGGACTTTGTGTGAGAAGAGTTTGATAGTAGGGGGCCTGGCACCTCAGACTGCATCTATCTCCCTCAACGTGCAGTATAAAAGAAAGGATATTGACTTCTAAGTGGCTTTCTTGTGTTTAGTTGCTATAGTGATTAAACTTTTTGCAGAGAAAAATGTTCATTGTAGCTATAGATAGGAGGCCAAGCGTCCTCAGTCAGTCAGCTTGAGTGTGTGTGGAATACATCAGCAAAGGGTGTCAGAACTGTCCCAGAGCTTGTGCTTTGAATGGTTGCAGAGCAGAAATGCCACCATCAGTGCAGTCTGTGCCCTGCGGGGTTCTCAGATAGAATAGGCAGTGAAAGGGAATGTCAGTATCATGTGAGGGCTCACATTTTAGGTGAGCTCCCCTTTCTCCTGGTTGTGGACCAGTAAGCTTAAAAGGTTAAGAAGAAAGGGAGACATTGCCCTCCCTGTGAGCATGATGGGGAACCCAGGAGCAGCCTCTGCAGAGGCCTTCAGCCGCCTCTGTACCCTGTCAGTGCACCTTCAGCCGGCCTCCTTCCTCTGGTCTCTTTTCCTATGATTTCTCATGTAGAAGGAATTATAGAAAATGGGAAGCCTGTGCAAGAACAGGTTTGGAGGTCCTGTGTGAGGGCTGAGGGCCTCTACAGCATGGAACTACCTGAATTGACAGTGGTAAGGAATTGAAGTTTCACAGTTAGGACCTGGAGTATCCAGTATTCAGAAAGCAGAGTTTTGGATTATCTTTTTTAACAGAAGAGGAGAGTATGTATGTTTTAGGGAAACAACCACTAAAGTAGTTGTAGTTAAATGGATTTGATTCTTTTTAAATAAATTGTAAAACAACAATTTATTAAAATATAATTCATATACCCTTTAAAAGTTTAGTGGCTTGTACTGTATTTATGTGGTTACACAATTATCACCACTAATACTTCATGTTCATCAATCCAAAAAGAAAATCTGTGCCCATTAGCAGTCACTCCCAACTCTTCCCTCTGCTAGGCAATTACTAATCTACTTGCTGTCTTTGTGGATTTGCCTATTTTGGACCTTTTATATAAATGGAGCCAGACAGTATTTGTTCTTTTATGATAGGTGTGTTTTCCTTGGCATAATGTTTTCTTTTTTTTTTTCAGTGCTGGGATTTAATCCCAGAGCCTAGTGCATACTAGGCAAGTGCTCTGACATTGAACTATACACCCAGTACATAAAGAAGTTTTTTTTTTTTTTTTTTTCCCCTTCCCTTTTCAATTTTTGGCAGTGCTGGGGATTGAACCCAATGCCTTTCCCATGCTAGGCAAGTGAGCTACATTTCTGGTCCTGGCATAATGTTTTCAAAGTTCATTCATGTTGTAGCACGCATCATTAGTTAATTCCTTTTATGACTGAATTTTTTTTTTTATTGTAAGGATATACCACATTTTGTTTATCCACTCACCAATTGATGGACATTTGAGTACTCTGCTTTTTGACTCTTATGAAAAATTTGCTATGAACATTAAAGAACAATTTTTTTTGTAGACAAATGCTTTCAGTTGTCTTAGGTAAGATACCTGTGTAGTGTGTTTATTGTGTTCTCCTTTTCAAGGAACTGCCAAATTGTTCTCCATAGTAACAGTGTTATGTTATATTCCACCAGTGATGCCTGAGGGTTCCAGTATCTCCACATCCTTGCTGACACTTGTTAATCTCCATCTTTGTGACTGCAGCTTGTCAATTTTTACAAAAAAGACTATTGGGATTGTGTTTATATCTATTTGGGGAGTTAAAATCCTTTTTATGAATCTGTAAGTTGAGAAACTCCTGGCTAACCCCAGCATCTCACCTTAAAAACATGCAATTGTTTCACTTTTTTTTTTTTTGAGAGAGAGAGAGAGAGAGAATTTTTTTTTTAATATTTCTTTTTTAGTTTTCGGTGGACACAACATTTTAATTTTATTTTTATGTGGTGCTGAGGATCAAACCCAGTGCCCCGCGAATGCCAGGCGAGCGCGTTACCACTTGAGCCACATTCCCAGCCCTGTTTCACTTTTCTAAAACAGAAAGTTGCCTCGGTGAGCATTGCAGTCACTGTCAGACTGAAATTGGACTTTGTAGGTTCTAGGAGAGCAGCTAGCTGCCCATATAGCCCATAGGTGATTTCTTCTTCTTCTTCTTCTTTTTTAAAAAAATTATTTTAGATATACATGACAATAGAGTGTATTTTTTTTTTTTTAGTTGTAGATGGACACAATAGCTTTATTTTGTTTGTTTATTTTTATGTGGTGCTGAGAATCGAACCCAGTGCCTCACACATGCTAGGCAAGCACTCTACCTCTGAGCCACATCCCTAGCCCCCAGTAGAGTGTATTTTGACATGTTATACAAACATGGAGTATTAGTAACTTATTCTAATTAGGATCCCATTCTTGTGGTTATACACAAAGTGGAGTTTCATGAATACTGATCATGTATGTATATGTGAATATAGGAAAGTTACGTCTGATTGATTCTGCTGTCCTTACTATTCTCATCCATCCTCCCTTCCCTTCATTCCCATTTGTCTAAACCAGTGAACTTCTGTTCTTTCCTCCCCCACACTTATTATGTGTTAGCTTCCACATATCAGAAAGAGCATTTGGCCTTTGATTTTTTTGGGATTGGCTTATTTCACTTAACACGTAGTCTTCAGTTTCATCCATTAACTAGCAAATGCCATTATTTCGTTCTTCTTTATAGCTGAGTAATATTCCATTGTGTAAATATACCACATTTTCATCTGTTGAAGGGCATCTAGGTTGGTTCTTGTGAATTGAGCTTTTGTAAACATTGATGTGGCTGTGTTACTATAGTATGCTGACTTTAAGTCCTTTGGGTATATACCAAGGAGTGGGATAACTGGGTCAAATGGTGGTTCCATTCTAAGTTTTCTAAGGAATCTCCATACTACTTTGCATAGTGGTTGCACCAATTTGCAATCCCACCAGCAGAGTAAGAGTGAATCTTTTCTCTCACATCCTTGCCAACATTTATTATTTGTATTCTTTTTTTTTTTTTTTTTAAGAGAGACAGAGAAAGAGAGAGAATTTTTTTTTAATATTTATTTTTTAGTTTTCGGGGGACACAACATCTCTGTTTGTATGTGGTGCTGAGGATCGAACCCGGTCCGCACGCATGCCAGGCGAGCGCGCTACTGCTTGAGCCACATCCCCAGCCCCTATTATTTGTATTCTTTTTTTTTTTTTTAAGAGAGAGAGAGAGAGAGAGAGAGGAGAGAGAGAGAGATAATTTTTTTTTAATATTTATTTTTCAGTTTTCAGTGGACCCAACATCTTTATTTTTATGTGGTGCTGAAGATCGAACTTAGAGCCCCGCGCAAGCCAGGCGAGCATGTTACCGCTTGAGCCACATCCCCAGCCCTATTTGTATTCTTGATAGTTGCCATTCTGACTGGAGTGAGATGTAACTTCAAGTCTGGTTTTAATTTGCATTTCTCTAGTTGCTAGAGATGCTGAATACATTTTCATATATTTGTTGACCATTTGTATTTCTTCTCTGAAGTGCCTGTTCAGTTTCTTTGCCCAATTATCAACTGGACTATTTATTTATTTTTGTGTGTAGTTTTTTGAGTTCTTTGTATGTTCTGGAGATCAATTCTCTATTTGAGGTGCAGGTGGCAAAGATTTTCTCCCATTCTGTAGGCTCTCACATTCTTAATCACATTCTTGATTGTTTCTTTTGCTGTGAGAAAGCTTTTTAATTTGACACTTTCCCAATTATTGATTCTTGATTTTACTTTTTGCACTTTAGGAGCCTTGTTGAGGAATTTGGTTCCTAAGCCAACATGATGGAGATTTGGGCCTACTTTTTCTTCTAGTAGGTGAAGAGTCTCTTGGCTAATGCCTAGGTTCTTGATCCACTTTGAGTTGAGTTTTGTGCAGGGTGAGAGAGAGAGGTTCATTTTCATTGTACTATATGTGGATTTCCAGTTTTCCCAACACCATTTGTTGAAGAGGCGATTTTTTTTCCCCCAATGTTTATGGTGCCTTTTTCTAGTATGAGATAATTGTATTTATGTGGGTTTGTCTCTGTGTCTTCTGTTCTGTTCCATTGGTCTTCACGTCTGTTTTTGTGCCAGTATCATAGGGTGGCTTCTTGATGTTTGTGTTCTTTTGATGTGAAAGTTTGCTGATGCCATGCCTGTGTAGAAAAAGATAGACTGTTTTGGTTAAGACACATTCTGCTAAGAAAATTAGCAGATTACATGTATGGATATTTAATTATCAAAGAGTCAGAATATGTTAAAATTGTGATGTTGAAATTCATGCAGTTCTTATTGTTGGAGGTATCAGAAGGCACTATGTGAACATCAGTTATTATTGTGTTTTTGAGTTTTTGTGTACTCAACAAATAATAACAAAATGCCTATTTGTGCCAGGCATGGAAGGACAGAATCAGCCCCTGTTCTCATGGAGCTAATGGGGAGACCCACCTTAATCAGGATGCCATGTGAGATAACAGCTGGATGTGATGTCCTGAAGGTGAGGTGTGAAGGCAGTGTGGTGCATTACCATGGGATTGACTCACTGAGTGAGAGGTTGGGGGCTTTGTGAGCACAACTGTGGAGGAACATGGGGATTACTTGAGGGAAGAATTAGGGAAGAAAATTCCAGGTGATTGAGTGAGCTGGTTGGTGCGATGTGTGGAGATGGTTGGGTCCATTCTGGCTGTGTACAGCTTTTGGGAAAGAGTGTCTGAAGACCTGACTATGGTCTTTTACTCTGCCCCTTAAGTGCCTTGTGACTGAGCAGGTTATCTGATCTTTCTGAGCTTGCTTACTTACTAGCTATTTTTATTTAGAGATACTCACATGAAAACACGCAGGAATCTAGGGCTTTTGATTGGTTGTTTTCTTATAATTCCGAAACAGTTATTTCTTTGTGAGTTTCTAGGATTGGCTACTTAGAAATGCAGCACTGGCAAACAATATTTTTCTGAACATTTTCCCTAGTCATTGATGTCAGGATTCACTTCATTACATCTTAAATTAATCCAGAAGCTTATTGGGCAGAAGTGGGGCTGGTGTGGCTGTATCTGACTGAGGCAGCTCAGACTGCTGGTGTGAGGTTCTCAGAAGAGCTGGAAAGTCTTCTTGGAGGAGGTGGAATTTGATCTGGTAACATTGACAGTTGGAGGAGAAATTCCAGGAGGAAACGGAGCAAAGGAAATGCCAGGAAAGGGCTTGGGCCAGCTAGAGTGCAAAGAGCTTGATGGAAGGATAGGCCTGGAAGAACAGGTAGGCCCAGGTGCAGGCCTGTGAAGGCCGCCTGAGGAACTGCTCATCATCTGCTCAGGGAGAGCTCTCAGAACTTTTTTTACTTTTTTTTTTTTAATCCACTGATGGGATAAAGCTGATTCTCCTTCAAGGTGCTGCTTGGGCCACCAGCTTGCCTCTTAAGCTTCCTCCATTCCACACACACACAACTTGGCCCCACACACAGCATGCTAAGTTTTTTAGTGTCTGATTGTGTCAGGGTCTCCTACTTCTTCGTGGTTGCAGGCCTTGCACACTGCTGTTGCTTAATGTGGAAGGTAGCCTTCCGTCAGAACACAGATACTAAGCTCACACGTGCTCTTGATAATGCTCCTTGGCTTTACTTCTTTCCAGAATGGATTGGGCACCTTTCCTTTTTCACGAAAGCACTCTGGGTTTCCTGGTCATAACATATTTTAGTTCCTTTTGGAGTTGCTTGCTTCTGTTTCTTCCTCAGTTAGGCATTCATTTTGAGAGGTCAGACACTGAAGTACCTGGGCGTAGTAAGTGCATATTGGCTGAGTGAGTGAATGAGTGAACAGGAAGGACTAGAGTCTGGAGAAAGTCACCCCTGGCAAGAGTTCTGTGTGGTGTCAGGCTGAAGAAAGAGCATTGTGACTGAGTTGTGTATGTGTTTGTTCCTCTCTCAAACACACAATTTGTAAGTGATTGAATGTGGGCCTTGTGGGATGATGACTCCTAGATTTTAAACTCCAAGAACTGGGAGTTTGGTGAGGCCAAACGTGAATTAGGGAACACAGGAGAGATATTTTGGACAGACTATATGAAAAAGTATCTTGTTCTGTTTTAGATGTGAATGGGTAGCTTCAGAAAATGTATGTACAACATGACATTGGAAATGTGGGTCAAGGACTAGGGAAGCATTTGTATTAACCTGTCTCCTTTTTCTCCTTGATATTCTCAGAGGGCAAGGGAACCCTGGTGCTAAGGTCTGTGAGATTGGCCCCCTGGGCAAGGGAAGAGTGGAAAAGGGCAGTGGGTCCATTTGGAGGGGCAGACAAATGTGCCAGCATGCCCTGGTGGGAGTAAACTTCATGAAAGCAGTGACTTTGTTTTGCTGGCTCATGATTGGGTCACTGTGTCCATAACAAAGTCTTGTGTTTGAATGAGTGAATCAGTCATTCATTTCAAAAGCATTAGAAGAACTCTTTGGAGTGAGTGAGATGGCCATGGGAGAAGAGAAGGGGCTTAGGGGCAGATATGTGGTGGATTCTTAGATTCAGGTGTGACCACAGGGTGAGGATAAGTAGAGGCTGAGAAAGAATGGGCAGAGTGGTAAGCAAACAAGAATATACAGCAGGATGCAGAGTGTGGGGATGGGGCATTAATTGTAATGCTGCCAAGAGATAAAGTAGACAGAAGACTAAGGAAAAGGAATTGGTTTTGTCAGTTTGACAGTGAGTTGAGAGAATAAAGGCATAGAGATAGGATAGGTGATTCTTTCAGAAATTTTGATGATATATGCAGATCACTGGTGGAAATGATTGATCAAGTTGAAGTTAAGAAACAAAATCACGGGGGCCTGGTGGGCTGTGTGTGTATAAGTTACCTATTGGTGCTGTAACAAATGACCATAAACGTAAGTAAGTGTCTTAAAATTGTTCACCTTAAAAATAGTACAGCTTTATTATTTCAGAAGGGTGTGGCTAAGGCTGCAGCCTCAGGGCTTCATGGGCTTCAGCTTGGGGTACCCTTGCCTCCGAAAGCTGCTGTCATGGGAAAGCTCAGCTGGGGAGGGATTCACTGCTTTGTGGGCTATTGGACTGAGGCCTTGGCTTCTCTGGCTGCAGGCCAGAGGTCACCCTCAGTTCCTGTGGGCCTCTCCCACATGGCTGCTTGCTCATCAGAGCCATTGAGGGAGAGTCAGCTAGCAAGATAGAAGTCATGTTCTGTGCTGTCCAGTCATAGAAGTGACAGCCCCATATTGCTGTAGCTCTTGTGAGCTGGTGAGAAGCAAGTCACCAGACCCAGCCACCCTCAAGGGGCAGAGGACTGCACAGAGGCAATATCCTCACAAGGTGGGGATCGTGATAGGTACATCATGAAGTTTGTCCACCACAATAGGAAGGGACGATGGGACCAGGAGACATTAGGGCAGTTCTTCAGATGGAGGTCCTATGGGATGCAGATGGAAGGATTTAGAGTTCTCATCTCATGAGGGATGATTTGGAAGTGAAGTTTTAGGGAAAAGTTAAACTGTGTCATGTGGTTGACCCTTCACTGGCAGCCTTCTGCCCTCTACCTTCATCCCCAAACAAGGGCACAGTTGCCTTTTGTGACTTCCCTCCTTTAGACAAATTAACATAGTATCTTATAACTGCCATTAATAAACCCATCTATTTTGTTAAAGTAGAATTAGTCACCAGAAGGTTCCTGGCCTTTCAAAGTGTCTGCCCTGCTTTTGTTGAAGATGAAATGAGGTGATCCATATGGAAGTATTTTTTGTAAAGTGACATGCAAATAAAGGATATTAAACTGTACTCTCCCTATATATGACAGGTAGTTTACGTAAAATTTAACTTACATTTTCCTTGTTAACTTGGGTTCATTGTGTTGTATGTTAAGTTACTGAATTTGGCTTTACTTAATACTGTGATATTTTTGGGGCCTTTTGAGTGGAGTATTTGCTTTTATGACAAACAGTCCCAGACTGCTAGCACCTTTCAAGTCCTTGTGTCCTTTTTTTTTTTTTTTTAAATATATATTTTAATTGTAGGTGGACACAATACCTTTATTTATCTTTATGAGGTGCTGAAGATCGAACCCAGGGCCTCTCACATGTGAGAGGAACACTCTACCACTGAGCCACAACCCCAGCCCTCCTTGTGTCCTTTTTAATGTTTAAATAGAAAGTCTCTCCTTGCTGTCCCTTGTCATTCTTTTGTGTTTGCCTATGTGCCAATTGTTAGCTATCTTCCTCTTCTGATTTCTTTCCTCGGATCTCCGGGCTTGGCAGCCTGATAATTAAGCCTGTTAGAATTGTGAGCAGTTTAGTAGTAACCAAACAGGAATGTGGGTTGGAGCTCTTATTCTCAGTACAGTGGGTGAGCTGATGTGCGTGGACTTTGTGACAACCTCTTCTGGCCTTTGGAATATGTCTTGGCTTCCTTCCTGGTCCTGGCTGTGCAGACTGAGCGAGACTCCCACATAGCTGTATTCCGTTCAGGGGGAGCACGGCTGCCATCTTCTTGGCATAGACCCATTGCTCTGCTGTGAGGAACAGTGTCAGTTCTCTCCTTTGATGAGATTCTGATGTTGTGGGCAGAAGTGGTAGGTGATGGTTGGTCTGGTGCATGGAACAGAAACTATTTGGGAAGCACAGAAATCTTGAGACAAGATCATCAGCTGAGCCTGTACAGCAGGCTCTGTTCCCAAGCCCCTTGCCTTTAGGGCGCCCACTGCCCAGCTTAGCTTACTGCGTGCTGCACTCTTTTCCTCCATGTGTTCATTGCTTTGGCTTTCTGTCAGAGCTGCCTGTTTCTTTACTCTGCCCTAAATTTTGGATGCTTTCTTTGTGGAGGAGCATTCCTGTCTCTGAGGGAGTGAGCTGTGTTCTTGTAGAAACAGTCCCTGATGGTGTGGGGAGCCAGATCTGGAGACCTGTTCCTTCCTGGCTTGCTGCCCTGGCCAAGTGCCCCAGCTGTGCCTTGGCATCCCCCTTTCTGGAATAGGCTTAATGTCTGTTTCTACCTTGTAGGATGAAAATTAGATTTTATATTAGAAAATGCTTTATGTGTATATAATTTAGATAGAGGTCTAATTTGTTGGGTTGATTCTGCTGATATTTGATTATTCTCTATTTCTGAGGTATTAAAAATATTGTTGTTATTAGTACTAGTAACGATAGTACTATATTGCTAAAACAATATAATTTAAAATCTTGAATAGTTTTTTTTCAATAGTTTTTTTTTCCTGAATATGTTCTGTTGGAATATGTGTATTTGTATAAATGGGGACATTTATTAAGTGCTCTTTTATTATTTTCAGACTGTTGAGTATACTGGCTTCCTGACCAAATTAAATTTATGAGAATTCTAATGAGATTGTTATTCATATCTGGAAAGATTTTTTAAAAAAAATTCTGAAATAACTTTAAATACACTTTACATGAACATCTGGTAGTAGTGAATCAATTGATTTGATTTCTCAGACAGTAAATCAGGCTGCTGTATTCTAGAACTAGTTCCTATGAGCTTAAACCAGCAGCTGCTCTGTGGTCTGTTCTAGTTACTTGTTTGCTTTTGGACTTGAATCTAGGTGTGGAACTCAGTTTAAAAGCCCGAAATGGCCCCAGTTTCTTAGAGGTTCCCATTTCACTATTTAATTTTGCCCACCCCAGGAGGAGGTAGCATACCTACTGGACCTGGACCTTATCCTTTTAATGTATGTGTCTTGCCTTCATTTTGACTTTATCCCACAGGAGTGTTGTGAGGTTATTATGGTATGGCAGCACTTTTGGAAAGACAATGAGCACAAAATATTTTTATATTGTACTATGTATATATATTCCCATTGACCTTTTGTGATTCAGGAAAAGGATAAAGCTGCTTAGGGGTACTTGTTGGTTATTCTGTCTCAGATGTTATTAACCCAGTTTTATGGAGTATCCCCAAAGCATGTCTTTTGACAGATCTTGTACTGTTGTATTTAGCAGGTGTGTGCGCAATCAAGAAGTTTTATATTAGTCATTAGTGTCTTGAACACTATTGCATATCCCCCATTTCAGTTTCCTTAACTGGGTCTAAAATAGCTTTGGTCCTATTCCCTTATTTCCTGAATAAAGGGATCTTGTTGTTCTTCTTTAAAGGAAAAAAAAAGTTATAGCATGACTAAACCAAGACTCCTTGGCTTCTATCTTGCTGTCAGTCATTTGCTCCTGTCTCTGTGGCAGGAACACTTAGGCTCAGCACCTCAGAACTGTTGTCCAGGGTACCAGAGCTAGGAGGCAACTCGGGTAGTGTTAGTATAGGGAGAGCAGTGCCTAACGAAAAAAGGAGACCTTTGGTAAAGCCCAAGGCTGGGATGGGGTTACTGTTTCATAAATTCAACAAACATTTGAGCTCCTGTTATATGCCAGATGTTGAATTAAGTACTGGAGACACTGGGATGAACAAGCCAGACATCCCTTCAGGATGCCCTTGGTACAGTCTGATTTTGAGTTTGTTAGAAAAAGATTTATCATAGATCAAAAACTAGATGCTGAATGGCCTTGGGAGTTAAGGTGGAGTTGTAGGTTGGCACTCAACATTTCTGGAAGGAGTGACTTTTCTGTAAGTAAAAGGCAGTTTACAGATGGCAGTGGGTAGAGACTGCTAGCTGGTCCCCAAACCTACTTCCTCTTCCTAGGCATTTCCGAGCATCCCTTGCATTAGTGTGGCTTTGTGGCCCAATTCTCTTCAGTGGAGTGAGAGCAGAGAAGTGTGCCACTTCCAGGCCTATTTCCAGAGTCTTTGTGCACAGGTTTGTGCCTTTTTCTCATCTGGCTCAGTGCAGAGGAGTCCATGAACCTAGGAAATCCCCTAGCAACTCAGATGCCAGAGCCACTGCTTAGAGGAGAGCTGTCTGCTGATTGGGGACATCTGTTTTGGACTTCACACAGGCTAGAAGTAAATATTTATGGTATTTGCACCATCATACAGTTTGTTCTAGAGTTAGGCTGCCTGAGTAATGTAGACACCACCCCTAGAATGCTGCCTAAGGCTGGTGAGTTTACTAAAGGGATGAAGGATTTCATATTCTGCCTTGATTATTTGTATGTAATGCTATGTGCAGTGACTGTGCACTTCATGAATCAATCTAAGTCAGGATAGAGTGACAAAAAATGTTTAATGCATCACTTGTAATTGGTACAGTGGTTTATTGCACTCAGTATGGCCTCTCTCTGTCTTTGATTTAATAAGCTATGTGGATTCTTAGTTAGCTTTAAAGGTACTCTGTGGAGACTTAAACATCCTCAGTCCTTATTTCAAAGAACTGTAAATACAGTTTTCATCATGATACTTCTTCTATTCCAAAGACTGTTATCACTTCTAGCATTTTGTTTTAGTAATTCATCGTCCAAAAACTATGTACATATGTAATGAAAGTGCCTGAATGTAACATCCTGACCTGAAGAGAGACAAAATGAGTAAAACATAGCCCCTGCCTTCAAAGATTTTGTCCTTAGCATATTAATAGTTACTTCATTTCCACACTGCCACCATCTGCCCCTCATTTTAGCCTTTAATGTGCCATGCATTATTTTTTCATTATTCCATTTTCATTGTTGTCTCCTCCACTAGATAGTGTACTTTCTGAAAGCTGGAAATATAGTTTTTGAAAGCTGGAAATATAGTTTTTAGTGTTCTGCATCTCCCCTTGGGTACTTCTAGCAGATACTGGGTGCTATACTTAATTGAGGTAACTATTTCTATGGTATTTCTTAATTTATCTTGCTTGGATATTTTGGTGTAGTTTTGTATTACAGTCTGTATTAGCAGACAAAAGTACTTTTTAACCTATTGAAAATTCATAGAATTATGCAGTTAAGGAATGTCAGGACTGGAAGGATCTTTTTTTAGACCATTTATCTAATTCCTGATTTTTTAGGTTGATCATCTGGTTCCTGATACTCAAGGTGTGTCCATGAATCACGGCATCGGCATCACCTGGGGCTTTTTAGAGACAGACTCTCAGGCCCCACACAGACCTGTGAATCAGAACCCGCATTTAAACAGGATCCTCAGATGACCTGCATGCACATAAAGTTGGAGAAGCCCTGCTCAAGTCAACCTCCCATTTGACTCTTGAGAAAACCAGGAAAGTCATAGTTGCCCAGAGCCACACAACCGTTTATTTCACAACTTGGGATCACTTGGGAACTATTAATGCTGGGGTCCACTCCCCAGACATTCTGCCCTAACTGGTCAGGATTGCAGTCTGGGCATCAGAATTAAAAAAAAAAAAAAAAAAAAAAATCTCCCTAGATGACTGGCTGAGGCTGAGAATTGTTGATTTGTTTCATGATGAAATTCAGGTTTCTTGATCTTCTAATCAAGCATTTCCTTTACCCCACCATGGATGTACATTTAGGAACAACAATAAAAGTTCCACTGAGTTTTCATAGTAGCACATCACTCTTCTGTTTCCTTTGTAACATTTATCCCTATTAGAAAGTATCCCACTTACTGTGTGCCTTGCTCCTCTGACATGCATCTATGGTGGGCAGGCCCCTTGCTTGTCTTGTTGACTGCTGGATCCCAGTTCCCAGAACAGTGTCTGGCATGTGGCAGGTTCTCCTTTCATAATTTTCGACCAAATGGAAGGAATTACAATAAGGAGGGAAACACAGGCTGCTCTAGAGACACTCAGAGGGCTGCCTAGCCTTGCCACTAGAGGCTTTCTGATGGAATAATGCATGGGTCAGTGCAAAACTTGGCCAAGTAGAGCCCAGGACTTCCACAGATGAGGGAGGATGCAAGCCCACATCTCTCTGACTTGAAAGCTTGTGCCTTTCCAGTCTGCCCTGTTGTCCTGAGAGGCTGGTTTGCCTGGACTTCTCCACAGTGAACTGGGGAACTGGGATGGACCACTTCAGCTCTACAGATACTTGGGGCTGCCTCCTCCCTCTGTGGCTGAGTTACCACAGTATTACAGACAGGCATCTAGTGACAGCGATGCTCAGTTTGTGGTCCTGTGCAAGACCCTCACTCACTGCTCAGCACAGGAGATCTTCTTCAAAAGCAGCCATTCCCTTTTCACTTTTCTTGTGCTTTGGCTAATGTGTTGTAAGAGCCTGGATGTTTTGAGGTTAGGATGACTTACTAGATTTCACTCTAAACTTATGTGAGTTGCTTTCCTAGTTAAATTAACTGTTAAACTTTATTATACCACTGTTATAAGAAAGCATGCTTGATTTTGTCCACGATATTTTTGTTATAGATACTATTTTCATGCTTACTTTTTCCTGTTTGTTATTTGGAACATTTTACCACTGATTTACTTGTCATCAGACTTTGAATTTGGGTATGAAAATCCTTTTTTTATGAAGCTGTTCATTAGCGTGTCTCACTGAGCATAAATTTTGACTGGGACCATGGTTAAGATATCTTGAAAAATGCTTCATCTTTCGCGTCTGCTTTTGGTAATAGGATATCAGAAAATATCTTCTTGAACATAAGATTTTTTTTAAACACCATAAAACTTTTGTTTTTGGTACTGGGGATCGAACCCAGGGGCACTTAGCTACTGAGCTATAATTCTAGCCCTTTTTAATTTTTATTTTGAGACAGGGTCTTGCTAAGTTGTTGAGGCTGGTCTCAAACTTGCAACCCTCCTGCCTCATCCTCTGGAGTGAGTCACTGGGATTACAGGGATTGCACACACTTGGCCTAGCACCATAAACTAAAAGTTTCAGTTTAGAATCTGTATGAGTATGAGAATGTTGCCTTTGTGTTGCAGTGGGCTTTGGAGACTGTAGATGTCGGAGGAAGGCAAGTTCTGCTGATGTCACATCAGCCTCTTTGCATGCTGTCATCCCATTCTCTGAGGGTAGTCCATAGTTCAGAAGGAGGATCCTTGGATCCAGACGCTTTCCCAGGTATCATGGGCTGAACTCAGAGGTGCTTTACCACCGAACCACATCCCCAGCCCTTTTAAAAAATATTTTATTTAGTGACGGGGTCTCACTGAGTTGCTTAGGGCCTTGATAAGTTGCTGAGGCTGGCTTTGAACTCCCAATCCTCCTGCCTCTGTCTCCCAAGCCACTGGGTTTACAAGCGTGCACAGTGTGCTCAGCCCCAGGTTGTTACTTCACATATTACTATAGGTAGCCACTGCTGATGAACTCAAAGAGAGACAGTTAAAAGCCTAAGAACAAGAATTTTTCCAGAAACAGAAAAGAATTAAGTAGTTGATGGTTATCCTGATAGCTTGAAGGCATTTTATTGAGAAGGATTTATTATATGGACCCTGAAAATAATTTGACTTCTGAAGCACTTGACTATGGATGTAAGGGAGAGGAAAATTAAAAATTCATGGAAGTCAAGTTTAGTCAGGTTTTAACATTCTTTTTGGCATAAAAAATTCAGGCTATCCTCACTTTGTTCTTAGAAAATGTAGATTGTTGAAGAGTGTCCTTATTAACATAGTAACAATTGCTTATTTTATTTGTTAGGTCTTTTTGAATTTAAAGTACTTTGGAATGTATTATTCCATTTACTTCCCCTTCCTGCCCTGTAAGACAAGAGTGGTCTCTTGTCTTTTTTTTTTTTTGATGAGGAAATACAGAGAGACGTTCAGTTACTTTCCCAAGGACAGCTAGCAAGTGATAGAACTGAGCTCTTCATAGTTGAAATAAAAAATGTTAAGGGTGGTTGCTGAACTTGTAAACAATCTTTGGTTTTCTAAGTATACAAATGGATAGTTTATAATGTAGGATGCATAATCTAAAATTTTACATAATACCACAACCAAACAAAAAAGTTATTAGGACTGAAAATAATTGGCTGGCAAGAGCCAAAGAAAAAAATTTTAAGTTACCCTTGTGTAGATTTTAATATGAAAACTCTATAGTTTTATCTGACTGAAGCAGCCTGAGAGCAAAGACTCTGTCTTCCGACTTCCTCCTGATTGTTCCAGCCTCTATACTGCTGGTTGGCACTGAGATTCTTTTGTATGAGTTGGGTGTTGGGCATATTGCTGGGAGATGGTTAATAATGTTGATATTGATTGACTGCAAAATGAATATAACATTGGTTCTTAGTAAAAATTTACTCTATGTACTGCACATATGTGTCCCATTTAAAAAAGTAACAAAAATAATGAATGTTCACTAGCAGGGTTCTTTTTTTCACACACAAATCTTAAGTAGTTGTTTGTAGTGTTGGGGATTCATGCATGCTAGGCAAGCGCTTTGCCACTGAGCTGCATCCCCAGCCCTTATTGTTTTACTTCGAGACAGGACCTTACCAAGTTGTCCAGGCTGGTTTTGAGCTTAAGATCCTCCTGCTTCAGCCTCCTGAGTTGCTGGGATTACAGGCATGTGTCACTGCACCTGACTGTATCTTAAGTTTTGCAACCATCATATGCCTGCAGTGAAAAGAACTTTTTCCTGAAATTTGTGAATAAATTGTTGATAATTTTGTCATTCTCAAATACTTTGTTATGTATTTTTTAAAAACAAGAACATTACTATAATATATTAATCACAATTGGGAAATTAATATTGAGACATCTCTACCCTCTAATCCTCAAATCCTATTTCAGTTTTGCCTGTTGACCCAGCAGTGATCTTTGTTTTAAAAAAAAAAAATGTGTAATCCGAACCTTGGGATACATTCTGTTGTCTCTTCAGTCTTATTTAATACAGAACAGTTCTCAGTCCTTTTTGACGTTCTTGACCTTGACCCTGACCCTATTGAAGATTGCAGGCCAGTCATTTTGTGGAATGTTCTTCATTTTGGATTTGTCTGATGTTTCCTCATGATTAGATTCAGGTTTTGCATCTTTGTCAGGAATATCACAGAAGAGCCAGAATATATCTTTTTCAAAGATTAGTTTTACATTTTATTTTCTGTTTCCTTAGAGCGTTTCCCAAAGTGTATTCTGCGGAACTAGCACCTACTGTGTTCTCAACACCGTGCCTCCTATAGAAGGTAGGATTTGAAAAAGCTTTTGACTTAACAGGAAGGGGTGGGCTTGGCAGTGAGAGTGACTCCTCTGTCAGTGCAGTGAATCAGTTTTTGACCAGGACTTAGAAGGCCTGGATTCTGCTTTTTAACTGCTGTGTGATCTTAGATGAGTTACTTAATCCTTCTGGGGTCGCAGAAAGAACTATCTCCTCATAAAGTTACTGAGGATTCACAAAGCAATGGATTCAGTCACACAGGAAAGCCAAAGCACTCTGCAGATGTTGGATATTAATAGAACAGTTGTGTAATACTAGAGTCCTATACCAAATAGTATAGAGTAGGAATAGTGTGGCAATGTGGGAGAAGCCACAGGTCATGTTTGATCCCAGTTGAGCCACTTGTATCTGTGGATCCTGGACAATGAATCTCAACCTCAGATTCCTCATCTGTAAAGTGGGAGTAATGAAGCTTTTCTATTTTATCAGAGGATTAACTGAGAAAGTCTAATGTAAAGTACTTTCTGGGTGCTTCATGTATTAGAGTCCCACAAATGCTTACCTCCAGTCAGTAATAGAAAATAGATTTACTTGATCACATGTAACTGAAGTTGGAATTGTGTGGAATAAAGCAGGATAGGGTACTCTCAAACCCAAATTGAAGTCATGGATTGAAGGGCTTCTGTGCCTGTACTTTACCTGCCCCATTCACATATTTTTAGATTGAAAATGTAAATGCAGAATAGAAGTTTATCAAACCTGAGTTATGAGTCCACCCAAACCTGGACTAGGGATTTAGTAACATGATTGACAGGATAAAGGTAAATCTGGGCCATCTAAAAATAGGAAGGAGGAGAAAGGTTATTAAAGAGCAAAACTAGTTAATGTTTTTTACTTAAAAAAATTATTTTTTTTACCCCTTTAAAAATCTTTTCTGTAATTATAATTGGGCTTAATAGATTGTGGAGACTTGCATTGGAAAAGAATAATGCAAAATCTGATCAATGCTTGGCACATAGTCAGTGCTTAATTAATATTTATTTTGGATGAACAGTGCTTTGAAGGTCTGAGGTTAGTCAGAACAATGCTGGCTGCTGTGAGCACTGTGCTGACTTGGATGTAACAATATGTGCTTATGTTTTCCTGAATCAGTTCCTCTCCTACTCATTAAATCTCAGCACATAATAATTAGAGCTAAACAGAAAATTGTAGAGCTTCCTTTTAATTTTACCACTCCAAGTTGTTGATCAAATATATTCCCAATAAGATTTAGCAATTGGATACACTGTTATATCAACTTATTTTGAACAGTTTGGTCTAGAGGTTGAGAGATTAATCATAATCAACTTGATTGAATAACAGTCTTCATCGTTGTAGAACTCATTATTTAATTTTTATTAATTATAAATCAAAACGATGTATAATTTCTGGTTTAGAGTTAATATAGTTTCAGTTTACCTTGCAGAAGGCACAGCCTGTCCCAAGGAACATGTCAAATACATTTCTTTGGATTTAAATAAAGGATTTGGCAATCTGAATCAGAATTTTTGGAAACAAAACTGAAAGCAAAGTGTTCTACTTTTTTCTTGTTAACTAAGTGAATGAGCATTTTTATACATTTTAGAAAGATTTAGTTAAATTATAGTATGCCTCTAAAATTATCATTTGGAAAATATTTGAAGGTTGACTAGAAAGGATGGTTCATTCTCTAGAATTATAGCTGTCAGCCAGATAAATCATCTGTCAATTTTAAGAGCTTCACTAGTTATGTTTTTATTGTGAAGTAGGTTAGAAAATTATTTTGTAGAGTCATATATCATACGTGCATATTTTGTTAGATAACAATAGTGAAATGTTTCACTGACATTTGGTTGACACTCCCACCTTGCAGGGTTAGGGTTTGACTGTTTGGATTGAAGACTGAGATGCAGTTGAAACCAGCATATATCTTAATTTTATTAAGATACTGTTATGAGGATTTAAAAACTGGCATGTTATTAATCATTTATAGCTAGTCTAAAAACATTACATAGTAGCTTTTAATTAAAAATACATTTTCATGCAGCATTGCCATGTGAACAGTTCCTTGCCAGTGTAAAAGCAGTTTTTCTTTATTACACTTTAACCAGAAACACCAAAAGACATGAGTTTTAACATTTTTGCCTTTTTGAGTTCTTAATACTTTCTTTTCCCCAGTAGTGAAATCACCATATTCATAATGCATAGGTGGGAAAATTTACCTAACATTGTGTTTCTTAAAAACATCCAGTTTACATTAGCATGAGCCTAAGTCCTGGAAATGATACAGTTTAGAAGCTGATTAAGGGGAATCTGATGGCTGGTCATGGTCTTATTCATTTTTAGACCCTGGCTGCACATCCCGTGAGTGCTGGATGAGGAAGCCTGGTTGAGATGGCACTTACAGAGCTGCTCTGCTTTTTCTTCTTTAAAAGCCTCTGGGCTGAATCACCACAGCCTAATTTGGTATCATAGTGGAGGACTGAAGCTTTTCCTGTAATAGCCAGTTGTGGTGTCAAGAACACACACACACACACACACACACACACACACACACACACACAGTATTTACCATGGGTAGCTAGGTTCCTTATAGAGGCTAAAAGGACAGAAAATAGAAAACATACCAGGTTGTGACCACAAACTCTGAGCCAGAAGCTAAGGTACATTCCTCTGCTCTGAACATCACTGTTTTTCAGAACTCTTTAATTGCTAGCTTTCTCAGAGACAAGACTGTTCATATGTAGTGCAGTGTACGCCCATCTGTCAAGCACCTAGCACAGTGCTATTTTCAGAAAAGGTACCCTGTAAATATTGACTGTTTGAATTGAGTGTAGATTTTAGAATTTTATCTCTATTCCCCAAACCGTATACATCGTCATGGTGGTTTTTAAGAAATGAGAATAAAACCACTTTAGGGGCTGAGAGAAGGGAGGTGAAGGCTCCTGTGATTTGGTCTTCTGTGCTTTAAAGTTTTATGGCCCATGGTACCTCCCTCTGGAGGACGAAGTGCAGGGAGCATGCATAAGCACATAAAATTACAAAGGTTTTATAGTGTGTAATTAATACAGAACTTTCTATGAACTTTCTCCTAGTTAACAGTTTCCTTTTGATATCTAAGTAAGACTTTATGAAAGTTTAATCTTATTTTGCTATTAAATTAAAACTTTAGATTCTTAAAAGCAATCCATTTTTAAGTTTTTTGAGTTTTTATCCTGTTATAGAAATACATGATGGCATTATAATTCAATTGGTTATGTAGTTTATGGACCAAAAAAGATTTAGTATGATAAAACTCTCTTAAGTTCATCCCTATAAAATATTCTATATGATGTAGTAAATTTTTTTAGACTATTTCTATGTCCAATATTTTTCTTTTAAGATCTTTTCCATGAAAAGAAATGTGTTAATCAGATGAGAAATGTTTGGAGAGAGTTTTCTGAGCTTAAATATTTTAAAATTCTTTTATGTTTTTGCACGTTCAAAAATAGGCTGTGCTAAACAAAATCACTGTGAATAACTAGAAAAATATTGTATTTTACTTCTAACATCATTAACTAATGCCTATATACCTATGTAAGGCTGCTGAATTCTTAAGATGTTATTGAACGATAGTAAATTTTAGAGAGATTTGTGCCTAAAGCAGAATTAGAAGATCTCTAATTCTCTAATGATTTGGGAAAACTGAAAATATTAAGTAACTTACCCAAGGTCACACAATTGGAAAATAGCAGAACTGGGCCAGAATCTTGGTCTCTTTAAGTCTGAATTTAGTGTTTCTGTTTTGTACCTTATTAATATAAAAAAAAGTTGATACAACTGTCTTACTGGAGCAAATTTAGTCCTTAATGTTACAGTGTGCTATTCCTTGATACCTAGTTATTCATTACACCCTATGGTTATATTTTGGGGGAATTTATTTAGCCCTGAGAAAAATTGGAGTGGGTAATTTGAAACGTTGACCTAAGTGTGCCACAACTGCTAAGGAGTTTTGAACCAGGCAAAGGGACTATGTTATAGGATTCAAATAATAAATGATATGTAAATAAATGGCTGAAATAAATGTTATATATATATTTTAGAAGGCATCTTGTAGACTGATTATAGGTTGTCCGACTTAACATCTAGTCTAAAAGTAATTAATTTTTAAAAATTCATTTCAAAGAGTTATATTTTGATGAAATATATTCTGTAGATATGTGCATGTATATCAAGTTAATCAAAGTGAGATTTTTCGATTCAAGATAGAAAGGTTAGCTGCAGATTTAACTTCCTGGTATTTATAAGATTTGTGACTTGGTTTTGAAAGAATGAATCACATTTGTATTCAAAGGGACGAAGTGGTATTAGTTAATAAAATACTCATGTATTATTATAATTTTTCTTACCTAAAAATTTTTAAGCTTTTTCAAGTGGTTAATAAAAGATTTTTGGGTTTTGCCAGGTTAAATCATTTTGTAATTATGATGTGCTTCATGGAAACATGGGGGGAAAAAAACCATTAAAAGTAACATTCTATTTATGGCAGCTGCTGGGATATTCCTTGTTCCCTTGCTTGTGATGGAGCAAAGCTCCATCCTGTTTTAGAACCTTGTGGCCAGCTACCTGCTGCCATCCATCTGATCAAGTTGTAGATGAGTGTTGCTAAGAGGCATAGTGGCCCTCTGTTGCTCTTGGTCTTAATAGTGACCAAGCTGAGCTGCTGTTTCTGACCTTGCCAGTTTACTTAATGGGAGGCTTTTCTCTTATTTTGTCTGAATTTATTGTTTTCTTCTTTATAGATGATCATGGGAACAGCAATAGTAGTCATGTAAAAATCTTTTTACCGAAAAAGCTGCTTGAATGTCTGCCGAAATGTTCAAGTTTACCAAAAGAGAGGCACCGTTGGAACACTAATGAGGTAGATAAATTTCTATTTTTAAGGATATAATTACTTTAAGGACAAATTTTTAGGTTGTTTTGCTTAGCACTACTTTATATTATGTTAAATTTGAAATATGGAACTAGGAAGTTATCAATGAGAAGAATATTTAATCTGGATTTGACAGAAACCAACTTGTGTCTTGAGCTCTCTTTGATCTGCTTGGCTTGTATTGAAACATGTAAAATGTGCACGCTGACTTAACTAAGGTAGCATGAATTTCTGTGTTTGTATTTTCTTGCCTTTTGGTGCCTTGCTTTTGGTGGTTAACCCTGCCCACGTTTCAGTTAAACATTAGTACTGGGTTGTCATAAACTAATAAATATGCAGTGTTAATGTTTCACAGAAAATACAGCATTTTGACAATGTGAAGTTTCGCTAAAATTAGGAAGGAGCAAAGGAGCTTTAGTATTCTCTGATTAAGAAAGTTTGCTTGGAGCATTAAGACTTTACCTCAACGATGGGCATTTCTATTGAGAATGGAGGCTGTGTGCAGTAGCATCCAAATGGAGGGCAGATTGATGAAAGTTTATTTTCTTGGGCAAAGTGTCTTGCTTGTGGTAAATTTTAATCTGTGAGTTGTAGTATTAGGAGTGCATTGCTTTGTCATCTTTTTAAACTTTGAAATCTGAATACTTTTGTTTAGGGTTATAGCCATTAGTGTGGTGACAAGAATTGGGTATGTGTCCATTTTCAGTGTAGCATAATATTCATTTAGTGTGGTGATAGGGAATCATTTTGTGAATTATATTCCTGTAGTTCTGATGGCTGAGGTTACTGTTTTGCTGAGTGACAATATGAATGTTCTAAATTCATTGGTCTGAATACGTTGGTGTTGCTGGCTCAACATTTACTTCAAGTTAGGTTAAAGTTAGTGTATTGGCCTTGATTGGCACTCAGGTTTGTCAGGGCCCAAGAAGAAAACAGTGCTGTCTGATGAGCCTTGATTTTTGAAAGTTCTTGACTCAGTACTTTTGTTTCAAGTTGTGGGAGGTTCCAGGCATGAAAGTGCCTTTCCTTATCATAAGTTACAGATTTAAATACTTTCTATTATTTCCTTGTCTCATCTGATTTCAAATCTCTCTTAAAGTATATACATTTTTGATTATTTGTATAAATGGAATTTTTCGCCTGGGTAGGATCCTTTTGTTTTGACAAACATTAGCTAGCTTAGAGGCCAATGGTTTTAACCAGTTACATATTAACTATTTCAAACATTTCAGATATGAAAATGAAGTATGCTGAAAATTAGTCTTAATCATGTATTGTAACTCTTATCAGCAACATGATATAATTTGGAAGGCATTCATTAACTCTGTACTAGGTTATGGGTTATTTAAAAATTAGGTATGTTTCTTAGTATTCCCTGGAACATGTGTTGATACAATATTATTATATATTATTCCAGTTTTAAGTGTAAAAAAAACTTACAATAGGTATAGGTATGTTCTTTCTCTCTCCCTCTCTTTTTTTTTTTTTTCTTTTCTTTTTTGGCACTGGGAATTGAACATAGGGGGCTACAACTGAGCTACATCCCCAGTCTCTTTTTAAAAATGTTTTGAGACAGGCTTGTGTTAAGTTACTGTTGGACTAAGTTAGGTAGGTGTTTTTCAATGTTATATATCAAATAAAATTGGCAATGTAATTATGGTTTAAATTTATATTTAAAGCTAAAAATTTGCCCAATGATTACCCAATTGGTGACTTTAAGAGTCTTTAATAAGAGACTTTAATAAGTGGGTATAGCATTGTCCGAAATTTACTTGGTAGATTATTTAGATTGGTAGTTTCAAAACTTTTTTTTGAAACTTTTAGCAATGTCCTTCATCTTTCATAAGTTTACCTCTAAATTATTGACATGCTTCAGTTTGTTAATTGTTAGGTGTGGTGTAAAACATCCATAAAGAACTTTCATAGAGGACACAATGAAAAGATAATGAGGAAGTCAATCTTCCAGGACCCAATATATGTATTCCTCTATACCATGGGTTGCTATAGTCCAAGTTCCAGAGAGGAAATGCATCCCTCTTGCTGACTGATGGAATGTAAAATTGGGGTTATGGGTAAGAAAAGGTGATTCTCTTTGGCAGGTGATTGCTGCTACAGAAGCACAAAGAAAGTGTGTTAACAAGGTTGATGGCAGCAGAAGGTGGCACAGCTGAGGAGGGCAGTCACATAGTGTCCTTGGCCCTTGTGATAGCTTGATCCTGCAGTAGTTTGTTAGCGCAACACTGGCAAAGCTCTTAGGAGAAAACTGAATTGATAGGTAAAAGACCTTGGTGTGTTTTTCCTATTTAATTCTTGGCTTCAGGAAAAATAGAGGAATATTAAGTGTGACAGTGGAAGACTTATATTAGGGGTTGTTAATTCCGCAGGGTGTTATGTGGCAGTGAACTGGCTTGGATGTTAGAAGGAGCACAACAATTAATACAATTACTAAAGCATTTCCTTCTTTGGTCCTGTGGAGTATTGATACTTGCCCATTTTCGTCAGCCTGCCATCCTTTATGTCCCCATTAAACTCTGAAGAAAACCAAGTTCTATGAACTCACCTCTTGCTGGGGCTTTGTGGTTCTAGGTATAGGTATATCCTGTTTATTCAACACTGTTGCGAAACCCCTTGACTCGCTCATCATGTGAAGGACAGCTGTACCATGCTGCTGAGAGACTGTTTCCTTCTAGAGTTGAAATAGATGCTGCGTTTTGGTTAAAGGCCAAGTGAAGCAGTCAGCCTGTGTTTAGAAGCCGTGTTGTTTAAAAACGGTATTTCTTCAGATCACGCTTCTTTAGGACAGGGGACACTCACTGGGAGAGGTATGTGGGCCTGAGAGTGGTCAAGTGCGTGATAGAGTTGTGTTTTCCATCTCACTCTGCACAGCATGTTTGCCAAGTAAGACTGGGGGTCGGAGCTGCCTGTGAAAAATAGCAGCTGTCATCTTTCTTGGTCTCCGGTGTCTTCACTGCTTGCCCTCTGCTAAATGTGTATGGTTGAAATCCTGGACATAAAGTGACTCCTCTTATACTTTTAAGGAATTCCTTTACTCAGATTTGGGTTAAAATATTTGTGGCTATCCAAGAAACCAGCTTTTATACTTGTGCCTGCCTGTGCTTATGCACGTGTGTGTGGAGGAGAGGGTGTGAGACGGGGCCCATGCACATGTTGCCATTTATTGAGCACCCATTCTTTGCTAGTGACTGGGTATTTTCTATAATTATTTCTAAGCCTTGTAATAATATTTTAAAATGGGTAATATTTCCTATTAGATATGAAGAAGTATAGGTAGGATAGGGTTGAATAATTTGGTCAAGACAACACATTTGATAGGGCCTGTTTCTGAACTTAATTTCTTTCATGTTACTTATTAATGCCTAGGAACTTTCATTCTATTATTTGTTGTCTAGGCTTTTAATTGAAGACTCTTTAACTCTAAGCTGCTTTAGTGTACTCAGCAAATCCATTCTGTATTGTACTTTTGAATTAGAAGGAGTTAATGGAGAATTAATATTGCGGGGGGGGGGGGGTCAGTGCGAACATTTGGTGCAGCTGAAAGTCACCAAAAGAAGACTCTACCATGCGGCTAGCTCAGTTGGTAGAGCATGAGACTCTTAATCTCAGGGTCGTGGGTTCGTGCCCCACGTTGGGCGCCAATTCTACCATGCGGCCAGCGCAATGGTTTTATTAATGAGGTTCTTGGCATAAAAGTTAGCTAGTGAGATCGAAATAAACACACAGACTCAGTTACCTTTTTCTATGACCAGGTCCGAGACGCCTCCCCTCTCTGGTTCCCTCCTCTAACCGCCCGGCAGGGCAGCAAGGATTACTCAGGGCTAGCAGGAGAGAGAGAGAGTGAGCACGCCAGGGAGTAGCCTTTTATTGGGGAACAAGAAATTCAGGGGATAATTCCATCCAATGAAGGTTGAAGGGGGGGCCCCACTCCAAGGTCAGGGTCAGTGATTGGGCCTCCGGGGTCAGTGGTCAGTTACACCCCCACACGGACAGGTTCTCTCAACAGGAGAGGGCCGGGAAAGCTCCGACACAGCCAGAGCGTCTCAGACCCTGACCGGGAGTCACCCAGTCACGTGTGAGAATGGCTCCCTACAGAAGACTTTGACAAGATGAGGGATCTTTGGTCTAGTTAAGTTATTTTAAACCTTTTTTAACCTATTGAAATACATAAAATCTCCTGTCCTTCTTGAATGTTATTTACAGTTCCAGAATAAATTAGATGCTGTACCTAAAAACAGATCAATTTTAGATTATTCTTTTCTCAACCACAAGTACTCTTCCCAAGGTTCTGAAGACCAGAGAGGAAATGATGATGACTATAACAGTAATTGTGGAAGCAACATTTATTGAACGTTTATTGTATGCTAGGCACTATTCAGTCTTTTACATGAATAATCACATTGAATCTTTGAATTAATGCTATGAGACGGGTTATTTGATTATCTTTGTATTATAGATGAGGAAACTTGAGACATGGAGATGTTACATAGTGTTCCCAGAGTTGGAGCTAGTTGCAAAGGAAGGGTCTGGGAAGTCCAGTCCCTGCAGCCTGATTTCGGGGCTCATAGTCCCTCCTGTTCTGTCCCAAAGAACAATTTCAAGTGGGCTTTTCCTTGATCTTTCAGCATTTTAAAGACTTCTAATCCTTTTATAGAATTGTTTGACATTTTTATTCAGTTGTATCTTCAAGTATTATATATAAACAATGTATTTTTGCAAGCTTATTTTTAAAAAGTAAGCAAGCACTTATTTTCTAGAGAAATAAGTTTGATTTTTAATTATGAATATTATTAATATGTGGGCTTTGGATAATGAAGAAAATATATTAAGAGTAGAAATTTTGTACCAGTACTTGGGGTTAGGCCTGATTTGTATTTTTGGCGCAGGGAAGAAAGACTGTATGAAACACAGAGCATGTTCTTTATTGGAACCCACTCTTATTTCATAATCGGTTGGTAGTCACATCTGTATTAGGTGAACTATTACAAGATTTCTACATTTTAAGTTATTATTTTTAACTCCCAGAGCCAGAAATAATTATGCTAATGCAACTTTCTGATTGCACAAATGACTACTTCATAATTACACTTATTAGTACTCCATATATGTTGTCCAGACTGAAATTTCTTTTGTTTAGTCATTAACTAACTGTTTGACTTAAAATATAACTGGTGCATTCCCGAGTCTCCAGATTTCAAATGGCTTTCTTCCAAGTGGAATGTGGTACCATCAACCTTTTATAATGAAAAACGGTCGCCCTGAATGTGTTCAAATCACTTTTGTGTGCTGTTTTTGAACTATTAATGTTCTTTCATTTATTTGTTTTTCTTCTAGTACAAAGTTTCTCTAGAGTAAGCAAACAATAGAATGCTAGTTTATACTGATTCTTAAAGTGACATTACATGTTTTTAGTTGGTAGTAGCTTCAGAAATTTTAATATTAAAAATGCCTTTTTTTTTTTTTTTTTTGGTACTGAGGATTGAACCAGAAGGATTATACCTCTGAGATACAGGCCTAGCACTCTTTAAAAAAAAAAAAAAAAAAAAAATTTAATATTTATTTTTTAGTTTTTTAGGTAGACACAATATCTACATTATTTTTATGTGGTGCTGAGGATCGAACCCAGTGCCTCATGTGTGCTAGGCAAGCGCTCTATCACTTGAGCCACAACCCTGGCCCCCCTAGCACTCTTTTTTTTTTTTTTTCTTAGATACATGACAATAGTGGAGTGCATTACATTCATAATTATCCATTCATAGCACAATTTTTCATAACTCTGTATGTAAAGTATGTTCATGTAAAATTATGCCATTATATATGAGCTCTTTTTTTTTGCATTACAATTCTTAATACACCTTTATACCACAATTTATCATATTTCTGTTTGTATATAAGGTATGTCGACACCAAATTTACATCTTCATACATGAATTTAGTATAATGATGACCGTCTCCTTCCCCTATCCTTGCTATTCCCCTTCTCCCTCCCTTTCCCTCCCACCCCTATTTCCTATCTAGAGGTGATTTTTCACCCATGCCCTCCCTCCCTACTCCACTTTGAGTCACCCCCCTTATATCAGAGAAAACATTTGGTATTTGTTTTTCTGGGATTGGCTAACTCCACTTAGCATAATTTTCTCTAATGCCATTCATTTCCCTGCAAATGCCATAATCTTATTCTTTTTTAGTGCTGAGTAATATTCCATTTGGAGTCAACTTTTGCCTAGCACTCTTTTTTAAAAATATTTTTTCAGTTGTTGATGGATCTTTATTTTTATTTATTTATTTATATGTGGTGTGAGGATTAAAACCAGTGCCTCACACATGTCAGGCAAGTGCTCTACCACTGAGCCACAATCCCAGCCCCCTAACATTCTTTTTAAAAATTTGAAATAGAGTCCCCCTGAGTTACCCAGACTGACCTTGAACTTGGGATCTTTCTATCTCAGCCTCCCAGTTAGCTGAGATTACATGTATGCACCATAGCCCATAGTGTGTAGGGAAAAATTCTTGAGTGCTCTTGTATTTTTTTTTTGGATGAGTGCTCTTGTATTTTTAATTTTTCTTTGTATAATTTTATAAAGTTGCCAATCGAGGGTTGTAATTTTTCAGTGATTGGTTTTGCTAGATAACATTTTTGTATTCTCTCTCTTTGAAATATGAAACCACATTATTTTCATTAAAATTTTTTTTATAGTTGTAGATGGACAGCATGCCTTCATTTTATGTGCTTAAATTTTTGTATGTGGTGCTAAGGATCGAACCCAATGCCTCAACACGTGCTAGACAAGTGCTCTGCCGCTGAGCCCCAGCCCCAGCCCCTGAAACTACAATTTTTGAGGGATCATTTAGGACTCCTCAAACGTCCTAAATGTGCTCTACATTGAGAAGCACAGGTGAATCTAATTATAAAGGCTATTGAGATATTTTGGCTCTGATGACCTGGAAAGTTTGTTAACCCTGAAGTAGGGCTTTGTTTTGACAGAGCTACTGGCTTGATGGTCCCAGATTATTTTCTGAACCCAGGCAGGTCTTTTCTGATTAAATTGCAAATATGAAATAGCATGTGAACAGCAAACACAGAGCTGAACTTGAAGAGTGACATCATTTTGTTTTTGAACACAGTGCATGCAATCAAGTTTCAAATTAAATGTGATAATCTTGTGGCAGTTGGATTAAATGTAATTCCTCTGTTCAACTTAGTATGAAGTGAGATAATTGGATTCCCAAACCCAAGTAGCAAAGGTCTGTTTATCAGACAGCTTATGTCAACTTGGCACTTTTGCCTGGGGAGAAGTGGAAGTAGGCAGGATGTTTTGGAATCTGTGCTGGGCTGCATGTCCTTCCACCTTGGGGAGAGTGGACAGATGAAGACTGTGCCGTATAGCACATTTGAATGGGAAATGGTAAGAGAAGCAGCTCTCACCTGTAGAGAATAGTGCTCATAAAATTTGAGTAAGATGTTAAAGAAAATGTTCTATAAAGGGAAAAAATTCCTGTGGACCTATTTCAGTTTGTACCAAAACAATTTTATTGTAATTTTACTTTAGTATGTAGCACCTAGAAGAATATCTGGCCCATGGTTATTGTTCAGAAATGCTTGTTGAATAAATGAAATAAAATCATAAAAATAGCAGTATAGATTTCTTAATTTCTGGACTTCTTATGCAGATAAAAAACTTAGATATATATGTTACATAAATAGAAACTACAAAACTAGTAAAATTTCTATTAAAGGTCTTAGTGAATTTGATGGATGATGTTTTCTCAAAACTAAGTTGTTTCTTGCAACATGAATCTCATCCTGAGTGTTCTCCAGCAGGTTCTTTGGAATTTGGTGATACTGTACCATGCCCTTTTCCATGGAGAAACTGTTTTGTTTTTTTCCCTCCACAGCAGTCATTTCTATAAATCTATATTAGGCCTTGGTACAAATATATCATTTAATCTTAGATTCATTTCTGGTTTTTCTCATTAGCCCAAGAATGACTTAAATGACACCACTGGATACTAAGGTGAATTTAATTACAAATTATAAACTTGAGCAATGAATTTTTATGCTAGAACATATTTGTTATAGGTGTGTCTTATTCAGATTACAAATTTTGAAATTAAGTTTCTAGGAAGTCTTGGACCTCTGATAGTATTCCACAGAACCTCTGCTCTCTTGAATGAAAAGAATGCAGAACTGGCTCAGAAGCTGGTTCTAGTCTTGGCTCTGTCATTGGTCAGCCTCCTCAAGTCTTAAGCAATGGTGCACAGAGACCTTTAATAAAGATTGTTGTTGCTCTCAAAGGTGTTTGGAAGTGCAACACCTTCTAGGGAGGCTTGGCTCCAGCTTGGGAAGTTCATTTTTAATGTTAATTGTCTTTTTCTAAAGTGTACAATTCAGTGATTTTTCATATATCCACAAAGTTATGCGAGCACCACCACTTCTAATTCCAGAATGTTTCCTTCCCCGAGACAGCCTCTGCACTCAGTGGGGTTGACACATGCAGCATCTCTTCTGAGCTCTTGAGATTCTTCTGTGGTATTGTCTCGAGTTTCCTTACTTGTCTAGTACTGGAGTTGAACTTTGGACAGATTGTTCTTTTGTCCATTTCATACTTACTGTGCTGTTTGCTGAGCTTGCTTTTAAGAAATATTGAGGTGTAAATGAAGATCCACTTTGAGTCCACACTTTAAAAATGTTTTTTTTTCTTTTAATATTTTTTTAGTTGTCAATAGACCTTTATTTTATTGATTTATATGCAGGGCTGAGAATCGAACCCAGGGCCTCACACTTGCTGGGCAAACGCTCTTCTACTGAGCCACAACCCCAGCTACACTTTTTGAAGGTGGGTGGGAAGCACTTGAGGGGAGTTTCAGTTGCAGTTGAAAGCTCTGTGTTCTCTGCAGACACCATATTGATGTTATGTGGAGGAAAGTGGACCACCCTTTTTAGTAATGATGGGGCCTCGTATAAAGGAGAGTCTGAGTCCTCTGGGAGGGTGGGCTGCCATGGAAAGGGAAGAATCGAGAAAATGGCATTCTTTGGCTTAGAGGACTTCAGACTAAAGCTGGTCAGAATCACCTTTCATTTGCTGGTCTCCATTTGTCTGTTTCAGACCCTCCCCACTCCCCCCAAGGCCCAAGAATGTACATTTTTAACACATACCCAGAGAAACCTACCTGGCTGAGAGCACTCAGCCTAGATGCCTGTTTTAATTAACATCACGTGACTTTGGCCTTAGCTTTGCTGTCCCCATACCACTCCAGTGTATTTTGGGAGACTTCAGCTACAGGGATATAATTGAGTCTCTTAGAGTCCTTTTCTCATGTCTTTAGCTAGTGAGTTCCTAAGGGTCATGGAAGGCAGAGTTGTTTTTTGGGTACTTTATCTGAAGTATCTGTTAATGCTTTGAGCCTTTCAAAACAGTGGTGTCCATGGTGAGGGTATGTGGAAGCATAGTCTGATTTTTTTTTTTTAATTTTTTTTTTTTAGTTGTAGATGGACACAATATTTTATTTATTTATTTGTTTTATTTTTATGTGGTTCTGAGGATTGAACCCTGTGCCTCATGCGTGCTAGGCAAGCTGTCTACTACTGAGCCACAACCCCAGCCCGCATTGTCTGATTTTTTTCGACATTTTTTTGAGGCTGCAGCATGAAGGGAAGGTCCTTCTTCCCCATTTTTTTTCATCTCCATTTAAGCCCAAGTAACTGAAAGCATCTGAATCCTGAAGCTGAATGTCATAATCTACCATTTTACCTAATCTGCCTACCTGCCAGATGTTTCTGTTCTCTTTGTAATTATAAAGTCCTGTTGAAGATTTTCAAAGAAGTTCCTAAATACTTTTACCCTGTAGATGGGATTGCAAATTAGTATAACCGCTATGGAAATCAGTATGGAGGCTCCTCAGAAGACAGGAATGGAATCACCCTGTGACCCAGCTTACCACCCCTCAGTATTTATCCTAAAGAATTAAAGTCATCATACTGTTGTAATATATTTCATACCCATATTTAGAGCAGCACAATTCACAATAGCCAAACTGTGGAACTAGTCTAGGTGTCTGTCAGTGAATGAATGGATAAAGAATATGTGGTATATATACACAATGGAGTTTAATTCAGCCATGAGGAAAAATGAAGTTGTCATTTGCAGGAAAATGACTGGAACTTGAAAACATTATGTTAAATGAAATAAGCCAGCCTCAGAAGGTCAAGAGCCATATGTTTTCTCTTATATGCGGAAGCTGGAGAGGAAAAAGGAAAAGAAATGTGTTGGAAGGGTATGTCATGAAAATCAAAGGGAGATCATTAGAGGAGAAGGGACCAGGGGAGTGGGGGAGAGTGAGGGGGGGAAGTGCTGGGGAGTGATATTGGCCAAATTATAGTTACATTGTGTGCAGGTACAAATATATACCAACAAATTCCACTGTTATATACAACTTTATATAATGCACCAATAAAAAATCTGGGATAATGTTCCTAAAAAATATCCCAAGTTTTTCAGTATTGATGCTTTCGGAAAGCTGGAAAATCAAATGAAAAACAGAAACAAAAAGAAATTTGTTCTAAGTGATGAGAAGCTGCAGCTGAGCCAGGGTGAATGTGGTGAAGGAAGTGTGCATGGGCCATGCTACTTCCTCTGCATGGCAGGGGTCCTCGGGCAGCTTTGTGCTTCTGTGAGTTCTCTTTTTTTTTTTTTTTTTTTAAATTTTTTTCTGTGAGTTCCGACATGCTTCTGGGGTAGTGTTCACTGGTGGTGAAGGGTGTAGAGATGAAATAAAGGTAAACTTTAAAGGACCTAGAATTTATACTTGAGAAAGGTGGAAATGCAGAGGGTCTTCAGCTCTGGGGAATTGGGCAGCAGGGTGTATGCACCCGTGTGCCTGGGCCTGCTCCTCCAGGTGGGGCGTTGTGGTTGACCTGGGGTAGAATTCTGTGCAGACTTCATAGCTCTGTGGTCATTTTATTGTGATTTCAAAGTAGTTTATGGGAAGGGAGAAAAAGTTCCTGTGTGCAAGAAACAAGGAGGCAGAAAAATCGCTTGCCTGGGCACAAGTAGCCTGCTGTGACACCATGTCAGGAGAGAAGCAGGTGATCTGAACGACTGAGAACAAGGCCCAGGCCAGACTTCTGAGCAGGGAGAGACCTCATTCTGTGTGGCTCTCATTCAGGGAATTGTTGATGTCCCTGGGAAGAGACCGCTGTGGGTGGCACTGTGGTGGAGATTAGAAGGCCTGGGAAACACATGGTGGCATCACACCCTCTTCGTCTGCTGACTCTGAGAGAAGCTGATCCAAAGAGAGGCTTGTTTGGTTGGTAGATGGGGTTCTTATTCACCAAGGCTACAAAGGGGCACTTTTTCAGAACAAGAAGAGGGAGAAGCATTTAAATATATTTATGTTTTGAAAAGTTGAAGAGTTGAAAGGGCAAGCAAATGCCATTAGCTTCCTGTTTTTGAGAAAGGGTGCTTGACTTGGAACTAGGCAGGATCTGTATGACAGGTTGGAATAGAATCATTTCCCATTTTTCCTGACACATTTTTAAGTGGTGTGGTAACAAATCCCCGTTCCTGGTGTCAGAGGACATTTGTTAAAATGCATGTTAAAATTTTTATTTTTGTACAGTTGAACAAGATTTAGACTTCTTAACTGATTATTTAAGAATATTTTTTGTTAAAATCTTCAGTTACTAATCAAAATTTTGATATTAAAACATTTTCCAGAAATTTTTAACAACACATTCCTCAAGCAATTCAGAGAACCTGCTGTGTGGTGATTATGTATTTTTTATTTCATAAATGGCAATAGTGACAGATAAGTGCTTTGGGGTTAGCATCCATCATGATTTAATATACTGCATACATTTATACTCTTTCACTATGCCTTGGTTGGCTTTCCCTGCTGGATTGTAAGATCTGGGTGAGCAGAGATCTTGATCTGCTGTATTCACTGATGTATCCTGTGAGCTTAGAGTAGTTCCCGGCACCTAGAGTGCCCTGGGACCTTTCATTGAATGGAGGAATGAGGAGGAGTCCATCAGTCCACAGTGTCAAGTTGCTATTCACATGGGCTGCTCTTACTTTTTCCCTGAATTAGGTGGCCTGGCATAGTAATAGTCACCAGTGGCACCTGACAAATTCATGGCAGCTACCCCTGAAAACATTATGTGGAGGAAGTAGCCAACAAGTGTTTCTGTGTACGAGCAGATTCCTAGAACTAGGAGGGGATGGAGTGGGGCAGGCATGCTCAGTTCTCATCTCAGACTCCTTGATCAGTTGAGGTGCTCTGCTAGGAGTGAAAGAGGGTGCGGAAGGAAGCCAAGGCCATCTTCTCTGGAGTTCTTGCCTGGTGGCAACACAAAGACTGGGAAAGGAGGATGCTCGTTTCCTACCTGTTGATTCCCACAGTACCTATAGAAAATGGCCAAGCCACCCAGAAGCCTACCATCAGAAATACACGGTTGTCTCTTCAGGTTTTTCTGTGCCAGTGTGGAGATACATATATAGTTTATTAACCCAGAATAAGTTTACCTCACATGTAGTTTTGTAACCTGACTTCTCTTTTAGTAGGTTATTAGGCCTCTTTTGACAGTGATCCATAATATCATGTTTATTGATGCATATTAATATTCTTTTTTATTTCATGTCATCATTTTTATATTCAGCAGTATTTTGGGGGGGGCTGTTGTATACCAGGCTGTGGTTGTAGATGCTGTGAGGGTACCAGACAGACAGTTCTGTTCTCTTGGGGCTTATAGTTTGGAGAGAACGAAAAACAGTAACACAAGTAAATGAGTAAATTAGAGCTTTAGAGAGCGCTAGATACTGAGATGTGAGCACTGTGAATTCGTTAGGGAAGGCCTGAAATCTGAATGGTGAAAGGAGGTCAGTTGCCTGAGAAGAGGATATAGGGAAGAAAGCATTCTAGGCAGAGGGCACAGCCTGTGCAAAGCCTCTGGTGCAGGAATGTGCTTGGTGTGAGGACCCTAGAAGAAACACGGTTGGAGCAGAGTGGGGCAAGCAGGGTGGGGTGTACCTGGGGAGCAGGCTCTGGGATTTAGTCTTAAGGGCAATTTGGAAGTCATTGGATCATGAGCTAGCAGGGTGCGAGTGGTGTAATGTGGAATTATTTTCTCTGACTGCTCCTTGGCTGTCAGGGGAGGTAGAGAGGGATCAACTAGGAGACTGTTGCACTCATTGTGATCATGGTAAGAGATGGTGGTGGCAGTGGAGAGGGAGCAGAGTGGATATATTTTGTGGAGCCTTCAAGACCCCTGGTCTTGGGTGTAAGGGAAAGGATTTTTTGAGAAATCCTTGGGACCTCAGCTCCTGCATTGGGGCTGGTGTTCATTATTGAAGAGAGGATGGGGTGGAATGTCAGGAGAGTTCATCTGAATGTATTATGAGATGTCTGTTTGACACCACAGAGGTGATGTCAAATAGGCACCTGTCTAGAAGCCTGGGAGAAGGTCCTGCTTAGAGATAAAGATTGAAGAGTCATCTGTGTATAGAGGGCTTTTAAAGCCACAGATTAGCTGAGGTCATTCTGGATGCAGAAGGTAGGTAGAGAATGGGTTGCTAAGCCCACCTAGAGCAGGAGGAGCAGTGATGAACCATGCAGGTATGAGAAGGAAGCTGTGAGAAAGGCCTGGCATTCAGGTATGTCTCAGCCGTGCATCACATGCAGGAGATGAACCGCCCTCTTAAATTTGCATCTTTTGACATGGTATCAGAAGTTTTCTGAGTGGTCAGTTGTAACAAGGGAGAAATCAACTTTCTTTTCTTTCTCAGGTTTTTTTCTCCTTCTTTTCCTTTAGCAGACTTCACATTCCAATACATAAAATGCTGGTGAAGTTCTGGGGTTAGAAACAGATGAATGAGACAGGAACATGCAGTCTCCACCACATGTCTCTCAGTTCAATATTAGTGTTTTTTGGAAAGGAAAATCTGGCAGTTAAAAAAGCTTTTAATAGTAGTTGAACTATTTTTTTCAAACAGTGTTATGGGGAACCAAAATGGATAAAACAGAAGTGGAGATGCTCTGGTTGAAGCCAGTTAGTAGGGCCAAGCTGCCTGCCTGGGTTTCTCACTTTCTCTTGATGGCAGATTCCCTGGTGAGTGCTTGGAACCTTGAGTAGTAGGAAGCAAGGCTTGCAAAATTGTAGTTGAGGAGACCATACCCAGGAAGGCAGAAGACCCAAGTTAATGCAGAGCCATTCCTTCCCTGGAGCAGCGTTCTCTAGAGGGATAGGTGCTGGCCACGTAAATGTTTTATTCAACAACAACTGGTGTTGAGTAATGAGTGTACTATACAGAATGTTAAAAACTCCCTGTGGAGCTTGAAGAGGCCAACCCCTCTTGCTCCTGGTCTGGTGCTCGCTCTCTTTGTGTTGTTGGTTCTCAACCATGGCTACGTGTTAGAATCAATCACTCAGACCAACCTAGTGGAAGTCATTTGGAGTCCTTGGGGTAGAGCCTAGATGTGTTTCTTTCTTTCTTTATTTTGGTGGTACTGGGGATTGAATTCAGGGCCTTGGGCATGCAAGGCAAGTGCTCTCCCACTGAACCCCAGCCCCAGGGGTGGGACTTCTGAAAACTCCCCAGGAGATTCTGAAGGACAGCCAGGTTGATAACCATCACTTTAATCTTCTGTTGACTACTTTTAGAATTCTTCGTTGTAATTAAACAAATTGTGATTAAAAATAAGCAAAAGGAAATCTGGAGGGGAGTATCAGTAATACACGAGTGGCCGTAACATCTGAATCAGTGGACACTTCTGAGTTTGGGTTAAAACTTAAGCAGTGTGTGATATTCAAAGCTTGGTATTCATAAAGGCAAAGGTTACCCATTTCTGTTTTTCTCTAGCCACCTTTGTTCGTTTTTCCTTTCTGAATATTTTAGGTTAATACAATGAAGTGTCTAACTCACAGAGGTTTTGCCCTCTTTTCTTCCCATACTTATTAGCCACTGTTTTCAGTTCATACCTTACAGTTCTTAGATGTCTGTCCACTTCCTGTCAGTCCTAAAACATGGTGGCAGTGAGCTTTACTGATGGCCTTTCCCCCTGTTGAATGCCTCTAAGTTATGCTGTGCTTCCAAAATACTATTTTCACTTTTTAAGGATGTTTTGGAGGATTCAGTGACTTAACAGGTCTAACACAAATAGACTCCTTATGAAACATGAGGTTGCTTGCCCAGGGCTGATATGTATAGTAAATAATAAGACAAGAAGAGTACTAACTATAATGGAAAAGGTTGATACACTGGATTACATTAAAAGCTCTTCTGTTTGCCAGAGACACCAGTAAGTGAACGAAAAGTCAACTCATACAATGAGACTGGCCAACATAGGCCTATTCAGAATATTTTAAGAATTTCTATGTCAATATTAAGATAGACAGACAACCCAATTGAAAAGTGAACAAGAGACTTGAGCAGGAACTTCACAGATGATCAATAAACACAGGGAAAGATGCTCAGCTTTTTTTTTGTCAACAAGGAAATGTAAAGTAAAACCACAGAAAGATGGCCATTGTACATCGGATGGCTAAAGTAAAAAAGACAACAGCAGATGTTGGCAAGGAGCAGAGCAGTGGTCATCCACATTAGTTTAACCACACTGGGAAACTAGAATTATCCATCAAAGTAAAAGATAGCATGCCACACATCTTAGCAATTCTACTTGTTACATATGTTACCCACAGAAATGTGTGTGTATGTGTACATGCACAAGAATGCTCTCTGGAGCATTATTCAAAATTCTCTAAAACAGGAGCAGCCCGAGTGCTTATCAACAACAGAATGGAAGATGAATTGTGATATGTTCATAAAATGTAAAACTATAAAACCATGAAAGTGAATGAACTAATGCTGTATTCAAGAAATGACTAACATCCACAGACATAATGTTGAAAGAAAGCAGATGCTTAAAATTAAATATTGTTATATTCTGTGTACAAGTTTAAAGCAAGTTTGAAAACAGACAGAATGAATTTATGGTGTTAGAATCATAAGTAGCTACCTTTTGAGAGTGGGGAGGATGTGGTAGTTGGGCTTCCTCAGTATTGGTAATGTTTTTTTTCTTGGTTATGGGCATACACACAGATACATGTCTGTAATAAAAAAAAAAAAAGGAATAGTTTTACAAAATGAGTGGTATCCAATTCTGTTTTTCTAGAGTTGATAAAGTTGATGCTAAGCTGTTGTTCAGGGACATATAAGTAGTGTCCGTCAGTCATTACTCTTTGAGGGAAGCAGACTTCACCGGGAGTGTTGTAGCATAAAGGACCTATTTATTACAGGAACAAGACGTTATGTAACTGTGGGAGAAGCTGGAAATAACAGTCCAGAAGAAGAGAAGTATAGAGTCAGAGAAAAGTCACTAAACTACCCACTTCCGAAGCACGAGCACGCATGGCCAAGTTAGAGCTCGCAAGAGGGTTGCTGAGGCCAGGCAGGAACACTGCTGGAGTGGGACCACACGGGGAGTGCGGTGAAGAAGCCTGTGAAGAGCAGCCGCTGATTTCATGGTGTGTTGCCCAGCTCTGGTGGGAGCTGGAGGTTGGGGGGCAGGCCCAGTGACAAAGGGAAGAACCATGGAAGGACATGCACTGGGCTGAGGCTGGTAGCGCTGCAGCTCCACTTCTTTGGGAAGCAGTAGCCACTGGTTCACTTCCATCTCTTCTATCTGTTGCCACTTCCAGCTCTGCTGGCCCTGGAAAGTAGCTGAATTCCACTGTTTCCTTTTCAATCTTTTGCAGTTCCAGGGAAGGGCAGCCGGAAAATCCAGCCCAACCAAATCATGTGGGTTAGAAGGTGATGGTTGCACAGTTCTGTGACTGTATGAAAAATACTGCTGAAGTGTGTGGACTTTATGTGAATTATATCTCAGTAAAACTGTTACTTGAAAACTACCACAGGTTGAACTTTAAAGAGAAGCAAGGAAACAATTGGGACAAAAGTCAGGATGGTAATGGCCTGGGAGGGAGGGTGTGGAGAGGAGGGACTGTGAGCTGTCTTCTAAGTTTAGGAAATTCCCTTGAAGAGGGTTGGGGTTCCATAATTGTTGCTTCATTATCATGTAGTCCTCTGTAAGTGCAGTATTGCAGAAAACACAAGAAGACATTAATTTGCAGTTCAGTGATGGAAGGCAGTGAAATCAGTGCAGTTTATAAAGTTAGCGGGGCTCGGTAAGATGTGGCCCTCATTTTCTAACTTTGTAAAGGTTAGAAGATGTTAATGTGGCTATAAGTGTTCTTCTTGAGGTACAGTTTAGGGTTTTAGGGCAGTCGTTGTTTCTCATCAGCTTGGGTCTGTGTTACCCTATTCAGCTATTTGGAAAACAGGGGGCAGGAGCTGTGATCCACTTGTTAATCAGGTCTCCAGGTCTCCTGACAGTCCTAGTAAATTTTGAAAATAGGTCAGTGGGATACTTCTGTTACTTTCTACTGTATGTATTTGATTTTGAAATTCAAACTAAGATTTCTTTGTACTTAAAAGTGGGTTTTACAGATTATTCAGACTTTTATATCAGATCTGTTTTAGTTATCTGAGAAATCAGAACAGTCTCATCAACTGAAACTTATTGGAAAATGTCCTTATCTATTCTGCATTTACTGGAGCCACTTTTCATTTGAATGTTTGTTATGGCTCTTTTTATTCTCTTTGTAATGAGGAAGCAATTGCCCAAATAAAGATATGCAGCTTTCCTGCCTGGGGCTGTAGTTGTACCACAGTTTCAATGGATGTGAAGGCTTTTAGGAAGTTCAAAACCAAGACTGTCTTTGTATCATTTGTATGCAGAAATTAGATTTTTTTTTTTTTTTTTTTTTTTTTGCTGTAGTTACTGAGACTTTTAGCTGCTTCTCTTGGTGTAGAACATACATACAATGTTTTTTGAATGTGATGAGTTTTTTGGGATAGATTATTTCTATGTGGATTAAATTTATGTCAGTCAAGCCTCCTTAATATTAGTTATGACACCACTGAACTATTATAAATCTTTAGAGAATCAGTTGTTAGATAATGAGATTCTTAGGGTATGATTTGAGTCAAGTGTCACTTTTCCTACTTTTTCCATTAAGAAATAATAACGTTTGGTGAATTTTCTAAACCAGTTTGTTGCTAAGCATTGAATCTGCTATTCTTTTTCATTCCGTGGTTGTTTTGAGTGATAACTTGCTAAAGCAGTAAGGCAGACCATATTCAGGGGCTTTGTCCATGGGAGTACAGCAGTGGGGTTTTGCAGCAGAGGCAAACTTCAGAGACAGGACAAATGGGGATTTGTATCCAAGGAGCTGGACGGGAATCAGTGGATAGAAAATTACTAAGAAGAAAGATAAGAGTAAGGGGGATTCTGGCTAAAATCATTTAATGGGATTCTTGCCAAAACCTCAGAGATGATAAGAGGTTGAGGAATCTGAACAGTTATCAGATATTGAGGGTGGGGCTTTGGCTACACCATGCTGACAGGGTATTTGCTGACAGCCTGATTAGAGCGGATACCAAAGGTTAAAGTGCAGGTGAGAGGAGGGTACCTGGAGCTTACCTAGATTTTTTTCAGGAGACACTCAAATATTTCCTCTGGCCTTGCGATAAGCTAGCCGTTCAGAGGTATGTAGAAGGTGTCCAGGATCTTATAGGTTAAATGGACATAAAGTTTGATTGCATTGTGGTGTTTTGGGAGTATGATAACTTACCGAGCATGTGTGAGCAGGATGAACTTGGGCACAGAGGCAGCACTGACAAAGTCTGCTTGAGCATGCAAATGTAGGTAATAAAAAAAGGGCACTAGAGCTGTGTTTGGAATGTGATTAGACGTTTGCTAGGCAGATAGAATCAGCAGGAAAACTCTAGGCTGATGGGAGTACATGTACAAAGGAATAGAAGGAAGAAATTTGACTTATTTGGGTAATTGGAGATGGCTGGCTGAGGGTTTGAGGCAAGGGGTGAATGAGTTGAGGTTAGAAAGATGGTAGCGAGATCACAGAAGCCCTGTCTGTAGTGTTGGGTTTACATTTTGCCTCATAGGTAACAGGGATTGTTTGAAAGATTTTAATCAGAAGAGTAATTGATCAGGCTTTCATTTTACACAGTTACTCTGGGGTCAGTGTATAGAATGGCTTGGAGAGAGAAGCTGGCAGTTTGGTGAGGAATCCAAGTCAGAGTTACTATCAATTAAGACCTGTTTTTAGGCAGTGGCAGTAGAGGAGGATCTGACTTGAAAGCTAAAATTAGTAGGATTTTAATGTGACCTCTTAAGATGTGGTGGCTATTGCCCTTTTCCTAAATTGAGAAAGTACAGATTAGCTAGAGAAAAGATGGAATTGAATCACTTATGTACTTAGTTAATAGAAATATGACCAAAAGGAGCAGTTAGAATTTGGGACTGATATACCTTTTTAATAGATGAAGGGGAGGCAGAGAAAGGGCATTTTTGGGAAAATAGATAACTTTCTAGGAAGGTAAAGGGCCCTTAGGAGAATAATTCTGTGACATTGTTTGGATGTGGTCTGTTTAGGTGTCTTCTAAGAAGATTAGAGTTGTTCCTGGGGAGGGGATTAATGGCAATTGAGTTCTTTCCATTTCTTTTGGGAGATTCTCCTTTTAGGCTGATAGGGATTTTAGGAATGCAAATGCCTTTAGCTTGAAATAATTTTTATACCACAGTAGTTGCTTCTTGATCCTTTCTTGGTGAAGGAGAGGAGAAATTTCTGTGATTCTGACTTGAGTGATAGTGGTGCTATTGATAGTGAAGTACGAAAAGAAGAGCATGTTTCAGAAGTGTAAAAATTTTATTTGTATAATCGGACTTGGAGCACCTGTGGAACATACAGGTAGAGATACTAGGAAGTAATTGGATATAGATCTGGGAGGTCGAGAGAGAGCTCAAAGAAGCCGAGGATATGGATGAAGTATACCTAGGGGAGTAGGAAGAGTGGGAAAAGAAAAAGATTCTAGAGATGAACCAGAGGGGGTTGGGAAATGAGGGAGATGGGGAAAAATAAAAAAAGAAATTGAGCTTATAAAGGAGACTGTTAGGGAGAAATAGCTGAGGACAATGAGAACTGGGAGAGTTATAGAAACCAAGGCGGGACAGGGTAGCAGGGAGAATAAGCAGTAGGGATCTACAAGGTCAGGTGCAGAGTAGAATTATATATGTTCAGAAAATATTTTTTGATTCAGTGTATAATAATGGTACAGTTTTGAGGAGGAAATGGAGGATTGTTTATTTAAATGAATTTGGAACAGTTGGCTTACCATTTTCCTTATGACAAAATACATCTAAAAATTAAATGTAAAATATTGGAAGTGATAAAAAACTAGAAGAAAATATGGGCCAGTATGTAGATGTCAGACTAGAATTCTGTACCCAGCAAAAATATTCTTTACCAGTGAGAACAAAACTATTACTTATTTTGATCAACAAAATTTATTAACTGATAGAATAACAAAGAATCAGAGGGCTTAGAAAATCTTAGTAACATAATTAGTAAACGTGACCTAATTGAGATGCCATTTAGTAGTAGACTAGACAAAATGGAAGAGAGAGTATTTTGAAAAAAAGAAATACTCAAAACAAAATATGGGATTTTTCAAAACATGAAATAAATACATTGTGCCTAATACAATAGACTAATCATTCTTCTCATATGCACAGAGAACATTTACCAAAATTGCTGATCCATAAAGAAAGCTTTAACAAATTTCAAGACTAAAATTAGACTGTCAAATTTAGTATAACGATAGGTTTGATATTTGGAAAATTGATCAGTATAAAACTTGCAGAAAATAATGTGATGATGTCAATAGATGCAATATTGCCACTGGTAAAATTCATCACTCATTAAACATGAAATAGCATATTATTATTAAAAGGTAACTTCCTTAATCTGGTAAAGGTTAGACTCAGAAAAAAGGTTTGCTTCTGGCATGCATCATGTTTAATGGTGAAAATGTTGAACGTTTTCCTTTAGAGGCTGAGGAAAAAATAAGTTATTTTTAATATCACCATTCCTGTTTATTAAAGGAAATTCTACCTAATTAAATTATAAGACAAGAAAAATGGAGTATGGAAGTCAAAATAGAATAAATCTGATTTTATAGATGACACAATAGTGTATGCACAGAGACTAAAAATATATTCTTACAACTTATTTTAAATACTCACCAGACTGCAAAACTCAAAGTAACTTCAGACCCATTTTTATATGCCAGTGACAAATAGGAAATGTAATAAAATATATCAGTTGTAATAACATAAAAATCCATTTTTTTCAGAAAAAAATTTATGTCTAAAGCAATAAACATTATTGAGAAATGTTAAAGAACTACAGAAGGGGATATACCATATTCATGGATTAGAAGACCCCATTGTAAAATGTTGATATGCCTAAAATTCATCTATGTACTCAGTGTATCAATCAAAATGCCAGCAGATTGGGTGTGTGTGTGGGGTGTGTGTGTATGTGTGTGTGTGTGTGGAAATTAACAAATGGTTACTAAAATGTACACGGAAATGTAAGCATCCAGGAATAGCTGAAAAAATTTTTGAAGGACAACAAAGTGAGCAGATTTATGTTTCAGGGTAGCAAGACTTATTATACAGCTATAGTAATACCATACTCTTGTATGGTTCTAGTAAAAGACTAGACAGACACACCAATTGAACAAAGTAGTCCAAAAAGAGGCCTACATTTGTAGGGCACTTGATGTGTATTACTTAAGAGGCCCTGCAGTGTAGTCCACAAAGGATAGTCTATGCAGTAAATGGTTTGTGGGGGCTGGGGACACAGCTCAGTGGTAGAACAGTTGCTTAGTATGTGCAAAGCCATGGGTTTGATCCTCATCACCATCCATCAATCAATAAATAAAATTAAATAGAAAAAGAAAAAATGTATTTGGTTAATTACATACTTATGGGAAAAACAAAAATGTCACAATGATACTTTTTTTTGGTGATGCTGGGGACTAAACCTAGGGCCTTCCTCATACTAGGCAAGATACTACCATTGCATTGAGCCACATCCCCAGCCTAAATAAAACAAAAATATGAGACACCTACCTATGCCTGACAGATTTTTTTCCAAATTCATATCAGTCTGGATCCAGTTAGGAGGAAGAAACCAGTAAATTGAAAGAAAAGTTTAATATGAAGATACTAGTTAGAACAGGGAATTTAAGTTATAAGGGATTGGCTAATAAAAAGGCAACAAGAACTCTATAGAAAGCAAGGATAGCAGATACATGGAGCAGCTGCTGCCTCCAATGCTGAGATAGAGGGCCCCCTTCTCTCAGGACTGAGACAAGACTATACCCAGAAGACATGGTTCTGGTTTATTGTGTGGCAGACAAGTCCCTGGAGTGTCACACTGGTGGTGCTTGATGGGAATCTACTTCCGGATTTGGCAGAAGCCACTCTGCTGGGCTCCAGAGAAAAATGCTTCATGGGGAGGTGTCCACTGTGATACCTTGCTAAAACCACCCAGGTAGGATGCTGGGTAGCTGCTGGGCATTTCTGGCTGCAGTGTGCTATGGTCTCCAGAGGCCAGAACCACTGTGCATACTGCAGAAGCTGGATGGTGGAGTAGCCACTCGGGGTGCAAGAGCTGGTTGCTGTGGAATAACACACTTACTGCAGAAAAACCTGGAAGGTGGTACATATCAAGATGCCAAGATGGTGCACACGTTTGTTTCTTTTTCTTATTGGCAAATAGGGTTATGATGATTTCTCCTCCCTTCCATATTAAATTCAGCATTTATTCAATAAAAGTCATTGCGTGTTTCTTCTGAGCTATACTAGATGCAGGGGAACGGACAAAATAGACATTGCACTTGCCTTTGCAGAGTTTGTGGTGTGGTCGAATAGCTATTCAGTTGAGCTTCTTCTTTGTGCTAGGTATTGTTCTGGTCCTTGGGGATGTATATCTTGGTGATCAAGACACTCTTGCCAATAGCTATCGAGCAGATAATCATATGAATAGCTGCATCTTAGGGAATCATCTAAAGGGGCAGAAAGGGAAAATTCTGAATTGTCAGTTCAGTGATGAGAGATCAGGATGGGGCTTATGGGAAGACCTTACAGTGGGAAAGAGCTTGGCTCATTTGAAGAAGTGAGACTCAGGGAAATTTGAAAGTAGGGTGATGAAGACAGTGTCGGGAGAAAAGGCCCCAGTAGGGGCTAACTTGCTCTCAGCCTTAGGCCACCTCGGGAACTAGGGTAGCCCAATGAAGGTACCCCCTGTAGAGTTCTACAGTCAGAGCCCAATGGATTCTTTTTAGGTGTTTTTATTGCCATCTTATGGTGTGCTGAGTGGTCAGTTGATTGGAGGCAAGAGTGGCGGTCTTGAGACCTTGTGCACATTTGCAGGAATCCACGGATGCTCAACGATGGAGCTTGACATACATGGATTACTTGGGGATGGGGTTTGGAAATAGAATCAGACTTGGGGATGGATTGAATGTGGGCTAGGAGGGAGATGGAACTGTTGAGAATGACTTCCAGGTTTCTGGAATGTGAAGCCATTTTTCTCTGTACTTTTGAAACGAGTATAACTTACTTGTTGAGTTTAAAAAGTAAAAGAAACTTGAATTTGGAGATGAGGAATGCTTTGGTAACTAAACAAAAATACAGTTACAGAGGGAGATAGAAAGTGAAGAAAAGGTGATGTTATAGATCTGCAAGTTCTTAGAGAAGCTATAAGATAGAAGGCTAAGGTAAGGCTGTGGGACAGAGGGTATCAGGTTTTGTTTTATAGATGGGGCAGATGGGAGCAACTTCTTTTGGGATGGAGAAACCATAGAGAGAAGAGAATTATCTGCGTTTCTTAACAGATAATTGAATGTCTGTATGCGAGGCAATATTCTAAGTCCTTGCAGTATAAACCACTACACATATCCCCCTTTTCTGGGAGCCTAACTTCCAAAGTGGGGAGATGACAATAAATAAATAATCTGCCAAATGCATTATAAACAGAAAAAGAAATAAAGCCTGTTAATGGGGAGGTACAGGAGTGCTGAGGTGGGTGGACAGTGGGATGTGATTATATGTGGTGGGTGGCATTTATAGACTTGATGCCACTAGAATGTAAGATACAACAGGGAAGGGATTTTTGTTTTACTCACTGTTATCTTCAGAATTTAGAATGGTGCCTGACACATAGTTCTCAATAAATAATTGTTGTATAAATCAATTGATTATATACTATCAAGGATGGGATGAAATGAGTTGTGGAATACAGTTGTGAATGAAGATGTAGGGATATAAGTACCCATATTCCCAATTCAAATTATAATTATCTTTGCTATAATTATCTTTGGATTCAGCTATTCAGTTGTATTTTGGATCCTTTGGTTATCTTTGTTTCATGGCTTTAGTTTGGCTTACTGTATGTTTCTTAGGTATATTAATATAATTTACAAACCTTACTTATCCTTAGGTACATTACTGAAATGAAAAGTGACTGTTCTCAGTAATTTAAAAATAAAATTTGCACTATTATATTGGTTTATATATTGAAGATGTTTAATAACCTGTCTTGCTTTCAGTATTATGCTGCTTTAAAGTGGTGTGTGTGTATGTATTGTGGTTTTTTTATGTCAACTAAAGAAACCAGTTTAGCTGGGTTTAAACTGCAGTGGTTGTTGTATGTTAAACCAAGTCACACTCTCCTTGCTGTTCCTGTTTTGATCAGTCAGTTTGGCTGATCCCATAGTGAGTCTTTTCATCGACTTTGCAAAGTTCAGCCTTATGACAGTGTTCTAGTTTGTTTGAAATCCTATGGCAGGCCAGTCCTCTCTGCTTTAGGCATGCATGAAGAAGACTGTCCTCTGTGTGCCGAGTCTCAGCTCTGTGTTGGGGATTCCAGTGCCATACATGACTTTGTTCTAGCTCAGGAAGTGCTGGCTTCTGGCAGTAGGGCTTGCCTTTGTCAAAAAGAATTGACACAGGTGTTTTAAGACCAGTCAAAGCTGGAAGTTCCCTTATGTTTCAAAGATTTCACATATTGATGAGGAAAAGGGAGCATACAAAACAACTATATCCTTTTTGCCATAGGTTGTCCTTTCTTAGAGAAATCACTTTATCTCTCTTGTAAAAGTGTATAAAATATACTTAATTATAAAAGTAATAAATGGTCATAGAAAAGATTCTAACAACATAGGAATGTGGAGGTTAAAAAATGGAAAATTTTCTCTAAAATCGTACATTGTAGAAGATAAAATTGTCATCAATTTGATTTATATTTGTATTAGTCGGTCTTTTTGTTACCATACAGAATATCCAAGTCTAGGAACTTTATAAAGTGAAGAGGTGTATTTAGCTCACAGTTTAGAAGGCTGAAAGTCTCAAGATTGAATGGCTCCATTGGTTCAGCCTCTGGTGAGGGACTAATGGCTGATGGCTGGAGTGCATATGAGTGGGAGAGATCACATTGCCCAATAGGAAGACAAGGTGGGTGGACTGGACCCAGGCCCTTAGAATAGCCCCCTTGTGACAACCAACCAGGGTCCCATGAGAAGTACCTTAACCCCTTCTGAGGGCATGCCCCAGTTGATCTAAGAAGCTTCTACTGGGCCCTACCCTGTTGAAGGTTCCACATCCCCTTCCAGTACCTCCAGCCTCTGACACGTATAGACTTTTGGGGCCACACTCAAACATATCCTTATCCGTATGGTAATATCCTTATTTGGATTTTAAAGATGCATATGTACATCATGTATGTGTGAGTAATATATATCTGCATCTAAGTATGTGTGAATGCAAGTACACACACATAGAAGAGGAATCATATACATGTCTTAACTGTTTTCTTCTCCTAACAATTTATTATGGGCATTTTACATTTCAGTGAATGTATATATATGTGTGTGTACGCTTGTGTGTGTGCATGATTGCATAACACAGTGTTCCATAAAGAATTAAGTCATCCCATATTTTGTTTTTATAAGTAGTGATGCGCTTAACCTTCTGTTAACTGTTTTCGTGAGAGGGGGTGTGGGGGGTTAATTGGGATTGAACCTAGGGGCATTGTACCACTGATCTACACCTCCAGCCTTTTAAAATTTTATTTTCAGGTAGGGTTTTACTAAGTTACTGAGTCTGTCCTTGTATTTTCCATCCTCCTGCCTCAGTCTCCTCTGAGTAGCTGGGATTACAGGTGTGCACCACCTTGCCCAGCATGTTCACATATTTTTGCACACTTCACTGTTATTTTCTCAGAAGACAGAAGGGCTTGTCAAAGTGTAAACATTTGCCATGTAACCTTGTGAAAAGATACCAACTTGTATTCTCAGTTACCAAATATGAGCGTCCCATTTCCCCAGACCCTCACCAACACCAGGTGTTACTACCACTCTTAAATCTTTCTCAGTCTAACAGGTGAAAACTTATGTCTTCTTTTGATTTGCATTTCTTTGTGTATTTCTGTGATCTAGCATGTTCTGACCATTTGTATTACTTTGTTCTTTATTCTTTTTAGTTATAGACAGTAGAATATATTTTGACATATACATACATGGAGTATAACTTCCCATTCTCGTGGTTGTACGTGATGTAGAGTTACAGTGGTCAGATATTCATATTTGTGTTAATTTTTTTGATATCTTTTTTGAGCTGTCTTTAGTCCTTTGTTCTTTTTTTTTCTTGGTAGGTTCTTTTCCCTTTTTCTGATTTCCGAAAGTTTTTTAAAAAAATATATGTATAATTTTTCTCCTGTTAGTCATCTGTATTTGTCTTAATTTATTATTATTTTTAACTTGATATATCCTCATGCCAGTTTGGTGACTCATGCTCTCAACTTTGAATCTTCTAGCATTGGTAGCAAACTTAGGAAAGTCTTCCCCATACCACTAACTAGATGTTCTGTTTGCTTATTTGTTTAGAATTTTATCCTCAAGATGTTTAACAGCTAAATGATTTTTCAGATATATGGGCAGGGTGAAGTAGAGCTCTGAGTTTTCTCCAGAACACACACTTATTGTTGAATTGTTGATGTTTTATTGCTGACTTAAAATGCCATTTTTAGGGCTGGGGTTGTATGGCTTAGTGGTATAGTGGTTGCTTAGCATGTGTGAAAATCTGGGTTCGATTCTCTGCTCTGCATATAAATAAATGAATAAAATTTAAAAAATTATAGCATCTAAAAATATTTTTTAAAAAATGCCACCTTTATCATGCTCAGTTTTTACAGTTACATAGTTCTTGATAGCAGGACTCTGCTCAGCAATCCATTTGTTCTGTGGCTCTATCAGTAGTACATATTTTTCCTTTCCTTACATATTAATTTACTTATTCCCACATATTGTAAAGAGAACATTACTGCTTCTCTTCCCATCTTAAATATCTTCTCAGAAAACAGGAGTTTGACTTTACAGTACACATTCATTTGTGTGAATTGTCTCTGTACTAATTTCAATAAGTTGAGGTCATATAATCTTTCAGAAGTTGTGGGTTGAAGGGCTGGGATTATGGCTGAGCAGTAGAGTGCTCACCTTGCAGGTGCGAGGCCCTGGGTTCAGTCCTCAACACCACATTAAATAAATAACTAAATAAAATAAAGGTATTAAAAAATTAAAAAAAGAAGTTGTGGGTTGATAAAAATGTAAATAGAGCAACTGTCTTTGCTGTGGAAGATGGAATTGAAATAATCCTTACCTGTATTTCTCTAGCCATCACTTCCTAGCCTTTCTCATATCTTAGAATACATCAAGAATAAATATATTTTCAGGGCCACTGGGTAGATGGAGGAGTGCTCTGGGTGTGGTCTGGATGGCCTGTCCCCTCACAGGGGACCAGGGATCAACACCTGCAACCCATTCTTTGTGTGCTGCCCGTGATTAGGAAGTATTCAGGAAGCGCTGCTCTAGGCTAATGTACTCCCACTTCAAAATTTTTGTAGATCTTGACAGGTTGATAATGATTTAATATTTGGAGAGCCAGATTTCTCTAAAAATGTTTTTATTGGGGGATGGGGTTATAGCTCAGTGGTAGAGCACTTGCCTTGCACACGTGAGGCACTAGGTTCAATGTTCAGCACCACATAAAAACAAACAAACAAACAAAGATATTGTGTCCATTTAAACATTTAACAAATGTTTTTATTGTGGTGAGGTATATACAATAGAAAATTGACTCCCTCAGTGATTTTTACTTGTACAGTTTAATAGTGTTTTTAAACACATTTGCATTATTTTGTGACCATCACCACTGTTCAGCTCAGAACGTTATCTTCCCAAGCTACAGCTTTGTCCTTATCAAACGCTAATTCCCCACACCACTCTCCTAGCAATTACTGTCTACTGTCCATGTACAAATCTGACTACTCCAGGGTCCTCAGAACGTGGAGTCACACAACATTCATTCATTCATTCATTCATTCATTCATTCATTTGACTGGCCTCTTTTAACATGGTGTCTTTAAGGTTCATCCATGTTGTAGCATGTGACAGAACTTCCTTTCTTTTAAAGGCTGAATAATATTCCATTATGTATAGACCATTATGTTTATGCATTCATCCAATAATAAATACTTGAGTTGCTTCTACCTTTGGATATTTTGAATAACGCTACTGTGAACGTGGTTGGGCAAATGTGAGAGCCAGACTCTCCTCAGGGCTTGATCCTAGACTTTTCTTTCTGTGACCATTAAATGTGGATATTTCTCAGGAATTAGACCAAGGCCCTTCTCCTCTTCCCCCTTGGTTTTCTAAAAGTGAAGCAAAGAGATTTTGTCAGTCTCATCTTGTACATGAACAATATGACCTTTTTTTTTTTTTTTTTTTTAAAGGGGACAAAGCAACAAGAACAATGAATTACACTATTTTTAAAGGGTTTAACCCCCCCAGCTTTATGAAATATAATTGGCAAATAAAAATTATGTACATTCAAGGTTCACAGTGTAATGGTTTGAGAGATATATATGTATTGCATAATGATGAACCATTAACACATGCTTCACCACTCATGTGGCACGTGTGGGAGGAGGCAAGACCCTTGAAATCTGCTGCTTAGCACATTTCAAGTAAGTAGAGCAGCATTATTAACCATAGTCACCATGCTGTGTGTTGGGGCCCAGAACTTACTCATCTTACAACTGAAAGTACATCCCCTTTGACCAGCATTTCCCATTTCTTCCAGCCCCATCCCCTGTCAACTCCCGTTCTGCTCTCTGTCTTAGGAGAGTACTTCAGCCTCCCAAGTGCTCAAGTCATATCCTGAGAATCACTTTTAAAACAAACCCAAATTTGGGGTACTTTTAGAGTCACTGCAAAGTTGCAAAAATTTTGTGGACCCTAGTTGCTCTGTTAAAATTGCTATGGCTTGTTTGTCACCACCAGTGAACCAATATGGATATATTATTATAAACTGAACTCCAGAGGAAATTCAAATTTCCTTTGTTTTTCCCTAATGTCCTTTTCTTTTCCAGGATCCCACCCAGGATGCCATATTATAATCTAGTTTTCAAGCTCCATTATACTGTCAGTTTCTCAGACTTTCCTTTTTATTATTGACCTTGACAGGTGAGGTATTTTATATTATGTTCTTCAATTTGGGTTTGTCTGCTCTTTCTGTCATCATTAGACTCGGATTATGGGTTTTTGGAAGGAAGACCACATCACATCAAGGGTTCCTGTTCTCAGTGTGACTTACTACTGGTGATGTAAACTTTGGTCACTTGGCTGAGGTACTATTTACCAGGTTTCTTCACTGTAAAGTTACCATTTTTCTCCCCAAAAGAGGTCATTTTAGAAACTTCCCCTGTTTTAATCTGTACTGAATCTAAACCACTTTGCACTGTATCTTTTTCCTCAAGTAAGTTTCCAATCTGTTCACATCACTCTGTTTAAGTGCCACTCCTGACTAGGCAGCAGTGGCCTGTGCCCTGGCTGCTTCGAGAGTGCCCCTGGCCATGTATCTCCTCTACTCTGGCCTCCTCCCACTTTGGTCTGTACCCAGAATGGTCTTTTAGAAATGCTCTTTTCTCAAACTTGTGAATAACTCCTATTGTGCTTCAGATGCCATTCCTGCTCCTCAATAGTCAGGGCCTGTGTGACCTAGTCTGTCCCCTCTCTAGCCTCTGGCAAAGTACCTCTCACTTTGTTTACTGTCCCAGACGCTGGTTTCCCACCCTGAATTACTTCAGCACTCTCTGCAACACAATGTGGTCCTTCCTGCTTAGTTTGATGGGCACCTACCACCTGTATTCCTTTAGTCTCAGCCTGACTGCTACTTACTCTTTCTCAATAAGCCAGCCCTAGGGTGGAGTTGCCGGCCTGTCTTGCTGTGTGTTTCTATACTTCTTCCCTGTACCTGTTGTGTTTTGAATCAACTTCCATGCTAGGTAGACCAGTGGAGACTTTCTCTGTTCTTTGCCATGTATCCATCCCTGTTACCTAATAACTGAGCTTGCTCTGGAGTAGGTGCTTAATAAATATTTTTAAATGGGTTATTTTTGTCTTTTGAATGGAATACAAATACTCTTTGATATTAGCATGCAAGTATGCAGACAAGTTCTCAAATAGAAGTCTCTTAGTCAATTGATTGAATACCCTGGGTGTTCTTTTAAATGCCTTGTGCAGGGTGCAGCGATAGGTACAGTAAGGAATGGAGTGGTGTGTGCTCAGCCTGTGTTACTCTTAAGTAACCGTCTCTTTATTTGGTCATTCTCTACTTCAGCACTCAAGAATCAGACTCTGTAGTACCCTTTGCAGATTGTGGGACCTTTGCAGATTGTGGGACCCTTTGGGGCCTGGGGGAGAACCTGCAGGCCAACCCCTCACTGTTCCATTAGTGGAATAAGACCAATCTGAACAGATCAAGTTTGAATTCAGCTCTGTCAGTTTTAAGACTTACAGTACAGTCTTGAGCTCATCTGCAAAAAAAAAAAAAAAAAAAAAAAAAAAAAAAAAAGGAGAGAGACAGGAGTATCTTCCTTGTAACCTGTGGAAGGACTCAGATAAGAAACGGAATGTATGATGATCAGCATCACAGAGCTAATGTCCTTGCTTTTAGCTAAGCACCCTGCCAAACAGTCCATATTAATACTTTTTGTTAAATCTCACAGCAGCCCTATAGGTAGGGATGTTATTATTTTCATGTTCTAAATGAAGAAAAAGACTTAGTTGGAAAACCCAATAATTTGTCCAAGATCATGAAAGGAATAAAAGGTAGAGCTATTGCTGTGTATGATTTTTAAAGCTCAGAATGAACTCCTTATATCCTCCAGCCATGCCATCTTTAAGTGTAGCTTTGCTAGTTGGGGTTTTAAAGACTTTTCAGTCTTCTATCGGCATTTGAAGTCTTTAAGTCTTAGGAGGGAGGACCTTGTTACAGCTTGAATTTTAATTCACATTGTAGCAACTTTGATATCTGTAACTGGTTGCCTGACATTGTATGTTTGTGGGTCCTGGAGGACTGTGGGTCCTGTAGGTCCTTGTTGGACCTACCTTGGCAGTATTTCTAAAATGAGGGTTGTGGACTCCTGGTCAGATTTACCTGGGGGGATTTACAGAAATGTAATTTCCTTGGGTGCTTCTTTGATGTCCTAAATTGTAATCTTCTCCTGGGAGGATATGGGAAACTACAAGTGACACTATTTAGATAGGCGATTCTTATTTAGTCTGAAGCATGAGAATCAGTGACTAGAAGAAATGAGAAATGTCAGAGGATTCTTTCATTGTCTCAAGTTACAGGAAGACGAGAAGCAGCTCAGGTGCAGTAGCTCCATGGGTTTCCCTGTGCATCTCTTGGCATTCTCTGCATGGGCAGCCACAGTATAGTGGTGCGGCTCTAACTGTGCAGGGAGAAGGCACATCCCTGGCATGAGCTCCTGTCTGCTGTTCTTATTCTTACACAACTTTATTGAGGAGCAGTTGGCATATAATAAGTTACACATTCATTTTTAAAATGAAGTTTTTATTTTTGATTGACACAGTAACTGCAGTGTGATAGGGTATAGTGTGATGTTTCAGTACACATGTGTGATGTGTAATGATCAGGTCGGGGTTTTTGGCATATCCATTAACTCATTCATTCATTCATTCATTGTGTTTTGTGTTGGGAATATCCCAAATCCTCTTCATTAGCGATTTGGAAACGTACAGTTGTCATAACTGTAGTTATCCTATGGTGTTATAGAACATTATAGAATACTAGAAGTTATTCCTTTTATCCACCTGCCTTCTGCACCTGTTAACCAGCCCTCCTCTTCATATCCTTCGCAGGCTCTAGTAATCAATATTCTACGTCTGCTTTTTTATGATGTCAGCTTTTTAGCTTCTATAAAAGTGAGAACATGTTTCATTTGTCTTTCTATTAAACTGCACATTCCTGCATCTGCCTTATAAGGTAGACACTGCATGATGTCCCCACACCATGATGGTGAGCACATGCATCAGTCAGAAGTGTCAATCAGAAGAAATGGAAGCATTTCTGTCTTGCAGGCCCTTCCTCCCACTCTCTTTATTCTTTGTGAAATCTTTGAAACTGCTATGGGGAAAAAGTTTCCTTGTTGAGGGTAAAATGGTAGGTAGGAACGTATTGTGGTTTCAGTTTTTGTTTTCTTTTTGAGGAATATAGTGGAAATAATATGATGATTACAGGTGTAGGTTACCATATTATTTATAGAAAGTTTTGAGAAACCAACAAGTATTCTAGACCATTTCTGAAAAGTTTGACAGGAAATGTACTTTTTGGAGGGTTGGGAAAGTGGCGGAGATGTGACTGTTGGTGGCAGGGGAGAGGAGTGACTGGTGGGTGCCATGTGGATGGGGGTTGCACATGAGAACCAAAGGCTGTTTTTCTTTGGGTTTTCATTGTATGGCATTTATTCTACATGGGAAAAACTAACATAAATCACAACATGATATGGAATAGAAATATAATCCTCACTTAACTGGAGAATATATTTAGTTCAAGTGCATTTTACATTTTATTGAATGTCATGATTTATTTGTGATGTTTATAGATTAAAAATAAAATTTGCCCCATCACTGTAACTGGCTTTGGGCTGGGTGTTTTTTTAGTTGCTGAGTATACTTGCTGAAGTTAGGTGTCTTTCTTTTTTTGGGGTGGGGTAGTACCAGGGATTGAACCCAGGCGCACTTAACTGAGCCGTATCTCCAGCCCTTTGTATATTTTCTTTAGAGACAGGGTCATGCTAAGTTGCTGAGGCTGGTTTTGAATTTGAGATCCTCCTGCCTCAGCCTCCCGAGCTGCTGGGATTACAGGTGTACATTGCTATGTCCAGTACTGAAGTTAGTTTCCACTGCAGAAAGCATTATATAATATCATTGAGTTAATAGCTGTTTTTTTTTTTTTTTAAGAATTGGTAAAATGTGTGGGATTCAGCTGTCACCTAGTTTCTTTTACTCTTTGAATTTCTTTACTATATTTTTATTTATTTCCAGTTTTTCCATGTATTTATTTTGAAGGAATATGCTTGAGGTAAAAATGGGAGCATTTCTTTCATAATTTAACCTTCTTAGGAATATCATTTTTGCTGTGTCTGAGAGTTGAAACAATTCTTTGTACTTTATAGATGACATTCCCTCCTCACCTCTACTGCTAAATCAATCAATCAATCAAAACCAAAATGTAATGGAGAGTACACATCTCAGTTTCAGGTGGCGCTCACTGTGGGTGAGAATTCCCTGGAGAAAGACCCTTTGCTGGAGCACTAGTGACTTGATGTTCCATCAGAAGGGGCTCGGTGTGTTTCTTCTTTTAGGCTGTTAGCTCATGAGTGTGGTAGCTCAGAGTCATTTCCAGGTTTAGACTAGCATGTATACTGTGCTTACACCCATAGGTTTTGGGGATTCGGTTGGGGCTTTTGAGTCCTTTCTCTCTTTAATTCAGTTACTAGTTACAGAAAGAGACTAGCTATAATTGTAACAAGTCTACCCGAGGTTGACTCTCCTTCTGTACCTCTCCCTATGAAAATATCCTGCAGGTTGACTGTTTGGGGGTTTGCTTTGGATTAATGATCACCTTTCAGTCTATTAGTATTAATTCAGTTCATTCAGTCATTAACTGGCCATGGCCATAGGAAATGGGAAGCTGCTGGATAGGGAAGATGGGTCATTCTAGTTCATGAGCCACTGCTGTCTGGGGCCTGGGAAGGAGACCGGAAGGAGGTTCCACAGAGAGAATACCTTGAATCCAATTTAGGACCAGGGCTAACCTCTTGGGGTATGTTGGGGGAAGCTACTTAGGTCCAGTCACCTTTAAGAATTCAGAGCAGAACTGTCATTTTAACAGTTTCCAGGGCAAATAGGCAGGTGTCAACCATAATAGCTGCTTACTGCATTGTTCCTGTGGGAAAAATATATGTGAGTTTCCCATACCTCCTTTGTAAGTGGACTGGCTCTGAGAATTGGCTCTTCTTGCTGTTGTGGGGGAGGGCAGGATGTGGCAGTTAGCTACTGGCTGGGGTTGTGTTGCCTCTGAGAGTTTCCAGCCGCTTTATGCTTGCTTACTTGTATTGTGGGGTCCTTGTGAGGACCACGGTGAACTGCTTACTGCCCTTACCTTCCCCTACCCAATCACAAACTCATTTGGAAAACATTCCCAAGATGTTTTGTTTTTAAATCAGCTAAAACATTTTTAATTTTGGCACAATTTCCTTCAAAGGTAGTTTGTCAGAACTGCTAAATATTTAGGTGGGAAGGTGGACTCAGTTCCATGGAATCATTTGTGGGAATTGTGTTGGTTGTAATATTCAGGTGCTGAGGAACAATTCCTGACTACCTGGAGGTGGGGGCATCCTCTGGCAGTTGGTGTCTGGCACTTCTGGCAGGGATTAACTGGTAGAAAGTTTAGGGCACCATTTTTTTTTTTTTTTTTTTTTTGTGAGTGAATTCTAATCATAACTTAGAACACTTTTTAAAGTCATCCATAAATACTTCATTGCCTTTATTGTCAAGAGATTATTTTAAAAATACAGATTTTGGAAATGAATATTGCCCATGGAGCTATTTGTTCTGACTAGGCTTGTTGCTTTTTCTTACTAATAGATATTAGGAAAACAAAACTTGACTAACGTCACACTGCTGGCTTCTTGCCTTTTGTTAGAAACATGCTGAAATGGTCTAAATAATGATGCTACTAAAACAACGTATGCATTGTTTTGATGGGTATTGATTCCTTCTGTAGTGTTCAGAATTGCTTGCATGCCTCCCAGCAACAAATGCATATGTGACTGTGTGAGAGGAGCATTCCAGAAAAATGGAATGCTGCTTTACTTTTCAGTAGCTGTGCAACTTAAAGGGAAAATGTCATGTTTTTAGAAATGTGGCCTTAAGGCACTAACCCACTTATATCCAGTGCATGAAGCTCTGCAAGTTATTTTAACACAACCTGATCAGAGGGAACAAAAATCTGGCATTTATAGTTTGTTTGTTTATTGATTGCCATAGTCATTAGAAAGAATATCCTGTTCCTTTTAATAAAATCCTCTTGGACAGTTAAGTGTTGTATTGTGGGGCAGAGCTGACCTGGGAGAATGTAGGTAGAAATGGCAAATGGGGATTTAGTTGTGCTTCACCTGCTCTCCTGTGTGGCAGGATGTAATGTGTATTGTTTCTTAGAACTTGCTGTTCAGTACACAGAAGTTTGGATTCTGAAATCAGGGAATGTTGCCTCTCAAGCTTAGTTTTCAGAGATGAAATGCTGAAGATGATCTTAGTAGTATGCTCAACTGTTCGTTTTATTTACTAGTGAAATGAATATTCAAATTGTTTACTGTAACAGTTAATTGTTACACTGTTAACAGTTAACTTACTGTTGCTGAAAGTTAAGCAAATGTGTTGTGACTTAGGTGTTAGCTACATTTTTCAAAACAAAATTTAGCTCTTTTCTTTTTAAAAACATAAATTAGTTTGTTAATGGGGAAAGAGTAACGTTTGTTGAAAAATTAAGTCACTTGCTTTTTTCCCTTTGTAGATCTTCTTCGTGTCAAGCCTGTATTAACTCCTTGTAATTCCAGTAGGACTAGCAAGTTATTTTGCTTAAAATGTCTTTTTTCCCCCCCTGTGCAGTGAAAGTCGAATGTGAGAACAGATCTTAATAGATATAGTTACACAGTTTATTTTATCATGTATCACTTTATTGCTGTCTTCTAGAACATTGTTATACTAAATGTTCCAATAATGGAAATTTTATGCAGCTACTTCAAATGAAAGAAATTTGCAAAAACTCAATTTTGGAACTCATTCCTTGAGGAGAGGGAAAAAACTCACCATGCTGTGACCAAATTAGATTTCTGATATGTTGGCAACTTATCAAACATTGTCATTTCCAGAAAACAGGGTGTGGGTTCCCACTGAAATATCACTATTTCCCAATCAATGTCAATTTGAGATATTTTGAGTTTTAATATGATTGAATGGCCAAATGTTTACAAAGTTGTTGTTGGTAACAGGTAATTAAAAATTGGTTTTGTACCTAAATGAAAATGGCTTTATATGGAATCAGGAATGACCATGTTCAATTACCAGGGAGTCGTCTTTTCAAGAGCTTGATTTAAATTTCTCAGAGATATTAGTTGTACTTACTGGAGCTCCTTTGTTTTGCAGAGATCATGATGCAGCCGTCCTTTTGGATTTCTTTTTAATAATGTGTGACCCTTCACCTTTGATCCCCTGACCTGCATTACCTTGGTAACCATTTCATTTTTTAATTTAATTTCATTTTTAATTTTGGTGTACAAGCTGTAACATTTCATCTCTCAAAGTGTAGCACGCTGATTTCCTCAGATAGAGATACCCCTTTGAGCGATAAATTTGCAAAATGCTGTCTTCATTTTTTGTATTAAAATTCATTTCAGTTTTATAAAATAAAATGTAATCTGTGTTTTCATCCTTTTAAAATTTAAGTTTAGTGAGTGCATTCCCCCATACAGGATAGTTCCTCTTCTACCAGTGTTTTGCGGAAGCTAAATTAAGTGATATTCATATGTAATGCACACCCCCTTACCCCCACTCCACTGCCACTCCCTGTCACTCCCCTACTGTCACCACACAGCCCTGCCATTGCAGGATGATGACTTGTCTTCCCTTTAGAATAGTAGCAACTTGAATTTGTTAGTCTTAGCAGCCAGGTTCTGCACCCTCAGGTTATAATTTGTATTCTCAAATATTGTGGGGAGGGAAAGCTTAGAGTTTTATTTTTAATTTCATTTAAGGGCTGGAAGAATGTAAGCTATTTTCATTACCAGTGTTTGCCTTTCCCACCTCCTTTAATGTTTTATTTCTTTGAGACCTAAATTAAGGAAAAGTCACAGTTTTAATTTGACCAAAAAATGTGGTTTTGTCTATGCTGAAACTTTATCAGTGAGCTCTGCTGGTCCCTATATCAGATTAATTTTTGCCATTTGTTCTTATTTCATGATTGCTTTTCAAATAATGTATTTTTATTGTACTCTTTTTCTTTTCAGAAAATTCTTAAAAGCAAAACAAACCAAAAGTCAAACTTGAGTTAATTCTTTGAACTGGCAAAATACTCCAAGAAATTGTGTTCTTAAAAAAAAAAAAAGCTTCGGACTCTCTTGCATGGCCCAATGAAGCACAGATGATTTTTTAAGTGTCTTATTATTTTATTCTCTAACATTTAATGCTGATGTTTTAATTGCACACAGCTGAAGCTGCTAAATGAGTACTGAAATGGATTTAATTCCTCTCTGAGCTTTGTTGATACCTATAAAAGTTTATATCATTCATTAGAACCACAAATTAAAATTAGTTGTGTTGAGCTGTTCATTGGAGATTGGAACTCTCACGAACATTTTAGCTCACAGGCTTTGTTTTTGCCTGTTACACCTATTTACCTGAAAAGCTGCTTTCGCCCTGTTGGGTATCCTTTCTTTTCACAGAATTAAAAAATATCAGAGTTGAGGAATATAAGTAGACAACTTATCCTATGATTGTAAAGCCCCCATGATTATAAGTATTCCAGTGGTTGAGAGCAGCTTCTTTGCTGAACCTTGAATTTTAAGGTGATTTTTTATTATAATGTGTTCCACTGTTGTGCAGAGAAATTTTCCAGATCCAGAAACTTTTTTTTTTGGCCTTAGGTACGTTGTTAATTTGTTCTTTTGATGCCATGTCCTTCTAGCACCAAAGGAATGGTGCCTGAATTGCAGTTCATAGACTCACAGGGTTTTAGGGGACAGTGACAGCTTGTCAGCTCCACTTCTCTTCCTGAGGGATGAGCTGGCCCATGGTTCCCTGGGGAGTCACAAGTTCTCTGATGACAGAGTCAGCTCTCCTGTGGGCCCCCATCTACTTGAGAGAGCCTGATAACTTTATTTATAGCCTGTAGTAGGAGATGAAGAGACATTAATAGGTGCAGAAATATTTCTATTGTCATGTTTTATTTTGTGATTAAATCAGTTAAAAATTTTAAGGTTTTCTGATTAATACATTTTAAGAGAACCTAATTTTTCTAAGAGAGCTAGTACACAAATACACTTATTATTTTCAATGAACATCAGTTATATGGTTAGTATTTAGGACTTCTGGTAAGTTGGGAGGCACATGAATACTGTTTTTGTAATCATGATTCACTGAGAAAACCCTTGTCTGAGAGTCAGAAAACTTGCTTTGGACTAGCATCAAGGTCTTTGGACATGTCACTGGTGTCTTTTGAGGTAGTTACTTCCAAACTAAAATATTCAAAGACAAAGAACTTGACACTTTAATTTGGGAATGAATACTGTGAAATCAGTTGTCTTGATTGACCACATAGGAGCTTGTAAAACATTTCGTTGATGCTGCTTCCATTTTATGTGTATGTGAAATGTAGATACTGTGTGTCTCCTACTTGCCTTTTAGGGTTGTTGGGAGGATAAATGAAACACACACTGGGAACTCAGAAGAAAGGTGCTTTTGAAACTGAACCTCATCCTATGGCTGTGCCAAGAGGCAGTGGTAGTGAACCCCGTGGTGAAGGGCCAGGACCATGGCTCTGGAGCCAGGCTGCCGTGGTTTGAATCCCACCTTGGCCTCTTGCAAGCGGTCTGACTGCAGCACATTACCTAACCTCCCTGTGCCTGAGTTTCCTCCTCTTTAACTTGAGGATGATAATAGTAGCACCTACTCAAAGGATCCTGGTGAGTTTTAGCTGAGCTGATGTGTGCGGAATCCTTAGAGCTGCGCTGGCGTGTAGCGAGCGAGGCCACACCTGCACACCATGGGCAGGACATATACCTTGCACAAAATGACATTGCAGCCCCCCCATCCCCCTGCCCACCGTTAGTCTTCTAACATTGATTTAGAAACCATTGAATGCTTAGAGAGGGGTACTGCATAGTTGGTGATATGTAAGCACCTCTAGATAGAAGTTCAGTGGGTAAGTTAAATTTGGCTTCCTAACCTTTTTGTAAAAAATTCAGCTCACTAGGATCTGCCTGACACTCTGACTATTCTTTTGTTTTAGTTGTTTTGGGTTATGGAGGCATAAGGGGAGAGGTGTGAGGGAGGGAGCTGCCTTTTGCCTAGTTAGCTTTCGTACCTCCACTCTGCTAAGTTGTCTAGCTGGCTTTCAAGGAGTCAGAGGGTTGAACTGTTGAGGGGCTTTTACTTGACCGTATGAGGCTTTGGACTCCTCTTAAGTAGATCGAAGGATGGGACCCACAGTTGTCCCTGCATGAGAGAAAATATGTGTTGCATTGTTCCCAGTGCTTTCCATACATTTTAATCATCCAGATTTATCCAGGAGATGAATGGTGTGTTAACCCAGTTTTGCATCTGAAAATGCTGAGGTTTAGGAAGGGTAAATACACTTTCCTAGGTGCACATCCCTAGTAGACTGCACAGTTGCAGAACTGGCATTTAAATCCAGGTGCTGCTTACCTCCTGATACTTGCTGCCTTGCATTCACCTGCAAACCTGGTAGAACCTCTTAACAAGAGACTGTTCTGCTGTTTTCGTTACAAGGACCTGAACTGCATATATTAGTGTCCCTCAACCATTGGACCTTTTAAATGAACAGCACCTCTAACTTAGTAAGAACTCATATGATGGAGTAGCTGGCTCTAACAATCCACTACCACCATTATCAGGAAAGTTCCATTGTATATGTGGCACTTGATCCTGGTTGCACATTTGGAATCACTTGTGTAGTGTTTTGTTTAAAACTTGAAGCACTAGTCCCATCCGTGACTGATTGTGGTCTAGCAGAGAACTGTTGATCAACAGGTTCAGATATATAGAAAGGTTTTTTTTTTTTTTTCCCTAGTTACAAACAAACAAAAATTGATTTTCTGTACATGCACAGATTTGTGCTTCTAGAATATGGACTAGTGCAATTAGTTCTATAGTTGGGTACATTGTAGATTAAAATGGATCTCTAGTTTAATCATTTGACCAACACTGATCAGTACCCTTCCTGAAGGCAAAGCCCCAGCATCTATTCCCTAAATGCAGTCATGTGTGAGAACCCCGAACGTCCTGAGAGGTGGGCTCTCACTTAGTTACAGGGTGAACCAAGTAGAGGGCCCTTTTTGCTTTCTTCTCCCTTTCACCTGTCTTCTTTCTCTTTTATGCATCCATTTTTCCTTTCTCTTCTCCTTCCCTTCTCCATAGTTCTGTCCTCCCTCTTTTTCTCTTTCTTACATTTATCTGTCTGATTTTTGACAGTGTGACAATCATCAAGCTGTAAAGTACTTTAACTACTCCATGTGCACAGCACATAGTAGGTGTTCAAATGAACTTTCTTATTTTTCTTAGCAACTGATTTTCAAAGGAGTAGGCACTACCCCGCATTAAGCCTGAACTTTGTTAGATTTTGTTTGTGATTGTCTATCCTAACTTGGTTTATCTTGTGAATTTAGATAGTTTAATCTCACTGGTTCTGATAAGTTGAGGAACTCCAGGCTTTAGTCCCTGAGTAGTACAGAAGCTTAGGGAATAGAACAGACTTAGATTGTTCTAGAGGCTGCTTTTATCAGGCTTCTAATGTATTTGCTTCTAGTATATTTTTAAGCCAGAGTATCTGTGTTTGCCTCGTCAGACCCCCTTTGTTTGGTGATGGAGAGGAAAAGGCCCTTGGAGAGGGAAAGGCCCTTGGACTTGCTGCTGCTACCTCCTCTGGTAGCATTGTGTGTTGGGACAGAGAGCAGAGCAAACAATATGACAGCCTAGAGGTCTGCAGCTGACTGTTTGCCTCCAGAAATGTTGGAGAAGTAGTCACAGTAATCCTCCTTCTGCTTCCCCCTTTCACAGGAGAGGTGACCTAAGGGTGGGGCGATTCTGAGGGAAGTGGCAGGCCTCCCCAGCGTGGAAGTCGGGAGGCTGTGTTTGCGGCCCTGCACCCCAGCAGGTTGGCCCAGGCGCCAGCTGGCTGCCTTAGGAGTTCCTTCTGATGGCCTTTAGCCCTTCGAGGCTTTTCGGAGGCTGAGAAACGTGCGGTAAAGGTATGGAAAGGTGTTTTTGTCATTCTTCAGTGAAAATCTGCCCTAACCAGAAAGGGAGTTTCTGCCTAGGCAGGAAACCATTGAAAAAGCTCGTTTGTGTTAGTTGTGGTTATAATGTTTCCCCTGGAAACTGGCCGTGGTTACTGTAGTACCATGTGTTTAGACTAGATTTCCTGTTTTCCATACACATTTATAAGTGGGTTCAGAAATGTGCCTGTGATGAACATCACATATACCTACCACAAAACTTGGATGGTCAGCTTGGTATGGTTTTGTGCACCTCTAAGCCCAGTGGCTCAGAAGGCTGAGGCAGGAAAATTGCAAGTTTAAAGCCAGCCTCAGCAACTTAGGGAGACCCTGAGCACCTAAGTGAGTCCCTTTCTTAAAATGTAAAGAGGGCTAGGGATGTGGTGCTGTGTTTAAGTACCCTGGGTTCAGTCCCCTGTACCCAAAACAAAAACAAACAAAACACAATGGGTTTGACCTCCAGTCCTTTTTTCTCTTTGGTGCTGATCCTTTTTCTTATTTCTGCATTTTTCCAAAGGAGAAACTACATGATCTGTAACTTTTTGTGATGGTGAGAGGAGGATTGGTCTGGAGCGTTGAAGCTCTTGGTCAGGGTTTGGCTCTGGGTTTCCTTTTACCAGCTCTAGTTCACCTTACATGCCTGGTACAAGTTCTTGTACATAATAGACACTCAGCAAACATTAACACTCTTTTCATTTCTCATTAGCACAGGTAATTAAGAATAGGAGCTGATAGACTCCACATATCTGTGCAGAGATATATCTGTAATTAAAGTTTTAATTAAAGAGACACCAGACCAGGCAGATGGTTCTTATCCTCATATCCTGTAAACCAAACAGCCGTGGCTTTTCGATCTTGCAAACAAGCAAAGCCGAGAAGCTGCTTTCGTGGTGGGGCATGGTAGTTTTATTAACTAGCCATGATCTATTTTGGTACTACTCTGTGTGATGCCTGATCCAGGGATAATCATTGTAGTTTGATATGGAAAGACAATACATCAAAGTTATGTCCCAACTGAAGCTTTCAAGCCTCATCAAGGGCATTGCCACAGCCCAGCTGGTGGATCACAAGGCATGTGGTTTTGTGCTAGATCACAAAAGCTGACAAAGTGTTATTTAGGATCATCAGCTAAATACAGTATTAAATGAAAGCACCATAATCCTGATTTTTCAGGTTTTGCCACTGTATAGCAATGCAGAATTGAGTTGTGCCTGTTTGCCTCATGCTGGTTCTCTTCTATGTCACAGTGACCTTATTGGCTAATCAGGCGCAGAATTTAAGAAATAAAACAACTGCAGGGGCTAACTAACAGAAAAGGACTTAACTCAGATCTTATCACTTTTTAGGCCCTTCCAGTGAACCCCAGCCATTTATTCTATTGCATCCCTGTTGGCAGGAGCCAGAGCAGTGCAGGGAAGTGGGCAGCTCACCTTGACCTCTTGGGTTTTACCCTCTTCTTTACCCCAAGTTTCATAACCTTTCCTTGTAATTTTTAATGCAGTCAGGTGCATGGTTTTCAGGCCTTCCATGCAAGAGGCAGTTCTATAACAGAATTGCATGCTGGTTGATGTAGGTGTGTTTCTACCACCAGCATCCCAGTTTATTTTGTTAGGTAGAACCAGTACTGAAGATGTTGATTTCTTATTGCACAATGGAACATTTTAGTGTAGAGATTAGGAGCATGGTTTCTGCTTTGCTGAACAGTGCTGCTTTCATAGGAGGTGCAGTTTTTGTGGGATAGAGTCCACAGTACACTGGGAAGTACACTGGAACTTTCATATCACAGACCAGTCATCAAGTGATAGAACCTAGAAGTGTTTTAACTTACCTTAATATCATCTATAAATCAAGGTCCATCTGTCCTAGCTGAAATGTGTGTGCATAGGCACAAGGAGATGGGCCAGAACCATGAGATGTGCATGTGCTTTGAGTGGAGCCTGTGTCTCATGGGTAGCTGGAAATGTGTCTACCACCTTCTGTCTCAGGGAAGGATGTTTTTTGGTTTTAAAAGAGGTCAGTTCATTGTAAGCTGCTTTGATTAAATAGTCTTCTGTTATTGTATCCAGAAAATACCATAAGATCTATGCAGAAATGTATTACTGAGTATTAAGTTGGTATTTTACATATGGAATTTGAACCCAACCAATTACAAAGTTTGTTTCTTTTCTAATGTGGTTCAAGACCTGAACATGTAACTCTGGAGTAGACAACACAATTTTAGATTGTAGGAAGTTTCTTAAGAAGTTAAACTCTTGCTGCATAGAGAGCAGTAGTTATTCCGCTTTGCTGTGTAGGAATCAGACTTCCACAGAGAGGAGAAGCACCAACAAACCCACCTGGTCTTACTTTTCTTTCTGTAGTGGGTTTAGAAAAAATGTGCACCCCCATCCCATGCTTGGGATTGAACCCAGGCCTTTACCATGTTGGGCAAATACTGTGCTACAGAGCTACATCCATAGCCCTGGAAAATCTGTATTTTACCACATAATCGTCACCACTGCATTAATGCAGATTCACTAATACTCCATGCATCCTAATCTTGAACCAGTGACAGTTTAGTAATAAACGAGTTTTAAGTAATACTGGCACAGTATTTTTTTTTTCTCTTTTAAAGCTTTAAATAATGGTCACGCTCAACTTTTTGCCTAAAAAGAAAAAGAAATAAAAGGCATAAAATCTGCAATGATTAGGTGATGAAATGCATATATTTTTGCCCTTTCTAGTTGTGTGATGATGGAAGTAGAGTGTTCTGCCCACTCCAGAGTGACTTACCACCAAATATTTCTTTTTTTTTTTTTTAATGGCAGTACTGGGGATTGAACTCAGGGCCTCACACAAGCTAGGCAAGTGCTCTGCCACTGAGATATGTCCCAAGCCCTTTTTCATTTTTTTTTTAATTTTTAACTTTAAATGTTTTTTTTTTATTAATGCATTCTAGTTATTCATAATAGTGGGGTTCATTTTGACATATTCACACATGCATATAACATAATTTGCTCTATTTCAAACCCTAGTATTTTCCCCTAACCCTTCTCTCCTCCTTCCCCTTGATTTCCTTCCTCTACTCTGTTGGTCTTTCTTCCATTAATTTATTGTTTTTTTTTTTTTTAAATTGGTGCATTATAGATATACATAAAAGTAGAGTGGAATTTTTGTGATGTATTTATAATGCACATAACATATTTTGATCTTTTTTTTTTTTTTTGGTTTTCCTCTCCTTTCCCATCCCTACTTTAGCCCCCTTTATTCCCCTTTCTTTACTGTTCTGTTTTCATATCCCCCACTTTCCCCACCCCCCTCTTGTTTTTGAATTTCTCATTTCTCCCTAATTTCTGCATATGAGAGAAAACATTGAATCTTGATTTTTTTGAATCTGTCTTATTTCACGTAGCATAATGTTCTCCAGTTCATCCATTTGTAAGTAAATGACATAATTTCGTTCTTCTTTATGGCTGAGTAACATTCCATTGCGCGTATACACTACATTTAAAATTGTTCATGGACCTTTATTTTATCTATTTATTTATATGTGGTGCTCAGAATTGAACTCAGTCCTTCACACATGCTAGGCAAGTGGTCTACCACTGAGCCACAACCCCAGACCCCTATACGTCGCATTTTCTTGATCCATTTATCTGTTGTTAGGCACCTGGACTGGGTTCATTACTTGCTTAATTTGGATCATGGTGCTAAAGACAACACCCAGCCCTTTAAAAAATTTTTTTTTAAAAAACAGTTTCAAAGAGTTGCCTATGCTGGCCTCTTAACTGGCCATCATCCTGTCTCGGATTACAGGCATGTCCAGCCACACCCAGATTATTTATTTGTTCTTTAAATAGTTATTGAATTCCTGGTAAAGGGCAGCAGTAAGCAAAATTATGCCATTCCCCTCGAAAAGTTTATTTTCTGGTTAGGGGAAAGGGCAATAAACAAAAAAAGAGGAACAGTAATTGAGAATTTGTATGAACCAGTCATGTTGGTTAACTCTGTGTCCTCCTCAGAGTACTCTGTGCAGGTGAGTGCTGTTCTGCTCCTTCTGCAGCCTAGCCAGTGGGCTCTGTGCTTTCACATACCAGGCTGCTTGACTCTCTATTAAAACACTGCCTGATCTGCTTATTTCTAAATAATAAACACATATTATTGATAATGAGTGTGATGAAGAGCACACTCATTATCAATAATATGTGTTTATTGATGATGATGATGATAATAATAATAATAATAATAATAATATCAATAAAAGCTGCAAGGGAAGCCATTTGGAGGGCTCCTGGATGCCTGGGTGTAAGTGTTCGTTAGCATTATGACTTAAGTGGGATTCCCTCATAATGGGGGGTGAAGGAAGGCCACATCATGAGCCACATAGCTATCCATCCAGAGGGAGGGTATTCCAAGTCAAGGGAACAGAAAAAGCAAAGGCCCCAAGGTTGATGTAGCTTTGTCAAAGGTGGAAGAGAAGCCAGGAAGCCAGGTGGGAACTGTCCCTGTCTCTAGGAGGGTGGGGAGGGGAGCAGCCAGGAGCAGCATCCCTGAGGGCCTTGCAGGTCAGGGTAAGACCTTTGATTTTACTGAAGAGAGGGGAAATGGTCCAAGAATTTTTGAGCAGAAAAAAACATGATAAAAAGAATCACTCTGAATGTAGGGCAGAGTCTAGGGCACGGTCCACAGACAGCTGCCTGCTGGCCAGATTGCTGTCTGCTTCGGTGTAGCCGACAAGCTAAGAGTGCTGTGTACATTTGTGAATGGTTGGGAAAAAATGAATAATAATATTTGGTGTTCCAGGAAAAGTATATGAAACTCAAATTTTTGTGTCCATTTTCATTTCAGTGTTATTGGAATTGAGCCGCCCTTGTTACTTTGTGTATGTCCAAAGCTGCCTTTGAGTAGCCTTAGCTGAGCTGAGTCCTTTTAACAGACCACATGGCCTGCCTCTGGCCCTTTTCAGAAAAAGTTACTGTTCCCTGTCTTAGGGGGATGGAGTGGAAACAGAGGAGACCAGAGTAGTCATGGCAGAAGTGAATGGTGGTCTGAACAGGCAGTAAGAAGTGAACAGATGCAGGACCTGTTTCACAGCAAAAGCAGATGTACTGTGTTCACAAGGGAAGATTCCGGGTGATGTGTGAGTGCGGCACTGAGTTACTGGAGAGTGCACTTGCTCTTTTGGGGGTTGGGAAGACTGTGGGAGTGACAGGTTGGGGAGGAGGGTGAGCAAGAGGCCAGAGTTGTATTTTGGATATGTTGACTTTATGGTGCCAAGTGGAGGTGTTGGGTGTCAGTCACTTGTGAGTCCAACTCTGAGGAGAGGCTGAGGCTCGAAGTAGGTATTGGAATGTTTTCACATATTGCAGGAAGGCTTCCAAGCTGTGGGAGGGTGGAAATCCTGTAGGGAGCACACTTGGAGGGCAAGTCCAAACCTGGAACCCTGGGGTGCCCAGCATTAAGGGTAAGGAAGCAGACAATGAGAGGGAGCAGCCAGAGAGCACACTTGAGCAGATTGGGGTGTCCTGAAAGCACAGTATGGTTCTCTGTGTCGCATGCTGCTCAAGGTCAAGCAAGATGCCAACTAAAGATTCACCGTGAATTAGGCAGTGTGGAAGTCACTCGTGGCTCTGATAAGAGCTGCCTGAGTGACGTGGTAAGACAGAAACCTGAAACCAGCTGGGTTAATGAAAGTGGGAGGACAGGCAGTAGAGCTGGTGTGTAGGAGACTGTCTCCTAAAGCCTGATTGCAGGCCAGAAAGGGGCAAGAGTGGGATTTAACCTGAGATTAGGATTTTGCCAGTTGAGGTCAGTGGAGGAAAGGGTGTGAGGGAACTGAGTAGGAGAGTCCATATGATAGTGGAGAGTCCATATGACAGTGGATTGTGTAATTGATGCCAGGCAAGGAGCAGGATGCAGGGAGGAGATGAGGGACAGCAAGAGGTTGTCGGGGTCAGCAGATTCAAGGAGTTGTTGGATTTGGGGTGGTCAAGAGTCGTGTGCTTGAAATTGTCATCGTGGAGGGTGCAGTTGTGGTTACATCTAGATCTAAGGCAGTATTGTTCAAAAGCAATGTCAGGGGAGCCATGTATAACTTTCCATGTTCCAATAGCCGTATTTTTAAAAAGTAAGGAGAAAGAAACACGATAAATTTTAATATTTCATTATATTTAACCTGTTACATCTCAAATATGTGAACATGTGAACTGTGTACAAATTATTGCAATGTATCAATTTTTTTTGTAAGTCTTTGCAATTGGTGTGTATTTTATATTTCTAGCACACCTTACTTTAGACTGGGCACATTTCAGGTGCTCAGAGGTCACAAGTGGCTCATGGCTGCCATACTGCAGAGCATAGGTCTTGGGAATCACTGTGGAAGTATAGTCCAAGGTTATTGGAGGGTGGGTTTAAGGAACAGAGAAGCCAAGGTTCATGAAGGATTATGTGGATCTAAGCCACTTGGGATTCCTTACAGAGTGGGGCCGCGGGGGTTAGGAGGCTGAGTGCTTTAATCTGCCACCCATCAAATGAGTCTCAGCATCTGTGGGACTCTGAGGGACTGCTCTTGCCTCATCTTAAGTCCAGAAATTATGGGTATGGGGCATGCTTTCAGACTCACAATAAAATATCAGAAACATGGGCCATAATATTGAGAGGATCTTTTCAAAATGGCAGCTTCCCGTCAGGGTTCACTCTCATTCAGAAGGCATTTCTTTGAGCCACTAATGAAGATGTTACCCATGTGAAGAACTCATTCCAGCCCATTTTTTTTTCCTCAAGAAAAAAATATCCGTTAGATTTTTGTCTTTTATTTTGACATAAATCTTTAGATGCTGATCTTTATTTTGGCATAATCCTCAAATCCCTCAAATTCTGTTTGTAATACTTAGCTCAACAATCTTAAACACGCTTGAATCCCTGCAGAAGCCGACATTTAGGAGTTTCAAGGCAGTCCACATGATACGGACAGCAGCATGCAGCCTGGCTTCCCTCTCTGCCTCCTTTTGATAGGGTACATGTGGTAATATATTTTATATATACATGCATATCTATGTGTGTGTGTGTGTGTGTGTGTGTGTGTGTGTGTGTGTGTAAATATTGGCTTTGATCCACAATGAGTCTTTAAAGATCAATAAAAATGGATGATGTCAGGAAGCTGTTTTTGGCCTTATAGGCCAGGAAAAAGGAAAATGTTTTGAAAGGGTAGACAGGAACACTTCCACAGCTCAGTTGCTATTACTACTTTTCATATTTAAAGTTAACACAAGCTGCTCATCTGAATCCCAATGGAAAAGGTGAATGGATATTCCAGTTCTGTACCTTTATCAAATTCAAATGTACCTTAGATTCCTTTCAGTTTGTTTCTTGTAGTATTAGGATTAACAACAGCAACAACAAAAATCCTCCCAGCTCAGATATTTAGGAAGAAGAACCCATTTTGAATCTGTGTTTATGTGCCCCCTGTTCTCAGAGGCTATGTGTGTTGAAGGAGCAGTTGTTCATTTTGTAGGCTCCAGTGTCAGGGAATGAGGGATCTAAGTGGTCCCAAGCACCTAGGCTTTGGTAATCTCAGAGCAGGGTGAGAGTCTGCTGGGTCAGAACTGTCTTCCCTCTGGGTGTGGTGCCTCCTCTCTGCACTGTAGTGTTCCCTGAAAGCAAGCCCAGGAAACGCCACTTAGTAACGAGGAAAGCTTTCTCCTTATGTGAGTTTTCTAATTAAAATGTTTTCCATCTGATGGGGAAGTGTGTGAATATCAAGAACTGGAAATTAAGTAAGAAATTAAAAGAACATTAATGGCTTCTTTGCAATTTGTTTTGAGGTTTTCCTCACTAAGTGGTATTTTGCTTACAAAGTCACCCTTTCACACATAAATCTTTATGACAAATGGACTGGAATATATCCCAGCAAAAGAAGAGCTATGGTGTCATGTGTAAATTATATCACACATTTGTGAAAGAGAACCCAAAGCATTCACTTTTTAAAAAAGCATTGTTAGTGCAGTTACTTAATTGGTGTATACAAAATTATAGTTTATTTGAAAGTGAAGGTTGGTTTGTCTAGAGGACTGGAAGAATAAGTGTTCTGACATTTGTTCATTGTTTGAATTTACACTCCAAACACCAGAATGCTCAATAAATCCAAAGTGTGATTTACTGACTCTTTAAAAAGTTCACTGCTGAAACTTTATCCATCACAACCAGTGTCCCTTCACCCCAGGCATGTTTGGTCTGCAGTAGGCAGGTACCTGCCCCTCCTGGTCCTTGGGCCTCAGGGAGTGCATCGCATGCCACACTGGCAGTTTTGTTTGTCATTATCTGGATTTGTGTCTACTAGTAAAGTCTTCATTAAGCTGCAGCTTCTACCTCTGGGTGGAGAAGTAGGTGGAAACAGGGAACTGTCAAACTCTGTAGCCCTTCCGGGCCTACCTCAAAGTGCCCCCACCCACAGCCTCTCACCTGCCTCTTCTCTCTTTCCTAGACCTCAGGGTACTGCATGTTCTGTCTGCTGTGCTTTCAGATTCCTTCTCTGGTCCAGCCCTTCCTCCCTACTTCCATTTATTCTGGTGGACAGCCTTTAGGGGCCAGCCCAGATGCCACTTCTTCATGCACCCTTTCTTGGGCTCCATTTTGCATAGTCCGTCCTTTGGTTCATTCTTCTCCTTCCCATATCCCCTGTGAGGACTGTCACCATGAAAAAGTCATGGTCTCTTTATTGGTGTCTTTAATCTACTAAATTGGGAGCTCTTTGGGAGCAGGTGCTGGGCCTCCCTTATTTCTGTTTCCCTAGAACCCAGCCCAGCATCTGCACATGGTTGTGAGTGAATGAATTTGGGTGGATGGGTGGGGGAGTGATGGTGGGGTAATGTACCTTCAAGTCAAAAAGGTAAACTTGATTCCTGTTTTGGAGAAAGAGAAGAATAAATACTGTTTTTGTTTATACAGGTCTTAAAATTTTGGTAGCAGAGAGCAATGGAAAACAAGTCAGAAGCTGCTGTCTGATTCCAGAGATGGTCACATTTTATGCAAAAAGAAAAAAGTAATTTACATTTGATCACCTTGAGATCTTCAATTTGTCATTGTGATATCTTAAGTAACTAATGATTAAGTGAAATAAATCTTGGGAAAATAGATCAAAAATGGAATGAGGACTTTGCATTGTAAGAAACCCACAACTCTTTTCTTTTCACAACATGACCTTTTTAAAAAGTACCTTATTGCAGGCTTGTGAAGGTGGCTGGCCTCTGAGCACTGGGCACATGCCTGAAAGTAGTAGGCCTTTTTTATTTACCTTGATCCGCTGGAATTAAACAGTCATGCTTATGTTCAGTTAGTTTGAGGTTTGGTTGGAATTCAGTTCCAAATTGGGGAAAGAAATGAGCATCCAGCCCCTCTTCCTCATATTGTCCAACTTGCCTTATGAGACTCATATGCACAGTATTCCCTGTTTGAACTGAAGTCACTCACTTGACTCTGTCCCTGCAGTAGTCCCTAAGGAAGGTAAACGAACAGATATCTTGAGATTTCCTTCTGTATCAGTAGTTAGTTTTGATAGTTTCAAGGCTACTGTGGAATTCACCTGTAGTCTGTTAGGACCTTACCTTACTTAGGAACATTAGTCCTTTTATTCACGCACCCTCCAGTATCCCTTTGGAATGCTGTGTTTTTCTAACCCATGAAACTGGTCTAGAAAGTACAGTAGCAAGTGCTGGGAATTGAAGTCCACCTTCCTAGTGCTGTGCTTCACAAATAGTCTCTAGCTGGGGGCCTCTCAGAGCATGGTGTTCTGTTATATCAATATGTACTTAGACATGCTAATCTGAATTAGAGAGCCGATATACATAATGACTCCCCTGGGATGCTGTATTAGAAAAAAAAACAAAACAAAAACTGAAGTAGTTTGCTGAATATGCATAGTAAGCTAAAAAATAAAATTCTTCTAAAATGAGCGTTATTGAATCTGGACCTTGATCATCTTTGAACCTCTAATTTTTAATTTGATCCTTTAAAAAAGTTTTATAGGTTCTTGAAGACAAAATCTACAACTCTTAATAAAAGTTATGCTGTAGTGATTGCCTAAAGACTGTACAAAGCCCAATTTTGAGGTATTGTTGCTCCATGTATACACAGCATGTGTGGGGTAGATGTATATACATGTACATGTACATGCATACACATACCAACTATATGTGCTTAATCTATGCTGTAGTTTGCCTTTATTCAGATTTCTCCTCTCTCTGCCTCTAGAAATGGGGCAAATTTTCTTCAGTTAGAAACAGAAATAGAAGCGGCGGCCTTGACCCATTTTACACCTGTTTATTTCAGGCTCTCACCACACACTTGTTCATGGGCACAGCAAGAAGAGGGATCCACAGAGCTGGAGCCGTGAGGTCTGACACATTGGGGTGAAGCTGGCAAAATTCGTAGGGAGAGCTTTACCATCCTGCCAGCTCCATATCTGGCCTCAAGACAGTTCTATTAGTGAATTAATTGTACTCAAAACCTCAAATTCATTTGAACTGAATGTTACTAAAAATGAAATAGATCAAAGTGACCTCCTCTTGCCTCATCCAGAGTGATTGTGAAGGAGCCCGTGGCCTCATTTATCTCTGGAGAGCAGGTCTCCACCTGTGTGCCTCCTGGTCCTGGGGTTCTTCGTGCTCGTCCCTGATGCTACTCTGCCTGCAGTCCCTCAGCAGGCTTCCATTTCTTACTGGCACTTCCCTTCCCTGGAATCTCTTTATGTTGATTACTGTTTGTCTCCCACAAGAATGGAAGCTCCATGAGAGCAGGGTCTCTGTCTTGTTCCATGTCCCAGTGCATAGGATAGTGCCTGGCACAGTGGAGTTTCAATAAACGCTATTGAATGAACTAGTGGGTCACTAGCCTTGTGTCCTTTCTCAATCTTTCCCTTTTACTTGCTGTTTATATATGACATGCCTTTTAAAGTCATAAAGCAGTGAAAAATTGGGATCAAGTGTAAAAATTTTGTTGTGATTGAAATAACTGTTGACCTAGTTCAGGGTAGAACAGGAAACCCAGAGTGTATGAGGACTTAGGAATTACAACCTGTGTGTTATGGTATCCATGCCTCCTGGATCGAAGGTATAGATGGGTGGAAATAGGAGTCAGCTCTCTGGAATATTGTAACATCGACACCAGGGAGAGTTGGAAGAAACAATTGAGGAAGGGGATCAGGGAAGCAGAAAATAGACAAATACTGAATGATTTTCTTAATATTTAATAATTAATAAATGTTGGCATCAAATAAACAAGGTAAATCAAAATATTTTCTAGATCAAATGGGCATTAACAAAGATACACAGGGAACTTGAGGTGATGCCAGTCATGTGCCACATGACGATGTCTGGTTGTCAGTGGACTGTGTGCACGACGGTGGTCCCATAAGATCACATGGCATCGCAACGTCATTGTCATCTCAGTTCATGTAAGTACATGTGGTGATGTCCCCATCCCATGATGACAGGAATCACCAGTATTGCATTTCTCAGAATTTGTGTTGGAGCGTGTGGCTGTGTTAAGATGATACTAACATAAGTGCTTTTGTTCCAGATGGCCTTCACGGATGCCCTAGTCTCGTCCTCTTTACTCCTTGTATGTTGACATAGGCCAGAAACTGATACTGTTCTTGTAAATTTTTGAGAAGTTTTCTTTATTATTATTTTTTAAAACAAAGAACAAAAACCAAGGAGACAGTATTCTGTGATGTAGGCTGTTATCTCAAGGTGAGTTTATTTGTAGCACTAACTTGTGATAAATTGTTTAAAGAACTAACACTTCTTTTCAGATTGAGTATATTTTAATCTGTCAGATTTTGTTTATTTCAGCGTAAACTTGGGTTGTTATACACTGTGAAGGAATCAACTAAAGCAAGGACCAAGGTTCAATTTATGCTGGAATTTTATTTCATGCAGAGAATCGACCAATATTTCTGATCAAATCAGTAAATATGATTCAGTTTCATTAAATAAAGTATGAAAAGCAAAGACCAGATTTTTATGTACCTCAAAGCAAAAGAGAAAAGAAAACCCTCTTGGAGTGTGACACATTTTCATTAGACTTAAATGTTGAGTTATTTTGATTATATAATCCTACCCTCCCATGGAAGTGTAAGGAGTGTGAATTCTGGGGTGAAGATGTAATCACAAGAAATGGTTAATGAGGCAGAACACACAAGTCTGTATTTATAGTTTTGTGGACAAATTAATCATCAACAGAAGATACAAATGCAAAAAAGAATTCTCGATTGCATTCAAGAAGTGCAAGGTTGAACTTTCGGAACTAAGACAAAATTTTAAACCTTCTCAGGGGTGCGTTATTAAGTAAGTTAATGTGCTTGGAACAGGAACCTAGTATGTAATGATCACTCATAAAATTTGCTGTTTATTCTTAGATGAATTCTAGTACAGGAGATGAAAGCATGTTTAAACTGTACTTAATAAACTGTACTGTGGTTGGGTATGGGCGAGTGTCCACTTCTAATCAAAGCAAGTACAGCTTCTCGAAGCAAAGCTCATAGCAAAAACTCTTCCTCGTATTTTGTATGTGTGTGTGTGTGTGTGTGTGTGCGCGCGCGCGCGCACGTGTGCACACACATGTAAAACATGCTGGGGCAGGCTGTGCAGATGATGCTCCTGTGGCAAGAGCTACAGCAGCTGCTGCTCCACTTTCAGTTTCATTCTCAAGAGTTGTTCTGATTAATCTGAAGTTTTGATTAACTTATGTTTTTCATATATCCTGCAGCTGCATGTGTGTACCTTTAAGTTTTGTGGAATTAAATAAAATTTTATGACCAGTGACTCTTTAAAGCCACTGTCCAAAGTTGCATACAAAACACTTCATAGGTTTGAAGTCTAGTTTTCATTGAGCATTCCTGCCGTTTAAAGTATGTGACATAAGCTTTTAAAGAGCGATTCCATGAGTTAGTGCCCTCTGGTGGCACACAGAGGACATCAAGCACAGAGGGACTGTGACCCAAGAACCTTAAGATAGCTCTTCTAAATTAGACTGCTTTTTTGTTAGTTCTGGTAGTTTTTCATTTGGGTAGAGTTTGAAAATCCCCTGGTAGTTGGTTGATGCCTTCCTGTCATCATATCTTTTTTTGTGTGTTTGGTGCTTATCAGTTTCTTACTCTGTTAAACTCTGGTCCTGGAGTTGACTTGCTAGTAACCCAGCGATGTTAGCAGTGTAGGTTGTGAATAGAAATCCAGGTGAGGGGGTTTTTGGGTGGGTTTGCTATAAAAAGGTACATGCCAGCATTCAGATTTCCCAGAACCAGAGCATCCATTTTTAGATGCATCTCTTATCTCCCCTTTAAAAGGGAGACCATGTCACTTCACTTCCTGGATTAAGGAGGGAGCCTTTCTGATGGCCTTGGGGTGCCTAGGACACAGCTTGAGATGAGCCCATTGGAGGACTGGTCTTTGGTGGTCCTCACTCACATTTTGGCCTTCCTGGGGCTCATCTTTCCCACAGAGGCCTTTGATAGAGTCATGCAGGCCAGGAACTGAATCCTGCCTCCACCACTGAGAAGTTGTGGGGCCCTGGGGCAGCTACTGTGTCTTGTGTGGGTTTTGTTAGCTGTGAAATAGAGGTGACTTTTAACCTGTGTTTCAAATCGATGTGAAGAGACACCTGTGAGGGTGAGGTGAGGTGCTGTGTGTTTAAGAACTCTTTGTGGACCTTTGCCAATTGCTGCTGAGGATGTTTCTTTCTCTCTCTCTTTTTTTTTTAAATATTTTTTTAGATGTAGATAGACAATATCTTTTTTTTTTTTTTTTTTTTTTAATGGTGCTGCGGATCAAACCCAGTGCCTCACGCATGGGAGACAAGCGCTCTATCACTGAGCTGCAACCCAGCCCCATTTTCCTTCTCTTCTTTAAAGGCAACTACTCTGCCCTTTTTAAACTTAAAAGGTCATTTAAAACAAATAAACTTTATTTTGGATCAACTTCATTTTACAGCAAAGTTACAGAGACGGTATGGAGTGTTCATACACCCTTGCCTCATTTCTCCTGCAGGCCCCACTTTTATCCTGTTGAGTTTTCCTGATAGTTTTCTCTGAGATCTCTGTGAAGTTGGGTCACATCTGGTTTAAGTGCCAGCTAACACCTTGCTGAGACTGAGATGTTTGCTTTGAATCCTTGGTGTCCATTATTGATGTGGCGTTTGCTTCCTTCTCTTTTACCTTGCTTGTGTCTGTGACTATTTGACATTAGAACAGTCTTGTGTGATTTTCCAGGATCTTAATGCCTAAGTATTTCCCCTTCTGTGCAGTTAATGAGCTGTGCAACCTAAGGAAAGATGGGTAATCAGTTTCCATCAGTATTTCAGCTGGGCATTTTTTCAGTCTCATAGCTACTTGTCACATAGCTTCGAGGTGAAGGCAAAAGCACATGGATCTTCAAAACTGAATAAACAGCAGAATTATCTTTAGAAATGGGAAACTTACCTCCCAAATGAAAGTCCATTAGCTAGTTTTAATGCATAAATAATCTGTAATTAGCATTATTAAATGAAAAAAATACTTGAGACACTCAATATTTTACATGTTTTAGCAACCTAAGAAAATGTCACAACTTCTTGACAGGGTTTCTTGACAGTCCTGGGAGGATAGACAGGGAGAGCTCAGTCCCTTTTCATGAATGCAGGTGAAGTAAGGGAGGCCAAGGGGTGACCTGATCGGGGCCACACAGCAAGTTAAGTGAGTCATTCTCCAAACACAGCCTGAGCATGTTCAGCCCGTGCCTCCCCACAGCACTCCTGCAACTGTGGAGTGTTGGGAAGGCTGTTGGTCCACACTTAGTTCACTAAACTCAATTTTAGTGATATTACTTAAGCTATTAATATGTATAGTAATGCTTTAATACCTCATAGACAATTTCCATTTTTTTTTTTTTTAGAACTTTACTGAAATCAGCATTGTTGGTCCTGAGTTAACAGAATCTCATTGTTCTATGCAGAACTTCAGAGGAAACCTGTGTTTTATATTCAGTTTTTTTTTTTTTTTTTTTTGTGTGTGTGTGTGTGTATATGTATGGCTGTGACCAAAAGACCTGATAAGAACAACATAGAGAAGAGAAAATTTATTTAGGGCTCATGGTTTTGGAGGGCTCAGTCCATAGATGGCCAACTCTGCAGCTCTGGGTTCCAGGTGAGGTGACCATCATGGCGGAAGGGTGTGTCAGAAGAAAGTAGCTCAGGATATGGCAATCAGGAAATAGTTCCACTATTTAAACCCCAAAGGCACACCCCATCTGCCTATGTATAGTCACTGTCCGTTTGATCCATGTCAGTGGATTAATGTACTGCTTAGATTAAGGCTCTCATAACCCAGTTGTTTTACCTCTGAACTTTCTTGCATTGTCTCACATGTGCTTTTTTTTTTTTTTTTGTACCAGGGATTATTGAACCCTGGGGTGCTTAATCACTGAGCCACATCCCCAGCCCTTTTTATGTTTTATTAAGATAGGGTCCCACTAAGTTGCTTAGTGTCTCCCTAAGTTGCTGAGGCTGGCTTTGAACTTGTCATCCTTCTGTCTTAGCCTTCTGAGCTTCTGGGATTATGTGCCACCATACCCCGCTCACACATGAACTTTTGGGGGATACCTCGTATCTACATAACACCGTGGGTTGGCTACTGTTGGTTCATCTCAAGCTCTGCACTGTGGCAACATTGCCACAGGCTCTGGGATGACTGTAGCCTCTTCCAGGAGGCTGCATCTTGTCTGTGACCTTTGGGTTACATATTGTGCTGGAGATAAACCTTGACAGCACAGACATGTGTGACATATTTTTTACAAGAGCTACTGAAATGTTTGAATGAGAAGATGATGTCATTTGAAAAAGTGATAAATGGGCCAAATTCTTGAGAAGCTAGCAGAACATCTTACTGAAACCTTGAGATCTGGTCAGAAAATGGGAATGAGTCTTTTAAGTTTTTTTTTTTTTTTTGCAAATATGATGGAGGTGTCAGTCCTTTTATATGAATTATGGTACCTCTTTCTATGGTACAGAAATTTTGTTGTCGTGTGCCTTAGTCTTTGTTTTGTTTTTGGTTAGGCCTCTTAGCTCAGAGTGGCCCCTGTGCTGGTGACTGTAGTGGCAGCAGGTCTCAGGCCTTGTTCACTGCTTGGTGGGTGGGTTTTTTGTTTTGTTCTGTTTTTAATCAGTAACTTAGAACAAATCTAAGCCAAAGTCAAATCTGTGAATTAAGATACGTTTTAATCTTCTGAAGTCCTAAAGCCTCATTAAAGAGCCTGAAGAGCCTGTATCTATCTTTTTTTCTGGTAGACTGTGGAGGGATCCAGATATCTGCCTGTTTTAGCTGGGCATCTTTGAATTGTGGAGTAGCAGCCAGGCAGCTTTAGGTGTCACCTGATAACTCTTTGTAGTTGGTTGGTTTGCCCTCAGGTGTGTTGCTTTGGGTCCTTAGGGAACAAGTGGGGCAGTCAGGCTGGAATGAGAGGGCAGCCACTCATAGAAGTGTTCCCTGTGGGGACATTTTCAGAATTTGTAGTGAAGATTTTAGCTTCTTGTGTGCATTTTGGGGCAGTTGTCCATTACAGTAGGCTTGCATTGCACCAGGGGGACACACATGGGACCAAGAAAGTGACAGGCTGCAGTTCTTGCCTTTCTTTGCTATGGGTCACTGGAGAGACTCAACACTTTCCTTTCCTTTAGCTCTGGGCTCCTGTAATCTGTGGTGCTAAGCCTGAGAGAGGGGTGCTTTGGATTAATTTGTAGCTTACAGCGTCTTTTTTTTTTTTTTTTTTTTTTGGTATTGGTGATTGAATCCAGGGGTGCATTACTAACTGAGTTACATGCCCTACTCTTTAAGACAGGGTCTCACTAACTTCCTTAAGGCCTTGCTAAGTAGCTGAGGCTGGCCTTGAACTTGAAATCCTACTGTCTCAGCCTCCCAAATTGCTGGGATTACAGGTGTGCACCACTGCTCCAGGCTGTAGTTTACAGACTCTTGACGGGAAAATAGATTTAAGATTTCGCTTGTATAATTTATATAAATGATGGGAAGCATCAACCACATTCCCTGCATGCATAGTCGAGCCAGTTATACAGATATATATTTAAAATTTTCTTTTAGCCATGGATGGGCACTTTCTGTCTTACATTTTTTTCCCTTTCCTTTAACCACCAGAGAGATTGACACTGGGATGACATGGGATCCAGTATGTAAATGTAGAAAGTGGAGATCGGCGCTTTAGGTGCTTTGTGATGAGTGCAATTAAGTAAATGGAGAAGTGCACAGTTGTTGATTTGAAGGCTGGTTATGATATTCTAAAACCACCTGGCTGCCTTGCACTGAAACAGGCCTTTGGAGTAGGTTTTGTGTTTTAAGTTCAGTTTTGAGAATCAGCCATTTACTGTGAAAGCAAAGTTACTGGGAAGTTTGTTTTAAAGATGCTGCCACCCTCTATTTCTGTGAACCCAGTAAAAATAGCATGGAATAAAATTTAATTATGCTGTGCTGAATATTTCATGTGGAATTAAGGGGCAAAAGCTGCCTTTAAAAAGCATTAGGTTTGGAAAGAATAAAGGCTTTGTAGGTTCTTTGGAAGATACTATAATTAAAAGATTTGTTCAAATGTATTTTTCCTTTTTTTGAAGAGTTTAAAGAAATTCATCCCTCCCTTCCTAAATTGATTACCTCTCAAACAACAGCCCTGCTTGGCAGTAAATACGGTGAAGCTGCCTCTGTGCTGATTTGACAGCTTTTTTCTGTTAAATGTAAAATAGTTTTTTAATCTTCTGATTTAGATGTTTAATAGAAAGTAAATGTTTGACTTGCTTTGGTTTCTGCTGAACCTGTATTTAAATCCACACAAACAGTTCGAATAAAGTGAAAACATCACTGGACTAGCTATTTTAAACATTTCAGGATATAAGAATGCTAAATGGGGTTCCCTTTTAAAAATAGAAATGGCTGCTTGCATTTGCATAATTACTGCTAACTAGCACAACATTTTAAATGGTGACAAACTCAGGGTAGAAAATGTAGCTGTTTTAAAAACCTTGGTAAAAGGAAGCCGGAACTGTTCTGTGAGCAGCTGCTTTGGATGGAGGGTCTTTGCAAAGGCAGGAAACAGGCTTTACAGTTGGAGGGGTGGTATCAGGGAGGAGAGGTGAGCAGCACAGTGGCTTCTGATAGCTCTGAGCTGGTGTGTGGGCCAGATAACTTACCAGCCTTTCGTTTTGATACATGAGTCTTAAGTATTGACTCTTAAATCTGCCTTGCTCTTTTGGACTGGGTGCAAGTGTTCTCTGCCAATGTTGGAAGGCGTCTGGTGAGGACTGAGGGTCAGTGTTGGTGAGAAGAGCATGGGAGGATATTTGTGAAAACGAAGAGTAGGGTTGTCTTCACAAGCTCATCCTGAGTATCCTCTGGAGTATCCTTGATTCTGCCTTCTACCCTTCTCAGGCATTGAATCCATATGTAAGTTTTTTTTGTTCTCTTTCCACAGCATCTGACCTTCCACATTTCCACCAGTGCCACCTCCTCCCAGCTGCTCTTGTGTTCTTCGCCTAGACATCTGCCCCATCTGTTCCCTGTGTCGAAGCCTACCTCCAGTTTTGCTTCGCTTCTGGGGTGGGATCTCTCTTAAAAACGTAAACAGGATTAGGTCCAGCTTGCTTCAACCCTGCGGGGACTTTCTATCCCTCTGGAGTCCAGCAGCTTGCTCATCACTCATTTCCCACCATTTGCCGCTTTCTTCTCGGCACGCTGATCCTTCCCGTACCCGAGACACATCAAGCACGTTTTTGCTGTGGTTAGTTTCCTCTACCAGGAATGCTCTCCCTTCCCCTCTGCACCTATGTGTGCTGGCTCCTTAGTGCCACTCAGGCTGACCTCACACGCCATCTCCTCAGACAGACCTTCCCTGAGGACTCGGTCTCATACAGTGCCCGCCTACTCTCGTGCTGCATGTGTTTTCTTCAGAGCAGTTGTAACTGTTGGAAATCATCTTTCCGTGTCTCCTCCCCACACCACCAACTCTCTCAGGGCAGGGACCTTGTCTGTCCTCAGCTGTGCTCCTGCAGCTGGGATCAGATGAGTGCGGAGGAGGGACCTGGAAGGCGAAGCTAGAGGGCACTCACCTGGTGGAGTCAGTTCTGGGAAGGGTGGTTCTGGAGTCTTTGTAAATGTTTTTGGAATTGTTTGGGAAACACTGTTCTAAATCTTGCCTTTTAACCTTTGAAAGTTGAAATTGGGGTCTCAGTCAGTGTCTGTGCTTAAACAGAGTCCCAAGAAGTTGGGCAAGTGGTTCTTGCTGCACCTCACCTGAGATGGAAGGTTTCTGTACCCAGGTTCTTATCCACAGCAGGAGCTCACTGGGTGCTTGCCCCCCTGCTGGAGGGAGTGGGGCTGGGGTGCAGAGACCACTGTCTTGCTTTGCCAAAGACTGAATCTGAACTCACACTCAGCTTGAGAAGCCAGATGGCGTTTTCTGAGACTTCCTGTGGCATCTTTCCTGTGAGCACGACAGAAATGCTTCCCGAGTTCAGTAGTCATTCTGGGGTCAGGTAACAAAAAAGAGAGGATTTGGGCTGGGGTTGTAGCTCAGCGGTAGCACACTCGCCTAGTACGTGTGAGGCCCTGGGTTCGATCCTCAGCACCGCATAAAAGTAAATAAAAAAATAAAGGTATTGTGTACAACTAAAAATAAATATTTAAAAAAATAAAATTTCATGAAAATTAGAAAGGAGACCAGTAGAATAGAGAAGTGGGAGGGAAGTTATAGGTAATGAAATTGACCAAATTATGTATGCATTTGTGAATTCTAACAACAAATTCCATTAATGTGCATAATTATAATTCATCAAGAAAATTTTTAAAAGGTACAGATATTTGCAGAAACATAAACTTTGGTGATCAGCTTTTAGCTTCCTTGGTTTTCTCTGGGACATCCATGTTTTAGGAGGGATATGGGAGGCTGCCGATACCTAGCAAGTTGTGAAGGTGCTCAGAAGTAGGTAGTTGAACCCTTTGTGTTCAGATTCCTTAGGGAAGAAAAGAATCACATTTCCAGCTCACTGAATCTCATACATTTTATGCCACTCCCAACTGTCTGCTGAGGCATTGACTTTAGTCTTGAATGTGCTAGTTGGGGACTGGGTTGTAGAACTCAGGAGACCTGTCTGCTAAGCAAAAGCTCCCTTGTGTGACTTTCCATTCTCACTGTTGTCTTTAGCAGGGCATTATTACAGTGGTTGGGTTGTACAGTGAAAACAGTGACTAAGTTAATTTATAGTGAAATGGACCCTTCTTTAGAACTGGGTCCTAAAATCCTACTCTGGAGTGATAGGATTAGAGTTGCTTTTGATTGAGCATCAGTTCATTATATGAGGTTTGAGAGAATCACCCCCTTGTGTTTGGAGCATAATGCCACCCAGGTGCAGGTATCTTCACAACTCCTGGTCCCATACCTGCCGCAGGAAATCAGACTGGAGTTGAAGGGAACAAACAGGGTACACACCTGGAGTCAAAAGCTCCAGGTCCTTTCAGGATCACCAGGTGTGAAGCGGAGGAGGATAGATGGGACTGGAAAAGGGTTTAGTATATAAGAAATGGGCGACCTCAGCAGGTTGCCTTCCTATGATGGTAAGCCACTGTCTTTAAGGTCAGCTGGGGGTGAGGAGAAGAGCTGGAATTACTTGCCAGTCATTGGTGTCCTATTTAGTGCGGGCTGACTGAGCCTGCCAGTACTTGAAGCCACTCTTACAGCTGACACTTTGAGAAGCACCTACTCACACCACCAGGTTGCATCGATTTTCTGATTTGACCCTCAGTTGATTACATTTGGAATTAACATAGTGGACTGGTCAGGTGAATGTTCTAAGTGTACATACTGGCTGTTGGCAGCCAGCAATCCTGGTGAGTTATTCGAAGGGCAGTGACCTTCCCAACTGCATTATTAGAAATTAGTGTATACAGTACATTTGACATTGTGTTTGAAACACATTCCATTTATGTAGTTGTGATGTAAATGTTTAGGAATCATCGCACTCTGAGCCCCCTAGTCAAACCTAAAGAGGTGAGACTGGCATGTCTACGTGGACATAGTGGTTGCATTTAACTGTCCTTGACTGTTAGGGAAAAGTACCCACTTAATATTGATTATTTCTCTTTTCCTAAGTGTAAAAGAGCTAAAATAATTTCCTGCCCACAAACAGCTTGGTTTTCTTTTTCTATCTTGTCTTTCTGTGGCTATTTGCAGAAGTTTCTGGCTAACCAATAGTTTATAATTTTCCTCACTCTTACAAATGCTTCATTTAGTCATATCTGAAAAACTCCATGAATCTGAATTTGTTACCTCGGGACAGTTGGGATTCCAGTGGTTCAGTGTTGATCTCCAGTTTCACATTCCTTGTTTTGGTACTGTGGTTTGCCAATTAAATGTTTCTTAAAGTTGGTTGAGGAGCTTCAACAGTTGTTAACAGTTTAACGTCTCCCGATTTAGGGGAAATTAATTATTACATACAACTTAACAAGATACATCTGCTGCCTATTCCTCAGGTTTAGTGATGGAAGGAGAAGGTAATAAATTCTGTCTTCCAGGCCGACAGATTTAAGTTCATGATGCGGTGAGGGACAGTGAATATGACCCATCAGGATGGTGCAAATGGTTTCCGGGGGATGTTCTGGAAAGGGCTTTCTCTGAGCCTTCTCTCAGAGGAGTTTCCTTTGTGTCCAACTGGCTGAGCCAGCTGGTCTAGCAGGCCTGATAGCTGAAAGGACTCCGAGTCTCTCATCATGTCCAGACCTCTAAACAGGCCCCTGGTTGATGTGGATCCCTGGTTGGTTTTGTTTTTTTTTTTTTTTTTTTTTTTTTTAATCTTTTTTTGGGAGGGAGGGTGTACCAGGGATTGAACTCTGAGGTGCTCAACCATTGAGCTACATACCATCCCATCCCAAGCCCTGTTTTGTATTTTTATGAGTTGCTTAGGGTCTCGATTTTGCTGAGGCTGGCTTTGAACTCATGATCCTGTTGCCTTAGCCTCCCAAGCCACTGGGATTACAGGCGTGTACCACCATGCCTGGCTGAAGTATTATTTTTTAATGTAGAAGTGGTTTTTACATTTCAAACACTAGACACAGCACCAGGATGCCCCTGTCTTTCATCACCTTTGTGTGCCCTCATGTCCATGACATGTGGATCTTTGGGGAAAATCATGCAGGTCCCCAGGGTTTGGGGGTTACCTGTATTTTGGGCACTTCTCCAGAATGGGGAAGGTTTGCAGCCCCTGATGGCTCTGCACCATCGTGGAGGTGTGCCCAGCCTGCGTATACATCTTGATGTACTGTGGATGATAAACAGTCATCTCATCCCTGTGGTGGCTGAGAGGCAGATCCTCCAGCCAGTGTGTGCTGGGTGATGGTGTTTCCTGATGGATGGCGCCTCTTCTGGGAAGCAGCTTATTGTCTCACGTGAACAGCCTTTCTAGAATAAATGGCTGCTTTCGCAATGTTTTGAATCATTTTCCTCAGCACATGTTTTGTTGCTGTGGTTTGAAAGCTTGCCAAATATATGCCTTTGCACAGCTCCCTGTAGGATTGGATCTACAATCAGACCAAACAGTGTGATTTAAGGTTGAACATAATTGGGAACTCAACAATCACTTGCCTCATATTTGATAGAATGGCAGTGGAATGCTTAAGAGTTATTTCTCTGTTAAAAAATTATATATATAAGACATGTACATACTGATATAGTTTCACGGCCTCTATTATAATAAAGAAGTTGTGTCTGAAGCCACTGGGCAAAAACAATAGCATGATAAATAATTATTTGACTTCTGTGATGGAGGCAGTAATTAACTTCCAACAAGTCCTAGCAGTTGATACCACAGAATGTGAGTGAGGACCTTAGTCAAGTCATATAACATTGGAGGATGGAAAGCAAACGGTGGCAGAAATACATTTTAAACTCGGGTCTTTCATCTGATAATATGTCTTGTTTGTGAACTTAAGTAATTGAGCCAAAAGCTTGGTGAATTTGGTGTTGGCTCCCTGTTAAACAAAGGTCTTTGGTTTTACATTTCAAATACTACTGTGTGTTTGTCCATGTTGAGGGCTGGTAGCCAATAATGGAGACCTTTCTCGGGCCTCTGCTGGTGGGAAAATGCTATTAATAGCCCACTTCCTGGAGCTCTTTAAAACACAGTTAAGAGCTCTTTGAAATCCAAAGTTCCTTCACAGTGTGGAGAGAGCGCACAGTACCACAAGCTAGTGTGTACCTGGGAAGAGAGGGTGGGGAGGGGCTGTGACACCCCCTTCCAGATGTGCAGGTGGTCGTCTTGCTTGCAGCTGCCGCTGCTTGGGAAAAAGAAGGTGGGGTGTTAGCAGGTGATGATGACCACCAGGCTCCTTGTTGATGGTGTTCTTTTGCCATCAGTGAAATGCCTTTCTTCATCTGTTGTAAGAGTGCTAATCCAACAGAAAGAGGAAATAAAACACTTTTTATTTTTTTTAGTTTTAGGTGGACACAATATCTTTATTTTACATTTATGTGGTGCTGAGGATTGAACCCAGTGCCTCATGCATGCCAGGCGAGTGCTCTACCACTGAGCCACAACCCTAGCCCGGAAATAAAACTCTTGAGGTCAAAATCTTGCTATTTCAGCTTATACAGTTAGGGTGAATTTTCTCCAAGGGTTTTTTTTTTTTTTTTTTTTTGGACTCTTGGACACTTTCTAATCATTGAAAAGCACCTATCTTTTGACAGTTAAATGTATCCAACTCAGCATTTAACCTTTATTTGTAAAAATCATGATTATGAAAACTCTAAATAAACAATCTATGAGAATAAGTGAATTCAGCAAGGATATAAGATAAATCAGTTGTATTCCTGTATGTCAGCAATCAACAATCGGAAGATGCAACTTACAAATCAGTATCATTTGCTATAGCTTAAAATACATTAAATACCTTAAATAAAAACTAAGAAAATACTATATAAAGACCTATACAAAGGTAGGACTTTCACTAAGAGAAGCTTGAGATCTATAGAAGTGGAGGATGTATGTATTAGAAGACTAAATATTGTCATGATGCCTGTTTTCCCTAAATTGGTTTGTGAATTTGGTGCCATCCTAGTCAAAATTTAGACAAGCTGATTGTAAAGTTCATAAGGAAATGCAGAGGACCTAGGGGGAAAAATCAATTCTGATAAAGAACAAAACTAAAAGATTACACTGCTTGATTTCAAGACTTCCTATCAAGCTACAGTAATCAAGACAGTGTGGTATTGCACAGGGATAGACATATAGGTAGATCAATGTGACAGAATAGAGGAGTCCCACACATAGATGGTCAGTTGATTTTTGACAAAGGTACAGAGGCCATTCAAAAGAAAGGATAGTCTTTTTCAATAAATTGTAATGGAACAACAGGATATCCAAATGCAAAAAGAAAAAAAAAAAAAAACGGTACCTCATACTGTATACAGAAACTAACTCAACTAACTCAAAGTAGATCATAGACCTAAGTTTAAATTCTAAAATCATGAAACTTCTGGCTGGGGGCGGGGGGAGAAACCCACAGGAGAAATTTTTTATGACCTTAGGTTAGGAAATGATTTCTTAGATATGGCACCAAAAGCGCCATCCTTAAGAGAAAAGATGGATGTCAGACTTCATAAAATTTAATGATTTATTCTTTAGAAGAAAGTGTTAAGGGGCTGGGATTGTGGCTCAGTGGTGGAACACTTGCCTAGCACGTGTGAGGCACAGGGTTCAATCCTCAGCACCACATAAAAATAAATAAATAAGTAAATAAAAGCATTTTGTCCATCTGCAGCTACAAAAAACAAAAACAAACAAACAAAAAAAGAAGTGTTAACGATAGTGAAAAGAGAAGCCACAGACTAGGAGGAACCTTTGCAAAGCATATGTACACACAAACACACAGACACACATATACACACATACAAATTCTTATATCCAGAAATATAGGAAGAACTCTTAAAACTCAATAATATGTTAAACCCAATTTTAAAACAGGCAGATTTAAATAGACAATTTTAAGATATACAGATGGCAACTAAGCACATGAAAGATGTTCAATATCATTAGTCAGAGAAATGAAACTAAAACCACAGTGAAGTACATATTTACTAGAATGTCTTCCAGCCAAAACAAAAAATGGGAAATGCTGTTAATGCTGACTGCCGAGGCTGGGGTTGTGGCTCAGTGGCAGAGCACTTGCCTCGTACATGTGAGGGACTGGGTTCGATCCTAAATACCACATAAAAATAAATAAAGATATTAAAAAAAAAATACTGAGTACTGGTGAACCTGTGGAGCAAATGAAACTTGCATCTTGCTTGAATGCAGAGTGGTGCAGCCACTTTGAAATGAAGACTGACAGTTTCTTATAAACTGCATTTGAAAAACAATCTATTAAATCTGTACTTGTAACATGACCCTACAGTCCCACTTTCTAGGTATTACCCAGCTGAATAAGTGCATACAAAAGTTTGTATGTGAATGTTTACAGTGGCTCGGCTCATGATCTTCAGGAGCTGCAAACAACCCAGATGTCATTCAACTGGTGAATGAAAAAGCACCTGCATTGGGATTCTACTCAGCAGTAGAAAGGAATGAACCAGTACAGCATGGGTGTATCTCGAACACCCCATGCATAGTGAAAAGAAATCAGAAAACACTGAAAAGTGTCTGCTTCCATACATATGACATTCTTCAAAAGGCCAACCAAATGAAAAATGGTTGAAAAAGGATAGAAAATGGGTTGGTGGTTGCCAGGACCTGGGGTGAGGATGAGTTAACCAACAAAGCGCACAAGGAACTTTCTGGGGTTGGTGGAAATGTTCTGTATCTTGGTTGTGGTAGTGGGTACACAAATGTATGAATTTTTGAATGTGTGGATCTAAGCAGTTTGAACAGGTGACTCAAAAGAAGATTCCACAGATGATATGGAAGGTGGGGAGGTGCTCCACATCTTCACTTGTCAGGAAACTGCAGATTGAAACCACAGTGAGGTGCACTCTGTTAGAAAGTCTGAGATGAGCAAGACTACCAGCATTGAACATCAACTAGACCTTGTCGCAGCGTGGCCCTCGTGGGCACCGGTGGATGTTGAGTGGTGTAACCTCTTTGGAGGACTGTTGTCCATTTCCCCCCTATAATTAAATGTAATCTACGCTGTGATCCAGCAATCCTACTTTTAATTTACCATAGAGAAATGAAAATATATGTTCACAAAATGACTTATTAGAATGTGTATATGAAGCCCCAAACTGGTTACAGCCCAAATGTCCATCAACTGAAAAGTTAATAAAAAGAATGAATGACAAATACAACCATATGGATGGAGCTCAAAGAAGTACATATTGTGTGAGTGCATTTAGGTAGAATCCAGGAACAGACGAAACCAATCCATGGTGACTAACTGGTTTCTTGAGCACGTGGAGGTGAGTTGAGAGAAGCAAGGCAGTTTCTATGGTGGTGGAAATGCACTGAATCCCATTTTGGATGGTAATGCATACACTTGTTAAAAACTATTGCCCAGATTAAGATCTGAACATTTTGATGTGTTTTAGTTATACTTAAATAAAAATATCTTAAAAGCTGTGTGTGTGTGTGTGCTGCTGGGGATGGAACCCAGGGCCTCCCACATACCAGGCAGCTGCTCTACCACTGAGCTACATCCCCATCCCTCTTTAACACTCTTACAGATATTTTACTGAATCCTAAATTCCTTTAACCATTTAATGTGGTCATTGTTATGTACTTTGGATGTAACCCAAGACTGTGTGGTATGTCTTGTTGGCATTGACCCCGTTCTGCTGAGGCAAGAGGAGAGCTCAACTTTTGATTGTCATGACCCAGACCTTCAGAACAAGGAAAGGGTAAGTAAGCCATCTCTACTCTGGGTTCATTAGAATCTGCCCTTATTATCAGTTCACCATTTGTAGAACTCAGTGTTGCAAGGACTTGGCTGTTTGTGTTAGTCTTAAGGGCAACCCCTTCTAGATGCTAATATGGCTGGAATTCAGCATATGGATCAAGGGAGTGGGTGATTGAGGAGCAATGATGTGGACAAGGGGTTGGAAAGGAGGCCCTGGCCCCAGCTTAATTTAAACCTCATGGTTCTTGATGTGGTCTTTCCTCTCAGCACCATCTGAAGATGATTCCTGAACACTCACTCTCCTGAGTCCCCACTATGTGCTCCTTCCCCTCTGCTCACAGATGTGCTGCAGTTCTCATTTCATGTGCACTTTTCTCAAACCTTTAGGGTTTGGTGATCCATTTCCCTTCCCATTCTCTCCCGAAGGCAGTTGCCTCCCTCCCCCCATTAAATAGAAACTTCTCATTTTAGAATTCACTGGGAATGCTACTAAATCCATGACCTGTTTTTAGCCCTTATCTTTCCTGGCTTCTCTTCAGTATTTGTTGATGGAACTGTCCTTTTCTTTCAAGAAGACTTTTTTCTCCCTCATTTCCACTACGGTCCATCTGCCCCTCTCCCTCTGCATCCCTCATTTCCTGGCCCCCTTTGGAGTGGCTGATGCCAACTTTGCGTCCTCAGCCTCTTCTCTCTTGCTGAGGGTGCTCGACTATCTCGCCCTCTCTGGCTTCAGTTTCTGTTTCGCTGGCTGTCTCTCTGGGCCCTGAGTCTCTCCTGGGTTTCAGACCTTGGTTGATATTTCACATTGAGCCCTTGCAGCTCAATGTGGGTGTGCCCAGAGTCAGGTTCCTCTGAAGGTTCTTTGCCTAGTTCAGGTGTCACACGAGGTAGTGGCCCTAGGCTAAGGGATGCCCTTTGTCATTTTCTGGGGTAGGTGGAAAGAGATTATAGACTGTCCTGTGAACGTTGTGCTCTGTCTTTTCTGCACCACCCCCACTGCCCAGGCTTGGGCCCTAACCTCCCTTACTCTTCTTGGCTTTCCTTGTTTTCCTCCTTTCTTTATGAATCCCTTCTGCCTTGGTTACCCTGCTCTTCAGGATAAGCATCTACTCCTTAGATGACAGTGGAACCTTTTGTCCATGCAGGGCCTTGTCCCTTTTGCACCAGTTAACAAGACCACATTCAAGTTTCAATTAATTTCTCATTGCTTTCTATTCTATCCATAGCCCCTGGCAGAGTGAGCAGTTTGGGTTTGTGTGATGCCTCACATCTTCATTAACTTGTGCATGTGTTTGTCTTCATATGTGCTCCTCAGGGACAGAACCCGGGTCTTGCTTGCATCTTTGGGGCCAATGCAGGGTGCTCAGTACAGGCTTGCTAAGGTGCAGCCACTGCTGGAGGAGCCTGGGGGAAGCACTGCTGCATCCTCCCTGCAAGCCTCCTGCTTGTTCTGTGCCTGAGCCTCCCCCTGTTCTTGCAGAACCCCCAAGGGGCACTGCCACACACATATGTAGGCTCTGGCTGCAGAAACCCAGCACTGCCTGGGGTCATGAGCCTCCAGGTTGCCCACACACTCTTTTGACAAGCAGGAGGGATCACTGTGACCTGGAAGATTTCCACATGTGATGCAAAGAGGGATTCCCTCTCATGTCCAATGGCCCTGCAGTGGAGTTTCCCATGACCCTCTTCCTGCAGAGAACCCTCTGCCAAGGGACTCACAGAAGGCAATTCTGGCTTCCTAATGAAGAAATGTGTGTTCCACGCCCAATGCATTTGTTGTGCCTGAGCTACCTACTGATGCCAATTAGGGCAAAGAAGACTTCTGTCATGTTTGCCTCTCCTTCCTTGCTGGAAGGACAGTAGGCAGCAGCCATCCCTTTGATCTTAAATAAAGCAGCCCAGGAAAACACAGAGGAGTCTGCATTCTGGACCACTCCTACCCACTGTCACAGCCAGTGAGGGTGGTAGCAGGTGTGGCAGGCAGGGTGGGAAACATGCCAGGGACCTGGGCCATGGAATGGTGGGAGTTGGGCGCTTTTAATTGATGCCTTTAATAATTACTGTTTAAGCAGCAGAAGGCACAGGGAAATTGTTTCAAAGGCAAATCAGAACAGCACGAGTTTAGAAGTTGGCTCAGAAATGTGTGCCTCTCTTCCCTGCTCTGTGGCTTTTACTGGAATGTATTTTTTATTTAATTTTTCCTCCCCCTCATTTTGAGTGCAGCAGTCTTTTCCCTAAAGGGAGTGAAAGAGGAAGGTGCTAAATGAAATATTCTCATACAGTTATTATTTGCCAGAGGCCAGTTTGGGTTTCTTGAGTAAATCAAAATATGCATTTTAGCCAAGTTTAAAACCTCACTGCCTAAGTCCTTTGGGCAGCCAAGGAGAAGCAGTGCTGACCTGCCCAAGAAGTGGAAGCCATTGCTGTGATCCTGTGACAAGTCTAGTCACCGCCTTGCAGGGACCCTGGGGTCTGAAGAGGAAATTGAGATGCAACTTCAAGGTAGCCATCACTTAAGGTCTCAGTCTTTAAATATTTGTGTTTTGTCTGTTCTAATTGCTTTTCAGTTTGTTTGCTTTTTAAAAATCCGGTGTGTGGTTTCCACTGTGTCCTTGAGTTGGTGAAACAATGAGTTATAGGACATCCTGAAACCCAGCAGCATCGTCACATTCACTATCTGCTGAGTCGCCAGACGGCTGGGCTCTGGGATGGATGGAGGGACACGGTCCCTGACCTCTCGGAACTCTGCTGTGAGGAGATAGGACAACTAGCTTGCAGCCTCAGCAGCTGTCCTCCCTTCCCCCCACCAAGGTCCCATATTTCTGGAAGGAGTACAGAGATTTTGAAGTGTGGGTAGGGACACTTCTGAATGAGGCATGGTAGTGGGTGCCAGGGCATCTTTAGGGCCTCATGTGACACCTTCCTGCCAGCTTGCAGTTCCATGTTGATAGTCTCTTCTGATGAGACTCAGGGCACTATGAGGCAAGTATCAGGTGCTGGCCCAGGGCATAAAAATGGCCACTCCGCCCTGGGAGGCGTGCCCTCAGCCATACCAGGACTGCCCTCAGTATGTGCTTCTGGTGACTAGTAGACAAGCCAGGCCTCAACAGGCCCTTCCCACCCAACTTTTCTGCTCTAGACCCACCTGGGAGTCAGTGTGGTCTTCAACCCCATCTCAGGTCCCATGGGTTTGTTTTCCTTCTTACTTCCCACCCTCCCAAATCCAGAGACTCTTCCAGGTCCAGTGGTCAGGTTTGTGGCCTCTTTTCTCTTGTTTTCTGGATCACACTGGCCACTTGCAGTCCCTCAACCACACAAACAAGTTGCCCCCCTGGATGCCGCTCCTTGTGCCTGGGACCCCATCAGTTCTGCACTCGTCCCAGCCACTCCCAGACCTCCTCCTCCCTGGTGCTTTCTGACAGCACACCTTCATCCTGTCTGCCTGGAGGCACTTTCACTGCTGTCAGCAGATCTTGGTCACCCCCTTCAGGATGCTAAGCTGCATGAAGAAGAGGCTTCCCTGCCTCTTCACCATTGTGATGTGGACTTGTTGTACCTGGCACAGGGGGGGTGCCTGATGTCCAGCGTTGCCCTCAGTGAGCAGACTGACTAGGGCGCTTGCCTTTTCTCAACCTCCATGCTGATGCTTGGCGTGCTGCTCCTGGCACTGGGAAGGCACTCTCCGCAGATGTTAAGCCCATTCACTCACAGAGCATATTTAAAATAAAGATGAGTGCACTTTTCCAATGGAAGGGTTGGTTGTTTTTTTTTTTTTTTTTTGGTCTGTGAATTGACCAGGATAGTGGCCCTGTCACCCTGTTCATCCAGGTTTGATGAACTGTAGCCCTCCTTCATTTTATTTTCTTGGGGGTGGAGAGTTGAGAAGAAGGACACAGCATATTTTTAAAAATATGCTTGAGTTCACCCTGGGTAGATGCTCTTGATGTGCCAGGGAACGATGGACAGGCACTCTAGTGAGATAGGGCTCGTAGGCACTTCCACTGGAAAGCCCCTTGCTTTTCCTTTTAGCTACTGCAGTGGGACAGTAAGCTGAGTCTCCTCGATGTGTGGTTTATCACCAGGAGTTGCTATTGACAGGTGAGTGTGCAGTATTAATTTAGCCAGATTCTGGCATTTTCAGAATCACACATGAGAATTGAGAATTCATTGCTAAAACTGCTCAATCAATTTAAATTTAATTAAAATGCATCAAATCAAAGAGTAACATGGTCAAGTACACCAGCATCCTGGTCATCTTATATCATAATCTTTTTTTCTTCTTTGTAGTGGAGACAGGATTCAGCAGTCTGACTTGCCATATTTTCTTTTACCTCAGGAAAACAAGGATTTCCTGGTCTCTAAAGGAAAACTCAATTTATTTGTCTGCTTCAAACATTTGAAGTATTAGATGTGGACCAGAGAATCCTTGTGAATTTAATAATTTAGAGTCAAGGGCGTGCAAAGAATAGTCACCTGTATTCCATGCAGTGTTCAGAGAGTATTTCTGAATTAATTCAGAATACATGCGACAGGTCAGTTTTGTCTACTTATCCAACTGCTTTTGAAAAGAAACCTATAGGTGTTCTTTCTCAGCAAAATCATAGCGGTCTCATTTTCAAGAACCTCTGAGGTGATAGATACTGCAGGCTCCCGGAATGGGACAGGTTGACGAGCAGGCACTGTCTGGATATTCATAGCCACAGAAAGCCCATCTCAGGACTGGTAGGCTTTGGGACCTCTCCAGTAGGAACTAATGTTCTCAGGTGAATGGGACCCCTATCCTGAGGTGGGTGCTAGAGCAGACTCTGGCGGGCAGATAAAACTGAAGGTGGGGTGTTCCTGATAGGAGTCCGAGGGGTGTAGAAGCTCTGGTCTTTAGGAGTGGGTCTGGCTCAGGGGAGGCCTCTGCCTGTTAGTATTTCTTGGTTTTGCTTCTGTGATGCTGGCGTGGAACCCAGGGCCTTGTGCATGCCTGGTGAGTGCTCCACCACTGAGCTGCACCCCAGCCCTGCTTGTCAGTTTGCAATACGGATCTAACTGAAGCCGATGGGAGGCCCACAGGAGGTGTTCCCATAAAGGGAGGCTGAGGTACACTAAGCCTTCAGCTGATTGTGTGATCTTGAGTAAGTAACCTGTGTGTGCAGGAACACTTATGAAAAACACCCCGATGAACTTTCCAGGTCTCTTGCCTTTCAGGCTCAGCTTTTAGAAAGGATGATAGTGTCTTTGGTGGGATAATATACACTTCCAGAAACCTAAAGCCACTGGAGCTTCCTTCTCCCATGTCTTTGCTGCAGCTGGTTGCCCTGAGGGTGGCTTAGCCTGCGTGGAAGTCTGTAGCAGCCCATCTTGCCCAGTTTACCAGCTCTGGACGTCAATTGCCTGTCTAACGTGTGTTCATGGAACTTGAAGCAAGCCTCTTCAACCTTTGGCTTTATCTGTATATTGACTTGTCTTGGTTCCTGATGAAGTCCTTTGCTGCCCTGTTAGAGCTGATATGTCAAGGCAGTGCCACCTGTCATAGGACCCTGCTTAGTGATTGGAGGGGCACATTGTTTATCTTCCTTCTGCTGGGTCAGAATTAAAGTTCACAATCCAAATGATTCCAGAGTTGCCATGGGCATTTCCTAGGTGACATGTGGGTCGGAGGGGTTGTAATCTCAAAACACCATTTACCTCAGTTTTCTTTCTTTCTCTTTCTGTGTGGGTATGAGTCAGCTGTGCAGTCCAGAACCTCTGTGTGGCCTCCAGCTAGGTGGGACCGTAACTGCTGAGTTATCCTCCTCGGTAGCAGGATTATTGCTACTTTTGAGGCTCATAAAATAAAGCTAGCTTAGTTTTATTTATTTATTTATTTATTAGGAGGATGCTGGTTGTGTTTCCAAAAGAGAAAATGCTCATGAAACTTGGTGTGCACTTGGTCTGTTGGAGATCAGTCCTCTGCACACCTCTGCGTGTCACTATTTGGGAAAGTCATTATGTCCTTGCAGTCCATCTTGTGCCTTTTCTATTTACAGAGTGCAGCCAACATTCTCAGGAACCCACACTGAATATTTAATGATGAAATACTTTAAAGATAGGGGTGTGTGTTCTTGTCACCTAAAGGGTCTGTATGCCAACTGGTGGCTGGACCTGGCTGCGGGGCCTCAGAATCCCATGCTGTATTTCAGTAGCTTGGAGCCTTCTGCTCTGGGGTGCTTTGCTCCTAAGTGCTCAGCGGTGAGGAAATTGAAGTGGCTTGCGAGACATGGACCTGCAAGGAGCGGTGTGTCCCTGTTGCTGTCCTCTAGGATGTCATCCTAAATTGCAGTGCATCTGCTAATGAGGAGACAAGGTGCTACCTTCCGTTTGGAGTAGCTGCATTAATTACATCCTCTCAGACATCCCCTGTGTCTACCACTCCTGGCCAGCTTCCTTTGTTTTAAATTAATAGACCAAATTAGAGGGAACTGGGGAGGGTGTCCCTCCAGGCCAGATACCCTCTGCTTCTTGGACAGGGCTGAGGACTTGAGCTCAGGACCAGGAGCTGTGGGTGAAATGCAGGCTGGCTCTGTAAGGCCAGCCTCAGAGGGAGTTTGTGGACTCTAGGGCTACTTACATGGCTTCACTGTGCCTGGTGGGGGATGAAGAGAAGGGGCCCTGCAGTCCTTCTGCCTGCCAGTGATTGTTAGGGAGAATGGGACTTCAACATCAAAACAAAAATAAGGAGAGAAGACCCTCTGCTTTAGTGTTGTGTCCTCTAGGTAAAAGATCTGTAAGACAGACAAGTAGACCTGTGTGGGGAGTGGGGCTCTACCTGAGGGCAGTCCAGGCCCTTCCCTTTACATGTCCCTGCCTCTGGCAGCGGGGAGAATGAGAAACCCCAAGCTCAGCTGCTTGCTGAGCTTCTAGTCTGAAAGCAGAAGCTCTGGGAACTACCTCTCAAGTCTGTCATGCCAGGTAAATCAGCACCTTAACATTGGTTGACTTTCATGTGTCCCAGCATTAAGCACATTCAGTGCATAGTGGATATTTGTTGAGCAAATGAATGTCAACAGGGGTCAGCACATTGATAGCCAAGGACACACCTCCTTTGTTTCCCTGAATCCTGCTTCCCTGTCCCTGCCCTCTTCTTTCCTTCAGGCTGTACCTGGAGGGGGTGTGGATGGCCAGATCTCCAGTTGGTTGGTATGACTCTCCTGTGTTAGGTCTGGAGGGTGAGTGTGAGCCTGAGGCCTTCCCTTCTTTGTCACCTGGGGCTTGGCTCTCACCTCTGGGATAGCAGCTTTACAGGAGCCTCCTCTGGAAGTCCCATGTGCTGGAGCTTAAGGGCTTGGGTAATGGTAACCTGAAGGTCAAGTCCTTTCAGACTGGCTGCTTCAGTGACTTAGCAGGCCAGTGGGATAAGCAGCAGTGATGTCCCCTCTTTGTTTCAGAATGAGACTTTAAGTGTGAAAAATGTGTGTTGTCTTGCTATTGGGACACTAATGAAATATTAAAGTGCCTCTTCCTGTCCTTCTCCTGGGGGCCACTCTGGCCTCTCAATTTTAGTCTATCTTTACATAAAGAGCTCTAGGGAATGAATATTTCTTAGTACTTTCCAAATAACCTTGGTATTTCTGATGCCATGGAAGAGGAGTTCATGATTTACATATGGTGACTGTCCGGCTCAGGGAGAAACTCTGTCCCTTGGCAGGAGAGGGTTATTTTAGGTAGCCCTCCCAACAACTTGTCCTTGGACTGCCATCTTCTCCAAGCTCCCTATGCCCTGTATCTACTTTCCTCTTGACAGAAGGCTCTGTTCCAGTTCATGGGAAATTTGCTGTCATAGCTGTCCGAGGTTGAGCTCAGGCCAGCAGCCAGGCACTCTGCCAGTTATCATGCCTGTCAAAAAGTCCTCTCAGCTACCTAGTGGGACAGTTGCAGAGGTGTTTCTGTTCCCAGTTTGCAGGGAAGGAAGCTTGACTTAGGTTGTATGGCTAGCTCAAGGACCTGGTAGGTAAGTCACAGAGGCAGGGTTTGAACCCAGCCAGCCTCTACAGCATGAACCCTGGGGCCATGTGCAGATGTGGTGCTGTCTTTCTAGCAGGACCACCATCCACCTTGAGACCTGAGTGATTCACACTGCTTGCTCTTTCGTTGCCCCCTCCCTCTGAAAAGAATTCAGTGCTTTCAACAGGATTAAGTGCTGGGCCAATTTCTTTCTCCCACTGGTCGTTAGAGCCATGCCCTTGGCTTTGCTCTGGCTGCCACTGCTTTGCCTCGGGTGGATGCTTGGGCAGTTGCTATTCACCCTGCTGCTTGCTCTGACCAGTGTGTGCTGTTCTGCATGGCCAGACCATTCCTACCAAGTTGCTGGAAGCCCACAGGAACCTCCAGGGTCCTACTGCCTTTGGTTTCTTGGCCCTCCAGCCTTGCTGGGGTGTCATCCTGGCAGAGCCTTCGTGTGTCAGGCGTTCTGTCCCTGGTGATCAGCCTCCCCCTCCCCAGGTCTGTGAGTTCTTAGTCTTTGAATGTTCCCAGTTGCCCTTGGTGGGTCTAGCACACTTGGAGTGGATGGTGGAGCCCTGATTCTCCAGGGCATACCCCACAAATGCCATCCCTGTCTTTCTGTTCCCAGGCTCCAAAGTCTTGGAGGTGACCAGGAGCTTTTGATCAGGCCCTGGCCCCTAGTTTGGATACCTTGACCCCCTCTCTTCCTCCTACCCCAGCTTCCTCCAGCATAGATAGAGATCAACTTCTTCCTGGAAACTTTTCACCAAGAAAATTCTTCCTGCCAGGCATGGTGGTGCTTGCCTATAATTTTAGCTACTTGGGAAGCTGAGGCAGGAGGATCCAAAATTCAAGGCCAGCCTGGGCAACTTAGCCTGTCTCAAAAATAAAATGAAAAGGGCTGTCAATGGTAGAGCACTTCTTGTGTGCCTGGCTCTGCTTGGTGCTGAGGGAGGTCCAGAGGAGGGAAGGAGATGGAGGAGAGGATCACAGGAGGCTTCACAGAAGCATGAACTTAGGCTCTTCCTGCAGAGTAGGATGTATGAGAGGTATGGATGGGGGCTTCCAGTTGAAAGTGACAGTGTGAACATAGGCACGGGAGCAAGGAAAGATGAATTTGGAGGCAGAGGAGTAGTCCTTTTTGTGTGGAACAAAAAAATCATGTTAGCTTTCTGGGAGATAAGCAAGAGCTACCTGAAGGCCAGGTTGCTTGCAGTGTCTCATCCTGCCTTTGAAATACTGGGCATAATCATAACTAATTGTTTCTGAGCTGATCCCTATGACATCTGCCTTGCTCACATGAATGTAGGTGGCAAAAAGGCAGGGTTCATCTCTTTGTCACTCTTCTCTCTCGTTCTGGGGTAGTGCCTGCTGTAACACAGGTGCTTCATAGGGCTTTCAAATAAATGCAGATGCTCTTTAAGATGAAGCACATTCACACACAGGTGTGTGCAAACATACACAACTATAGACTCCCATAGCTAGTGGCTGTGCTGTGATCTCTATGGTGGGTTCAACCAGTGGGCAGCCTACATGGGGCACCCTCTATCCATTTGCAGAGCTGGTCTTAGGCAGAAGAGCACTGGGGAGGAGAGGCATCTGTATGTGGCTGGGCCATAGGCCTTTTCCCTCTGAGCCTAGTTCTGCTTGCAGGTCTGAGGAGATGGGAACTCAGGCTAGCCAGGGAAACTCAGGAGCCTGGAGACCCTGGGCATTGTTCTGCTGCTGTCTCTCCCCTCCCTAGAAACAAGTTCTGCCTCCACCTCTCCAGCGTTTTATCTTAATTTATGAGCCTGCTGGGGCCACCAATGAAGACATACTGTACTGCCTGAAAAAACTAGGCTGAATTCTAATTCTGTGCAGTTTGAAGGCGTGCTTTTGGCCAGAGCTACTTCACAAAATAAGCAGAACAGGAGACTCAGCCTTGCTCTGGCTCCATGGTTTGTCAGGAAGCTTTGCCCTGGCTGTCTCTTATTGGCCTCAGGCTTAATTAAGCCTTCTGATTTATTTTTCAATTCATTATTTTTTGAAAAAAGAAAAGCTGCTTTAATGGAAGCTTTTAAAATCCAGGAGCTTTGGATTCCTCTACTTTGTCAGGCAAAAGTGGATTCATTTAAGTAGTTTTATTTTTTAAAAGACATATTTATGAAGGTTTCAAAGATTAGACTTTTTTATTTCTTTCACTCCAGGAACTTAAAAGCCAGACTTGGAAAAGTTATGTTTTTTTTTTCTATAGTGGGGCATGGGCATTCGCTTAACTGGGAAATCTAGTAGTTTTTAAGTACTCTGAGTTTCTGCATTTTATAGTTTCCATGTCCTGCCCTCCTGGGGACTTGGGCTTTAAGGCTTTTGCTGCCCTGCTTCTTGCCTTGGGGTGTGCGTAGGGGCTGCATGCAGGGGTTTTGCTGCAGGAGGAGTCCCCAGATGGGAAGGTTTCAGCAGAGCCAAGGCCATGCTAGCTTTCCAGCAGGAGGCAGAGATGGTAAGGGGGCAGAGTATGTGAAAGGGGAAAGGTCCTACAGCAAGTGCTGCTCATGTGGGTCCTCAGGAAGCCGCTGCTGGGCTCTGGCCTCCATCTTCTGTAGCTATGGCCCCTGGTATGAGAAGGAAGGTAAGTTGGTGGTATTTGGGGTCATTGAGAAAGATAACAAGTGAGTGCTGCTGCTTGTTGAGTCCTGCATCCTACCCCCAAGATCCATTGACCCTACCATCAGCCACTCTCAGACTCTGGCCCAGGGGACTGATCCCAGCTACACCTCCCCACCCCAAGTCTGAGAGTTCACAGTCTGAATGGGTCCCAGTTGTTCTTGGTGGGTCCGTCACGCTTTGGGTAGGTCGTGGAGCCCATCTTCAGGGTATGCTCCATGAACACCATCCCTGCCCATGGAAGGCTCCAAAGTCTTGGAGGTGACCAGGCTGCGAGAGGAGAGTGCCAGGGCATGTAATGTCTTTGGCATGTGATCTCTTTGCTTTTTCCTACCACCTGGGAATCTCCAGGACCATGGAGACCTCTTGGCCTCACCCTGGCAGCGCTGAATCTGGCTTCCCCCACCTGTCAGCACAGCTCTGGCGCTTCCCAGGCATCACAGAGTAGAAAGCTCATTCATTTTCCAAGAAAGGGCACTGGGAGAGATGGCCAAATTGAGTTAGGAGTACCAGGAATCCAGATCTGGAGCCACTGAGTTCCTGTAAGGCCTGCCCCGCCTCTGAATTGTAGCTGCTTGGTGTTTCTGCAGGGAGACCAAGCTGCTCTCTGAGGCATTCACAGCAGCTTGATTTACAGGCCTGCATGTTTGCTGCACATTCACATCAATTCTCTCTCCTTCTTTAAACTTTTAAGTCTTTGCTTTAAAATGATTGAGGCCACTGTGTTCCTTGTGCTTTTCTATCAGGATTTTTCTTCCTCCCGTCCTGGTTTCTCCATAAACAAATCCTGAACCCCCGCTCTGTGCAAGACCAAGGGCAGGCTCCCCAAGGTGATTTGTTGGCATTCTGGGGAGGGTCTGGGAGTAGCCAGATCTGTAGTTGTTTCTTCATTTAGTTCATCCCTGAACAAGTGTGTCATGGACCCCTATGCTTCATAGGCCCTGTGCCAAGTGCCAGTGCTGGATAAGCACACCAAAACATGAGGACCAAGAGCTTGCCCTGAGTGCGCCCTGGGGAGAAGATAGATGTGTGCTGAGAGGTGGGAGGGGAGAAAGGCAGGCTCCTGGGAGCCCACAGCACAGCCTATGGGGTCTGGGTCAGTGACAAGCAAGTGGTGTCTGAGCTGAAAGATGAAGAATGAGCACGAGCTAACAGTGTGAGGGGCCTGGGAGAGGAAGATTGGTCAGGCAGGGCAGTGTGAATAGCCCCATGAAGATGTAGCATCCAGGGAAAGCATAGTTCGGTAGACAGGAAGAAGCCCAGTGCCTGTGGAGAGGGGAGCAAGGGAGACTGGCTGGGTAAGGGGTCAACATCGTGTGCAGGTACAAGGCGATGCTGAGCTCAACTGTAACATGAAGTGCACAGGAGGTCCTGGAGGGCCCAGGCGAGGGGCGGCTGGTGAGATATCTGTGGCTTAGAGGAGAGGGCTGCACTGGCAAGACGGAGCTGGGAGAACCATTAGGAGACCATGAACTTGCTGCTATCAGGTTAGATGACAGTGGCTGAGTATGGCAGTGGAGCTGGAGAAAAATAACATTCAGAAGAGATTTAAGAAAAGGAACATGTAGGATTTGGTCATGTGTCAGACATTGAAGGTAAGGGCAAGAGGGGAATCAAGGACATCCACATGGCTGAGTTGGCTGGCTGGGCAGGAGGCAGCACACTGCCACGTAGGACCCAGGGGAGGACAGGAGAGTTCATTTGGAGGCCCCTAGGAGACAGCCAGTGTGGCCATGCAGTAGAGTTTACGGGTGAGAATCTCAGAACTGAGGAAGGCCAAGGAAACAGATTTGGGAGATGCCAGCAGTTGAGGCCCAGGGAGTGAATGGAAGCCCCCATGGGAGATTGTCAAAGGGAACCCAAGAAAGGTACAGCATTTAGGAGGCAGAACCACGATGTGGAGTTGGGGAGGTCTTCTTCAAAGGTGGGGACATGTGCATGTCCTCTTGGATTCTTTGGACCCTGTGGCGTATGTAGTCATTTAGCAGGTTGCAACTACAGGTCACAGGAAGACACTCCAGGTAATTGGACCAGTGTGACCAGGAGGAGGCCTTGGTTTGCCCTGGATTGACCTGGACTGGGCAGGGCAGAGTCTGGCCCAATGCCTGGAGAGCCCTGAATGCCAAGTTCATGGCCTTGCTGTGCTCTGCCTTCCCAACTCCTGCCTGGGAATGATTCTGCAACTATGCCTGAAAGAGTCACGCCAGCAGCCCTGCCATGGAACCAGGAGTGTATATTTGAGAGCAGAAGCCTTTCCCCTAGTGTTAGGCCAGCTGCTTTGAGAAAGTACAGAAGAATAATATTTTTTTAATCTAAAAGAACTTTACATTTATGCTTGACTGAGGCAGAGACCACACTGGTCCTGGGAGCCAATGGGAAGCTGGAGTGTGGGTAATCTATGCAAAGGCCCCTTAGCTGCCCTGCATCCATCATCCCAAGTGACAGAATTTACATCATTAATCATTGGCGGTAATAGAGAAGTCATTGGAATAGAATGTTGTCACAGGATAAATGTCTCCCAATTGCATATGAATGTCTCAGCTCTACTGTACCATGTGTGCTCAAGAAAGACTGTGGCTTCAAAATGGTATTTATCTGGTATCGGGAAACCATCATCCACAGCCTGACCTGCTGACAGCCTCTCCCAAGGAAGGCCTCAGGCTCGGGCACCATACATACCTCATCTCTGCTTACAGCTGGAATAGGGCACAGGGGAGGGGAGGCCCAGGCTCCTCGTATGCTTCAGTGGACAATGGTCAGCACTTAGGTTCCCCACTGTGTGACCCTAGTGTGCTATCTGGAGCTGGAGGCGTTTTGCCCACTCATAGCTTCCCACCGCTTGATGCTGAGAAGAGCAGGACTGATGCTGGCCCAACCTGGCTGACAGTGTCATAGTCCCAGCCTCAAGTCCGAGAGTGTGGCTGCTCCAAAGTCACCCCAGGTTGCTTTGGAGACTAAGGGGCCACTCAGCAAGCCAGAAGCTGAAGAACTGAGCATTTGAAGGCCTCTCTACCATTTTAGAAATGAGGTCCACAGGATTTTTTGGCTGGCATCTTTCTGTTCTGTGACCTGAAAACACTCTGTTTTTGGAAAGTGCAGATCTGACACCATTTTCTTGAGGTTCATGTGTTTCTCTCTACATTGTGCCACCCTGCCTTGGACAGGGCAGGTGCTGGCTGGAGGAGGCATGGGGCTAAGGAGGCAAAACAACTTTTGCCAGGCTTTGAAGGAATTCTTTCTGTTTGAGCTTTCATTTCTCTACCCATTCAGTGGTCTTGGGCTATGCTGGGGGCCCAGTAGAAGGAGGGAGCACTCCAATCTCGGTGGAGCCTGAGGCCCCAAGGCAGGAGGATGCCACATTTGATGGAGGGCTTGGGGGTCCTGTGTTAGGGAGATGCGGAACTATGACCCATGGGTTTTGAACCAGAACCAAGTGAGCTGGTAACCCAGGCAAGGTTTGTAGAGTGTGTGGTGCAAGAAGAGGTAAATTTCCCCCTTCCTTAGGGAAATTCATGAGTGGTGGTCTATCAGATGTGGAAGTGATATGAGACCCCCCCCACCCCACCAGCTAGGTGTTCCCCAACATGGGATGCACTGGGCTTGTCAATTTTAACATTTAACATCCTCGCACAGGATGGTCACTTTCCAGTTTGACCAAGTGAGGCCATTAAAAGCCAGTTCCCAGCTACTTTACTGTCATTTCATAAAGGAAAGATAATTTTAATACCAACACTATAAGAGGGATTTAATTTCAAGATAAAAGATATTTCTTCACTGAAAGAAATTTAGCTTTATAAAGGATTCATTCCATCATATCTGTTTATTCTTTTTATTTCTTTCATTTTTTATCAAAGACTGGCAAAAATCTATTCCAGGCCCCCAGTCCTTTATTTCACTGAGCAAGAGGGCTTGGCTGGGCCCCGTGGCTGGTGAGGTCGTGTTGCTCCAGTTGTTCCGGCTTCATAACCAATTGCTCTGGCCTGAGAGGTGTGAATGGCCTCGTGTGTTACCACCTTCTCCCTGGGTCTGGGGGTGGATGGGGCAGCTCCTGCTTCAGGTCACATGGTGGTTGCACGGACTCATTTTGAAGGTTCCTCATTCCTAGAGAGTTGGGGATGGGGCAGCTGGGGATCCTCAGCATTCCCTCCCTCTATATGTCCCAGCTTCTCGCCTGGACCCAAATGAGGCACTGCACTGTCTCTCATGAGTCAGCCTTAGAAGTCAGGCATCACTTTGCCTCCTTCCATTTACTTACAAGTGAGCCATTAAGGCCAACCTTATTCAAGAGGAGAGGAAGGAATCCACTTCGTGGTGGGAGGCATGCCAGAGATTTGCAGACGTATTTTAAAACTACCCTAGCATGCATCCAGTAGGCTAAGCCCGAAGCTCCCCTGGGAGGCCAGGTTTTGATTTGGAGCCCACCCCCTTCCTTAAGTGTTCCAGGAAGGAGGCTGCTGGAGATCTAAGGGCCACTTGTGCTCCAGGGATGGTGGCAAGCTCTGCTTTCTGATCCCTGCTTTCATTTATATGAAGTAATAAATTTCATGAATAAGGTAGATTCCATCAAGTAAGTATCAGTTAAGGTCTTTTATGATCATAACTGAGATGATGAATTAAAGTCGAGTTAGAGAAATAAACAGTAAAAAAAGAGAGACTTCATAAATATGGTGTAAAATCTTGGAATCCTAAGCACTCACTAACTCTATATAAAGAGGTGGCCTTCAGCCCTGGTTGAGAGCCTTCTGTGTGTAAGGCTGGTACATTGGGGCCCAGTGATGACTGCAGGAGGGGCCCAAGTCTGCGAACCTGAATATCTGTGATCACATGGAGGGCCATCCTGTGTTTCTTCATCAGACCTGAGTGAGGAGCGGGTGAGACAGGGACCTTTTGAAATTCTTGCAGGATGTGGGCCAGTGGGCTAGCAGCTTTCAGTCCTAGCAGAGATGCTCTCATTTCCTGTCGAAGCGGCTTTCTTATAAGGATTCTTGAGGAAGTGAAGAAGAACACTAGCCCTTCTTATAGCCACAAGCCAGGCCTGAGGGATCCACGCATGGCTGCTTCCTTGGCACGGTGCTGGCAGCCCTCCCTGACAGCCCTCCAGTGACTGAGATATCCTCAGTTGCTAGTTGCCTTCTCTTGGTCTCACTGCTTTAGAATAAAACTTCCTTGAGCCTCTTTGGTCTCTGCTCCATGTTGACTGTGTCCTCCATGTCTCCTTCCTTGGGAGGCAGACAACCTCAGCCTACCACCTTCAGTGCCTTCCCATTCCTCTTGGAGTGTCAAGGCCTAGGAGAGCCTCCAGACCTAACCTACCTCTTTTCTGCATTTCCTTAGAATGGAAGAGCTTTGCTTTCTGCCATACCTCCTTCTGAGAAAGGGACTCACTGATGGTTCTTCCTGCAAGGTGGCTCTATTGACAACCCTGGACAGTGCGTAGCAGCCATCTCTAAAACCAAGGTCAGGAAGCTGGTGAGATGGCCGGTAGCAAGAATAGAGGTGTACTGGCTGCTCAGATCTTCTCATCTGTTCATGGACAGAGGTGGAGCCAGGTACAATTCTGGTGGCTGGGGACCAAGCAGCAGGCACCCTTGCCTTTCATATGCAGTTGCCGAGGTGGTCTTACTTTCTGAATCCCTGGGTTTGGTGGGTTACCATCTTATACCAAAGTTCTTTCCTTTCCAAAAGGAAGGGGGAAACCCACTTCCCCAGCGTATAGAATTCACCAGGAACAAGACCCTACTGCCGCCCCAGCTGGTCTATCACTTCCCACGGTGAAGGGGCCACCTGATTTGTTTATGATAAGCTGATGGATGCTTACCTGGAATCAGTAATGGAAGCCAAGCTAAGCTGGACTGGGCCACCACTTACTCACACATTCATTCATTTGATAAAATATTTATTGAATGCCTGTCCCAGGCCAGGCACTGTCCCGGAGACTGTGTAGTAGACAAAAAGGGGAAGCCCCCAGTCTCTGGCTGGGAGACAGGCAGGAAAGACAAAGATGTGGGAAGACTGTTGGAGAAGAAGAACCCTGAGGGGCTCAGCTGGTGACAGTGCCCTGCAGGGCCCGGGAGTCAGGGCTGTCCTCTTCACCCTGAATAGGTGTCAAGGATCCAGTGTCACCCGCTTGTTGTATTTGCAGGAGGTGACTTGTGTGCCCCTCCCTGGCCTGGCTTCTCCCTCCTCCCACTGAGCATAACTCTGCTTTTCTGACTTCTGACCTGGGCCCCACTAGTGGGGAGTATATATTTAGCCTCTTGTGCTCTCCGTGGTAACTGTCTCTTTATTCCTGGTGAAGACGAAGAAAATGGGTCGGCTGTGTTTACTAAGAAGTGTATTCCTGCTCCTTGTCCAAGGCTATTTATAAACTTCCAAAAATGTGTGCTGAGTTTTTCCATCCTACTGGAAGCCGGAGTGCCTGTGAATACCCTGTTACTTACTATGCGGGGGAAATCTAGCGCTTAGGGACTGGATTGTGTCAAGTGGGGAAGATAGAAATCTTGCAAATAGTGATTTTGATGAACACTGGCAGCCCAAGCTGCCTCTTGGTCTGATTCCTCTGGGTATTTTTTCATGTGACATTGTTGTGGCTTTCTTGGGTATGGCGGGGGACTGTGCATGCTAAAATTGGGCCATGCTGGGCCTTTCACAGCTGGAATTCTGATAACTTTATCTAGACCTCAAGCCCTGAAAAGTGGCCACTGCCAACTACTGGGCTCTGCTCTCAGCTGCCCTTGCCCACTGGGTGTGGGGTGGTGGGTCTACAGGAAGGTGGCTCCCGAGCTGGGAACTTGGGAGCTGTTTGCATCTGTTTCTTCCATTGCTCACCTTTAGGTGGAAGGAGACCATGAGACCCACCCAGAAGCTTTGCCTTGGCCCAGGCCACCTCCTCCTCCCCAAGTCCCTTGTTGGACCACCAGTCCCTGGCATCTCTCCTGTCTCTAATGCTGTGACTCTGTGTCATGGGGCTACACTTTCCTCATACTGGATAGAAAAAATGTCACTTCTCTTTCTCAGTGGCCTGGCCTTACTTTCAGGAGGGAAAGTGCTAGGGTCATAAATTTGAGGTCACTCTCTTGCAGTAGCCTCTTGAATCAACTCTGCTTTGAGTTGGTGTTTGATCTTTTAAAGGGTCCTGCTCCTGAGAGGCTGGGCTGTTGACTCCATCTAGACTTTGTGGGGGAACTCCACACCACGGTAGAGGTCTAGTTCCACTGCTTCTCTCCGTGGCTCTGCACCACCCCTTCCCAGAGGCCTCTTGCTCCCAAGCAGCTGAGTCACAGGGTGCCTCAGCCCATCTGTCTGCTAGGGTGGCCCTGCCCTCCTCAGCTGCAAAACACGGGGGTTTTACACTCTTCTGGGCCGCCTCCTGCGCCTGTAGGAACTGCCACCATCACCATGGTGCTTCCTGAGTGCTTACTGCCAGGCAAGGCTCCTGAGAGCTGACCACCACAAGGCGAAGGGGCTGGTAGGATGAAAGAAGTTATCCAGTCAGTCTCTCAGGGCTGGGCCTGGCCTTCCCATGATGCTTACTCTCCATATCGCCTGCCTGCCTGCTCCACACTGAGAAGCCTTGGGCCACGTTTCTCCCAGAGCAGAAATTCCTGAACTTTCTTGGTTGTTGACACCCAAGTGCTTCCATGATTTTTTCTTCACATCCCCAGGCCTAAATGAATATCTAACAGATTCATTTAAGTAGTTAGAGCCAAACACTTAATAAATATTTGTTTCCTTAATATCTGTTTGAAAATATTCATAATTTTAAAAATTTTGTTTGTGACCCAATTACTCACTATTGACATCTGTATGCCCATTGAGCCCTGGATGACTTTTCAAATTCTGTAATCAGATTGGACACTACCACCCACATTTCTTGTTTCATGTAGATTTTTATGAGGAACTCACTTTTATCTCAGCAACCACTGAAAACGCAGCCTCACTCATGGTGCATGATATTCTCAAGAGGGAGGTAGGATGCCCTAATGGTGAAACTAAGCCAGCCCAAGCTAGCAGTTCCAGCGTGTCTGACAGGTGTCTGACAGATACAAGTATTGTTTCTTTCCCTCAAAAATTGAAATTGTCCTGCAGGTCTCCTGTGAGTTTGCTGAGGCTCCCTAGGGTGCCTTGGTACATAGTTTGGGAACTATGTTCCTAGAGTCTTATGTGTCTCCCCTGGTTACCCAGGAAGCAGATCCCTAGCTCTCGGGTTCTGACTCTTGCATGCCCATCTGGAAGGGTGCAGGGGAGATGAGAGGACCTGGGTGTCAGGACAGAGTCAGGAAGAGTGGCTTCAGGCTCTTTCCTCCTCCCTTCCTACTCTCCTTGTGCATAGGCATCAAGCCTGATAACCTACCCATGGGGAGGAAGGTGCATCCTCTTGACACTCTCTCATGGAAGAACTCCATGATCTGAATCCTCCAGGATATGGATTCAGAAAACCCTCCTCTCAACAAAGCACTTTCAAGTCTGTGGCCATGTTGCTGACACTGACAGAAATCAGGCCTGCCACGTGGAGCAGAGAATTCCCTTTGTTGTTCTGGTGGGTGTGTGCCCTCCACCCGAAGTGCTGAAATCCTTCGCTTCAAAAGGCAGGGAGCTCTGCAAACCACTAGATTTACAAGGCAGTGAGTCTGGAAAGATCAGAGTGAGCCTGGTGCTATGTCTCTTCCTGCTCAGGTGCTGCATCCCAGGCACAGGTGACTGTGAGCTCAGGTGGCAGGGCTGCTCTTAGCAGGCAGTGCTTCACCTCTGCACTTTTGCTTTTGCTGGTCTGCTCCCTGCAGCCTTTGCTGTCTGCCTACCCCCTCCCCTATCTGTCTTGCTCCCACGCAGGCCCTTACCTGTGGTTGCTGATGAGCTCCATGTCACTCTCCCCCACTGCCCACCTGCCTGTTTCAGGTTCTACCTACCTTGTCCTCTCCTCAGGGCCTTTGCACTCACCAGTCTCCCCACCTGGAGCCCCCTGCTCCAGGTGGGCTGGCCCCCGTTCATCTTCCAGGTCTCATTTATCAGATCAGCCAAGAGCCCACTGTCTAGAGAAGACCCAGCTCCTATGGGGCTTTCACCTCCTGGCTGTTTGAACTTGAGCTTCATCCTGTAGACAGAGACCACTTGTCTCTGCATCCTGGTTACTCACTGTGTTTTCTCAGCACCTAACCCCATTCCTGGCCCTTCTTGGGCTCTGAGTAAGTGCATCTTCATGAGTAAGTGCATCTTCATGACTAAGGGTTTCCCCGGAGCAGAAGGAACTTACAAGGCCAATGACTTTTAATTTTGCCAAGTAAGACTTAGAAAAACCCCAGCTGCCATATATCATCAATGTTTCATAAAAGAAAAATTGGAAGGACATAATCCCTGAATAAAGGACAATTCTTCCAAAGGAATAAATTTAGCATTATTGAAACCTTGCTGAATTGTCTCTCTTCTTATCCCTGGAGGATGGACGGAAGCCTTCACAACACATTTCCTCTCCCCAGAATATCATGCCGATTCTATACCAACGTGATACTGTTCTTGTGACATTTTTCTCCTTCACTGAGGTTGCACTCCTGGTGGGAAGCTGTGCTTTTGACTCCACTTGTCTTTGCAGGGGCCATGGCTTCTGCTTAAAATGCTCTTGTTGACCTCTGTATGTTTCCAGGTTCTGCCCAGACACCTGTCCTGCAGCTCTGGGAGATTGGCTTTGCTTCCCCTTGCTCCTTGGAATCATTTGTGATTTGACCATCTACGTTAGGATTCAGGTCTTACTCCATTTGTACCAAGAGGCCTGGCAAGGCATAATGCACTGAAGGATGGACAGCTGTTGACGGTTTTGATGAGTGTGCAGCTGGCACACACATTAGGCTACATCTCGGGTAGGTGAGATATGGAGCCTTCTCTTTTTCTATAGCCAATTTAAATTTCTGTTTCAAACCCTCATCCCACCAGGTTACAGAAACATCATCTCATTTGATACTGTGTTTTCTTTCTTTTTTTAAAAAAAAAAATATTTTTCAGTTGTAGTGGGACACAATACCTTTATTTATTTATTTTTATGTGGTGCTGAGGATCAAACCCAGGGCCTCGCATGGGCTAGCCAAGCACTCTACCGTGAGCCACAACCCCATCCCCAAATTCTGTCTTTTCTAAGAGCACTGCAAGGCCTCTCCAGGGTCAGCTCCTCCTTAGCTGTTTCCATTCTCCTCTTGTGGGATAAAGGACCATCTGACTATCCCTGGTCCCCAGCAGCCATCTCTAGTCTCCGGGGCTCAGGGTGCCACTTGAGGAACAAAGCTTGCCCCTGCTGTGGAGTGCAGTTTCCTCTAGAGGACCCAGCTCACACCAGTAGGTGTGGGAAGGCCATGTTGCACTCCTTGCCTTCCTCCAGCTAGGCTCTGGGCAGGAAGCAGCTCTCCGGCCTTGGCTTCCCTTGCGCCTCTTCTGTTCCTGTCTGGGTGTGGCTTCTGAAATTCTGAAGTCATGGCTTTGAGTCTTCTGTTCTCTGGTTCTAAGTAACAGTCTTTTACTGGGGTGTAGATGCCCTGGGTCTGGTTAGAATGAAAGGCTGTGAGGAATGGGGTGAGAGAAGCCTCTAGAAACCCCTGCCACATGTTCACCTTCTGCAGGTATCTGGGTTGATGTCTAGGACGGCTGCTCATCCAGGAGGGGAGAGGATATGGGCTAAGCACCCTTTTGAAACTCGCCTTCCAAGTGGTCCAGGGTAACATGCTGCAGCCACCCAGTCTTGGCTTATTTGTTCATTTGGATATTGTTGTTTACTTAAAAATTTAAGTGTCAGGGATAATACATATTCAATGAAGAAAAGTAAGGAAATACAGGAAAAGAAATAGATCAGAGTCACTTATCTTAGCTGCTGAAGACAACCTCCTTACATCCTGGCATATGTCTCTACAGGTAGTTTGGTAATAAAAGCAGAGATAATTATGGTACTAAATGTAGCGCTCACTTACTGAGTGCTTACCATGTGCCAGGCCTTGTTCTGAGCATCACTCAGATGTTAATTTATGAAATCCTAACAACCCCACAAGGTGGATATTACTATTTTCCTCATTTTGTGGTAGTGGAGCCAAAACTCAGTAACTTACACATTTCAAATATGTGGTTTATTACATGTCAATAAAGGCACAAAGGTTAATATTATCAGCTCAGATGCAGCTGGCAGGGGAGCCTGACCAGTAGTGACCACTTACCTGCATGCAGGGGTGCACCTAGGGCCAGGCGTAGAGCAGTTAGCAAATCAGCTGTTGAGTTGTTATTCTAGTTTTTTTCAGGGGAGAAGCCTGTCCTTAAACCCTCAGGGCTCCGGATGTCACTTGCTGAATGAATGAATGGGGATCTGCTTTTTAATTGGGTGAGAGCATTTTTTAGCACTAGTCACAGGCAGCTGTTCCTTTTGGCGACTCTGTTTTTCTTCCTCTACATGTGTAGCACCCTACAGATTGGAACCTCCTTGCACAACCTCTGGGGGTTCTGTTCATGTTGTATTCTTTTTCTAAAAGCGACTTTATTGAGGCAAAATTGACATGTAATAAACCACATATTTGAAATGTGCAAGTTGCTGAGTTTTGGCTCTACCACCACAACTCACGACAATAAAAATATCCACGACCCCCAGAAGTGTCTGAGCCCCTTAGTGGTCCCTTCTTGCAGGTCTTCACTGCCTCCCCTCCCAGGCAACTATGGATCTACCTTCTGTTACTTTAGATTAGATTTAGTTTGCATTTTTTTTTGGAATTTTTAAAAAATGGAATCATACAGTCTATAGTGTATGATTTTTAAAAAATAATTTTTAGTTGTAGATGGACCTTTATTTTATATATTTGTATGTGGTGCTGAGAATCGAACCTAGTGCCTCACGCATGCTATGCAAGCGCACTACCACTGAGCCACAACCCCAGCCCAGTAGTATATGATTTTTGATGTGGCTTTTCCTTAGCATAATTATTTGGAGTTTTATCCATGACATGTGTGTCAGTAATCCATTTCTTTTTATTGCAGAGTAGTGTCCCACTGTATGGACATGAGACTGCTTGTCCATTTACCTGCAGACTGTTTGAATTACTTCCAGTTTTTGACAATTACGAACAGTGCTGCTGTGATCATTTGTGTAAGAGTCTTCCTTTGGATATGTGCTGTCTCCTCAAGCGAACACCGAGGAGTGGACCTGAACCATATGGAGGCTGCCCTGTTGTTTTTCAATGCCGTTGTGCCATTTTACATTTCGTCTCTCCACGTCCTTACCAACCCTCTGTGTGGTCAGTCATTTTTACTGTAGCCATTCTGATAGGTGTATGGGGGTCTCTTGTGTTTTGAATTGTCATCTCCTTTTCCACTAATGGTGTCAAGCCTCCTTACCCGTGCTTCCTTGCAACCTGTGAGTCTTTTGTGATGTGTTTTTTCTAATCTTTTGTCCATTTAAACAGGTTGGGTTATCTGTGTTCTTTTTCTTGAGTTTTGAGAGTTTTTTTTAACATCTATTCTAGATGTATCAAATGCATATTTTGCCAAGATTTTCTTCCAGCCTGTGGCTTGTCTTTTCATCCTCTTTAACAGTATCTTTTGAAGATCAAAAGTTAATTTTTATGATGCTCAATTTATTAGTTTTTTTTTTTTGGTTTATTTTTTGGATTGTGTTCTTAGTATTATAGCTAAGCAATACAATGTTGTAAATATTTTCTCCTAATTTTTTTTCCCCATTTTTGTAGGGGTTTGAACCCAGGGCTTCACTCATGCTAAGCATGTACTCTGCCACTGAGCTAGACCCCCAGCCCCTCAAAGTTTTATAGATTTTAAACTTCGGTCTGTAATCCATTTGGATTAACTTTTGCATATGGTGTGAGGTATGAGTTGAGGTTCATTTTTCTTTTCTTGTGCAGATGTCCAGTTATTCCAGCATAATTTGTTGGAAAGACTCCTCTTTCTCCACTGAATTGCATTTTTGTTCCTTTGTAAAAAATCATTTGTTCATATATATTAGGGTCTATTTCTGGATTCTGTTCTGTTTCATTAGTCAGGTTGTCTGTCTTTAAACCAATACTGTACCGTCTTGACTGTTATAGCCTTATACCATTCAGATTCTTTGAATCAAGCTATCTTTTTTCCAAATTTGTTCTTCTCTTATAAATTATTTTGGCTTCTCTGGGCTCTTTGCATTTTTTTTTTTTTTTTTTTTTTTTAGAGAGAGAGAGAGAGAGAGAGAGATAATTTTTTTAATATTTATTTAGTTTTCGGCGGACACAACATCTTTGTTTGTATGTGGTGCTGAGGATCGAACCCAGGCCGCACGCATGCCAGGCGAGCGCGCTACCGCTTGAGCCACATCTCTAGCCCGGCCCTTTGCATTTTGATGTGGGTTTTAGAATTGGCTCCCCAGTTTCTAAAGCACCGCCTGCTGGGATTCTGATGGGGTTGAGCCTCACTTCTGGTTCTCAGCGGTGGTCTGCTCTGGTGGTGTGTCCACCTGGCATCCGCTGCACCAGAGACTACAGCCATGTGAATGACCGGCTGGAATAGTGCTCTAGTCAATGCAGGGAGGAGTGATGGGCATGGAATTGGGTTTCAGGATGTCATTTTTAATTTTTATTGATTGATTGATTGGCTAAGTCTAGGGGTCCCGTCCTCCCATCCGAGGACTGTAGACCAGAAGAGTCAAACATGCTCATGGAACTCACCATTGCTCATGGGTTCAGTCAAGGCTGGACTCCTTTCAGAACAAGCGTGCCTGGAGCTCTCCTTCTCTAGTCAGCCCCATGTGCTTTAGGTGTCAGTGTTTGAGGTTCCCTGCATGTGGTGAGTGGATGCTGTGGGAGGGTGGGTGAGGGCGAGTTGCCAGAGGCATTTCTTTTCTGCACTCTTTCTTTGAGGAGAAGTGGGTGGTTATGTCAGACTAGTCGAATGTCCCTGGGTGTGGCTCTCCATTCCTTTCAGGACCTGCTTGCAAGGCCTTTGCTTCCCTTTTCTAGCACCCATCCCCTTGGTCCCTGTTGCCTTTGAAGGCATTTTGCTGAGGCTGTGGAGTGGGGGAGGAAAGAGAGGCTCGGAGGAAGCGTTTCAGCCGGCTTTTCCAAGGGCCCGCTCACTTGAGACCGCCCCTGGGGAGAAGGAGCTGTTAAACTGTCAAAATAAAAAGTCAACCAAACTCCTCAGGCCAATCGAAGGCACTTAACTCAGGCTGCAGGCGCAAGGCAACAGATTTCCCTGTGATGTGCTACAGGGGAGAGGCAGCTGGGGAATTTAAAGAATGCAGGAAAAGTTCTAAAATATTGGAATATACCTAGTCAATAATACTTTAAATTTGGAATTCATAAAAAGAAATAGTGGTGAAAATCTTCCCAAATAAGTTTTTATTCCAGAATTTGATGACAAATCTCTTGGTGCGCTGGTTATCCCGTAGGTGTGGTATTCTGAAATACAACCTGAGGCATATATATTGTCAAATAATAAAGTATTATGAAACCAATCAGCTGAGAGCTCCCCACTTGGCAGTTTGGAAGTAAAACCCTTTCTCCTTTACAAGGCCAAGTGACTCCTAATTCCTCCCAGGGGATTTCATGTTAAAATGTGTTCACTGCCAGCTGACAAAAGAGGCAAGTCCAGATTTATTACCCTGGCACCTGCAGCAAAAAATGACGGATGGTGAAAATATATTTAATTATCATTCCATGCCACATCTCTGTCTGCTCCAGTCGCAGGGCTGCAGCTGTTGGCACGCACTTTATTTTAAAGTCAATGTGCTTATCTGGAGAGAAGGCTGCTCTCTGAGTAAATTGACTTGGGGGAGGAAGGAAATGGCGATCTCTCTCAACCCAGCTGAACAAATGCAGATTTGTATTCTGTGTGCCTGCTTTAATTGTCTAATCCGCCCCACATCACATCAGCACTGGGATTTAGCTTTTGTTAAGAAAACATTTGCAAAAAAGTAAACTTTCTTGTGGCCTTTCTGAGCCAAAATGAATGATTTCCTTCTTGGGGTGTGAAGTGCTAGCTGAGGATGGATGCTCACATTTCTGCCAGAGGTGTGTAGGGACGTTGCTGTAAGTTCCTTCTAAGAACAGAGGGAGCCCTAGGGAGTCCGGGGCTGGACCCTCAGAAGCTGGAGGGCTCAGGCTCTGAGAGGAGGAGCCCTGGAATAGAGGTCTGCCCTGTGTTCTCATGACTTCCAGCCATCAGAGTAGGTTGGGGTGATAAACCTGAGCTGACGGTGGCCCCTCAGGGTTGCCCTCCTGTTTTGTCTCCTGTTAGAACCTGTGGAAGTTGAAACCCTGGGTAGAGTAGCCACACTGTCTTGGGTGAGGCGCACTAGATTTCCTGAGTCTGTGGGAACTCTGACTTGGCCATTGGGAGTCTCTGCCATTAGTTCACGCCTAAGATGTGCTGTTTGCAGTGTCTAATGTGGCAATTTTCCTGCTGTATCTCTTCTTATCAGGAGAAGCCACTCGACGTTTTGTGCATGGTGGGATTTAGTCCAAAGTGATGGCATTTCCACTGAAAGCGAAACATAATAACTGGCTTAGCATTTGGGATTTAGGGAAGAGAGATGATGCTGAGTGTTCATGCTGGTGCCTGGTGGTCCTGGTGGCCGGAGGCGGATGCCTGTGCCCAGGGGCGGGAAGGATGAGGTTTCTGTGAATGTGAGCTCACTCGGGGCGGGGCTCATGCCTCTGACCTTCTCTTTGATGAATAAGGATTCAAGATTGCATCTGCTGAGTCCTGCAGGACCCCGGACCTGGAGGAGGAAGGAGAGCTCTGGCTCCTGATTTGGGCTGTGAACAGATCTCTTAACCCCCAAGCTTCGATGCATTGATGATATTTTGCCTATAAAGCAGAGTATGCCATTATTGTCGTCACCATCATCACCACCACCACCTCATCTCACTGAATAATTTATATGTCAGTTATCACGTACCAGGCCCTGGAATAAGTATTTAAATACGTTATCTCTTTTAATCTCATGAGGTGGATATTATTTTGCCTATTTTACAAATGAGAAAACAGGCCTAGGTAAGAGACAGAGCTAGAACTAAAGCCAGGCCCTGGAGCCTTCTCTGTCAACTACACCTTTTCATTCAGGGGCTTTAAGTAGATATTTTAAAAGTTTTATAGGAAAGAAAGAAGATAAAGCCAGATATGTGCTTTTTTAAAAAATATTTTTTACTTAGAGATGAATGCAATATCTTTATTTTGTTTATTTATTTTTATGTGGTGCTGAGGATTGAACCCAGTGCCTCACATTTATGAGGCAAGTGCTCTGCCACTGACCCTAGCCCCAGCCCCAGCTGTGTGCTTTTGCCAAGAAAAGTGTTTTAGGATGCCAACGATTTTGAGTTTGAAGACCAGCTCTAGGGATTTCCTTTCCATGTGGCTAAGCCACCTGGACACATGCCAGGTAGAATTATGGCTTCATGCTTCGTGGCTAGGCTACCTGGACACATGGCTGACAGGAGAGGTGTCCCCTCCACTCTGAGGACTGTGGCCATTGGGAGAAAGACTAGCTGGGACCAGGATGTAAGGGTGGGTGCAGAGTCATTGCAGAGGGAGAGCGCTGGCTGGAGGGTTTTGGAAAAGATACAGCAGGAGTCAAGGAGGCCAAGAGGAGGTCTGGCCACTGCTCCCCTGCATTTCCAGACCAGGTGTTTGGGAGGGAATGGACAGGTAACTTCAGGGCTTGACTCGGGGGGAACAACTCAACCATTCTGTCCTCCCAGGTCTCCTCTGTTGTGTCACCAGCAGCACAGCCCTGCCCCTGGAGTGTGTGTGTGTGTCCTTGTTGGGGTGGCCCTGTCTTAACACAGGTTGGAGTTGGCAGAGACTCTCCAAGTGGCCTGCATTTTGTTCCACTGTCCTGACCATACAGCTTCCAGGAAGCCTGACCTTTATATTTATGACCTTTCATGATCTCCTCTGGCACTGGTGGCCCATCTGGAGCTCGGGTATGATGCTTGACTGTGGCATACCGTGGCCAGGATTATGGCTTCATGCTTCGTGGCTAAGCTACCTGGACACATGCCAGGACAGTGGCCACCAGAGGATTAGGTATTTGTCACATTCTCTTCTGTTGCCCTGCAGCTCCATGCTCAATCAGGATCTTGGATTTTACACCAGCTCCTAAGACCACTGGGCCTTCTGAATCTGAATCTCTCAGAACAGTATTCACCATGTACTTATGTGTCCTCTGATGTAGACACAGTCCTCACATGGGATTCTACACAGACAAACCTCAGGGAGATGCCATGACTTAGAGGACTGTCCCTCACATTCACATGTATCCTGGTAAGAACCTGGATCTGAGGCTTAGAGGTTGTTGGCAGAGGAACAGACATCTCTGTGGATTCTACCATAGCTTGAGGATATAGACGTGTCAGTACTTGCTCACCAGGGGACCATGACCAGAGAAGTTAGGACTGATTTCATTTCCAAGTGAAGCTGATGATCTTCCTTTCACAATACACAATACTTTTGTTTTGAAACCTAGGGATGCTGAACTACTCAGCTACATCCCCAGCCCTTTTTATTTTTTATTTTCAGGTTCTTGCTAAGTTGTCTAGGTGGGGCTTTAAGTGGTAATCCTCCTGCCTCAGCCTCTCAGGTAGCTGGGACTACATGTGTGCACCACTGTACCCAGCTTCACGATACTTTTCATTAAGCATTTTACTATTATTCCAAAACCAAACATTATACAGAGACAAAGCACATTATCATATAGCCTCCATCTGGAATATGGAAAAGAAAATAAGCAGAGTTGTTCCTTAAAGAAGGGAATCACTGTGGTGATGTGAGGACACTGCCCATGGGCTCTAGGCACAGGGACCAGTGCTGCCTGATGCACAGGAACATGTCCTCCTGGGACAGCCTCCTGGACCCGCCATCTCTGAACTGCTAGGCTCCTATTCAGCCTGATTTCTTGTGGCAAGAGTTCATACTCCCTGTCCTCTCCTGCCTGAGACCCTGTGTATTCTCCAGGGATGGAAACATTACACAGTCCTTCTTGTAGCTCAGGCTTCACCTTGGAGAAGCTGTCCCAAACCACAGGAAATGCTGGTCATTCTTTATCACAGCAATAGAGTTTGCTTTCATTATGACACTTATTTACTCTTTGAGGGGTTTTGCTTATCTGTATCTCTGCTTCAGTGCAAGCTCCATGAAAACCATTACCTTATCTGCCCGTACAGCCTAATAGTCCTTGCAACTAGGACAGGGCCCCAAACAGAATAGACATAATCAAATACTGGATGAGTGAATGAATGAATGAATGTTTCCTCCACTGAAATGTGAGCTCTACCTTGGCCACCCACATGGTCAGGGCCAAGCCTATGGGATGCAGAGCAGAAGAGTGGAATCTTCCACTTTAGTCTGGGTGCTTTTAAACAGTTATCCAGGAGTTTAGGATGGAGTCTGTATTAGGGTTCTCTGGAAAAAACAAGACCAATAGGAGATATCTCTCTCTCTCTCCCCTCTCCCCTCCCCTCCTCGGATATATCTATATCAAGGCTTGGTTCTTGCAATACTGGAGGCCAGTCCCACTCTGTTATCTGCAGGCTGGAGCCTCAGGAGAGTTGGTGGTGGAGTTCCATCAGTCTGAAGGAGCATCAGCAGTGTAAGTCCCAGGCCAAGAGCAGGAGAATACTGATGTCCTGGCTTAGCACTCAGGGAGAGAATTCTTCCCTCCTCCACCTTCCTGCTCTGCTCAAACCCTCAGTGGACTTAATGCTGCTCAATCACACCAGAGAGGGCAATCCGCTTTACTCAATATACCTGTCCAAGTGCTGATCTCATAAATGGGGAACCCTCTTACACACTCAGAAATAATGTTTAGCCAAATATGGGCATCCTGGGATTTAACCAAGTTGACTTACAAAATAACCATCACAGAGTCTCAGTTGGAGATCCAACACAAACTTACGAGTTGCAGATCATTCCATATAAGGATGAGAGGGACTTTCTGGGGAGTTGAGTTCAAATTAAAGAGCAATCAGAGACTCTAGAAGCAGTAGAAATCAGGAGTTCAGTGGTGTGAGAGAGAGAGAGAGAGAGTGTGTGTGTGTGTGTGTGTGTGTGTGTGTGTGTGTGTGTGTGTGTATTATGATGACCTTCTAGGGAGGTCAGAGAGGGCTGCATGGCAGGTGTCCCCCTTGGAAATAACATTGTCGTCACTGTCTCATTCATCAGCAAAATCATCTACTTCTTGGTGAGCCAAGGCCAGGCTCAGCATTAGCCCCCATCTGTTCATGGACTGTGGAGCATCCTGACAGGTGGGCGTGATCCTGACAGGTAGGCATGGCCAGTCTCCTTTTACTGCTGACGCGCCCACACAGCCAGTGCATACATAGCAAGGATAGAACTGAGGTTGGCAGACTCTAGGTCCTAGAGCTTCTTCCATTCTGTGCTGCTGCTTCTCTGGGGGCATCCAGAGCTCTCACTGTATGTCAAGTTCCAGCAGCAACTCCTAGCCACCTCCAGACATGATGAGGGCCACGTGATAGAGCTGCACTTGAAGTTATGGAACACCACTGGATAGTCATTGTGTCCCCAACGGAAGGATGCCCGCTGACCCCACAGTTGTCATGAATGGTGCCCTTTCCCATCTCGGCAGCAGCTTATTCTGATCTGAGCCCCCAGAGGCCAGACCTTGGTATGTTCATTCAACAGCAAGAAAGCTATGACCCAGAGGGTGAGGGGACTTGATGACTTTGTGTGGCTCCTCCAGAAATTGCCCCTGAGGCAAGGATCTGGGTGCAAGTAGTCTATTTGGGAGATAATCCCAGAAAACCAATCAATGAAGGGTGGGAATACTGTCAGCCTTCTGTTAATGAATAGTTAGCACTGTGGGAACCTGTGTCCCTCAGTGACAGTAGGAGCAAATCACAGAATGGTCTGTTGACAGGTGAGGAAGCTTTTGTCCTTCATGGGCAGAGGGTCACTCCTGAGGCAGTAGTGGCCAGCCATTGCAGGAAGCTCTGTGGGTTGACTGAACCTGGCCTAAGTACAGCCTGAGGCAGAGATGTAAGGAGGGGTCCCATGCTTAGAATGGGTGTGTGGGTTCCCTAAGAAGGATGTTACCATTCGTGAAGGGCTCCATTCGCTTTTGATGGAAATCTCAAGTGGGTGAAATGCAGCTCCCTTAGCATTAGCAGCTCTGAGCTTCCAGCGCCAACAGCTTTCAGCTCTTAGTGTTGAAATCCTCCTTGCTGCCCTGGCAGCCAGAACCAGCAGCTACTGGCAATTCTCTGGCACCCTTCCAGCAGCTGGGGCTAGCAGCTCCCAGCAGCTCTCCATTGCTCCCTGCCATTCTCTAGCTGCTAGCCGCCCTGTGGCCAGCTCTGGCTGTAGCCAGCAGCTTCAGCATTACCAGCTCTTAGCAGCCAGCTAAATCTGTGCTACTGGGGGTAGAAATCATGAGTGAGCAAAATATGACCATCCAAAAGAGATCTTATTAGGACTCATGTTGCAGCACCAGGGGAACAATATACAGACTGTTCCAGTAGGAGTCTGCTTGTGTAGACAAAAATATATAAATAAATAAAGGTGGCTCACATGTGCACAGTGTCCTGACATCTAATTGCAGACTTTCTGCTTGATCATAGGGAGTGGAGGAGCTCCTCACAGACAAGATTCAGGGCTGTTGAAGGGCTATGGAGGGGTGGCATCATCTAGAAAGGCTGCAGCTTGGAGTCATCTGGGATGGACTCAGCACGGAAACTGCTGCCACTAAAGCAAGTCTCCAAGTGTCCGCCTGTGCTACAAAGATGAAAAAAAAACATCTTTGGGGCATGGCAAGCCCTTCTCTCTTGTCTCAGGTGGAGGTAGCACGGTTGCCCATCTGGCCAGTGCACACGGGATGGGCTGGAAGCTGCTGTGTCCACTCTGAGTGTGGCCTGGGCTTCAGAAGAGGTAGGAGGCTCGGTTGAGATCAGTTCAGCCATTTAAGAGCTTAACAATGAGGGACACAGCTATGGATGGACAACTTGAGTCACTAGCCTGGCTACTCAGGCTGATGGTGGACTGGGGCTGTGCTGCTGCTCCAGAAGAAGCCTTGCCCAGGGGACCCGCTGGTGGCTGCATGGGCTCCACTGGCTCTTCACAAGCGCCCTGCTCTGATTCTCTTTCCACCCTTTTATTATTATTATTATTTTTAAGAACTCTCATTTTACAAATGGTTTCCTGTACATTCCAAGTGCTGTTCACAGCACTTACACCCTGTTTCATAATTGGCTCATACAATACACCCTCTTCAGAATTTTTAATCAACCATGGCAAGTTGCCCTAGCAATTTAAATAAAAAGTATATAAATGAATTTAGTATTTTAATATAACAGTGACATTAGCCTTATATATGTACTTAGCAATTTCATGCAGTATTACAATTTTATAAAATATTCCTCTTCATTTGGCTGGTGGATAAAGCCCAGTGTTAAAGCCATGGGCTCTTTGTGCAACCAACAGAGAAGAGAGCAGAGATGGTTGGGAGGAGCAGAGCCTACCAGCTGGACTCTCCCAAGAGGTGTTCCATGAGCCAGAGCCATGTCAGGGCAGCACCAGGCAGTTTCCATGTGTGGGGGCAGGAGGGCCTTTGGCCTGGTGGCAGTGTGCATACTCTGACCCAGACTGGTTCCTTTGACAGGGCATGAGAGGTACCACAGGGAGAATGAGAACATAATGCAGGAGTAACCCACCCATTCTAGCTTCCATCAATTTCTATTTAGGGTCTTTGATGTGCCAGGCAACCTACCAGTCACTCTGCAGGCATTATCCCTGCTCTGAGTCACCTGTGACCCTGTTTTTGACTGGTGCAGTGGCTGGATCTGATTCTTCCTCTCGTGCCCTTGTTTGTAGTGCTTGACACACATGATCCTCCCTCCTCTTAGGACGACTTACCATGGCTTCCAGAATACCAACTTTCCTAGTTCCCTTCCTCTCCGTCTCCTCTGCTTCTTCCTCTGGAGACCTCAGGACTCAGCCTTGGTTCCTTTGCTCCTACTGCCATCTCTGGGGCTGCCTCAGCCTAGAGCGTTGTGGGCTCCAGTGGCAAAGGGGAGGCCATAGGGTGTGCACACAGGCAACAGCTGTCTTCAGAGGGCAGGGAGGCACAGCTGGCCTTGTGCAGAAGTAGATGGTCCTTGTAACCTGATAGCTCCTTTTTCAGAGCTATCCTCGGTGCTTCTCAGGCTGTTTCTCATCATGGCCACAGAGTGGTTCCTCCTTCCCCTGCTCCCTCCTTTGTACCATTTTAGCCATTATTGGGAGTGCAGTTCAGTAGCATCTGCAACCATTCCCATCATCCATCTCCAGAGCTTTTTCATCAACCCAAACTGAAACTCTGTCCCTATTAGAACAAATTCCTTATTCCCCTCTGCCAGTCCTGGCAACCATTCTTTCTGAATCTGAGCCTGACTGCCCTAGGGACTGCTTATGGGTGGGCCATACGGTGTGTCCTGTTGGCAGGTTCCTTTCACTGAGCAACATGTCCTCAAGGTCCATTTATGCTCTAGTAGATATCAGTATTTTATTATTTTTTCAGACTAGTAACATTTCATTGTGTGCATGCGCCAATTTTTGCTTATTGATTTGTCCATTGATGGACACTTGGGTTTCTTCTACCCCTGGAAGGCCAAGCCTTTACAATGGTGCACTGAGACCGTATACCTTGCTTGTCCCCACAGCCATGCTGAGCTCCCTGCTCTTCCTCAGAAATATGGGCACACTCCTACCATGTGGCACAAGCACAGGCTGTCCGTCACCCCTCTGCCTGGGACGTCCTTCTCAGGAGCTTGCCAGACTCCCTTCACCTTCTTCAAGTCTTTGCTCCAGTGACTGCCCTGACTGTCCAGAGAACACTGTTTAACACTGTGTCGGACCCATGTGTTAGTCAGCTTTCTGTCAATGTAACAAAACACCTGAGGAAGCCAAGGTAAAGAAAGAGAGATTTATCGTGGCTTATGATCTCAAAGGCTCCAGTCCATGGTTCTTGGCCCTAGTGCTTTAGGCCTGTGGTGAGGCAGCACATCATGATGGGGAGCACATAGTGCCTCAGAGCCACCTGCCTCATGGTGGCCAGGAAGTAGGGAGGGGGACAAAATATACCCTTCAAAGGCACACCCCCAGTGACCTTCTACCTCCAACTAGGCCCCACCTCCTACAGGTTCCACCACCTTCCAACAGTGCTACCAGCTGGGGACCAAGCCTTCAGTATTTGGGCCTCTGTGGGGCTATTCCAGATCTGGACCCCAACACCCACCTCGGCACTCCAGCTCTGACATGGCCTTCTTTTCAAAAGAGGATGTATCACCTTCTAACATAGTACGCTTATTTATCTTTTAATTATATCTATTGTCCTACTCCTATTCCTAAAGGAGTGTTCTGTTTCATTTACTGATGCATCCTGTGTACCTAGATCAGAACTTAGTACAGAGTAGGTACTCAGTAAATATTTGTTAAATGAATAAATCTTTTTTGATAATAGCTTTATTGTGATGTAATTCCTATGGAATACAAATCCCCTCTAAAGTACGTAATCCAGTGGGCTTGGTGTATTTGCAGAGCCATGCAGCTGTCAGCACAACCAGCTTCTGGAAACTTGAGACCCTATAGCTGTCACTCCCCAGTCTCCCCAGTCTTAGGCAAACCTTAGTGTCTTCTCTCTGGATTTGCCTACTGTGGACATTTTATGTCATAGGTGGTTTTCAGGACTGGCGCCTTGCATTTACAGCATGTTTGAATGCTCATCTACGCTGTGTCATGTACCCCACCACATTCCTTTTCATTGCTGGGTAACATTCTGTGTATGGATGGACCACGTTTTGTTTGTCCTTTCCTCATTGACAGATATTTGTGATGTTTCACTTTTGGCTATTGTGAGTCATGCTGCTGTGACCAGTCATGCACAGTCCCTTTTATGGGGGCATATGTTTCCAGTTTTCTTGGGTACATTCCTCAGAGGGGAACCATATGGGTCACAGGGTCTGATGGGTAATATTGGAGGAGCTGCCAAACTGCCAAATGCTGCGTCATTTACATTCTTAGCAGCTCTGTATGAAAACTCCAGTTTCTCTATCTTCCCCAACATTACATTTCCTTTAGACTAAAACCATCCTACTGGGTGTGAGGCTGGATCTCATGTGGTTTTGATTTTCATTTTCCTGATCGCTAATGATGTTGAACGTTTCACGTATGTGTGTATATATTCTTCAGTGACATTCCTGTTAGAGTCTTTGCCCATTTAAAATTGTTATTTATCTTTTTATTATTGAGTTGTAATAATATTTTATATATTTTTGGTACAACACCCTTATCAGATATATTATTTGAAAAAAATTTCTCTCATTCTGTTGGCTTTGCTTTCATGATGGTGTCCTTTGAAGCACAAAAGTCTTAAATTTTGGTAATGTCCAGTTTTTTTTTCCTTTTGTTGTTGGTGCTTTTGTTATAACTAAAATCGCCGCCTGACCTAAGGTCATAGAGATGGTCTCCTCTGTTTTTGCTGAAGAGTTTTGCAGCGTTAGCACTTATGCTGGGCCTTTGATCATTTCCAGACAGTGTCTGCATGTGTCGTAGGCGAGGGGCCAGCTGCATTCTTTTGCACTTGCACTTGTCCCAGCCGTACTTGTTGGAAAGACTGTTCTTCCCTTCGGAATTGTCTCGGCACCTCTTTTTATAAATCGACTGACCATGAATATATTTAGGAAGCTTTTTTTTAAAGGGATGGTGGTGCTGGGGATGGAACCCACCCATTGTCTTGCTGAGTTCTCCACTCTATTGGTCCATGTGTCGCCCTCATGCCAGAAGCACACTGTGGTGATTACTGTGGCTTTGGAGTAAGTTTGAAACTAGGAGATGAGAGTCTCAAGATTCTTTGACAATTCTGGATCCCTTGTATTTCCATATGGATTTTAGAATCAGCTTGTCAATCTGTACAAAGAAGCCAGCTGGAATTTTGGTAAGGATTTTGTAGAATTTATCAATCACTTTGAGGAGTATTGCCTTGAGAACAATATTAAATCTTCTAGTCCATGAACATGGTTGTCTATTTACTTAGGCCTTCTTTAATGATGTTATAGTTTTCTGATATAAGTTTTGCACTTCTTTTTAAGTTTTCCAAGTATTTTATGCGTTTGAGGCTATTGCAGGTGAAATTATTTTCTTAAGTTCATTTCCAGCATTTTTCATTGCAAATGCATAGAAATGCCGTTGGTTTCTATCTGTTGTTCTTGAATCCTATAATTTTGCTGAACTTGCTTTAGTTCTAACAATGTTCTTGTAGATTCTTTAGGATTTTCTGAACGAAAGATCTCATCTCAATGGAGAGGATTAAGTGAAACGTGGTATGTCAACTGTTAGCACCCCTCCTCCCCCATGTCCTGATCATCCAACCCACATGAAGTCCTGTGACATGCCTCCCAGTCCCCATCAGGCCAGCATTCCCTGAGGCCAGATAAATGAAGATAGTTTTATTTCTTCCTTTCTAGTCCAGATGCCTTTTATTTCTTTTTCTTGTCTAATTGTTCTACCTAATTGTAGGGAAGGAACACACAAATGTAAATAAATCCTCACATCATCTCAGTATTCATCTTTCACATTCACATGTTACAGGTTGGCAAACTGAGACTTAGAGAGGTTAAGTGAGTTGTCTGAGGACACACAGCCGAGTATCCAGCTCAGAGCTGCTGTGCCCAGTCTCCTTGTTGGAACACCTTCTCCCTCATCTGAGCCACGTCTACATATGTAGGGATTTGGAGGAGGTAGCATCCAGCTTATTTGATGAGGGTTTAATGATATATTCTGAGGTCTTGCAGCATCACCAAGCCCCTGTCTGTCTGTCTGATGCTCTCCATGTGTGCACAGAGAGCAAGCTGGAAGCATACACTGTGCATTCTTTTGTGGGCTTCCTGGTCCAAGATCTTGTTGCATGCTCTTGGCAACCCTCCCAGATGAGAAGGCCCATTACTGTCCCATGTAATGATGAGGAAGGAATTGGCACTCAGAGAGGTTGAATGACTTGTCTGGCCTTGGGACTTGCTGGCTTGATGGGGACAGGCTGGGATGTTGTGTGAGTTGAGAAATTGAACACGTGTTGGGCAAGGTGCTAACAGTTGATGTACAGTTTTACTTGACTCTCATTCCAATTGCTTTCCTCTTGCTAGAGTCCAGAAAACGGATGCTTAGAAGGTTAGTAAAGAGCTCTAGTCTGGTTGTAGACATCAGGGTCTCCCCTCAGGCCCAGCATCTGACTCCCACATGCCACCTGCTTTTCTTGCACCATAGGCCTGAGACTATTAAGGAAATTCATTAAGGAGAAAAAAAATGAAAAGATCCATTCCCAGAAGGCCATTGCTGGCAGGTGCTGCTGCTCCCTGACGTGTCCCCTGTGTGTCACCCCACTTCGCTGCTGTTTTGAGAGGCAGAATGATGTTCCAGGGCAGCACAGGGAAGGGGCCATCTGCTGAGGCAAGAGTCCTGTTCATACAGACTCCTGCATCTTCCCAGATGAGTCTGACTAATCCAGTCCGGCGGCTAATCCACTGGGGACTTGATCTTCAGAACTGCTGATTAATTGGAACAGGCTCAATTGTTCCCATTGCTGACCCCACACTGGGGGGTCCTAGGGAAGTGGGCTGAGGGAAGAAGGTGGTCCTGGGAGTCATGAGGGTCCTTGAACTGCTGCAGTTTCAGAGTTGCCACTGGAAGGGGCTGGGGCCAGAACCAATGTCACATGCAGCGTCTTATGCTGTTGTCTCCGATGCCCCAGGCCACGCCAGAAGCCACAGGGGCAGACCTGTGCAGTGTGGCCCTCTTCTCACAGGCCTCACGGACGGTGCCGTGGGTGGGAGTTCAGAGAAGACAGTGCTGGACCTTTTGTGACTTTACTTTCCCAGTGCATCCCGTGAGCCAGCATATTGTTCCAAGATCACAAAAATGCCTAAAGGCAGGGTCAGAGTTGACACAGCCGTGAAGCACAGAAAGGCTGCTGGTGGGATGCCCACCACCAACCTCCCTGGGGACCCTTGCTGTCTGAAGACCTGGACTGCAGTGGACAGAACCAGGATGTTGGAGGTGAAACTTTGGCACCTTGCTCTCTGTGTGGCCTTAGGCAACTCATTCAGGTTTTGAGTCCCACTCTTGTCATCTTACAGCTTACCTAGTCCAGCCAGTTCACTTTTCCAAAGACACTGAACTTGGAATCATCCCCAAAGCTACTCAACCAGTAAGTGCAGAAGAGAAGGGCGGTGGCCTGGATCACCTGTTCTCGCAGTGTCAGGCCCTTCTGTGTTGTCGTCTCATCTGGTCTTCACTACTAGCCTCAGAAGTGGAGGCATTACCCCTATTTGACAAGGAAGGAGACCAGGGCTCAGATGGGTGGTTACTCTGCCAAGGCCACACAGCAAAAACATGGCAGAACCAGACTGGAATCCATGTGCATCTGACCCCAGACCCCCTTTCTCTAGGCTGACTGGCTCTTGGCTGCTGAACAGGAGTCTCATCTTTCCGAGGGTGGGGACTGACTGGCTGGGCAAGGTGGGGTGGAGTCGTCGTTGGGGGGTGTGCCTTCTCCTGCTCCCAGTTCCCCACATGCTCTGGCTCTGCACATAGCCTAATGCCAAGAGGAGCCCGGGCACTCACAGGTCATCTGTTCACCTCCTATCATGGTGCTGGGCATTGAACCCAGGTCCTTGAACATTCTAGGCAAACACTGCCACTGAACCACACCCCTGCCCCTACACTCTCCTATCTTTTGTTATACATTTAAATTAGATGATGCGTATTCCCTTGGTGTCTGGGGTTGACAATGTTGGCACTTCTAAGAATGGGAATAGAACCTGGTTCCTTAGTGCCAGCTTCCCGAAGCAACATCTTAGAATAGGCCACAGGCAGGATAGCACCTGGGCCCTAGTGGCTTCACAGAACATAGGTGGTCTCACTCCTGCCTCATGTTCACCATGTAGCTCTGGGGCAGGGCGTGACCTGGTGAGTAAGTGGTTAGGCAGAAATGACATGCTCCTCTGCTCCTTGCTGACCAGAACAGGTCCCCAAGCCTGTTTTCCCAGCCATGGTGCTGAGGAGGGAGCACTGCTCTGGGCGCCCTAAGGGAGGCAGAACAGGTCATAGCACTCATGACAACCACACTGAGGGGTAGAGCAAGAGTGCGCTAAGTCAGGGTACCTAGGGAGCAGCTCTGTCGTGGGGCTGTCTAGAAGCAGGGCATGTCCAGTGGATGTCTGAAGCCTGACCTGGGCTCCTGCAGGGCATCTGAGCAGTCTCTGCCGATGGCGAGACTGTCAAGGGGGCCTGGCCTCTGCCTGGAGCTGGAGGCTGCAGATTGTCTTGTTTTGCTTTTCGTGGTGGTTCTGGCCTGGGAGCTGCAGACAGACTCCCTGTGGGTGGTTTGGAGTCAGGAATGCTCACAGGGCCCACGCACAGGCCCCAGAGGAGGGAAATGTGCTTCTTTCCACTTTCCTGTGGGATCGAGTGGCACAGGAGATACAGAGTCACAGTGTAAGCAAGAGTCTACTTCTGCCTCCTGGGGAGGATGCAGGTGTGGGATCGGTGATTGATTAATTGATTGATTCATTTAACAGTTATTGAATCCTAGCTTTACATCTGCGTAGTGGTGTGACTTTAGTTAAGTCACTTAACCTCTCTGTACCCTAGCTGTCACATCCTAACATGTGGAAATTGATCCCTATCTCACAGGGATATTGTGAGGATCAAATGGAAAGAAGGGGCGTGGTGCCTACCAGCAGCAGTTGTTCCTTTGAAAGAGCTTATGCCCATTTCTCACATGTAGACTGGGGTTCTTATCAGTATCTCTTCCCACTGGACTATTGGGAAGCCCAAAGAGGTAATTTCTATAAGCACCATCTGGCTCAGACACTTGGAAATGAGCTCCTCCTTGGGCTCAGGGCAGGGAGGCCGGGGTGGGGGGATGGTCCCTCCTTCTCTCAGTAGGCTGAAGGTCACCAGAGCTCTCACCCAGAGCCTTCCCAGGCTCTGTCCTCGGCCCCTGAAGGCTTTCACCATTTCTGCCATGGCCAGAGCAGAGGGTGCATAGGCCTGGCCCAGGAAATGCCTGTTGTCAACCTGGGAGGTCTAGGGCCAGGGCGCTGTGCAAACTGTCAAGTGCAGTACAGCTGGGAGGTCTGCTGTGCATGCCGTCATCTGCTGATGACTGTGAGGCGTGGGTGGAGCTGTCAAGTGCAGCATGACTGTGAGGTGTGCTGTGCAAACTGTCAAGTGCAGCATGACTGAAGCGTGCCATGCGGACTGCCAAGTGTAGCCTGACTGTGAAGCGCGCTAAACTGTCAAGTGCACTACAGCTGGGAGTTGTGCTGTGCAAACTGTGAGATGCCAGAGGAGTGTGAGGTCACATTGTCACTGCCTGGGTATGTTAGTTTTCCACCACTGTGACAAAACACCTGAGAAAACTGACTTCAGGAGGAAAGATTTATTTTGGCTGAGTTTCAGAAGTTTCAGTCTGCGGTTACTTGGCGCCATTGATTCTGGGCCTGTGGTGAGGCAGAACATCATGGTGGGGAGCATGTGGTAGAGCAGAGATACTCAGCTGATGGCAACCAGAAAGCAGAGCCAGAGAGCGCCTGGGACAACATGCCCTTCAAAGTCCCGCTCTCAGTGACCTACCTCTTCTGGCTAGGCCCCACCACTTGAAGTTTCCACCACCTCCCAATAGCACCACCAGCTGGGGACCAAGCCTTCCACACACAAGCCTCTGGGGAACATTCCAGATGCAAGCCATAACCTGTGAGCTCGGGTCTGGGCCACTTTCCTGCTGCTCTCTTGAGTCACAGCCCAAACCCCCACCTTCCACCCACCTGCTTCTGCCCAGCAGTCCTATCTGCCAGCCTGCTGTGTGCACACTAAGCCTCCAGCTGTGGTGGCAGTTGTATAGAAAGGGAAAATGGTCTTGAGTTGTTCAGATGTTTCTGGTATCAAATGGAATAAAACCGTGAAGAGTTTTCTTAGGAAAGAAACATTCTTTTAAAGACTTAATGTGTTTTAACATGATCAATTCTAATAGTAAGAACAGCTCTTCATTGCAGGGAATTTGGAGCATGCAGAAAGGCGTGGAGAGAAAAGGGGGCTCAACCCAGCTCTCACTGCCCAGAGGTCCTCATGCAGGCGCCGTGGCCTCCCCTGGCTCCTACGTTTCAAGACACATGTCTGTTGTGCTTCATGTTGTCGGGATCATATTTTCTGTGGCTTACTTTCTTTCTCCTTAACACCATATTGTGAGCATTTCCCCTAGTCATTAAATATTCTTTGCAAACATGATTTTTAATGTTTGCCTAATGGCCTGTCCTGCAACTGTCCCTTTGCTTTCTCTCAACATCACTGTTGTGGCTTTAAGGAATTCAGTATAGATTCCACTCCTGGAGTTCAGCCCAGTCTGAGAGAGAGGAAGATTCTAGAAACTGCGGAGAGCCTTCTCTCTCTCTCTCTCTCCCCCCCTCCTTCCCTCCCTCTTTAAAAAAAAAACTTTTTATAGTTGTAGATGAATAGAATGCCTTTATTTTATTTGTTTATTTTTATGTGGTGCTAAGGATCGAACCCAATGCCTTACACATGCAAGGCAAGTGCTCTGCCATTGAGCCCCAGCCCCAGCCTGAGCCTACTCTCTTACCTTGCAAGTTCCCAGTCCTTGTGAATGGTGGAGATCTGGAGGAACTAGAGGGGCTGGGGCCCAACCTGTGGAACATGGCCAGGAGGCTGTAGGCTGTGCTCCTTTACTGCCCCTTGCCCCCCATGCCTTGGTTTTCCACTGTGGCGTCATGCTTGGGGACAGGTCATACCCAGCCACGAGCTTTCCCTTTCCTACCTGCCCAAGGGCCCCTCCAGCTATGTGGAGCGTCCTGTCACACTGACCCTGGGCTCACTTCTCTTACCTCCCTGTCCCCTCGTTATGTCCAGAGTCAGCTTTGATTGAGGAACTCTCTAACAGAAGAGTTAGAGAAAGGTGTGAAAGTCACTGCACTTTATAGTCTGTTAAGGGCCTTTCAAAAACAACGCTCATTCCATTTTTTTCTTTTCTTTTTTTTTTTTTATGAGCTTTTTGGTACACACAGCACATAATCCCACATCAAATGGCTAAGCATTATACTGGCATAAAACCCAGCAATGATGTGAAAGTCCATGAAGTTATGGGTTGCTTTCATAGGAGACGTTGTGGTCCTTCAGCCCCGAGGAGATTCTGGTTCAGTGCCAAGGCTCCTAGGCTTCTCAAGTTGCTGCTGAGTCCAAGGCACCAACACGGTCAGTGGGGTCCTTAGGGTGGAGGCTTAGGCCCCTACTTGAGCAACGACGTGTCCGCAGCTTGAGCCTCACCACTGTGGCCCACACACTCTCTTTGGGACTTGTGTTGCTGTTGCCATCCAGTGTGGGAGAGCTGGTTCCCATGTAGTGGCTTTCTTCATGTTACCTCTGGATGGTCACTTGATGGTTGACCAAAGTGAGGTCAGTAAGAGGTGTGGACTGTATGCCAGAGGACTGGTATCATGTGGAGACACTGGAGCAGGGTGTCTGGGTCTCAGATGCTATGGGCCTTGAGATGGTTTCCCTGCAGGAGTCCCCAGCAGGTGGCCCTTGGTGCCCCGTGCAGGTTAGAAGCTCCAACTTGGGATGCTGGCAGGGCAAGCTCCAGTTTATCCACCTCACAATTATGGCTTTTCTCTCTATCCTCAGAAGCCACAATACTATCCCAGGTGCCCCACAAGTTCTAGTATCTCATAACCCCCAAATTGCATGATTATTTGTCAGATCCTGAGCTTGGGATTTGACTTTGCAGAATAGGAAGAGAGATCCTGTTGATGGGTGGTCTCTCTATGCCAGGCTTGTTGTCCATGGCAGCACAGTAGTGGGAACTCCAGTGCCGAGACAGTAAGAGGTGCAGAGAGGTTGCCACTTCCCCAAGGCCACACGGGAGACAGGCTCTGAGCTTGGAGTAGGCTGACTCCAAGACCAGCCTTTGAAGGACCATGGACTCTCAAAAGCCATCCCCACACCCTGGCAGCTGAGAACCAGAACAGTGCAAGGGGGAGCTGCTCCGGCTGGGACCCTGCCATCCTCAGAGGCCACCGACCCTCTTCTTGCCTGTGACTGACTGAATGGTTGCTGCAGACCTCCCCTCTCTGGACCACTTTGACTTTTCTCAGTGTGAGACTTTTTCCAGGTCTACATTTTCATTTTCTTTGCTTTGTAGTCTTCATTCTCCTCTGTTAGAAGAACTTTGGTTTATTAATTGTTGTCTCTGGACCTTCAGTTTTTCTCAGTGGCTGAGGTGATCTGAAAATGAGTCTTCCAGCCTTGTTAGTCACCATATTCTGAAGAGCGTCTGACCTTCCCCTAATCACCTTCAACTAATCATGGCTAGTAGCTTTGGATGAGTTGAGGTGGGGGCTTGGGGAGCAGGGACCTTGGGGTAGATGATGATGACAACAGTAATGAAGCCAGGCACCTGCTACAAATCTTTCCACCTTTCCTTGTCCCCTAACTGCTCCTCTGCTCTGGGGCCAAAGGCACCTGTTCCTTAGTGTGCGAGGGGCTGTGTTGGTTCAGAGGCAGACTCTGGGCTCGGTAGAGTCTGCCTCTGAACCAGAGGGGCTGCTGCTTGTTCACAGAAAAAGGTCTGTTTTTGTGAATTGGGGTTTGGAACCAGAGATCTGGGTCAGTTAGATATGGGGGAGCCCTGGCCTCAGGATCGGACACCTTAACCTTACTTATCTTCTATCTAAACTGGAGACAGCTGTAGTGCCTCAAGGTTTAGGCTGCTGCCCGGGCCAGATGGCCCTCACGATTGCTGTTGATTCTGTGATTGTTGAGTTGCCTGGGTTTCTCCTGAGGACTCTTGCCTGGACCCTATCTCTGTCCCTTGCTTCTTTCTGGTATGATGTTCTTAGTGCTCAGTGTCCTGCTGAGCTCTGAGCTGGGCATGGAGACCACTATTGTTGCACATCGGGAAGGAAGCCCTTTGCATGGAGGGGGTGACTTCCAGGACTGTGGGAACGGGTCTCTGTCCTGTATCCATGGCCCATGGCAGAAGAGGCAGGCACTCAGAAGAATTTTTCTCCAATGGGTCTTTCTGTGCAAACCAATAGTGTGCACAAGGAAGGCCAAGCTCAGGGCAGCTCTGCTGCTGCAGTGTTTTCTAGTATGTTCTGCTTGAGAGAGTGCTGCAGCAGGCTTCATTTGGAACCAAGCTTATGGTTCCCTCTGCACAGATGTACACTAAGCATTTACTGTGTTCTGGGCTCGCTGCATGCTGAGACCAGACCTGTCTAGGTTCTGCCATGTTCTGGCCCTCTGTAGAATCATAGCTAAGGCAGCAGTTCCGGGGGTTGCTCCCTGCTAGGAACCCTCAACCTCCTGGCAGAACCGCAGTCCCTAACAGAATCTGGGGATCAGACAGTTCTCTGTTTCTTGCCTCCCCTGGTGAACATTCAGGTGCATACTATGTGCTTAAAGCTCATGGTCAACCTTGGGGCTGATGGGTCTGAGTGGGCTTCCAGAGAGCTTTGAAGGGTCCTAAGGGTCATCTGCCCTGCTGGCCCCACATTTTGTTAGACGCTGGCTGGTCCCCTTCACTCTCTTGTTTATCATTTGCTGTTAACAACAGTAATTACAGTACAGTTGTGAGATGAAAACATGACTAAATTATGACACTACTTGTGTAACAATCTCTTAAAACTGACTCAGAAGGCAACAGCTGCACAATTAGGTTATAAATTCTCTTCAATGAACTTGTTGGTGGCAGCGGTACCTGTGTGGCTGTGTCGTGTAAGAGATAACTAGACTTAATGGGCTTGGGGAGGAGCACCAAGGATGGCCTCGTAAAGAAGGAAACTTTGTTCTTTGTCATAAACCACTTGTTCTCTTATAAAAACAAAAGGCTTGGTGTTGGCCCATTAACTCCTGTGTTGTCGCGGGAGCAGAGTATCCGCCTGGAAGCTGACACAGGGCTGCTCCCTGCCTTCAGGTATGGGTCTTCCTGGGCCTTGGAACCCACAGACAGCGAGAGGCCTGGTGGGAAGGATGGGTCAAAAGTGGCTGGGAGCGCAGCTGTTCACACACCAAAAGGCAAACTCCCTGCGGCAGGGCTCCTTGGGCATGAGCCTGGGACATGGGAACCAGGAGATTCATTGGAGGATGAGGAAGGCTGGCCTCAAATTCACTAAATTTGGAAGAAAAGCTGCTAGGTCACCAATGTAAGGAGAGGGATGGGAACTGGAAAGTGGTCCAAAATGTTTCTGCCCTACCCCAGTCTGAGGAGGTGGGTCGTGTGACCGGCGATGCTGTTGCTGGGCCTGCTGTCTGTTTCCAGGCCCGCCTCAGCGCATTTCCACCTCCCATTCCCTTCCTGTCACTGCCCCACAGATGGCACAGACTTGGTAGCTTAAAAGGACACAGATGTGTTTCAGTCTGAGATCAGAAGTCTGACATGGGTCTTAGTGGGTGAAAATCAGGGTGACATCAGGGCTGTGTTCTTCTCTGGGCTCCAGGCAGAGTTCGTTCTAGTGCTGTCCCAGTGTCTGGAGCTGCTTGCATCCCTTAGCTCCTGGCCCCATCTTCCATTGGCAAAGCCAGTCCCTTTCACATCATATTTCTTTGACTTCTCTTCCATTTTTAAGATTGCATTGGGTACACCCAGAAAATCTTTCTCATCTCAAAATTAGCAGATTAGCTACCTTAATTGCACGAGTCATGCAATTAATACTATGTCTATTGACCAGGTTTTCATTGGTAAGACAAAATCCCTGAGGCTGCATACTTTATAAAGAAGAGAGGTTTAGTTAGCTCAGTTTTGGAGGCTAAAAATCCAGATAGCATGACATCTGCTCTGGTGAGGGACACTCTGACTGTGTCACTCATGGGAGATGGCATCATGGTGGGGGTGCATGACAAAGGGAGAGGTCACATGTTGAGACTGGAAAGCCAGAGAACAGGGAGATGCCAGTCTTGCTGTCCCAAGATCAGATGTGATTGGCTGTATTCAGGGCGATGTGGCCGTAGATGAGTGTTGCCCTTTTATAGCAACTTGGTCTCGTGAGAACAACTACCTCACTCCCTGTGACCAGTACCAGTTTCTTCCAGAGCAACGCCCCCTCAACCTGATCATCTCACACGAGGCTCTGCCTTCTAGCACTGTGATGTGGAGGACCAGGCTTCCAGCACGTGCACCTGTTGGGGACACATTTGTACCATATCTATTCCTTAGCACCACGTGACAACATGTTCACAGATTCTGAGGATCAGGATGTGGACATCTTTAGGGGACCAATTTTCTGCTGCCCACAGGCATGTGGGGAGTGTGACCTTAGGCCAGCGTGACCTTGTATACCAGGCAGGGTTCAAACTTGAGGACAGAGGCTGATCTGGTCCTATCATGTATTAATCACTTTCTGTCACCGTGATAAAATATCTGGGAGAAATTAAAGGAGAAAATGTTTATTTTGGCCCACAGTTTTGGAGGTTTCAGGCCATGGTCACTTGATCCTGTTGCTCCTGGGCCTGTGGAGAGGCAGTGCATGGTGGAGGAAGCTGCTCACCTCATGGCAGCTGGGAAGCAAAGAGAAGAAGGGCCCGGTGCCAATATCCTCTTCAAGGCCACGCCCCCAGTGACATCACTTCCTTTTTAGTCTCTGCCCCCTGAAGATTTCACTACCTCCCAGTAGTGTCACAGGCCGCTGTCCAAGCCATTAGCATATAGGCCTTTGGGGAGCAGTTAAAATCTAAACCTTTACATAAGGGGAATTGAAGAGAAAGGGAAGGGCAGCTGCATCCACAGCATGGTCTATCCATGCAGGGGACAGTCCATTGCCTCAGCTGTCACCTGCATTTTCCAGGAGCTCCCGGTCAGAGATAGGGCATGGACTTGCAGAAACAAAACCCAGAGGCGGATGAACTCCATAGTTCACACGCTGCAGGAATCTTCCTGAAGGAAATGACAAGTGGGCAGCCTTTCCCTCCTAGATCCTCTCCCTGGAGAAGGTGCCAGTCAGAGCTGGCCAGCCCAAGATTAAGTTCAACCTTAACAATTTTAAAAATACACGAATAATACGCACACCCTGGCCATTGCACCAACCCACTGGCAGGGGGTCATGGCTACAGATTTTACCAACTTTCACCATTCGGGGGCTGTAAAGCTTTTCACCCACAGCTGAGGCCTGACCGGCTTCCTCTGCCCTCCCCCATCCCAGCTTGGCCAGGAGGCAGCCAGACTCAGACAGCTTCCGTGAGTATCCACAGGCATCTTCCTGGACCTGTCTATGCGACAGACTTCTGGAGCGTGTCCCCAGAGACCTCCAGCTCCAGGCCTATTACTGAAGTCTGTCACCCAGAAAATCTGTTGACGGAATCGTTCTCTCTGAACTGCAAGCAAATTGGGAAATTTGAATGTGATGCAATAAGACTGCAATAAAACAGAGCCTCCAAGAAGTGCACTGAGCGAATCTCCTCCCGGCCCAAGTCCACCACCCATCTGCAGCTTCCTGAGCTGTCACCCTCCAGGGTGGCCACATACAGTATTTATTTTTTTTAATTAAGCTGCATTGCTGTGTGGTGCACCCTCCACAGACGCTTTATAAAGCCCAGCCTTCTAAGTTGCTGAAAGTTTTTATTTTTTTAAAGCAGATAGTAAAATTAAGCAGTTATTAGTATTCACGAAAAATGCTCGTGGCAGGCTTCGCACACGTAATGAGAAGCCACCTGCAGTTCAAAGCAGTACTTGATAATGCTGTAATTAGATTTGAGATGCAAAAAAGCTCATTAAAATTAAATAACATATTTGTCACTGTTTTAAGAGGTACAGATTGCCTAGAACCATGCTGGTCTCTTGACCTTGAGTATTTTGGCAGAGTCCTTGCTGCCAACGACTCAAAAATAACATCAGCAATTCTGCAGAGAGTCCTGAAAACATGTTCATCCTTGGTTCAGTTTGCATTGAAAAAAATTATATAGATATCTAGGGGGAAGCACAGATTTGTGCACAGTGTGTTCCAAGAGAAGGGGCCATTCAGAATCCTCTGCACACACAGTTCAGACAATGTGGAGGGGGTTGGGGTGAGTGAAGATCCTCCACAGGACATGGGGACACTATGACAGGGTCTGCAAGGAAACAGTGGTATTGTGTACTACTGTTCACATCCTGGACTGGATGAAGCCACTTGCTCAGAGAAGGCACAAGGCAACTGAGAATCAGATGGTCCATATTTCTTAGGTGTCTAGCAATGTGTTAGGTGTGTGCAGGGCAGGGAGAGAGACATGTGCCGGCAAGATGCATCCTGGGCTGCAAGGAGGGCACAGTCAGGAAAATAACTGGTTAGTAAAAAACTGATGTTTCCTGAGTGTGTCTTGCTTAGCAGGTACTAATCACATGGCATACACTATCTTAGTACTCAGTGAGACAGTCCTCACTGTCTCAGATTCCTGGAGGAGGCTGTCACTTGCTGAAAGTCATGTAGTAACCATGTGGGCTGAGCCAGGATTCAGGTCCACCATCCTGCAGATTCCTAGCATTCATCATAGAGGAGTTAAGGTCTAATGGCCAGAGTAGGCCAGAGGGAGGGGGACAGGTGGGATATACTCAGAGGCACAAGCACTCACTGACTGAGTGCCCATTTTTTTTTGTCAAATCCTATTCAAAAAACTTCACAACTATTAATCATCCAAGCCCCATAACAACTTGTTTACTCCATGGTAGAGATGAGGAAATTGAGTCCTGAGAAATTAAATCACCAGCCCAGGTCACCACAGTTGGCTGCAGAGCTGGGATGAAGTTCTGTGCGTAACCACTATTCTTTCTCTTCCCTCATGAGAGATCTAAAGCATTCTACAAAGGATGTAATTTTAAAGTGACCATGATTATTCTTAGTGGAAGAATTTGTAAGTTTCATTTAAGGAGTAGTGACCAGAGAGTCTGCCTGGAACTGAGAGCTCTTAAGTTAGGGGTGAGGAGATGGGGTCAGATGATTGGAAAATGAGGCCAAAAAACCTGGTCTGGTCTCCAGGGAGTGTCTGGGCACTCGTGGCCTGGGGGAGCTGGCATCCTTGGGGCAGGGAGCTGTTGAGAAGCTGGCCTGTGGCTGGCTGCCCCTCCTCCGATGGCAGGATTGATTTTTGAAGCTGACTCTCTTGGCACTGGATCCGGATTTAGTTCTGTGGAGAGCTCGTCTTTCAAAGTCCAGCTCAAATGTCACCTCCTCTGCAAAGACTCCCCAACCCTCAAAGCAAAATAAATCACTCCTCCCTGTGCTCCCACCGCACTCTGTGGATACCTCCAGAATAGTCTTATCACATCAGATGCAAAAGGATTTATGTGTTTACAAGTCTGTCTCTCCAGCTCTACAGGGACTTCTGGGGGCCAGGTCCACTATGCTTGTGTGTCGACGGGCCTAGGGCAGTGCTGGGCCCACAGTGAGTGCTGAATAAATGATGCATGTACAGGAAGGACCAGCGGATGATTTAATCTGCTTGACTTTCCCAGGTACAGAGTACCGACTACGTGCAGGTTTCGCTTCAAACCCTTTCTCTATGTGCCATATCTAGTCTTCACAATAGCCCTGCGAGAACAGTTAGATCTGTTATCTGCACGTTATAGGTGAGGCACTGGAGGCCAGAGAGGTTATGTAACCTCTCAATATCACGTAGTTGGTAAGTGGGAGAAATGGGATTTTAGATCCAGGTAGTCTGGGGTGGAAACATCTGCTTAAGGCGATTTTGTAGATCAGCCCATTCTGATTGTAGAGTGATTCTAGGGCAGTTTCTGGAATTCTCATTTCACTCTTGCTTTTCTTAACTTGTCTGAATTTAGCAAGGTTTGGAAAAAGTGCTGGGGCTGTGATGCAGTTATGGCTCCTTTGTTGTAAGCTTCAGAAATCAACTCTGGTTAAATTAAGCAAAAATTGGAATTGTGAGGATTCTATTGTGAGGCTCTGAGTAGCTCACAGAATGAACATCCTGGCAGGATGAGCTTTCGGAATGCTGAGGCCTAAGCAGCCGGAGCTGGAGGACAGTCTCCTGGGAGAGCTCAGCCTCAGTCTTCAGTCTGCAGGACACACCTCCCCCCATTCACATGCCTGGCCTTGTAACCTGTCACCCATCAGGACTGTGCACAGGATGAGTGCTGGGTGGACAAGAAGGTGTGTGTGGCCTGCTCAGAGCTAGGTGTTCCTGCTCTGCCCCCTGTGGTCTGCCTGGGCCTGGGCTGTGGGGCTGAGGGGCAGAAGGGCCCAGCACTCTCCGCAACATCTCCTTGACACACAGTGCTGGAGGTTGTGGGGAGCAGGAAAGGGAGATGCTTCTGAAAGGAATATTCACTGGCAGTGACCTTTCTTAGGTTTTTAACATTTTGAGGGGATTGATTGAATTGATCTAAGCCCATTCATTCTCAGCCTCTAAAGGACATAAATACCATGAGGCCAGCCTGGCTTGGACGTTTGGAAGCTGGGTGCTCTGGAACAGCACCCAGCCTCTAGGGTGGGAGAAGGTGGGGGCTGGCTGGGTTCCCTGGCAGCCTGCAGGGGGTAGAGCTCTCTGGTTGTTGCAGTGAAACCCCTTTTCCAGGGAAGGGAGGGTGGGGAGCTGTGTGTACCCCTTAGTGGCTGGTCCAGGTCTCCCAGGATGGGTGTCTCCTGCCCAGCTGTCAAATCCTCACCCTCCCTAGGCTGGTGCTCCCAGCATCTGGAAGCACCCCTCCCACCCCAGAGGCCTGGTGTCTCAGGTGTTGTTGGAGCATCCGGCCTCTGCCAACACACCTGGATTAATTCATCACACAAGTATGCTTTGAGCTGGGGTGTGTGTGCATGTGTTCATGTGTGTGTGTGTTGGGGGGGTGGTACATAGCACAGTGAGAGCCGGGCAGAAGGCCTCCGGCAAACTGTACTCTGGTCTCCCACTCTGCCCAGCTGGGGGACCCTCTCCAAATCCCTACTCTCAGACTGTGCTTCACCCCACCCAGGTCAGCTAGTCCTTGCTGGCAGGTGGGCCCTAGGGTGGGGAGGAAGGTGCCTGCTTCCTCCTGCCTGCGAGTCCTGCCCCAGCCTGCACCCTTTTGGGTGGGCCCTTTCCACCTGGCCCCTCCCCAGCAGGCTCCTCCCTTCCCTGGTGGCCCCGCCTTTCCTGCCCCTTTTGGCCCCTCTGGACCCACCCTTCATTGCTCTGGGCCGTATTCCCCTTTGGCTGAGGTTCCTCCAGCTTTTCCCCACCCACTTCCACTCGTGTCTGGCACCCTCCGCTGGAGCCAGCATGATTTGTAGGCCGCCTGAGCGGTGACCTATAAACCCTTTTCTTCAGGGGAGGGCTGTTCTTGGATTAAATGCCTCTAAAAGGAGTCTCTGCCTCAGAAGTGTCATGTAGAATGTTTCCGCTGACGGAGAACATGACCTTTAAAGCCCCACGTAAAGGAATCGGCGGCAGGGAGGAGAAGGGGCTGGGGGCCTGCACTGGGGTTTACCTGCCAGGCTCTCCAACCCTTCCCTAGGCCTGATCGGCAGGCTGTGGTCTCCAGCTTGGTAGGCGGGGGCGCCCTCACTGGCTTGGTGGCCAGGCAGAGCAGAGGAATGGGGGTGCAGGCCTGCTTCCTGTCCTTGTTAAAGGGAGAGAGGGTTCAGGGTCCTTGCTCCACATGGGTCATGTTCCCAGTGTCTCCTAGGGGATGGCGGGTCCTCATAAAGGCTCAGATGCCTACTTCATCCTTGAGTTTACTTGAGTTTATCCCAAGACTAACTGCATAGGTGCAGTGTTCTGGGTTCTGATAGGGTTCAGGTAGGGTGCAGAATCCTGGGTGTCTGGATAGAAGTGCAGCATCCTGGGTAGAGGCGCAGCATACTGCATGTGTCCCATCTGCATGAACCTGGGAGACATCATAAAGCCTGGACTATACTTTAGTCTTGCATTTCATTGGAGACCTTGTTGCTTAGAGGGAAATCGGTGCAAGGAGGCCTGGTAGCATCTCTCCACAGGGCCTCTTTGCGGGAAGAAGCAATCAGTGTGTCTTGCATTTGGGATGCTACCAGGAATTATCTGGAAGGAGGTCCAAGAGGTTTCGATACCCTTGTGGATGGAGGCAGGGGCATGTTTTTGTCCTGTTAAAGGGTTTCTGCAGCCCTCTTTCAGGAATCTCAGGTTGAGATTTAGAGAGGTCCGGTCTATCTGGGAGACCTGGTGTGTGGTGTCTCAAGACAGAGAGGGAGGTGTCTCGATTAAGGCACTGAGAGGCCTGGCCACCTGGGAGAGCCTGACCGGTGGGTGCCCTTTTGTATGGGATGTACGTGGGAGCCACTTCAGAAAAAGCAGCATCGTGTGAGTGTATGTGCACATCCAAGAATGTATGTGTTTCTGTGTGCCTGTGTGTGCACATGTGTGAGTGTGAGCCTTCGCGTGTGCCTTTTATGCATGTGTTTTCACATGCCTCTGTAGGTGTGGTATGTGTCAAGGGGACAGCCAGTTCTAACCCGAGCAGCAGAGGCATTCCGTCGTTATAAATAAGGCTGATTTTTATATTCCCATTTGACCATGGTGTGCAACCAGCAGAGCAAAGGTAATGCGTTTCCGCCACCCGTCGGGGAAGGTAAATGTGGTTTATAAGCCCCTCTGGCTCAGAGGGGGCTGGGCAGCTCTGGCAGCTGAAGCAAGGAGGCTCCAGATGGAGGGGGGACAGGTTGGTGACTGTGTGCCCTGGTTTCTCTAAAGGAAAAGAAATGACGTGCCGCCCGTTAGCTAATCAGCAGTGAGGAGAAAGTCCTGACAACAAGTAAAGAAAACTTAGCTGGCAATAAAATAAGGGACTTTTTATGGTGGTTTTTATGGGAACATTTTCACTTTGGGAGTTATTAGAGTTAGTGCCGGTTGTGACAAAAGCCACATTTGCATATCGCCTGTGATGGAGGCTGGATGGAGCCTGAATGCGGCATTAACTGCATATCAGAGACCCTTTCAGAAGCCAAACAGGATGACATTTATTGCAAGCTCGATGCCGCGTGTCTGGCATTAGTTACTGCTTGTTGTGTCCTGTGGAATGTAGATTTCCAGTCTTGGGATCTTTCTGGGGCTTGAAGCAGCAGCTTCCTGTGTCAAGAGCAAGCTTGTGAGTGTGGGCTGGAGGGGAGAGGGGGAAGCCTTGGGAGAGGCAGGGACCAGGCTTGCAGTGCTGCAGGCTGTCCCTTGCCTCTGCAGGTGGACCTTGATGACACTGCCTTCCGAGGCCCCACAGGAATAACAGGGATCCCCCCCAATAGTTTTTTGTGCCTTAAATCACAGTTCAATCTCCACACTATCCTGTTTACACATTTTAAGGGTACAGATCTGTGGTTTTTCTCTATGTGCAGAATGGTGCAGCCATCCCCTCCTCATTTACAGAGCATTTCATCAACCAAGAGAACCCTCTTGCCCTTGGCCATCGCCCCAGGGCCGCCGCCTCTCCAGCCCTGAGACTATCACATCTGCCTCCTCTCTGCAAGGAGCTGCCTCCCCTCTCACTTCCTATTAATGCAGTGGCACCGTGTTTGTCCTTTGTGGCTGGCATCTTTCACTCAGCATAATGGTTTCCAGGTCCATCTGTGTTCCTTCTCATGGCTGAATAATATTCCATTGTGTTTACCCATTTTATTTATGTATTCATCAGTGGACCCCAAACACTTGTAAAACATACTTCCTTTTTTATCTTAAAAGATACTCATGACAAAATTGACAAAATGGTGGTCGAGCCTATTGGAACCCACCTGAAGTTTTCTGATGCAGAATGGAATTCTGGATGGAAGGAGGGGCAGAGGGTATTGACAAAGAGGCTGTGAGACACAACTGAGTAAGGGCCTTGCCTGTTGGAGGGAGAGGGCAGCCTCTGCTCTGCCCCTGGGTCTGGCTGCAGGGCTTGCTCAGCGGGAGGCTCTACTGCTCAGGGCTGGGACTGAGGCTGGAAGGGGCTTTGCTGCTCCTCAGTGAGAGCTTTTTCCATCCAAGGGCCCTTCAGCCTTTCTGTTAAGGACTCCCTGGGGGCATTGTTGTGGTTGAGGACTTCAGAGGTGGGTACGTTGGAGGCTGTGTGCTCCTACCCATCAACTCCCACTGCACCACTTTGAAGGTCTGGGCTGAGTCTTCTGAGGGGAAGCAGTTATGCATCTCCCAGAGGTGTCCTGCCCTGACGGTCCAGAGTGGTCATAGGAGAGACACAGGGGGCTTCTGCCCAGCCCCAATTTCAGGGAGGGTCTCTGGGCAGGGAGTGAAGTCAGAATGTCCTATTTTTTCTCTCCCAGAAAATCAGTGGGATCCCTTGGCGACTCAGCTCTTAGTCTTAATTATGCTGCTATGTAAATATTTCTGAGGTCCCTTGGTTTTCTCAGTTGGCATTATATCACCGTTAATAACTAGAGGGCACATTAGAAATACGCAAACTAATAATAATGCATCAACTTTAAGAGCTCGATAAATTGCCAAACTAGCCCGAAGCTGCATAGCTTCTTCCCGTTGCTGCCAAGCCCACTGCCCCTACTCCTGAGGGTTCCATCAGCTCCCCCTGCCCTGGAGGGCATCCTAAGGAGCAGCCCATGACCACTCATTTGCTGAGGAAACTGCTCTTAATGTGGCTCTGGGTATGTTTCCAACATCCAGTGAGCCACCAAGCAGAGCCATGCGCTTGTGTCCTGCCTGCCCTTGGCTCTGTCTGTGTTGGGGCAAGATCAGAAATAAAGGCTGGAAGGCTCATCCTTCTCCCTGTCTTTGACTAAGGTGGAGAGCTCACAGCCCCCAGAGCAGGACAATCCCTGAGTTCCCATCCCAGCTTCCCACCTGAGAATGTGGCCGTAGAAAGTCATGTTGGTTTCCTCATCAGAGATTCATTAATTAGACAGACATTTACTGTGTGCCTACTTGTGCCAGATGCTGTGTGCGGCAGTCCAGACCAGCAAGCAGGAGGTAATGATGAATGGGATCACCGTGGGGGAAGCGTGGGGGGCCCTGGAGCATGGAGCACCTATGTAGGGCTTATTACCCTCTCCTGGTGGGCCAGGGAGGACTCTGAGGAAGTGCCAGTTAAGTGTAGACCTGAAGGGTGATCTGGAGATGCCCCGGTGAAAGGAGGCAGGTAGACAGAGTGAAGGGGTAGATGTGGGGAGGAGCATGGTAGGTGAAGGAGTTGAATGTACAAACAGGCCCAGGGGAGGGTGTGGGTGTGACTGGGGAGCTGCCAGCTGCAGAGTGTGGCTGCAGTGAGCAAGAGTGTGCAAGACGCTGGGACATGGGTGCAGAGGTGAGCGTCTGTCTCCAAGGGCGCCCTCCACCTTGCCAAGTCGGGGGATGCTTGCAGGATTTAGACCTTCATCCTGACAAGAGAAGCCCAGGAAGCTCCGGGCCAAAGTGAGAGATCAGATGGGGCAAGAATGGCCGCTGGAGTGCATGGGGACTCTTGCTTGGCCTCCACATCATTTGCAGCAAGAACTCAGCCAGATGCTTCCTCTATTGTGAAGGGCACCTGTCCCACCAGCGTGGGCCGTGCTAAATTAGGGAGCCTCTGAGCAGGAGACAGGGGAGGGGGTCTGCACTTGGAGTCTGGGCAGGAAGGAGGTGGTGTTTTGGTTTGTGGTAGGGGCAATGGGATGCCTGTGACTTGAGTGGAGGCAGCCTGGGCTGGGGTGCCGCAGCCTGGCTGGCTGGGCAAACTAACCTGGGGGTGACGAGCAACTTGTGTAGATTGATACAGCAGGAGTGGAAGCCGTTTATTGTAGGACAACAGAGGTATTTATACATTCCACACAGCTTATCTTAATTAGCATAAACTAGATACAGCAGTCAACCAATAAGAAATCTCCACACTTAATGGCTCCTTGGCGTTACTTCACAAACCACTCCCTCTGGCATTTTGCCAGGCACCATCCAGACTTGTTTACAGACTCTAACATTTCTCTGGCAAAATGCCAGGCGCCATCCTGACTTGTTTACAGACTCTAACACTGGGGCATTGCTGAATTGAGGTGACCAGTACAGAGAGGAGTCATGGGCTCTAATCATCTGATGCCACATATCCTGCTTGGGCTCTTCACCTGAAATCTAAGGACACTCACATCTGCTTTAGGTCGTGAGAAGGGCTGAGTGATGTGCTGGGAATCAATGGTACCCAGGCGAGATCGGCTCTGCATATCCTTGCCCTGACCAGCTCGTTCTGGCTCAGCATGCTTCTCCAGCCTCAACTCCCCTCCGTGCCACAGGCACCTCCCTGTGGAGCTTGGAAGGGCAACTAAAAGAAGGGTGTGCTCTCTCTCTCCCTGTTAACAAAACAGAGCTTAGACCAGTTCTCGCCCTTCCCAGGCAGTGTGGACTCGCAGTTCAGATGCATCCAGTCATCCATACTGCTTAGCATGAGGTGTAGACCATGGTCAAGCCAATTTTCAAGTTTTTATTTTGAAATCATTATAAAGTTGCAGGAAATGGCAAAGACAGTACAGAGAGGCCCTGTGTCCCCTCTGACAGCTCCCTGCAATGGTTCCCTATTGCCTAACTGTAGTACTGTCATATCTAGAGCACCGACAGTGATACAATGCACATGGTGTGTCTGTGACATTCATGTCACGTGCTGATTCATGTACCCACCAGAACCACACATCGCCATGGACGTCATCAGGCTTTCCTGGCTAGGCAACCCCTGGTCCCTCCACTTTCCCTAATCCTTCTCCCACACTCTGTTTTCCATCTCTGTAAGATTATTTTAATTCATGAATTTGTTTTTGTTCTACAGCTGTAAACTTCCAGGAATGTGGGGACGTGAACAGCAGACCTTTTCCCTGTTCCACCCACTTGGCCATGGGGCGCCCCCGCCTGCCCTCTGGCAGCCTGCACATATTGGATATTTTGTGATCCCAGGCCTGGGCCCTCGCACCTGCTCTGTTTGCCTGGCATGGTAGCGCTGTCCCTGGGAGGCTGGTGCAATCAGCATTGCAGGAAGCTGAATTTGGTGGTAGGGAGTGGGACTGCAGCAGGAGTGGAGACTGAGTGGAGACCAGCATTGGTGACAGGGTCAGCTTGAAGGGGTTACTCCAAGGGCCAGGAAGCAGGGACAGGGCTTGATGCCCCAGGCGAGGCCTGGAGAATTCGGTGACTCTAAAACGCTGGGTCACAGCAGCCTCTGAGCAGAACAGACCCACTGACTTGTAGAGTATGACTGGGCTGCTGTACACTACGGCCTACGAGAATGAGAGCCGTGGGCAGTGTCTGTGGGACCCCTGCTGCCTGGCCGTTTCATCTTCTCCCTTCTGCCTGGCTGCCTTGCTGACCTGGTCCGAATGCCACTCCCTGGGCGGGAGGGAAGGCACTCTGGTTTGCCCTCTGTTCCTTTAGAGGGCCTTGGAAGCTTCTTTCCAGAGCCCCTTTCCAGAGAACCCTAGCTTTCTGTCACCAGCTGCTGCTCAACTGTAGCAGAGATGGAGGAGACTTTGGAAGTCATGAACAGTACAAGGACAAGAGATTCCCACAACAAAGGACACAGTGGGCCCTCTCTGTCCTCCTGGACCTGCTCTGATGAGCAGTCCCCGTGGGGGTCTGGGAGTGGGAGGGTTTCTAGCAGCTTCTTGCTGGAGTGTTGAACTTTCTTCTTTGTGGCACTGCACCTCGGAAAGGTAATCAATAAGCAGATGGTGCAATGATATCCGAGTCAGTCTGTCCTGACTTTAGTGAGCACAAGAATAAGCTGAAAGTAGAGATTCTGAAATTCCAATCTCCTGGACAGTTTGCAGGCACATCAAGGCAGAAGCTGTTTTTAACCACTCTGCCCTCACTACTGATTTTACCGTTCTCTTCAGCTGCTCAGCGGCAGATGCATCCCTGGTTGGTCTCTAACCAAAGAACAGATCTGCAGGCAGGCCCTTTATTAAAAGGCATTTAATGACTTTGAAGGCTTGGTTGCATTAGAGCCGATTTGGTACAGGGAAATGGCTGTGGCCGGGATAAAACCCCATGGCCCTCCTGTGTTGTTATTAGGTTGGTGATCAGGCTGATCGCTACTCTCTGAAGGAGAAAGGAAAGAAAGGGAAAGGACAGGGTTATCTTGGAGAAGCAGACACTTGTCTCTGGCCACTGCAGGATCTCAGTAATGGCATTATCACTGTAACCCAGGTGTGACTCAGTGCCACCGGCCAGCAGCCCTGGCTCTTCACCTGCTGCCCTCTGCCTCACTGAAACCAAGAGGTGATCTAGCAAAAGGAGGGGTCTAGGCCAGGTGCTGGGGTTGCTTTTAAAATTTTTTTTTTATATTTAGTTTTTAGTTGTAGTTGGACACAATACTCTATTTTATTTATTTATTTTTATGTGGTGCTGAGAAGCAAACCCAGGGCGTCCCATGCTAGGGTTGCACTCTACCGCTGAGCCCCAACCCCAGCCCCTGGGCTGTTTTTTGAAGGAGAGGCCTCCTGTGTGTGGACAGCCCAGGACAGGGCATATCTTGACAGGGCGTATGTCAGGGCAGAGCTTCCTAGGGACAGCTCTTGTAGGCCTTTGTCACTTGGCATCATTGGGAGGTTGAAAGCTCTGGAAAGAAACTTGGCCAGGAGCCTCCTTTTCCTCTTGTCTTCTTCTCGGCAGGTGTGTGTGTGTGTGTGTGTGTGTGTGTGTGTGTGCACGCACGCACCTTGAGAAGTTTTGCTGAGATGGGCAGGTTCTCATGCAGGGAGAACTGGCTGTCCTGTTACTCTAGTGGGGAGGGAAATCCATTTCTGTGTTTCATGGTTGTAAACATGTGGACGGAAGGGAAGAATAATATACCGCTTGAGGGCAGTTGTGTGTATACTGCAACGGTATGCCTGGCTCCTGGTATTTAATAAAGACAAAAAAGACTCCAGGAAGACATACTCATTTCTTTGAACAAACTAGTATTGCTTTGACCTTCCACAGGTGTTTGGGTTTTTACTTTTTCTTCTTTTGTATTTGGGGAAAGGATCATATTTAGGAAGAACCTTGTCCCCTAATGTTTTCAGTTAAACTGTATCCACTCTCTCCACTTCTTTGATTCCTGCAATGTGTCAGGCTGCTCTTCCAGGTGTAGGGAGCACTGTCCCTGCCCTCATTGAGCTCCCTTGCTAAGGAGAACCCATGAGGGAGGCCTGCCTGGCTGCCCTGGGAGCTGACAGTTAGCCAGGGAATGTTGATTAAAGGGGCTAAAAGCAGAATCCTGATCGTGCCTCTGGGTGAGGGTGGGATGGGCATAGACTTTATTCTCTGTATCCAAACTTATCCTGAGCCTAATTTGTTTTATCATTATTATTATTTTGGCAAGAACATTTAACAGGAGGTGTATTATTTTAGACTTTTAGATGAATGGCACAGTACTGTTCTCTGAAGGCACAATGGTGTTCAGCAGCTCTCTAGAAGGAATCATCATGTCTGGAGTCGGTCAGCGACTCCCCACGCTCCCCTCCCACCTGCCTCTGCGGCCGCCATGCAGTCTCCCTAATTCTGTGAGTTTGGCTCTTTAGGTGCTTCAACCATGTGGAGTCGCACAGGATTGGTCCTCTGGAACTGGCTCATTTTTTCTGGTGTAAGGTCCTCAAGGCCCACCCATGTTGTCCCGTATTGTAGAACCCTTCCTTTTTAAGGCTGCATTCTGCCCCGCTGCATGCGTATCCCAAGTCCCCTTTATCTGTTCATCTGGAGGTGGACATTAGGCTGTGCCACATTTTTGTCATTCTGGATAGTGCTGCAAGGAGCACAGGAGTGGTAATATCTTTTTGAGACTGAGATTTCAGTTCTTTTGGAAAACACGCAGAGCAGAATGGCCAGTCACATCCTGATTTTTTCTTGACCGTGGACAGTTTCTTAACCTCCTGTTCCCTGTCTGCCAGAACATTGCCTTATAGGGTCATTGTGTCCTCAGGCACTCGGAGCTCAACTGAATGGTGACAGATTCAGTCCTATGGATGTTCCTGTGGCCATGAGGCTGGGTGAAGGGCCGCCCCTTCCTCTTACAGTATGAGCTATGGGGGAGTTGAAGCAATAGCTACTCCACCATGTCCAGGGCATCTACCTGGAAGGAACCTTTTGTCTCCAAATCTCAGTGCATAAAGAATCTCCCTGTCAGGACCAGCCTTTAAGGAGGCCTGTGGTGAAACGTGATCCTTAAATCCCAGCTTGAGGCCATGGGGTTCTTATTTGGAATTTGGCTTAAATGGCAGACTCTCCTAGTGCGCAGGAAGACGGAAGCTGGGGCTCGTCAGGTCCCTCTACATGAAATGCAGAGCAGCTTGAGACCCAGGAGTGGGCACGGGCTGTCCTGCTTTGTAATATGTGTTGTTCTCCGTGCCAGGAGCTGCAGCCGAGTCTCAGGTGAGGAACAGGAGAGGGAGGAGCCCAGGAGCAGGCGGGGGAAGCTGGAGTAAGAAAATCCAATTTTTCATAGAGTAACAAAACAATACAGTTGTGTATTCCCATAATGTCCCTTCAGTTTCTTGGGGTCTGGAGTTGCATCTATTTTTAAAAACACTTGGACCAATAACTCTGCTTTATGCAGACCAACAATAGGGTCTCTGCCTTGGAGATTTAATGTAAAATAAACTCTAAATGGGGTGGCACACAGCATGGTGGCCTACGAGTGGAGACAAGCAATTTTTCTTATACAAGCTGAGGGATTGATGTAAATGTTGGCTGTGGTAGGCTCTGTCCTGAAGTGAAGGGCTTTCTGCAAATCAGGGAGTTGGGTGGGTGTCAGGGAGATGGAAAGTCAAGGCTTATCTGGCCTCTGGTCCCCGTTGTCTCTCTGTCCACTCTGCTTCCTGGGGATGCCAGCCTGTGTTCTGCTGAGCTCTGAGATTGGGGAGGCTGTCCAGAGGGAGGCTTACGCTTGGTAAAGAAGTGCTGTTGTAGGTTGGCTTGCAGCAGGACTAGGGCCATTTCTGAGCCACGTGGAATTGGAATAGTTCCTGCTGATCTTCTGTGGGTATGGAGCCCTTTTGCCACCTAAAGCCTATTTGTTTGTGGGAGAGGTTCTCCCACTGAGTCATGGCCACATACCTAAGCCTGGGCATCTGAAAAAGACTCTGAAGAGGACTTGTCCCTGGAACCTTTGCTGAAGGTCCCCAGCTGCAGGCTGAGCTCGGGTCAGTAAGTCCCTGAGCCCCTCACCTGGCATTTGGACTGCACTGGGAAAGCTGCAGGGCTCTCTCACTTGCCCAGGATTTGCCCTCTCTTCTTTCCTGGCCTCTTTTTCTCTCCTGGGCTTTGCAAACATTTTCTGGGGTTCTTTTCGTCCATTCTTCTTGTCCTTCATTGGGATTCCCCAAGCAGCAGAAACTTTTGAGAGACCATGCTTTTCTCTCTGCCCCAGTTCTCTGATGGTTCACTGGTCATTGTCTCAAAAAATAAAACATCAGTTGCCTCCAAGTCCAGGAATTGTGCTTGGCTGGTGAGGCGGATATGAATTAATCATCTCAGAGAATCCCCCTAAATGTCAGGTTGGAATCGTTCCAAGACACTAGGAGTGCGGGGAAGATTACATTTCTTTGTTTAAATCTAATTAAATACAGTTCAAGGCCCCATCTGCTACCATTAGAAGTTGGTCCCAAATCAGGAGTTCTTGGGGCATCCTGCTCCAGGTTGTGCGAGAGAGAACCCTGGGGCTCAGAGTGCAGGACAGTCCCCTCTTTGTGGCAGCTTCTGCTCCTCATAGGATTCTTCTTGCCCACCTGCTGAGACCAGCAGAAGCCATTCAGGGTTGGGTGGTCCCTCTGGTACCTCCACACTTTGCTAAGCAGGGCCACTTCAAGTCTTGTCCAGGTCACAAAAGCCATAGCATTTGATGTCTGGTCTTCACACTCCTTCTGAGGTTCCGCTCCTTAGCTTTGCTTTGTCTGACAGAACTCAGACCCCCGATCCCCCACCTGCAGAGTCCCTCCACCTGTGTCTTCTCTAGACTGTGGAAGAGCCAACCATTGCCCCAGGAAGGCTTCTCTCCTCTCACCAAACCCCTGGGCCTCACCCCTCCTCAGGTGAGACCTTGGAGATGCAGAGACCTCTGCCCAGGGACATCCTGCAGGGCAGCTAGCCGTCTTCTTCTGGCCCAGGGATTTGAGACTTATTTCTCCCCTGTGGGAATTAACAATGATAGTAAAAGCATTCATTCATCCAACAAATATCAAGCATAGGTTGGAATAAGTAAAAGGCTTCCATCTTCCAGGAGAAGGGGAACTACTTTTCTTTAATTTCTGATGAATCCATAAAATACCAGTTAACTTTTCAACAGATCACCCTCAGTCTGTAGCTCATGAAGTCACCCTGTGGTCTCTGGCTCTTGTGAGGCAGGTGCCCACTGTGCTTTCCAGGGTAGGACTTCGTTGGCAGTGATGGATGAAGGACCTGCCCCAGACACACTGCGGCAGCGGCATGGCAGGCAGCTGTCCGAGGGCTTCTGGGCCAATTCTGTATGCTCCCTACCCACCACAAACAGGGTGAGCTCTGGGTAGAGGAGAGGGATGGACTTCATCTCTGGCCTCAAGGGGCTCAGGATCCTCTCAAGAAGATCAAGAGTAAACCTGAAACGTTCACTACAAACTTAAGAGGCAGCGGAGCGCATGGTCAGCCCAGGGCACTCGAAGTGTCCTTTGGCTCCTTTGCTGTTGGTTTTCATTAGACTGTGGGTACCTGGAGCAGGGCCCGAGTGCTGTGTACTCTTGAGGTGACTGTCCATGCACAGTCACCATTTGTTGAAACCAGGAAGGAAAGAGTAAATGACGGGTGCTACCTTGATGGCCAGGACTTCCTGGTGCAGTTCAGCAGTTCAGGCTGGGGCAGGGGAGTGTGGTGGGTGAGGAGGGGTGGAGCCCGCGGAGAGTGTGATGACAGTATTGAGACGTCCTTAACACATGGCCCTGCTCATCCACTTGAAGCATATAATTCTGTTTTTTTTAGCATATTCATATTGTGCGACCATCGCCACAACCAATTTTAGAGCTTTGGGGAAAGGAGGACAGACATCCCTGGCCTTAAGGGGCTCAGGATCTTTTCCTGAGGGGAAAGTGAGCCCCAGAAGGTTCAGTATGAATCTTAGAACATTTTCACTGCCCCCAGAGACCCCAACTCTTTAGCTGTCACCGCCCAGCCCCCAGCTCTCCCCGTCTTTGCTTCCTCCAGTCTGCTTTCTGTCTGTGTGGAGTCCCCTGTTCTGGGCCTGCCGTGTCAGTGGAATCGTGCACGGGTGGTCTTTTGCATCTGGCTTCTGTCATTGAGTGTGGTGATCCCAAGGCTCATCCATGCTGCACAAGGATTGAGCTTCTTCCTCCTCAGTGCTGCTGAGTGGCTCAGGTCGGAGCTGCTGACGGCAGACCCCAGGGAGGCACCAGGAGCCGAACCTGAAGCTTGGGCTTCAGCCGGGGAGTGAGGTGGGTCAGTCTGACAGCGAAGATCGGGACCAGGAGTGGAAAGAGGAGCACCAACACAGAGGTATCGAGGACTCATCAGCAGGACCACTGGGGTGTGTTTGTGGAACCAAGGGAAGAGCTGGCGTTGCTGGCCTGGGGTCCTGGGGACCGGGGCCAGGATTATGTGGTGGCTGATGGGAAGGGGAGTGACAGCAGGTGCAGAGTTCAGTTGGATGTTGGGCTCTGGATGAGGACCTGGGGGACAAGGGCTCCTCCCTTGAGGAAGATGCCTTTGAGAGGGAGCAGATGGGCCTGGAGGTCAAGCCTCCGGAGGGAGCTGGCGGCTCAGGAGGAGAGGAGCACAGGCCAGGGTGGTCCAGCAGGAGCCAGTCTCCCTAAGGGTGGATGGGCCATGCACAAGAAGGCAAGAGGGCAGAGAATATTCTAGACCAAAGTCTGGCAAATAACAGGATTAGGGTACTGGATGGGAGAGAAGGTCGTGGGTGGAGCCTGCTGGTAGAGCCCAATCCTGCCGAGAGCATCTAGAGCAAGCTGGACAGCAAGGGACGCGTCAGAGGCACAACAGCAAAAAATCCAGCATATTCTGGTATTTATATTTGTGCAGCACCTGGTGACAGGCACTGGGTTAAGTTTTTAAATGTTTATTATGTCGTTTGTGTATCACGACAGCCTACTAGGTACATTGTATCATTATTATCACTTACAGATGTGGAAACTAAGGCTTGCAGAGATTAAGTGCTTGACCTCAACCATGTTTGTGAAAATTGCCTGACTTGGGTTCTGAAACTCTTTTCATTTGGGTGGAAACAAAAATCAGTAATAATCACAGTGTTTTAGACAGATTAGACATTCTGCTGATGCACCCAGGAAGCTTCTAGAGATGAAATTTCAATCCATCAGACATTAGTTGGGAGCTGGGTGTTTTGGGTACAAAGTGCACCTCTAACCTGGCTGTCCCAGACAGGCACAGAAAGAACAGCCCTCCCCTGCCTGCCCCTCCCTCTCCCCTAGGGCCTCTCAGTGGACACAGGTAGAGTGATGTGTAACCAGGCTGCCAGGGGCCTCCCTCTTGCTCCGGCAGAGTCAGGTCTTAGCAGAGGCCAGAGGACACGGTGGCAGAGGTGCGGGATGCCCAGCAGGCTGTTGGTGTGGTGAGGGAGCTGTGGAGGGCAGTGTGGCAGGGAGAGCAGGAAGGAGCAAGATGGTGACGTGGGCTGGTTCCGCAGGGCAGCTTGTCCCCTTTCCCCTGGAGGAAGTTTCCTGAACTCTCTCTGCTGCAGTCTCCAACATGGGCAGGTTTCCCTAGTAACAGGCCCCTCACCTGCTTCGAGAGAGGCCCGGCCTCCTCCAGCTCCGGGGCCTGTTTTGCAGGGCCAGAGCCATTTAATTCTACATCCAGGCGCTAAATGGGTCTCCAGCAGCTCCAGAGAAAGAGATCCATTTAAACTGTGTGGTTATGGAAGGAGGCTCTGGGAAGAGCAGCCCTCACTGAGCTCCTGTGTTTTGCAGCCTTCTGGAACTGAGCAGCTTTTAGAATTTCAAGCCACAATTTGTATTCAAATGAAGGTCATTTGAAAGGTGTAACATAGTAAACAGCCATTATTTCATTTTGATGGTGGCACTAAAATTATAGTGTTGGTTGAATTATTTTAGTGTAGGACCATTACCATCTCCCTAAAACACTTAGAGGGGTTCTTAGAACGCTGCTGCAATCCCCAAATTAGAAGAAAATTAAAAATCACAAGGCTGTAGCAATGGTGGTGGTGTAGTTGGGGAGAGGACCCCTGGAGTTCAGGACAGTTTCTCTGTCCCTTCACTGTGTTTTCCTTGCTTACGAAGTTATCCTGGGGCTCAGTTTCCTAGGTGCACATGAAAAGGGGTTATATTAGTGCTTCGAATTGTGGGACACAGGAGCACCCTACAATCTGTCCCTGTCATTCAATTTCTTCAAATCCCACTGCGGGGCCTTTTCTCCCTTGGGCTTTCCCTCTAGAGAGGAGTATCCTGGGAGGAAGCCCAGAGAGGCAGTTTAGTAAACCTCCCAGAAGCTCTTTCTGATGGTCCTGCTGGGAGTACCAGCTATGGATGTTCTGAGTCCCTTCAGTAGTACTCCCCCCTCCCCCGCTATTTGGGGCCTACAGGTTGGGGGACAGTCACACACAGGTGCTGTCTTCCCTGATGGGAATCTAGAATCATCTCTTTTTGTCCAGAGGCCTAAGGCTCCTCTCTGGCCAAACAAGGATGCTTCAAAGAGGCATTGGGAGCCAAAGGGATGGGTCCCCTTTAGGAACTCTGCATTGCCTTGCACTAGCACCAAGAATCATAAGCAAGTGTAGCAACAGTCAGGAGAGACGTAAAGATCTCCATCCTTCATGGTGTAGATTGGGACACCAGGGTCTAGAGAGATGTGAACTCTGCTAGGTCACATGGCAAGACATAGACTGTCTAGAGCCTTGGTCTTCTTCTGCTGTCCCTGGGCTGTGACTCCCTTATCTGGAACCCTCAGGATCAGTGGTGTTGCAGAACTCAGAATTCTTTGAACTTCTGAAGAATAGGAGTATTTCTATGCTACTAGACAGTGCAGTGGCTTTCAGAACAGCACCCATGGGCAGGCATGCTAACATTGCCCAGTGACACGTGTGAATAAACACTAGGTGGGGTGGATAAGGACTAGGAATCGTGTCCACTCAGGTCAAGTTTGCCCTCAAAATATGTCCAATTTAAGGCAAAAGACTTGAATTCCACAAACTTTTTGGATTTTGGAATATCTCATAAAGGACCTTACCATGTCTGATAGAAATGTGTGTGCCTTGAAGAAAAGTTGAAAAGTTCAAGAGATGAAGAGATGGCAATTGTCCACTTTTTACCAATTTCTGGACTTTTATCTATGTGTGTTTACATAGCTGAGTTCTTACTCCACAAATTTGTAGTCTACTTTTTCATTATATTAATGTATAAAATATTGTTTTGCACTTAGTGCATTTAATGCATAATATATTTTTACTGCATTACATAATAAACACATTTCCATGTTTTAAACACTTAAACAGTTTGATGGTTGCATGGTGTTGGAAGCCAGGCTTCTTGACTCTCTCCCTGGTTCTTTTCTCCCTGAAGCATGTGCGGCTTCCCCACCCAGTCTCTTACTGTAAGCCCACAGCGCACCCTACAGAAGATTCTCCAAGGGATGGGTGCATGGTGGGTATCTGGAATCCCCAGGGCATGAACCTCCCAGGGCTGTACCTGGGGAGCAGTGCTTCAGGCTCAAGTTGATGGACAGCACCTGTGCCTGTTTCTAGGACTCCCTGGTTCTTTCTCCCATGCTGGCCACAGGCAATTGGGACATTGCTGGGACAGTGAGGGCAGATGGCTGGAGAGATACCTCTCCTCCATTGCATGTTTCGAACTTGGAAAGAGGGGGTGGAGCAGGAGTATTCAGCATGCTCCTCACGTGGGTGGGTGATGCAGCCCTTGGAACAAGTGTTTCCTGCCTGCACTCCCCTCTCAGGACAGGAGTCCCTTATTTACTTCCTAAGTGACTCAAGTACTTCTCTCATGATTTAGTACCCTTCCTTAAGGTTGTAGGTAGTATGGCCCTGGGTGCTGGCTCCCTGTCCCTAAGGGGTGACAGAAAGTGGCTCTAGGTGCCTTGGTTCCTAGGACCCCTTCCTGGCAGTCTCCCCACTTGACTCTCTGTGCAATGGCTCTGGGCAAATGTCCTGGACTGGGGAAGGTTAGGGAGGGAGGGGAACAGAAATGGCCCCTGCCTCAGTAGCCTAGATCCTTGCAGCTTGGTGGGCACCAGGCGATGGCAGGGCTGATGGCCTGGTGTGTGGACTAGCTGCCAGTTTCCCATGAGGTGGAGGGTGGGTTGTGGGTGAGGGTTATGGGACCACAGTCTTGGGCGTTCTCTTTGGGTAGAGAGCCAGGCATCGTCGCTATGCTGCTAGCAGACCCTAAACTTAACACTACCCTTTTGGATCCAGCCCCTGAGGCTGCCCACTGTAAACTTGTTTGATGTCTCATCCATTTTCAGATTGGGATTTGGGAACAGTCACTAGGGCTTACAAAATGGGTAGGGCTGTGAGTCCCATTTGCTGTCTACCCTGTGTTACCCTTCCCTCAGTCAGGTTGTCCAAAAGTGCTTTCCAGAAAGACCCGAGACTGTCGGGGGCTGGGTGGGGAAGCTGCATTCCTGGAAGCCTTTCCTAACTCCATTCCTTGTTCTTAGGAAGTAGATGAGCCAGTTTTGAAGACCTGTGCCACCTCCTTAGTTCTGCCCACCCTCCCTGCACCAGGTTCCAGCTGTGCTGGAGCCTTCAGTTCCAGAGGCCCTGATGGTCTCAGGGCTGGACCATCCTCTCCCCTTCCTCCTTCCCTTCCCCCTCTGCTCTTATGGAGTCTCAGCTTAAATCCCAACCCCAAAACTACCAGGCTCCCTGTCACAATCTGTCACCCCACTGTAACTTTTCCTTTGTAAAACTTAGCACAGCTTGATTTTAGATGTTTATTTTAGTGTTTTATTTTATTCCCTATTTTCCTTTTTCACAAGGCTTCATGAGGAGGGTTTCATACCTGATTTGTTCATTGCTCTAGCCCAGTGCCTGGCAAATGGTAGGCACACAAAGAAGAGATTAGCTGGGTGGTGGGTGGATGGATGGATGGGCAGCAATACCAAGTATTGCACTTCTTGAACATTCCATGAAAATCAGGCTAGATATCGCAAAACATCCCAGGCTCATCCTACATCAGGCAGCTGTATTCTGACTCCTTTGGCCACAATTTATAGAAAAAAACCTCAAGCTGGTCCAAGGAGAAAAAGAAGAGCTTCTTGTGAGGACACAGGAAGAATCAGGATGGAGTCTTCTATTGCTGGGGGCCAGGTCACTCATCTGGTCTGCTGAGGTCATCTCTGTGGTGCATTGTAGAGGTCACTTTCCAGAGAAAGCAAATATTATGTCTAGGTCACCAATTCTAAGTATGCTGCAGTATGGGTCATATTTTCATTTTTGGCTAAAGGTCTTACATCCCATTTGATGACCACCTGGCTTATACCTGTTAGGTCCCAGGCCCGGAAGCTGACTAGGATGGTGGGGTTCAACCGAAAGCTGCAAGCCAAGGAAACTGCCCTTTTGGAGCTATGAGCACAAGAGGAGCAGGGCTGTCATGCAGAGCCCTCCCAGGTTGATTTGGGAAGAGAACTGCAGTTCCAACTGCCATGGCTCCTCAGGAAAGTTTTGTTGGATTTGCCCAAGAGGGACGCTCCTGGGGGTCTGTCAGATACTGTGAGAGGGTGGAGCAGCTGTGAAGAGGGAGGAGCCACTGTGAGAGGGTGGAGCCTCTGTGAGAGGGAGGAGCCACTGAGGAGGGAGGAGCCACTGTGAGAGGGATGAGCCGCTTTGATAGGGAGGAGCCTCTGTGAGAAGATGGAGCCACTGTGAAAGGATGGAGCCACTGTAGGAGGGAGGAGCCACTGTGAGAGGGAGGAGCCACTGTGAGAGGGAGGAGCCACTGTGAGAGGATGGAGCCACTGTGAGAGGGAGGAGCCACTGTGAGGGGGAGGAGCCACTGTGAGAGGATGGAGCCACTGTGAGGGGGAGGAGCCACTGTGAGAGGATGGAGCCACTGTGAGAGGGAGGAGCCACTGTGAGAGGGAGGAGCCACTGTGAGAGGATGGAGCCACTGTAGGAGGGAGGAGCCACTGTGAGAGGGAGGAGCCACTGTGAGAGGGAGGAGCCACTGTGAGAGGGAGGAGCCACTGTGAGAGGATGGAGCCACTGTGAGAGGGAGGAGCCACTGTGAGAGGGAGGAGCCTCTGTGAGAGGGAGGAGCCACTGAGGAGGGAGGAGCCACTGTAGGAGGGAGGAGCCACTGTAAGAGGGAGGAGCTGCTGTGGGAGGGAGGAGCCACTGTGAGGGGGAGGTGCTGCTGTGGGGGGAAGGAGGGAGTCGGAGCTCACCATACAGCCCCTGAGCTTTTCCCTGAATCTGGTTTTGCAGTAAGGCAATGTGCTGCCATTTTCAGAGTAGAAATTTTCTCCATGAGAAGAGAGAAACCCGGTTATGCACTTGTACAATGCAGAATCTAATTTAGGTTTCAATAAGGGAAGGAGCCATTATATCACCCTACTTCAGTGCTTTTTGTCATTGTGTTATATTTTTAAAAATACTTTCATCGGGGACCCGATATATACTTACAATCTCTCTGCATTTATTTTCTTTTAAGAACACATATAATAAAACTCAAAGTTAATAGCATGAAAATAATTTCTACAATAACAGTTGTAGCAAATCTTCGAATTGCCAGGGTGAAGGTGGCTAGACAGAGTGAGGCAATTACGTCTATTATTAGCAGCACGCGGGAAGGATTGATGTACAGTGGGCTGTGTATAAGCAGAAGCCTTCAGACGTGAACTACATTTTAATGGTGGAATTCTCATAGATTATAACTCCCTTCATTAACATTTTCACACATCGCTGACTAACAAATGAGGAGAGAGGCCTTCTGCATGCGTAGATTTATTGTGCTCAGGATGCTCCCTGCACCTCTGTGCATGGGCAGGAGTTCGTCTTCTAACCTCTGACTATGGGAGGATTAACTCTTCCTGGCCTGACCTGTTTCCTTCAGGGATGGCAGAACATTCTGGAAACACAGGCTCTGCACGTTAAGCTTAGGAGGTCATCCCTGGGTGCCATCCTCTGGGATACCCCCTGCGGTCCTCTGCATGTCCCATGTTGGCTTCTGCAGGTGGTGTCACAGTGTGGAGGGCCTCAGGGGAGTGGGTCAGCACAGTCCTGGGCTCCCTTCGTGCCTTGCTGTGTGTCCTGATGGCAAGGTGTTCTTTTCTACAGGATTCCCTGCTTGGGAATGTGGGTTTCTGTAAGGGGCATGGTGCCCTTTAGCATGAGGATGGTCATTTGAGAGAAGAGTAGGTTTTCAGCAAGGGACAAAGCAACCTGTTCCTGGTGGGGCAGGAACATAGTCTAAGATGTGACAGGCAGTCTTGGGGAGGGCTCTCTGGGCAGAGGGGGCAGTGGACCCTTTGTTTAGGATCTGGGTGAACTGGCTTCCCACATGCAAAGCCTTGTCCTGGGAGAGATTTTCTTCCTGGTTTATGGAGGCGTTAGAGGCTTGGTCCCTACCCTGGGGGACTTGCAGTGAGGAAAGAAGACAGAAGAAGAGACGAGTTCTTAGTGATTCACCATTTGGCAGTGGATCTGCACAAACTGGGAGGCGGTGCTGGAGCATGTGGAGAAGTGCTGTCCACTGGTCACCCCACTAGTGGGAGAGCTTCCTAGAGGAGTCTGCAAGTACTGGGACTCACTGAAGGTGTTCCTGGTGGCTGTCTGCACCTGGCACCAGATGGTGAGCATGCTGAGGGTGTGGGTCCACACAGGGGAGCAAACCTCCCAGCCTGAGCAGCAGTGGCCTGAGTCCTCCACCCACCCTTCCTGCTGAAACACCCCTGCTCCTCTTTTTGAGGACACAGGCCTTGGTGATGCAGGGGACTGTAATTTATTAACTGCTTCTCAGGCAGATGTTGCGATGTTTATTGGATCCTCATGGCACACGAGACCCCAGGGTCAGTGTAGCCCAATGCTCATTTGTGGTCCCTGACTTAGGGTGAGTATTTTGGTGAGTTTTTCAGAATGCTCAAACCCAGGACTTTCTGTCCCCCAGGGGGGACTTTAAAAACTAATGATGTGGGGCCACCCTTGGAAACTTATTTTCAAAGATCTGGGGTGGGGCCCAGGCACTGGTGTTATGCACAAGCTTCTCACATGACTCTGGAGTCTAACCCAGATGAGAATGACTGACCATTCAAGCAGGTGAGTGACCTGGCTCAGGTGAGTGAGCTGGACGAATGTAGGTCTGACCAGAACAATGAGCCACGGGCAGCTGGGGTGACTTCGTGGCCCCTTACTCTTGTTTGGTGCTCTGTGACCTGAAGGTACCATTGCTGCTGGACACAGTGGGACTCAAGGACCACCCATAGGTTGGTCAGGAGCACCTTGTGCTTGGAGCTCCTCTCCCCACCACTCTGTCCTAACCTCCACCAGGTTCCCACTCCAGCCAGTGGGCCCTGAGTGAGCATCACTGCCGCCAGAGCTGACTTTTGTCATCTTTGATCTCCAATAACTCTGAAGGGCTCAGCAGTTCAGTCTGACACCAGCATGGCACAGCTGCAGGAGCTGCTCTCTGACCCACGCCTCCCTGGGAACATTAGCCCTTAAATAAAATCAATAGGCCCAGGACATGCTTGGAATCTTGAAGTGAATCCTATATGAGTCCCTTTTTCCTGTCAGTGTTTTCCTAGTGGCTGTTGGGGGCTCTGCAGTGATAGGAAGGGGTGGGTTCATGGGAGGGGCTCTGAAAGGGTTTCATGCAGGCAGGGAAGGTGGTCCAGGCACTGTGTGGCTCCATGGGAGAGGTGGTCCAGGCACTAGGTGGCTCCACTGGGAAAGGGGGGTGGGATCTCTGAAAGCTGGTATTGGGCTTCCTTCCACTGTGTGGGCTCCATCCTGCATCCTGGCATCCCATCAAGTGTTAAGGAGCACAGGAGGCAGACCTAATGAAAACCCAGTTTCATTTTGCATAATCAGGCACTATTGAAATGATCCTTTCAGTGCTGCATGCTGCAAATTAACAATCTGACTTGTATACAATAAAAACCCGAGTATTGTACAAAGCAATACTTCTTAGGTGGTGGATACACAGATGGAAATTCATTTAATGAACTACAAGTCCCCGAATGGATTCTAAACTTCTTGTAATTACCCTGGAAAGAACCCTAGTAGAAACAGAAAAAAGCTTTTTGTGTTCCGCCACCCCCTGCATTATGGCAAGCAGTTTTCTCCATCCTTTAGGCTGCCTCGTCAGAAATGAGCATCTTCATGTGATGAATTCTGCCAGTCCCTTCCAACAGGTAGGGTTGGGCCATGTGCAAATTAGCAAACCTGTCCCCCATCCCTGGATTCTGAAAGCAGTGTGAGCCATGAAGATTTTGGTGCTGAACAAAATGGGTCTTAAGTGGTATTGTGAAATGTACCCTAACCCCATGATCAACTAGTAAAGAAGCTACCTGGCTTCCCAGAGGATCTGGAGCAGTGGGCAGCAGTGGGCAGACTGTGTCTAGACTGAACCAATGCTGGGCAGATGACTCAAACCTAATAGTTTACTTTGAAAGATATTCCAAAGGGGAGGCTATCGGAAGAGTTCCACTGGCCAGGAGTTGCAGGGGACGACTTAGGATAGAGGTGCTTTGGGCATAGCAGAGCTGGCCAGCAACTCTCAGGGGAGCCATCTCCTGCCTCCCACCACCAGGGGCTTGATGCAGGAAGGAGCCATTTGGGACCAGCCTCTTCTGAGGGGACAGATCCACAGAAGGGCATTAGGAACGGATGCAGCATCCACAAAGTGTGCCACACTCGATAAGTATCACAACCTGTTCCATATTTATTATGGGCAACAATTTGACTAACGGAGAATTTAGATTAATAACATTCAGGCCAGAGAAGTAATTTCCTCTGAGAAAGCGATTTACATGCACTCTGCCAGAAAGAGCCGTCGCTGCTCTCTTGTCGTGTCAACTCAAATAATGAAGTTGGAAATAACATGGAAGGTTAATAGGTCCAACTTATCTCCTCAGAACTGAAAAGGAAGATTTACAGTGTGGAGGCTGTTTTGCATATTTCCAGTGGGAATTGAAAGGGTTTTTTTTTTTTTCCCCAAACAAGATTTACGAGAACCCGTGGTTCAAGGTATCTGCTCTGTTATTGCTCCTAAGTGAGGCAGTAAACCTCTTCATTTGGGTGGATGCTCTTGGCTTTCCCAAGAGCCATCTTTCCCCAGGTCACCGGCTGGGGGCTGGCATTGCTGCTGAAATTCCCACTTGCTTTGAAAGGAGAGTCAACAGCTTTTAATTCGTCATTTGTTTGCTAACTACTAAGGAGAGTTTGAAACATCTCCACCACCTAAGGCTTTTCAAAACATTTTTTATTTATTTTGTCCTCATTTATTACCCTTAGAACTTGGTGGGTTGCCCTGATACCTGGTGAATGTAGGGCAGTGGAGCTGGGTCAGAGCAAGGGGAGTGCTCCAGTGAGTGGCAGCGCACTCCTGGAACACAGGCAAGGGCAGGGCAGAGAGGCCTTTGCTGCCTCTGTCTGCCTGCAGTGAGCTTTCCCGGAAGTCCCACCCAGCCACTTCTGCTAACCTCCCATTGGCCAGCTCTGTCTGCAGAGAGGCTGGGGGTGGGCAGTTGATCTGTTACTCAGCACATTCCTGCCCATGATAAAACTGGGTTCTGTTATTTAGAAAGAAGGGAAGAAAAGATATTGGTGTTTAGCACAAATGGTTTGTTCATTTATTTTTAATCTTCCTGGTTTTGTGTTGAATGCAAACTATAAAATTCCTTTTAAATACCGCTCTGGGGCTGTGGACAGAGCTCACCGGTAGAGTGCGGGCATAGCATGTGCTATGATCCCCAGTACTGGGGGAAAATGACAACACCAACAAAAACCCAACACCTAAGAGAAATACTGCCACAATTTGTTCCTGTTTCCCCCCAACATTGTATTGAAAATTTCAAAATAAAGAAAGGTTAAAGGATCATAGTTGCACAGATCTCCATCACTTCAACGTTTTGTTGTATTTGTTTTATCACATATCCATCCATGTGTCGATTCATCAATCCATTTTTATGCATTTCATAGAAAGTTGCAGATAACAACTTACTACGTTTCTCTTAAATATTTCACTGAGCATATTATGAATTGTTTATTTATTTTATGGAAGATTCCTGTACATTGAAATGCACAGTTGTAAGCATGCTGCATGACAAAGGCATCCCTCTGTGACCCAAGCTCCTGTTGGGACAAGCTCCTAAGGCTTCCCTTTTGCCTCTTCCCTGAAAGCACCTGAAAGAGAACACAAAAGAGAAAATGGTGGGAGACCTCAAGGACTAGCGATGCTTTATTCAGCACTGGAGGGTACGTCTTCTGCAGGAAAATGGTGGCCGGCCGGCCATCACAAGGGTCTAGGTTTCACAGGGCCTTAGCAGAGCCAGGTCATGCTAAGAGTTAGTTACTTTTGGTGGGCCTTTGGTGGGCAGGGCCAAGTCATGGGAGGAGTTTTAGTGGTGGGGTTAATTTAGGGTGGGCAGGAGGGCAGGTAGGGAAACTGTGAGGCAAGTCCCCGCCTTGGGGCCGGTTGTCCGCATCCCTGGCAGCGCTCTGCTCCTTTGGGCAGATAACATTCTGATTATTTTCACCAGAGGTTATTTTTGCCTGCTCTTGAACCTAATCTAAATTATTTCATATACTTATTCTCTTTTAGGGAATGTGTCCTTTGCTCTGCATGTTTTTGAGATTCATCTATGTTATTGCAAGTATCACGAGTTTTTTTCCTATTTGCAATGTGTGGCATTCCATGGTATGAATGTACTGTGGCTTGTTTATCCATCCATTCATGGACATCTGGTATGTTTCCAGTTTGGGGCTGTTATGAATAAAACTGCTGTGACTGTTTTGTACAAGTCTCTTTAGGGGATATGTTGTTATTTCTTTTGGGTAAATGCCTCAGAGAGAATTGCAGTGCTGTGTTTTCTTTCTTTTAAAAGAAACTGCCAGATTCCTCCCCCTCCCACACCAAAGTGAATATACCCAAATCTACCAACAGAGCATGGGGGTCCCAGGTGCTCTTCATACTCCCCACTCTTCAATACCGTCACTTTTTTACTTGGGCCATCCTGAAGTATGTGTAATGGATCTCAGTCTGGTTTCAATGCTCTCATAATAGTTTTTGTGTGCTTATTAACCATTCATATGTCTCCCTTCATGATATGTCTGTGCCAATCTTTTGTCCATGAAACATTTTGGATTTTCTTTTGATGGGCTTATAGGAATATTTTACATAATACAGGTAGAAGTTATTTGTTAGCTGTATGTTTCACAAATATTTTCTCCTAGCATGCAATCTACTTATTCATTTTTTAAAATATTTATTTTTTAGTTGTAGATGGACACAATATCTTTATTTTTATATATTTACTTTTATGTGGTGCTAAGGATCGAACCCAGGGCCTCATGCGTGCGATACAAATGCTTTACCACTAAGCTAAAACCCTAGTCCCTGTGTATTCATTTTTATAATGTTATCTTTTCCTAGAAGAAGTTTTTAATTGTGCTGAAGTTTAATTTGTTGCTTCTTTCCTGCTATGATTCTTGCTTCCTGGGTCCTCCTTCAGAAGTCCCTGCTTACCTCCTTTCTGTGAAGATACGCTCCATGTTTTCTTCTTTCTTCTTTGTAGTTCTAGTTCACATATTGGCCTTGCCTCCACCAAGAGGTGGCTTTCAGTGTATGGAGTAAACAGCATAATTACTTACTGAAGTCTAGCTGTCCAATGCCATTTGCTGAAAAGCCCTTCCTTCCCCCTTGGATTGCTTTGGAAGCTTTGTCTAAGATTCAATGAACACATATGAGTGGTTTATATTCTGAGTTCTGTTCTTTTCTAGTAATTTATTAGTTTATCCTTATTCTAATACCTTGTGGGCTTAAGAGATCCTTTTGCCTCAGCCTCCCAAGTAGCTGGGAGTACAGGCACAAGCCACCACACCCAGCTCGAATCCAAAAATCTTTTTTTTTTTTTTTTAAACAAATTCGGTAGGATTTTGACCATATTTCTTCAAATACTTTTTTTCCCCCTATTCTTATTTTCTTCTTTTAGGACTTTAATTATATGGATATTTGACCTCATGTTATTCTATTTTATTTTTGCACAAATCACTAAGGTTTTATTTATTTTCTTCAGACATTTCTGTTTTTAATGTAGGTCAGGATTTATAATCCCAACATTTTGGGCAAGATCATTCTTGTGTGTGTGTGTGTGTGTGTGTGTGTGTGTGTGTGTGTGCAGGTGTGGTTCCTATGCATTTTTAGAATGCTTAGCAACATCTTTATCTCTACAACTGGATGCCAGTAGCATCCCCTTAGTTCTGACAACCAACAATATCTCCAGACATTTCCAAATATCCCTGGGGTGACTATATCACCTCCCGTTGAGAATAACAGATAAATCAACAGAAATTTTCCAATCAAGTTTACCAATTCTTCCTCTGTTATTTCCAATTCAGTGAATGTATTTCAGCTATTTTATTTTTTAGTTGTAGACTTTTCATTTGGTTCTTTTTTCTTTTTTAAATAGTCTACCTCTCTTCTGAGATGACTCATCTATTAATTCATTACAAGCATCTTTTTCTTTATACATTTGAACATAATCATTATAGATCCTTTAAAATCTTCTAATTTCAACATTGTTTTAAAAGGAATCCATTATTATTCAGAAGCTGTGAGACTAACATTAGATGATTGCCATTGAAAAGAGAGTTGGTTACAGTTTCCTAAGGAAGGAGCTCTGCACTCATACAGGCACAGGGGGAAGCACCAGGTTGGTTGGGAGGCAGAGGAGCAAGGAGGAAATGTGGGCAAAAGCCTTTCCTGTGTTCTCTGAGAAGGGCCAGGTACAGCAGGTACAGCATTGGCTAGTTTGAATAACTTCCATGGGCTGATGCCTCGGTGAGAGTGGATAGCCTGGTGTGACTATGACAAAGAGGTACTTGAGTTGGGCTTTGGGCTTGCATTTGAAAGGGGTGCTCCTGGGCAAGCTGTTTGATGTCTCTAAGAATCAGCAGTCCCTAACTAGAGGGGCAGTCCCTTCTAGTATCAGCAAGGACTCAAGATATCAAAATAGTAGGCTAAACGCATGCTTGGCGGACTCCATTGGTTGTCTTTCCTCTGCATTAGGGGTGCAATCCCCTGTTTGTGCACCTCGTAAATTGGGATCTGTCCTGGTCCCTAGGAGTGATACATTATTGAGACTTGGGATTCTGTTAGACTATTCTGAACCCTATTCAAAAGGGTTTTTGTTTTAGCAGACACTTAACTTTGCAGAATCCAACTCAACTCTGTCTGGGCAGCAGCAGAACTATGGCCAGGTCTAGTATCCTTGGGTGGGTGGCTAAGGGTCTGTTCCATGCACATAATTCAGGACCACCAGAGATGTGGGCAGTTTACACTGACTTTGGAGCTCTCTCTCCTTTGGTGGCACTCCACTTTGGGATCTCCTCCTTCATTTCCCAGGTCACCCCCCAACTTTTTTTCTGATTCTACAAGTAGGTCTTTAGCTTTCTGAGTATTAGCTGCTCCATGACACATCCTGACCTGCCTCAGGCAAAACGGCATTCAAAAAATCAAGACCCTTAGAAACTCACCCAGGCCCATCACCTTCTTCCTGCTGTCCAAATCCTACCAGTTTCTGCCTGCTTTTCATTTCTCCCTAGTGTCTGCTAATTTTTTTTTAAAAAACATATTTTGAATGTTGGAGGATTGGTCCAATATTCCATTATTAGAAGTGGAATTCTGTATGTCTCATAAATTTTGATATAATGTTTTACTGTGTTTTAATCATGATCATTTCTTGGCAGCCCTTGGGCATTGTTTCTAAGACCCCCAGGATATAAAAATCCATGGTGCTAAAGTCCCTCATGTAAAATGGCATAGGATTTGCATATAACCTACACAATCTTCCCATAGACTTTAAATCATCTCCAGATTGCTTATAATGCCTAATATGATGTAAATGTCATGTAACTAGTTGTTATACTATATTGTTTAGGGGATGATGGCAAGAAAAAGTCTGCACATACTCAGCAATTTTTTTTTTTCTGAATGTTTTCTATCTATGGTTGATTCAATCTATAGATGGAGAAGTAGTGGATATGAAGGTCTGACTTTCTTTTAAAATTTCCCTTAAGATTTTCCCTTTAACAAGGATCAATGAAATGTTTTTTAGTTCCCAGATGTATTAGATTTGCAAGCAAGCTATCCTTTTGTTAATAATTTTAAATTTATATGATGTTGATTCATCAGTATTTACTGAAAGTTGCCTTATGGCCTAGCTCAGGTTTAATTTTTGTGAATGTTCTACATATGCTAAGAAGTATATTTTCTCTTGGGTGAATTTTCCATAAATTTATTAGTCCAAACTTAATAAATCTCCCTTGTTCCTGCTTTTTGTGCATGTGCCATCAATTTCTGAAAGGGAGTGTGTCTCCAATCAAACCTCTTGACTTTTCTTGTTGCTTCTTGTAGTTTGGCCAGTGTTTACTCCGTATTTTTCTAGGCCAGGATCTCGGGTGCATATCTTTTCATGATGATGTGTCTTCCTGAGTCACTGTACCTTTCAGAAGCATCCACTGTCCCTCCATCTGTCTTTTGCATCCATTGGCACACTTTCGACTGAGGTCCTTGCATCCTCCTTTAGTTTGGGAAGTTCTTGGTGATCATCTGTGCCCTCCATTCATGCCTCTATCATGTAGAGAGAGACATTTCTTCTGTTTCCAATTTTCCTTCTACTTATTTATTTAAAAAATATTTCTTATGTCTTTATCTTTTCTTGATGCCTTCTGGGTAAGTTCCCGGATGTGATCTTCCAGCCTCCTAAATGATTCTCTGGCTTTCTATCAAGCACTTTCTTTTAGGAATAAAATATGATAAGTGCGCACCTCTGGCAGCCTCCAGCCCTTCCGAGTCCAGAGGGAGCCGAGCGCTGCATGTTCTTGGCAGGTGCCCCACCTGTCCTTCTGCATCAGGGAGCCCTGAGATGCTACCATCGGCCCTTATCCTGTGCTCATCAATCACTGCGAGGAGCCCCGACTCCCAGGACCCTTCTGGGAGACCTGTCCTCCCCCTGCTGTTTAGAACCACTCCCTGCCCTCCTCCTCCTCTGCAGCACCCAGTTCCAGCTGTGCACCCTGCATTTTATCTTCTGTCTTGCCTGCAGCCTGGGAGGGTCAGGAAACACTGTTCTTTGGCTGTCTTGCCCTCTGTTACCTCCCTGCCACCTAGCTGAGGCACCTGACACATAGCAGATGCTCAGTAAGTATTTGTAAGTGAATCAACGATTATACCATAGTTTTATTTATTTCACCTATAACTTTTAAAAATAAAGCTATCATTTTATTGGATATCTATATACCAGAAGCACTGTTAAGGCTTTTACATTCATACCATTATTCAAGCATTCACTTATTGACTCATTTCTAGATTTTTTTGTACTGTGATAAAATATATATAACATAGAATTTGCCATTTTAAACATTTTTCAGGGGATAGTTCTGTGGTGTTAAGTTTGTTCCTCTTAATGTACACACCGTCCTCGATCGGCAGAATGTTTTCATCTTCCCAAACTGGAACTCTGTCCCTGTTAAATGATGCGATTGTTTTCTTCAGACCCAGTGTTTCATCTTTTTCTTCTCTATAATTGCCTGGTCCTACTTTATATCCCCAGTATCTTCCCTGCTTTGAGGCTTGTGTTTGTTTGTTTTGAATCTGGGTCTGTTCTGTGTCTTAGTTGTTTCCCACCCACACAAGATAGCTGCTCTCCTCTGCTGCCTTTCTGTTTGTCCCTGGGCTACAGCTCTGTGGGTGGTCACATGCCCCTGGAGGTGTGGGAGGTGTGGGAATGCCCACTTGGGCTCTTTCTGGTGAGTTTTAGAGCAGGGGAGGGGTATGTGCCCTCTAAGTGGAGAGGGTTGGAGGTCAAGTCTGGGCTTGGTCATTCCCTGATTTCAGGTCCCACCCGTGTATCCTGGTCCTACACAGGATAAGGGCAGGTAGTCGTGGCCCAGGGCTGTCGGATGCAGAGGGGTCGGTGGGGCCCTGCTGGCATGCGGAGCTCTGGGGCTCCCTCTGGACTCTCGCGAAGGGCTGAGCCTGGCAGCCTTGATCACAGCCTGACCACGTGGGGGAAGCAGGAGGGGGGTGCTTGGGGGCCACCCTGCTGTCTCTGATGTCATAGATTCCCCACCTCAGCAGGACCTTGGTGCCACAGGGGTATAGCTGAGGCATTGGTGCTTCTGTTCTCTGTCGTCCTTGCTCCAGGGACAGGATGAGAAACGAATGGTCCGGGCAAGAAGGCCCCTGGAACACCCCTGGCAGCCTACTCCCCCAGAGCTGTCTCCGCTTCCACTTCCCAGGCCTGCAAAGCCCTTCAAGGGTCCCCAGCACTTCTCACACCTTCTTCCCATCAGTCTCCCTTGTCTGTGGTACCCGCAGGCGGAGAACCAGTGCCCTGGGTCAGCTCACTGTCCTGTGAGCTATCTTTGCCCTTTGAAGCTTTCTGTTCAGAAGCCGGGCGGGGGAGTGGGTTCTCAGGCTGTGCTGGGGTGGAGTTGCACAGGAGGGAGGGGACGGCAGGGGCGCAGCTACCATAACAGTCTGGAAATCTCCCAAGTCCCGAGGAGCAGGGCAGCTTATGGAGTTGTAGACCTGACAGGGAGCAGAGGGCACCGGCAGCCTGGGATCCTTCCCTGGGGGCCTCTGCCCATTAAAGTCTGAGGTTCTGGGTCATATGGCTTCTCTGGCTCTGACTGCGAGTGTTGGGGGCCCATTGTTCATGTGTTTATTCCAGGTCCTCTTCGCCTTTCTCCCCATCAGCCTCTGGCGAGCCCTTGAGCTCGGCTTACATGTTCAAGAGGAGAGGTTGTTTCAGAAAGAGACATTGTGGGAAGCCACAGGCGTGTTTTATAGCCCAGTGTCTTTGACCAGAAAGGGACTTCAGAGGTGATGGGTCCTGCTGAAATCAGGTCATCTTATCTTTGACTCACTGATTACTCATTCAGAAGTCCCAGGCCCCTGCGGATAGGAGGCTCTCCAGGCCTTCCTGTAGGTGTACTTCACATGGACAGTTTCATCACATTTCTCATTTCCTAGAGTTTTGAGGACCTGAGTATTGGAGTCACAGTGTTGGGAGAAATCTGATGGTAGCTTCTGACCTACTTCCCGCCTCTTGGTCATCGCTGACCGCCTAATTCCGTCTGGGCTCATGGCTATCTCCCCAGCTCCCTGGACGATCCCCTCAGTATGCACTTGTCCAGGGCTTGGCTCGTGTAGTAGGTGGCCCTGGACCCATCTCTCAGCTCTGGCCTGTGCTTCAACCTGTTCAAAGCTAGAGCCCTCACCGCCTCACCTGCCACCTGCCATTGGAGTGGCTCACATATTTAGGAGGGTCTCGCTTCAGCTGAGCTTAGGTTGTTGCACTGAATATAGGTTAATCCTGCCTCTGTCCTGGAATTAGATTGACTACTTGGGGAGACACTGAAGGAATTCCATGATGTTGTCTTGTCCATGAGGATGATTGTGATATTGAAGGCAGCGCCGCAGGCTCCCTCGGATGTCCCCAGCAGGCAGACGTCCCCGGTTCCTTTGCATCATTTCCATAGGATGTTCTTCACTGTCTCAATCAACTCCCAGAGGGTGAACTATTGTTCTCAGTATTGTTTCTAAATGTAGTAGCCAGAGCTAAACACAAAAGCACAAATATAGCTTGTGATCTGGGTAGAGAGTAATGGCATCACCACCTTCCTTTTTCATGACCTTGTCCTTGATTAATGCAACCAAGTTAATGCTTTTTGAGTTTGTGCTCAACTAGAACCCTTTTAAAAATGGACTCTCTGCCTTGCCCTGTTCTCTAGCCAGGTATTTTGAACCTGGGGCCTACTCTTGTAATCCCCTTTGTCAAGGCAGGATGTACAAAAGACAATGGAGTAGGGGTCAGGAGACCATGACATGTTGACTGGCGATGATAATTAAATAAAATAGCCTAGAGAGGAAGTACTTTGAAAACCATAAAGAAGTTGAAGGTTACCTATTCTTGCTACATAGCTGGTTTATTCTATCACAAGCCCTCGGGGTCTGTTTAGTTGTGTCTCAGTTCACCAGAACATCAGCATCCTTCTCATGTGCTGTTGATGGATTTCATAAGAGTGCTTTCTGTGATTTTATTCAAGCTATTGGTAAAAGTCCCTCGGTAGGACTGAGGGCAAATCCCACGGCAGGTATGTCTGGGATGACTCAGAACTATTAACTCCATGCTTTGGGAGTTGGGTTATTCAACCAACAACAAGCGTCCTGACTGTATCTCCACCTAGCCCATATGGCTTTGTCTAGTCTACAAGGCAACCCCGGGGACTGTGGTGGGCAGCCCTGCTGAAACCCAGAGGCCCTGTGATCCCCATGTGCAGGATCTGGTGGAGGAGACGGAGCCATGCCTTGCCATGGCCACTCTTGATGCTCCGGGATCCTGACTGTCACGGCCTCTTTCTAAGTGCTCCACCCACAGCGTTCCCTCCCCAGGACACCACACAGTCACAGCACCTCCTTGCAGCACACTGTGAAGACCATGGCAGGCTGCTGGGGATCATCTGTCCTCTTTGGCACCCTTGAAATTTGGTCTGGAAGCTCCTTGGTTGTAGGGACTGTCCATGCACTGTGGAATAGGTGGCTGAGTCGCTGGTCTTTTCCCACTGTATGCCAGGTCACCCTACCCAGTTGTGACAACACTTCTCTAGACATTGCCACTGCCCCTGGTTGTGAAACACTAGTCATGCTAATGGAGAGGGGTGGAAATATTCAGAACAGTGATACTCCACCCCCTTCACAGTTTCTGGATGTGGCTTCAAAATAACATAAATTTGTTATCCTAATTGTGTTTTGTAAAGTTTATTATTAAAGTGAGCTCATATGCTTTAGTTGTGCTCTGCTAACATAAAGTGGCCTAGAAGCATGGTTGCTGACAGGGAGTTTCCACACTGAGATGAATCCCTGGGGCACAGATAACTGGTTAATTTTTATGGTCTATGTGAGAACAACTAGAATTAGATTGACTACCTGGGGAGACATTGAAGGAATGCCAGATCATGTATTAGTCTGTTTCTGTTACTATTATGAAATACCCAAGGCAGGGTTCTTTTTAAAGAAAAGTGGTTTATTTAATTTCTAGTCCTGAGGGCTAAAGGGCATGGAGCTGGCGCCAACTCAGCTCTGAGCATCCCTGGTTACACCACCACCTGTACTGTACCACCAGGCCACAGCATATGGAAGATGGCATCATAATGCTGGGAACACATGTAAGAGGGAGACAGTGCCTCTCCAGATGGGAAGCCAGAGCTGGCCTCTTTTGTAACAGCCTCTGCTGAGAACTAACTCAAGGTCCTGTGAAGACTACCTTGAGAATGGCCTTAGTATCTTGTGAGAACAGCGTCCCCAACAAGACCTAATATCTTCCCATGAAGACCCACCTCTTAAAGGTCCTGCCACCTCTTAACATCACCACACTGGGGACCAAACTTCCCACACAGGTGCCCCAACCACAGCACTTACAGGTCCACATCAGAGGAGCATCTGGATTTGATTGTTGTGCTGGGGTAGTGACACGGAACAAGGGCAACCTCTGAAATGTCTTTGGCTTTCAGCCATCATTCATGCTGGTTGGTGGGCGATCACAGAGGGTCACATGGGTGCTTCATCCAGAAGTCACTATTTTCCATTAGAAAGAGTCATGATTTTCATATATAGCAGGAATAAGGCTGTGTCGTCATAGCTTGAGGATGAGAGTAACAGGAAACCTCCAACTTTGCAAAAGTGTCTGACTAGTGCTCTGGGAGGTCACAGAAGTTGTGAGAGGTGCATCCACGCTCATCATCATGTGTCAAACAAGGCATTATTCATCATTATTATTTTCATTTTGAAAATTAACTCTCTGAAGGGGCCAGGCCATGCTGTGCCTCTCCAGGGTGTAATTCCACTTTAAAATGTAAGCTGTTTTGAGATGATTTGAGCACAAGAATGCATCCAGTTACAGAACATGATTTCCCTAGCTTACCTTGAAATAAAACATTGCCCAGCATGCTTAGGGGTCGGGGTTATTATGCATGCCACATTATTTTCTGGATGGACCCCCTTATAAACAAAAGTTCCATCATCCACTTAGTGGTAAAGAGTTGTCTGTTTGAAGAGAGGACAATCGCCAAGGAGCAGAGAGTCTGTATTTTTTTCCCTTTCAAAATGGGAGTGTGATACCAATTGCATTTGGGCCTCCATGTAAGGCAGCTGGAATTTTAACTGGAGAACTGAGGCTGGGAACCTGATTCAGGAGGGAGAGTCGAGGGCCTTTCTGTAATGCTGACCTGGGGGCTTGGCCAAGGACTGAGTAATCAGGTGGTCCCTGCCTATTGCTAGAATGTTCTCATGATCCCTTACAGCCTTCAGAAGTGTGTGTTCTGCTTTTTTTAAACAACCATCCGGGTGTGGTGGTGCATACCTGTAATCCCAGCCGACTCAGGAAGCTGAGACAGGAGGTCACAAGTTCACAGCCAATCTCAGCAACTTGGAGAGACTCTGCCTCTAAATAAAATGTAAAAAAGGGCTGGGAATGTGGCTCAGTGGTTAAGTGTCTCTGGGTTCAATCCCTGGTACCAAAAAATAAATAAATAAAACTATAAGTCTGTTTATTGTAAAACAGAGCATATGTGCAAAAAAGCATTCCAAAAAAGCATACCAAATGAAAATGTGCAGATCAGAGGATGAAATAAGAGCTATGCGATTCAAGGGTGTGGTGAGCTGGCCCTCAGGAGCCTCCCTAGTCCCTCCCCCTCCTTAAAGACAAGCACTTCCTGACTTCTAACACTGTATTTAGCTTTGTCTGACTTTTCATATATGTATTTTTTAGATTGAAAAAGTTTTAAACCTGCAGAGACATTGCAAGAGGAATACAATGAGCCCCTGTCCACCCTTCACCGGGACAGACCAATTGTAGACGCTTTGCCACATCTTCTTTATCTCACCTGAGAAGTCCTTAGAGCCAACCTTGGCATTAGGCTTTGGGGTCATCCAGTTACACTCAGGCCCGTTTTCCAAACAAGGGCTCCATCTGCTAAACTCTGACCGATTCTGAGTGCTCATTTGAAGTTTCCTGGCAAAATAGAGTGTCCTTTGGAACCTCCCAGGAGTCCAGGGTTATTTGGGGAAAATGATTCATCAGTGCCTCAATGAGTTCATTTCTCCCTCATCTCCCATCTCCTTTCCCTCATGCCTTCTTGTTTTCTCTCCTTCTTCCTTTTCCCCTTTAGCGACTTCTTCCTGAACGTGGGCCTCTGGGCCAGGTGTGAGGGTTCACTGAGGCCAAGATGGGCTGGACTTCGCCTTGGTGGTGCAGTCTGCTGGTGTGGGGGGCCCACTTCATGCAGACAAGCAGAAGTGGTGCAAGAGGATAGGCTACCTGCCAGCTTATGAGGGTGACAGAGGTGTCTGACAGGCAGGGACCCCCAATGGAGGAGGAAAAGAAGAGAGAAAAGAGTCTTGTAAGCCCGTCTAGGAAGCAGGTCAGGCACTCCCAGGCACGCGGGCATTGCAGGACCCGAGAGCCAGACCAGGGCATGGAGAGTGCGCTCTTAGGGGCAGCAGGTGCTGTCCTGGTGCTGGCTGTCTAGGGGACAGCAGATGAAGGCAGGGAATTTTGGTGGAGGAAGAACAGAGTAAGAGAGGCCAGGCGAGGTTGAAGAGTGGGGACAGCCGCTGAGCCCTGAGCACCCAGAAGGGTAGGGAGGTTCGCAGGTGTCATGGTCCTGGGCATGGCTAGACTGGAAGGAAAGCTGGGAGGGCTTCACTGACCCGCGGGAGTGTTTCGATCTGGACATTTCCAGACGTGATGCTGTCCTGCTTTGAGCAGTGTGTGCCCTCTGCTTTTCCAGGGTCTGTGTTTAAAATCCTGGATAGAAAGAGCTGTCGGGTGAAGAGATTTTTAAGAAGAGTTTACTTTTTCTCATTATAAACTAGTATATGCTTATTATAGGAAATTTCGATAGTGCAGAAGGAATCCTAAGCAGTGGCGGTATTTCACTGAATGTGGCGTTAGTCCTAGGATCTCATTGAATGGGGGGCATCTGATAGGAAAAACCCCACCTCCCAGGTTCAGGTGTAGAGAATCAGCTTATTAACTGAAAGGAAAAGGAGAGCGCTGAGAAGAGATTCCCTGAGGCCTGGCCAGGCCAAGGGCACAGGTAAGGCAGGGTCACCTCAGCAATGGCCTCTCCGTGAGTCGCCTTCAGGCTACCTGCTGGCTGTAACGGGCCTGATCACCTGCCTCAGGGGCTGCCCGCTCCTGGTGTGTCCCAGCCCACCACCCCGTCCTTTGAGGTCAGGGGCCCATCTCTACCTGAACCGGGGGCCTTTTCCCCTGGTTTCCCACACCCACATTCTGAGGTTTCCCCTTTTACCCCTTCGCGCAGTCAGACTCCTGAGGTGAATGATTTTTTTTTTTCTTTTCTGGTTGCAGATTGGTTGTTTACTTTGGCTCACATTCTGTTTGCTTCCAGGTAGGATTTGTGAAAGCCAGTGGTAGAATGCACGTTCGTAGCCAGGCTGCCAGATAGAAGTAGAAATAAGAACATAATATTAATAACAATGATTAAAAGCAACATGGCTACGTCAGCTCATTGTGTCACGAGCTTTTAGTTTAGCTGCAAGGGCCCTGGGAGTCAGGGCAAGAGGGAGGGTCGATGGGCTGCAGGGTGACCTCTTTGGAAGGAAACAGGCCAACCCTGAGCAAAGGGACCCTGCCACCAAATCTGCACAGAACTGCTGCATAGGGTATGTGTTAGGGCCACGGAGCAGGAGAGGAGTCCACATTGCCAACCGTGCCTCGGAGCTGGAGTGTTTCTCATAACCATCTCTTAAGGAACACTGGGCCCCACAGAGGAGGACCAGGGAAACAGGAGTTGGAAAGCGGGGACCCTTACCAGGGAACCAGCCCTCATGAGTTTCCAAAGAGGCAGGATGTCACTGCCTGGTCCTTCCCGGGCTTGAGCCACCCAGGGTGGTCCCAGACTCATTGAGGTGCTTTCCAGGTCCTAGTGACCAGGTCTCAGTTGCCTCCTCCCTCCAGCCTGTTCTTCCTTTTCCCCTCCAACCTGCCCCATCCTTCAGGCAACCGGGTGCTTCCCCAAGGCCTGCCACCAAGGGATGGCTGGGCTCTGCCTGCTGTTTGGATGCTCCTCCTTCCTGAAGGGCCCCTCTACGGGGCCGTGGGCATCCTGCTCCTGCCTCTTACAGAACTTTCCAACCTGTGGTGCTACCCTGTGCCTTTCCCCATGGCCCTCCAGAGAGACCAGGGCTTGTTCCACTGCTGCCCCCTCACAGTCTTGGCATGAAGTTGTGCTCAGTGATTATTAGATGACTGCTATGCACCCAGCCTTTACAAGACCAGGCAACCAGCGTCCATGCGTGTGTGAAGACCTGTGCTGGCAGGGAGCACGGCGAGAGGTGAACAGGAAGCCATGGCATTTTACTGCATTTAGCTAATAACTCTCTTGGAGGTGGCTGCTGGGACACGGGAAAGTCATGGAGGGTTGCCTGTGTCCAGTGTGTCCTGGGCAGTCCCGGGAGGAGAAGGATGTGGAACCTTTGCTTTCTAACTAGGCCTCTGATGTTCTCAGATGAGGTTCTTACAGAATCACACTTGGGAATAGAGGACAAGTGCTGGTGAGTGACGCGGAGAGCGGGCTCACAGAACTAAGGGAGCAGAGAAGCACGAACTGGGCACGCGCAACCCTTGATGGGGGACGGGTGCAGTCAGGAAGGCAGATGCATCGTGGGCAGAGAACACGCTAATAGACATCACAGGGGCCTGTTAATGTTTTAATGGACACAGTATGGACATGGCTGTCCTACCTGGGATACCAGGAATGAGCTTGGCTCTGTGTGGCCTTTGAGGAGGTCCCGGGGGAGGGGAGAAGCTGGATGTGACCAGGTGGGTGAATGCAGGTGGCTGAGCCTTGTGTACCTCCAGCAGGGACCCTGCCAGGGGCCAGGGGGCAAGTTCTAACCTGTTATCTACCAGATGATCTCTGGATAGACAGAGCTTTCACAAGTTGATGGCTTTGTCTTGATTGTTCAAGTTTTCTAAGGCACTGGGACCCCTTATAAGTAGCTCTGAAAGGAATTGGATTGCTAATAAAAGCAAACTGTAAAATATTCATCTGAGGTGATTATTTCTTATTATCGAGTTAGTACAAAAAGAATGAACTTTCTGTCACTCAAGGAAGACCCACGACCGTCTGAGCTATTTAGTGAGTGAGACATTTAACTAATTTATGTGCTTTGGGAGACCTCGGGATAAATGCTGTGGTCTGCTGCTGGAGAGGAAGCTCAGGGAAAGGATCACACTCCCAGCCGCCCCAGTCAGGAGCCCTCCGGGGGCCCTGGGGTCCTCTGTCCCTGATGGTAGGGCAGCCAGGCCGTTGGGACCCGTGGTTTGCAGCACTCAGCCCTCCCCTTGGAGGGCACAGGCTGGGGAGGGGACACTGAGTGCTCTGGTGCACCCTTTCCCTCTCTGGGCCCTGTCCCCTTCTCAGCACACTGCAGGCGTGACCAGGGACTCCTGGGGCTCTGTTGGCTCCAGTGGGTGGGCTGCGGGGTGCTGTGGGGCTGGGGAACTCATGCCCTGGCTCTGAGGAGCTGCTGGTTCTTGAGGGTGGGGGCAGGGAAAGAGGCTGCCCTATCCACAGGTGCTACCATGATGCAGGGTATGAGCTTCACACTGTGACAGCTCCAGGCAGCTTAGAGGGACAAGTGCAAGCCACGCTGCCCTGCCCCCGAGGAGCGTGGGGTCCAGACCCTGATCCAGGCTGAGCTCACGTGCTTCATAACTGACACCAGTTGCCAATCAGCTGGTTTGTGCAGAGCCTCTGAGCCACCTTGGATTTCCAAAGCCTAGGGTCTGCTTTTGCTCTTTGCCCAGGGTTCTGGGTCCAAGCAACAAATGCCAAGTGCCCGTGACACGTGGTCCCTGCTCTTGCTGCTGTCCTCGTTCTTGGGCTTCAGCCTGGTGCCCCAAAGGCCTTTCTTCAAGGAGTTTGGCCTTGAGCATCAGGCCTCTGGGCCACAGGAACACACCATGGGAGGTGCAGGAGCTGTCTAGGACGGGCCAGCGTGCACAGCAAAGAGCCCGTTCGTTCCTGAGCATTCACTAACTGCTTTCTGCTGCCAGGTCCAAGAACTTGCCAGATAACACTTCCTTCCTTGCTTCAAACTTGGGTTTTCCCCCAGGACATCTCAGGTATAACTAAGAGCCACCGGCTGGCAGGACGCTGCTGCTGTGAGGGCTTGGGAAAGGGGACATCTAAAGAGTAGAGGACTCTGTTCAAGACTCAGCCAAGACCTGGGCCTGGATCCGCATGTTGTGTCCAGAGCTTAGACTTCTGGGCCTCACCCCCATTTACCCTGAGCTCCGCTGCTCTCGGCCACCAGGGCTCATGGGCTCAGGCGGCATTGCTCCAGGAAATTTGTCTGGCCACTCCCAGGTTGGGTCCATCCTGAGGAAGCCAGAAGGCCTTTTCTGAAAATGGCCTGCCTGTCTGTTGTTGGCTTAGGTGTCTGGCACTTAGCATCTGGGAAGGTCTGTGTTCAGATCTTGGCCCAGTACTTACCTGTGAGACCTGGGCAGCCTGTTCGTCACCCGTGGAATGGACACAGTGCCCTGAAGCCATGGGATAGACCAGCATAGCACTCGCTGCCCCCACCCCCAGCCTTCCTTCTGCACGTTTCTGAGTCATCTCTTTTCTCATTCGCAGCTTCTGTGCTCAGCCTCCCTCTTGCCTTGCCTTCCATTTCAGAACCCACTGGGAGGCAGCAAGCAATGGCAAAAGCTTGTCTGGCTCCCTGACCTGGTCAGGCGGCCCACACAGTCAGCGCTGAGCTCCCTGTGTGAACGCCTGGCCAGGTGCGTATGGTGGCCGTTTCTGCACCTGATTGTTGGGGCCAGCACTCCACCCCAAACACCCCACAGCTGTCTGTTCAGGTGCCCGTGGTGCCAGCCCTCTGGGGGAGTGTGTGCTGTCCATTGCCTCCTGTCTGGGCCCAGACCCCTTGGGAGTAGCCGCTGCAAGCCAGCCGGGCCTCTTCCCTGTGGTTGAGTGGGTGGGTAGTCGCTTCAGTTTGGATTGTCACTTGCTGCCCAGAGCTCTCCAGAAACTTCCCCATGGCTCTAGCATAAGTGCCCAAACCCCTCCATGTGGTATAGGGACTCTCTCTTGACCTCCCCTCCATACTCAGAGTGAAGGTGAGTCCCTGTCACCATTCAGGCCTCAGCGGCGTCACCTCCGAGACCAACCTGAGTAGCCTATTTAAAACAAGCCCCCCATCCCCTCCCATCCCTTCTCTACTTCCTGCTTGACCTTTCCCCAGTTTAACTGTCTTATTGTTTGTTCCTTTCTTTCTTGGTCTGCCTCCCCACCAGAATATAAGCTCTATGAGGTGAGACCCCACTGCACCTGTCGCTGGTGTGTCCCTGGCCCTCGGTTCAAGCCCGGCAGGCAGAGCTGCTCCTTGGTACCATGTGATCTCGCCGTTTCCCATAGTCATACCTCCTCCAGATCTGGACTGGGAAACCACCCAGTCTCCAAGTGCTGCATCTTGTCTCTCCAGCATTTCTCCAAGACCCACCCCTGGGGCCACAGGCGCCTCCCCCGCCCTTGGGGCTCTGAGGCCCTTCTCCCGTCTTGGCACTCTTCCAAGGAAACCTCAGCCCTGTTAGCCCAGTGTCCCCCTTGCTCCTCGCCACGACTGCTCTCAGGCATGCCTAGTTCCAGGCCACGTCTGGCTTCTGTGACACTGCCTAGCTTGCCCAGGACCCTGTCCCTGCTCCCCTCACTGGCCCAGGCAACTTAGGGAGCTCCCCCCGCCACTCGCTCTTTCACTTCCTTTATCTTTATTTCTTGCTCTCTCCCCCTTCCTCTCTCTCCCTCTCTCTCTCCCCCTTCCTCTCTCTCCCTCTCTTCCCCTTGCTCTCTCTCCCTCTCTCTCCCCCTTTCTCTCTCTCCCTCTCTCTCCCCCTTTCTCTCTCTCCCTCTCTCTTCCCCTTGCTCTCTTTCTTTCTCTCCCTTGCTCTCTCTCTCGCTCGATCTCTCTTTCTTGCTCTCTCCCTTGTTCTCTCTCCCTTGCTCATTCGCTCTCTTTCTTGCTCTCTCTCTCCCCCTTGCTCTCTCTCCCTCTCTCTCTTTTGCTCGCCCCCCACCTCTCTCTCTCTCTCCCTCTCCCCCTTTCTCTCTCTCCCTCTCTCTTCCCTTTGCTCTCTTTCTTTCTCTCTCTCTCTCCCTTGCTCTCTCTCTCTCTCGCTCGATCTCTCTTTCTTGCTCTCTCCCTTGTTCTCTCTCTTGCTCGCTCTCCCCCCTTGCTCTCTCTCCCTCTCTCTTTCTCTCCCTCTTTTGCTCGCCCCCCACCTCTCTCTCTCTCTCTCTCTTTCTCTCTCTTAATGACCTCACCCTGCCAGATCTGCTGCTCTTGGTTCTGGCCTCCCGCCTTCCCGAGCAGCTGTCTTCCTCCCTCTGGATTTTCCTGCCAGCACACAACCAGGCCATGATTTCCCCATCTTAAACAAACAAACAAACAAATAAACCCAACAACAACAAAAAAAACACCTCTTTTTTGAGACCCCACTCCACCCAGTGTGGCCATCTAGCTCTCTTTTAGCTGCAGGCCTCTTTGAGGGGTGGTCATTGCCCCAGGGCTCCTGCCATCTCCTGTTCCCTCATGGACCCTCCACACCCTCCCAGCACGCCAGCCACAAAAACTGCTCTGCTCAAGGCCACAGGCCCCCCCCCCCCCCCCCCCCCCCCCCCCCCCCCGCTGAATCCGGGCTCCCTTCTTACTTCCAGTGCCTTCCCTCAGCCTTGCCATGGTGGGTCCCTCCTTGTGCTTAGAACTCCTGCTGCTGCCAGCCTGCCCCTGTCCCTCAGCCCCCTCCACATTGTGCAGGGCTCGGCACTGCTCTGCCCCTGCTACCACTTTGCAAACCCCAAAGGTACCCATCCAGTGCTTCCCTGGACCTCCACTTGCTGAACAGGCCCAGAGCCTGAGCACCAGCCACTCTGCCCAGATCAAGTCTTCCCCCTGTCTACCCCTTCTCAGTGAATGCCAGCCTCATTCTAGTGTCTCAGGCCAAAAGCCAGGGGTCAACTGTTTTAAAACTTATACTTTTTATTTTATTTTTTATGGTCTGGGGAATTGAACCAGGGGTCTACCACTGAGCCACATCCCCAGTCCTTTTATTTTTTTTTTTGAGACAGGGTCTCACTAAGTTGCTGAGGCTGGCCTTGAACTTGCAATGCTCCTGCCTCAGCCTCTTGAGTTGCTAGATTTACAGGCCATCATCACCTAAGCTGGGGTCACCCTTGACTACCCCGCCCAGTGTCTCCACACATCTAATCCACCAAGGAGACTGCAGGTTCTACTCTCAAGGGCACCTGTGTCTCACCTCCCTGGTGTGAGCTCCAGGTGCCTTGGCTTGTGCTGGGGTACTCCCCTCCTGCCTGGTGTCCAGACTGCCCCCTTCAGCCCAGCAGCCAGAGCCCTCCACTAAGTCGAAGGTCAGACAGCTGCACTGCTGCTCAGATCCTCCCATCTCATCCAGAGCCAGGGCGCATGCTTGCCCCTTCCTCCCCTCTGGCCCCTCCTGGCCTCTGGCCAGCGCTCACTCCCACGTTTGCCATTTCTCTTGGAGATGTCTTGGGGATGATCTCCCTGCCTCTGGCGTCACCAGCTCCCACTCGCTTAGTTGCTTAGCCCTTGTTTCCTCATCTGTAACACGAGGAAATGTCACCCCAGGGTCCTTGAGACAAGGCTCACAGAGCAGATGCTCTGGACAGGTTGGCGGTGACCATCTGCCCGTCACCCCACCCTGCCCAGGTGGCACCTCTTGCGAGCCCTTTTCTGGCACCACCTGTGGTTCTAGCCACTCTGCTAAGACCATCCCGCCGCTCCTGTGCCTGGTCTCCAGGGCATTTGCTGTTGTCCACCAACAGGTGCCGCCTTTCTTTGGAAAGTGCCCTGAGCTCTGTGTCACCATACCTGGGACACACACCAAGTGCCTGAGAGAGACTGGCATGGGACTGTTGGGGTGACAAATGGGAAGCCCTTCCTCTCCAGCCTGGTGGGGTGAGCATCCCTGTGCTGGCCCAGACACGGGGGCCTTCGGGGCCCTGGCCACACTTTGGTGGTTTGTGGAGATGCATTTTTGAGGTGAGACTGGAAATGCAGCCTTGAAGGAGGTCTTTTAGAAACCATGGCAAAAAAAAAAAAAAAAATATATATATATATATATATGTGTGTGTGTGTGTGTGTGTGTGTGTGTGTCATAAAAAAAAACATGCCATTTTGAACATTTTTACAGGGACAGTTCAGTGGCCCTGAGTGCATTCACACTGGCGCAGCTAGGACACTGCTACCCCACCCCTCCACACACCCACACCACATTTGGTCCATTCCTCTGAGGACAGACTCCAGCCCCGGGGAGGCTTCCCCTGGCCTGCCATGAACAATGCTGATCAGACATCTGTTCCCGTCCCTGCTTTTAGCCCCGTTGTGCACGTTCCTGGAAGTGGGATTCTTGGATCATGTAGCAGTTCTGTATTTACTTATTCAATGAGCAACTGGACTGTTTTCCAAAGTGGCTGAGTCTCTGACACTCCTGCTCGCGGGGCACCAGGGTTCCCATGTCTCCACGCCCGTGCCAGCTCTTGTTGCTCTCTGTTTTCTCTCTCTTTGTTGATAATAGCCACCCTAATTGGCGTGAAGTGGCATCTCATGTGGTGTTGATTTACGCTGTTGGAATGACTGATAATATCCAGCGTATTTTCATGAGCTGAGGGGCCATTTGTATATATTCTCTAGAGAAATGGGTACTCCAGTCCTTGGCTCATTTGTAAATTGGATTATTTGTTTTTATGTCGAGTTGGAGAGGTTTTGACTGAGCCTGGGTGCCTGTGAGGTCTAAAGAGGCTACATTTTATCCTGGGCAGAAAGGGACATATGGAAGTTTCCAGAGCAGGGGAGGGACATGCTCTGGTTTGTGTCTAGAATGCTCACCTTAGTGGCCTCCCAGAGGAGGCTGGAGGCAGGGAAGGGTGTTAGGTGATGGACAGGGGCTGGCTGAGGTGAGGGAGTGGCTGAGGGAAGACCACGGTGGGGCTCGTGTCCCAGGCTTGAGGGTGGCCTGGAGACAGATCTCAGAGGATGGGAAGCTTCTAGATGCCCTGTGCTCATTCCTTCATGAAACGATCCTGGAGTCCACTGGGCTGGGTGGCTCTGGTGCTCCATCACAGTCAGTGACCGCCCCAGGTGGGCCTGTAGTCCTCAGGATGCAGGTGAGTCGAGGGTGGCGTGGAGGAGCTCTGTCCTGGCTGTGAGAAAGAGGTGGCCAGGGATAGGCTGGCATGAACTCGCCCCTCGCCAGGTGACAGGCCCTTCAGTCTGTTGCTCTGTGTTGGCGCCTGGCGGGAGGCAGGGTGCCCCTGCCCTTCCAGCCCCCAGGAGCTGGCAGAGCCTCCTTCCTGCCTTGCCTTCCCTCCTCGGGCCTGAACCACCTCCTCTGCTCCCTTTGACAGCCGAAGCCCCTATGGAGTGGGGGACAAGGAGGCTTGGCAGTGGAGCTGTTGCCAGAGGCCAGGCTGTGTCCTGGACTAGAGCCCAGCGGGCGCTTGTGCTAAAAACACAGCTCTGAAGACGGAGCCGTCCGGGGAGCCCCGTGGCCACCTCCGAGGCCGAGGGGAGGTAACTGGCCTGCTGGGCAGTGGCAGGTGGGGGCCTGAAGGTGCCCAGGGCCAGGCCCGGGTTCTGGGGAGGCCCATCTGGCTCTCATGCTCCAAACCCCAGCCAGAAGCCCATGGTGGCCTGTTACCTGCTCCAGTCTGCACATATGGAAATCCGAATGGAAGCTGGGCCTTGGGCTGGGCCTGGAAAACCTGCAAATAACAGTTTGTGTTCCGTGTGCGAGGCTCTAAATAGCCCGCAGGCCCCAGGGGGTGGCGACTCAGTCGACTGTGAGCAGTGGAGACAGCTCCTTTCCTGGGAATCCTCGCGCCGACTGGAAATGTGCACCCGTGTTTGCTCCCTTGCCAGCTGTCCCATTAGACGAGGCAGTGACAAGGTCGGTGGCTGGTGGGACCCCAGCCCAACTCCAGGTGGGGGTGTGGAGCTTCTGCTCCAGGACAGCAAACAAACAAACAAACAAGCACACACGGCAGCCCTGTCCCTGGGCAGGAGCCCATTTGGTTCTGTGTCCACAGGCCCCTCTTGTCTCAGTTGCCATGTCAGGCTGCTCATGGCCACGGGGCCAGTAGAGATGGGAGTGCCCAGGGGGTCATGCATTCTGTGCGACCTTTGGGCCTCCTGTCCAGAGTCCAAACTTGGGGCTGTGGACGGTCTGAGATCCCAGTGTCTCCAGGGGTGTGTGTTGCAAGTTTGGGGAGGGGACCCAGAAACTGCAAAATTGGGTCTGCAGGTGTCTCTTTCTGGAGAAAGATCACGGAACACTTTTTCAGATTCCTAAAGGGGTCCTGACTCGAAAGCCACAAGCCAGCTGCTCTGTGACTGTTCTTCCATACTCCTCTAATTACACATATACTCCTTTAACTAGGATTTATTTAGTGCCTCCCAGAGCAGGAGTCGGGGGTTCTAAGGTCCGCTCCTCGAGCTGTGCCTGGCTTGCCAGATGGGTAGGTCCTTGGAAGTGTCAAGGTTGCCGGTCCTCAAGAAATGTCCCCTCTGCTGTGCTGTGGAGCCACGTGGCCCGCAGGCGCAGTAACTGGGCTGAGCGGGACAGCTGCACTGATGTCCTTCCTGCCCTCTCCCTCCCGGGCCCCTCACTGCCTCCCTCCCTCCCCACAGTGCTGGCCCTTGTGGCGTCTGCAGCGCCGCCCTCCTTGCCCCTTGGATGGGCCCTTGCCCCTCGCCTGGGGTGTCCCCCTTTCCTCCATGTCCCAGCCCCTCCTGTGGGGCTCAAGCACTTACTCTAGCTCCTGAGTGTGCAGGGGGTCGGCCCTTCTGAGTTTGCTTTTTCAGTGACCCCAGTGGCTCTCTGGGGTGCTGTGGTATCAATTCCAGCCCAGCAGAACACTGAGGCTCCAGCACACCTGTGGCCACATCCCGCTCACCGGACCACCCTCTTCCTGTCCCCCCAGTCTGGGCTTTTTGGCGTGTCCCATGGAGGCTGGCTTCTTGCCCTCAGCCTGTCGCTCTTGACTGAGCCACACTCTGGTGGGTGGCTGCAGTGGGCTCTTCTGGTGGCAGGTGCGAGTCCGTCCCCAAAACTTCACCTGCACCTTCTTGATGAATCTCGCCTGATTCACACCCTGTCGCTCCGTGTACGGAGGCAGGTCGGTGTCCCACTCGTTTCCAAAACCTCCCCAGGCTGTGCGAACTGCGCACACTCAGATGAAGGCATGAGCCACAGCAAGTGATGCGAGAGGGAAATTTCCTATGTTCTAAAAAGGTCTCTAATAAACATAACCCCCAGCCCCCCAATTTAAAGTAATTAGCTGCCCCCTCCTGTTAGTAGGAGAGGCAGGAGGAAAGAGGCCCAGATCACCTGGTAACAGATTTCTTCCTACCTCCTCACCTACCCGCCTTCCTGTCTCTTCTTTTGGTGAGCATTTCCCAGGCTATGCAAGAGGACCTCTCTATCACGCCCATCAGCAAGGCTGTTGTCCTGTGAGGCCTGGATAGGCCTGAGAGGGCTGGATAGGCCTGGGTGTGAGCTGTTTTGCTCCTTCAGGCCTCCAGCTACAGTGTTACAAGGAAACAGGCCCAAATGGTGAACTTGGCTCTTGCTGGTCCCAGCTGTGTGATGTTGCTTAAGTTGCTTCCCCTCTCTGCTCTTTATTTTCTTTATTTTGTACATAGATTGTGTCTGTGGTCTCTTCAGGTTCCAAAACAAAATGGTTTTGTGACTGAATGATCTCAACTCATACAGAAGTAGACACAATTTTCTAATGATCTAGTTTTTCTCATTGTAAAAGGTAAATTCCCTGCTCATGGCTACACATATACTCCTCTAATTACACATATACTCCTTTAACTAGGATTTATTTAGTGCCTACTAGTTATCGGTTTCCAACTGGAGATTTTCAGTATTTGTAGGAGATGTAAACCCTGAGTGCTAGTGTTTGCAGGAAATCCAAGTACCGCCCCATGCTGCTGTATTCATTCTTTAGATGAAGAGAGGAAGAGTGTAGGTCTGCACTGTGTGGCCCTGTCCCCTCTTCTGGGGTCAACAGTTCAGGCTGGTGTTCTATACAAGAGCCTTTTAGAGCTGAGTGACCATGTGCCCCGAGCGTGGGACCCAGTGGCTGGAACAGAGCCTGACCCTTGCTGCTTCCTCGTACCTGGTCCACGCACGTGTCCTCAGCAGGAGCAGAGTCAGGGGCTCACAGCTGTTGCCCCAGAGCATTTGTGTGGACTCAGGCAGACTAGGTCCTTCCTGTGCGCGGCGGGCTTGCTGCTCCAGCCGAGACCTGGGCTTCTGTGGCTCAGTGACCAGGAGCCTGGTGGGTGGAGGCGTCTGCATAGAAGAGCACTGGCCTTCTCCGCCCTTGGTGGTGTCCAAAGTCTGCATAGACTGCTGGGTTGTTTGGCCTCTCGGGCTTGGAGGGGCCACGGGACTCTTCCAGGTCACTTGGGTGGTGGTCGAGTTGGGGGTGAGGACCTGGCAGAAAGTGGTTCTGCTGAATGAACGTTTTAGGTCTCAAATGGGCCCAGAGGGGTGTGGTGGAGGCAGGGAAGGGAGGCCTGGCAGAGCCGGGGAGATTGGATCTGCGTCTCATAGGGAGCTTTTCATGTTGGGTCCCAGTTTTTGGTCCCCCAGGGTTGCCCTGAGGAGGGGGACGTCTTTCTTGGCCTTTGTCTCAGAAAGAGCAGGTGAGCTTCACGTGGGGGTCTCTCCTCCCCCTCTGGGGAGCCCCGAGGTGATTTCACAGGCTCCCGTCCTTTCAGACCCTCTCTGCCACCCCTCGGCTAGTGTGCACTGATGACCATGGCAGGAAGCAGCCTCGGCTCCGTCTGGTCATGTCGGTGTGGTCATCACGGAGCCTACTGATGCCCGGGACGATGCGCTTCCCGTGGTTGGGGTCGCTTCTGGTCTTAACGTGCACCATTTCCCTTCCCAGCCGTCAAAGCTTCCAGCACAGAGAAGCCTGGCTCAGGCTTGACCTGGTGCCCTGGCTCTGTCATCTCTGCTCAGCAGCGGGAGCTGCGGGACCCTGGTGTGAGGGCACAGGGGACGGCAGATCATTAGAGAAGCCCTGCTGGAGCCCGGAAGACCAGCGGTGCCACCTGGCCCTGTGTCTGCTCCCACCCTGCTCCCTGTGCTTCCTCCAGGCGGGAGGACCGCCGTGGGCAGGATGGGCACCTGGTGTCCCCTAGGGCCCTCAGACCAGGTTCCCGTCTGGAACCTCCACTTGCCATTTCCTGTAGCTTCAGCTTCCCTGAACCTAACCCCTGAGCTCCCTGGCGGGACCCGGTGGCTAAGGGTGAGCCCGAGGGCATCGTGGGCCCAGCGGCACCTTCCTTTCTTCCTTCTTTCTGGCCGCGAGGTGTGAGGCTTGGCTTCACCACGGGCTCCTGCCATGATGGACTGCCTCCTACAGGCCTAAGAGTGAGGCCAGCTGATCCTGGACGCAACCTCCACAACCGTGAGCCCAATCAAACCTTTCTCTAGTTAGGTTGATTTCCCTCGGTTTCTGTCACAGTCTTGGAAATCTGACCAACACGAGATTACCCCACAGCAACGGGCAGTCGGCAAATAAGCGGGTGATCCTACCGTCCCCTGCCCAAGGCTGAGGCCCGGCCCCCGAGGGCTCCTGCAGGACTTGCTCCCTCCTTCGGCCACAGTGGCAGGGCTGAGAGCTGGGGCTAACTGTGGGCTGGTCTGGACCCACGACAGGGGCAGCATGATGACTAGACACCAGGCCAGGGCACACTCCCCTCGGGGCTCGAGCCCTGCGGGGGAGGCAGCTGCAGTACCTGGGTGTGTCTGAGTGGCCGGGGTGTGTCCTGCGGGGCCTTGACAGTGAGGGATGGGGCAGCACGACAGAGCACCGAGACACGGACCCTGCGTGCCGAGGCTGGCACCTGGCGGGTTCTGCTGCCTCCAGCCCCAGTGGACAGACGTGCCCGGGATGGTGCAGCTTTCTCTCCATCGCTCTGACCCCCTGTGGACCGTCTCTGGTTCCTTCTGCCTCTCAGCGGCACCAGGGCCGTCCAGCAAGTGCCTTCTGCCTCTCGCCTTCTCTCTGCCCTCGACTCCCCACCTCCCCCTTCCTCCTTTCATATTTGATTTTTTTTTTTACTATAATAGAAACCACGCATTGGACAGTGTGTGGGGCAGGAGGGGCCTGGGTGAGGGAGACCTCTGCTGCCCTGGCTGGGCGGTGGCCTCCCAGTGCACACTGCAGGCCCCTGGTCCCTGGCTTCATGTTCCTCACTCAGTTCCCTGCAGTCAGCTGACGGCTGAGATGCGTAGGTTCCCCAGAAGGTCAGGGTGGCCTAGCAATTCCACGTGGCCTTGCGTCACACTCCTCACTGATGAAGGTGTTGAGTCATCTTTCGTCATCACGAGCAGGGGTGCAGGGCCATCAGACATTTTGAGACAGAGAGAGGGAGAGAGGACGTTCGCTTAGCTCTCACTACAGTGTATTACTATGTGTTCTGTTTTTATCATTGGTTACTGTTAATGTCTTACTGTGCCTAATATTTATAAATTACACCTTGTCATAGGTAGCTGTGCACAGGAAACACAGTATTCTTGGGGTTTAGAACCGTCCACGGTTTCAGGCATCCTCTGAAGGTCTTGGAATGTACACATTGCAGATAAGAGGGCACCTGTGCCATGTACACCTTCGTATGTGTGGCTTATGGCCGGTCAGTTCCTCCTCAGGGAAGCTGCCTTAAACCCTGCACCCATTTGTAGTAGGAGAGCCGTGAGAAGATGTTTTTGAATGTTTAGCTTTTGGAAAAGCACATATTTTCTTCCCTGTGAGCCCAAGGGAGGCTGTGACCTGGCAGGGGGCCATGTAATTCTGGGGTTTGGTCACTTTCAGATCATGGTCAACAGCATCAACAGCTGCTGCCACTGGGCGAGCAGCTCCATCTGCACATCAAACCTGTGTGCCAGGTCCCTGTGTTTGTCCCGTGTCTGAGACGCAGAGAGGGGAAGCAAAATGACCTGTGCAGAGCCCCACAGCCAGTCAGTGACAAAGGTTTGCTTCAGCCCAGCTCTGGGGTGTCTTGTCCTTCAGCACTACCTGAGACATGGGACAGGAATGCCACTTGGGTACAGCTGGCGACAGGTGCTGGGAGTTGCCTGTCACCTGCACTGGAGGTCTGTTTGAGCGTGAAGGGAAGACAGTCACTGCTTCTCGTATAAGGAGCAGTTGCCCCTTGCCTCTCTCTGCCACTCCTGCATCCCCAGCTGAGTGCCACTGGTGCCGAGGAGGGACTGCCTACTGTCCCTTTCCTCCAGACTTTGTCTGACCATTGAGGGAGGCTCATGGGAAGAATGGAGTGACCCTGATGTTTTTGGTGGGCAGCCCTGTGTGGGACAGCTGTGCACTAGGGAATGTTAAAAGTGGGGTTCTTCTTGGTTTGGCTTCCCCAGTTACTCCAGGATGACAAGAAGCAACCTCCTTTAAAAAAGCTGAGTCAATCATCTATTGGTTTCCAAGGTTTTGGAATATTTAGGCAAAATTACTTGGCAAATTCTGAAATCCTGGAGATGCAAGGCGGCTGCCTGGCCTGTGTTTTTTGTGGCTTTTCCCTGTTGGATTGGGTGGTATTTTGGGGGTCATATGCTTAGCTATAAAGGGGGATTAGCTGTGACCAGGGTTTGGTGTGTTCTTGGTGAATGTTAGGCAAGGGCAGCATCCCCTTGGCAGGGTGGGGGAGCTCTCGGAGACCTCCGACCAAGGTCCCACCTACGCATGTGTGGGAGCTCTCCTCTCACCCTGAGTCCAGAGGAGTGCTGGGTTACTTTAATAGCAGCAAAAGCATAGCTGGATTTCGAGGGAGATTGGGAGGTTTCCAAGTGCCAGAAGCAACGATGGAAATCAGAGATGAGACTGAGTGGCTCAGCTGGAATTTCCACGTAAACCCTAGGGGTGGGGTCTTCAGAGCACCTAACAGCTGGAACTAGTTTTCTTGCACAAAACTGGGAGCAAGAGGGACTGTCCTGTCTGTCAGTAAAAACCAGAAGAGTTCTTGCCACTGGCTCAGAGATATGGCATGCTCTCAGCAACCCAAAGTGTAGCTATAACAGAAATTTCCTGCAAGAAAGAGGGCTACCAAACCAAACTCTACGTGGATGTGAGAGCAGTCCTGCACTAGCTGGTCAGAAGCTCTCAGATGAAAACCTAAGAAAATTTGGTCCAGAACTAATGACTTTGTCAGATATAAGTATGAAATTGCCTTCTGGGGAATCATCCCTCCACACAGCATATGTGAGTCTTGTGGGGGAAAAAGGTGGAAGAATCTCAATGTAGATGAGCTCTTGGACGAAAATTATAAAGCAAACAAGAAAGTCTCTACCACAAGAGATAATCAACAACCATGGCAAAAGGAGAGTCTATGTGTCTGCAGATAATGTGGCACCCCAAGAAGGACATTAGACCAAATGCATAAAATATTTGAAGAGAGAAGATAAGAAATAAAATTCAGAAGGATTGAAGAGGAGATAATGAGAAGCAGTTTTTTTTAAAGGATCACTTTGTTATTCTAAAAATAAAAATACATAGTATTTGAAACTAAAAACAAATAACCCAAAACATCCTAATAGATGGTGTCAGCAAAAGAATAGACATCTTGCTAGAGAGAGAGCAAGCCTGCCTGCAGCAGTCCTGAGGTCATTCAGACCACAGCCTGGAGGCAGACGTGGAGGAGCCTGAAGATACAACAGGCGGCCAGCAGAGCCCCGGAAGGAGGAGAGAGGGAACAGTGAGCAGGCACGTGAGAGGCAATGAGGAGAGACTCACGCCTTCCTACTGAGATGAATAGGGAGTCCCGGTGGAATGAACAAGAGCAAAAATCCACACGTGGATGCAGCATGGTAGGCTGGTGACACCCAGGACACAGAGGTGTCTTTAAAACCACCTCCAGCAAGACCTCATTCATTTGGATGAATACAAAATGGGAAAATGCGAGACGGAGGCGCCTTTCTCTGTTTTAATGTGTTCCTAAGGAAATGAATAGGGTCCATGGGCTATTTTGGCTTTCCAGCCAGTCTGCGCTGATGCTGGCCTTTCAAAGCCAGGGCGTCCAGTGCATCTGTCCAGTGTTCCTGAAGTGCTGCTTCCCGGTGTGTTGCTAGTGCTGTGTGCTCTGTGGAATGTCTTTCTGGGGTAAACCTTCAAACATGGGCTGTGGGCCTGGGATCCCCTTGACAGGTGCTGCCAGGAACGAAAATGTGCTCTTCCCAGGGTGCTTACTCCTATTAATAAAAGAAAAAAGCAAACTAAATTAGTCTTGGGAAGCAAAGTGCCATATGAATCAGCTTTCCTCACTCTGAAAATAACTCGGTAAGAATTTATAGATCCCCTAAGTTCTGCTGATTTTTTATATTGTTTATTTTCCTCTCCAAAATATCAAATAATTCACAGGTGCTAGGTATGGGGACTATACGGATAATTTGAAATGAGAAATGGACAGCAGGAGGAATTTTCTTCCAGGGGGTCAATGCTGGGGTGACTCCCTAAGACTAATGGTGCTGGATTAATAACCCGGGGCTGCTTCCATATTCATAGCCTGTTCCCTCTGAAGGCTGGGATATTTCCCACTTTTATGTCCTGCACAAAACTGTAAAGCAAAGATGGTTTCATTGCAGCTATGTGCGTAATGAGATGCGCAAGGGCCGCTCCTGCCCATTAATCAGCGTTTGGGGGAGGCTTCTGGAAGCCTGACCTATTGCCGCGGCAGCTGATCTGAATGCAATGATTTTTCCCTTGTGGGAGCCACTGCTGCAGGACCTGTGAGGTGGCTCTGGCAGCCCGGCGTGGGGGTGGGGGCTGGCCAGGAAGTCGTGCCTCAGGGAGGAAGGTGGTCGAGTCTCCATTGCTCACAGGCGCATAGTGGGGGTCTTTTAAGTTAAAAAGCTGCAGGGCTTTGGAGGGAGCCATAGGACACAGGATCTGCAATAGTCCACCTGTCCCAGGGGCCATGTCATCAGCTGGCTTTACCAGGGCAGGGTCCTTAGGGAGTGTGGGTGTGGCCACACTCAACAGGAATGTGAGCGCATCTCTGCACAGGGCAAGGCTAGGTGCTGGGAGACAGCTAACTAGTTGGGACATTGCCCTTGCCTTGAATGTGCTCCTAGAGGCGTGGGCAGGGAGACCTACAGGATTGCTTCTATGACCACCAGTAGTGAAAGGTAGGGTTGTGACAGTCAAGACTTGGTCCTGCCTGTTTTGGGAAAGAGGCCAGGAGGAGCGGGATCACAGCTTGGAACACTTCTGAGATGTGAAGTCTGAGCTGCATCTAAGCCTAATAAAGATCTGACCAAGAGCTGTGAGAAGGGGGCCAAAGCAAATGTGCCATCGCAGCAAGGGGCCATGGAGGGACATGGTTGGTGAAGGCGTCTGGCACGGGGAAGCTTGTGGATTGCCAGGTGGCCCCAGCAGGATTCTTGGCCTTGCTGTGATGGTCTCACGTTTCCCTCTGGGGGGGCACATGTGGCAACAACCAAGTGAGAGGCAGGTGGATGGACCCAGGGAGGGGAGGCTGCTGGAGCAGGAGGGGACTCTGGAGAGCTGGTCTAGGTCTCCCGCCCCCAAGCTGTCCCCTCCCTGGAATTTGGAAATAAGCTAAAACTATAAAGCTCACTTCCAAAGATCCTGGAGATGTTCATGGGTGGTTTTCAGTGGGAAAATAAGGGTGAAGGGGACTCAGAACCCAAGGGTAGGGGGGATCGGCAGCTTGCAGACCTTTCCCGACCACTATAGCGCTTCTCCTAAAGGGCTGTCTTTGTGCTGGTGGCCTTTCTTGAGATCCGTGTTGGGCTGGGGTGGACTCCTGGGGCCTTGGTTGGAGTGTGTGCTGCAGGACTTTTCCAGCCTGCTCTGGTGATGGACAATAGGGCAGGAAGATGGTGGAAGGTCAATGCCACAGCGTCACTGTCTCACCTCTGGGGAGAGGGAGGGGCGGGGAGCCCTCTCGTGGGTTTGGATCCACACACATTCTCGTGGCTGCGGAGCTCATGGCACTGTGGCAAATATCCACTCTGCACGGCTTTGAGGACAGCAAGCACGTGCGGCACTTAGGTGCCTGCAGTGGAGGCCAAAGGCTGAAAGCAGGACCCCAGGGTGCCCCTGGACCTGGGCAGGAACGAGTGGAACCTCAGCTGTGTCTTCAAGGGGCTCAGTGTGTGCCGGATGATATTCGTTGGTCTGTTCTCTAAGTCTCAGTGTACCTCGGCTGGTGACTTGGTGGTGAGGCGGGGACTCCCTGGCTGGCAGTGTTTGACCTGATCTGTAGGACCTCTGAGCCAGGTTTCAGAAGATGGAGACATGGCCAGGGTGTCGTGCTATGGGGCAGAGGAGAGCGCTGGCAAGCCCCCTGACATGCGTGGAAGAGCGCGGGATGGGTTAGTCTGACGAGGAGGAGGAGGAGGGAGAGTCTAGCAGGTCTTGAGCGTGGGATGCAGCCATCTGTCTGAGAGAGTAGGAGGTTGGGCATGGATACAGAGACCCTGGACTTTTCATTTGTTCACTTCAGTGTGCATTTCCTGCCAACCAGAGATACTCTTTTCTATATTTCTTCCTGACAATTTTCTAGATCCAAGTTTATGGCAGAAACTAAGCTCAGGAGAAAAAGTGCTTAAGGTTGACCAGCAAACAGTGAAATAACTGCAGACAGTGGGTTGTCTTACTTATAGAGTCAGTGCCAGTGATTGTCTGGGTGGTAGAGCTGATGGTCAAAGTGGACCTACAGCCAGGAGTCAGACCATGAGACAAACACACTCAGCCCCTTGGTTCCTCCAACCTAGGAGACTGTTCTAGAGCAGGGTACTTCTCTAGTCAGGCCCCTGGTTGCTCTCTGCCACTGCAGTTTGGTGTCATGCATCTCCCCTCTTGCTGTCCACAAATCTCTGTCCTTTCAAGGATGCCCTTTCTCCTGACATCCCTCTGAATAGCCCCCTGAACAGCTCTGGACTCCCTGAAGCCCTGGTCCCTTGGCATGTCCCACCACGCTCAGAGAGGCACTCTGGTGTTGTTGTGAGTCATTTTATGTCCCCACAGCCCTGCTTTGAGGGTTGTCTTCTTGCCTTTTTGCCCCCCCACCCCCCGGGGATTGCACAGAACTGGGCACATACTCAGGAAGTGTGTGGACGGTCGGAGGGGAGCAAATGTGCTCTCCTGTTCTTTCTGACCTGGCCTTCAAAACATTATGAAGTCGGGATTTTTAATAACTGTAGATAACCAAAAAGAGATGAAAGACTCAATGCCTAGCTTGAATCGCTCCTTTACCTAGTAGGTCCAGCCGAGAATGTACCCCCCACTCCCACCAACTAAATAAAAGCTTCTGTCCTGAGATTTGAGGGCAAGACACTGAATTGAACCAGGGAGCTTCTCTTCATGCTGCAGGACTTGGCGTCAACATCATCTGGAACTTCATTTCTCCTTCCGTAAGTCAGAGAGAATTACATGTGGCAAGTCGTATAGAGCCGACGTTGTTTAAAACAATTGAAGACTGGGTTAGCTTTGTGTTGTGACAGAATATGTGAGCTGGCCCATTTAATAAGGGAAAAGGCTTAATTTGGCTCACAGTTTTGGAGTTTTGGCCTGGGGCCACTTGGTCTTTGGGGCTTGTGGCGGCACAGGACCTCATGGCAGGAGCACGTGGAGGAGGATCTGCCACCTCATGGCAGCAGAAAGGCACAGAAGGGGGAGGGTAACTGGCCCCAGTACACCTTTCAAGGGCCTGCCCCCACGACCTAACCTCCTTCCACCAGGCCTCACCCACAAAGGCCCCCCCACCCCCACAGTGTCACATGCTAGGAACCAAGCCTTCCACACAGGATCCTCTGGGGAACATTGAGATCTAAACCATAGCAACTAAAACCAGTGTTAATACCGTCTGAGCTCTAAGTGCCACATCTAAGTTATCTTAGTGATTCGCTCCTTTGTTCATTCACTCATTCAGCAAATACTGAATCCTCTGCTACCATGGGTAGACACTGCTGCAACCGGCAGGTAGGACAGACGAAAACCTCAGGGCTGGAGCTGTCGCTCCGTGGTAAAGTACTTGCCTGGCATGTGTGAGCCCTGGGTTCAATCCCAGCCCTGAAAAACAAAACCAAACCCCAAAACCCAATGCACTCCCCGCGCCTACATTCTAACAGGGAAGGTGGACGACACATGTTGTTTGGCAAGGAACAAGAGGGAGGCAGAGCAGGATGAGAAGACAGAGAATCAGGGAAGTCTCTAGGTGGGGGATTTGCTGGCTCAGAGTAAGACAGGAACTGGTCAAGTCCTGGCTCCCTCACCCTCTGGGGCACCTAATCTCACCTCTCTGAACCTCGGCTTCTTTATCTATAATATGTGAATAACATCTATTTTCCAGTGTTGATGGAGGATAATGAGAATTTCAGTGTGAGTATAATAATGCCTGACCCATAATACATGGGAGCTTTCATTGCCATTATGATCATTATTACTGTCACTATAATATCAAAGTCTCTATTGGTCATCTGCATTGAAGAGTCTGCTGGTTAGCTTGGAATCTCCAGTGACTTGGCAAACGTCAAGAAATGCCTCCTGGAGCCAGCCCGACACTTTCTTGTTAGAGCTTCATCTCCCCATGAAGTGGAGGTCCCAATAAAGGCTTCGTCCATATAGTCATTAAGAAAACAAAAAACAGTGTCTCCTTTTTTTGCATAGACTATGGCTGAGCAATTCAGCTTCTGTAGAGCAGTGGTATTGAACTTTTTGGTCTCCGGACCTCCTAACACTCTCAAGGGCCCCAAAGATGAGTTATTGCTACAATATATACTGTATTAGACATTAAAACTGAGAAATTAGTAAAATATGTATTAACTTATTAAAATAGCAGTAATAAACTCATTTCATGTTAACATAAATAGCATACTGTTTAATGAAAGATAACTGTTTTCCAAAACAAAGCAAAATTTAGTGAGAAGGGTAACATCATTTTATATCTCTGCAAATTTCTTTAATGTTTGACTTGATGAAAGACAAATGGATTCTCATATCTGCTTCTGTCTTCAATTTGTTTTGATATGTTAAAACAAAGAAGTTTCTGGATGTGCTACTTGAGAGGCTGAGGCAGGAGAATTGCAAGTTGGAGGTCAACCTGGGCAACTTGGTGAGACCGTGTCTCAAAATAAAAAATTAAAAGAGCTGGGGATGTAGAGCCATGGTAGAGTGCCCTGGGCTCAGTCTCCAGTACTACAAAAGGTGTGTGTGTGTTGGGGGGAGGAAATAGGAAAAATTCAGCTTAGTATGAATACAAATGTAGCCTGTTGATAGCCATTTCGGAGACATGCGGTCATTCTTCTTTGATACTAACCCAAACTTACAGATGGTGCTGTGTCAGTTTTCCACTGGGGTGACAAAAACACGTGAAAAAATCAACTGAAAGGAGGAAAGGTTTATTTTTGGCTTTTGGTGTCAGTCCGTTGGGCCTGAAGTGAGGTGGAACCTCTGGGCAGGGAGCATGTGGCACAGGGGGCCTGTTCACCTCCTGGTGGTGGAGAAGGGTCACGGGGCAGAGAGAGAGGGAAAAGGGTTGGTTTCCCAACATTCCCTTCAGGGTCACACCCCCAGATGACCTAACTTCTTTTCTGCCACCTCTCAGTGTGCCACAGGCTGGCGGACAAGCCATCTATAGCTGCCTATGGATGACATTGAAGATCCAAGCCACAATAAATACTTTCAGAGAGTAGTTAGGACGTGGAGTCTGAAACCCCAGTCACGTGCCACATGATGACATTTGAGTCAACAGAGACTGCACCTATGATGGTGGTTCCTTAGAGCCTCGCCATCTTAGTGACACTGCAGCCTTCTTGGTTTGTGTGGGCACATTCCACGATGCTTGTATGTGACAACATTGCCTAACAATGCATTTTTCCGAACGGGTCTGTTAAGTGAAACGTGACTGTGTATCAGTGAATATTTTTGCATCCTGTTATAATAAAATCTATTGGCCTTTTTCGTTTTGCTTTCTGGATCGTCTTTTAATATGAATCTTTGGAAAGATCTTTTACTTACGCATGAATTTGTAAAATCATACTGGCCATTTAAAAACGGCTCACTGAATTATGCCAAATCTTCCAAATGTTTACCCTTTTCCTTATATGGTAACTTCTCCCATTACCTTTCTTGATACCCTTACTAATGACCTTGGAAAAGTCTTTATGTTTTTCAAGCTGCCAAGTTCACAGGGGTGAAGACAAATTTTCTCAAATTCCAGTTGTTCCTTAAATACTCAAATTTTATCACTGACAACAAATAGAGTTGGTTGAAATGATAGTCTTATTATTTTCATTTTTGGAAAACTGTCAAATGTGTATGATTAATTTCTAATTTACTTCCATTGAGATCAGAGAACATACTCTGTGACAAGTTATTTTAATTCTTTTAAATTTATCAAGACATTTTCATGGCTCACAATATAATGTATCTTGGTGAATATTCTGTATGCACTTTAAAAGGGTGTGCGTTCTGTAGATTTTAGTGGGGATGTTCTATACATGTCAATGAGTTCAAGTTGGTTGATAGTGTCATTCAAGTCCTGTATTTTAATTTTAATATTTTAATCAATTATTAAGGGAAGAATGTGGAGATATCTGACTATAATCATAGATTTCTCTATTCTCATATTTTTATCAGTTTTGCTTGATGTATATTGATGCTTTCTTGTTTGGTTCTAAACATGTAAGACTTTTATGTTCCCCTGATCAATTGTCTTCTTTATTGTGAAATTATCCTCTTTATCCCTGGTAGTACTTCTTTGTTCTGAAATCTGCTTTGTGGAATTTTCACATAGCCACTAATGATTTCTTTTTCTTAGCATTGGCATGGGGGGTATGTCTTCTCCTATCCTTTTAGTGTTATCACGTTTTCGTCTTTGTAAATATGGTAGGTTTCATACAGACAGCATAGAGTTGGGTCTTGATTTTCAATCCAGTTCCATAATCTCTGCCTTTTATTTGAAGTATTTAGAGCATTTAACTTTAATGTGATCATCTCTGGTTTCTATTTGCTTTCTACTTTTCCCATCTGTTGTTTATTCCCTTTTTCTCTTTTTTTGCCTTTTTTTTTTGATTAAGAATTTTTATTGATTCCATTTTATCTCCTTTATTGGCTTATTAGCTATAACTCCTGTTGAAGTCACTATTTTAACTTATTAAAATAATGTCTTATTATACATCTTTAACTTATCCCTGTCCATGCTCAGATAATACTATGCCACTTCATATGTGATATGAGAAGTTCTATTTCTTTTGGTTTATTTCTAGATGTTTTAAGTCCCATTATTCATTGTTATTGATTTTGGTTTAAGTAGTTGTTTTTTTAAAAAATATTTTTTAGTTGTAGATTGACACAATACCTTTTTTTAAAATTTATTTTTACGTGGTGCTGAAGATCAAACCCAGTGCCTCATACTTGCTAGGCAAGTGGTCTACCACTGAGCCACAACCCTGGCCCCAAAGTCGCTGTCTTTTAAAGAGATTTAAACAATACAGAGCCTTAGGCAGGCCACATGGGTTCTGTTTCCAGTCTCTTTGTTTCTTTGTGGGGTCTAGGTTCCATTTGGTGTCACGTTCCTTCTGCCTGAACATCTTTTGTTCACATTTCATGTAGTACATGTCCACTGGTCATGAATTCCTTTAGATTTTGTATCTATGAAAAAAGCCTCAATTTCACCCCTTTTTTTCTGAAAGATATTTCCATGGGAAAAGAATTCAGGATGGACAGGTTTTTCTTCCAGGACTTTAAAGGAAGTGGCCCTGTGTCTTCTGGTTTGTTTGCATCATTGCTGATGAGAAGCCCGCAGCGATGTGTTTTGGTTTCTCTGTACACAGTATATCCTTTTTCTGTGGTTCCTTTTAAGATTTTCTCTTTATCACTGGAGTTAAGCAAGTTTATTATGATGGGCCTTGATACGGTTTTCTTGTATTTCTTGTGCTTAGGGACCAATGAAATTCTTGAAACTGTGGATTTATAGTTTTTATCAAATTTGGAAAAAAAATCGGCCATTATTTTGTTCAAGAATGTTTTTCTGTCCCCATCGGTCCATTGGGGATGTTACGCATGTTAGATTGCTTGAAGTTGTCACTGATACTCTGTTCATTTTTTCCCTAATCCTTCTCTCTTGTTTCATTTTGGGTAGTTTCTATTACTAGCTTTAAGTTCACTAATATTTTCTTTCGTGACATCTAATTTTGTGTTAATCCCATCCAGTGTATTTGTTATCTCAGATTGCATCTTAGATTTTGATTGCAGTTTTTATCTAGACGTTTTACTTGAGTGTTTTTAATATTTCCATGTCTCTTCCAAACAGGTTCAATTTTCTTATCTATTAATTTTATCACTGGGTCATTTCTGGTTTGATTGTGATTGACATTCCTTCTCATTAGAAGTCATATTTTGCTTCTTTGCAAACCTGGAAATTTTCCATTTGGTCCCAGACATTCTGAATTTCCTACGGTAGAGACAATTTATATTTATACCCCTATAAATGTTCTTGAGTTTTGTTTTGGAACATGGCAACATTATTTGGAATCAGTTGAAACCTTCCTGGTCTTACTTTTATGCTTTGTCACATGGGTGCACAGCAGCATTTAATCTAGGGCTAACTTTTCCCCACTCCTAGGGTAAAACTCGACTGATAACTCTTTGCCCTGTATATGATGAAGTTTTTCACTCTTGGTGTGAACAGACATATTCCAGTGATAGTGATTGCTCTCTTTGATCCTGTTGGGTGGTTCACTGAATGACCTCAGATAATTTCCTCATGGAACAAGTCCATATCTATTGGAATAAAGGGGACCCTCTACACAGATCAGAGTGCTCTGTGCCTCTTCTCCATTATTCTGCCCTGTGTGACTTTCCATGGCCTCCTTAGATTCCTAGTTCCTTCTCCACTCAAAGAGGTTCCTGGGTGTGGGTCCCCTACTGTCCGTGCCATGGCCTGGAAACTTTCCATATCAAGTAAACTGGGGCTGCCCATCTCCCCAGGGATCTCTGCCCTTCATTGTCTGAAGTCCAAAGTCTAGAGAACTGAGGTTTCACGTATGTTGTCCAGCTTCATAGTTGTTCTGAGCAGGAGAGTACATTCCTGTTAATCTATCTAGGCGAGAAGCAGAAGTCCTGCCACATACCTGAATCCATAAATAACCAGTTTATTTTTTCAAATAAAGATGAAATTGCATGAAAAAATGGCTAGTTTAGCTTGTAACTCAATCATGCAATTGCTTTCCTTCAAGACTACATTGTACTTCAGTTTGCAGCAGAAGTGCTACATGTCTATTTTTAATATTCTGTAATACAGAATATTAAAAAGAATACTAAAATGAATTCTTAAGTACAACGGGAAAGAGAGTGTGTTTCTATTAGTGACCACTAGTACAGTTGGTGCCACCCCTTTATTTGTGTGGAGGCCCTGAAGTTTTGCCCGCCATTGCTTTTACTTCAGCAGTACAAATGTTAACCTACTGAAAAAAGGCCAATCACATCTTAGTATTTTATATAAAAGTGATTTTGACCTTGTAGCCCTCTAAAAAGTTCTCAGGGGTGCCCCAGGAGTCTAGAGACCATACTTTAAAAGCTGCTGCCCTCTAGACACCATTATACAAACTTTGCACAGAGATGGATACAAGGGTGGTCTTTGGAAGCAATGTAAATGGTCATCAGGAGTAGAGTGGACAAATACATTGTAGTGTATTTATAGAGTGGAATAGTATATAGTAGTTAAAATTAGTAAGCTAATGCTGTTGTATGCATACTATAAAGGAGTTATATGGAAAAAGAGCTTTGCGGAAATAAATATATCATATGGTACTGTTTACAGAAGCTTCAAATGTAAAAAAAAATCACATTGCTTGGGGATACCTACATATTTAGTAAATATAAACTAAATGGAAGATAGTGGATTCCTGTGGGGGGAGGAGAATGAGATATGGCAGGCACATTCATGAGCTCCAAGTGTATCTATAATCATTATTTCTAAAATATAAACCTGAGGCTAGTGAAATATGACTAGAAAAGATGGCTGTTGGCACTTAGATTTCTGTTACATTGTTCCTTATAGTTTTTGGAAAATCTTGAACTCTTGAATCATCATCATCGTCAAAAAAAATAGAGAAAAGAGGCAAGGTAGGGACGCATGGCAGATTCTCAGTGCTACGTGAATCCTGTTAGGTGCCAGTGCCAGGACCCCCCATGGTTATCACAATGCAAACAGCTGCTGTTTGTGGAGAGCTGCCACCTGCCCAGGACCCTACCTCGCTTTGCGTCCAGCTTTACTGCCACTCAGGAGGGAAGACTGACCCTGATTCTCGGACTCGAGCATTCAGAAATGTCCAACAACTTGCCAGTTGCAAAGCCTCCAGTGGAGCCTGGGTCTTCAGGGTTCAAGGCTGTGCTTTTCCCACTCTGTTAACATCTGGGGTGATTCCTTGTCATTTGAAGGTATCCTTTTTCTTTTTCTTATTCAGCTCTTCTCCCAACCTAGTTTTTCTGCATAGTTTGCTATGTTTCTGCTAAGTAGTGAGCTGGCTGTATCAATGACATTATTTTTGTTGCTACGGCAACAGCGATGCAGTGGTATTTTGAAGTATTGTTACTGTTAACTGTGTTGTGAGCTGATGCTCTCCTGTTTGCAGAGGGCTCTTTCCAGGGCTGCAGCTTTCTTGTCTTGGAAGCTGATGGCATGGAGGCTTGTTCCAGGGAGCCCCTGGATGTTGGGGCTGGTATATGACCAGCTGTGGGAAGACTTCTTAACCAATTTTATGTTGGGATCATTTATAATGTTTTAGGTACTGAAACAAAAGGACCTTTTGAGGTTGTTGGTAATAATATCCCTATGACACATCAAGCATTGCCTGCAGATTTGCTTGACTGAATTGACTAGCTGATGGCAAGAGAGATGCTGTACTATTTATTTAGTTCTTTTTACTTGCAGTTGACTGATAAAGGAGAATGGAGGTAGAATACTTGAGATTGCATTAATGTATCTGGAAAGATAGGCTGGGAATTTATAGAGTTTAAAAATAGAAGTTTGAGAATTTTGCAGGTCTGTTTACCTGTTGGATTCCTGCAGGACTCAGAGAGGGTGCTTGTTGCGGGGAGGTGGTAGGGTGAGCAGGGAGAGGACAGCACGTCATGTGGACGTCAGCTTTCCTGAGTCCTCACATCAGCAAGGCCCGGCAGCCCTGCCGCCGTGTTCTGTGATCCTCTTGCTGTGCGGGTCCTTTGTGTTGGTCTTTGTGGCAAATGGAAAAATGGAGAGTGTTTTCTTTAAATTTTGGACAAATGAAAAGCCCACATGGCCTGGGGAAACAGTGACCCTCAAACACTAGTTGTAAGACTATATGTGGATCGATCCTTTGGACCATAATTTGTAATCACAATGGTTAAAGTGACCTGCTCTGGAGTCACACTGCTACTTTCTGACTGTAAGATCTTGGGCAAGTCATTCAACCTCAGTGCCTCAGCTTCCCCAACCATAACATGAGGCTACAGTAGTCCCTCCTGATGGGGTTCACGTGAGGGTCTGCAAGGGCGACCCGGGTGTGCAGCTGCCTCCAGTAGATCCTAGCGGGCGTTACTAGGCATCAGGAGTTGTGCATCCTCTTTGAATCACAAATTCCACATGTAGGGATTTATTCTATAGAATGTTATCACGAGTATTCAAAGGCATATTTATGCAAATACTCATTGTGGTGTCCTTTGACATTGCAAAGCAACCCTGATGTCCACCAGTGAGGGAGAGGTTGACCAGTGTGGGTGTACCCATAAATCAGAATCTTGTGCAGCTTTAAAGAGTAGAAAGACATTTGTGTATACTTGGAAAGGGATCAATGCCATATTAGTAAGGAACATTAGTATTTTTGTGGTTTCAGTTTGTAAATTTATACATGAAGTTGAAGGAATTTTGCAATGAAACCCATATACATAGAACTTAGTTTCTGTAGCTGACATTTTGTTATTTTTGCTTTATCAATATCCACCTTCTATTTATGTATCCATCTTCACATTTTGATTCACTTCAGAGAAAGTTGTAGACACAGGATGCTTCTCCCCAAATATTTTAGTATGCAGGCAGAGCATTCATTAGGGCTCTCTATTAGTTGAAAGTTTTTTGAAAAACTAGCTTTTGTCACAATGCAAATGCTCTATGTACCCATTCATATAAAACAAAGCTGTTTGTATATGTAGCTCTCCAAGGGTCTCAGCAGACCACTGCTGCTGGCAATCTGTGGCTATCAGGGTTACTGAGCAGTGTGACCTTGACTTTATGCTTGGTATTTTCCCATCTCAGGTGGACCCGTGGCACTGTGGTCACTGCTGCCCCTCCTCTGCATCCTCCTCCTCTTCCTTCTCCACCTCCTTGTTCTCTTCCTAGTTCTAGAAAGCTTTACTTCACTTGTGAAGATACAGAATGCCCAGGCAACCCCTGCATTTCATGTGGCACAGGGGACAGAAACGGGGCACTCTTCTGATTAGAGACACTCATTCTGTCATTAATTAAGTCTGGGGTCCTCTCTGATATCCTGCTTTGAGGAATCTGAATTAAAGTTAGCAGCATTTCCTTCCCCTTCTGAGCCGTCATGTAAGAGCCTTGTTTCAATGAAATACTGAAAAACAAATGGAGATATTTGGAAGACGTGTAGGTATGTGGGGTGATTTATCTCAAGGGGCGTTTTATTCTGTGAAACACTTGAAGCTAATTGGCATGTGTCAACCTGCCTAATGGGAATTGCTTTAAAGTCTGAAACCAAAGTTCTAAGAGGCAGAAAGATGAGGCCCTTGGATTCATTATGATCAGGCATCCACCTGCTCAAACCCACTTGGTGCTTTTCTCTTCGCTCCCGTGGGTGTGGCGTGGGAGGACAATGGTGACCTGTCGGGGAGAGGGGTGTGAGTACAGACCTATATATAATTTACTTTCCTGGAAAGATACGAAGACAAGGCATTTCAATTGCTTTTTTCTGGGGGCGTGTACCCTACAGATTCTGCCTGGGCTTGGGTAGAGTCCATTAGAAGTGGCAAATCATTTTTGTTTTTTTTTTATGGAGGAATTCAGGAAATTTTAGAGCTTTGCAGTGCATATTTTTAAATATGTTAAGTGCTATCATAAGCCTCGGATACCTCAATCTTCTTTAAATAAATGGATTTTACAATTGCAAAGTGGTGACTTACTCTTTTTGGGGTTGCAACTCACAATAGCTCCACCTTTCAAGTGAAATTTTAGACACGGTGGGTTCCGAGATGCTAACTGTGATTTTTTTTGGCTTTTAGCATTTTGGAATAAAGTTTAAAGTTTCAGGAAGCAGCCAGCATATTTCAATTTAATCTACTGCTGCTGGGTTGTCTCTTGTTGATAGCATAATGCTGGGGCCACAGAGATGTTTTCATGATGTAAATAATTTGTGTATTATAAGTTGTCTAAACACGGCATGCGTGTGATAGGCTGCAATAAAATTGCCTGGCTATGGTTTTACATGACGGACTGTAATGGTTGCTTCGGAGTCATTAGAGCCTAGTATGTAAATAATCTGCATTTTCAAATTGTCTTAAATGCGCTCAGACAATGGATGAATGCCTCCTCCAGATTCATTAATTCCTTCAGGAATCCACAGTCCACAGTACCTGAAGGCACCTGCCTGCCTCTCGGAGGAGCTTTTAGCATTGGCAGCCTCCCCAGCTCGCGGGTGCACGTGTGAGCAGGCACAGGGGCGCACACTTACCTTCAAGAGTGAAGGTTTGTGAGCGTGCAGATGGAGAGCCTGACCTGGGGCGCCCTGCCTCTCTTTGTGCTCCTGTCTGCTCCTGGAGCTAGATGGAGGCCCGTAGGTGATGCCCCAGGGTTTTGCAGGAGCCGGGAGGTGAGAGGAAGACAAAACCACTTTCCCTAAAAGTTGTGCCTGAGCCAGCATGGGCCCCAAAGTCAGACACCAGACACCCGAGGCTCCGATGGCCGGGGTGGAGCTTGGGGAGCTCCAGGCTTGCTCTCTGCCCTCCCAGTGTCCCCTGCCAGGGTCAGAGACATCCCATCAGATCTACGGAGACAGGAGTGCAGCTGCTGTGATTTGGCGAGCACCTCTGGTCGAGAGGGCCAGTTAAGCTCTCTCTTTGAAACACACACACAACATAACATAAATCAGAGCCAGAATCTTTTAACATTTACAGTTTTAAATGAAATTCCTGTTGAGAGTCTCTTAAGCTAGATTTATATCTGATTTTGCATTGAACTGTGTCGTTATGTGGGACTGAGAAACTCTTACGAAATTAAGCATAATGCGAAAACATGCTGAAAAGACAGTTCTGTAGAAATGTGAAACATTATTATGTTATAGAATATTGGAGTGAAGAAATATGCATAAAGGCACAATTACCATGGACATTTTCCTTTTAATGATCCTTGTACAATCCTTGGCAGAAAGGTTTGCTGACGTCTCCTCATAGATAAAGGAAAATTGAGACAATATTGATAGTCTACATCCATTTTGAGATCCAAAGAGTACCAGGAGAGTGAACTAGTCCGTCTCCATCTTCTGCAACATGGCCAGGCTACCCTCACTGCTACTTGCAGGAACTCAGGAGACTCCATCTTCCGTGTTTGGGGATCTGATTGAAACCGACACACCATGCATGGACCGAGCGAGTGGTGGCAATAACATTATAAGGATTAACTTCTGGTTTCACTGAACTGGAAGCTTCCAGAAGTTACTAGAATGGGTGGTGCTGAGGTTGTTGGAGTCTTTTATCTGCAGAACGTGGGGCCCTGAAAGCACCTGTCTAGGATCGTTTGGGGGTGGTTTGGGGATCGGTGGTCGAGACTCTGTTTGGGCTTTCGTTTTCAGCTGGTGGCAGAGCTGTATGCCATGGACCCATCTTCTACCCCAATTTTGTTTCCCACAGAAGACTCCCCACCTTTGCCCTCAGATTCCTGCTGACCCAGGCAAGGGCGAACGGATTATTTGTTACATCCCCTGGGATTTTGTTCCTCCTTCCTTCTACCCTGAAGCCAGGGGCTTCCATCTCCAAAATGACACCCAAAGCCAGCTGATTGCACCCTCACCTGGTCTGCTCTGCCCCTTGGCTGGGTGGGACGTGAGCAGCCGCCCTCTTCCCTTGTTCCTGGCTAGCCTTCTCCTGCCTGGGCCTGGCACGCGGTCTACTGCCTTTTCTGTTTAGATGGGGCCTCTGCCTACCAGCAGGAGCCCTAGAGTAGCTCAGCTCAGCAGGGCTCGTACCATGCGAGATCATGAGACTTCTAGAAACCCTGGCCCCTGAGCTCCTAGCAGATCCCCTGGCAGGTTTGAAAGTGTCCCACAAAATCTTCCTGAGCCTGTGCCCTCTAAGCCTGGCATTGAGGTGCCAGCAGCTGGTTGGGGGATGGGAAGGTGGGGCTGAAACAGTCCCAGACTGATGCTCAGAGCCTTTGCATTTGGCCTGGCACACTGTCCAAAGCCCTGGCTGGGTTCTCCTCAGGGTCAGGTAACTGCCAGCCTCTGTCCTTCAATGGGGCTGGCAGCAGCTCCTGACTGCACTTCTTCCTCTTCTGCTCTTTTTGGAACCTTTTAGGGGACCTCAAAGTATTTGGTACTCAGTTGCTTGAAATTAAGCAATCTAATTTTCATTTGGCAGTGCAATGTCTGATTCTTGACCACCAGAGGTCACTGTAATAAGGTAGAAAGCAGGTGTTTCAGAGAGTTGTAGAAAGCAAAAGGAAACCTAACAAAATCCCCCCAAGTTTTTTAACTGGCGTGGGTGGACTGCAGTATGCCCTGGGACAGAGCCTCATCCCCACCTCCTTCTCATTTGTGGAAGGTCCACCAGCTGCACAGCTTGGCAGGACTAGGACAGGTGGCCACTCTTGGGACACCTGGTTCCCCAGGCCCTTGGTAAAGGAAAGCTGGCCTCACGGTGAACTAGGGCTGTGCTCAGTTGCCTGGCTCTCCTTCCCGCTCCCAGTGAGCACATATCTGGGCTGCATCCTCCCAGTTTCTTTCAGCAATCTTGGGTTCGGCTTGTCTGACTTATATTCCTGTGTGTGTGTGTGTGTGTGTGTGGTACGTGCACACATGTGCCTCCCCCTCTGACACTGTCCCCCCAGAGCTGTTTGGTGTTCAGATGAGAAGATGCACAAGAAAGGTGCTTACGCCCAGTTCCTGGCTCCTGGCTAGTGCTTGCTGAGCACCAGCCAATGCAGCGCGATTATCAGGGGAGAGTCAATGGCAAACCTCCATGCCCTCGAGGTGGGGCTCGACTCCTGGTCAGGGGCTGCCCTCCCTGCCTTCTTTGTAGAAAGTAAGGAAACCTCTTCTCAATCAGCAGCGACTCCCTAATGTTTGCCCCAGGCAAAGTCTTTTCCTCTTGGGTGGGCGGCTGGCAGGAGAACATCAGGGCTCTGGGGGCGGAGGTTTGGCAGGCCTGCCTTTAGCAAATACAGGGTCCGCCAGCTAGAGCTTGTGTGAGCCTTCTCCGGTATCAGCTTCCCCTCTCCTTCTAAATTCCCTGTCGTCTGCACAGGGTGACATTGGAGATGCATGGGATCTCAGTAGGGGCCAGGCAGCAAGGGCAGAGGTTGGCTCTGGATGCAGGTGCTCGCGTTTCTCCCTGGGAGCATTTGGTAGGATATATGGGTTTGGGGGAAGGTGAATGCATTACCTGGGTCCTCTAGGGGGCTGTTCGGCTGCCAGTGGAGGAGGTCAGGAGTGGTGATCTACAGGAGATGCGCTGCCATCCGCCTTCACTGGTAATTTCCTCTGGATGTCTCTGCGGAGGTGTCACACGTGCATGAACACACAGGGAAACAGCGAGGGCTGCAGAGCCTGAGCCGCTGGGCTGCAGCTGCTGGGCCTGTGAACCCACGGCCAGGACTAACCTGCCTGGCCAGGACGGGGAGACCTGGGTGTGTCCTGTGCCCCAGGACACAACTCCAGGGCTGATTCTGGAAGGCACAGGCATGGTTGGCAGGGGGCGGCTGAAAGAGAAGCAGCCATGCTCTCCGACCTTGAAGACCTGGCATTTGGAGCCTGAATGCGTGGAGGGAGGAGGCTTAGCCCTCCCCTCTCTGGCGACCTGCTGAGGCGCCAGTTCTGCTTGCTTCGGAGAGGGGGCTTATCCCTGCACATCCTCCTCTCCTGCCCCACTGGGTGGCATCTTTCCTCCCTGCCCTTCTTACCTCTGCCCTCTTTTCCTCCTGCTTTCCCTTCCCATCTGCTGGCCACGTGTCCTCCCTGAAGACATCCGCCATTTTGACTAAAAGCAAAACAAAACCCAAACCCATCTGTGTGGAGGTTTTCTGTACAGACTCTGGAGTTCTATAGAAGCAGCCCCCTTCATAAACCCCATGAATAAATCTCTCCCATTGGTAAAACTTCTGCACAGAGGGCCCTTGTGAAGTGTGGCCCAGAGCCTGCGTGGGCGGCCACACTGTTTTTAACTCTGTCAGACACCAGGAAATGTTCTATGTGCTTCTAATCCTAATCCTGCTAAGGACCCCAAGAAGCCACTACCAACATTGTCCCATGTTTTAGTGCAAAGCAAAAATTCAGAGCATTTAAAAGACAACTTGCTTAAGGTCACCCCACTGAGAAGCGGCAGAACCCCACAGCAGGCCCTTCACCCCCTCTGACAAGTAGCCTCCAGGGAGGAGACCCCCTGCTGCTCGCAGCGCCCCACCAGATGTGTCTCTGTCACGAAGCTGCCTCCCAGGCCAACCTCAACCTCTTTAAAGTTAAATGTCTCTACCTTTGAAAGGTCATTTTTATTCCATTAGAATGACTGTCGATGCCCTTATGGAAAAAGGGTCTCTGGAGGTAAGGACCTAGAAGGTGACTAACATGCCTGAATCTGGTTCTTTGCAGTCAAGATATGCAGTTGGCTTTTAGAGCCACTGAGGCCTGAATAAAGCAACAGAAGCAGATTCAAGGGGTTCCTCTTTGAAGACACCTCCAGTACATGCTCTTGGATTGTGTGGCTGATGAAGGTTGGGTGTTAAATACATCCTTCCCTGTTACTAGTTCAACCTTTTCCTTAAAAAAAAAAAAAAAGTAAATTCCAAGGCTTGGGCTGAACCTGGTTTAGATTTTCCCACACTGGAAGGCAGTATTAATCAGGGCATCAGGCAGTGACATGGTGCTCACACCTGAAGTTAATGGCTTAGGTGCTGCTGGGCCTTCTCAAACTGCTTTTCCTGGCCCCCAGTCCCTGTCTCCCAAAAGGGCCTAGTGTTCCTCCAACAGGTGTCATGGTGAGGAGGAGACCCCTTCCTGAGGCTCCCTCTCCTCTGACCCCTCTCAGCAGGAGTGCACACAACGTCCAATTTCAGATCTGCTTCTGCATATTAATAGCAATATTACTTCTAAATTGAAAATTTCATTTTTCCTGCCTGGTGTGCAAGCAAATAATTGAGACCTAATTTACTTTATTTAATAAGCTGGCGGCCAATGTGATTGAGCCCACACTGATAAAAACCTGGAGGGCGCTTGTTTACAACCTTCCAGATTTTTCTGGCTGGCTGGTTTGGGGCTGAGCATGCTCCAGAGCAGCAGCAGCAGGCCGGGACACCAGACCCTCCCATGTCCCCTGAGAATCCCAGGTAGTGGTCCAGGTGCTGAGGCATCAGCTCTGGGAGGCTGACAACTGCAGGCAGAAGCCTTCGGTGGCTCTGCTGCTGGCACTGGCAGAGCTCTGAGGCCCTCGCTGGAGAGGAAGGGTCTTGTCTCCCATCCCCAGGGGAACTGACACCCTCCCTCTGCCTGACGCTCTGCTAGATGGACAGAGAAGGCACCATGTCCCCCTTGAAGAACTCTTGGTCTGCTGGGAGAGGAGAAAGTGACCAATTCCTTAGGAATGAGTGTGGAGAGGAGCAGAGACTGAGGGCTGGGCTTGGAGCACCTGCCTGCGGACTGCTCTTCATCCTTTCACCCTGACCTCAGTACGTGTATTTGACATCTTGGAGCCTTGGTTCCTCATCCTAAAGCTTTTCTTCCCGGCTGGGACATGGCTGTCCCTGGGCAGTGCCCATCACAGCTCCTGGCCCATGGACGCCTCAGTGCTAGTATTTCTGCAGACCCCCTACCCCCAGGGCCATGATGGGACTGCACTTCTCTGCCTCCTGTGAAGCGAGGGCTGGGTGTGCGACTGCCTTGGTTGGTGCAGTGTGAGCCCAAGTGTGTGTCTTTCTGGGCAGAAGCTGTCAGAGCCAGCCCGTGGTCTGCTGGTGCTTTGCCTGCTTGGCCATAATGGATGTGCACGTGGAGGTGGGGTCACGTCAGCCCGGATCCAGGCACAGTCCCACACCCCAGTACAGGGTGGATGTGTGGTGGGAGCAAGAGACAAACTTTTTTGTTTGGAGCCACTGCAATATTAGGGGTGACTTACTTTACTGTAGCATAACTTGGCATCCTGTCTACACATTCCGGAGGGAACTTTGTTCTCTTCAGGGAGGAGGGCGCGCTCCACAGAGAAGCTGACATCAGGACTCAGCATCTGGCAGGTGCAGGAGGGGAAAGGGCATTCAGAGGGAGGAGCCCCCCATCTTCCGCAGCGCCGCTCTGGGCAGGCGCACATCTTGCCTCTGCTCGCTCTCTCTTTCCCTATCTTCCACTCCTGGCCTACCCTCAGCTTCCTCCCTTCCATTCTCTCTTCTTGCCAGGAGTCCTGATGCTCAGAGTGACCCTGGAAGTCATCATTTAACCTGTCTGTGTCCCCAAAGAGGCTGTGTGTCTCAAAGCCCTTTGCAGCCCCAATTTTTCTTCCTGCTCCCAGATTTCTTGCTGCTGTTCCTCCCCAACAGAGGTCACTAGGATTAGATAGTGAAGCTGATAAGTGCAAATTTCCCAGTGGTTGGCTGGTGATGAAGGGGTGTCAGCGCAGCAAGAGCTGAGCTCCAGCCTCTCTGCCCACGTTTAAGGCCTTCCCAGGAGCAGGGCTCCTGTGGGTCCAGTGGACTGTGCAAAGCCTAGATTTCCTGTTACCAGGCAGCGAGTTCTCATTTTTCTTAAGGGGAGATTTTAGGTCTTGCCTCAGGGCTCACCAGCTCAGTCATCCCGATAGCAGGGAAAGTCCTTGGTCACAACTGGGCACCTGTCTTGGGGCCTGGGACACAGGATTTGTGGGGGCCAGGGTGGAGCCTTCCTGGCCTAGTAGGGATCAGGATTTGCTCTTTCGCTTGATGACACTCAGAGCTGTGCTCGATTAAGATAATTTGAATATAATTGCTTTAGGAATAGAACCAATTAATTATTGTGACAAGGAGAAATTTTTGAGTGTGGAGAAAGGAAAAAAGAGGGAGTCACTGCAAGATAAAATAAACCACATGCTGGAAGGTCCAGGTAATCACTAGAGTGAGACCAACACTAGCTACACAGTCACAGCAGGGACCCTGAAAACGGAATACAATTAAGAGTTTAATTTTTGATGGAATTAGCAAATCAAGGGTTGCAGGGATGCGCGGGCTTCTTAGGATGGAGAGACTCAGGTTAGCTTGGGTGCAGGGTGGGCCCTGCTCCCAGCCGCTCCTGCCTGGGGACAGCAGCAGGGCCTCTCTGTGTTGCTGGGAGCAGCGTCCTGCCAGGACTCTGGGAACTCAGTGAGCACACCCACCACCTGTCCTGGCGTGTCTTTACCAAATTCTTGCCTTCCTTTCCTTCTCTGCATTCTCTGCCATACTAGAGGCAGAAGTGGCGGCTTCCTTGGTCACTCAGGAAGCTGGCTCAGGTGACCCTTGCACTGCACTGGGGTAGGGCAGTCTGGAGGTATGCAGACCCGGCTCTGGGTATCCCTCAGAGCTTCGCGACAAGGCCTTCCCCAAGCGCATTTGAAATTGTTCACAGGACTTTCTAGATGATCTGTCGACCTGTGTTGCAAATCTCCTCCAGCTTTAAGAATTAGTTTAAAATTAAAGTTACAGACAGGCTGAATCCCCCTGGACCCAGGTTGACTTAGGAAAGTACAGTATGTGGCTTCATTTTAACTAGGAGCTCCCTGATCCCGAATGCCAGCTCGTTGACTTGAGGACCACACGTGAGCCATCCACTGGACCCCAGCCGAACTCTAGGGCTTTGCATGTCAGCGGAATGTTGGTTCCAAGATGGAAGATCCAGTGGGGGTCAGAGTGAAGGGTACACGGGGAGACCACCCAGTTCAAAGGCCAGCCGTGCTGAGCCAGCAGCTGGGCTCTTCTTTAGGAAGGTCCGGCGGAGGAAGCCAAGCGGAGGCAGTGTCTGGTGCCTGTGGCCCTCTCCCACCCCCGCAGACTCTGGATCCTGGGAAATGGGATTGCTCGCGTGCGTGTAGACGGCGTTCTGTTTTCATTTTGGATTTTTCCCCCCAAAGAAACAGTTGGCAGCCAGTAGGATGGATTTATTCTTCCTACAACTATTTATTAAGCACTTGGTGTGTGTCATGGTGTGTGTTGGACACCTCAGACACTGGGGACGCAGGAGCTAAGGCAGAGGCTCTGCCTTCATGGAGCTTACATTCTACTGGGAGGAGGGAGTCAGATCATCAAGGATGTCACTGGGCCGCGGCAACCTCTGGACCTTGGTCCCAGTGCCTCTTCCAGCCCACTGTCCCTCACTGTCCCCCAGCCCTGCAGGTCACTGGCATTCTCTCCAGTATGACCCGTTCCCATTTCAGGGTGTACCCAATACTCTTCTGGGTCCTCTTGGTTCCTCAGCCCCCATCCTCCCGTGCAGAGGCCCCTCCCCCTTCTCCCCTGCAGAGGCCCCTTCCCCCTCCGGCTGGCCCTCTGGCTGTGGGTCTGCTGTCCACCACAGCACCCCTTCCAGACCACCTCCTGGGGTCTCACTCCCACTGGGGCCTCCAGTCCAGCCACCCTTCAGCCCCTCTTCCAAAGCTGGTGGTCCTTGTCGTCTTCCTGCTGTCCCTGCTGCTTGCCATCCCTTCTGCTCCCACACACACATCCCCGTCCATTACTAGGCTCACTCCCTGGCCTTCTCCTTCTGGCTCTTTGCCTGGCTCCCAGTGACCAGACCTGCTGGGCCCTCCCTGCTCTGCTTTGTCCTGTTGTCCTCTCTGCTGCGCCTCACCCACCGCGCTGCCCCTGGCCTTCGGCTCATGACACCGACCTCGAGGCGGACACCCTAATGCTCCTGGTTCAGGTCCTGCCCACTCCCGGGTGAGGTCATCTCCCCTCCCCTCTCCTCCCTGGTGCCCACTCGAGACTGCTGCCCTGCTGCAGGATCAAGGCTCTCAGAACAGCACTTCTGGGCCCCCTGTCCCAGAGTAGCCTCTGCCCCCTACTCTTTGTGGTGGGAGGAGGATGGAGCAGACGTGGCTGTGCAGGGGAGGGGAGGGCCACGTGCAGGCCTGCTGTGCACCCAGGGCCACTTGCAACTTGCGACCTGGACGCTGACCCTGTGTCTGCTGGTAGCCACGGCAGCTCCCCTCCCCCCGTGCCGCGCTGGCAGTCTCCTTGACCGCCTTTCTTTTCCTTCTCTGCCGTTCCTCCCCATCGGCCTCCGTGTGCGCTCCGTCCTGCAGGAAGGAGCCCCTGGCCTGGCTCATCTCTGCTTCCCGTACAGCAAAACTTGGTCAAGGACAGTTCTGTGCTTGCCATCTCCGACGCCCCTGGCTCATGTTCAGCTGTGACAGGCCATCAACAGCCTCCTTTCTGGTCTCCACTTCACCCTGTTCACCATGACATGTTCTTGACACAGCCACCCGGAAATCTTGCTAGAACGAGCACCAGGTCATGTCCCATCTTTGCTCAAAACCTCCAGTGGCCCTTCTCCCTCAGAATAGAAACTGCAGCCCTCCCCTCAGCAGGGCCACCCGTGCTCTGCCCTCTGACTCCTGCTGGTCTCCTGGCCCACTCCACTCCAGGGTCAGGGCCTGGTGTGCTGTTTCTCACCCCAGGGCCTTTGCACGGGCTGCTCTTGCCTGGAATGCTTGTCCTTGGGTGTCTGCATGGTTCCCTCTCACTCCCGTAGACAGGGCATTCCATCTGACTGTCCCCAGCACCTGCAATAGCATCTGGCATGTGGCTGGTGCCCAGTGCACATTGGTGGAATGAATGGATGCTTCCTGGAGTCCTGAGTCTTTCTCAAGGGAGATGACTCTTCTCGATGCCACATCTTGGCACTGGTTCCTCCTCTGTGGGTCCCCGGCCGGGTCTCTCTGCTGCCTGTGGGACTGCTGCCCTCCTTGCCCTGTGTTCCTTTGGCCTTTGCTGCCGTGCTGCGGGTCTGGCCCACCATGTGCTGACCGCAGGCCCTCTCCATTGCTCCCTGACTGTCTCGTGGCTGGTGCTCTGGCTGTGTAGGCAGGGCCCTCCTGAGATGGCCACTTGATTTCTTACAGGAGCCCCCAGGTTTATCACAAGGAGCTGGGAGCAGGGGCTCTGGCTGCCCTGTGTTCCCCTGGACACCTCCCTGTGGGCAGAGCTCACACTCTCCCCCAGGATGGGCAAGGAGGAGGCCGGGCTGTCCCTTGTCTCCTGGTTCCCATGACAGGTGACACGCCCCCCTGGCTTTCTGAGTCTGAGGGCCGCTGGCAGCAGGATGGATGACTCAGGGTCCTGGTCTTGCCAGTGTGTGTCCCACACAGATCCATCTTTTTCTACTCCTTTGTCTCCCTTTCCCTTCTGTATGCATTGTCAGAAGCGGCAACAGGGCCCAGCAGCGGCTTGGGCCTGTGGTTGTCTGAAGACGAAGCAACCCTGTGTGGGCTGAGTGCCGTGGCCGCGCGCCCAGAGAAGGGCTCACAGGGGCACATTCCCGGCCCCCCGGCAGCAAACCCAACAGCCAACAGATGTGTGGCTCTGGAGTCAGGCCCACTGCACCTGATCATAGCCCCCCACCCATGAGTTCCCGAGAGGTGGCCCCTCTGGCCCTCAGTGCTCCATCTGTGGAATGGGGCAGTAATGGTGCCTAGGCCTTGTTATGAGATTAAATGAGAATGTGTGGCCCAGCATCAAGGGCTAGAGACTTCCCTTCACAGCAACATGGAGAGCATCCTACACACCAAAGCCCCGCTGGCCCTGGCCCTGGCCTGCCTCTCAGGTCCTTGAATTCCCACTTCCTCTGGCATGAATGTCACTCTCCTGAGGAGCCAATGAAAGAACACAAAGAAGGGGTTTTCTGGACTCTAACACACAGTAGGCATTTTAGTGAGTGTCACCTGTGCACAGTGCTCTGTCAGTGAGCAATTATCAGGCTCTTTCTGTGCCAGATGCTGTGGGAGGTGACGTGGATGGAGACCTTCCCTAGGGGGACCTGCTGAGCATCCAGGGTCAGCTTCGCCTCTCCCTAGTTGGGGGCTGCAGCAGCGTCACAGTGGAAGGCCCTGTGTCTACCACCTGCAGGCCTCGGTGACCGTTATTCCAGGGACTTACCTGACCGGGCAGTCAGAGAACCAACCACGGCCCTCTCTCTGCCGTGAGTCCTGAACGGCAGGGTTTCAGAGCTAAGCGACCCAGCTGAGAACAGTGTTGGTCGGAGGTGGCTGTAGGGGGAGCAGTGGCTGGCACAAAATTTACCAGCCCTCCCAATGCCCCTTCTCACTTCCTGTCACCTGAGGTTTCTGTAAGCTTTGCTGCTCGCCATGCAGCTCATGAGGGTCCTGGTGTCTCACATGCCTCATTCAGGTGGGAGGCAAGCATAGAATCAGAATGTGGAGTTGGTCCCTGGGGCTTAGAGGCTGGAGTGACAGCTCAGGGGACCTGGGATTTCACATTTTAGGGTCATTCCTCACCTGGAGTCAGCCACGAAAATCTCATTTCACACACATGCACGATTTTACTACATCTTTTGATGTTACCATGGTGCTTTTGAGTATTTAAATGTATAGCTTCAATAATTCATTTTGAACTGCTCAGATACCTAAGCTGCCATTAGACCATGCTGCCACCAGGTGGGAAAGAGGGTCACCGTCTCACCTGTCAGGCTGGGACCACATGTGATCACCTAAAAGCCATCCTGGAATCGTTTATTTCTAGCTCTTTTATATTTTTTTTAATATTTATTTTTTAGTTGGACACAATATATTTATTTATTTTTATGTGGTGCTGAGGATGGAACCCAGGACCTCGCATGTGCTAGGTGAGCACTCGACTGCTGAGCCACAACCCCAGCCCCATAGCTCTTTTTATTTTTAAAATAAAAAAATGTACTCTGTTAAGGTAGCGACGTGAGACAAATGCTCCAGAATGCCAGATGGAAGGACTCTCCGAAGGAAGAACCCAACCTCATTTACTGAGTGCCCTGTTTTTGATGTGGGCATAGAGGCAGGTCACTTGGTCCCCTTCCTCAAGGAAGCGCTCAGTCTTGGGGGGGGAGCGGGGATGGACCACAAGGGTCTCTCCTCTGGGTGTTTCCACAGGGAGGGCTGCCAGAGGGTCAGCCTCAGCATCCCCTGTTCTTCCTGGGAGCCTTGGGTCTTCTCTGACCTTGCTTCCCTCCCGCCATCATTATGGCTCTGGGCTGGCGCCTCCCTCGTGGGCAGAGGCCAGAGTGGGGATGACAGTGATTCTCCCATGTGGGCCTGAGATGGGAGTCTGCGCTCCTGGCTGTGTCTTTGTGGTTCAAGGTCCTTCTGGAAGTTCACCCGTTTAGAAGACAAGTGCAGTCTCTGATTTTGCCGGGGGCTCTCAGCTTGGAAACAGACCTGTGTGCAGGGAGCTGTGTCTGCAGGGAGCTGCCCCCGCCTCCTGCAGTGTGCACAAGCCGTCTCACGTACTGACTGCTCGAGCAGGAGCTGTCCTGGGGATCGATCTTTGAAAGAACTTGTACTGCAGTCAGAACAAAGTGTTTAAAAAAGCCAACCTTGCAGGTATTTAAACAGAAATCTAAAGTGGGTTTTATGACACCTCTCTGTACAGGCTTGGCAAATTCTCCAGGTGGTGGATGGCTATACCCTGCTTCTCCCACAGAAGTGGCTGGCATTTCAGAGACCCCCTCAGGTGCCTGGGAAGGTGTCTACCTGTCCACCTGACTAGTCTGACCTCAAGAGGTTGAGATCCTGCCACAGGGCTGGGGACCGCGTGGTCAGGTAGTCTGCAGGGCTGGGGTTTTGTTTATGCTCAGGTGAGGTCTTTCCTTAAAGCTCTGGCAGTTAGTCCTGGAAACATCTGGATCACAATATAGATGCAGAGAGAGGTGTCTAGTGTAGCAAGTCCCCTCCCTAGGTATGGTTGCGCTTTGTCAATGACCAGTTATGAGACATTCACCTGAAAATCTTCCTTCCTTCTGAGCTGGAGAGGTCCAAAGACTTGGAGCCAGGCTGGGGGATGGAGACTTCCTCCTCTCTGAGAATGGCCTCTTCTCTGGACCCCAGGACCCTAGAAGGTGAGGCAGGCCAGGCCGTGGTAGGGTTGTGGAAGGTATCTGCTCCAGAAGCAGGGTGGGGACGGGTGTGTCTTGACCATTTTCTCAAGGGCAGTCTCCTGCTGTGGAGGTTGGCCTTGTCCTTGTCCAATCCATGTGCAGCCACAGAGCACACCTTGGCTGTCATTTCTAAGAGTCATGTCCAGGCAGGAGGGAACCTAGGGTCTCTCCTCTCTTTTCCTCTCAGACCAAATGGACATGGCCCTATAGATGTCCAGCTTTGAGCTAGTTGGGGTAGTTTTCCTAGACTCCCCAGAATCACTACAGTGCCAGATTCTCCTCCAAATGTAGCAGGGAATGAGGGTCAGAGGACACGGAGATCTGGAAGCGATACTTTATTAGTGGTGTCACGGCCCAGAGGGGTAATTCCCAAAGTCTGAGCCCCGAGCACAGCAGGGCTTTTAACTTTATACATAAGCAAGTTTTGGGAACACCAAGGCAAGGGAGTTGGTGTACTTCTACTGGAGGGTGAATTTTATGTTCCTTGTATGGGGAAAAGCTTGTCAACAACCTGGGCACTTAGCTCGTACAGCTTAGGGGCTTTTCCTGCACTAAGCCTAAGTTCTGGTTCTTCTGTCCCAATTTATTTCCTGCTTCTGCTGCTGTGGTCATCTGTTGGAGCTACCTGTTAGCAGCTGCAAGCTTCCTGGTTAAATGTCAGTAAGCGGGCTGCTGAGTGTCAGGGGGCAGAACCCAGCCTGTCACCTGTTGAACTGCTCAAGTTCCCATTGTGTTCTACCACGTTGTCCAGCTCAGAGCTCCTTGGGGGGCTTTCCCTATACTCCCCAGCCTCACTGCTGTGCCAGACTCTCCTCCAAGCTCTGTGGACCCAAGTGTGCACCCCCACCCCTGTTTCCCTGGGCCTGAAAGCAGGAGTCCCTTGTCTGGCTGATTCCCTTCATGGCGTGTGTATTTCTTGGCTGGGGGTGGCTTAATCCACGTTTCTGTTCCAGGATTTATCTCTTTGGGGAACATGTGATGAAGACACCCCTGCACTTTGTTCATAAGCCTCTGTCTAGTGAGACATTAGAACCGGGGACCCTGGTTTCTGAGCTGGATGAAAGTGGATAAGACCCGTGGCTGTGGAGTTCCTGCCACTTCTGGGTGGCAGGGTAGGTGCTAGCAGACAGCGTGGTGACACCCAGGAGATGTTCACGGGATGGGCGACTAAGGAAGGGAGGAACAGTGATGCTCGGTCATGGAACATGGGTGCTCATGGACGCTGGAGTTCTGAGGGCAGCAGGACCCATGGAAGGCAGCGCTCCTCTTCCAGAGGTGGTTCTGGATCCACGGGTCTGCCAGGTTCCAGGGTCTGAACATAGAGGCCAGAATCCCTGCTCACCTTAAATTACCACATGGCAGGTGTTTTCCTGGCCCGTGGGAGACTGAAAACATTTGTGAATCCACAACTTCCAGTGGCTGAAGGGCGAGAGAACGGCGCAGCACACCATGCACACACATATGTGCTGTGCGCGCACCACGCCCTCCGCCTCCTGCCCTGGTGTGAATTCTTGGGCCCTCTGTGACTGTAGGCTGAGTTCTAGACTCCAGGAGGAATCCACAGTCCGAGACCTGAGTTCACGGTGAGCAGGAGGTCATGGGCTAGTTGGTGGCACAGTTTGGCCCTCCTGGAGCCCTGCTCTCTTCTGAGTTTCTCTTCCCATCTCCTCTTGCTCACTCCACGGTCTCCCATCACTTCCCATTTCTGGCTGCCGCTTCCTGTCCTGTCCCTGAGCATTTCTGTCTCACTAGACAGGTTGGGAAGGAGGAATCCATTGTTTCCAAAGCCTTGAAACTGGCCCTGTTAAGAATTTCATCTGGGGCAGGAGCTGTGGCTCAGCGGCAGAGCGCTCGCCTTGCATGTGTGAGACCCTGGGTTGGATTCTCAGCACCACATAAAAATAAATAAATAAAATAAAGATATTGTGTCCATATATAACTAAAAAAATATCTTTTAAAAAGAGTATTTCATCTGTCAAGTAGTTGGTGGACGGGAGGGTGGTGACAGCCCGAGGGGAAGTCGCGGGCATAGGAAATCTCTGTTATCATGTCCTGTGCCTGTTTTCTAAGTCTTGTTCAGATGGTGCCCTTTTCTTCTTCTTCTCTTCCTTCGGGAACTTCTTCCCCCTCCTTACACCTGAAGCCATCAGAGTGGATTGTGTGTGTTGAGAAAGGATGGAAAATAGAATATACTGGGTGGTAGTAATTGGATCTTTATTGTGCTGGGTGCTTGTGCCTCATGCTTAAAAGCCGTAATTAGATCTGAAGCTCACAGAATGCTAAGAAGCAGTTGCTATTATTGCCTTATTTTAAAGAGAAGCAACCTGAGGCCCAGTTAGCACAGCCAATCAGCTGAAGAACCCAGATGTGAGCTGAGGTCACTCACCCCCAGCAGGTGCAGCACCTATAGCTGCCCCAGCCCGGGTCAGAACACCGGGACTTTTGGATGGCTTTCAAGTGCATAATCTACCATGCCCACAGTTCTTGAGGGCATAATCTGCCTAGTGAGAACATAAGTTGGGCAAATGCCCCTCCTAAGGGCCTGCATCAGTCTGCTCCCATTGCCAGAACATCCCCCACAGACGGGAGGTTTAAGCAGAAATTTATCTTCTCATGGTCCTGGAAGCTGAAGTCCAAGGTCAGGTGTCTGCAGGGCTGGCTTCTTCCAAGACCTGTCTTATTGGCTTGTAGTCGGCCACCTTCATGCTGTGTCCTCCTGTGGTCCTTCCTCTGGGTGTACATCCCTGAGTCTTTGTGTCCAGATGTCCCCTTACAAGGTGCCGTCATGTTGGATCAGGCCACCCCATCGTGATCATCTTAACTTCATCACCTCCTTCAAGGCCGGTCCCCAATGCAGTCACATCCCGAGGGCTTCAACATGTGAATTTGAGGGGAGCCCAACTCAGCCCATTACAGGGGTCTTCTCTTCACACTGGAGGGGCCGCTGGGGTGGCTCCTGTGCTACCCATACGCAATCTTTAGAGCACTTGGGAGACAGCTGGCCTGGGCTTGGGCAGTGGGTGCCTGGATGGGCACAGCTGAGTGTCCTCATCTTGGTCTGTGTCCCCTTTAGAGCAGCTCACACTCACTGCACTGGAAAGTTCTGTGGCCTCTTGAACTGCCCAAGTGAAGCCCTGGGCCTGGCGGTCCTTCTAGGGTGGCATGGTCCCCTGCAGCACAAGGCAGGTTGTGGGGTGGACGTGGGCGCCCGCTGCAGCCACGGTTCCCCTTGTTTTGGGCACTGACTGCAGAGCGTTTGCCAGAGGACGGCCTGCGAGGAGCGGATCATTCTCGCTGTCCTCCTCCTTCCCTTTTTATTCCTTCCCAGTTTGTTTTCAGGTCAGAGCTTCCCGAGGTCACCAAAGCTGCGAGATCTGACAGACTCACCATCTGAGCGCACAGACTGTCCAGGAACGGGCTTTATTTGGCTCCTGAGTAGATGTGACAGTTTGGGGAAGTCCTCGGTTCTTCCATTTTGTCTTTGCCTGGGAGAGTTTGGTTCAGTTTGACAAACAGGCGTTGTGTCCTTCCTCTGTGCCAGGCATTTGAGTGACCTCTTCCTGTCCCAGAGAGCTGTAGACGTGCACATGCCCACCTGTCCTCAACTTGTGCCTTGGACCACATACCTTGCTGGGCTGCCAGCCTGGAGTTGCCCTGTCAAATCTTTCCCAACTGTTGGAGAGATGCCACCTGCTCTACCCGAGTGCCCCTGGCCCACGGGCATTCTGAGTCATGGCATCTGTGCTAGACTAGCTGTTGCATGTTGAGTGTTACCCCTTGGGCAGGACACATGGTTGGGAGAGGTTGTGTTGAGAGTTCATTTTGGGGAATAGCCTTTTCGGAGGAAGTCAAGATTAAATTTTGAGTTGGAGCTCAGCAGACAGACCAGGGAGGAGCTGGAGGGGGACATTCTGTACAGGAAACAGGCTGTGCAGAAGCGCTGGGACAGAGCAGAGCTGGGTGGGTTGGCAATGGCGACAGAGCAGGAGGTCTGGGAGTGGTGGCTGACAGAGGGTTGTGCTGGTAGGAGAAGGAGCTGGAAAGAAGAAGAGGGTTCAGATGATGGGATCTCCATGCTGTGCTGTGGAGCTGGAGACTGTGAGGAGTGCGGGCTTTGTTCTGACGACATGGACAGCCCCACTGTACTTAATTTTTTAAACTATTCTTTGCTCCCCACATATAGCTGTTGCCTAGTAAATATTTGTGTCATGAATTACTTATTGGGGTTAGAAGATAAAGAAACATGTGATTCAGTCAGTGAGACGGGAGGAAAAGGAACCCAGCGTGAGAGGGTAAGGATACAGAGCGTGTGACGCAGAGCTGTCCATTCAGACGGGTTGAGTCTCCAGCAGCCTGGGCATGCAAAGGCGACCTCATGGAGGGTGGGCGGAAGGGGTTGGGAGGGCCAAGGAAGGGCTCCCAAGAGACTGCCGAGGGCGCCACTGCCAGGCCCTCACCAGGCGGTTGGAGAGGGAGGTGGGTGGGCCTGGCTGCGCAGGGCGCAGGGTGGGTGGGGGACAGGGGTGGGTGGGGACCAGGTCTGTACGACTCCTCTCAACTTTATCACATCTGTAGAGACCCTGTTTCCAAACAGGGGCTGCACGCAGATCCTAGAGTTGGCACCCTGCACGTCCTGTGGAGGACATAGGGCGCCTGTGAGCACAGGTTAGGTCTGATCCAGACCCAGTGGAGAGTCAAGTGGGTTCTCCCCTCAAGGTGCGCCTTCCATGGGGGCCTGTGGTGTGGCGCCTTCCGCTGGCTCTTTGACCCTGGGCTCCCCTTGGGGCCCTGCTCCTTGATTTGTTGGAGTATCTCTGGAGACTGTCCCCAGAGCGTGCCTGGGAAACACTGGTTTAGCTGTGTGGCAGGCAGGAGGCAGGGCAGAGTGGCTCCCTTCAGACAGAACCTTCCAGCTGTTGAAAGGAAAGGTTTTGAAGGACTCTCGCTGCCCGCCTGCCCCTTTGGGTCTGACTGCTGTTGTGTATCTGAAGAGCCTCCCCTGGCTCTGCCATTGGCCTTTGGACTTGGGATTCAGACATTTCCTTCTTGTAAGGAGCAGCAAGTTGTAGCTGCGGAGCAGGAGCAAGCTCCCAGTCATATTTGGGGCACCTGTCATCTGCTGAGCATGACGCCAGCTCTGGGAACACAGTGGTGAAGTCGCTGGAGACATTTTCTGCCTCCTGTAGTTGCATTTCTAGTGAGGGAGAGAGAAGCACAAGTCCTGTGTTGTCTGCTTGGGCCACTGTAACAAAAACCTAGGCAGGGTGGCTTAAATAACAGACATCTATTTCTCCCAGTTCCCAAGGCTGGGAAGGCCAAGGGCAAGATGCTGGCGGTTTGGTTCTTGGTGACGGTTTGCTTCTTGGTGGCGGCCCTCTCCTGGCTGCATCTCTTCACATGCTCAGATGGAGGCCTTCTCTTCTCCTCCCTCTCTTACAAAGCTGCTGACCCCATCCTGGGCCCCCCCCTCGTGACCTCTCAGTCCTAATCACCTCCCACAGGCCCCATCCCCAACACCATCATCTTGGGGGTCAGGGCTTCAGATATGAACTGGGGGGTACAGTTCAGTCCATGGTCATCAGCATATGAATAACCAAGGTGAGTTCACTGGTGAGCACCTGCAGAGCAACGGAAAAGGTGCTGGGGCAGGGGGCACTTACTGGGGCTGGTCCCCAAGTAGGGGAGGGAGGAAAGGAAGTGACCTTGCGAAGGGCCAGGAAAGTGGTCTTGGTGAGGAGAAGAGTGATTCCTAAATGTGTCCCAGGACAGAGGGAGGCCCAAGGGAAGGGGAGGAAGGGAACCTAGTTTTAATTGATTAATTTTGCAGAAGACTAAAGATTTTAGAAGGAGGCCCTCAAGGGACTGAGAGAAGGTGGGACCTGGGGCCCAGGGGAGGGACTCGACCTGGGGCAGAGCAGGGATATGGATTCCATGGCCACAGGAGACAGAAGGACCAACTGGGGAGACTAGGCAATTCTCCCTCAGGGAGCAAGTGGCCCTCAAGGCTTACCCCACCCCCTAGCCTGCAAGAGCCAGCAGGCCTTGGGTGGAGAGAAGGACTGGCTTGGATCGACCTTGTCTGTGCATCTGCCCTCCCTGGGAGCAGCCCGTAGACATGGAAGCAAAGCACAGGTCCCAGCTTGTGCCAGGACTGACTGACCTTCATGGCAGGAGCTGAGCCCTGGGGCCACCTGACCTTGACCTCTGACTGTTCACATCCTCTTCATCCTGAGCCCTGCTCTGGCAGGGATCTTCTCTTTCTCTCTCTTCCCAGTGTTTCCCTTTCTCCCTCAGCACCTGGAACCCTGGCTGGCCGCCTCATCCAGTGCTCGGACTCTGCCACCACCCAGCGTCTCATCCCAGGTGGCGGACTGTGAGCCCTCTGGGGAGCTAGGTAGCTTGGGGAGGCACGAGTGCTGTGTCACTTAGAGAAGGCTCGTCTGTTTGGGTCTTTGGACAGCACTTGATTAGATACCTGAGGTCATTTTTACTGCTTTCATGATAAACATGCCAACTTTGGGAACAGAACACCAGAAATGTCTAAAAAGGAAATGACTCAGTGCTTCCCATTCTGGTTGGATTTTGACTTCAGATGCAAAGTTCAGGCAGTTGAAGCTGGACTCTTGCTTAGAGGAAAGAGCCAACATTGAACATTCAGCGTCCACTTGTCCACACATATAATCAGAAGCCCCTTTTCAGAAGTCTTGATGCTAACAATCCCTGTGGTGCATGACAGTCACCCTCCCAAGTGGGGGTGTTGGACCAGCCAGGTCTCAGAGTGAGCATGGGGGCTGGAGAACACCTGAGCAATAGGAAGGGAAAAAAGAGAAAGCTGAGCCTCTTAGATGGGCTAAAGTTTCATCTGGCAAGTCATGGGCAGGGTCCTAAGTGACTGCGTTTGTAGTTAGAGAGAAGTCCTAGAGTTGAACACTTGTGACATTTGCATGACTATAGGTTTGACCCTCAGCCCAGAAGCAGGATCTGCTTTGTGGGAAAATAACTTTGCTGATCACCATGAGATGGACACCAAAACAAGGGGCCACTTTAAGGTTGGAGGGGGAGGGTGCTTCTCCTTTGTGATTGGAATGGTTGGAACCCCCTATTTGGGGACCATCTTCCCCCTCGTAGCTTCTCATCCAAAGTGCGCTCAAGTGCAGGCATTGGAGCAAAGAACGGGGGTTGTTGCAGGGCTGTAGACCCACACCACGGGGAAACAGAAGTCAGCTCTGCTTCTACGGCACGAAGGCCTCTCCTGGGGCTGGAAGGTTCGTGTCCCTTGGACCCGATCCTCCCTTTCCTGGACAGCACAGGAGACTGTACTGCACTTCGGTTCCTTGGGAAGTTCCCTGCCTCTGAGCAGTACCTTTCTGTGGACAGGTTTCAAAGCACCAAGTAGGCTCTTGCTTAATTACGCTTTTCTTGTCCTGCCGCTGAGACCTGGTGGAGGTGGGGTGAGCAGCTCGATGATCTCGAGCCCGTTCCCAGACAGTCTCTTGGTCTAATTCTGTTCTCACGCATTCATTTATTCGCTCCATAGAGAGTTGACTGTCTCCTTTATACCAGGCCCCATGCTACTCTGGAAGGATATGGCAAAGAACAAGGTGGATGAGTTCCCTGATTTTACTGTGTCTGTCCTGCAAGTTTCCCTCGGAAGTTGGCCCATTGTGCCGACAGGGTGATGCTGCCTGGTCTACCCAACAGCTGTGCCCTTTTATTTCTTGATGGCAGAACTTCAGCTGTGTTCAAGGGTCAGTGGGCAGATTCCTTGGAGGGGCCAGGCCCTCTCCAGTTGTGGGGACAAACCTAGCTGGGTCGTTGTCCATCATGTCATGGTCGGTTTGAGGGTGGCCCGAGACTCAGTTATTGCTGGTGAGACAGAAGGAGCTTTGGGACCATCCCTCAACTCTTAAGAAGATCAGAACCATGGTGACCTCTTCGGGAAGGTCCAGGAGGGATCCTCCTTCTGTGGTCACCTCACAGCCATGCAGGTCCAGCCCACAGTTGGAGCAAGGCTGAGCTGAGAGGGACCCAGGTTCTCTTTGACACCACGCCTGGCTGCAGACCTCTTGTGAGGGGAGATGGTCCACCTTCCTTCCTTCAGGTGCTTTAGGTTGGCTCTGTAGTGATTTTGCAGCCCAAATCTCCCACGGATACAGGCGCTGCTCATGTGCCTGTCCTGTCGGGGCCTCCCCTGGGTGCCCAGCGCTGGGCTTAGCACCTAGAAGGTTCCTCTCTGCTTCGGGGGCTCTTTGGTCTTCTCTTTGTCCCCTCTGCAGCACGTCACCAGCCCGATGTCTTGCAGGTGGTAGGATATCAATAAGTGCTTATTGAGTTGAGTTTGAGTTTTTAGGACAGGAGTTTAAATTTAGTGGCTACCCATGGGCTTCTGAGAAATTATTGAAGGCCAATCAGCAGCCCAGGGGAGGACGGGCTGGTCAAGGTATGTGCTATTGGGCCCGGCAGCCAGCAGCGGGGATGAACATGACCCACGTAAGGTGCCAGGGAAAATCTATCATGTGTCCTGAGCTCTGTTTTTATTGAAAAATCCATTTATAAATAATCTGGACAAATAAAGTAAAAGGCACTTTATTGTGATTCAGAAAAATTCATGGCTCTGAGCATTTGACCGATCCAGCTCCTGACTAGCCTGCCCCAGCCTCTTGGTAGCAGGGGACCCTCCAGGCCATTCCAGGGGCTGCTGTGGGACGAGGAGTCTCTTATTGCTCAGCACGCTGGGCATGAAAATCTCCTTTCTCTTTCTTTTTACATACTAGCATTTATGGGGTGTCTGGGCCGAGTGGATTTATCGGCGTGTTTTCATGCAGATAATTGACAGTGACGGAGGGCACCAGACTCCTCTGCTTGGAGGCTGCTGGAGAGCCTTGGGGCTGTGGGAGGGGCTGAGCTGGAGGCTGCCTGGCCTCCCAGAGCTGCAGACAGGAAAGTGGGTACCTTTCATACCCTGAGCCCTGCCCGAACCTGGGGTCCTATGGGCGGCTTCCCATTTCGGGAAATGTCTTTATTTGATGATTGTTTCCTTAACCTAAAGGTGACTGAAAAGAATCTCATGATCAGCCCAAAGGAGCAGTCTTCATTGATTGAGCACCATTGCATGCCGTGTTCTGCACAGAGGCTGTCAATACTTCATCTTGCCTAGCTCTCTCAGAGATCATCTGAGGACAAAAATGAGACCTGAGATACGCAGTGACTTGCCCAGGGTCACACAGCTTGTAATGGTGGAGCCAGGATTAGAAAATGCAATTTTCTTTTTGGAGTCTCACCTCCCTCCCAAATCACGGTGATCATCTTCTCCAAACCACAAATCAGATGCAGACAACCTGGCATGGAGCAGCACAGACACATAGTTGTTGAAGGAATAAACAAATTAATGAGATCACAGGTTACCGGGGGGCCCAGAGACCCCCAGGTCTGTCTCCCCTTTCGACAGTAGGCCAAGGGTTGTGGAGTCCCTGTGAAGGGGAGCCTGGACAGTAGTGTTTTGGGGGTTGTGGGTTTTGAGAGCTGCATGGGCCAGGGCCAAGGGGCCGGCAGAGGGGCTGGCAGTGGGGACCTAGGCATGGCTGCCTCACCAGGTTAATTTGTCAAGTCGGCAAGGCTGGAGCCAGCTCAGACTCGCCCTGGCCCAACTGGGAAAATACTACACAGTACAAAATAAAATTAAACACTATTAACCACAGGCCCAAATTACACCTATATTTTAAAAAGCTTTGTGCAGTGGAGACTTAGAAAGCCAGGCAGCAGCGTGAGGCTGTCTTGGTTAGTGAGAACCTGGGTGCTGCCTGCTCCCAACCCCCTTTCCTGTGCTCATTTGCTGCGGGGAAGCCTGGTCCTCCCCAGACCAGTCCTGGGAGGATGGGGGCTCTCCGGAGGAAGAGGAAGAGGGTGGGGTGCGAGAGCTCCGCCCACACCCTCTCTCCTTGTGCAAGAAGGGGAAGCAGCCAGTCAGGGAAGCCACTCTAGTGAGGGGTGGGCCCTGGTGGGCTCCAGGGCCTCTGGCATCACAGCTGCAAAGGGGCAGGCAAGGTGGACCTTCTGGCCTTTCAGGGCCATTCGTGAGTGAGCAGCAGCATCCCACAGCCCCTTCTGATTTCATTTCAGCTCTGTCACGGATCCATGTTGGGTCCCAAGTCAATCATTTGCTTCCCGCTGCTCTAGAGCCAGGCTCTGGGGCAATGTCTTTGCCTTTCCAAATTCCAAAGCTCTCTGTGTTTGAGGAACAAATTCCTTCTGAGAACAGGGCTTCATCTCAGTTAACGGCGGAGATGCCTGTTGCCCCCTAGTGGTCGCCAGCAGAGGGAGGGGCTGCCCATCCAGTAGGCCCAGCCTGGCCCCAGCCTTGTAGGGCTTGCTCCTGCTCCCACAGCTGTTGGGCAGCAACTGACGCAGGGGTGTGGGTGCAGAGAGGAGATGCTGCACAGTCCCTCAGACACCTAGCCCTCTGCCTCATGGAAATGCCACTAGCAGTCAGTTTTTTCCGAGCTTGGAAATCATCTGGGGGTTTAATTTTAGAGAACTCATCTGGCAGGGCTGAGTTTTGGGGGAGGGGGGCTGACTCAGCACGTACTGGGGGAAAGGGAAAGTTTTGAGAGGGAGGGATTGAGCCTGTTCTTTGTGGGGGCTCCCTCGGGTCCCTGCACGGAGCTGCACAGCCCGCAGGCTGGTGGCTTGCTCAGGAACATGGACCGAGTGTGCTCCCTCGTCTCCACCCCTCCTGGAACAAGGTCATAAAAGACAAATGGAAAGGGGATGGCGAAGGTGGCTGGGTGGGATGTGGATTCCTCTGACCTTGATGGCTGGTCCCTTCTATTTGTAATCTTGGGCTAGAACAACTGACAAATGGCCTGATGGGAGACAAAGCAAACAATAGACTCACTTGAAAGATACAGTGAATAGAATTTAATTGAATTTTTTTTTTTTTTTTGGGTACAGACATTGATTTGACCCTGTAAGATATATAGAGTAAATCATTAGGGGAATTAATATACACTAAAATGTAGTTTATTATCATGGAACTTTTATTGTGCTTGTAGTTGTGTTTTTAATTATTATTTTAATGACTTTCTGTATTTCAAATTGTGATAAATCTATTTTATTTTTAAAAATAAACGGACTATAGTTTTACAAGGTGACGTGTGGCGCTGAGCTGTGAATACTGCTTCTTCATTACCAGGAACGGACAGATTACAAAGACTGAGAACGGGCCGATTTACACACTTAAAAAGAAGCCAATTAATATCTAGCCATTAAACACAAATGTTATAGATTAGTCTCACTATCTTATCTATTCTCTGGGCTCCTATTGGATCCTGCAGAGATTGACTTTTTAAACCAAATAAGTGAAGAAAGCTCTAAAAGTGGAAGTGCCTGGGACCAATTAAAACAAAGGATTTGGGCCATAATGTGCTGAAGAGGCCTGGTGGCCTCCTGCCTGGGCATCATTACCGGAAGGAGCAGCGAGGATGGGGTCGGGAGGGGTCTGTCCAGGCTGTCTCAGGGGCTGAGCGGAGGCTGGTAGCTCTGCTGGGGGTGCCGGGGTCTGGGGCGACCCTCCAGCCCCTCTAGTGAACATCTGCATTCACCTCCGGAGTCTTCCTGGAAGCTCCTGGCATCTGGGAGCTTTGTGTGCAACCAGGTCTACGTGGGGACCATCCCCGTGACCACTATCAACCATGGTCATTTAGCTCAGCTGGGATCACAGGGAAGCTCCTACCAGCTCGCTCCCTGGCTGTCTGGGCTGGATATTTCTGATTTTGTGAGTTTGCCAGGTGACATGTTTGGCCACCAGAGGTGGGACAGTGTGGGTGGGAGTGCGTGGGTCCTGCAGGCACAAGGCCCAGGTCTGCAACCTGACACTGAAACTGATGAGCTGCACGACCTTGAACAGCCTTATTTGTTCATTCATTTATTCATTCAATATTTATTGAATCTGAGCCAACCGCTGTCCCAGGGATGGGGATAGAGCAGTGATTGAAATAGAATCTCTGCATTGGGGGCGGGGGTGTTTGACAAGAGACAGAGAGGGGCAGTCAACAAACAGTACAGCAAAATGCGTAGTGTGTTAGTGTTGTCCGATGGAGATGTGCATGGGAGAGGGCCTGGGAGTGTAAGGGATGCTGCTGTTTGAACAGTGGTTAGGGACAGCCCTAGGAGGAGGGACATCTGAGCTGAGACCCAAAGGAAGTGAGCCAAGAGGAATTTGGAGAAGAGAGTCTCTTCTAGGCTCAGGGAACTGCAAATGCTAAGGCTCTGGGGCAGGATGGGCTGGATGTCCGGGGAGCTGCCAGGGGATGGCGTGACTGGAGCAGGATGGAAAGAAGTGGATCAGAGAGGTAGCAGGGCCAAATGCCAGGATTGGGAGGCCAGGGTCAGGACCTTGGCTTTGACTTTGAGAGAGATAGGGCTGGTATGAGAGCAGGAGTGCAGGCTGGGGGACCAGGCAGGTAGGAGGCCACCGCCATTGTCCAGGTGAAAGGGGATGGTGGCTTGCATAGAGCGGGCAGCTGGCAGGAGAAGTGTCGGATTTTGGCCATCTTTTGAATGTGTTGTGAACAGATTTGCTTTGACTGTTTCAGAAGTGGAGGAGACAGGGGTGACTGGGCTGTGTGGCAGAGCCATGGCAGGGCGGGGCTTCATCTACTGAGAGGGGAACCAGGGAAGAGCAGGTTCACGTGCAGGAGGGGAGGACCAAGCACTCAGGAGTGACAGTGTGAAGCCTATGATCCCAGTAGAAATTCAGGAGGAGATTTTTTTTTTTTTTTTTAACAGACAATTGGATAGATGAGCCTGGGGTTCAGGGGAGAGGGTCAGGCTGAAAAATATAGATTTGGGGGTAGCCAGTGCAGAGAGGATGTTGAGAGCTGCCCTGATGAGAGGCCTGGGAGTGAGCGGAGGAGGGAGAAGGTCCAGGGTGGCACTCTGGGGCATCCGATGTTCAGAGGGCTGGAGGACAAGGAGGAAATAGAAAAGAAACCGCAAGTAATAGCCAGAGAGCAGAGGGCAGAGGGAGTGGGGAGTGTGGGCGGCCCAGTGACGACACAGGCTTTTGCAGGGTGGGAGGATGTCAAAAGAATCCAATGGAGAAAGAGATTGGATGGAACTGTCTGGATGGAGTGGGAGGAAGAAGCACGTGACCTAAATGGGCTGGGGAGAGAGGGCAGGAGAGAGACTGGGAGCGGGCAGTTATGGACACTGAAATGGAATGGTAAAGTGAATTAAATCTCAATTCCCGGTTTCTAAATCTGTAAAATGGGGACAGTGATGATCCCTACGTCATAGTCCCAGCAGGACTGATAGTCTGAGATGTTGGGAACTCAGTGCCCACAGTAAGGACGTGGAGCTTTTCTTGCCGCAGCATTTCTGGTCCTGTGTGACTGAGGTGTGGGCAGGAAGCCGGGTGCATGGCCTGTGTCCTGGGTTGTTTAAGGTGATTCCTGTTACTCTGCCTCCTGGGTTGGAAGTACCTCAAACGTTTGAGTACATTTCCAATGTTCAGCAGCTGTGAAGTGTCATAGAAAGGACAAAAAGTCAGCCACAGAATGTCCCTGCTAAGTGGTGGCTTACCTGGAGGACTGTGTGAAGGAAGCCCTGTGCCTTGTTCTTGTGCCCAGCTGTAGGGTTGGCTCGCTGAGGGTGCTTTTCAAGATTAAAGCCATTTTGACTTTGAGTTGGAATCTTTGAAGTGTAGTTTTCTTCTAATTATAAAACTCATACTAATTGTAGTAGAAGTTGGAAAAGAGAAGAAAACGTACAAAAAAAAAAAAAAAGAAAGAAATTTATCTGAGCCCTTATAACAAAATCCAACTGCTATTAACATTTTAGTAAATTTTCCCAATATTGTTATGCGCCCTTTAAGATATGCTTCAGAATATACATTGTACGGTGTTTTCTGCTTTTTCTCCCTGACACTATCATAAGCACGGAATTCTTCATACACAGTCTTGATGGCTGTGTAATATGGAATCTTTACATTTTCAATCTGAACTTCTATTCAAGTGAAATTGCTTTAACAGTTAACCTTTTTATAGCATTAAGGAGTTCCATCTTCTGTCTTCAGTGACTGTGTGTCTTTCCTTGCTCCTTACACATAGCTGCAGTCACAGTTCCAGGTTTACAGCAGAAGCCTTTGACATGGGGTTAGATCCTCCATGGACCAGGTGAGGCTCTGCACCTGTCTCCCATGAGAAGCCTCCCGGTGAGCCTCCTCCTGGAGGCTTCTGCAGAGCTGGGAGTGGAGGCTGCAGGCTTGCCTCCCCCTTCAACATTTTTTTTGGGGGGGATAATCCTCCAAACTTTAGTAACTGATGTAAAAACAGAACGGTCTCTCCTCCTCCCTCCCATCGAGGCCTGCCGTGGCTCTGGTGTGTGTCTGCTTCTCTTGATTCACACCCTGTGTTCTCTGCTACCACTGCCTCTCACTTCAAACTTGGGTCAGAACTCCTGGAGACAGAGCAGAGTTGTCAGGGGTCGAGGACAGGCAGAAGCAGTTGTGTTCAAGGGCAGCGATATTTCAGTGCCGTGCCCTTGGCCTTGGCAAGCAGCCAGAACTCTATTCAAGTCATGACCCAGAATCCACGTCTGTGTGTTCAACCATGATGAGGTAGCTGGATGGGGGTTGAGGAAACAGGGCGGCCGGGCACACTCAGATAGTATCCATTTCAGTCCACTCTGCTCCATCTGTCCCGCTAAAAATACCAATTTCTACCTTAATTGTTTCAGGGCTCACTAAAAGGTTAGAGCCTGCAGTAAAAATCGCCACCGTGGAGCACGCTGCTGCTTCAGGACCAAGGACAGCAGCCTGTCCCTTCCCTTCCATCCTCATCCTGATGTCTCCAGCCTGGGCTGAGCTGGCTCTTCCTGGATCTCCCATCGCCCACCTTCCATCTCTGTGGCCTCAGAGTCTTGTGTCACCCTCTGGCTTAAGTGCCTGGTCTTCCCAAGATTGTAAGCTTCTTGGAGAAGTCCTGGTCTTCTCTGTGGCTTACACTTCCTGAAATGCTTGACTCAGATCTCCCAGGCACTGGAGGGGCTTGATAGGTGATGGGAATATGGCACCAGGGCCGCTCACCTGCGTGTGGCTGGCTGCAGCTCTGTGGGGATGACTTTGTGGACTGTCTTCACACGGGGCCAGAGGGCCTCTCTGTATCAGAAACTCTTTTTCATTTGACAAAACCAAACCAAACCAACCCAGCTCTCCTCCTGCTGCCACCGCCCTGGTGCAACCCTTGGGAGGCAGTTCCCTTTTAATGGTTTTGACCTCACCTGCTCCTTCACATCACAAGGGGCCCAGAAAGATGCTTTCCCTTGCTTTTATCCTACAGCTGTGCTGCTCTGCAGGTGACAGAGTATGATGCTTTGGCATCTTACTGCTTGATGCATCAAGATGTGAGAGAAGAGGAAGAAGATCTCTTTTTTACCTTCCTAATGGGATTGAGATTCTGAGGATCACCTGGTCACAGGGGAGACTCATGTGCTTATCGAGGATCAGTTTTGGGCAGCCCTGTTTTTGGTTTTAATTAGGTTCTCATATAGGCGTAAGCTTGTGTCTTTGGGGATGAGGTGTCTGCACCGTTGATCAATAATACCTGAGGCTTGGAGGCCCGTCCCATTCTACCTTCCCCATGGGATCCTGCTGGAGCAACCCAGCCGTGGGCCCTCAGAGCGGCACCTCAGCTGGGAAGGCTGTGTTCATGCATATGTTAAGGTCTTCTGAGACCAAACTCAACTACTCTTCAAAGCAGGGGAGAACAATTACCTCTCTAAAATTCATGAATTCTCCTCCTGTTTACTCTTCAATCCCAAAAGCTTGAAGCTGGGGTGCTTGTTTATCATGTGGGATTTGTGATCACAGGTGTTAGCAAATGGAGGTGGTGACTGAGCTTACCTTCTCTCATGCAGGCACGTTATGAAATTCAAACACTATTGAAATCCAAACACCTTTCATCTATTAATGGCCACCAGTGGCCCATAATCCAGTCACACTCTGTTAGCTACACAATTAGCTTGTTTGTTTGAAGTGTGAATTAAGGATTTGAGTCATCTGCTAATGAAACCTTACTTTCTCCCCACTTTAGCTGAAATCCCTGTATTTTTCTAAATGCAGCCAGTCCTGGAATTCCAAGAAAGATGTCTGTCAACCCTATTTTCTTGCTACATGGCCTCAGCTTCTGTTTTGCTCTCACAGGGGAAAGAAGCAGGACTTCTGGCCTCCTTCCCCTCTGGACCTGCCTTCCCTTCATTCTGGGTTTCCTTCCCCAGGGCAAGGGGCTCCCCTGGCTGCAGTTCTCAGGCACCTCAGCTGGGGTGTTGTACCTTCCTGGAGCAGGGACGAGTGGCGGAGTCTCCCCCCTTGCCAGGGCCTTTGGCTCTCTCTTTGTTTGCGCCTCTCCTCTGGAACGAGTTTCTTTTGTAGATAATGGGATTCCATTACGGGGCGTGAGGGCTGCTCTGGAGCTGGCTCTGGGGGAAGATGGACGGTTTTGATCAATGGTTTCTGCTTGTATCTTGGATGTGTTAATTTTAAGATGGCTGGCTTCTGTTTTTGTTAGTTTTATTGGATTTTCCGTGGTGGGGGTTAGGATGAGTGTTGGTGTTTGTTCTGCTGGGAGCGAGGTGGCTCTGCTCAGCTTGGAGGCAGCAAGGACCTGGGGCCAGGCAAAACTCCACCTGTCCCGCAGGGTGTCAGAGCCAGTGAGCTGCTTTCCAGGTGTCTTCTGGCCTCTGACTGAACACCCATTTCTGAAGGGCTGTGGGGGTCAGTGTGCAAGGGCAGAGGTGCGAGGGGAACCCCGCAGCATGGGGTGGCAATGCAGTTCTTGCTGCATTTTCCAGCGAGTCTGACTTCTCCTCCGAGGGCTGCATACAGACCAACAGGTGCAGCACACTTCACACGGTCACCAGTTCTTAATGGGAGCTGGCAGCACGTGACACTTGCTGTGTGGACAGCGTCCTGCCAAGGTAGAGAGGGAGGCCAAGTTCGCGGGGCTCTGCTTCTGTTTCACGTTCAGGTGTGCGTTATGTTCCTCAAGCGCCCAGGACAACAGCCTCTGCTCTTTTGAGCTTTTCTGATTCTTAAGCTGAGCCCTCAGGTCCGCAAGTCTGCGCTTCATCTGGGGCAGAGGCGGTGGAAAGGGGCTGTCGAAGAAAGCAGGATGGGTCCCAAGTTGTGCCTAGTGCTCTGGTCCTGCTTCCAGGTATTTGAGGAAGTCTGGCTCCCCATGGGTTTCCTGGCACCCTCAGATCTTAACCCTGCTTCCTTAGCTGATGGTTCTTTCATCCAAAGTCTGCTGGCCTCTCTAAGAATAAAACACAAACTTTAAAATTTATCTAAGCAAGACTTTTGCTGCTGGCCATGATGGAGTAACTGGGGCCCGATTTGTCCTCTTGCTATAAACAATTATAAAACTGAACAGAACATGTGAGATAAATATTTGCAGACACTAGACAATACAATAGGCCTGTCACTACACAGTCACAGAAAAGATTGGGAGCCCTCCAGTCCCTTTGTATTTCTGCCTGGAGGCATTTCAAGACTGATTTCAGGGAGATATCCAAGCAGAGCACAGTGATCCCGCCAAGCTGAGGAGACGGCTGCCGAGGTCGAGATGGACTGAGTTTTTCAGGGAAGAACATAGAGGAGAGGGTCTTGCAGAGAAAGTGCCCTTCAAACCAACACGATGGCCCTGGGATGTTCTGCTGGACACAAGATTGTCAATGCTTGCTGCGAAGGCCGGTGTGGCTGGACGGAAAGCAGGGGGAGCTGCAAGGTGGAAACCTCTCAGGGCTCCTTCAGAACTGGGGGTGTTCGAATTCTGACCACACAGATTTGTCCTTCCTGAGCACCTGGGGTGTTCTGTAGAGACCCCAGAAGGGAGAAATGGTAGTGGTGGGACTAAAACATTTCTAGAGTAAAAGATGCATAGACCTGCCTGTAAGCAAGTTAAGAATAAGCCCTGGGGTCCGTTTGATCCACAGGTGACTTAAGTGTCTGGCAAAGCCAAGCCTAAGACCCTTCATTTAATGATGCAAGGGCTGGGGGTGCAGCTCAGTGGTGGAGTGCTTGCCTAACATGCACGAGGCCCTGGGTTCAGTTCCCAGTGCGTGTATACACACACACATACACACACACATGCACACACAGATGCACACACATGCAGACTTGCACACACATGCAGACTTGCACACACACATACACACACGCACACATGCATACACACACACGCACACACATGCAGATTTGCACACACATGCACACACATACACACACACACACACACACACACGCACAATATAATGGCTGGCAGTTTTCCAAACTTAAGGAAAACTGTAAACCCACTGATCCAAGAAGACCAACCCACCCACGCCAGACAAATATGAAGAGAACCATGGAAAGGCCCATCATGATCAAATTGATTCAAATCAGTGACAAAGCCACCCAGTGGGGCACGAGGGAGACAATTACGAGGGAGAAGTCAAAGATGGAAACTGTGACTTCCTTCAGAAACCACGCAAGCCAGGTGACAGTGGGGTGGAGTCTTGAGGCCCAAGTGGGGGACCATAAGCCTAGATTTCTGTACTCAGTGAAATTTTCTTTCTATGGTGCTGAAAACCTTTCGTACTGTGAATGTGGTGACAGACCTATAATGTCTTCGATTGTTCCCATTCACGGGCTCTACGTTCAAAACAGGTGCACGTTATTGGTTGTCAGTTAGACCTCAGTGAAGCAGAGTCGAGCCCAGTGATCTCACATGGGCCATGGATCTGCCTGTGGTCCCTCCGGGGGTACAACTGTGCTGTCCCGTATTTTAGGTGAGGCACAGAGCTGTCAATTGACTTGCTCCAGGTCATGTGGACAAAAGGGATGGAGTAACTTTAGAAGAAATGCTTTTCATCTTCCAAAAAGGCAGACTCAGGTCTTCTCATGAAGGGGGTGTGGGACACAGCTTCCTCGGTGTCTTCAACTGCCCTCTGACTGGTGCCTGGGGCACTTGCTGTAAAGTCCTCACTGGGACAATTTGGACATTTGCCCCAATGTGTGCCTCTTCCCCCTGGGGTGTTCTTGTTCCCCTTATACTTTTTAGTCTGCCTTCCAGGATGAGACGCCATGGTGAGTGTCCTCTGGTCTGTGGGCGGTTCTCCTATCAGTCAGGGTCCATTCAGGAGGTGGAACCCACACTGGTTATTTGAAGAGAGAGCATTTGACATCAAGAATTGCTAACCTGTAGAAGGTGGCTGCCTACTAACAGTGTTCAAAAGGAATTCTAAGGTTTCCTGGAGTCTTGGTATGAAAGAGCCACTACTACCTCTAGGTCGAGGAGGGGCAGATAGAGGCTAAACCAAGGGTGCAAAGACCCCTCACCCAGTGCTGAAATTCAGACCTCTGCAGAGAGTGTGTAGTGACCAAAGGAATGTGCGGCCTGAGAGGGACGTGGGTCAGTGGGCCGGAGCTGGTCTATCACAGGAGGAGCATGTCTTGAGGGGTGGCTATGCCCATCTGTGCGGGCTCCCACTCAGAGTGACGGTGATAACATCATAATAACAATAATAGTAATAATGATAGAAACCAGAGGGGTGTGTCTTGGCCGGTCTGTGGTGCTGGGATGAACCAGGGCCTCATGTCTGCCAGGCACGCACTCTGCCACTGAGATGTGCCTTCTTGCTATTGACACCTTACAGGGTCATCTCATCGTTCTCTATTGATGAATCTTAACGTTCTGCTAAGCTGGCAGAGGGGAAATGTTTAGAGGACCTGGCTTCTGTTTCACAAAGCAGGACAAAGGAGGGTGAAATTGGAGCTCAGTGACAATAACAGAGTGACAACTGTCATAAAGATGAAATAGAAATTGAGGCAGTTTGGGGTCCAGCTTAATCAACAAATGTCATTGTATTCAGGGGCAATTAGTGTTTGGGATAATGTCACTTTGTTAAAAAACTCTGTTGTTCTAAGATGCATCTCTTTCTGGGTGGCCCATACCAGCCCATGTCCTTACAGTCCACAGTTTCTAGTGCCACAAAGACCAGAATCAGGTGCCTGCAGGTCCAGGCAGGTACTGTCAGTGGAGAAAGGAAGCCGTTGGAGACGGTGGTCGCCCAAGACCAGCCCACCTGCAGAGGACACTCCCAGCTCCAGCCAGCGGGTGCTCTGGGGGATGGGGCCCCGCTGCCAGGCTTCATGGTTTCAAGAGCAGCTGGGATTCCCCATCTCTCAATTTTTTAATTGGCAGATAATCCAAATGGGAAAAATACTATGCAGTCCAAGCCAGTGCCTCTCTGGGTGGACTCGGCTGCTGGGCTGTCAGAGTGTGACCTTGGCTTTGGAAGTGTTCTCGCTGCACCACTGTCCCCCGTGTTCTGCAGCCAGCTGGGTTTCAGCCCCATATGTTTCGCTTTTCCAGGCTTTGGGTCCCCGTCCCTCTCTTGGGCTGTCAACATAACTCCCATCAGCAGCCCGCCTCTGCCGCACTGCCACTGCGGAGATGTTTCCAAAGCTCGGCCCTTTCTGTGTCTCCCCTCTGCTTAAAAGCCTTCCCTGACTGCCTGGCTCTTGTGATGAAACTCACCTGGCCTGGCATGTCCACCCCGCACTCCTGAGCCCGCAACCTCGCCGGCTGGTTCTGACGTCGTCCGCAGGCCTGCAGGCTCCAGCCACTTCACTGGCTGCCATTGCCCTGAACACACTTGCTTCTCCATTTCCTGCTTTTGCACACGCTGCTTCCTTGGCCAGTGCTTGCACCACTTGTCTGCCTGGCCACCCCTGCTCACTCCTGCCCAGGCTGGGAGGTGGCTCCTTGGAGTCGCCTCCCTCCCTGCCTCAGCTTGTGCTCACTGCTAATTCAGCCCCGCAGCTGCTTTGCATGACACTGGTGCTGGACCCAGCAGCCTGTCTGTTTTCCCAGCTTCATTTCCAGCAGCCATTACTCATATGTCTTTGTATTGTTAGGGCTTCGTGTAACGCCTGACATACAGTAGGTGCTCAATAATTCATCAAATGATTGAGCCAGTGAGTGCATAAATGAGGGAATCGCTTCTTCACTGCGCCACTGTCCCCCGTGTTCTGTGGTTGACTGTCCTTTGGTGGCTCATTGTTTCTTTGCTGGTTGGCACTTAGGTGGTCAGAAGCATGCTTTTTCCTGTGTACATGACAGCCAGCCAACTGGGCCAGGCGTCATGATTTCAGAAGTCGAGGCCGATGTATTCAGAATTGCTGTTTACCATCTTGTGGGAAGTCCTATGGACACCCTCGGATTTATGATAATGTCCATTTCATAAGTGGCCAGAGTAGAGCTCTGTTAGCTCCTGTGCAAATAAAGATATCTGTGAGCCATTATTCCATGTGCTAGTTGTTTCTAACGAGAGCTGGCCATCGCTTTGAAACCTTGACTTGGGATGTTGGATTTGACCTGTGGCTGGGGACCCAGAACCTTCTGTGCAGGGTGTGGGCTTGTAGTCTGGTGCCTGGGAAGTCCACCAGAGGATAGGCATAGGAGTGTCCAGATAGGGCACTGTATGGCTGGACCCCAGTTGGAATATTTATAACAGAGGAGGAGAACCACCAGCTGTACTCATGGGGTTCCCCAGAGACAGGAGAGACACCAGGGGAGGGGGCATGGAATGGTTATTTATTTATTTAAATTAAGGCCAATTATTTTGTGTAAAGTGCAGTGAGTGGTGGATTCTGGGAAAATTTGCTTCCACTGTAAACATGTCGGTTAGAAGTCATTAATATGACATTCACACATCCCTAATAAAGTGCATAACACAGAGATCTGGCACCATGGAAATACCCAGAGGACATTAAGTATGAGCCTTAAAACCAAGAGTATTGGAAACAAGATATTTTTACTTCTCGTTTGGGAGTAATATAATTGCATTTTGTGGCTCTAGCAGATGCTGGGGCCAGCTGCTAGGAGAGCCGTGGCTTTTTTCCCCCTCAGCGTCGGTCCCTTACAGATAAAACCCTGTGCAGAACTCTCATAAAAACCAAACTTTAAAAAATTATCTCTTGGTTGAAAACCCACCCTTTTCTCTGTGAAAGGTATGTGAGATTGTGTAGGCCACAGAGGTATTTTTATTACATGGACTCAGGAGAATAAAGAACAAAACATATACACACATATGCGCATACATACATTATCACATGCATGATGCACACACACCACACCCACACCCACACCCACACACACACACACACCCCACACGTGGGCACACACACACACATACATACACACATTGTTATTTAATTTGTTACAAAAAGCACCAAAGGCCCCTCAACTGACCCTTGCTCTCCCTGACATTAACTCATGTCTGGAAGACAGATTGGACACAAGGTCCCCTAGAGACTCTGAAGGGACTCCTGCCCTTTGTCTGAGGGATGCTCCTCGGGAGGTTGTTGGAGGAAGCTGGTCCGGTGGCCTGTTCTGTGGAGTGGGCAGCAGGCACTGTGCGGTGGGCAGGTCCTTCTGGGAGGGAAGGGAAGGCGCACAGAGCTTGGATTCAGCCCTGGACTCCCTTATCCCTTCCTAAGCAGACGGGAGCCTCCCACCTCCAGCTCCTTGCCTCTGAGGTGGACCAAGGGGACAGTGAGCCCTGCCCTCTGGGCAGGTCTGCCATGTGGCACCTGCCCTCCCACCCTGAGTCAGGCCCAGGCGCACAGCCGCGCTGAGAAGGCAGGCCGTGTTTGCAGGCCCCTGCTATAGTGGCACTGGCTGTCCCATAGGGCAGGTGTGTAAAGCCACCGAGCCCTGGAGACACAGCTGGGTCTGGTTGAGGTGGGCTGTGGGAGGAAACCACACAGATCCAGGAAGCAGTAAAACAGAATATCAAGTGGCTCCTGGTTTCTTTCTAAAATTAGGGAATCACACGGGTTTGCATCTATCAGTTGAAATATAAAACATTATTAAAATTAATTTCTCCTTTTCTTTCTACTTTTAAAAAATGTATCATCTAGGGCTGGGGCTGTAGCTCGGGGTAGCGCACTGGCTTGGCAAGTGTGAGGCACTGGGTTCCATTCTCAGCACCACATATAAATAATAAAACAAAGGTCCGTCAACAACAACTAAAAATATTTTTAAAAAATGTATCATCTAGAAATGACAAAGCCACACACGTGCCTGGCATCCGCGCCTCCTGTCCCATTCCTGTGGACGGTGCTGCTGCAGTGCTGGTGGGCGGCCGCAGGCTGCCCTGTGGTAGGAGCACCTGGAAGCAGCGCCTGCGCCTCCTCTGGGCTCCTCTCGACCTCGCGACCCTCTCTGTCCCAGCCCCAGGCTCACAGAAAGGGCGGCTGAGGTGAGCTGGACACTCTCATTTTGGAAGAGGACTTTGCCTTCCCTTATTCAACTTCATGGAGTCCGAAGTCATCTTTGGATACAAGGGCAGTGCAGGGCTCTGCGTGGACACAGGGCCTGAGATGGCCCCTCCTGGACAATGCACAACCACAAAGGGAGGATCACTACACACACAGGCCTCGTGACAGATGGCACTGGGAGCTAGAAGTCCCAGAGTGCTGCGGCCATTGCGAGAAGGTTCAGAAACTGGAGATCACTGGGGAGTGAGGAGTAGAAGACACCTGCAGGGCTGTGCTGTGAACAGGGCCTCCCAGGCCCTGGGGGCAGAGCTGGTGCACAGGCGCTGGGGTGGGAAGGGGCCAGAGGAGCCAGGTGGCCTCAGTGGGAGATCCTCCAGCCCTCACCACTGGCACGGGCTTGCAATCTTCCAGAGCCTGTAGGCCTGAGCTGGCGACTGGACGTGTAGGGTCCCCCATGGGGGGTGGGGGAGTGACCAGGCAGAACTCAGGACAGCCTTGCCACCCTTAGTCCTGCCACTCTGCCCTTCCTGCTGAGACTCTGTCAGTGCCTCCAGGAAGGGCCCACCTGCCTCCCTGGTCTGCGGGGACCTTCCCCAGGCTGGGCAGATTCTGCCACAGTGGCTCTCTGGCTTCAAGTGGGTGGCCACACACAAGCAACATATTTTGGAAGCAGTTTTTCTCCTGGAATGTCCAAAGGACAAACTGAACGTGTCAGATCTGCAGGCTGGGCAGTCTTTGCTTTGGCACCTGCAGCGACTTTCCTCATCTTGACAGTCGAGTCATTCTCCTCCGAGGTGCAGTATTGAGGGTCCAGGAAGAGAAGGGTGCCCAGAGCCAGGGCACTGGAGGAGGCTGGCGGGTGGCGAGTGTGACCCTTTGGGCTCAGCCTGTCTGTGTGGGCCGAGTAGGCTGGGGGTCCCCTCAGCCAGAGCACACCGGGCTGGACGCCATGCTCACTCCTTCTCTTTTTTAATTGTGATGAAATACACATAACAGAGAACTTACCACCCATGACGTTTAGCACATCCACAGTATTATGCAGCTGTCACTGCCATCCAGGTCTTGCCATCTTCGTCACTCCAATAGAGATGCAGTCACTCCCAGGCCCCTCTTCCCACAGCCCCTGCCAATCCCCAGCTAGCATTCGCTCTCTGTGGATTTGCCCTTCTAGACGCTTCAAGTGGGTGGCCTCATACAGTGCGTGGCCTCTAGTGCCTGGCTTCTCTCTTAGCATGACATTTTCAGGGTCCATCCGGGTCACAGCACCACGTCCGAATGACCTTCCACTGGATGTACACATCCCGTGTATTCATGCATCTGTGGAACTTGGGTGGCCAGTGCCATTTCCATCCGTGCTGCTCTGAGCACTTGTGCCTGTGCTTTGGTGTGAGCACCTGTTTTCTCTTCTCTGGAGCCTCCTCTGCTCTTGCTTGCGCCTCCTGTGAATCTTCTGAGCCACACTTGATTCTGAGAGGTGGCGAGTGAGCAGGAAAGGAGGTGCCTGGGCTGGGCGCTGGGGCGCGGGATCCGGGAGCTGGCTGGGCTCAGCAAGAGCTTCCCCTTCCCTGGGCCTCAGTCTTCCCTGGAGAAAGGAGCTGCTCTGATCTCTGTCGCGGGTCCTCCTTGGGCTTTCGGGCTCTTGGCTTGCAGAGCTTCAGGGGAGGAGGGGCTGGACCCTGCTGTTCACAGCTGCTTCTGCTCTCAGCTGGGGCGTCTCCTCTGCCTTAAGACTCTTCAGCAGAGGCTTCCATGGATACACGCAGCCTTGCCTACTCCAGCGACACAAGGGCTCGCTGCAGCAGATGACCTCGTGAACCAGACCAGGGCCTCGGGTGGAAGGGGCCTGGTCCTCTGGAGGGGGATGCGTCGAGGGATGCTCAGTCTGCACTCGTGGTCCACCGCAGGGAGGTGGGCGGAGGGGCAGTCAGTGGGGAGCAGGAGGCTGTCCACACACGTTTCCTTTGTGCTCCATCCAGGGAATCCTGCTGTTCTTGAAGAAATTCAGGACAGTGGGCAAAGTGTGGGTTCTGGAAGCATCCCACATGGGTCTGGGTCCCAATTCTACAGGTACTGGCTGTGTGACCTTGGGCAAGTCACTTGATTGCTCTGTGCCTCAGTTTCCTCACTTGTGAAGTGGGCATGGTTCCTACCTCACAGTTTCTTGTGAAGAATAAATGGGATTATCCCCCATTAAGCCTAGAGCAGGACACAACCCTGGACAACACTTCACCATGTTAGCGTGACAATGATGACACAGAGGATGAAGTGTCACCCCCACCCTGCAAATCACCCCCACCTAGCCCAGCTGACCCTCCTTACTCTGAAGTTTTATGGCTCTCAAGTTTCTCTACCCCATTAAATGTCTACTGGGGTGTGTTCTTCCATCTCCCCAACCAGCTCCTAAGCTTTGAGGAGGCAGGTCTGGCCCTGGCTGCCCAGTTGGTAAGGGCCGTGGTTGGGAAGGCTGGGCAGCAGGGTCTGGGGTTGGAGAGGAGACCCAGACATGTGCAGGTCTGCTGAAGACCGCTAACAGCCTGTGACGGTCACTGGCGGTCAAGTCCAGGCCACTTGGGCGTGGCAGAGGTGGGACTGGGTGTTGGTGTTGGTTTCTTTTGCTCAGAGAAGCTGGTCTTAAGTGGGACAGATGCTTTTACTGGGGTCCTGGGTGAGTGTCCCATGGATTGGGAACAGCTGTGTATGTCTGGGGCGGAGGGAGTGGCTGGCAGCCACAGGCAGCTCCTAAGGGGCCTCTGCTCGCCTGCACAGCTGCTCGTCAGAGCTGCGGTGACCCTGAGTGACCCAGAGCTTCAGCACAGCTGACCCTGGGCAGTGCTGATGCTGCTGTATGTGCTGTACCCTCCGTGACTGTGAGCTCGTTAGCTACAGGCTTCCTTGTGGTCTCATTCACAGGCCGGCACATAGTAGGTGCTCAATAAGTGTCGATAGATACATGCTGAATTCAAAAGTGGCCCAGGGGACTTTCTCTTTGGAGGACAGTAGCAGTGGGAAGCCTTGCTGGGTGGGCTGAGTGATGGCTGAAGGATGTTAGTGAAGGTCTTCTGTGGATGCTCTGAGTCATCAGAATAGAATATGTCTAGGGGTGGCTGGGATGGTTGCACTGTGTACCCCATCTTCGGGGTCACTAAGGCATGATGCTGGGCAAGGATATGGATCAGAGGGTTCCAGTTGCTAAGCCTGTTCCTCTAAGTCTCCCGAGATTTGGGGAGAGAGTCGAGACACGGTGTTCACACTAACCACAGCCTGCTCTGAGTAGTTAGCGAAACCAGAGGGAGGCCAGCAGGTACTCCTCAGGGTGAGCAGTTATCCTAATGTTGACTTTCACTGTCTGCTAGCGGGGGCGAGAGGTGGGAGGGGCTGAGGGGTACACCCAGCAACAGGGCCTCTTCTGACCTGGGGCCATTTGGGCACATGCTACCTTATCGGGGGCCTCAGGACAGGTAGCTCACATCATGTAGACCTGGAGATGCTGAGATAAAGGGGCCCTTACTGGGGACAGGCTTTGCCAGCCAGAGTATTGTGACTCGCCATTCCCTGGCCTGGAAGGGGCTACTCTCTCAGTTCCATAGGAAGTTCCATAGGTAGGGGCTGCAGAGCCACGCTGTGTGTGGGACGATGGCCAGACGCTGGTGAGCGGTGGGGCTGGTACCGAGCTGGCGCTGCTTGCGGCCCGTGTGTGCCCGCTTCACCCCATGCTGCTTTCTCCTGCAGCGACTTAGAGTTGGTTAAATAACGGGCAAGTGCTCTCCAGAAACTGCTGTGCAGGGGGGGGGGGGGGGCTTTCGAGCTCTCACTTCCGCTGTCTTCAGAATAAGCACACACACCCTTGAGTGCGTGTTTATTTCCACACTGCCTGCCCTTCCCCCAAGCCCATCCCCTCCCGCCATCCGCCCGCTCCTCCAGCCATCTGTCTCACACACATTTATGAGAAACATCTCTGGCCCCAGGACACTGTAAGTCCCGGAGATACATCAGTGATGCCATAGTCCTGTCCTTCTGTGGTCGGATGGGCTATTATCCAAACAACCAGGCAATCAGAACTCGGGGCGTTGCACCCTCACCCCAGGGAGTATAGCCAGATATATTGGGAAATACAGAGGACTAGCCAAAGGAGGTGACACCCCCCTGCAGCAAGACCCCGAGGGAGATTTTCCTAAGGAGAGTAAATGAACTGTGAAAAGGCTTAGGGACAGAGGACATGTGCTGGTTGGTCAGTGACTTAATTTCTGATTTCTGTAGTGGAAACCGATGACAGCAACCTGGACGATGGGGGAGCTGTTCTTGCCATAGGCTGCTTCTTCCCTGGTTCCTGGTGCAGGCTAGTCTCCTGGTGTCCCTCACCAGCTGCCTCTCGGTAGTGGCTATTCTCCTTCTGTGAGGCTTGGTCTCCACCAGGGCCTCGGGCCTTCTGGCTGCATGACACCGTGGTGTTTTCTATGCTAACTGCTCTGCTTCCTGTTTTTGGTGGTGGTGCCTCCTTTTCTCTCAAGGCCAAGGGTAGTGTCTGTGGTCACAGGTGTCAACTCCTTTAGTCCAAGTCCCAGAGGCTGCTGGCCCTGGGCAGACGGGCTGCTTCGTTCTAAGGCAGCCTGGCTGTGGAGAGAGTGAGAGGGAGGCCTCTGCTCTGCACTCCCTGCTAGTCGAGGGCAGCAGCTCCGGGTTGTATCCCCACCAGGATCAAGGGAAACGTGTAAAGTCCAACCTTAATTTAACGTACGATCCCTGCCAATTTCGTGTTAGCAGATCTGTTTGGAGCTGGAAGTAATGGGCCATATCATGCCTCAGAGCTGGAGCAATGACTTATGCTGATGTCACCCACTGCCTTTTCACTGAAATTATTAATAAATCAGTAATTCTATCTGCAGTGATGCTGTTGTGTTTATAAATATTTAATTTACCTTCAGGTGCCCACATTTTCTCCCTCTTTGCCTTAAACTCGGCTGACATTGCTCTCCTCTGAAGCACTGCTCAGTAGATCAAGTTATCAGTAGTGGGAAAGGCTACTCACTTCTCTCCCTCCTCTCTCTGGAATAAGGCTTTATCTTTTCTTTTCCTTTTAATCTTTCTGTGATTTGGCTCAGGGGGTTGGGAATCAAGCTGAGAGAACGCGGCGTCTCTTGTGACAAAGCCGAAAGATTCGTCCAGCTTCAGAAAAACAGCCCAAACCTTCCACTCGACCTTGCCCAGGTGGAGACCCGTAGTTGGCATGTGCTTTTTCCCTCCTTCAGATTAATGCCATTTAGAACCTGAGAGTGTGTCTGATGTTTTCTTCCCACAGAGAAATATTTGTGTCCTTGCCATTGACTCTTCTTTTGAAACCCGGTGCTTTGATCATTGTCATAAGCAGGTTCAGTGGACAGGACTGGAAAATCAGATGGAAGCCGCGTCCAGGTGGCACATTTTCCTGGCAGAGACGGAGTCCAGCCTGGCAGAGGAAGACCGCGGCTGGCAGCGACAAAGCTTTCTTACTTCTCAGGGTCCAGCGTGAGCTAATTGTTGTTATTATCTCTTTATTCTTCTGTTTCAGGAAATTGCAGCTTATTTAATAACATTTGAGAAACACGAAGAATGGCTAACCACGTCCCCTAAGACAAGGTAAGGCCCCGGATCTTGCCGTTTTCCGCTACTTACAGTGAATGGATTGGTTGACTTTCACGGGTGACCTGATCTGGCCAGTCAATTCAGGCAACAGGTGGAAAACGCCGCATTGCGCCAGGTAGCCTGTGGCTCCGTGGTGCCGTTAGCTGCCCAGGCCGTTGTAGCCAGGATAACCAGATGGACTCAAAATGGCCCCGCTGCCTCTGAGCGCTCGAGCGCCGGTGCTGATGGCCAGGGCTGGACCCTTCCCCTGGGTTCCGGAGCCATTTTAGGCAGGGGCTGCAGGGGAGTTTATTTTGGGAAAGTGCCCCCTGCCACTAGTATTCTCCCCAAATGTACCTTTCAAAGAGAAACTGGCTCATCTGCCACTTTCATTTCAATGTGTTTTACACTCTGCAAGTCGACTTGCTCCTGATTTCAGGTGAGAAGCTCCCCAAATCAGAAGCAGTGGCTGAGTTTGTGGTTTATTATGCAGTAAATGTCCTTGAACCTACTAACTGCCACAAGCATTTAACTTCGCTTGCCACTTGGGAACGGAGGGAATTGTCGCCAACACCGCTGCCCCAGTCCTGCCAGCAGAGGCTGCCGCCCAGGGAAGTGTGGCTGGGATCAGCGCTTATGTTAAAGGCAGCTTCTTTCCTCGCCAACTCTGAAGTTTTTATTTTTGGTGTGTTACATTCTAGAGCTTCAGAAATGTGTGGCCACTCTCTTCCAACGGCCACAACTTTTCCACGGGCGGTGACAGGCCAGCTGTCTGTTAGCTGAGGGTGTTAGCTGGGGTGTGGCTTGCGGGGTGACTGGCCTGCAGGTGGGAATCTAAGAGGTGGAGTGCTGGCTGTCTCCTTGGACAGAAGCACAGCGTCTCCGGGATCGCTAGCTGGAACCAGGGTAGGGGTGAGGTGGGTCCTCTGCACCCTTGGTCACAAGCCTGATTTGGCTGGGCCAGGGAGGAAAGATCTGCCCCTTGAGAATGTTCACTTATTCAAGAGGTACTTTCAACTCCAACTTCCTCAGCTCAGGGGTTTTCTGGTTAGCATCCTTTAGATGAGGGCAGAATGTTCCATTTGGAGGTTAGGGATATTGAGGAAAGGGAGATCAGTGGCGGAAGTCCCCTTCCCCTGGGGTGGCTCTGACTCATGTGACTTTGCAGCCTGAGACATGGAGAAGAGTCCCTCTGCAGGTGTCCTTAGCACCTCAGCCTTCTGGAGCTGTGACTCTCCTTGATATAAAACCAAAAAATTAAAAAAAAATAAATATATAAAAACCAAATGGCTTACATCAGTCAGCTGTTGCTGTGGTAATGCTACGTAAGAAACAACCCCCAATGTAGTGACTTTATAATAACAAACTTTTATTTCCTGCTTGTGGGTCTGTGGTTGCCTGTGGCTTTGGATCCGGACTGCTCCATGCATATTGTTCTAGGACCTAGGCTGGGGAAGCTCCCTCTGTCTGGGACAACTGGTTCTCATGGGAGAGGCTGAGAAGCCCGAGGCAGCACATGCGGGTGAAGCTAAAACCCCTGTCGGGACGTGGCACTGGGTGTCATGCAGGCTTGCCGATCCACGGCCAAAGCAAGTCCATGGCCAACCCCAGCAAGAATGGGGCCAGGAAGGACACTCTTCTGAGGAGGGGCAGGAGTGGGGAGTGCAGAGTCATGGTGACACAGTCTGCCATTTGGTGGACTCAGTCACAGCCCAGACTGTGGGAAACCCAGCCCAGTCCTCTTCTGCCTTCTGAGGGCAGCTTCCAGGGCCGTCACCGCAGCCTGTGGCCATCAGAGCCAGCTGCGGGACTTGCTAGAACTCATGCTGCTGGGCTCCCCCGGTTTCTGACTCGCTGTTTGAACACAGCTGAGGGATGGACACAGGCCGTGGCATGTGCCGGGTCTGGACTCCCTTCCAGAAGCCCTGGCCTGGGTTCTTTGGGGAGAGGGAGGTGTGTGCTCTTTCCTGGTGGCCCTGGTGCCTGTCTCTGCAGCCTCCAGCCTCTCCAAGGCTCTTGGCTCCTCCATGAGAGGCTCCTCCAGTCTGAGTGGGAGGAAAGAGCTTCTCCTGAGCCGAGCAAGGCTCTCCGGAGTGTGCCGGCTTCAGACCCGCGCACTGGTGTGGGCTACAGCACTGCAGAACATCCAAGGCGAGGGTTTCACGGCATCCCAGCCTCCAGAATCTGGGTCTTGATTGAGAAGTGGAAGTCACTCGGGGACTTTTTGGGCTGTAACAGGAGCAAGAGACTTACTGTCCCAAGACACAGTGCATGCAGGGAGGAGAGGAAATGTGGGTTCCCGTATTGACGGGCTTGGGTTTGAGCCCTGGCTTTGTCACTCAGAAGTTCTGTGACAGTAAGAAAATCATGTCAGCTCCTTCAAAAGCTCCACTCCTTTTCCTTCATGTAGAAAGTGAGTTATGCTGACCCTGTCCTCACAGAGCCAGGGGAGGACTGCATGAGGGGACATTTGTGATCCTGCTTTGCACGTGTGAGGGTCCGTCATTCACAGGTGTCCCAGTTCCTCTGTCTGAAGGGCAGTCCCCAACCTGCCAGAGGCCCAGACTTCAGGAAGCATCTGCCAGAATTTCCCCAGGCCCTGGAAGGACAAACTCTTTTCCTAAAGGCAGAGGGTGGGGCTAGGCGGTCCTATTAGTATTATAATATGCTCTCAGTGTTTACACTTGAAAGCTTTGTGTCCCAGGAGAAGGAAAAGTTGCCTTCTTGTTCAAGGACCTTCCTAAATTAGTTGTTGAGTTGGGTTTGACTCCCCCACCCATCTCCGGTATTGAAATTAATTGGTGCAGTTAACTGCTGAGTTCATACAAACTGGCCTCCTGGTATTAAGGAATTAATGACACCAATACTCTGCTGAATGAGAAGGCAGCACAACTTCTGTTTGCCACCACCGCCGCCACTGCTAATTTCATTTTAGAAAATTAATAAAAATGAATTGCACCACTGACATTTATAGAGTTTCTTAATAAAATGATACATTGTTTGTGTGGAGGAATCCCTATTAAATTAATTGTTGTAATCAGTTCACATATAGATGTTGGTATAGGAGCTGCAGAGGGACCCACTGCTTGTCTCCAAGGCTTGCTGAGGGCTGGGGGTTATAAATAGAGCCCTTGCTCAGTTATTGCCCTAATTACAGAGTGGGCCCCGGAGCCAGCTCACCTGTTTAATAAGGAGGCCTACTGCTGGGAGTCCCAGGGTTGGGGGCTGGGGCAGCTGTGCTGCTGCCCCAGGACCAAGTGCTGAGTGTTCATGCCACTGTATTGCGCTATCAGCAGCTGGGGCCTTCATCTTGAAACATCACCCTTCAGGAAGTCTTTATTTGGCACTTGCTGTGTGCTCAGCACTGAGATAATTCCTCTTGGAGAGCTAGCTGAATGCCACACTCCAGGCCCTGCCCAGTGAACTTGGGATCTTGACATGAAGAGCATCCTCCCTCTGTCTGGAAGGTCCATCTGTCTCCTCTATCAGGCCTCATTGACCCCATACCCTCCCCCACAGAGGACCCTTCCCTCTCCTTTGCCTGGTTCTCAGGGCTCAGCTCACCTGAGGCACTTTGGGTTTCACAGTTGCTTTGTTGGGTTGGTTGATTCATGATCTGGCCTCTCAGGTTTGACTACCACGGGAAAGGGATCTTATGTTGGAGTGGTTCACAGGGTACCCCAAGCACCAAGAGCAGAGCCAGACGCACAATAGGCCCTTGACACACATTTGTGAAATGAGCAAGAACAGGGTAAAAAATGTAGAAAATGTGCATCTGTGTCTGTGCAGGAAGAGACCTGGCTTCCTCATGTTATTTCTTCTGGCCTATCTGGCACCAGCATTGGCCAGCTGACCAGGACTGTGTCCTGGGCATTTTCTCTAGGCTACCCGCTAAGTTTAAGTTTATTACCAGGGCTGGAAAGGTGTGTGATCCCCCTCCCAGGGCTGCACAGAGGGTGTTGGAGATGGAACTTGAACCCAGAATGATCTTCCTGCAGAGCCCCTAACCTGCCCCTCATGTTGCACCTCCACTGTCCAGAGTGAGTATGGGGACCAGATGGTAGCCCAGGATATGGCTCCACCATCCCTCTGCAACTCCCTTCACGAATTCTGAACCAGCCCAGAGACCCAGGCAGCATGGGCAGGGCCTCCCTTTGTGGGCGAGGGTGGCCTGGGCATAACAGCCAGTGGCTTCCTGCACCTCTCTGGGACCAGGTTTGGCTCCCAGGCAGAGGCCATGCAGAACACACACCGCCACGGAGCAAGGCCTCTCCACCTTGGGGCTGCAGCAGAGCTGAACAGGGTGCAGGCAGCAAATGCAAAACCGAGCAATCCCTGCCATTCATTTCTCCTCCCCTGGGAAATGGAGAACCTTCTGTGGACACGCAAGCTTCTAGATCGAAGGGAAGGCATATCCTTCCCAGGAATCCTGCTGTACCAGCTAGAAGGAGGCTGGAAAATGCTATTAATTGTCTAATTAATTAATTGGATTGATACAGATAGCACCTTAACACTGATGCACTAAGGTCTAGTAATAGAATCTTCTATAATGAACACTAAATGGTGCTTTGTCAATAAGCAGTGAAACCAGAGTAGCAGGAGGTGGAAGGGAAGGAGGAGAAGCAGCCCTGAGAGTCAGGAAGACGCAGGGGCATCCGGGCTACCCTGCTCCTGGGTTTTCTTGACCCATGTCCTGGCTCTTCAAGTGCCTGGAGCCGTCCGCCGCGGTCTTGTCTGCGGCCCGTCGCCAGCCTCCTTGGGCGCCTGGATGTCTGTGGATCTCAGACTCCTCCTGGCTCCTCCCTCTTCCCTGCTGCCCCGCTGGCCTGCTTCTTCTGACTTCTCTGGTTCCCACGAGGGCTGTCTCCTTTTTAAGGACGCCAGAGCACAGTCCTGGTGCTCCCCAGGACTCCTCGCTCCCCTTGTGCCCTGGATCTAGTGAGTGCCCACCAGCCCTGCCTTCCCTGTGGAGTCCCCACCCTTGTGACCCTGGGGTGGCCGAGGTGGCTCTGGCCCCTCCTTTCTAGGATGGCTCCTTCTGCCTTTCCTAAAACACAGTTTGTGCCCCCCAAAATGCTTCTCCCCGGACCTCAGGCCTTGCTGTGTGCTGGATCCAGCTCCCTGGTGCCGCACTGATGAACTTATCGTGGTCATTCTGTCTCGACTTGCCCCTCCTCCACAGCTGGGAGGTGCTTACTCTCTCTGGACACATCTTCCCTGTCCCCACTTTTGCCTTCACTTGGCCACAGACCTCGTTTTGGTGCCTGATGGCCATCTGACCCATGCTGGTGTTATGCTCGAATTCAGGACCCCCAAAGACCACCAGAGACCCAAGATCGATGCAAGCAGCAAAGAGGTGTTTATTGCGAGCTAGCTCGGTCCTCTGCATGCACACACAGCAACTGGTGACGCAGCCCAGGGTTTGCAGCAGTTGTATACATTCTTTGGAGAGGGCAGGGACTTCACATACATCATAGCAAATCATCACACGCCGCGGGAAAATCAGATAACAACTCTAAAACATGATCAGCACATTCACTGGCGGGAACAAGTTGGGTAGGGGTGATTGGTCAGTACAAAAGGGGTATTCATTTGAACTGATTGGTTTAAGCCAAGAGGGGTGTACGTGCTGAACTACATGGTTTCCCAATATGTTATCAACCACCATAAACTACTGGGGGTCATCTGGCATCCTGGGTATTTCCCTGTCTCATGCTGATTGGTGGCTGCTAGGGGGCTGCTATGGGTCCCCACCTAGCCTGACTGAGTCAGGAACACTTGGCGCAGCAGATCTCTCCTGTAGATAAACAACTTAGCAGAGTGGGAATGTGCCTAGGAGTGCTCTGTGGGTTTTTCCAAGGACAAAGGTCATGTCCCTTCCTTGGACAGCTTTGCTCTGAGTAGAGGCTGGTTTTTCACTGGAACCTTCTGAACCAGCAACTGCAGGAAGCACTTCCTCTTGTCCACAGCCTGCACCTGCTCCATGACTTGGATGTCCTCAGGGTGGGAGTCTTGCCTCCCAGGGAGGGGGCCGGTCTCCAAGGGCAAGGTCATGTTACTGTCCCTTTGTTGGGGTGGGTGTGTGGGCAGCCTGCAGTCATTGCCCACAGCAGCTTGCCCAGGAGAGGGGGCCAGCATCGGGTGCTGCAGCAGAGGGTTCCTTTCCCTAGAGCCCTGGGGCCCCACTTCTCGGAGCCAGGGGCTAGTGCCAGTCTGTGAGTGCAGGCCTATGCCTCTGGCATCGATTTTGCCCAGCTTCAGTGTAAACAGTGCAGGGATGTGACCTTGTGGCCACCTTTGAGGCACCACCTCCTTGGGATAGGAGCCAGGGCTTTTCTAAAGAAGTCCTCATTCCTGATGAGGCTTTTTGAGTGGCCAGAGTAGAAGTGCAAAAATTAGCATGAAGACATCATTTGGATGATTAAGAAAGTCCCCAGAGCTACAAAGGAATGAGACCCAGACCCCTCCTACCACGCGGACGAAGCCCAGTGTTGTGTGAAGTGCAGAGCTGGCACAGAGGGCAGGTGCTGCAGGGGTCTCTTTCTATGGGCCATCGGAGTGGCTGGGTTTGAAGACTCAGCGTGGTGGTGACGGGCCGGGGAGGTGGGCAGTTGGTGTGTAGGGGGACAGTTTCTGTTGGAGAAGAGGAAAAAGTTCTGGAGTGGATGGAGGCGCTTAGTGCCACTGAACTGTCCACTTACAATGGTTAACTTCGTAAATTTTATGTCAGATGTGTTTTTCCATAATTAAAATAATTCTCAGAGTTATTCTGTAGCTCTTTTTCAGGTGTCTTGTTGGCAGAGTGGGTGGGGAAGGGGACTGGCCCTGTGTGTGGGGGGTGGGTGTAGGGGACGCTATTGGGGCCCAAGTCCGTGAGGGCAGTCTCACACCCTGATCATTTCAGGGACTCTGTTCTGCAGAACCGTAAGTGAAAATGGGGCCAGCCATAATTCAACATGGTGACCTTCGCTTACCCTGACTTGGGGATCTGCTCTCAAATTAACAGAACGTCGTGTCATGTTGCAGGCATTTCAACATGTGCCCAATGCACGGAGCAAATCCAACATGTCCATACTGTCACCATTACCCAAACAGCAACTGCAGCCTGAAGGACCCCCAGAGCCCTGGCTGCCTGGGAACGACCGCAAGGCACCTGTCATGCTGTTCATATGTGTTTCCAGGATGAGGCAGGGAATTGGCTGTGACCTGGGTCCTGATGAAGTGTCTGGGAGCGTCTGTACCGTGCCAGGGTGTCTCAGCTCCATGTGGAAGTGGGTCTGTCCTGGGTCCGGTTTCTTCACTGGGAATCACAGAATACAGAGGGCCAACAGCAGGGAGACCAGGAGAGCGTCCTGATGGCCTCTGGGTCCAGAAGAGTGCCGAGGCAGGCCATTGGCTGCCTAGCCAGGGGTTGGGCTTGGAGGATGGGCGAGCATCAGGTGCCCGCAGTGGTGCTTAGCGGGTTGCTAAAATGGCAGTGGCAGCCATGTGTGCTGGTGGCCCTGGCAGGAGCACTGAGGGTTGGCTTCACCCCACTCCTCAGAGCCAGGGGTGCAAGTGCTGGATGTGCTGGTGGAGCCCGCAGCGGCGTTGATGTTGGTGTCTCCAGCTCCTCTGGGTTCAGACGGCTGCGAGCTTCTGACTCCTGTCTGCGTTTTCTTTTATTATTTTAATTTTATTAAAAATAAACACATACATCTGTGGTGCTTCCTAGGAAATCAGGGCTTGCTGCGGGGAAAGGGAGCTGGCCCTCGGGCCCTACGTGTTGCAAGGTGGGAAGGCGTGTTCTCTCAACAAACCTCCTTTTGCAATTCATAAGTTTCTGTGTAATGAGTAATTACCAAATCATGTGGGTATTCTAGGCTGGAGATTCTCCCACCGTTCTCAGCTTGGCTGGGAGGTATTGCTGGCTTTGCTATTCTTAGACTTTCCACAGTCCTTTATTATGGAGCTGTCTAAAAAATTCAAAATAAACCAAAAAGAAAGGAAGGAAATCTTTTCTGGTTCTTAAATTCTACTGCATATCCCAATTTCCACCTGAACCTTAGCTTGGTGTGGTATGTGTGTCGATGTGCACACACACACACACACACACACACACACACACACACGTTAGTAGAACACATACACACATATAATACATAGATGGTCAGGCACAGACATGAAACATACAGACACATCTATGTCCACATATGTGGGCACAAATACACAGCATAGAATATGTGCACGCATACAAAGTACAGACACATATACATATAGACACACATAAATCTCTCTCTCTCTCTCTCTCACACACACACACACACACACACACACACACACATACACACACACCTCTTCCTGAGTGGACACTGTTCTCTTGTAAGAAAGTGTTTTGGGGAAAATTTTCCTTCCATTCGTTCTATGATTTAATAAGCAGGTGCTCATTTGGGTAGAGGAAAATTTCTCCAAAAAAATTAATTCTTCTGTCCTGGCTGTTTCTGACCTCACCCAGTGAGGAACTTCCAGTTAATTAAGCTGTTCAATCTGAGGTGACTCTGGGGGAGATGGGGCTGTCTTGTCCCGGAGGGGATAGTCTGGTGGTGCCCGAGAGGGAACTCACTGAAGCAATCCTGGGTTTGCTCTGTGACTTCCGCTCGTTCCCCACCCAGGATCTGTGGGAATTCTGGCACACACCTTTGTGCTCTTCCTGGCCACTTGGCAGGCACAAGGCTTTTTGACTAGTGAAATTGAATCTGTGTGCAAGACGGCAGCTGGTGCCTAGGCTGAGGTTAGGATCCTCTCTGCCAGACTTGGGGAAAGTCAGAGGGCAAACTTGGAGGACATGGTGCTGCGTCTCCAGCCCACACGAATGCGCCATCTGCACACAGTGCCACACCCACGGGTCTGGGCCCGTCTGCCTCCTCTGTCAGGGGTTCATGTGATTAACCCAGTTCCCAGTGTTGGGAGATGCAGCCTCCAGTCTGGGGCTGTTTGGGCCCCTCCCAGGGTGATAGTGAGCCCTTTTATTCCTGAATTGCGGCCCCAAATCTTTCCTGGGTAGTTGTTGGGCAGCGTTTGCCTTTCGACTTGTTCTGTGAATTATTGGAGTTCTTGTGCCTGGTGCTGCTCTGGACATTGGGACAGTGTGGTGACCAAGAGGCTAGACTGCCACGAGTACAATTTTGAGGAGGTGCCATGAGAGACGAGTCCAGGGAAGGGGCTGGAGGGAGGGGAATGGTCACGGGCTGCTTCCCCAGGGCTGAGCTTTGGTCAGAGCTCTGTTGAGTGCACACGTTCACAGGGAGCTGGTCACCCCTGGCCGTGGCTGTGTGGCCTGCACAGAGCTGAGGCAGGAAGGCGTTGGTAGCGCAAGACTGGACCGTAAGCCCTTATAGCTGGAGGTCGTGGTTCCTGATGGACTCTCTGAATGGGGCAATTCAGTGAGCATGTTGGTTAACACCACAGCCTGGTTGCCCTGGAGGTGGAGAATTGGACAAAGGACTGGAAACACGGGAGTGGAAGTAGGAAGAAACCCGGGTGTTTTTAGGTTCCTTTGCAGATGTCCATTTTACTGATGGGAAAACTGAGGCTTCGTCTCTCTGGCAGCATGAGAAGACACAGTGGAGTCTGGCCACAGAAGAACTAGCTGGTAGCACAGAAAGGGAGCTGGGCCACCCTGAGGAACTGGCGCTCAACAGCTCGTGGCCCAAAGCTTTGGCTCCCCGAATTTCAGGTACTCCCCAGCGTTTGCCTGATGCCACATCCTCCCCTTGGCATTCTGTTCTGTCTTCTCTGTGTGCTCTGTCCCTCCTCTGAAATTGGGGTTCTGGCTGTGCCTGGGTGGTGACATCTAGATGGAAGGGCTGTTGGCTCAGCTAGTCTCTCATCGGGCTGTTTGTATGTTAGAAAAATGTTGGCGACAGGGAGACCCGATGGATAACAGAATGCAGGGGACACACTCCGCAAATAGCTGCCAACTGCGGGGTCTTCTTTGGCTGTCGTACAGAACTCCACGGTGAGCAGGATCTCTCCCTTCACTTCCTGAGGGAGTGCTTTGGGTCTGTTTTGAGGGAGGCATCCTGGCCTTAACCCCAGGTGTGCGTCCAGTCAGTGTGCCTGGGGCTGCCCAGAGTCTCGCCATTTCTCTGGAGCTTAATTTCCTTAGCTGGTGCCAGAGGGTCTGCAAGGATACGTATGAGTTTTGCAGTTTATTAATTTTGCATTAAATAATTAATAGTAAAGTTAATTGATGAATTATTCAATTTTCAGGTAAAATGGGATGATAAATATTCATAACTTATTTTATTAAGGGAATTTTCATTTCCTATGTCATTAAATCTAGATTAACTAAGGCTGATTTTAAATGAAGATTGAAAACAATTGTGCTTTGGAATTAATTTACTAAGTTAAGGTCATTGCTTTGTGAGTTTACCCCTTGCCAGAAAGTTAGGGCTCATCCTCCGGAATGTGTTCTGAATTCACAGAAAACATGTCGCGATCAGTTTAGGAAAATCCCTCAGGTCTGATGGGGACTTCCCCAGGAAAGGCACCTAGGTGGCTGTGGGAGTGGCTGGAGGGACCAGCAGAGCCTTGCCCCTTCCTTGGCCCCTTCCTGCCTTCTACTGAGCTTGGCTCTTGCTTTGAACTGTCCGTTGTTTGTTTGAAAATTGCAAGACAATGTATTATTAGCTCAGATCAGATGCCATGTGGGTGTAGATGCAGGTGAAGGATGATAAGTGAATGTCCTCAAATCATGTAAAAGTAACCCTGGGTTTTCCCGCAGAGCTCTAGGAGGTGTGCACTGGGATTTCCTCTCTGTTAACTCTCAGTCAAGGGTTGAGGGCAGCCCTGTTTTTATTTGTTTTCTATCTGATTTCTTCCAGATCTACTTTATGTTAATTTGCAAAACTGCTCAGAGTGCAGACCCTCGGAGGGGTGCTGAAGGCTTTCTAGCACCCTGCGGGCGGGTTTCTGACTTGCAAATCCCCTTCTGATCTGGCATCTCAGTCCTCTCAGCCCTGCCAGTAGGTGATGCCGATGGGGAATACGCGTAGGCAGAGGGAGAGGAGGCTGGGGAGGAGGAGGAGGAGGAGGAGGAGGAGGAGGAGGGAGAGAGGGAGGAAGGGGGAAGGGGAGAGAGCACGTCACACTCCAGCGCTCTGTGCTGCTGCTTTCCTCCATTCATGGGTGAGAAAACAGACTCAGAGACCAAGGTCACTCAGCTAATTAGCCGGAGGGTTGGACTAGAGCCCAGGTCTTTCTGACTCACATTCGAGTGCTTCTTTCAACTTCAGTGTCTTTCTTCGTGGTTTAAAATAATCCTGACCACCCCGAGCTGCGGCACCTGGACGGCTTCTCCACGTCACCAGTGTTCCTTGTAGTGTCCACTGGGCCTTGTTTGCTTGGAGGAAGCAGATCCCACATAAGCCTTTGCCTCGGAGGAGAGCGTGTGATCCTATCTCATGGAGCTGCCTTCCTAAAATCATCCCTAATTGGCTTGGAAAGTGACTTCCAACAGGCAGATGGCTTCATATCTCACTTTCTGGTGTGACTGGGGAGCCCCGGGATTAGATCTGGGCCGGGCGAGCAGTCTGGTTAACTTGGAGGTTCGGATTCTATTCCTGCTGTGCCGACGGAGGTGGCTGCCTCTGGGGAGGTGGTGTCAACCACCAGCAGCAGCCTGCATCATTAGGGACAGCGATGGCAGGTTCAGGGAGGGGAGGGGGCACTGAAAGGTAATTCCACAACATCTAGCATTTGTCAACAAGCCGTTTTTGAGTGCCTGCTGCATGCCTAGGTTTGTGGTAGGCACCATGAGGTTGCAGAGGCAGGAAACAACATGGCCCCTGATCTAATTGGAGAGCCAAGTCACGCATATCTGAGATAACTGGAGAGCAATTCTCAGACAGCACACGCAGCGGGCCTGGGTGTGTGTGTGTGCGTGTGTGTGTGCGTGCACGTACACAGAGCTGTAAGGAAGAATGCAAAGTGGGGCCAAGATCAATTGGATTCAATTGATTTCATTGGGCAAAACAGCACAGCAACATTTGTAAGGGTGAATTTTCATCAGAAAACCGTGAACTTTGGTGGTTGGTGGGGGGCCAATGTGCCCTGATGAGGTACAGGAGAGACGACACTTGGACTGTTCTCATCTTTAAACCACCCAGAGAGCAGATTAATTGGTGGCTTTGGCATCAACAATTATAGAGTTCTAGAGGCCTCAGGATGCAAGATGCAGCGAAATCTGGACGTCCCAGAGGGAATGGCTTCAGGAGGCGGTGCCACGCAGGTGTCTTCTCTGTGTCCCGGCTGCCGGCAGTCTGATAGGGGATGGATAAATAGCCATGCCGACCCCACTGATCGACCAAGTGTCCTGAAGAGCTGACTTCAAGGGCACAACCCACCCCCATTCACCGAGTGTCTGCGGGCTCTGGAGGCTGAAGCGCCTTCCCAGGCGGGATCTGATTTGGAAGCTGTTAGTCCCCCTGCACCCAGGCAGCTCCCAGGACCTCGGGCAGGGCATATGCAAGGTCACTCTGTGGGGTCGCTGGGATCATGCTGGCTTCTTCCTTCACTCAAGAGCCAGCTCCTCACCCAGGCACTTTGCCCCTCCCCTGCCCTGGGACATTCCATAGTAACTGGTCACATGAGGGAGTTTGCTACGGCTTGTCACGTCTGCTGCAGTTTCTTTCTTGGGTTTGAGCCAGTGGGTACAAACTGTGCTCAAAGGAAGGGATGGTGCGAGGGTCACCCTCAGCAGCAAGGATCAGTGGGGCCCACTCAGGTGGCACCTACCACAGTCGCGCGTCACACAGGACGGGGCAGGCCCAGAACTGAGGCTGGGCAAGCGCTGCCCCGTTTCTGGCACTCACTCTCCTTCTCTTAAGATGGTGGAGTGCTGGGCACGGTGGCACGGGCTATGATCCCAGTGCCTCAGGAGGCTGAGCAGGAGGATCGGAATGCAGAGCCAGCCTCAGCAAAAGCGAGGTGCTAAGGAGCTCAGTGAGACCCTGTCTCTAAAGAAAATACAAGATAGGGCCGTGAATGGGGCTCAGTGGTGGAGGGCCCTGAATTCAATCCCTGGTATCCCACCCCACCAAAAAGGCTGGGTTGGATTAATCATGGAAAGGTGATGTGGGACCCATAAATGCTCAGGGTAGACCTGCCTAACCATGACACACTCTTTCTGTGGGCTGGATTCAGCCTCAGAAGCCCCAGCCAGGTGCTCTGGCCCCACCTGTATTCCTAGCTACTTGGGAGGCTGAGACAGGAGGATTGCAAGTTTGAGGCCAGCCTGGGCAACATTAGGAGAGCCTGTCTCAAAATAAAATAAAAAGGGCTGGGAATGTAGTTCAGTCATGAAGCACCCCTGGGTTCAATCCCAACTACCAAAACAAAATGAAAACCTTCCTAACATGGCTCTTGATTGGACAGCACTGGGGTCAAAGTCCCTTTGTCATCCTATGTCATCCTGTGTTTACCGTGCCCCAGACCAGGAGTCAGATGCTATCATCAAAAAGGGTTCCATCATCCCCACGCCCGCCAGGGCGGGAAGGCTGAGTCCTCTGTGTTTGGAGACTGTGTGGCCCACACAGTTGGGGACAATGCTATAGCCTAGCCATGTCCTTCTCAGATAGAACCTGGCCTCCAGATGGGTGACTTAGAGGGGTGACAGGTGGGTCTGAAGCCCAGTGTGGGGAGGGCTTGACGGGGCATTTTTATTGGTGGGTGGTGGTGGGCTCAGCCCCACATCTTCTGTTTGGCTCCCTCTGGGGCAGACGTGGCCTCTGGTGGGCTAGGAAGGGGCCTGGGTGCTTCTGGAAAGGAGCTCAAGATGGCCGGGTGCTCCTGCATCCAGCTCACCTGACTTTCAGGTGGTTCACTCGGTCCCTTTCTGGGTAGCGCTCTGGGGCTCCAGGTGATGGCTTAATTTGCCTGTGGAATCTTGATACCACCCAGGCACTGGCTTCCGGTCGCTGCTGGGGGCGTCCTGTTAACAAGGAGCAGGACGCATTTTCTGGGCCGGGTAACCTTTATCCCAGCCCATTAGGATTTTCGGCCCCCACCCCAGTTTCTTTTCCTGGAGGGCTGGCGTGCTCAGAGGCAGTCTAATAGACATCGATTTGCAATGATTTTTAGCCACTGTGCTTCAGGAGAGTCGAGGAGCCCATAATTAATCCTCACAACGGCTCATCCCTTTTGTTTGAAAATGACCTAGTAGCTGAATCGCTCCAGCAGGCCGGGCCAGCCTGACCCAGTTCAGCTCCCTGCCTTCTGTGGCTTCATTCAAAGGAGTCAGCTATGAATTATTCAGCCCTGCTGCAGGGGAGCGTGGGGCCCCTGTTGTAATAGTCAATCAGCAGCCGGGGAGGACAGCGTCACTTTCACAGACAGGGCTGCACGCTGAGAGGCAGATGAGTGAGTGTTCTTCGAAGTTGGGTTGGACCCTGCCTTTTCACGGAAGCTGGCCGCCCTCTGATCTCAGAAGGACGGCGCTGCTGCTGAGGCTGGTCCATGATCCCTGAGGCCTGGTGCTCTTCCTGAGCCCACAGAAAACGACCTCCCGGCCCCTCCCAGTGTGGGACTCCCGAGGGACCCCTGTTCCTGTTTCCTCTGAAGCAAGTCCCAGGGCGTGAGGGGGTTGCAGCCGCTCCACCTACTAGCTGAGGGTTCTGTATGCCGACCAGTGGAGTCTCATGGCCCCAAACCACGGAGCAGCAGGGCTCGCTCCTTCTGGGGGACCAGAGGAGAATCCTCCCCTTCTTTGTCCAGCTGCTGGAGGCCGCCCACCTTCCTGGCTCCTGACACTTCCTCCATCTTAAGAGCCAGCCCTGCAGAATCCCTCTGTCTCCCACCCCTGCCTCTGTCCTCCTGTAAATCACTTTTCAAGTGATTTAACTGGGCCCATCTGGATAATCCAGAATCACCTCCCAGCTTAAGATCAGCAGTTTACAATCTTAACTCAGCCTGCCACCTTAATTCCCCTCTGCCATGTGACCTAACATACGGGTTTCCGGGATTAGGACGTGGCCATCTTTGGTTTTATGGAAATTTCTATTGAAAAGAAACTCCCAAGGGCTTCCCTGAGCAGGCAGTCTGGTCTAATTTAAGAATTAAGCCCATCTTAATTCTGCCGTCTGTGCCAGGAGAATGATGTTGACTTGGGATAGCAGGTGTATGGGGACAGTCGCTTCACCTCTCTGAGCCCACGAGATGGTTCATGAATACCTGCCGGCCGCCGTGAAGGGGGATGGGGTAGCATGAGGAGGGGGTGGCACCAGGAAGCAGCCCTCACGTGGTACGGCTATTGCGTCCCTCTGTCTTCAGGCGACTGTGGCACCTCTCTGGTGGGAGGTGGCTTCCTCTTACTGGTGCCTTAGCTGGAGCCTATGTGGGGGAGGCTGGGGGTTGCTTGTGGTATCCGGGTGACGTGGAAGCAGGTGTATTTGGTGCAGAACAGAGCCCTTGGCTGCCGGGCTGGTCCCTTGATGGCTCTCACATCTGGCTTCCTTCAAACCCATGTACTTACATCTAGGGTATTGTGCCACGTGTCCACAAGGGACACGGACTGACCAGGCTGACCTTTTCCCGTGCCTTCGTCAAGGTTCCTCTGGATGATCTTGATAATTTCCACCTCTTGATCAGTCTCTTAGACCCCTTACAGGGTTGGCCAGGGCACCCTGGTTTTTCTTGCTGTAGCTGGTGCAGGTGGAGATCACCTCCCCATTTGGCAGTCAGGGACGAAGACTTCAGTGACCTGATGACCTGACTGACAGTAGCTGAGCTGAAAGCTGAGCCCAGGTCTGAACGCCTTCCTGTCTGGGTTCTAGTTCCTTCTTCCATAAATACCCAGCAGATGCACTGGCTTTCGATAAGCCGACCTCCTTGCCCCTCTGTCCCTTTCCCTTTGTGGTGGCACATTCTGCAGGGCGACTTTCCTACTTGCACACTTTTGATCTTGACACATGAAGGGCCGAGGTCACAGCCTCTTGGAGGCGAGTCTCCCCATTGGCTGCAGGGTTTCTCTGGGCTCCAGGTCTCTAGGGCTCTTTTCCACTGCTCTCATGTGACCCAGGGACTTTGTTGACCTCCCCCACTTTCCAGACCTCACTTCCTGCATGGGGGGGGGCAGCTTTGCTTTATGGGCTGTGCAGTCGAATGTGTCAATGCGGTGCCTCGGGCTCCCCGCCTCCCCGTCAGTGCCAGCCCTCCCGGCCAGCCTCACCACCTCCTCTCTGTGCAGCCAGTCTCTTCTGGTCCTTGCACACTGGGCTCCCAGCTCACCCCAGAGAGCTGGTTTAGCATCAGTGCAAGAAGCAGCAGCTTGCTGAATTGCAGCGTGTGCAGATGAATTATTCAGTGAAACTCAGTCTAACTTTATTAAGCCTGGAGTCATCCTTCTCTGTCAGAGGCACAGACAGAGGCTGGGTCAGGCCAGGGGCCTCCCAGGGCCTGAGGATGGTGGCTGGCCCAGGGCTGAGCTCCCCCCCGGGCTCCAGTGGGCTGCGGTGAATGCCCTTGGCCTCGGGCCTGTGTGGTCCTGCAAGCAGATGGGGCCAGAGGGGCAAGAGAGTAGTGGGAAGAGGAGCGAGGGAGGCTCCCAGGAGAAGGGTGTCTCCACTCGGCCCCCTTGGCCCAGAGAGGATCTGGGGCCAGAGTGGCTCAGGTCAGGATGCCCAGGGCCACACTGAGAGGAAGGAAGGACTCAGGCGAGACCTCCCCACAGACAGGCCAGGGCAGCACATATTTATTCATGATATTTAACATCATAATAAAGTTAAAGAGTTTGTGGCATTTTAAATGCCTTACAGATTAATTTATATTCTAACATGGTAACGAGGAAGCGGCTTTTGTCCAAGAGGTGAGATATGCAAAAATAACCTTTAAGTTTCTCATAATTAACCTTTAATGGGATTCTCGCACTTCAGCAATATATTTTATGCTTCAAAACTGCAACAAACAGAAGGCACTGCGTGTTCCCTGCATCGAGAGCCAGCCACGTGAGGCTGCTTTGACGTAGGCGCTTTGGCCCCTCCGTCTTTTGGTCCAAGTTCACTTGGGAGGCTAAAGGAGCGATCGACTCGGGGCCCTGGGCCACACCAGCCTGTCTTTTGATCCATCCACAAGCCACAGCTTCTGATTCTTCAGGGCACGTCCTCCCTCTTCTCAGCCCCTCCAGCCACAGCAGGGTGACTCTTCGTCAAAGTCCTCTTTAGATGATTCTGCAGAGTGCCCAGCACGGGCCAGGGCCCTGCCCTGCCTTCCTAGTAGGGGCTGCAGATACCCAGACCACAGCGACAGAAACCAGGACAGAGGGTGCCACCGCTCTATTCCAGGTGTCCTCTGTATTTGGTCAGGGCTCTCCAGGGAAAAAACAAGTGTGTGTGTGTGTGTGTGTGTGTGTGTGTCAATGTGTGTGTGTCAATGTGTGTGTTGTGTGTCAATGTGTGTGTGTTGTGTGTCAATGTGTGTGTGAATGTGTATGTGTGAATGTGTGTGTGTGAATGTGTGTGTGTGTGTCAATGAGGTGAACATATACACACATTCAATGTGTGTGAATGTGTGTATATGTCAATGTGTGTGTGTATGTGTGTGTATGTGTGTGAATGTGTGTGTGTCAATGTGTGTGTGTCAATGTGTGTATGTGTGTATGTGTGTGAATGTGTGTGTGTGAATGTGTGTGTGTATGTGTGTGACTGTGTGTGTGAATGTGTGTGTGTCAATGTGTGTATGTGTGTGAATGTGTGTGTGAATGTGTGTGTGTGAATGTGTGTGTGTGTATGTGGAGACCCAGGAGAGCGGGCGGCTGGAGGCCTGGGGGCAGGGAGCTCACGGTTCCATCCCCAAGCCCCCCCCCCCCCCCCCCCCCCCCCCCCCCCCCCCCCCCGCGACTTCAGTCTGGTCTGCTGCAGTTTCAAGTGCCTCCTGAAGTCCCTGTGTGAAGGCGTGAAGGCGTGTTTCCCAGCTGGTGCTCCTGGAGGTGGTGGGATGTGTAAGAGGTGGGGCCTGGTGGAGGCCTTCTGGTCACGGGGGTGTGTCCTTGAAGGGGATAGTGAGACCTCAGCCCCCTCCTGTTTCTCTGGTTTTGCATCTTGGCCATGAGGTGAGCAGGCTTGTTCTGCCGTCTGCTTCCCACCATGAAGTGCAGCCTCAGCACAGGCCCAAAGCAACAGGGCCAACAGCCCCTGGGCTGAAACCTCCCCAACTGCGAACCAAATTAACCTTTTCTCTTTGTAAGCTGACGCTCTAAGGTGTTTGTTATAGTGACAGAAAGCAGCCCACACAGAATCCAAATGCCAAAAGAAGCTCAATCTCCCCACGCCAGGAGGCCAGACAGGAGGGGTCCCTTTTACTCATGAAGATGAGCCTTTCTGTTCTATTCAGGCCCTCAACTGTTTAGACAGGGCCCACCCACATTAGGGAGGAACTTCTGCCTGACTCAGTCTACCAACCCAAATGTCGATCTCATCCAGGCAGATGGTCTTCCCCGTCTAATCAGAATACAAAGGTTAAGAGCCTGTTGATGGGTGTTGACTGTTCAATCTTAGGACGCAGAGTCTGGGTGTTTTAATCTTCCTTAGCATGGGTCTGCTGTTGGGGGTAAGTTTCATCTTTTTTTTTTTTTTTTTTTTTCAAGTTGCCTTGTAGCAACACCTTCCTCTAATTTCTTTCTTTCATTTTTTTTTTTGTTTGTTTGTTTCTGTTACTGGAGACTGAACTCAGGGGTGCTCAACCACTGAGCCACATCCCCAGCCCTATTTTGTATTTTACTTAGAGACAGGGTCTCACTGCTCAGTGCCCCGTCCTTGCTGAGGCTGGTTTTGCATTAGTGATCTTCCTGCCTCAGCCTCTGAGTTACTAGGATTATAGGCGTGTGCCACTGCTCCCAGCCCTTTCTCTAATTTCTAGTTTAAATTTCTTCAAAGTGGAGGGAAGACTTAAAGGCAGCTGTGAGGGGCAGAGCACAAGGTCCTCCTGGAGCGTGTCCCCTGGTGTTGTAGCGTTGAATCCTTCCCCTCCAACTGGGCAACACTCTTTCGGCAGCTCACTTTTATGGAGTCTTTCTAAGTGGTTGACTCAGTTTTTGTAGAGACATTTATCCTTTTTATACTCCTGTTCATTATTCAAAACATTACTTGACTTATGGGATTACAATAAAAAGTTCATCAGTGTGAACAGGTTTGGGAAGGACCTGGCAGACTCTTGGTTCAGGCAGAGCTCCTGGGTGGAGGGGACGCGGCGGCACCCTGGGAGCGATGGCGCTCGGCGGGCTGGGCAGGTTCAGGGGAGGCGGCTGCTGCATCGTGGCATTGCTGCCGTCATGGATCATGGCTGGTTTCCTGCTGCCAAGGGTTAAACCACCCAACTGCTGAGCCACCTCCTGAACGTGTAAAATAGGCCCTCTGGCGAGCCCAGTGGACGCCGGGTACCGGCCTCGTACACTCCAGTGTGAGCATGGTAGGCCCCCGCGCTGGCTTCCTTGGTGAAGGGGGCCAGGTCAGGGCTTTTGCTGTTCTTGCTAACCAGCTAGCTCAGCCCTGATTTGCCTCGCGGCCACCAGATCCGCCCCCCTTAGCACTTGTTAATCCCACGGGGTGGAGGTCCCCTGGGCCCACCTCCATCCTCCAGCCACCCCTCCCCCTGTCCCCTGTCCTGGAGGCCCTTGTGCTGCCATTCTGCCATCAGTGACCCCTGGAACTTTTCTGGCTTTTTACTCTTTCTATAAAACTTCTCCGTTCTGCATCTCAGGCCCTGGGACCCAGGGGGCCTTGGGCTGCCTAACTTCATCAGCATTTCCAGCCCAAGTGTTGGCTTCAGGGCTTCAAGGGCTTCATGACCTCCGGCCTGCGCCTGGCGCTGACTCCTGGGGGCTTCCAGGTCTCACAGCCTCCTGCCTGTGGTTCTCTCTATCCGTGACACAGCCACCCTGTGTGTGGGGCAGTGTTTTCTGGATCCCTTTCCTCTTCTTGCTGTCACTCAGGGGTACTGACAGAGCCAGGCAGCCCCGTGCCGACAGAACCAGGAGCAAGGTGGGTCGGAACGAGAGCCCACGTTCTCAGCATCCCGTGATGTCTGAGCTTTGATGCTTTTGATTTGACTCAGAGGTGGTTTTTGGAGTCAGGAATGTTCATGACTGTGTTTCTGCACATTATTTGAAGTTTTTCATTGTTAAAAACTGCGTGTCCCAGTGTGTGAGACGAGTAGCGCTTCCCTCGCCCGCGCAAACACGAATGAAACATCACAAGTGGGGAACAGGCCTTGGTGGCCCAGTGTTCCTGTGCTGGGGTCAGGAGGAGACCGTGGCTGAAGGGAAGGGGACACCAGGGAGAGCTTGCCGTCAGACTCGAGGACGGAGGAGTGAAAATGCGTCTTTGCCAGGAGATGAGCAGACTTATCCCTGTGTGGACTGAGAAGTGTCCGCTAAGCTAGGAACTCCTGTATTTCCCAGACTCCTACGCGCTTGGCCCGAAGCCTGGGGTCGGAGTGCAGAGGCTGCCTGACTTCACAGAGCTCCGACAGGCCCCTGAGGTCAGTTCACGTTTCAGAAATTAAAGGATTAAGTGCTCTTGTGTTCTCTGAAGACTTCTAGCACTTGAAATGACTCCCGTGGTGCCGTCTCCCCCTAAGCCAACCAAGAGCTGCCGTGGCCCTGCTGACATGCTGTCCTGCTGTGGTCTGCGCTGGGACCAGAGGAAAAACAGGGAGGAAGGCCGGGGGAAGCTGGTGGGACGAAATGAGCTTCAAACAGGAGCGGCACAGACCACGAGAGACGGCACCTCCGAGTCCCAGCTCTTCTTTCCCCAGCACACACTCTCAGGAAACGGCTGGCAATTAACAGAGGCAGGACACCATTTTCACCTCTGCCAGATTCGAGTCCTGGAGCATTAACACAGATGAGCCTGGAGCCCAAGGCAGAGGGGAGGAAGCTCGAAACTGGCTAGACAGACTGTGGGCTGGATGGCCTTCTGGCCTGGTCACCCGGTGCAGCGGGCAGCTGGATCTGCAGCATGAGCCCCTCACACAGGCCAGGCAGTCCTGAATCCCTACCTTGGAGGGGTATTTGATGCAAAATACCACAGTAATAAAGATACAGAGGCCAGGAAGTGAGGAATTGCAGCCTGCCCCCCAGGAGTTCCATGGCAGGATCGAGCTGTGCATAAAATGACGTGTGCAGCTTGTTCTCAATGCTGTCAAGAATGGTCCCTGCCAGTGTCACCCTGATGCGCAGGAGAGAGGCTGGTTTCTTTCTTCCTGCCCACAGGAAGTTAGTGCTGGGCTCCTTCAGGAACCCTGTGAGGAAGCTGGAGGTAAGAAATGCTAAGCTTTGACCAGCGGCCTCATTTAGTCCTTGTGACCACCCCAAGACAGGTGCCATACTTTTGGCCATTTCACAGATGAGGAAACAGAGGCCCAGTGACACTGAGTGACTGGTATTTAGAGGTCACACAGATCATAGATGGTGAAAGAGGGCCAGAACCCAGACCTGTTGTCTCCTGTTGGTTATCCATCACTGTGTGGGCTGAAAACCACACCCATGTACCGCCTGAGTGTCTGAGGGTCAGGAGTCCAGGCCTGACTGCCCTTGGCCTCTACTGCAGTGTCTCTCGAGGCTGCACACCAGATGTCTCCTGGCAAGGCTGGGCGGCCACAGGGTCTGCTTCCCCGGGCTTGTAACTGTTGGCGGGCCTCAGGCCCCTGCTGGCTGTGGGTGGAGGCTGCCCTCAGCTCCTGGACAGCTGGGCCCCTGCGGGAGCCAGGAAGACAGAAATCACAATCCTGTGTAAACTAGTCATGCAAGTGACACCCCATCTCCTTTGCTGTCAGATGCTAAGTGCACACTGCTCATGTGCAAAGGGAGGCACGAATACTGGGAGCTGGGCAACTTGGGGAAACACTGGAGTCTACCCACCCCTGACTCCAAGGCCCAGGCTCGGGCTTGCTGCCTCCCGACTTGACGACGGCTCGGGAACCCCCCATAGGGGACGAGAGGTTTGCCTGGACAGTCTGCTTTAAGGTGCTGAGTCTCCAGGGTTCCCAACATTTCTAATGCTATTGGGATAGAATTAAAATCACAGAGCTGCACTTTCCATCCCTGTGTGAGATACAATATTATACATTTCATGAACGTATCTTTCAAAGAAAGCGAGTCTGCTTCCAGGAGAGGCATGGGGGCAAAGGCAGGCTTGCAGAAGAAGCGCTGAGCAAAGCCATCGGCACTGCCGGTGGTGTGGAGCATCCAGACGGCCTCCCCAGGGCCCCGGCCCATACCTGGAGGAAAAGGAAGTCCTCCGAGCCGAGTCAAGCACAGTGACCAGGAGTCGAGACCGTGCGAGGAGACCTTGGTGTGCCTCAGCACATGTGTCACCTGGCTTTGCACAAGGGCCTTTAGGTGGAGAACAACACGAGCTCTGTGTGCAACTTAGAGCCCCGCTGGGTCCTGCAGAGCACCTCGATGCACACTGCAGAGTTGGAAGGATGACAAGCCACAAGTCCCGACACGCAGTGGTCACAATAACCAGACTCTGCTCGGTGGGGGGTGCTCTGGCTCGAGGGAGGTTCTTGTGGCTGGAGGACAGCGGCACGTGCTCCCACAGAAACAGCCAGCCATGAAACAATCAGAGAATTCTCAGGGACTTGACTGTAGATTATGGGTGGAAATTGAACCTAACAGGAAAGCCAGGACAGTTGGCCCTTAACTCGCTCTCTCTGACAATTCTGAAGTCCTGATGGGTCACAGAATGAGCAAGGCACTGTCCTGCCCTTCTGTTCTCCTCGCTGGGGTGGGGCCTACCCTGGGTAGGTTCCCTGCCCCGGTTGGTGGTGCTGAGACTCTGTGAGCGACCCTGTGCGCAGGCAGAACCTGAGGTGACTGGCAGGTGGCTCTTTGGGTTAGGAGTCACTCTGTTTCCCAGGACTTGGGGAGGTTTGGGGACAAAGGTGAAAGGCTGGGCTCTCCAGAAAGGCACTGCTTGCCCTTCTGTCCCTCTCTGATGTCACCTTCTCCTGGGGGCTCCCATAGTTGTCAGCTGCTCGCCTGGCTCCTCAGGACCGCCCAGGGGAAGGGCCCGGGGAGCGCCAGCCTGGCGGCTCTGGAGCCGTTCCTGGAAAAGCCGAGGTGTGCTTGGCTGTGAGCGGCCCAGGCAGTGAGCACCGTGGGCTCCCCCACTAGGAGAGTGGCTCAGGACCGTCCTCTTGCTCTTGTCCAAGTCAGCTCTCAGGAAAGTGTGTGTGGGGGGAGGGCGCTGATGGACACTCAGGGTCCTCTGTTCTGAGCGTGTTCCAAGTCTGAGGCTGGAAGAGGCAGCTCGGACCTGCCTTTCCCTGGGGTTGTCCTGGTACAGAAGCCAGAGCGTGGCCACCCTCCCTGCCCACGCTTGCCGGGTCCCTCTGCTGTTCTCTCCTGCTGGACGGGCCGTGGCCCTGCTGGTCTGCCTTCAACCCGTGGCGCGGCAGCTCCTGTCTGCGGTCCCAGCCCTGCGTGGTGGTTTCCCTGAGATTTTCTGAAGCAGGTGCCCGAAGCCCCACAGCTCAGTCTTAAACTGTAGACTTCTGGTCTCACAAGAAATCTCTGGAGCCAGAAGTCTGGTTCCTTCTGTGGACTGACAGGGAGAAGCCACGCCTCGCCTCTTTCCCAGCTGTGACCTCAGGTGTCCCCTGGCTGGTAGATGACCGCCTTCTCCCTGTGTCTCCATGCACAGCGTCCCTCAGAATGTGCCTGTCCCTTTGTTCAAATCTCCCCTTTTTATAAGAACGTCAGCCATCTTGCTTTAGGCCCACTCTGTTGGCCTCACCCGATCGTCTGCAAAGACCCCACTCCCCACTGTCACATTCTCAGGTGGTGGGGACGAGGCCTCAACATCTTTTGGGCTCACAGCTTCCCCACAGCAAATGCAAATACCGTGCCCGCCCCCCGCCCCCGCCCCTTCCCAGGTGAGTCTCTGCCGCTTCCCGTCACCCAGGCTCCTGGGCTGCCCAGCTGGCCCCTGGGCCCTTCTTCACTCCCAATTCCTTCCTCAGGGAGGCCCTCTCTGCATCCCCACCTTGTGTGGAGAGCCCTGCCAGCCCTCCCTCAGCCCTTGGAATTCTCCCCTGGGACACTCACTCCGGGCTGCCTCCTCCTGGGACCTACCATTCACTGAAGGGCCCTTGGTAATGCAGTGGGAGCCTAGGCCTTCAAGGTGGGAGCTAGTAATGCAGTGGGAGCCTAGGCCTTCAAGGCGGGAGCTAGTAGTGTGGGTCCAAAGCTCAGGCACCTGGGGGAGTGACCATGGGAGTTTTTAGGCAGGTGTCTCAGAGGTCAGCCCAAGGGGTGAATTCAGCAGTGATCCACGATAATATCCAGCCCCCGCCACCCTGCTGCTTCTCACCTGCAGGGGTGTGTGTGTGTGTGTGTGTGTGTGTGTGTGTGCTGGGATTGAACCAGGCCTCGCTCATGCTAAGTGTATGCTCTACCACTGACCTATACCCCAGCCCTAGGGATGCCCCAAGTGGAGTCCTAAGGAGTCCTTCTTCCACTTGAATTAGCATGGAAGGTCGTCACTGTTGATGTTGAGTCAGGAGTGGGAATCAGTCTCTGACCACGTAGGTGGGGCGGCCCCCACCAGGTCACTCTCCACCAGGTCATCCCTGGGGACGCTGGGAGGTCTCATGGTTCTAAGGGAGCTGGCCATTCATTAATTGAGTCTCATCTGGAGTTGAGAGAGCCTTTCCTGTGTCCCAGGTACCATGCTGTGTGAAGAGTGTACAGGGGTGGATAGGACTGGAGTGGTGGCTACCACCTGTGGCCTGCATTCAAGGTTTGCACAGAGTCATGGTGGGCAGCACACATGTTGGCCACTTACCCATCCACACACACCTAAGAAACACCTCCTGGAGACGTGACATGTAAGCTGACATCCCAAAGAGGAGTGGGAATTAGCCTGGCCAGTGGGAAGGGGGCGGGGGAGGGGGTTTCAGGTGGGGACAGCATTGCCAAGGTCAGGTGGCCAGAGCCAGCCTGGGATGGTGAGGGGCTGAGCAGGTCAGCAGGACCAGAGCAGAGGGCTGGAGGGGGCTGGAAGTGTCCGGGGAGCAGGTCCCAGAGGCCTCCTGGGTCACGCCTGCGCAATCTGGGCTGTGGCGAAGCCAGGGTGTGGCGGAGCCCAGGGATCCCCCAGGAACCAGACCAATGTCTGTCTGTCTACCCGGCCGCTTCACACTGGATGGCTTTGTGCAGGCTCCCCATCTCCTCCTCCTGCTCCCACCCCCTGATTTGATCTGCCACTGGCCTCTGTTCAGGTAGCTAATGACACAGAGTGGTGTTTAATTCTGAACTCTGCAAACTTGAAGGATTAAATAATGGATTTTGTGATCTGCTGAGCTCTTTCCAGGAGAGAATGATAAGATGTCAATTGGAAAAATTTAAATATTGATGAATTTTAACTTTTGTATTGATTGAGCAGTGACATATTTTGAATAATGATTCACATTAAAATTACAAGGATTCATATTGATCATGCAGTATCTGGCTATTAAAATGAGAAAGTAATCCTTAGAATTTGGAAAGCTTTTAATAATTTCATTCTCCTACACTGAAGATCCAACTCATGCGTGGCTGGCAGCACCTGTTTGAGTTCCCTGTGCTCTGCAGGGCTACTGCGCCTTCAGAGGGCTGGGTGGTCTGGGGACAAAGTGACCGACCCAGCAGGTGTGGGGTTTCCCAGGGGAATTCTCAGATCTCTCTGCTCTTCCTGTTGCGGGTGGCTTCAGGGGCAAAGAAAAGGCTAGACAGAGTTTGGGGCTGGCCATGTTTCATGCTTCTGCTGAGCATGAAGCTGCAGCCTCAGGATCTGACACAGGAAGCCCTGAGCAGCTGAGCCCTGGAGGTGGTGGTCCTTGAACTTACCTTTACCCTCCTTGCCAGGACTCGTGACCATGTCGTCCTCGAGTTTCCAGGCTGTCTCCTTACCATACGGGTACCATTCTTCTTCACTTATGGCTTTGGACATTTCCCCAGGGCACTCAGGAGGCTCAAGAATTAGGCAATTAATCAGAATAGAGCAGTCATCGCTGGTGCCCATTGTGAGCCACCCACTTTGCCAAATGCTTGCGTTCATTCATCGTTCGCTCATCCCACACGTTATGTGTTGGACTTTGACTCTGTGCCAAGCAGGCACCATGGCTGCCCTGGGGGACTGGAGCCTGAAAGGGAGGGAGACGCAGACCAGGGAGAACAGCGGAGACTGTGTGTGGCTCCGTGAACTCCACGTGTGATGACCCCATACAGGACACATGCAAGGGGACAGTCTCATCTGGGGGGGGGGGGGCAGCAGAAAGGCCTAGGCCTAGGAGACAGTCCTGCCTGCATGCTGGCTCTTGACCGTGTCTGGGACCTAACAGGAACACAGTTCTTCATTCTGACAGGAAACAGCAAGAGCAGCCCAACGGTGCAAACCAGTGGTTTGTGCCGTGCACCTGTTTTCCTTCCTGGATCCCGGTGCACGTGCTAAGCCTGGGCAGCCTCCATGACCACCCTCTGCCCCATACAAACCTTGAGTGCTGGGCCCCCGACAGGCTTCCCTCATAGACAGCACCTTGGGAGATGCTGCCACCTGCCTTTGGAGGGTCACAGTGCGTCCCGTGCAACTCTGTTGGGAGAGGACCCTCGGGAGCTGGGGCCTGGTCTCCCTGGTCTTTCCCATGGGCCCTCTCCCTTTGCTGATTTTGCTGTGTGTCTTTCATGTGATAAATCCTAGCCATGGGTAGGACCATAGGCTGGACCTGGGAGTCACTGAGCCTGGGGATGGCCTTGGGTTCTCTAGACACAGGTGGTCAACAAAGGCCTCCCTGATAAGGTGGCGTTTAGCTGAGACCTTAGGAACTGAGGGGGAGGCACAAGATGTGAGGGAGCTTCCTAGAGGACCTGAGAGCTTGTGCAGAGGCCCTGAGGCAGCAACTGAAACAGGACAGGGTGGCCCGGGTGTCGGTCTGGACGATGCACATGAAGTGAGGTGGCCTCAGAAAGACAGAAGAGGCCAGGCATGTTGGGCCTTCTGGCCACAGTGAAGAATTTGGACTTAACTTTATTTCTAACTTTTTACAGTAACCTTACAAATAGAAAGATCTGCCTCATTTTAAAACATGAATAAAATAAGGTCACTTGCCTGAGCTCTCACGGTTAGTGCATGGCAGGCTTTGCCACAGATTAGGCCACCTGGCTTCCCGAAAGCCTGGGTTCTGTGCAGCATCCTTGGTACAGATAAAGGCAGGGTTTGAGGCTCCTGAGCAAGGCCACAGAGAGCACCCGGTGGGTGCTGTCTTTCCCCTCTTCTCCTTGCCCCTGCTAACCCTCCAGGGCTCACTGCCCCCAGAGGCCACGTGCACTCCCCGGGGGAGGCGCGGAGGTCATCTCTGTTGGCGTCCTCATTGAATGGGGCTTTTACTTGGGGAAATGGACTTCCTTCATTTGTGCCTAGTGGGGCTGTGGTGGTAGGTCTGTGCTCACCTTACAAGAAACCCCCACTCGGTTTCCCCAGCGGGGTGTATGATTTGACATTCCATGAACTGCGTATGAGGAGGCCTGTTCTCCACCTCTCCCCAGCCCTGGGCCTGGCCAGCTTATGTTTTTCAAATGCTTAGCTAATCCAGGGATAGAGTAGCTGTATCCCTAGTGACGACGCTGTGGATAGTTTTCATGTGCCTATTGCCGTCCATACCTGTTATGATGAAGTGTCTTCAGATCTTTGCCTATTTAAAAAACTGGATTGTGTTTCTGTTATTGAATTGCAAGAGTTCTTTGGGATATTCTTCATTGGTTATGTTTGTGGATATTTTTCTTAATTTGTTTCTTGCTCTTTCATTTTTGTAGCAGGTCATTTGAAAAGAAAACATTTCAAACTTTGATAAAGTAAAATTTGTTGACTGTTTCTTTCATGGTTCATGCTTTTTTGTGTCATATTTAAGAAAGCTTTGTCATTCCAATTTTAGAAAATATGCTGCTGAATGGAGCACAAAGAAATCTTTGTCAAGCCTGACATCATTAACATTTTCTCTCCTGTTAATGATGTCAGAAGTTTGTTGGCTTGCCTCTTGTAATTAGATCTATCGTCACTTCAAGTTAGTTTTTGCACGTGATGTGAGATAAAGGTCAATTTTCTTTTTCCTTACTGTGGCTACCTGATTGTTTCAGCACCATTTGTTGAAATGATTATCCTTTTCCCGTTGCATTGTTGGTTCCTTCACTGAAGATCAACCGGCGATGTATGTGTGAGTCTTTTCTAATCTCTTCTCCTGCCTCATTTTTATGTGTCCATCTTTATGCCCAAACCACACTTTATTGGTGTAGCTTTACAAAGTATCTTTAAATGTGGTAGGGTAAATATTCCAATTTTTTTCCTTATCAACATTATTTTGGCTTTTCTAAGTCATTGTACATATACATTTTAGAATCAGCCTATCCATTCCTATAAAAATTTCTTCAAAATCCCTATGGGATATTGATTAGGATTGCATTGACTACCTTGATAAGTTCGAAGAAAACTGACTTCTTAATAATATTGTTTTCTCTTCCATGAACATGGTATATATCTCTATTATTTTTTTATTTAAAAAAATAACTTTTAGCAGTGTTTTATAGCTTAGCATGCAGTTTTTGTACATATTTTGGTTAAACACCTGTAAGTGTTTAATATTTTTCATGCTATAACATATGGAATTTAAGATTTGTCAATTTTCCATTGTTGAGGCAAGCATATAGAAATTCAGCTGATTTTTACATATTAACTTTGAATTTAGAAAACTTGTTAAACCCACTAATTAGTTCTATTAACTTGTTAGTTGGTTGTGTAGAATTTGATGTATAAACAATCATATCATCTGTGTATAAGACAATTTATTTTTCCTTTCCAATTTGTATACCTTCTAATTTCTTTTTCTTGGCTTACCCACTTGCTGCAACCTCCAGTCAAAAGAAATGGTAAAGTGTAAATCTCTGCTGTATTCCTGACATTCAGGGGAAAATTTAATCTCTAGTCAATAAGTATCATGCTAATTGTGCATTTTGTGTAGCTGTCTCTTATCAGGTTGAAGATTCCTTTCTGTTTCTAGTCTTCTGAGAGTATTTTTCGGGGGGTTACTTTTAATTTTGACATAATTTTTGACTCTCAAGAAGTAAAAATAGCACTGTGTATCCTTCATCCAACTTCCTCCAATAATATATTTAAAGATATTATTGAAACCAGGCAACTGGCATTGGCACAGCATCATCAGCAAGACGGTTGACCCTTAGCTGAATTCTGCTGTGATTTTTTATCATGGACATATATTGACTTTTGTCAAGTGCTTCTTATGAACCTTCTGAGTTTGGCATGAGATTTTTATTTTTTAAGTGTGTTAATAGGTGAATTACCTAATCAATCTTCAAACTTTAAACCAACCTTTTACTTGGCCATGATGCATGGTCATTTTATCGAAGGCTGTATTTGATTTGCTTGTATTTTAAGAAGGACTTTGGCTGCATATTTGAGGACTGTTTGTTCTCTGCTTTCTTTGCTTATGCTCTCTTTGTCTGGTTCTACAACTGGAGTAAAGCTCATTCATAAAATTAGTAGGGAAATCTTCCTCCTCTCCGTGTTCTAGAAGAGTTTGTGTTATGTTCTTCTTAAACATTTGGTGGTTCTGAGCTTGGCCTTTTCTTTGTGGGTCAAGTTCTTAACTGCACATTTAACTTCCTGGATGGGTAAAGGCCTGTCTGAGTCATCTGTGTCTTTATGAGAGTTTAGTGCTCTGTGTCCTTTAAGGAGGTGTCTGATTCTTCTCAGGCACCAACATGTTGTTATGAAGCTATTCATCATCTCTCCTATTAGGCACCCAGGTCTGAGGGGCCTGCGCCATGTACCCTCTCATTCCTGACCAGTTTGTAGAGGTTTCTCCATGTTATTGTCCTTCTTAAAAAGCCACATTTAAATTTCTCGATGATTCCCTCAGGCATCACTGTCCCATACTGTTGGTGTGAAAACTGTTATTTCACAGATTTTCAAGAGTTCCCTAAGGTAGGGGGTCATTTCAGGCCTTGGCACTGGGTCGTGGCTCCCGCATGTTCAAGGACATGCAGGGCTTCTGGAGGGAGCTGGAGGGCTGCCGGACCCCCGGCCTCAGGCCCTCTCAGGCACACTCTTGGCTCGGTGTCACCCAGAGGCCGTGCAGGTGTCTTCCTTGCTCCTGGCTGAACTCGCACGCCATCGTCCCCACGGTCATCCCTCTTCCCTGAGAGGTCCCCTGTGCCTTCGCACTTCCTGCCTTTAGGCTCCCTGCAGGCGCTCTCTCCCTGCTGTTGCGATTCCTCCTCTTCCTGAGAGCTTGGCACCTGGGTCACTGCTTCTTTCCAGCTCTGCACCTGTCATCGCTCCATGGAGGGGCCCTTTCCACTCAGGAGTATTGGTGCCAGCAGTGACGCGATCCGCTGCTATAAACGCCTCCATATCTCAGCTGCTTAACTCACTGGAAGAGGATTTGTGCGTATGCCAAGCCCGGTGCCCTCTGTGGCTCCCACCTGCAAAGCCCACGTCTATTGAAGTCCAGCTTTCTGCCTTCTGGAGACTCACACCCTCTGCACAGTGTGGCTGGAGGACAGATGCCTGCCCTGACCAGATGTGCTCTAGATCGCCATCCCTCCCTTAAGCTCTGGTGCTACCTGGTGAGTCTGCCCTGCCCCATCCGCGCACACCGGGCCACCCCGTGTGGCACCACGTCCTCTCCCTGCTCCGCACTCTCAGCTCTTGGGCTTGCTCCTGTTTCACTGAGAGGATGGAAGGGATCAGAGGAAATTTCTGGTGCTCCTGCCAGCACGTCTCCCTCCTGCCGTTAGCCGCACCTGACCCGACGGTGCCTTCGCTCTGCCCTGCTCCTGGCCACTCTGAGCTCTGCTGCTGCTGGGCACGTCCTTCTCGCCCCCTCGAGGACACTGTCCCTCGGTCCTTCCTCTCCCTCCTCAGCCTCAGCCCTCAGCACAGAGCGTCCGCAGAGCCTCCTGTGTTCAGAGAGCCAGCGCCTGCCTCGTGCTGCTGCCCGTCTCTCTGCCCCTGCGCAGGCCAGGCTGGAGGCCACCTCCCCGTCACTCTCCTCTGCTCCACTTCTTTCTTCCACTCGGAGTTGGTCCTCCTCACCCCCTGGAAAAGCTCCAGGCCGAGGAGGCCCCCACCTTGTCTTCCGGCCTGCGGGTCACACTTGACATACAGTCGCCTCTACTTTGTGAAGCTGCCTCTTGCCACCCACTCTCTGGGGCCACCGTTCCCGACAGTCTCTGAGTGGCTCCTGTCATCCAGCCTCTTAAGCCTGCGGTGTCCAGGGCTCCATGTCTGGTCTCCACTTCTCTACCAAACCTTCCTGGCCCCTCCTTGGCCCTTTCCTTGACACACATCTGTTTGCTGATGACTCACGTGGATAGTGCCAACCCTGACCTTCCCTGACTGGCTGTGCACCTGTTCCTCGAAGGTCCAGCAGGCATCTCAGACCTAATCTGTCCAAATGAGACTCGATTAGTCACCCCAAAATGTTCAGCCTGATCTTCCCAGAAAATGGCACCCGACCTCCCCAGGGCCTGGGAACCACCTCCTTTCCTGTCTCTCTTCCTCCATCTGCTCCCTCACTAGCCCCACTGGCTCCACCTTCCAAATAGACCTAGAATCCCCCAGCTTCAGACCCTGCCCTGTACCACGGTGGTCACGGCCACCTTTGTCTTTCTCCTGGACTATGGAAAGAGGTTTAGGATCCCTTGTAGCCCTCACACCCAAATGTGTCACCCACTGCTCAAAAGCCTCCAGAGGCTCCTGGGAGTCTCCACAGTCCTGCTGGATCTGTTCTTATCTCCTGTTCGCTGGCTTTGCTCCTGTCATTGGCTTAAATATGCCACACATGTTCCTGCCTCAGGGCCTTTGCACTCCCTGTTTCTCTGGAGGAAATGTCCCCCCTGTTTTCATCCTGGCTTCTCCCTCACCTCATTCAGATGTTCCCCCAAGTGTCACCTTCTCGAGGCTCTCCTTGACCACCCTGCACAAGACCCCCAATCTATCCCTCCTCTAATTCTCCTTCCTCTCCTCTGTTTTGGCCTCATCTCTGCTGTTATCTGTCTCCTCTGCCAGAATCTAAGGGGCAGACGTTCCCACTCTGATTCGCTGTCTGTCCCTGGTGCCTACACTAGTGCCCAGTTTGTCACTGGGACTGTCTTTCTAGAATGAATAAGTTTTGGCCCAAGTCCTGGACTCATAAACATAAAAATCCTGTCCTCCTTTATATTAATTTAAATTTCAGGAATTAAATATGATGACTGAAAAGAAACAATCAATTACAATTTAAATGTGCGTTTTTATGGTTAATAATTATTATAAGGACGATTTATGTTAATTCTGAAAATTCACACTCTTCTGAGAGGCATGATATGAAGTGAGAGATGGTCCTTGCAGATTCCTCCCTTCCTCCTCCCTGCTCTGGGCCTCAGTCGCACACCTCGGAGCCAGCCCTGTGCTCATTGTCTCTGTGTAGACAGAACACTCCGCAAGTCGGATCCTGCTCCGGCTGTATGCCGGCCGGTCTCCCGGCCCCTCAAAAACGCCCCAAGAGGACTTTCTAGGCTGCCTCTGGATCTTCAGAAAAGGCCATGGAGGCCTCTGGGACACGCTGGCTGCGGCTCTCACTGTCCCTACCCCGCTGGGGCATGCCCACTTGGTACTCCCTGTTCAAAAGCTGTCCCTGGAAAGCCCGGGTTCTCTGACCCCTGTGACGCCCCCTGCACAGCATAGGCCACTTTCCGGGGGTCTTCCGTTGTCCCCTGCAGTAGCTTTCCACCCCTTCACCCAGTTCAGTGGCGCAGGTTCCATGGGGCTGCTGGTGCTTCCCGCTGCGGTTTGGGATCCCCTGAGGTCCTGTGCTCAGCAGGCACGTGTATGATGGTGCTGGAGAGGGAAAGTGACAAGACCAGCGATGCTGGCCGAGGCTTGGTGACTTGGAGTGGCAGGTCTGCTGGCTGGGGCGTGGCTCCCCACTTCACCCATCGGGAGGCTGCTGGCTTGTTCAGCCAGGGTGCAGCAATGGCGAGGAGCTGCCATTTCCTGTGCGCAGATGCCCTATCTGCATTAACTTCCCTAATTTCCCAACAACCCATGTGAATTAGACGCCATTCTTATTTCCACTTCCTGAAACAGGCCCAGGGGGGAAGCAGCTGCTCAGGGACACAGTTAGTGGCTGGGCTGGGATTCAGACCAGGCTCACCTCCTCCAGAGCCCAACTTTTCAAGGCCAACCTGGTATTTCTGATGGAGAATCAGGTTTGTATGGAATTTTCTTTCCTAGGGGGACCAGGTGCACGTTTAATCACAGGAAGCATCCAACCTGTAATTAATAGATTCATGTGGCAACTTTTTTCTTCTTTGCTTGGGAAACTCATTTTAATGAACACGTAGAGTTAGCAGGGAAAAGACTCTCTTCAGAGTCACCGGCTCCCTGCCCCCACCCCAAACTTCAAAGGCGTCAGCCTGGCTCTCTGAGGCCTTCTTCTGTGGGCTGCTTTCTGCTCTAGCTCGGGAAGGTGAAGGCAAGATCTGCCCTGAGCCGCAGGAGCAGGATGAACGATCAGGCCTGGCGCGTTTGTTATGTGAGCATTGAGCACCTCGGACAGGACCATCAACTGTCTATCAAACTCAGCTCTGGGTTCCACGGAACTGAATCTAGAAGAAAAAAGGAAAGCTATCTGCAGAGATTTTGTTGGAGTTCCACTTGGTTAGAATGCTTGCAATGCACACTGTAACAAAGCTTTAATATAATTAAATTTTAAATTCCATGTAGAATCTAGTGGGTAGGCAGATGTACCGGTATGTTAAACTTTATGTCGCTTGAAAATGGTTTTCAAGTACATCAGAGGGAGACCATCCAGCTGTAAAATTATCAGCTTTATGACTCCGCATCACAGCTCTGATCTTTTTCTTTTAATTAAAAATGTACCTTAAAGTTGAACTGCTCCGACTCTCTGCTACCTTTTCTTCTTTCTTGAACTCTACCCACACAAGAGGCAGTAGCGTGACTCTTCTGTGAACCTGCAGGGATGTTTATGGAGGAAATAACTTTTTAATTAAATATTAATTTTGCTGGTTCCCCAGCCCCTCTGTTGGCCCAGGGCAGCTCCTCACCTGTCTGATGCTTTCCGGGCTGGGGGTCACAGGTAGTGAACCTTCTCACCTCTGTAGCCAGCTCCAGAAATGGGAAGAGTCGTGGAAATCTGGAGAGGAGCCCAGCCCAGCTTTTCCCCTCTTGGTGGGGTGTGGAGGGCTGCAGGTGTCTGCCCCCACAGGGGCACGGCGGGCTCCTCCTGGACTCTTTGCTCACACTCCTGCCAGATACCTTCCTTACTGACTTCTGGCGTCTGATGCTTCTTGCCCTGGAGAATGTCATCTCTTTAATTAGAAGTTTTGTTCTCTCATCAAGTGGAGACCCTTGGTAGAGGGGACCCATCAGTCACAGTCCCTTGTTCTGACCCAGATCCCAGATCCTCAGAGAAGCCCATGGAGACACTGGAGACTGTACCTAGGGACTGGCCTCAGCAGCGGGGAGAGGGCCCACAAAGGCCCTGGGCATCACGGTTATTCCCAAGGCTGGCTCTGGCAGAGGCTGGCTGACAGCTGCCAACACACTCAGTGTCCCTTTTTAAAGGAGTTCAATTGTCATAAGGTACCTGCTACAGAGCCTGGCTTACAGTGAACACTAGATCAATATTGGTTACTATTGAGATTATGAATATTTTTTGATATTATGAGTATTTCATTATTTAATTATATTCAGATCCTGGCAGACCTTCTTAGGGATCCTCTGCTAAGGGGCACAGGAGGGGAAACGAGCCATCCCTTACATGGCCCCGCAGTGCTCAGCCTCCAGATGTGGGTGGGAATGAGGATCACTACAGTTAGTGCTCCCTTGTGCACTAAATGAGCAGGAAATGGGGGTTCCCACCCACTGAGGGGACTCGTCTAAGACAGGCAGTGGGCCGTCCTCCTCCAGCTGGACCTTCCCCAAGGTCTTCTCCAATGGCTTGGCAGCCTGCCCGGCCCTCTCTGCTGAGCAGCACAGGCTGACTGTGCCCTGCGCTACTTCAGGCTGACTGTGCCCTGCTCCTGAAACCTCCTGCAGCCTCAGGGGGCCCTGCCCTCCGGCCAGCCTTCCTGGGCTGCGGGCAGGGTAACTGGCCACAGAGAGTCTGCCGGGTGCTGGAGAACTGTGCAGCTTCCACAGTCTCCCTGCTGCGCCCTGACCCTGCCAAGCGCCCAGTGCTATCCACACCTGTAGCAGGGAATGCCTCTTCCTGCCCTGGTGCTGGGACGTGTTTGGACGGTGCTCTCTGAAAGCCCTGGTCCAGGAAGTGCAGCCCCCAGGGACTCAGGATGTGGGGAGGTTTGCTTTGCTGCCGAGGGGTCAGAGACCTGGGAGGACGTTCCAACCAAGGACTCTGCTCTCAGCTCAGCCGGGGTGCCTTGCTGTGGGGACTCAGGACAACCCACGCTTCTCTGCCATCCAAGGCTTTCAGGGGGCGTGGAAAACAACCTACACACGTGTGACTCCAGGGTGGTGGTGGGAGGCCTCCTCCGCCAGCTGAGCGAGAACCCCGGGAACAGGGCGAAGGGCAGAGGCTTCCTGGAGGAGGTCGGCCCTAGGGTGGGGAAGAGCCCCCCTTGAGTGGGTGTCCTGCAGAGTCAGGGGGCGGCCCAGAGCCATCGGGGTCTGTGGGTGGGGTGGGGCAGCCTCTGTTGGAGAAGAACAGAAACACAGTTCACACACATGGAGCTGCTTGTATTTCATGGCGTCCTGTGAATTTCTGTGATGGGCTTAGGTGTCACTTTGAGTTTGCACCGTGGGGACATGGTTGTCACGATGCCAAGACTGCCTCAGGGCTCTTCTCACAATCACCTTCATCATGCTGGAGGTACAATGTGACTTGCTTTCTATGAAGAGGGGAGAGACACCCCCATAGGGCAACAGTAGCTTGGGGGAATTTGGGGACCAGTGGCAATGATGGGGAGAGGCCCCCACAGCCTGGTCTCCAGGTCTCTGGTGACAGGCAGGCCCTGCCCCCTCCCTGGGCCTCATGTGACTTCTCTGAAGAGTGGGGGGCTGAGTGAGCCCTTGTTCAGGTGCCACCTGTCACACACCGAGTCTGATTGGGTGTTCTCATGCCTGAACCTGACTGCACTGGCGTCTACACCTCTTTCCCCCTCGGGGACCCTGAAGAGAAGACAGGCTGCTGCCCCTCCAGGGATGGTGAGGGACAGGACAGGCAGAGCAGGATGCAGGCAGGCTTCACCTCCACCTGGGGGCCTGGTCTGGACTCCTGGCCGAGGCCCATGCCAGTGCAGGTGACGGCTCCCTGCTGGTCAGCAGTTACGTGTTGTGACGCTCAATCCCAGTCCCGAGTATTAGTCACAGCAAGAAGCAAAACCTTCCATGAGACACTTTGGGTTGTGACGACAAAGTTAGCATAGTTTGGAGCCACCCTGGATGTGTGAAGCCAAAACTAATTACCCTTCACCCCCAGACAAGCCGCTAAGTGTCGGGGGTGGCTTCCCCTCCTCTGGAGGTAGCTGCTCTTTTGGTGGGAGGGGACTCCTGCCGGCTCAGCTGCTCTCCACGCTGCACCCACACCTGACATGGAGGCTCCTCCCAGAGGTTCAAGGTGCTCTGACCTCCTTCATCTGAGCTTCTCACTCTCCACCTCAGGATGGCATTAGGTCACTTTGCAAATAAAGCCTTTTTGTGATTTAGAGAGTAGCCGAGCGTCACCTTCTATGGCTCACTGTACGGGTTTGCTGGAGTGAACACAGAGTCACCGTCAGCTGAAGTGCTGGGGAACATGGCTTCTGCCCACTCGCGTTTCACGCAGTGCCTTCTCTCCCACTCTCCACGTGCATCATGGTGTCATCAGCAGAGCCACTGTGTCACCAAACACAGGGACCTCCTAACTCTGTGGTCTCAGGCACGATGTGGTGCTGGGCATTTTACCTGGCCCGTCTCAGCTGGAGCTGCCGTGGCGCGGCACCGGGTGGGCAGCTTTACAGTGAGTTTCTTTCCTCGCGTCCTGGAGCCTGGAGGCCCGAGGTGGGCAGGCTGGCCTGTGTGGCCGGGTTCTGAGGGGTCTCCTTCTGGCTTGCAGATGTCTGGCTTCTTGCTGTGTCCTCACGTGGACTTTTCCAAGTTTGAGTGCCTAGAAAACCCTCCTCGTCTTCCCCAGCCACTATCAGATTGGACACCACCCTTCCGACCTCATTTGACCTTAATTACATCCTAAACTCTCTATTCCCAAATAGAGTTGTGTTGGAATTTTGGGGAACATAATTCAGTCCATAGCAAGGACCAACATACGCCAACATTAGGCAAATTCACCTCGTGGGTTTGTGTGTGATCTCCACATTGTTGGGACCTACTCTTGTTTTAAGGGCTCTTTACAAGGCTTGTGTATGTGGACACCAAAACCTGCAATTACGAGGTCATTCCACTCTGAATAATTATTAAATGGTGTCAGATTCATTTGCCTCTGTTTATCAGTCCTGCTTGGTGACCTCTGTAAAGCGTCCTGAATGATGATCACCTGAGGCCATTTCAGCTGATGCTCTCTCCAAAGGGCACAGTCATTTAAGGTAGCGCACTTATGAGCACCCCACCATTTGGGCAACTCTAAGTGTCCAATTGTCAGTTGGCCGTCTGTGGCCCATGACACATTGGTGTTGAGGGCCACAGCCGAGTCAGGATGACGCATGGCATTTTTGCCAGAAGTAGTGGTTGAGAGGTGACGCCAGCGAGCCATTAAGATGATGACTTTTGAGTTCTCGCGGAGTTCCCGTTGAGTTCCGGTTGAGCTCTGGCGGGGATTCCTGAAGAGTTCGCGTTGGTTGGTGAAGTTCCAGTGGTGGGAGTTCCGTTGGTGTGTGGTGGTTCCTGGAGGAGCCGCGTGGGTGGCGTTCCAGAGAGTTCCCGGGGAGCGTGTGTGGAGTGTGCTGGTGGAGTTCAGAAATAAAGTTTGTTCCTGCTTGAGTGGCTCGTGATTTGTGCCCAGACAGACTGTGGCACATTGGTGATGTGGTACTTGCTTATCTGTCCCATTTGGCAAATCTAGATACAGATGGGGGTGGAGAGAGACTTGCTCCAGGCACAGGACTGTCAGCAGCTGGGGCCAGACCCGACCCTGGATCTATATTTTCTAGCATTGTGTTCCTTATGGGGGAGGTGGTGGGAGTATGGTTTAATGACAAGACCTCTGAGGGGACAAGGGGCAGAGCAGGGACCTTCTCACTGCACCTCCTCCAAATCCCCAACCCTGGGAGCTGGTGATGCCCCTCTCAGCTGGGCCTGCCCTCCCGGCAGGCAGGAGAACGCCCTGGTTCTCCGTGGCCTCGTGGAACTCCACGTGCCCCTTCATCTTGCATCAAGTCAGGCTGGTGGGTTCCAGTTTGCTCATCCACCGGGTTAAGGAGACCACTAAAACTTCAAGTAAGGGTTTCCTCCCCGGCGAGGCTCTCTGGAGAGATGTGTGTCCTGGTGCAGGGAGAACGGGGCTCTCGCTGCAGGGCCAGAGCTGCTCTGTGTCATGGGAGCTGAAGGAAACAGCTGTGGTGACAAGGCACAGCTGGCGTGTGCTAGCTGAGCCCAACCAAACCTCTGGAGCCACTGCTGCCCTTGGGAGAACAAGGGCTCAGGGACATGGCAGCAACCAGTGACCCTGGAGGGTCACAGCAGGAGCTCAGTCTGGTTTGACAGCACAGAACAATGGTGATCCACAGGTTGGTTGGCCCCTGGCAGCTGGACCACGCCAGTCACCCTGGGCCCCAGGCAGGCTGGTCAACACTCAGTGAAGGGCTTGGGAACACTTCTTGGATGAGCAGGGACACAGTTGCCCTTCAGGGAAATGAAATGTGGACTGAGGGTCCTTGTGATGTCCAGAAGGAGTTCAGGGATGGCATGGCCTTGGGAGGCAGTCTGTGTTTCCGAGCCATGTGGCCCTGGGCTAGTGTCCTAAGCCCCTAAACTCAACCTTTGTGTCTTTGAGTAGAGGTGCTAGGAATCCCTGAGGCTGACACAGCCATGCAGGTGCCTTCTGTTTACTGAACATGTACTCGGTGCGTGCATTATGTTGACGCTCGAATTGAATCATCTGCGTTCAGGGAATAACTTCATAAAGTCCAGTGGAGCGTCTCAGCCTTACCAAGCACCCCCATATTCTGCACCCTTAGAAAACAGGGCAGCTGCTTATTTCAGAAAGCCTGTGGCCAGTAGTCCACCATGCCCCGGGGAGTCTGTGGGCCTCTCCACCTGCTGCTCCGGGGGGCCTCCCTCTGGGCGCCTGTGGATCCACGGGGCTCGGGATGTTAGAAGTTAACACTGATGCAGAGGAAGCACGCTGGAGGGAAGAAGTGAAGATAAGAACGTGTAGGAAGGTTATCTTTCAATTAAGAAGGCAGTAATTCTTCCTCGGGAGTCCCGTCTGGGCTATCTGTTTCGCCCATGCACTGAGAACCAGGCCCTTGGTATCTGTGCTGGCATGAGCAGGGCTCTGGGCTGGAGCGCCCCTCTGTGCCTGTGTCATGACACCAGGCAGGTCCCGAGAGCTCCTCCCCAGGAGGCAAAGCAAGGCCTGTACACCTGCCTACTGGACTGGCAGGGGGAGGATGCCTTGGGTGTCAGTGGAGGGGAAGGAAGAAATTGGGGTCCAATGCTGGCTCCTGCCCCTCCTCCCTGCTGGGCTCCTGGCCAGGATCTAGAGGGCTGCTCTTGCTCCAGTGCTCAGGCCTGCTGACCTTCCACCCAGGTGTCTTGGACAGGCCCAATTCCAGCCCTTCCATCTCTGGGTGCACCACCAGAGCTCCCCTGTCCTGGTTTGGGGTGCAGCTAGCCTGACCAGAATGCCCAGAGGTCCAGGGAACCTCCCAGGCCCTAGCTGATCCTTCCCTTACAGGGGGCCTTGGGTTCTCTGGGGTGGGGGCAGAGGGCAGAGGGGCTCTGTGGGGCTGTGTGGCTGCCACTCTCCAGTGGACTGGAAAGGTGGCACGTGCGGGGCCTTGACTCCAGCGGCCACACTGCTGTCTGCCATCTGCCCCCACCCCGCAAGGCTGTCTGGTTACTTCTCCACCCAGGTTGACTGGTCCCCTAGGCCAGAGCCTGGGTTTGCTTGTTCCAGGTCCCCAGGGGCTGCCCAGGGCCAAGCACAGAGAGGGCTGCAGAATTGCTTGCTGCCTTATGGGCAGCTATGGAGGCCCCTGTGCCCCAGGCCTTCTTGTCCTGTGGATGCATTTATATGGTCCTGGGGGAGGGGAAGAGGCCTGGGAGCCTCCGCCTAATGCTCCCTCAGCTGCCCAGAGATTGGCATAAGGTTGGGGGGCTCCCTGGCATGGGGCTGAATCCCCCTTGCTGTTGCCAGCCAAAACTCCGCTGCCAGAGGTGGACCAACTTCCTGCAGGCAACTGGGGGTTCCAGCCATCTCCCTTCTGGGCTGGGGAGGGCTTCTGACCGGGAGGGGAGGCTCTGTGTCTGAGCACATTGATCTTTTGTTTCTGAGCAGCAGAAAGACTCGTGGGCAGAGTAAAGGGGGGCTCCCAAGCCAGACCCTCAGCATCTGGGGCAGCTGGAAGGGCTGTAGGTCCTCCCCCTTGGAGAATTGGCTCATTTCTTGCTCCTCTTTTGCATCAGGAGAGTCTTGTCCCCTTCCTTGTGGAAATGCCAGCTTCATCTCAGGCTGGTAGTTTGGTTCCTTAGCAGCTGGGTGGTCTTGGGTCAGTTGTTCAACCTTCAGACCTGGGATAATCAGGCCCATCTCCAGAGGCTGCTGGGAGGATCCGTGAGTTAATGTCCGTGAAGGCAAAATGTCTGTGATGGGAGTCGTTCTCATTTGGCTCTCAGCAGCAGAGCTAGGTTTCCTGGCGGGTCCCCGACACACACTGAGGACAGGGGACAAGCTGCAGGATGCAGCTCTCCAAGGATGGCTGCTCCTGACCTCTGGGAATGGAGTGGGTCCAGCCAAATTCCAGAAATAACTCAGGCCTGGGCTGTGGCCAGCAGAGTCAGAGGTGCCGGTGACGGTGGCAGGCAGGAGGGGATGCTGGGAAGGCGGTCCTCGAGCACCCCGTGCCTCTGCGGGGAACACGTACCCGTTATAGCAATAAAGGGTGAGAGCGGCCGTTCTTCCTCCCGGGCTGCTTCCGGCGCTGTAGTGCTGGGGGACATTCATAAGGCTCATGTCCCTGCTGGGGGAAGGGCCTGGGGACACTGACTCAGACTTCAGCTTCAACCAGGAGCTGGTGACATTAGACTCCACCAGCTGAGTCGTGGTCCAGTGGCCTCCCCTGGAAGAGTGGCTGGACGATGCCTCTTCAAGGACTTTGTGCTCTGCTTGAGGTTAACGAGTGAGGCCCGAGTCAGGGAGCCAGAGCCTCCCGGACCCCAGCTGCCGCTCAGGATGACAGTCTTGCCCAGGAGGCCCTGGCCTGGCTTTGTGTTTGGCCCAGACAGGCAAGTGGACCCCAGGACCAGGGGGACTGGCCGGGGTGGTTAATGCAGTAGGTACAGAAATGCCTGTCCAACAGAAGCCGGCAGGGGAAGTCACGAGGCCACAGGGCATGATAGGGCCAGATTCCTGTGTCCTTCCTCGTAGGAGGGCGAGTCTACCAGGCAAGGAAGACACATCACCCCAGACACAAATGCCTGCACCTGAGCACCTCAATATTGGTGCTGGGCACATTCCTGGCTGGAGATATATATATATATATATATATTTTTTTTTTTTTTTTTTTTTTTTTTTTTTTCCTGTGGAGCCTGGCCTGTGCATTGAAGGATGTTTAGAAGTGTCCTTTGTCCCCACCTGGCAGATACCAACAGCCCTTCCTTCTACCTGGGACAACCACTGGGACAACCAAAAATATCTCCAAATGTTGTCCCAGGTTCCCTGGAGGGCAGAATTCTTCCCTGCTGAGTACCACTGCTCTACTCCATGCAGACCAGACTCTCCACGTTTTTAGGATGGAATATGGGCCAGTGCAGAAAGACAAGGTGGAGCTGCATGTTTGGTTCATGGTCATTCCCTTCGGATGCTCGGAGGAAAGGACCTGGGTCCTGGCCCGACAGAAGCGTGGGAAGTCTGAATGCCTTCAGACATGGCCGCTGCTGGCCCGGGCTGCAGATGGGCTCAGAAGGCCCCTCTCACTTTGCTCGGTGAAGAAAGCGTGCGCCAAGAGCTGTGCACATGCTGATTGACTCATCAAATGATCTTCCGCAGCTGCCTGCATTTGTTTACAGGGCGAAAATTAATGCCACAGATGTTTACTGTATAATAGGATTTGAAATCTGTTGGGGGAGCACCCGTTGAAACCACTGGGCCAGGAATGAGAAAAACGCTTTTGCATAAAGGAGGATTTGGTTCACTAAGTAGTGCACGGTGCTTGCTGTCAAATGCTAACAAGAAACACAGGCCTCCTCTCTCTTGGCCGGTGCTGGGGTTTGCGCCTGTCTCTTTGGCTTTATTCTGCACTGTGCTTTGATGTGGCACCTTGTAAAGTGTTTTCATTATGGGGAGAGCTGCTTCTGAGGGAGCGCCCAGCCTAATTCACGCACATGCGATTCATCCTCAGCACCCAGCTGGCCTGGCCCACCTGTGCCCTTTCCTGCTCCCTGTCTCCTCCTACTCTAGCAAGACCTCTGGAGCTGGGTGTGTGTGGGATCCCCCTGGCGACCTGGGGTCATGCTGCCTGGAGCTGGACCCCTGCACATGGCCATCCTTGAGATGTGTGTGTCTCTCTTGGCAGAGCATCTAAGCCTCACGTGCCTGAGAGCCACGAGGGAGCAGTTGCTGGGCATGTCCAAAGACTTTCTCAGGGACTGGGCAGACAGGGTCCCTGGTGCTTTCTTAGTGGAGTGCCACCAAGGAGATGGGTTTGGGGCAGAAGAGCTGGCATAGGCTGCTGGTGCAGTGCCCAGGGACCCCTGGGTCCCTGGAGGGAACCTCCTTCCAGAGAGCTTCCTGCCTGTGGGCCCAAGTGTGCACTTCCCTTTGATTCCCCACTTTCCTTTGTTTTTCTCTTCAGCCAGCTCTGATTGGATTCACCACAGATTAACATTTTCCATTATACGTTATAATGTGTTTTTTTTTTAAAACCAAATCTCCCTTCACAGATTGCTGTCTTTATAATATAGGAATGATTTCTCAGTCACTTTAAAAGTCCTGCTTCATTAGCTTGCTGACTGTTTGGTAATTTGCAAAGTCACTTTCACAAGTTTTAATACTGCCCGGTTGAGAATCACAGTAATAAATGTATTAGATCTTAATAGTGTTATGATTCTGTCTGAAGTGAAAAAAATTTAGAATCAGTAATTAGCTCTGACCCCAACATCAGCCTCCGCCGTGCAGGAGAGTACGCTGATTGTGAGCTCCGCCACGTAAGCAGCCCAGGGAGGCGACCAGCCCCGCCGTGCCCGCTGGCCTCCCTCCTGGTGCTTGCTAGAGCTCCTCCTTCCCCAGAACCTGCCTGGACACAGCCCTCCGGAAACACGAAGGGTGGGTGTGATTGTCACCTTTGCAGGTAGAGACCTTGGACCCTTGAACTCTGCCTCCTGCTCTGGCTTATTTTTTGATGGGTGATGACAGCTTTCCTTTGGATTCTTTTTTTTCCATTCTCACTTTGTTCCTCTTCCTGTGTGCAAGCCACCTCAGAGCTGCAGGGACGAGAGGAGGGTGCCAAGGGCAGAGGGAGGAGGCGGAGGCTCCTCCCTCCCCAGCGGGTTCCTCTGCTCCCTGGGATCCCTGCCCGGCCCTTCTGGCCGGGAAGCCTAAGCCTTGCTCCCTCTTGGTGGAGAGGCGGGTGGGCTCCTGGAGAGCCCCAGAGCTCGCTCAGCTTTGCCATGTTCCATTTGCCCTGATTAATTTGGCAGCTGATGAACCAGAGGGAGTGGCACACGCCCCTAACCTTTCACAGATGTTCTAGGGCAAGGTTTTCTGGCAAAATCGATTTTGACATTTTGATAAGAACTCATTTGCTATGTTCTGTATTTTGAATCTTTGACTCTAAGCTGTTCTGAAAAGCAGCTGTGAAGCTCAGTCTTGTTTGTGGAATCTGCATACTGCATCAGCAGCAGAACTGCCAGGGCTCCAGGTCATTTCCTAGACACCTGAAGCAAGTTAGGCGGACGCGGTGGTAGGAATCGCAGTAGTTTATCAGAATCCTGCCTGGGAAGCCTGCGAGAGACGCATAATGAATGTCTTGAACCCTCTTCTGTCTGTTGCAGTGTTTGGAATGCAAAACAAAACAAAAAAAGGTAGACCCTTAATGAAAAGATTTTGTATTCATGAAAAAGACCAAGTCCCTGTTACTTAGGAAACTTGGCTGCAATGTGAAACTGAGTCTTGGCATCGGGAGCAGGGTGATCTTTTGTCACCCAGCATAAGGAACAAAATTAAACATTGGGTTGGAAGCATTTTAGGCCACTGTTTGAAAGTCACCCAGATTCTGTCCAAATTGAGCTTCCTGTTTATAAGCATCATTTCAGGGGAAGAAGAGCGATTCCCAGGCAGCCCTGGCTCCTGGAGGAGTGGCCTGCCTGCACCACAGGGTCCCCGCCTGCCTGCACCTGTGCCAGGCTGTTTCTTGCTTTGCAAGAATAACACAAACCAAAGAAGACAACGTGTGCAAGGAGACAGGTCCAGGGAGCAAGAGGGCAGGGAAAGGGTGGATGACGGCCAGTGATCACGCCACGGGTCTTCCCTTCCTCCCCGTGGACGGTCAGTGTGATGTGGTGGCTAGGTGGGATGGGAGCCCCTGGCTAGTGTCCAGCATGAGGACACTGCAAGTTCTTGACCTTCTTCATCTTCCCTCCCTCTGCTTGGGGTCCCTGTGTATGAGGGAGGCGTGTGGGTCTTGAGAGCCTCTCGTGAATGACAACAAACGTGGCCCCAAGGACGCAGTCCCAGAAGGCTGCATGATGACATGGGACGAGGCCAGCAGGCGGGGCCCTGCCACCACCGTGTGCCTGGCTTTCTCTAGGATCCCCGAGGGGGTCTGGCTGTCCCGGATGTGCCCGGGATGTTGGGCTAGAGGGTTGGCCAGGGCCCGGAAAGCCTTCCTGCAGCATCGGGAGAGCACCGCAAGTGCAGGGAGGCAGGGCCACCCATGGGGAGACTCAGGTCCTTTCCTAGACTGGAAGATGGGTGGATTGACCAGGGTCAGGCCCACTGGAACTCTGTCATTGAGAATTGGCCATGGATAAGAGAGTGGTAGATCGGCCCGTGAGTCTGGCTGTGTCTTCTGTTTTTCCCTGGTTCTCTGACCTTCTTCTAGAATCCCCCTTCTAGCCTTTGCCATCCATTTTCCTGCCTGGGTGTTTGGAGCTTCTTTGTGCCCAGTTGGTCCCTGTCTGTGGAAGGAGAGGAGCTAAGAAATCAACACCAAGACCATGATGGATTTGTAAACTCTTTTTTCTAAAATAATGGGGCATTTGCTATTGGTAGCATCCAGGTCACTGTACACCTGAGCAGATGACATCTCCCTGTCCCCCACTCTGCAGAAAAGAAAGCAGGCCAAGGTGGGATAGTCTGTTGGGGATTATTGGACTCCAAGCCTCAACCATCTGGGACACTATAGGCATAAGCCCTCAGGGGCTGTGGTGGAGGAGTGGGAATTGGCTCCAATTTCTCTTGGAGCCCCTCCTGCCTCAGGTGGGCACATGGGCGCCAGCATGGGGGCCCTCTGCTGATGCTTGTGCACATATCTTATTAAAAACCTCCCGTGTTCCTAGAATAGAACATGCGGGCAGCGCGCATTCCCTCTCCACTGTGGGCCCTCCCGCCACAGCTAGCAAGATGAATACCGAGGCCCAGAAATACTTGTAAGTGACAGACTGCAGGTGCCAGGGCAGCCTGCTGGCAGAGAGGTCGCTAGGGGCTGGGTGAGGGACCATGGACTGCTGGAGACAGATGCAAAGTGGACTTGGGAAGGGGGCAGAGTGGCCATTAGCCCTTTCCAAAGTGAGACCCTCAAAGGCCCCTCGTGCTGGGCAAGGTCCACCCTCCCTGTGGGTGTCTTGTACTGGCTTGGGAAGGCCCCACAGGAGGGAGGTCAGGACAGTAGCCTGGTCAACTTGGGCCTCCATGAGAGCACAGTGGGGTGGGAGAGGGCAGGGGACAGAACCAGTCAGGGGACAGGACACAGAAAAGCCTTGGGCTGGGAATAAGGAGCCCTGCTTCCAGCCTGACCTGCTGCTACTGAGCCACAGGGGAGGTCCTGAGGGAGGAACAGTCGGGCTGGACTGGTCAGCAGGCCCATTCCTCTCCACCGCCTTCTGTCTCCCTGTGCCACCTGTCCATGCAGGTCTGGGAGGGGCTGTGCACTTGTCCTTCTCATTCCCCAGTCACTAGGTTCCACCTGTCCCAGGTCCCTCTCCCTGGGTCAGCTCTGTGACCACAGGGAAGTACAATGGAAGGATTGGCCTCTTCTTCAAGAAAGAAGGAGATACAGAAATGGCTGGTGTGAGTGCAGGGTCCCCAGGACAATGACAGGGAGATGTGGGAGACCAGAGAAAGGTGGCCAGCCCACCTGCAGTGCCAGAGGCTTCTCAACAGGAGGTGAGCTCTGGCCTGAACTCCTTTCAAGACAGTGCCCTCTGCCCCACATGACTGTCCCACCTAGGCTGTTGGCAAGAAGCCAAAGCTCGTGGTGCATTCAGAAGTGAGAGGGCCCGCAGCTCTGCCGAGCCCTGGGGTGCTCCTCACGCCAAGACAAAGGCCATTCAGAGGGTTCCGCACCCAGTGTAATGTGGGCCCTTTGACTGCTTTCTGGCTGACCCTTGATTTTATGGTGAGGAGGTCATTTGCCCTTTCAGATGACCTGTATCAGTCCCCACTCCCAGCACTCGACAGTCAGCAAGGTCTCCATGGCTCTCAGTGAGACCGTGGCGACCACTACCGTCCTCCTCACCAGCAGCCTATGCACCTGCAGAACTGGAGGACAGCGGTTTCCAAGACAGTCCTCATCACCTTCCCTAGCCCAAGAGCATCGCGGGTCAGGAAGAGTCCCTATGCAGGAGAAAGCGTAGGTAGCGTTTAATACAAAAGTTAATGATGGAAACTTTAAGCAGGACACAGATAGAGGCCCTTTCTCATTCTGAAACATGTGACTGCCAAGCATCGTGACACAGGGGGGTGTGAATCTAGACCACAGTGACATGCACCACGCGTCAGCACCCTGGCTAACACAGAGGACACAGATGAAGGTCAGCACAGTGGAAGCACAGTGGGGGCGTAACGTGGGTGGACACGCTGGGAAACTCTGGAAGGTTCTTCTATCTAAACTGAACATATCTACCTACAATAGAAGCTCCCCTTTTGGACGGTCACCAAGACACATGAAACCATGCTCACAGAAAGGCTCATATAGGAATGTTCTTGGCAATTTTACTCATAATAACTACAAATGGGAGGCCACTCCGGCGGCACTGATGCGTGGTCAGATGATCCCTGGGCCTAAGGTGAGGTGGGACGTCATGGCAGAGGGTGTGGGGAGCAGAGCAGCTCAGGACATGGCAACAGGAAGTAGAGAGAGCTCTGCTCACTGGAGACAAAACCTAAACCCCCGAGTCCCACTCCCAGGTATCTTCTTCCAGCCACTACCTGGCTAGTTACCACCCAGCTAATCCATAGTAGCGGGTTAATCCACTGACTTGGTTACAACTCTCTGAATCAAGCTCACCTCTGAACATTCTTACATCGGCTCACACACGCACTCTGGGGGACACCTCACACCTAAACCGCAACAACCAGCAAGTGAGTGGACAAGGGAAGGGCATGCTCATTTGATGGAATGTCACCCAGCAGTGAAAGGATAAGCACCCTCAGTGGGTGAATCTGAAAACACGGTGCTGAGTGAAGGACCCAGACTCCAAGAGCGCCCATTTTGTATTTTATTTATGTGAATTCTAGATTAGGCAATACTAATCCCTGGTGGGAAATGATCTTAACCATGATTGCCTCTGTTGTGGGTGATGGTGCCTGCAATTTACAGGGAAGGGAGGTGAGAGGGCTTCCGGGAGTATTAGAGTGCCCCATACCCTGGCAGATGCATGGCTTACGCAGGTCTGTGCATTTGTCAGAATTCATCCCATGCTGTATTTGAGATCTATATATTTCATTCTCTGTAAATTTTACCTAAAACAAACAAACTGAAAATATCGAACTGTAGTTAATGATACGTCTGCAGAAGGGTACTGATGTCTGCAATTTACTTTGAGATGCATCAAAAATAAACTGGATCGATGAATACATAGAAGGATGGCTAGACACTTGCAAGACAGCAAAAATAGCAAATGTTAATTGCAGAATCTAGATGGTGGGAATGAGATTTTTCTCTGTAAGATGCAGCTCTTCTGTGTGCTTGATGGTGTTCAAAATAAAGTGGAGGGGAACTCAGCATATACTTCTTGTGAACTTGTAGACAGTGGGTAACACTGTAGATTCAGAGTAGTATGGGAACCGCAGTGCACAGGTCAGAAGGGTGCTGCCCCCATGGCGCATCAGGCTCTCGGAGGGTGTGGCACATGGAAGTGGCCACAGAGGTTCTGTATGGAATGTTCTGGCTCCTTGGTCAGCAATGAGATGGGGATGGGCTCATGAGTCTTCTTTTATTTAAACTTTGTAATTTACATGTACAAAGCATATATATTTCTACAATAATTTTTCTTAAAAATGTAAAGGGCCTGATGATTTTTAAAGGAAATAATAAAGGTCTTAGAGGCAGGGAAGTTCTGTTCGCATAGGCTTTAAGTAGTTGGGGTCTACCAGGGGCTGCTCTTGATCTCTGGGGTGAGCTGGGCTTTAGGGAGGAGGGAACATATCCCTTGAAAGTGGCTCCCCAAATTTTGACCTTATTTGGTGACAAGCGCTCAGAGCAATGGTTCTTTTCAAGTTTCTGACCCACGTAGAAAGCCACGCAGGCAGGCAGAGCTGGAATCAAGCCACGCAGGCTCACACTCGTGCCCCGTCACCTTCCCTGCTCGCTCTCACAGCGGTCACTTCCTGCTTCTCCTCCTGAAGCGGAAGATGAGGCACGGGGTTGGCTGCAGCCATTTCCCTGTCTGTCTTGCTGCTGCCTGCCCCTCAACGGGAGGGAGGGCCGTCCCTCTGTTCTCCTGTTGCTCCCCTCCATCTTCTGGATGAGGGACGGGACTGTCTCTCCATGCCCACTTCAGAGTGTGGTCCTATAACACGTAGGCGCCTACTGCACCCGCAGTGCTGGTGCCCGTCACATGGCACAGATTCAGGGGTAACACCAGGGCTCTTGATGACTCCACTCTCCCCTCTCAACCTCCTGTCCACATCTTTAACTCCATTCTCACCTCCTCCCCACCAAGATGTCTTGACAAGGTCTCAGGCTGGCGGTCTCTACCGTGGAACTGGCTGCCACTGCCCTGAAAGTGCTCCCACAGGCCCCCTGGGTCACTGTTGGATGGCTCTCATTTCCCTGGGTGCCTCTGAGCCTCGACTGGACATTGAGCGACAGACCCCTCTGCTGGCCTCCTGGGACGCCGCGCTCTGGTTCCCTGCCGCTCCCTGCCCACCTTCTCTCTCACCCTTGTGAGCGGCTTCCCTGTTCTCATCCCTTAAATATTCTGGATCTTTGGGAATCCGTCCAAGGCTCCCTATTTTCATTGCTTTAAAAACTTTCCTTGGGAGATTTCATCTCCTGTTATGGATTTGGTTTCAACGATGACACCCGGCATCCTGCTGTTTCAGCACAGTAACCCCCTTGGCTAGTGGACACCTCCACATGGCCGCTCTGTGCTCTCATTTCCTCCACCTGAAATGTGCTCCCCTTGGGATCTCTAGCTCAGGACCTGGCCCCACCCTCGAACCTCCTGGTCCGTTATCTCTTCCCTGGGTTGCTGCAAAGGCCTCTTCTCTTCCCCTCTCCCTTTCTTGCCCACCTTCAATTCCTTCTCTCCAGCTGAGGTGTTTTCCTAAACCTCCATTTTGATTCTGTCCCTTGCCTCCTTGAAACATCTTCCTCTCTTCCCACTGAACTTGACTTCATCAGAAGGCAGCGTTTGACCTGGCCCGGGTCAGCGTCCCCTGTGCTTCCTGCTCCCAGCTCTCTGGCTGCTGTCCGTCTCCCTGTGGGCTTGCACCTGTCCTTTCCTCTGCCCACCCGGTCCTTGGCACTCACAACCACCACCTCCCCTAGCAGGCCTTCCTCAATCCCACAACAAATCTCCACTGAGCAGCTGCTCTGTCCCAGCACTGAGGATGAGTGCAGAAGGAGACAGGCCACGTTCTTACCCTCAGGAGGTGACAGCCGTGGCAGAGAGACAGTGAGGGGGAAAGCAAGTAGCCATCGGTTCCAGGGGTGACAGTAGCACTGAAAGAACCAGAAAGGGCAACACATGAGAGGCTGGGACATGAGTGTTTCTGTGCCCGCAGCCCGAGGCCCCACCCCCGGAGCTTTGGCCTTGACCTGAAGGAGCTGAAGCAGGTTTCCTGCAGAGGTCAGCAGGAAGGACAGACCAGGGGAGGTGCAGGTGGGAGCCACGAGGGCTCTTCTTGGTTCTAGAAGAACAGAAAGACCAGGTGGGGAGGGTCGTGGGTTCAGGGGAAGCAGTGGGGGCTGGTCGCGGCATCATGGGACAAGGCCATGGCTGGCAGTCACGTGGGGAACGTGCAGTGTTCCTAGTGCAGTGGAAGCCGCTGCAGGGTTCTGCCGAGTGACATGACCCCCAGAGACACGTGAAGTGCAATCGAAGGCCTCTAATGCATTCAGAGTGGTGCAACTATTGCCAGAGTCGATTTCATCACCCAAAAGAAGTCCTGCTCCCTTAGCAGTTGCCCCTCCACCCGAGGCATCTCTCAGCTGTCTGCAGTCTGGACGCTCATGTTTGTGGGGCTGCCTATGGTCTCTTTGGCTGGCTTCTTTCACTGACCAGATCCTCAAGGCCGGTTCGTGTGCAGCGTGAGTCAGCTCCCCCCAGCTGGACAGCCTGCCCCTTATCCCTTCATCTGTTGATGAGCTTTCGGGTTATTTCCCCTTTTGGCTTTAAGAACGATGCCCAGTGGCCATTGGTGAACACGTTTTGGGCCAACACCTTCATTCCTGTCTCCCCAGGGCTGGAGCTGCTGGGTCGCCGGCAGCCCCCCACGGACCCCTACCCAGTTGCTGGATCTTTTGAGGAACTGCCAGCCTCTTTTCCAAAGTGGCCACAACACTACTTCCATGAGGGGTTTAGCTTTAGAGGGTTGGGTTCAGGTCCCTCCTGCGGGGAGAGTGGCTTTGGGAGTCAACGACAGGAGCGAGAAGGCCCACGAGGAGGCTGCTTTGGGATGCCAGGGAAGACTCGAGGGTCCCCTGCTTTGAAGGTGGAGGGCAGTGGACAGGTTGGGGCACAAGCTGAGGCAGAGCTGAGGTTCCTGGAGGACTGGTGTAGAGTGAGAGAGAGAGAGGAGTCGGGGAGGCTTCTCATCTTAGGCATGGCAGGGAGGGATGGCCGTGCCATTTCCTGAGAGGGAGGCTCGGGGTGTGGGCCAGCGGCTCTGATTTGGGCGAATGAGGCATTCCAAGTGGAGGGGTCAGGACTCGAGTGTGCAGTTGGGGTTGCCAACACACAGGTGTAGGTTGCTAAGGGTCCGGCGGAGGGAGTAGAGAGGACAATCAGGCTAGTGCTGAGCAGTGGGACTTTCTAGCACTTAGGGGTGAAGTAGAGACGATCCCCACCCAGGAGACTGAGAAAGGCTGCCTGTGCTGGGGAGGTGGTCAGGAGGCCACGGGGTTTCCTGGGAACAGGGGGTCTGACCATCCATGTCACCTGCTACAGAAAGCCATGGCTGTTTGGAGACTGAGACATGACTGCTAAATGTGGCCACACTGCCACTCTTCAGTGACCTTCGGCAGAGTGGAAGGCTCCTGAGTGGGAGACGGTGATGGGAGGCCCCCTGCCTCGGGTTTGCTGTGGAGGTGGGAGGGAAGGTGAGACCCCGAGTAGGTGGCAGACACCAGCAGGACTAGCTCCCCAGAGGGGCAGGATGGATAGTTCTGGGGAGAGGCGACAGCTGGGGAGAAAAGTCGTGAGCAGGTGACGGGGCAGGGGTTTCTGATGGGACCAGGGGTGTGTTTTCCCCTGTGACCTGAAAGAGGGCAGGAGAGGTGGGTGTCACTGAGGGGAGCCGGGTCGGCTCGCTGTCCGTCACTCCTGCTCCTCGGGAAACGTGGCCAAGTCCTCATCTGGGCAGAGTGACCTTGGGTGTTCCAGGGGTAGAAGTGTGACAGAGTCTCCAGAGTGGCCAAGGAGGGACTGACTGAGGAGACGTGTGGCCCTGAGTGTCACCTAGAGCCGTCTGCAGAACGGCCTGGGCCAGTCCTGGCAGCGTCCCTTGCCTGCGGTCTGGCTAGTGTCCCTCACTCGTCCTGCAGCCCATGGGAGGTCCTGCGGCTGCTTCCTTCCTCCTTTCCATCTCCCTCCCAATCTTTCCTCTCCCTCCTCCTCCTCCTCCCACCGTGGGGGTGGGCCACCGTGTCAGAGTGGTTAGCAGGGACTCCAGGAGGCTGCCAGGGGAGACAGGAGAGCAGGACCCGTGGGGCAGGCTCAGTCCCACACAGGCAGCCTGATGGGCGGAGGGTGGTCAGAGGAGGAGAGGCTGGGGGATGTCAGAGGTGGCTGCTCTTGGTGTGTGGAGGTGGGGGTGGCCAGAGCTGAGGGGGAGGAGAGGCCACTGGAGACAGGAGGCTGAGGAACAAGAGGCCAGGGGTAGACAGGGCACTGCATGGCTGCTAGGGTCATCCAGGAAGACAGCAGATGTGGGGCTGGTGAGGGAGAGGTGACTCAGGCCTAACGGGCCAGAGCACACGTGGTGGCCAGGAGCACACAGATGCCACAGAGGAGAGGACAGGCTGGAAGGTGAGAGGCGTCCTGGCAGAGGAAGCAGGAAGGATATTTTGGAACTGATAATAGGGAGCATGGGGCCACCCACTTCACCTGTAGGCTCTTGGGGCATGATATGTGGGGTACAAGAGAAAAGGCAACATCTATGGAGACGGGTCCTGGGGAGTGGCAGGCTCCAGCAGGGGCTGGAAGAGATCACTGGTGTTGGATGGACGTCCACAATGGTCCACGGGACCCAACGGGGCACAGCAGGAGGATTTGGGAAGACAGACAGGTGCAGGGTGTGGAGGAACAGAGCTGGAGGAGGAACCCCGTGTCCCGAGCATGTCACACCGACACCAAGCTCGGCCCACTAACTGGCACGCTCCGTCTCCCTTCAGGCTGCCAGCTGTGTTTGTGGGGGGCGTGGCCTCTTCATCCACAGCTGTGTCGCCCGTTTCCAGCCCCACTCTTAGCACCTAGTGTGTGCCCAAGAGTGTCCACTGTGTGAAGAATGACGGAAACTCTGCACTTTGCAGTCGCAGCGCGGGCACGGAGATGGCCTGGGGGTCCTGGAGAGGGACACCGAGCTCTGGGGACTCCCCCTGCCACACACTCCTGATCCTTCCCCTGACCCGCATGTCAGCGTCAAGTCTAGCCTACAGTTTATCTCAGGGTTTCTGGCAAATAACAAGGCATGAGATATTGACTTAGAGTTGCTGGGATCCCACAGGCCCCAGCTGGCCCCATCACTAGCTATTTGGAAGTTGGGACAGACAGATTGGATCAGGTTGTTGAAGAAGTTTGCCAGTTTGTGGTGGGAATTGAGTTGAATTTATTATCATTTTGCCAGCATTACTTTGCCAGATATTTATTTAATCCGAAGATTCTAGAGAATGTTAGGGGGTTGATGGGCAGGCGGCCGGAAGCCAGCATGGCTGTGTCTGGGCTGGCATCTCTCTCTCTGCCCCATGCCATAGTAATCCCCAAACTGCTGCCTGCACCTCGGGACAGCCAGCGTTGGAGCCCATGGCCATGGCCAGGACTGGCCCATCGTGGCATGTGGGAGTTGGCTTCGGGTCAGTTCTCACAGGAAGTGCTGAATCTCCAGTCACATCCTGGGAGCCCGGGAGAGGTAGCATGGGACAGATTGTCTGAAAATGGACATGATTAGCTCTTCACTTTTCCAGGATCTGAGCCAGTGAGGCTTCTTTCACCTTTATAAAGGATGATCATTGAACCAAGAGGAAAGTGGCCCTCATTGTAGGAGTGGATGCCGGGTGCTGGGATCACTGTGGTGCAGGCAACGGAGGCAGACAGGTACCCTCGCCCCCAACTCATGTCTCAGTGGTGAAATCACCTCCAGGGGCAGCTCATTTCAGGAGTGTCCTGCATGGGAGTGGGTGTCCTTTTTGTCCCTTTCAGAATGGACACTTTTCTTCATTAGAAAGTGGATGGAAAAGCTGCTTAAATATGATACAGTTGCAAAACATGGAAGAATGGTAATAAAGTAGACACTGCAGGCTGAAGAAAACCATCCATTTTTTTTTTTAAAAGGAAATGGAATCAAAGTGGCCAGATCACTTAAAAGTGGTCAAGGTTGTGAAATTTCCCTAGGATGAACATACAAATTAGTAGTTTGAGATTATTATTTAAAATGGATCATTAACTACTTCATCATGTGATACCTACTGACCATGAAGACAAGAATGTAACATGCACCTGCTCATGTACCACTTGGCTTTTTACCCTTTACCCTATTTGATATTTTTATAAAGAAATAAAGCCTAACAAACACATTATACATCTCCATCTAACTTCTCTCACTCCTGCTCCAGTGATGGAGTTTTTAATTCTTATGCTTTATTTTCTTTCCATTTTTATACTTTTTCACATATTTATGTGTTCATTAGCAATGCATAGCATTGTTCTGCAGATTCAAAAACCACCCAATATCCTCTTGCAATATTGCTCTTAAGTGTTTTCCTGATAGATAAGTGTGTATGTATATAATATGTATCATATATCTTACATATGTATCTCATAACAAGAAATACATACAGTTTTGGTGCATTTATTGTAACTGCTGTAGAGAATTTCGTTGTGCTAATGTTTATGTGCCAGTGTTTCTCTAAGGGCTGTGTGTGTTTATCTGAGTACTCTCATTTTGCTAAAAGTCAAACTGCTTGGAGGTAGAGAACATGCATCTTCTGCAACTGTCAAATTGCTCTCCAAAATGATCGTATTGATTCATGCTCCCAACTATCACTGTGTGATAATTCCCATTTCTTCATATTCCAATCTGAAGACTGAAATATCTCTGCATTGTCTTAATTTCCCCTGTCACAGCAGCCAGTGTGCTGGAGCTTCTCAGTCATGACCAGCCCTTTGGTTTTTCCCTGAAAATTGCCCCTTTCCTCCCCCCATTAGATTATTTGTATGTTAGTTATTGATCTATTTTCAGGGTCTCTTTGTATTTTTATATACTTATCCTTGGTCAGCTATATGTATTAAAATGTCTTACACATTTTGAGGCTTTTAATAAATGTGTTCTTTTTTAAAAAAATATTTTTTTTTACTTGTAGTTGGACACAATACCTTTATTTTATTTACTTATTTTTATTTGGTGCTGAGGATGAACCCAGGGCCTCGCACGTGCTAGGTGAGCACTCTTCCACTGAGCCACAACCCCAGCCCTATCCGTCTCATTTTTATGGTTAGCACTTATTTTTCTTATTTAATAAATATTTCTATATTCTAATCCATAAATATTACTTTCTATATTATCTCCTAAAAGTTATGGGGTTTTGGCTTTCACATTTGAGTTTCAACCCATCTGCAATTCATGTTGTATAGGAAAATTTTCAGTTTTTCCTGTGTTGAAAATCACGTGTTGCTGTACCCTTTATTGAAGTTTCACCAGTGCCACACCAGTGTGCAAGTGTAGTGTCCATAGGTGACTTCTGTCACGTCAAGCAGCTGTATGTGCATGGGTCATATGGGGTAATGTATAGGGGATCTGCTCTGCTCTTGCCTCAGTACACATCATCTTCATGAATAAGACTAGATAAGGGGTGGGTTGTGGATCCCACTTTAGATGTGTCCCTCAGATGTGTTGACCAGTTTGTCTACCTGCTTTTGCTGTTCCATGAACATAGGGAAGATAATCTTGTCCAGATCTTTAAATTCTGTGATGATCTTGATTGGAATTGTATTGAAGCTATTTAGCAGCTTGCTGAGAATTGACCTTCTCACGATACTGAGGCTTCTACATATGAACTCGATATACCTCTACATATATTTAGGGCATCCTTAATGTATTTCCACAATGTTTTATATGTTATTCATAAATTTATTCTTGAGATAAATCCAGATGATTTATTCTCAGAAACTTTAAAATTAACATTGCAGTTATAATTGGTATCTTTTAAATTTTATTTTTTTTGTTGCAGTTGTGTCAACCAACATGAATTTATTTTTGTATGCTGGTTTTATATCCCATCACATTGGTAAAAATTTTAAGTTTGATGCATCACCCCTAGATTCTTTGGATTGCCATAAGGAATTGTCCATCTGTAAATATCGAGAGTGTTCCTCCTTCCTTTCCATATTTGAAAGCTTCTGTTTCCTCCTAGAACAGGAGTCGCAGGACCCCTTGTCTGAGACTCTTCTAATGTGTCCATGGTTGACGATGGTGCTAGCTGCCGGGGGTTTTCTGTTTGTTTATTTTGTTGGTATAATATAAACACTTTACTGGTTCAATAGCATTTTCTTCTAATCCCAGTTTTTTTTTTTTTTTTTTAACAGTTTTTAAAACCACAGATGGATGTTTAATGTCATTGAAGGCTTTTAATGCCGCTATTAAGGGGGATCATATAGTTTTTCTCCTATAATATGCTAATATCATGAGTCATGTTTATTTATTTTACAATGCTAATCTCACTCTAATTCTAGAATAGACCCAACTTGCTCATGACGTGTTTTCATTTTTAGACATTGCTGGATATTTGGTTTTATTTAAGAGTTTTGCGTCTAAGTTCATGATTCGTTTGGGCCTCTAAGTTTCCTTTCTCATGATGTTCTTGTCAGACCTGGTTTCAGACGTGAGTTTGAGGTCAGGGATAATCGTGCTCTGAAATAATTTGTGTAAGACTGGGATTACTTATTATTTGAATATTTAACAGACTTTTCGGATGCCACCGTGCTCTGGGCCTGGTGCTGGATGCAGTCTTCCATTCCGCATCATCTTGTGGGAACATTAAGGTGCCGAGAGCGCATTTTACCACAGTTTTCATAAGTTTATTTCCTTGGAATCTGTCCTTTTTGTTTGCTTCCAACTTCTTGTCACAAGATGGTCACATCCTCTCGCGACTCCTAATTTTTGAGGCTTCTCTAGTAAAGTTTTTCATCAGATTTTGTCAACTGTATTGTTCTTTTCAAAGCACCCCCCGCCCTGCTGCTCCTCTCTGCTGGGTACTTGTTTTGTTCCATGGGTTTCTGCCTCATCCTGTTTCCTGCTTCCCCCATTCCTGGAGTCTATCTTGCTGCCTCCCCCCCCCCGCCCCCCCCCCACGTCCTCCATGAACACTTAGGTTCCTCTGTAGGTGTGCATGAGTTATCTTCCGCATGTTTCAATACATGGTATTATGATCATCGTTCAGTTGTAAATATTTTACAACTTTCATTTTGATTTCTCTTTTGAGTTGTCTAAAACTGGTTCCTTAATTTCTAAATATGTAGGGATTTTTCTAGAATCTTTTGGTTACTTATTTCTAATTTAATTTTTTGATTTCAAGTTCAGTTCATAGTTCCTTGGAGAACATGATCTGTACAGTGTTTTTTTGCTAGTGGTTTTTAGATTTCTCAGGCCTGGGTTGGCTCCAGTCAACGTGGAGTGTGGAACGCGCCCTCTCCTCTCAATGGCTGCGATGTTCCAGGTGTTTGTTGGTCAACTTTCTTAATGGTGCCATTCAAATTTTCTTATCTCAGTGATCTTAGTTTAGGGATTTTAATCTAGGGATTGCTGGGAAAGGTAGACTTGCCATTTTCTCCTTATCTTCCTATCAACGTCCCCTTTATTGACAACTTACTTCTTCATAAGTTCGCGCTTGTGCTGCAAGTAGAGGAAAGTGCAGTGTGTTCCTTTGTCCTGTCCAGTGTCCAGTTCAAGGGACGCTGCAGCCACTCGTGCTTGACCTCTGTTTCCTCCTCGCCTCCTGCAGCATCACCAGGAGACACCAGTAAGTGGCCTGCCAGCATTATTGGAAGGAAATAGTCCTGTGCTCTGAGAGCTCCTTCCAAGGGTGTCCCTCTCCCCAGGCCAATTTGTCCCTTGAGATTTTTCAGTGGAGGTGAAATTCACGTAAGATCATCCGTTTGAAAGTGAGCAAACCAGTGGCGTTTGGCACATTCACAGTGCTATGCCACCGCCTCTATCAATCCCAAGACATTTCATCATCCCAAACGAAACCCTGCTCCTGCTAGGTGGTCCCTTCCTGTCCGCCCCTCGCTGCTCCTGGGGACTGTGCTTTCTGTGGCCGAGGTCCGCCTATTCTGGGTTTTTCTCACAGGTCATACACTGTGACCTTTTGTAGCTGGCATCTTTCACTCAGCATAAACCTTTTGAGGTTGGTCCCTGCTGTAGCATGTGTCCGTCCTTCATTTCTTTCCATGGAGGGGTGAGATTCCATGACAGGAACGGCCATGCTGTATTTCCCTGTTCATCTGGGACGGACACTGGGCGTTTTCCCTCCCGGCCCACCTTCCCTTTCTCTCCTCAGCCTTCAGTCAATGTCTGCTTCTCTCCGTGGCGGACGGGTGTGGTTGGATGCTCTAGAGATGGGCCCCTCCTCCCATCCCTTCTCAGTGCAGGGGTGCTGTAGGGGCTGCGGGTGTGGGCAGCACAGTGGCAGTGGCCTGGCCCCGAGGAGGAGGAAGCCGCCACCTTGGGGTTACCTCCATGGTCAGTAAAGGAGTGAGGGCACCCGAGAGCTACTTGGCACAGACGGCCTGAGTTTCTGTGTGCGGACCCAGGAGGGAGGCCCAGCCTGGGCTCTCCCTGACCTTTAAGCCGCTGTTTCCCGGGGCTGCTGCAGCTCCCAGCCAGCCCAGGGCCCCCCTCCCAGGCCTGCCTGGGGGACGAGGATGTTCGCACCCAGTGGCAGGAAGGGACATGGGCTTCCTGGGACAGGGCCCATGAGTGGCTGGCACCCGGGGGACCCTCGGCAGTGAGGGGTGGGCATGACACAGGGACACCAGGTCTTCTCGTGGAGGTCTTTGCAGGCTCTCTGTTTGCGATCCCGGAGGTTTGGGAACAGCCGAGTGGTTAATGATCTTCTGCACCAGCAATTTTCGGCTCTGGCAGCTAAAATTAGATCCCTCCTGGTGCCTCAGGGAGGATGGGCCAGCTCTGTCCATCCATCCCCTGCCAAAGCCTGGCTGGTGACAGCCTGCACAGGAGGCCTGGGGTGAGGCTCAGAGTCACGAGCTGCTGGACATTGTGTCCCTCCTGTCCCCTTCAGCTGTGCCTTCCTCAGAGGATGCAGAAATAGCACTTGGCTACCCTCTGTCCTCTGGCAGGTTGGTGTGGCTGCATTTGAATCCCAGCCCCACCACGGGACCTCCTGAGACCTCAGACAAGACCCAGAGCTGGGCATGATCATCCCACATCACCGAGTGAGGAGAATGAAACCACTTGAGAAGCAGAGGACCAGGGCCCTCTGTGCATGCGCGTGTGTGCATGCATGCGTGTGTGTGGATATGCACATGTGTTGTGTGTGTGCGTGTGTGTGCATGTGTGTGCGTGTGTGCATGTGTGTGCGTGCATATGCCTGCTCACGCATTCGGGGGATTGGACTCAGGCCCTTGCACTTGCTAAGCACTTCTTTTTGCTACTCTTTGGTTTAGGGAGTGGGAGGTGTGGGGACGAAGATGACAGTAGACTTTGCTTTCTGCAGAACCCAGTGTGGCCAGCAGGACTTAGTGGGACTAGAAGAGCCCAGTGGAAACCAGCAGGACCCAGAAAAGCCCAGTAGAATCAAATGTAATCCGTGGGGACCTGGCAGACAGGGAGCAGGCGAAGCCAGTGGGGACCACGGGGCCCCGCCTTTACTGTGGGTTACTGGCCACTGAGGCGCCCACCCTTCAGGTGCCTGGCTACCTTTCCTTGTATCGAGACTGTCAAACCCACCAGCTGTTCCACGTGAGCCACCCCACTCCTCTCTCACTTCCTGCCGTCCTCTCCCCATGGAAAAATGGCCCTTCAAGGTGCACGCGGAGAGAGCCCCTGAGGAGCAGCCTCGTCAGGCTGTGAAAATGGCGGCATTATTCTTCTGCAGAACTCATTAGATTAGAAACTTGGTAAAAACAGCCTCAGCTGCAACCGCTGTACATAGTCACTATCAACAAGGAAAATTTATGCTTTAAAAATAAAAAGAAACTCAAGTGCATTAGTCAGAGTGAGGAAGTGTTCAGGAAAAAGGTTTGTTCCCCAAGTAAACAGCCACAATGGAATTGTAATCAAATTTCTTAATTATTTCCATAAATCTTGGGTACATAAAAACATACAGGGCCCTTTTTCAAAAAGTCACTGTTTACAAGAGCCTTGGAGTAGAGAAGAGGTAGCCCCGACCGCCCTGGTATGACTGGAAGATTCCATAAGGGGAGCAGGCTGAGTACACCCTCCCTCCTCCCAGACCTGGGTATGTGGAGCGTGCTGTCCACCCCCCAGTGACTGGGGATGCCTGGCCAAAGGCCTGGGTGGCCGTTTCTGAGGGGCCACTGAACAAGAGAGAGCCGTGTTTACGGCCCAGGGGGAGATGCTAACCCGGAGGAGCAGGGGAGGGGGGAAGCTGGCTCCCCCTGGGCTGAGAACCAGGCATGTGCTTCTCCCAGGTGGGTGAGAGGCGGACTGCCCTCCACCCTCTGCATGTAGGAACCCTGGGCCGTGGGGCAGGATTCCTTCCAGGACGGCTGGGCTGAACGAGTGGAGGGGACCCTGCCCCAGGACGCCTGGCCCTGCGTCCTCCCACCAGCCTCTGGGCTCTGGCTTGCCCTCCCCCAGGGTTAGGGGGTCCTTTCCTAAACTACTTTTGAAAATAATTGAGAGAATTGGAAACTTTGAGATATTTTTCTAAGTTACCTTGTGGGAGAGTGAGGGAGACAGACACTCAGGCCCGGGAGCCAAGGCACACACCTATGCTGGCTCTTGGCAGTGTCCAGATGCTACTTTCTGTCCCTATGGATGCTCTGGGAAGGACAAGAGACAGGGTCATTGACACCTGGCTTGGTGCCTCTGGCAGTTTAATGCCACTGGACGTGTGAGGGGAACAGACGCCTGTCAGTGAGTCAAGGCCAGGTTTTCCGTGCAGAAACATCAAGTAGGAGAAGACGGTTTTTGTGTTTTCTGCTCCCCCCGAGCCTGCTCAGCTCTTCAAGAAAGCTGGGTACAGTATCTTGTTTGAACAGTTGGCTGCACAGTCTCATGATGACACAATTCCATTGAAACATTCCTTCGTTCAGCAGAGGCACCGTGCCAAATGCGCTACGTGCTGTATTAAGCCATAATCAGAATTAAAGTGCGGAATCCCAACTTCCCACAATGTGCTTTCCTCCTCCATGGTGGCCGAGGAATCAGGAGTGCCATGGGCAGAGGCTGGCGGGAGTGGGGGGCGGCGGCGGAAGCGGCCACATGGACAGCTGAAGCTTGGAAGCCCCTGCATTGCATCCTACAGTCAGCTGCTGGTGCCTTCAAAAGTGGGTGCACCCTGGAGTCCCCTCCTGGCTTCAGTCAGACCCAAGTCAGTCAAAAGCCACCTTTGTGCAAAACTCTGCCTTCAACCAGGTTTACACCCCACAGCTTCCGGCAGTGGTCAGCTGAGGGAAAGAGGCACTGACCTGGAGTCCCTCTGGCCATCCCCAGGTCCTGGATGGGCAGCTGTGCCTCATGCCCTCTGGGTTCCAGAAGATCAGTGTTCTCACCCATGAACACTCACTTTACACATATTGTTTTCATTGTTATTGATCTTGCGAGTCGTTTCGCACATGTTCTCTAGTGTTCTCCAAGCAAACCCCGAGATGCACCGGGAACACCCTCCCTGGGGCAGGGGATCTTGGTCCAAGAGTCCTTGGACTGCGGCTCCTGGCACCACAGTGTGTCCATTCTGATCTTGGATGCCCCCTCAGTGGGAATGGGGTGGAGTGCGGGTGGCCATCTGACTCACCTTGGGACTGTGGGCTCTGAAGTTATGCTCAGGGCCTGCTGCGCTTGGTCAGGTCAGGTTTTGCAGCAAGGACACCTCCGTGAGATTCGTGGTTGCTGCGGATGAAACTCTGCGCAGGCAGGAGGACGTGTGGAGACAAGACTGAAGGGAAGAGAAACCCCAACCTGGGGCTCTGTGGCCACCAGGAACAACGGCACTACAGGGGTCACCCAGGGAGCCTTGGGGCTGCAAGAGCCTTGGGTAGCTGGTGGGAGCACAGGAGATAGGAAGCTTGGCGTGTTTGCAGAGGAGAGGCTTCTTCAAGGGCTTGATGCTTTTGTGTTATGGAAAAAATTATACCAAGACCACAGGATCATGGACAGGTGTCCCTAGATCTCAGAATCAGGGGCTGATACAGGCTCTCCTGGGGTCAGAATCTGTGCTGTCCCAGTTCGGCCTCTGCTGGCTCCAGCTCCAGCTCCAGCTGCCTCCAAGCTTCTAGTTCACCACTTTCCCTCCCTCAGGAGGGTGAGGGAAGGGGACAGACAAGCCCTGGGCTGGTGTTTAGGATTCACTGTCTGGGCATCTGCAACGAGTGTCAGGAGCAGTGATAGATTTCTAGACTAGATAGCCCCTACCATGTAATATTGAATCAAGACACATTGGAGACAGTGTAGCATAGTGATAAAGGTGAATTGTATGTGATATTCAGGCCACCTACAGGCTGTGACATCTTGGAAAGGCCCTTGCCTGGTGATCACATAGGAGAGCTTGTTGTAAACAGGCCTAGGAGTGACATACATCATTTGAACTATATATTATTGGACAGACGTCAGTCACAGGCCCCACCTATCTGCAGAGTGTCTGGAAAACGGTTTAGTAACGTCCCTAGAGGAAGAGAAAAACACATTGGTAGGTACCTGCACAGTTGGATACCTGGGACCAACTGGGCAATAGATCAGGCCCTTCCCCCACATGGAGCTCCTCCCCCACATCAGGGCTCCTCCCCCACACCAAGGCTCCTCCCCCACACCTGGGCTCCCCCACACACACCAGGGCTCCACCCCTACACCAGGGCTCCTCCCCCACACCAGGGCTCCTCCCCCACATCAGGGCTCCCCCCCACACCAGGGCTCCACCCCCACACCAGGGCTCCTCCCCCACACCAGGGCTCCTCCCCCACACCAGGGCTCCACCCCTACACCAGGGCTCCTCCCCCACACCATGGCTCCTCCCCCACACCATGGCTCCTCCCCCACACCATGGCTCCACCCCCACACCAGGGCTCTCCCCCACACCATGGCTCCTCCCTCACACCATGGCTCCTCCCCCACACCAGGGCTCCACCCCCACACCAGGGCTCTCCCCCACACCAGGGCTCCTCCCCCACACCAGGGCTCCACCCCCACACCAGGGCTCCTCCCCCACACCAGGGCTCCTCCCCCACACCAGGGCTCTCCCCCACACCAGGGCTCCTCCCCCACACCAGGGCTCCACCCCCACACCAGGGCTCCTCCCCCACACCAGGGCTCTCCCCCACACCAGGCTCCTCCTCCACACCAGGGCTCCTCCCCCACATCAGGGCTCCTCCCCCACACCAGGGCTCCACCCCCACACCAGGGCTCCTCCCCCACACCAGGGCTCCTCCCCCACATCAGGGCTCTCCCCCACATCAGGGCTCCTCCCCCACACCAGGCTCCTCCCCCACACCAGGGCTCTCCCCCACACCAGGGCTCCTCCCCCACACCTGGGCTCCTCCCCCACACCAGGGCTCCTCCCCCACACCTGGGCTCCCCCACACACACCAGGGCTCCTCCCCCACACCAGGGCTCTCCCCCACACCAGGGCTCCTCCCCCACACCTGGGCTCCTCCCCCACACCAGGGCTCCTCCCCCACACCAGGGCTCTCCCCCACATCAGGGCTCCTCCCCCACATCAGGGCTCCCCCCCACACCAGGGCTCCTCCCCCACACCTGGGCTCCTCCCCCACACCTGGGCTCCTCCCCCACACCTGGGCTCCCCCACACACACCTGGGCTCCTCCCCCACACCTGGGCTCCCCCACACACACCTGGGCTCCTCCCCCACACCAGGGCTCCTCCCCCACACCAGGGCTCCTCCCCCACACCAGGGCTCTCCCCCACACCAGGGCTCCTCCCCCACACCAGGCTCCTCCCCCACACCAGGGCTCCTCCCCCACACCAGGGCTCCCCCCCACACCAGGGCTCCCCCCCCACACCAGGGCTCCTCCCCCACACCAGGGCTCCTCCCCCACACCAGGGCTCCTCCCCCACACCAGGGCTCTCCCCCACACCAGGGTCCTCCCCCACACCAGGGCTCCTCCCATGCAGGGAGGCCCTTCCCCTGAGACACATCTCATACCCTGGGGCTCCTCCCACACACTGAGGCCCCTCCCACATACCAAGTCTCCTCCCACACTCTGAGGCCCTCTCCCATATTGACCTGACTCTTCCTGAGAAGTTCCCCAGGAGGAAAAGGCTTGAGTATCTCAAGAGAAGAAGAACGTCTGTTTTTCTGGTGGCTTCTGCTCTTCTTTCTGGGCCCAGGGCACCAGAGCTGGTGCAGAATGTGGGTCCATAAGAAAGGTCCCGCCCCACCCCGCCTTGGTCAGACTGTATCTCTGCTGCTATTTTAAAAGTTTTGGGAACAGTTAAGGGTTGGTGTCCCTGCCTTTCTAGTCACTACTAATTGCCTTCCAAATGAAGGCTCAGCACTTGTAATTAGGCTGGCACATTCCAGGCAGCATTTTGACTGTGTGCTGGGGTGAGGAGGGAGCAGGTGTTAATGGCATTGAACTAAGCCACACCCCTCCTCAAGCCTGCTGATTAACCCAGGTTCATCCCAGGCCCTTTCCTACTTGGCTAATCAGTGAGGTCTTTCTGGTTCCTTGTGCATTTACATCCTGACTTGACTCTTAGCCAAGGGCTGCAAACTTTGGTTCCAAAATACTTTCTGTGTACAGAGAAGGTGCCTCTCTGCCTCCTCCTTCCTGCAGAAGAAACGCTCTCCCTGCGTGCACAGGGATTCCATGAGGAGGCAGGAGGGCGGGCTGGTGAAGGAGTTGGGCTGCAGCAGGCTCCCTGCGGCTGCTCTGCAGTTGCAGGGGGAGCCTCCTCAGCCTCCTTCTTCAGAAGTCCTCTGTAATGCAGTTGAGAAGCCCAACCTTAGAGATATCCGTATGTGTGTTAATTTTTTAAAGACACAGTTGGATTGGATGCATCCATCCCCGCAGCAGTAGGGTGCTTGGCGGTGGCTGAGGAAGAGCTGTCCAGAAGGCTGGCTGAGGGAACAGGTGGAAATAGCCCAGGAGGAAGAATGTGTTCTGGAACAGTCGGTGCCCTGAGAGAGGAGCACCTGTGCCAGAGCTGCGGCCTCGTGACCTGGGCAGAGCATCTCTGTGCCCCTCTGTGGCCGCTGCTGCCTGATACATGGAAGGACAAACGATGACATGGAGCCCTGGCCTCCCTTCCTGCATTCAGAAGCAAGGAGCTGACAGCAATTCAAAGTAGGCACCTGGCAGTTAGGGAGCACCAGAGCCACCTCTATAGGGCAGCCCACCAAAGAAACAGGAGGCTAGGAAAAGCAGCCAGGGTCAGGGGCTTCTGACCCCCACACTCAGCAGAACAGCTAGGGGAAGTGTGGCACAGTCAGGCAGGAGGGTGCACACATTCACCCCCCCCCAGGTGTGTCTCCATTCACACACACTGCACACACACACACACTGCAATATACCTCCTCCTCCAGTGCACACAGATCATTTATAAAAATTTATCACATACTAGGTCACAAAGAAAACTTCAGCAAGTTCTGTAAAGTAGAAATATTACAAGCCATGTACTCTGATCCTGTCACCCTAAAGCTGGACACTATTAACAAAGACAAAGACCCTATCCTCTGGAAACGTAGAAACCTCCTGTGGAACGACTCTTGCACCAAAAGGGCAAACAAATTAAAATGAAAAAAAAAATTATGAAAACACGTCCTACCATAATTTATGGGATACATTTAAAGCAGTGATCAGAGGAAAATTCACACCCCTAAACACTTCTATTAATAAAAACAAATGAAAATAACTCAACTAGATTCCCAGCTCCAAAAGGTAGGGAAAGAAACAAAAAGTAAACAAAAGAAAGCACAAAAAATAAAACAGTGAGGATAAAAGAAAAAAGGTAGAGAAGAGAAAAACAGTACATCTAATTAATAACCCCCAATCAGATTTTTGAAAACATTAATAAAGGGGACAAACAATGTTTGCTAACAACAAAAGCTGAGAGAAATCACAAATATACAAAATAAGAAATGGTAAGGGAGGTATAGCCACTGAAATAAAAGAATTTTAAATCATGACATTATTTGGTAGACCTCTACAAAAATAAATATGAAGACCTAGAAAAAAACACAGTACCAATTCAATATAGGAAACTTAAACAAACCAATTTCCACAAAAGATCTAGAAAAAGCCCTTAGGGAACTCCAATGCAAAATGCATGAGGCCTGGGTGGTTTCACAGGGGAATTGTGCCCAACTTTCAAATGCCAGACACTCTCCACTGTTGTGAATTGTTTCAGGGTATTAGAAACACAGGGCTGCATTTTAATTCTTCCCTGAAAGGAAATATTGCAACAATATCTGAATCTGAAAAAGCAAGCACAAACATGAGTTAACAGAACAATAATCACTTATAAATACTGAAGGTAAGGCAGTTAACAAATTATTCACAGACCTGCTCCAACTTTACATTAATAAATCAATTTATCATGACCAAATGGTGTATTTTTCCCCAGGAATGCAAGGTTGGTTCGACATCAGGAAATCCATTAATACAATACACAAATAAATAGATCTAAGGAAAAAAAGATAATCTATGATTATCTCTTGTGCCCACACCTGAGATATCAGTGAAGAAAATAGAAATGGATGGATTCTTTCTTAACTTGAAAAAACATTTTATATGTTTGAATTCTCAAGTCAGGATCTCATTTGATGGGAAAACCCTAGAACATTTCCACCAACTTCAGACCAAGGCAAGAAATGCCTCTTATCTCCTTTCTTGCCCATAACAGGATGGTAATATTAGTAGCTAGATAAATCCATCAGTGGCATGAGTACTAGAACCTAAGAATCAAACTGTACCAGTGGGCACATGATATGGTAGTACACTAGGAAAACCCTAGTATGTGGTCATTGGTAAATGTAAGTAATTGGTAAATGTAAATTCAACCACAAAAGAACTTGTGAAGGTAGCAGGATAAAAAAAAATTGACACACACAATCCAATAGTTTTCTTGTACACAAGCAAAAAACAACTGTGGACACAATGACAACCAAGAAGATAAACTTTTAGTAGTGAACTCAGTGAGACACAGGCAGAGCCTGTAACACTTCTAGAAAACCAAAATTAATCTTGGACAGTAGACATCCCTTGTTCTTGGTAGGCTGACTTAACATCATAAAAGGCCAGTTTGTTCCAAGTTAATTGATGACTTTAGCACAATCCTAGTGAAAATATCAATAAGCTTTTTTTTACAGAGCTAGACAACTGGTATGCTTAAGGTCATATGGAAAACAAATGTGCAATAACCATGAAAATACCAGAAAATAAAAGCTCCCTGGGGAACAGCTCCACCAAACAGGAAGGTGAACTGTGCAGCCTCTGTAATTACGATAAGGTGGCACAGGTACACAAGGGGACAAAGAGCAGAGAGATGCAACAGGAAGTCGAGCAACAGGCCCAAGTACTAAGGTAGTTGAGTCTATGACACTGCGGCATCTCACATCACCCAAACAGAGATTAACTTTTTGATATTTTGCTGGGATGATCAGGCAGCCCTGTGGAAAAGATAAAATTGATGCATGTCTTTCACCATACACAACAAATAAACTCCAAATGGATCCAAGACCCTGATATGAAAATGACATCATAAAAGTACTAGAAGAAAACACAAGTGAATTTCTCTATAACGTGGATGTACAGGGAAAGGTTTTCTAACTATGACTCAAAATCCAGATGTAGGAAAATTGATAAATTTGATTATATAAAATAAAACAATTTTGACATTACAAACAACAATAAAAAACACTACTCTAAGTCTAGTCAAAATGCAAATGACTATGTGTTAGAAAATATTTGCAATGTGCATCAGACATAGAGGGTTAATATCCCTGAAACATAAAGACCATATTCTGCCTGTTTTTCTGTTGAGGAGACTCAACAGAAAAACAGGCAGAATATGTGAAAGATGATTCATGTAAAGGAAATACAAATAGCCCTTACACATGAAAGGTGTTCAAATTCACTCATAATTAGGGAAATGCAAATGAAAACAACTCTGAGATATCATTTTTCACCTGTCGGATTGGCAAAAATTAGAGAGCTTGACAACACATCTGTTGGCAAAGCTGTGAGGAGACAAGTGAGCTCATACACAGCTGACGAGAATGCAAATGGAGCGACCCATTGGGAGGGAAATTTGGCCATATTTATTACAACTACCTGTGCACTTACATTTTGATCCAGAAATCCCACTTCTAGGAACAAATCATGAAAAAACATACATCTAAAGTATGCACAAAGATTGCATTGCAGAGTTATTGATGTCCAAAGCACAGTGCTCCTTTCTTACAGTGGGGAACCTACTGATCAACCCATTGTAAGTGGAAAACCCATCATAATCTGGAAATACACCTAACACACCTCTCTTCTGATCACCCCAGTGTAGCCACAGAGCATGTAGCACAGTGTGTGGATCATGGAGTCATAGCTCACTGCTGCTGCCCAGCATTGCAATAGAGGATGGTATTGCATTGCACCAGCCTTGGAAAAGGTCCTGATGCAGAATTTGGAACATAATTTCTTTTGCATCATTGTAAAATTGAAAAATTGTAACTCAAATTATAAATCAGGGACTTTCTTATGGGAAAGTACCTGAATTTCCAAACATAATGAAGCAGTTGAATGACTGTTGGTATATAAAACATGGTACATAGCACAGTGGAGTACTATGGAACTGTAAAAAAGGAACTGGAATGTCTGTATGAATGGATGTGAGGTAACTGCCAGGGTATACTGGTAAGTGATAAAAACTAAGTGCAGAAGAGCATCTTTATGAGGCAGGGGGCAGGGACAAATGCAGTTGAACATAAGGGGACATTTTGCAGAGATGGCAGTAACATTGCACGTAATGTGGTTTTGCTGAAATTTATTAGAGTGTGCAGTTAGAGTAACTGAATTTTATGGTCAAAAATCGTCCCTAAAAAAGACTATGACTTTTCATGACTATTCCTCCTCCTTGTAAAGGAAGGGGAAGGACATTCTGAGAGGCGCTCAGCGTGGTATGCCCCGCAGACGCCACACCGCGGATGTTAGACCTGAAAGGACCCTGCAGGGGGCAGGTGGTCACCAGGATGGGAGGCGCCCTCACGGAGGCTGGGGTTGAATGGCTTTGGAGTTTCACTTTGGGAAGTAAGTTCTGCAGCTGGCGGCGACGGTGCACAGCAGGCGGACACACCTAAGCTCCAGAAGGGCTAAAGGTGGTGGTGGGGGGGCACACGCTTCACTGCAGTTCCCTTTAAAAGTGTGATGGTTCATTTTAGGCAGATCCCCAAAGTCCCTGCCTCAAATGAGCAGGCACAGAGCTGGGGTGTGGCTCCGTGGCCTGGCGCTTGTCTTGCATGAGAGGCACTGGGTTCCCCCCTCAGCACCACCTAAAAATTAATGAAACAAAGGTTCTGTGTCCACCTGCAACTAAAAATGTAAAGTAAAAGAGCAGGCACAGAAGAGCAGCTCCTAAAGGGCTCCCTCATACCACCACGGGTGACTGTTATAAGAACACCTGTAGCATACTACCATTGTGTGGCAAAGGAAGTAAAATAAGAACTTATGTGTGTATTTTACCAAAAGAAGGAATACAGGAAGGGGAACTAGAATCTAAGGAAACTATAACCAATGGCGGGTGGTAGTTAGGACTAAGGTGGAGAGGATGAGATGATGGGAAGGGGTCAAAAGGAATGGAGAACCAAGTTCTCTGAGTACACTGTTTTGTATACTGTTGACATCAATCATCATGTCAACATTTCACAACTAAAAAAGAGAAAATAAAAATTGAGAACTAGACACAAAACCCCATGTGGAACAAAACCAGAAACAATGACAGGAACTCTGATTCAAGGGATGATAAATCATGTCGGAAAGTGGGGACAGCTCCCCGGGTGACTCTGGAGCTCAATATTTTGACCACGCACTCTGAGGCTAGTGATAAAACATAGCTGTAAAAAAAACCATACAGTTGGGGCTGGGGCTCAGCGGGAGAGCGCTCACCTAGTGCGTGCGAGACCCTGGGCTGGATCCTCAGCATCACATAAAGATAAGTAAATAAAACACAGGTTAAAATATATATATTATATAAACACATTTATATATATAAAATATATATTATGCATATATTAAATATTTGTCTCTAGTTAGTAGGCTTGTTTTTAAAGTCATCTTGTTATGGTTTAGATATGAGGTATCCCCCATCATGTGTGAGGCAATTTAAGAAAGTTTAGAGGCTAAATGACTGGGTTATGAGAGCCTTAACCCAATCGGTGGATTAATCCACTAATGTGGATTAACTGGGGGTGACTGTAGGCAGTGGGATGTGGCTGGAGAAAGTGGGTCACTTGAGGCGTGCCTTTGGGTTTGTCCCTGGCGAGGCGAGGGCTCTCTGCTTCCTGTCTTGTCCTGAGCTACTTTCTCCTCCTACTCTCCTGCCCTGATGCTCTGCCTCCCCCTAGTCCCAGAACCATGGGCTCAGCTGTCTGTGGACTGAGACTCTTAAGCCCTAAGCCCCAAATAAACGTCTCCTCCTCTAACATTGTTCTGCTCACGTCTTTTGGTCACAGTGGCAAAACAGCTTGACTGAAAGAGATGTTAGTTAGCAATTGTGAAATTACTCGTTTGCATTCAAACTTGAGGGACCATGTAGGTCACTGAGTAGTAGCAGCCATGTTTCCCAAGCCAGTGGAGGGAGTCCCCCGGTGGAAGGGTGGAGGGCTAATGTCACCAGAGGTGCTGGCTTGGGATTTGAGTGAGTGGGAACGGGCCGTGTGTGCATACACAGGTCTAGAAATCGGTGCACGTGTCGATGTCATCCTGCCTGTGGACGGAGCCTGGAAGCTGTGACACCTCAGATGCAAACTGAGCCCCCGTCCTGTTTTCAAATCACCCCACTGAGAGGCCTAGAGGTCTTCGGAGAGATGGTTAATTCCAGGGTCGGGACAGAGCAAGGACAATAGGCCCAGAACAGTTGGACCAGAAGGTACACAAGTGCTTGAGGAAGCATGGAGAAGTGGCAAGGTGGCCAGGCCAGGCCAGTCTGGGGTGGCCAGTGTCAAAATTAGGGTAAACAGGTGGGCAAATCAAGGAACCTTCCAGATTAGAGGCTGAAGACACCGCCAGGGAGACGCGCCCTGGCTTAGATCCTGGAGCAGCAAGCCCTGTCCCGTGTCCTTCCTTCTGGTCAGGAGACACGGGGGACGAGGGCAGCTGCGCAGGTCTGCGGGTTGGACGGCTGTCCTGTCGCTGCGTGCTTCTCCTTGGTAAGGGCCACTCAGTGAAGAGGTGAAGGGCACCCTGTGGCTTCATGGCTCTCAGCTGCCTGAGGGCGCGGAGCACTGAGCTGGGAACAGGCAGCTGGTCTGCTCAGCTCTGCCCTCCTCCACCATGGCAAGCTGGCAGTCCCCTTGGAGTTTCATGGGGGCTCCTCCTCCTCCTCTGTTGTCCCAGGGATTGAACCCAGGGGCCCTTAACCACCGAGCCACATTCCAGCCATTTTTTTTTTTTTAAGTTTTGAAACAGGGCCTCACTAAATTGCTGAGGCTGGCTTTGAACTTGTGATCCTCCTGCCTCAGCCTCCCAAGTTGCTGGGATTAAAGGTGTGCGCCACTGCGCCTGGCCCACGAGGGTGTCTTGATAGACCTTCAGAGTGAGCTCCACTCATTCACAGTTAATTCAATTGTTCACACGATTTAGCGAAAATGACAAATGACGGGCCAGGCGCAGGTCCCTGCTAGAAGCTGGCGCTTGGGGAAGGAATGCTGTGGGGCAGGCAGAGAACCCGGGCAACAGCACCAGAGGAGACCCGTTCAGCCAGCTCCTATTTCCTGGTGGTGCAACTCAGGAATTTTCCTGGTGGGTGAAATCCCTGGTTTCCCTGGAGGGTGTGGTTCAAATTGGGTGTCTGTGGAGTCTCCCTGGAGGGCTGTAGTACCGTCTGCTTGGCAGGGATTAATCCAGAATCCTAGGGGGTGTGATTCAGACTCTGCTGGTGGGTGTAATCAGTGTTCCTGGTGGGTGTCATTTGGTCACCCTGGTGGGATGTCATTTGGAATCATCCCAGGGGGTGTGAGTCAGACTCTCCCGCTGGGTGTAATCAGAGTGCTCCTGGTGGGTGTCATTCACAGTCACCCTGGTGGGGGTGGCTTGGACTCTTCCCAGGGGGTGTGAGTCAGACTCTCCTGCTGGGTGTAATCAGAGTGCTCCGGGTGGGAGGTCATTTGGAATCATCCCAGAGGGTGTGAGTCAGCCTCTCCTGCTGGGTGGCATTGGATGTAATCAGAGTGCTCCTGGTGGGGTGTAATCCGAGTGTTCCTGGTGGGGTGTGAGTCACAGTCCCTCTGATGGGGTGTAACTTGGACTCTTCCTGAGGGTGTGAGTCAGACTGTCCTGGTGGGTGGGACCAGAGTGGTCCTGGGGGGGCTCAGTCAGGCTTCCCGGTGGGATCTCTTTTGCTAGGAGGTGTGATTGGCTCTCCTGGAGGGTGGGACTCACAGTCCCTCCTGTGGGCGGAACTTGGGCTCTTCCTAGGAGGCCAGGGTCAGGGCCTTCTGGTGAGCAGAGGGCAGGGTCTTCTGTTGGAGTTGGACTCGGTCTCCCTGGGAGTTGAGGCGTTCAGCTTGAAGAGAGGAATAGACGGTGGGAGCCAAGCTGCCAGGCCACGTCCCTGAGTGTTTGCGAGGACAGCTGGGCGCAGGGCAGGAAGGGTGTGGGCGTAGGAGCCGGGCGAGGAGCAGCTGAGGAAGGGGCGCTGTCTGCAGCCTGAGGAGCGCCTGGTCCGTGGAGGACTGTGGGAAATAAGGACACTACAGCGTGGGACACTCACTGGGAAGGACCTTCCTTAGGAAGGACTTTCTTCTATGGCCTGACTCATCTTTTGACACAAAATGTACCTCCTTTTATGAAATAATACTGAAAGCAGGTGACAACTTTTTAAATGCCTTTACTTATCAAACTAGGAAGCTGGCGGTCCTCTGTTTGTCTTCCCGCTAATGTTTTAAACACGGATCATAAAATCTGGACAGCTGGGGACCTGGGAATTCTGGATTCCCTGAGAAAAGTTTCACGGCACTTTCCAGTTTTAAGAAATGCATTTTTAAAAGCTGCAGCATCTTAAAGGTAGAGACCAGGAGGGAGAGGAGGAGGAGCACGGGTCTGCCCAGGCCGTGGCCCCTGCACTCGCCCCTTACTCTCCCAGCTCCACTTGCACTGGTGACTGCCCCACCTGCTGCCCGGGGCCTGTGTCACCCGTGGTGGTTTGAGGGAGCCCTTTAGGAGCTGCTTTTCTGTGCCTGCTCTTTTACTTTACATTTTTAGTTGCAGGTGGACACAGAACCTTTGTTTCATTAATTTTTAGGTGGTGCTGAGGGGGGAACCCAGTGCCTCTCATGCAAGACAAGCGCCAGGCCACGGAGCCACACCCCAGCTCTGTGCCTGCTCATTTGAGGCGGGGACTTTGGGGATCGGCCTAAAATGAACCATCACACTTTTAAAGAGAACTGCAGTGAAGCGTGTGCCCCCCCCCCCTTTAGCCCTCTGGAGCATAGGTGTGTCCGCCTGCTGTGCACCGTCGCCGCCAGCTGCAGAACTTACTTCCCAAAGTGAAACTCCAAAGCCATTCAACCCCAGCCTCCGTGAGGGCGCCTCCCATCCTGGTGACCACCTGCCCCCTGCAGGGTCCTTTCAGGTCTAACATCCGCGGTGTGGCGTCTGCGGGGCATACCACGCTGAGCGCCTCTCAGAAGGTCCTTCCCCTTCCTTTCCAAGGAGGAGGAATAGTCATGAGTCCCACGTCTCGTTGCTCTGTCTGTCGATGGGCCCCTGGGTTGTCCTGCTCTCTTCTCCTCTGGGTTCCTATCCAAAAGTGTGGCTGCTGGGTCGCCGGCAGTTCTGGCTATTTTGGGGGAAACTGATGGTACTGGACTGGAGTCGGGAACTTCTAACCCAGTCACAGCAGAAATGAAACTGGGCTAAGAAATAGAACGCACAGTAAAGCGGAGTGTGGGGGTGACCCCCAGGAGAGGGGAGACACTGGCGGAGGGGGAGAGAGATCAGCTGCCCCCAGGGCGCAGGAAGGGCAGCTTTTACTGAGGTGACGTGGGTCTGGACGGTCACTAGCTCAGCTCTGGTTTTGCTGGCAGATCTGGAGAACCCCAAACGGCTGGAGGGCCCATCTCCCTTTGTTTGGCAGGGTGTTTACCCATCACCCCGTGATCCTGGAAGGGGGCAAATTGGTTTACAGGGAAGGCGGCTCTGTCCACGGAGGCACCTGGTTGTGGGGTGATCTGCCTGGGGGCCATTGCAGTCCTGCCCCTGCAGTGCCTCCTCTCACCTTGGAGTCCTCGGCCTGAAGGGCAGTTTCCACTCCAGATGCGTGCCTCTGTGCAGGGCTGAGCAGGAATCTGGCCCAGGGTGAAGGTGACAAAGGAGACAGATGCCAAGTGAAGGCAGCGAGCGATGCCAAGTTTTATCCTGCTCTCGGTTACCCATCGGGCACCCGTGGGCCAGGGCGAGGAGCCGGTGCTTTTCAGCAAAGGCAGCCTGAGTCCCTGTTGTCACTGGGGCTCCAGCTCGTCCAGCTTTTGAGGTGCTTTTAGAGGGTAACAGGCTGTGAGTGAAGTCTCTGGAGTGCCCTGCCCTCTGCCCCGTGGTGGTGCCCGGAGGCTGGCTGCCCAGGTGTTTTCTGCAGGAGCCGTGGTGACCCACACAGGTGGTGCACAGGCTTCCCTTTCTCCACGTCCCACCAATACTTGCCGTTTTGATTTTTAAATATGAGTCATGCAGGAGGGTGTAAAGTGGAATCCAACCCCTGCGCTCTAAGCCTTACGTTTTTATCACTACGGGCAAGCTCGGCATCTGCTCTCCCTCTTGAACCCCATCTTCTCTTTGTCATCACCCCCTCCCTCAGCCTCCCTTAACTATCGTCACCTGTGCACCAGGTCATACACAAAGTCCTTCTGCGTGGTTTTCAATGGAGAGATGCTGGAGAAGACCTCTCCGTCCATCAGGAGGGGAAGGTGAAGCAGTGTGCTGCGTTTCCCCACACGAGTGTCCCCTCTGCATGAGAAGACACTCGGGAGTAGCCCATGCCCCTAGGCATGCCACACACAAGTCACGGTATGCCACGGACAGCTCATGGTATGTCACACAGAGGTCATGGTTTGCCATGCACAGCTTGTGGTTTGTCATGCAGAGGTCATGGTTTGCCGTGCCCAGCTCACAGTATGCCACGTGGCAATGAAAAAGAATGGGTTATATTTGCAACAATCCATAACATATTATTAAGTTAAAAAAGCAAGTTATAGAATGACATATTACAAACTACATATGTGCATAGATATGTAAGTGCACATGTGTTACATGTACGAATGAGGACACACTAAATGTAATGTGAACTGTTCTAATATGTGTGCACACTGTGCAGGTGACGTGTAATGTAGATGTAGACATGTTCACCTTGTTTAAACACACAGAAAGCTCTGGACAGGTATGCATGAAGTTGTTGACTGTAATTATTTCTGAGAGGCTGAGGTCACTAGGCCGAATTTCAATTTTTACTTGTTGTGCTTCCAATTGTTTGAGTGGATTTTTTACAAGAAATATTATTTTTGTAATTCAAAAAATAGGAAAGAAGAGGGGAAAAAAAAGAAAGAAAACAGATGCAGTGAGCTTGACGTGCAGGCAGGCCATGAAACACAAACCTCAGCTCGGCGCCGCGTTTATTCTAGATACCATGATGGTAACGCATTTCCCAGATGCTGCCTGGGGCAGGCTGCGTTCTGGGCACTCTAAACAAACCACACCAGGAAGCAACTCCCCCCAGTTTCACACAGGAGGACATAAGCTCAGAGAGGTGAAGTCATTCGCCTGAAGTCACATGGCTAGTAAACAATCAGTTCTGAAACAATGCCTTCTTCGGATTTTAACATCTGATGTATCTTTAAAATTGACGGGCTACTGCAGACAGCTTGCAAAATCTGGAGATCATTAGGCATTTTGTTTGGCCTAATTTGAACACGGCTCTGTTTCTAAGAGCCTTGCATGGGGGAAGATGACAGGGACATGACAGCAGTCTTTGTCAAAAGAGGATATTTCAGTTTCTATTTTAAATTAAAAAGAATTACCAGGTGGGACACTTGGGAGCTGTGCCTGAGCCTAAAGTGAATGAGGGCTTGAGATTATTCTAAAGGTGCAGCTGCGTTCTCTCGTTCTGGGTAAAAGGGTCGTGATTTGCTCTTTGCCATCTGCGGAAGTGTCACCTCAGGTCACCCCTGGGGCCTGCGTGGAAGTCTGGGCCCCGGGCACCTGCTGGCCCTGAGTGTCCCCAGAGGTGTTGCTGGGCCCCTCTGGGAGCCACCCTTGCTCCCCAGCAGGCCCCCTCGGTGGTGCTGTCCCTTCTGCCCCTGAATGAACAGACTCCACAACAAAGGGCTCCCGGGGCCTCACTCTGTTAGACCTTGAAACTGTTGCGTAAATCCCATCCGCTCCAGAGCTGGTCAGTTAGAAATGGCTTTAAAGCTGGTCATTAAATTCTGGGGAACATGTGTCTGCCTGCACATCGGAACAGCTGCAGGGTGTGAGGGACGAGGACAGGGTGGTGACAATGCGGTAGACGGTGGTGAGCCAGCACTTGGTGGCGGGAGAGCTCTCCCCCAGCCTGGCAGCCCTCAGTTGACTTCCTGGTGAGACGACCCGTGTTACTGCTCCAGGAACATCTCCTGCTGCAGGGAAGGGCAGTGCAGAGTGGCCAGGTGTCCAGGGAGCTGTGTTCACTTCCCGAGAGCCCAGGGACTCGCGGAGCCACCTGGACCCGCTCTCATCTCTGCCCCCAACATCCCCATCTATGTAATGGCCACAGAGTCCTCCTTGGGTTTGGAGGGAGGGGCTCCTGGCGAGGGGAGGAGCACTGTTTGGTTAGGAGCTCTCAGAAAGATCCCAGGTGCTTTATTTGGAGACGCCCTGTCTATACGCAGCTGACCGTCCTCTCGGTACTCAGCCCCAGTCTCCTTGGCTCTTCTGGTTGGGCTCCTGGATTAGGTCTGTGGGACACGGACACTGATGTTGGACATTGTTAGCAGCCAGCCCTCATCTGCATCTCTCCCACTCTGTGGCCACGGTTTGACAAGCTGCCATCTGACGTTTGTCTGTGTGGGTGTCCGACCTGGCCAAGGGTCATGCACTGGGCCTTCTGCTGTAGGACAGCACCACTGAGGGACCCTGGTGCTGTGTCCTCCAGGAGCTGGTGCATTTCCTCTTCTAGGGACTGGCTAATGCTTTATGGACAGACCACAGGTGAGATGGGGCAGGAGCTGAGCGGCCTGAGGTGCAGACCAGCCGCGGTGGGATGGCCCGAGTGGGATCTCAAGGCTGCCGGGTGTCTAGCTGCAGCTGGAGCCTGGCCACTGGGACGCAGCTGGATGTGCCCATGGCCATGCCCTGCACGGCCACCGAGCCACAGGTGATACGCAGGCTCCCCTGCTCTAGTGTCTTCAGAGCCCTGTGAGTGGAGCCTGTGGCTCCTGTTCCGCAGGTGCAGAGGCGAGGCCTGGAGGGGCTACATCACCGCCCCAGAGTCACTGTGCAAGTCCAGGGCAGGGCTGGGATTTGAATCCAGGTGTGAAGAGCAAAGGCAAGGTCCCCAAAGGAAAAGGAGAGGAGAGGATTTGGGTGACCTTCCCTTGCCGTCTCTCCTCAATCCCCTTCTGCAGAGAGAACTCAGATCCAGGTGACACATCAGGGACCCCATTCCAGGCCACAGACCCCCAAGGGCACTGCAAGGCTCTGAGGAGTCCAGCATCTTCTGCTGGTCCTTTAAAAAGAGCCACTTGCTCTCCAGAGAATGTCATTTTTCAAGTCACAAGTCTCCCAGCAAAGCCAAGTGCCATCTGGAATTTATGGGACTTAAGTAGGTTACTGCAGCCCCGTTGCATCTGCTGCCCAAACACTGTTGACATTTCTAATAACAGTAGGTAAGTCCCAGGGAGCTTCAGCTGCCCGGGGGGGGGGGGGGGACAGCACCTCAGGAGGAAGGACGTGGGTGGGAGGTGAAGGGCGCAGACACTGGACACAGGGTTGTTCTGCCTGGTGTACCCACCTGAGGGAGAGGGGACACGCTCGGTCACACACACTTGGTGGCTGTTCCCAAGTGCAGAGAGCCGAGGTGGCAGCGTCCTCATCTCAACACCCCTGGTGCAGCACCGGCACATCACGTGCCAGAGCTCTGTGAGGTGGCAAGGAGGGCAACGCAGGGTTGGAGCTGCGCTCTCTATGTGCCCTTCAGGAGCTCGGGCAGGTCTCACGAAGAGGCCATGGCCTGAAGCTGTCACCAGCTCTGGGTTTCTGTTAACGTCTGCTGTGGTCTCCGAGGCTGAAATGATGGGGCCCCTAGAGATGGTAGCAAACGTGACCCATGTCTCCCTCAGGCCTGTCACGGCCCTCGTATCACAGCCCCCTGCCGCAGAGGGCACACGCACAGGAGTGTTGGTGACACGCACATGCACACCCGCAGCCTGCACTTGAGCCTAGAGTTAAAAACAGACTTGTATTTAGAAATGCAAAATATTTTTATCCCATGAAATTGAGGTCTTTAGAAGAATGACTTGAAAACAAATATAATAAATACAAAATTCCTTCCCCCCGCAACCCCCTTCTCTCACCAGTATCTGGTGAAAACACAGCTACTATTTACCAAAACCAGCTCCAAATTCCAAAAAGATGGCAAAGTTTCATCATCGACTCTTTGAACATTTCCTAGTGTTCTTAGAGGAGTGTGGAGCTTTGTGTGCATTGGAAAAGACTTACATGGGGGATATATTTGGACAGGTATTGAATATAATAAACTATATTTAAATATTTATATGGGGAATTATTTTTTTTATGGTGCTGTTCTTTAAATCATTGAATAAGGCCCTATCATTTCTCCAAAAGATATATGAGCACTGTCTCTTGGCATATAGATCATTTTTGCCTTTGAAAGATCTCAACTTAAACATGATTTCTGCGGACGGTCTTTTGCATACATTTGTTATCGTGCAGAGCATTATATCCTGCTGTCTCCAGTGCTGCTTGGAGGGATCCTTCTGAAAATAGCATTTTATTTGCAGGAAGCTGAGAGCAGAGAGCGCAAGAGTGAGAAGGCTGGTTTGGCTGGCCTGGCAGCCGGCTGGAGAGCTGGAGGGCCCTGCTGTCCCCAGCCTGACCTTGCCTCCTCGCTCCCCGACAGCTCGGGGCTGAGAGAGACTTGGCCCTTCTCTTCTGCGAAGAGTCAGGATTCTGTGATTTTTACTTTCCACTTATGCCTCCAAGGCCTCCCTCCTCCTTCTTTGTCAATTTGAAGAGCTCTCCTTCTATTCCTAGGAGTTATCTAGATAACAACCATTTGTTTTTGAGATTGATTCCTGTAAGGAGAACATTAGGCATCTCCCGGGCGAAGCTGCAGAAGAATGTCAGACTTCCCCAGTAGGACACAGGACACGGCCTGCTGGAGATGGGGGAGGTTCTGGTTTTATGGCGAAAACAAACACAAAAACAAGTCCACACACCGACTCCCCCACCCCAGCAATGGCAGGGGTTTGCTGGGGCCCAGCGGGCGCAGGAGGAGGTTGCTAGTCTGACAGCACGTGGTGGGCTTCTGCTTCCTCATGCCTTTTGATGTTCAGGGCAGCCATGTCCCTTGCTCTGGCCAGTGACATTCTAAGTGGAAGCGACTCATATACTTTAAGGCACAGATTGCCGGAGTCAGAGAGTGGCGTACCACGTTCCTTTTTCTGTCCTGGCAACGCTGGAAGTACTTGTGCAGCTGAGCTTCCATCAGCGTGGCTTCCTGAGCAAGGATCATGTGCCCCAGAGCCCCTAGTAGCCCCCCATATGACTTGAGCAAAAAATGAAACGTCATCGTTATACAGCAGAATTGAACCCATCCTGACTGATACAGGTAGATATCAGCAGGTAGATATGGGTGGATCCTGAGCAGGAGAGGGAAACTCTTCCATCACAGATGGCACCCACGCTGTCAGGTACCCTAGTGGTCCTGAGGCAGGGAACTGGCCTGCTAATATGCTAATTACAGCCAATCACTGTCCACAGATGGACCAGTAAAGGGAACTCTGAGAGGTTGGGGGGAGGGGACAGGAAATTGAAATTGCACTTGAGTGGGCTGTCTGCCTGCTCCCTGAAGCTCTGCTCAAGGAGTGGATGTGCCCATTAGCAGGACAGAAGGTGTGGTGGAGCTGGGTGTTGCTGGAAGAAATCACACTAGCCAGGCTTCGGTATGCTAGCGGATTTTGGAGTGATTTATATGAAAACAGTTTAAAGCATTTACTAGCTGTAAGAACTAATTTCCAATAAATCAGGCAGGATTCCCTTGGGAACCAGAAATAAATGAGGGCAAAAGAAATTGCTAAGGGTTGTTGAGCAATAAAGAGATGGGTTCTAGATATCTTAAAATGATATTTAAATGGACAAAGTTGATTTAACTGTCTTTTTTCATGTCTAGGAGTAAGATTTAGGTCTACAGCATGTCATTATAACCAGGAATTATTCACCAGGAGATTTTCAACATTTCATGCACATCCCACTGAATGGCAGTTTTAACGTTTGGTTTCAGTCCTAAATTGTAACAAAAGGCTTCCGTTGCTTGGTTCCCTGCAAAGTCCATTAAAAAAAAAGAGAGTTTCTAGAAAAAGTTTAAATTTCTTATATGAAGCTGAACTTTCCTTATCTAATTTTAGTCATCTTTTTCTAATTAAAATTTTAAGTGAATATATATTTTATTATCTTCAGACTCACAAGTCTTTATTACACAAACACTGGTCATAGGGCAATGAGCCGCAGCCCTGCAGAATACAGGGAAAGCAGACACATTCTACCTATCCTTTCCTGTCCTGTCTTGTCCTATCCTGTCCTCCTTTCCGTCCTTCCTGACCATCTGTCTATCCATCCAGAGATGTGGAGAGCTCCTTCTCCTGATGGGGCCTATCTGCATCCAGCACTGGACACAGGAAGGTGTTCCTGGGGTTCCCAAGGTGGAGAGCCCCAGCTGCCCAGGCCAGGTTAGTTCAGACCACACCACATCTCCCAGCTGAGGCTCAGCACCATTTCCTGAGTGCCTGGGGCCTCACAGAGAGGGCCAGTGTCCTCTAGGAACTAGACATGGGTGTTCTTGGGCGAGGTGAAGCCAGTAGGAAGGGACCCCTGTGGTAGTGGAGGCTCCGTACCCAGCTTGCCCACTCACTGTCTCCGATGCCCGCCCCCCCCCCAGGGCATTTTAACTCCATCCTCCAAGTGGAGAAGACAGACCTGCGAGGTCGGCAACGTGGCCCAAGCTGCGAGGCCAAAGTTGCCGGGCAGTCCTCGACTCCAGCCATGGCCCCTTTAGGGCACACGAAGGTGTGGTGGCCAGCAGCAGAGGAAGGTCTGTCTTCTCTGGAAGCCCAGGAGAGTGGGGTGTCCCTCCCAGGAGTGCAGTTTCTGCAACAGAGGTGGAACCGCCCACGCCTGTGTCCTGCCCCCTACCTGCTCGGCACGCTTAGTGTGCAGGCGCTGAACCTCAGGGGAAGGCCCTCGCTCGCAGCATGTGCCTGGGCACCCCGTGTGCCCGGGCCCCACCTGGACTCCCAGGAAGCACGTGGCTGAGGGAGGCTGGGCCACCGCGAGGCTGTGCAGCGCGGTCTGTGCAGCAGCGGTCTGTGCAGCAGCGTCCCCATGGAGCTGCCGCCACACCCTGAAGGCTCAGAAACAAGGGCCCTTGTCACGGCCCCTTTGATCAGGTGGTCCTGGAGCTCCCAAGCCCCCTGAGGACCCCACCCTCTGGCCTCCTTCCACTCAGCGGCAGGCCACCGGCTTCTCTCAGCAGCTGCCAAAAGGTGGCCACAGGCTTAGCCACGGCTTCTCCCTTCCTCTGGCCGGTGCTCAGGGCCTCCTCCTGGCAGGACCTTCTCCGATGACCACGTTCGAACCAAAGCCCCATCTGGGTCCTCGCCCCCGGGCACTGGCCCCTGTGGACATGGTTTTACCTGGTTGTTGAGTTTCTCGTCCCCCAGCCCCTCCTAGGACCCTCTCCAGTGTCCCTCTTCCTGCCTCTGAGCCTGGAACACAGGTTCCTCTCCTCCTTCCCGCTAAGGGGCCACGGTGCTTCCACCAGGGACCTCTGCCCTGGTCCCCTTGGTCCCCTTGGTCCCTGCCTGCGTTGAGGAAGCTGACTCCGCAGCACACTGCTGCTGGGCTGGAGGAGGGAGGGGACCGTGGTGGGGATGGGGAGAGTGGGCGTTTTGGGGTTAATTTGGAATTTTGTTGTGCAATCTAGATATGCAAAGTGTGGATATTGAAAAAGTGCATAGTCCCACAGCGGCCAGCACTCTGTCCTTCCCACAGGTCACCAGGGTCATGAACATTTCCAGTCCCTTGCTACAGGGATGTGGAGAACTCTCCGCTTTGTATAAATGACACTGTGCTGCAAACATGCTTTTTAAATTGAAATTTTTTTATCTGAAACAATTTCAGGAAGTTGGAAAGTTTCAAAAATAGTGCCCGTCTCCTTCACATGACATTCACCAAAACTCACCGCCATTCACGTTCCCTCCTGGCCCTGGCTGTCCTCCTGCGCTCTTCCTGGCTCCATGTCTCTTTCTGTCCCCTTGGCTCCGTGAGCCCCCTATTGGTGGTTTCACTTTCTGTGCTCTCAGTTACCCACAGTCAAAGTATTAAATGGAAAATTCTCAGAGATAAACAATTCATGTTCTATGCTGCACGCCATCCAAGTCCTCCCTTGGTCCAGCATGTCCACGTCGTGTCCACCACCAGCATGTTGGTCACTGAGTGGCCAGAACAGTCATCTGTGCAACTGTCATATCATGTGCTATGTCCAGGGACCTTTATTTTTCTTAATAATGTCCCCAAAGTGCGGGAGTAGTCATATGGCAATCCAGAGAAATTGCAAAGTGCTTTCTTTCTTTTTTAAAAAATATTTATTTTTTAGTTGTAGTTGGACACAATGTCTTCTTTAAATTAATTTATTTTCATATGGTGCTTAAGATCAAACCCAGGGCCTCGGACTTGCTAAACAAGCGCTCTACTGCTGAGCCCCAGCCCCAGCCCCCGCAAAATGCTTTCTTTGACTGAAAAGGCCAAAGTTATTGATGTCCTTGTGGGGCTCAGTACTCATGGTTCAAGCGTCCCTGGGTCCTTGTAACACATCCCCGCGTGTGTGCACGCTGTATGCACAGGCGTCTGTGGGGTGTGACTCTTTCTGCACACCATGTGTGTGCGTGGGGGGGGACAGTGCACAGTTAAATAAAGTAGCTTGTGTGCAACTGTTGAACTTCCCTCAGGGACGTTCCAGGACACCAAAGACGGGACCCTGCCTCTCACTGCTCGCGTCTTACTCTGCGTTTCCTAAGACCAAGGACACACTGTAAAGTCACAGAGCCAACAGCCAGGAGGCGAAGGTTGGTGGAACACTGTTATTTCATCCTTGTACTTCAGAGACACTTCAGCGGTTGCCATTGTTTTTTATTTTTCACATCAAAAGAAAAACAAAGGGTGCTTTTGACTTTAGGTGCAGGTCTGACCTGGGGTCACAGGTGGCCTGTACTTGCCACATCTCTTTGGTCTCTGCACCGAGAGCAGTCCCTGTCTCTGCTCTTCCTTCTTGGAGTTCACATTTTGGAGAGTTCCCTCGTGGGGAGACGGGAGCACAGTGTGGTCCAAATGCCTGGGAGTGGTGTTCTCCCCACGGTTCAAGAGGTGGCTGGCCGAGGTTAACTCATCTCTTGATTAAGCTGGTGCCTGCAAGGTTTCTCTCCAGTAAAGGGGCTCTTTTCCTTTTGTAACTAATCAGCATCTCATGGGGTAATACTTGGGGACTGTCCAAATACCTTGTTTCTCATTCAACTTAAAACAAATTGTAAAAACAGCTTTATTGTGATATAACTCACAGACCATGTAATTCACTCTTTTGAAGTGTACAAATTCAATGGTTTGTAGCATATCCACAGATATGTGCCCCTGTTGACATTGTCATCAGCTCAAAGAGAAACCCCAAATAATTAAGCTATCACCCTACAATCTCCTCATCCTCACTGCTGTGCCCAAGGCCTGGGCAACCAACAATCCAATTCAATCTCTGAATTTCTCTATTCTGGATCTCTTGTGTGACTAAACCTCTGTATGAATAAATATGAACTTTTGTGAGACTGGCTTCTTTCCTTTAATAATGCTTTTAAGGTTCATCCAAGTTGTACTGTCAGTACTTTGTTCCTTGTTATGGCCAAATAATATTCCACTGTGTAGACTGACCCAGTTTGGTTTATCCATTCCTCATTTGGTGGACATTTGTGCTGTTCCACCTTTGGCTGCTGTGAATAGTGATGGGATAAACGTTGGCACACGGGTTCTCATGTAGACATGAGTTTTTACTTCTCTTGGGTATGACTGGGAGGGAAATTGCTGGGCCCTGTGGTCATTCTACAGTCATGGCTGTGGAACTGGCAGACCCAGCCTATTTTCCCCAGTGTCAGCCCTCTTCCTGCCAGCAGGGCATGAGGGTTCTGGTTCTACTTTCTAGCCCTCTGAGTGAGCACGCAGTGGGATCTCCTTGTGGCTTTGATGGGCGCTTCCCTGCTGGCCCCCGACGCTCTGTCTTTGTGCATAGCTACGTATCTTCCTTGGAGGAGAGTTTCTGCAGATCCTAGCTGACTGTGGGATTCCTTTTACTATTAAGTTGTGAGAGTTCTTATGTGTTCTGCATGTCAATTCTTTGTTAGATGTATGATTTGCAAATATTTTCTCCTAGTCTTTTCACCTTTTAATACAAGTAAATTTTGATGAACTCCAATTTATGTGTATTTTAAATTTTGTTGCATGTGTTTTTGTGTGCTTCTAAAGATGCTTTGCTGAATCCAGGGGCCTGAAGTTACACCTATGTTCTCCTCCGAGAATTTTACAGTTTTAGCTCTTCAGTTTAGCTGTTTGATCCACCCATTTGAGTTAATTTTCCTACCTGTTGGGAGATAAGGATTCCATTTCCTTCTTTTGCATGTGCCTATTTGGTTGTCCCAGAACCATTTGTTGACAGGACGGTTCTTCCCTGTTGAATGGTCTTGGTCCCGTGTTAAAACTCAGTTTGGCAGATGTGGAGGAGTCTGTCTGGGCTTCTTTCTACTCTGTTGATCCATACATAGGTCTATCCCGGGGCTGGTTCGTGCTCCCAAATACCATTGCTTTGTAGTAACTTTTGAATTGGGGAAGTGTGAATCCTTCTTCTTTGTTCTTTTTAGGTACGGCTTTGGCTGCTGTGTCCCTTAAAGTTCCGCATAAGCTCTGGAGTCAGCCTGACAGATCTGCAGAGCAGGGATGGCGGTGGGGAGTCCCCGGAGCCCTCTGACGGGGTCCACTTTTCACCCGTGAACGCTGGGGCTTTCCTTTTACTTGGGGCTGTAATTTCTTTCAATAATGCTTTGCGGTTTACACAGTGGAAGTTTTCACACTCTTCTTGTTAAACTTATCCCCTAGTATTTTGTTATTTATGGTGGATGATGAATGAAATCGTTTTCTCAATTTCCTTTTCAGATGGAAAGTTGAGTCTACAGGAATCCAGTTGATTTTTATAGGTTGGTCTTGTCTTCCGCAGCCTCAGTGAACTCCTTCACTAGTTCATCTGTTTTTTAGGGATTATTTCACCTGTGCATAGATTTAGTTTTCTTTCTTTTTTTTTCCAATCTGGATGCCTTTAATTTTTTTCTCTTGCCCGTTTCCTGACCAGAACTTCCAGGGTGATGTCCAACAGAAGTGGTGAGAAGGGCGCCTTGTCTTGTGCCTGAGCCAGGGGAAGGCCACCCATCTTTCACCATTTAGTGTGATGGAAGCGGTGGATGTTGATAGATGCTGATTATCAGGCGGGGGAAGTTCTGTTCTAGTTTTTTGAGGGTTCTTATCATGACATTGTGTTGAGTTTCCTCTAATGCTCCATGTGCCTATTCAGAGGGTCGGTTACTTCTGGGTTCAGTGTATCCATGAACAAGATGTTCTGCTGTGAGTCGATCTTCAATCCTGGGACAAGTGTTGTCTGCTGATGGTTCGTCATTCTGTTTAAATGTTGCTGGATTAGGTTTGCTGGTTTCTCTTTGAGGAGTTTTGCATCTGTATCCATCAGAAGTATGTATTCATAAGAAATATTGGTGAGTGCTTTTATTTTCTTGGGATGTTTTTGTCTGGTTTGGGCATCAGGGTGGTACTTGTTGGAAAGTGTTCTCTTAAAATTTTTTTAAAAGAGTTGTGAAGAATTGATACTAATGGTTCTTTAAACGTTGGGTGAAGCTGGACTTTTCTTTGATACTAATTTAGTCTCTTCACTTGGTATAGAGACATTCAGATTATCTAATGCTTCCTGTGCTGACTTTATTTCTTTTAAATCAATTTTATTGTGTATGTTTAAGGTATGCAAGATGATGTCATGGGATCAAGGCTACTATAGTGAAGCGCATTAACATATCCAGGGCCTCACGTGGCCACCCCTTCTTCGGTGTGTGGCAGGAGCAGTGGAAGTCTACTCTGTGTGGGTCTCATACATTGCGATTTTGGGACCCGTGGTCCTCCCAAGCATGTGCCGGTCTCTAGACTCGCTCCTCTTATGATCTCTTCCTTTTATCCACTGAGCTGTGTCCCCCCAGGTCCTCCCCCATCCCATTCTGGTGACACTGTTTGTCCTCTGTCTCTACACACCTGAGGTTTGTGGATTCCACATATAAGTGAGATCATGTGATGTCATTTTTCCTCTCTGGGCCTGACTCCTTTATTCTGCACATGACCCCGGGCTCTTCCACGCTGTGGCAAATGGCAAGATCTCATTCCGCGTTTGGGGCTGATTTCTAATTTCATTCTGTTGTGGTTGGAGAACATCTATTGTATTATGTCTCTTCTTCAAAATTTTTCGAAGTTTGTTTTATGGCCTTGGATGTGGTCTGTCCTGGGTAAGCCGCGTGTATCCTTGATGTGAACGTAGATGCTCTTGTTCTTGGGTACAGTGTTCTAGAGGCTTCTATTGGATCTGTCCGTTTATGATGCTGTTCAGGTCTCCGTTTCCGGGTCCCTGTTCTGTTTGTTCTTGAGGTCTCCAGATGCTGATGCCGTTGTCTGTCCCACCTTCCTTCTGTCAGGGTTCCCTCCTGGGCTCCGCTGCCAGGTGCACGTGTGTCAATCCTGGGGCACCTTCCTGAAGGGCCGGCCCTTCCGCCCAGGAGACGGCCCTCTTGTCTCTGTGCTGTCCAGGGTCCTGCTCTGGTGGGGTAGAGCCGCTGTGGTCTCAGGCTGCTCTTCTGTCCCTTAGCGTTGGTTGTTTCTGGTCCTTGAGTCCCCAGCGTCCCGGCTATGCAGCCTGGGGATGTGTGACCGTGGATTCACCAGAGGCTGCTGGAAACCCTTCCCCTGCTCCAAGCTTGTTGGGAATCTGCCCACTTTTCCTCTAGTGCTCGTGCGGTTTCTTTTCTTCACCTTTACATCTTTGGATCCACTTGGAATTTATTCTCGTATGGTGTGAGGTTTGGGTATAATTTGATCTTTTTACAAATTGTTAACCAGTTGTCCCAGCAACATTTATTAAACAGTCTCTCCCCCTTCTCGCACACTCAGTTCCAGGTGTGCCCGTGTGTGCCGGTGTGTGCCGGCTTCCTCCTCGCCCCGCTCTCGCGGGCACACTCACTGTGGAGCCTCAGTGGCGCGTCCTTGCTCGGTGAGGCTTTTGCCCCACGGAGACTCTTCTTTCTCCTTATTCTCCAGCTACTCCTGGAGGTTTGTTCTCCCAGATGAAATTGAGTACTGACCTGTCTAGCTCCATGAGATGGCATTAAATTCACAAAATCACTTGTGGATAACTGGCCTCCATGTGATGTTGCCTTCTCTCCTCCAGCTGCGACTTTTCTTCCTACTCATTCAAGAACACTTGGAGGTTTTGTGTTGGTTTTTAAGTTTCCTCATAGAGGTCTTACACATTCCTCACTAAATTTATGCCTAAATATTTTATTTTTGTTGCTATTGCCAATGGGGTTTGTATGATGTTAGTTCCTGAATGTGGACTTTTATATTCTGCTACTTTGCTGATCCTTGTCTCTCTGAGCTGTGAACGTGGAATTTCTTTGTAGGTGCTGGTACCTTTAGTTTGCTAATTTTTGCTGCTGTATACTATTTCATTGTGTGAATATACCAGAAACTATTTATCTCTTCATATGTGGACAGGCCCTAGATTGTTCCCATCTGCTTGAAATGTCCAGTGGTTTTCACAGTAGTTACGTCAAATCTCACTCCCTCTGTAGTGTGCGGCTCCCTGTGCTTCACATTTTGTCCAATTTCACTATTGTCAGCCTTTAAATTTGTCAGTCTGGAGGGAGAAGATGGTAGAGAAGCACAGTTTTTAACAACTTTTCTTCTGTCCTTGTTTCTAAATCCTGGCCCAGCTGGCCCTCCGCGTGGACACCTGCTCCATAGTGCTCTCCTCTCACCTGGGACACCTGGCTACCAACACCTCATTCACAAGCCCGGAGACAGAGGCGCTGGGGTAGAGAGTGAAGGTACCCTTTGTTAGGGGAGGAATGTCCAGCCGGGGACAGCCCCCTGAAGGAGATCTTTAACTGCTATTCAAGCATCAGCAGTCAGCAGACATTGAGTGACAATGTGCACCTGGCACTTAGCTGGACTCTTCACAGGGTTTAAAGACCCAGTTCCCGCCCTTGAGGGCCTGTAGCCTAACTGGAAAGGAGAGACCCCTGGATAACACCAGCGACACCCAGGGTGTCAAGTGCAGGGCTGCGGAGCAGGCAGAACAGCCTCTGCAGGGTGCATGTGAGGAGAGAAGGGTGCAGGCCCTGAGCCCTCGCCAGACCCTGTCTCAAAATAAAAACTAAAAAGGCTGGGGATGCGGCTCGGTGGGTTGTGTCCCTGGGTTCAACCCCTGGTACCAAAAAAGAGAGAGGGGGCTAGGGGAGCCGGGTGTACCTCTCTCCTTCATATTATGGGACGAATTCAGGAGGAAGGACTGCCATTGAATTCTTCAACAAGTGAAATCCATCCAGGTAAAAATGCATCTGCCATCTAAAAATTCCACTCCGTCTCCAACCTGCACGAACCCCGACTATGTGGATTCCACCTTGAGCAGGGTTCCACCTGCAGTGGGTGGTCTGGGGCCGACCCTATTTGCAAGGGGTCAATTTCAGGACCCCGAATCATGAGACCCTGCACTGGGTGCCCTACCGCATTTCCTGTGACCAAATCACTGCTCTTCCCCAACACAGCTGGGTGCCTCAGGACCCGACACTTGCCTTCAGCTCCTGTGTCTTCCTGGGGCCAAGGCTCTGCCCGTGCTTTGGTAGAAGGTGTCTCAGAGTCAAGTGCCCACTCATCCCATCCCCCACTTCCTCAGTTAGCAAGTTTCCTGGTTCTCCTGCCAGACACAGCCGGGGCGTAACTGAGGTATAGTAAGAAGTCCCCACACTCAGCTACTGTATTTAAGGGTGATGTAGAGGCTGGTACCTTTAGTTTGGTACCTTTAGCTGCTGGCCACAGAGGACCCAGCCACAGAGGGAGTGGCTTCAGACTGGGAAGCTGCTCCCTCTGTGGCTGAGTCCTCTGTGGCCAGCAGCATGCCCTGGGGGCAGCTGGGCAGCACTGTGTGTGCTGGGAGAAGCCCGCTGGCTCCTGCAGAGCCCTGGCCTTGGCCTCACTTGCTAATCCACCAAGCAGGCTGGTCCAGGCTTGTGGAAGTTGGTTTCCTCTTCTGTTCATTTGGTAAACACATGTCATGGACTTCACTAAAGGTCCCACAATTACCTGGTCAGCCCAAAGGGACATACACAAAAAGCACCTGCCTCTCCCTTTCCCCCTGGAGTGCTGGGTGTCTCTGAGCAACCCAAGAGCTTATAGGCGGAACTTCACCTGTGTCTGCCCCTCTGCACAGCGACCTGGTGGCTGCATGGGACAGGGTCAGGACTCTGCAGAACCACATGGTTCTGCTGGGGTCAAGTCAACCCAGTGCAGGGGCAGTGAATCAGCACGCATGGCTGTGTGTTCCCCAAGGCCTGGAGGGGTTGAGGATGCTCCCCAGAAGAGCCTTGAAGGATAGGTGGGCTTCCCACAGATTCTGGGGACAGGCATCAGCTTGGTGAGAGTAACTGGGCCAGGTGTTCTGAGACTCAGTAGAATGGGCTCTGGTGCTGTTGAGGAGACGTTTCATGGGGTGCGTTGAGCGTCTCACTGTCATGTCCTCGGGCCTCCTTCTTGGGACTGCTGCATAGGAGGCTGTGTCCTCGGGCCCTGGTTGACCCTCTGTGCTGTGCGGGGTCCTGGAGGTAACTGGCTGGCCACAGTGGATCAATGGCCTTCAGCCACCATTCTGGCCCCTGCCCCTCTCCTGTGTGCCTGCTTCTGAGTTCTTGTTTTCTGTTGAAGCTGTAGGGTAATTACCCTTGTCCTTAATAATTGCATCAGTTTCCTTGTTGAACAGAGATGCTCTGGAGTCTACGCTGTTAAAAAGAGGTTAGGATGAAGTTTTTCAACCTGCTGCTGGTGTGAGAGGATATCTCCATGCCAATTACTGTCTCCTTGATAGGATTAGTCACTGTGTTAATTGCTACTCAGAAAAACTGCCAAGTTTGTTGTTTTAGACTTTGGCTTTTAAAATATTGCAGATGTCATCTCAAATGCAAATTGTATTTGGTATTAGAGATAACGGCTGATCTATTAACACTTTGGGGTTGATTCATATCCGAGGCTGCGTGAGAAAGAGGAGTCTTGCCCTCAGATTATTAATTGCGTCTTTGATGGTGGCTGCAGAGCTGGGAGGGGGGCGGCTGTCAGCTCTGTTCCTTGGCACTTGTTCCAGAGAACCCAGAGCTCTGTCAGCAACAATCTGTTAGAATTGGCCAGAGTGATTACGAAGCAGCCTTGCTCTTCAGCCCAAGAGCACCGCCTGTCTCCTGCAGGACACCCCTGGTCAGCTCCCATCCAGGCCTGCAGCGCTCTCCCCTTGGCGAGTGTCAAGTGGCCAGGACTTGTCCACACGTGGAGATTTTCTGAGTCAGTGGCACTTCCCCTTTTTGATGGGGAAAGACTAGTCAGAATTAAGGGATTCCGATGTTCTGTGGCATATTATTTTTACTTTATAGTTTAGAAACTTTTTTATTTTTAAATAATTAAAAATGTCAGAAAAGCTGTAAGAATACAACAAAGAAATCTTTGACACCCTCCACCCAGATTCCTCAAGGGTTAACATTTTTTCACATTTGCTCTGTGATCCTGAGGCATTGAAGAGTAAGTTTTAGACATGACACCCCACTAACCCTCGATAGGGCAGAGGTCTGGGGCTGCAGCTCAGTGGCAGAGCACTGTCTGGTATGCCCAAGGGCCTGGGCTTGCGACCCGCCTTCCCCCACCAAGAAACGGGGAGGGGAGGGAGAGAAACAGAAGATTTTCTCACATGACCCAGTATAATAACCCAAATCAGGAAAACAGACCCAATGCAATGCCATTACCCAATCTGCAGACTCCATTCCTGTGTCTTCATAGCAACTGTGATCTCCTAGGAGCCAACCCAACCCACACTGTATTCAGTTCCCGGTGCCTTTAGTCTCCATTGATCTGGATCAGTCCCTCAGTGGGTCTTAGTCTTTGTGACCCTGACGTTCCTGAAGCGTGCAGGCCAGTTACCTTGCAGAACGCCCTTCAGTCGGGTCCGCAGCTGTCTCCTCGTGACTGCATTCGGGGTGTGTATTTCGGGCAGGATCACCACGAAGTGATTTGGGGACCCACTTAGTGCTGCCTTTGAGGATGAGTGATACCGGCCGCCTCTCCGGGGTTGATGCTGATCCTTGGTTGAGATGGTGTCTGCTGCATTTCTCCAGGGTAAAGCTTTCCTTTTCACCCTTGGTAATTAATTCACATTTCATGGGGATCTCGCTTAGGTCTATGTAAATACCTTATTCCTCATTAAACTTTTACACGTGTATTTTAGATTCCATTGATAATTCTTTTTGAGTCGATTATTATGTTTGCCAGATGGTAATTTTTTTCCTGAATTTGTTTGTTGTTTAGTGCACCCCACCATATTGAAGAGCTTTTGCTTTCTTACATTATTTATTTACTCCTTTATTTATTTATACACATATGGACTCACGGATTCCTCTTAGTCAATTTTGTCTTCTGTGTTCTTTTGACAAATCTCCACAAGTTTTTCACAACATTTTTATTATAGAAAAACTTCAAACATAAGAAAGTTAAAGGATAATTTTTTCAGTGAACGGCCACTTCGCCTGTCACCTAGGTTCTTTAACATTTTAACACACTTGTTTTATCCAGCTCTGTCTGTCTGTCTGTCCTTCTGCCCCCTAGCAATTCATCTGAGTTTTAAATTACATTTCAAAGTTGCAGACGTCAGTGCTGTTCCTTCCTAAACCTTTGCTGGGCGTGAAATTGTCCAGAGTTCAGTATTTGTTTGCAGTTCTTTGGGGCAACTTGCACACAGTACAGTGGACCAATATTAAGTGGCCCTCTGAAGAGCTTTGGCCAAAACATGCACCATCAGATCACAGAGCCCGGGCCGCCCAGGAGGTCCTCGGTGTCTCTCGTCCCTGCTTGTCCTCATCTGCAGCACCAGCCACTCATTTTGCTCCCAGAGAGTCTTGCCTCTTCCTGTCACTTCTTCTGAGTGGCATGTGTACTGTATTGCTATGGTTTGGATGTGTTTGAGGGTATCCCCCAAAGACTCACATGCTAGAGGCCTGGTCCTCAGTGGGGACCCCAGAATCACCCTCATTGATTCCTCTTGGGAGCTGGGACCCATAAGAAGTAGAGCCTGAGGCCCAAGGCTCCCTGGCTCCCTGTTTTAAGATGCAGTCTCTCCCTTATACATATGCTCCTGCCATGATGCTACACAGCCGAGAGGGCCCTCATCAGAGCCGAGCTGATGCCAACACCATGCCTTTGAACCTCCAAAATTATGAGCTGCATAAACCTTTTTTCTTTATAATGTAGCCTGCCTCCGATATTTCATTATAGTAACACAAAACCAACTAATGCAAGTGTGAATTCATTTGTGTAAGGAGGATTTCACTCATCGTAGTGAGGCTGAGATTTGCCTGTATAGTTGACTGCATCCATTGTTCATTCTCCCATCACTCTTTTGAGTAATTCTTTACTTTCTGGCAAAATAAAATGTTCCAAGGTTGCCTTATACTTGCCATGCAGCAACCTTTAATTAGCTCTAACTTTAAGGAACTTTGGCCCATTTCAGGAGAAATGATGGTTTCTAGAATCTGAGAGTTTGTTGCTACGGGTATGTCATTGGTTCTAGGGGACTTCTCTCTTGACAGAGAGAGCTAAGAAATACATATGAGTGCAAATTCACAGGTACACATAGCTCCACATCCACGTCCACACGTGCCCATCTCTGTGAGTGTGGGCGTGTGTGTGTAAGACACCCGTCCATGCTGACCTGAGGTGAGGCCAAGCTCCCGGGCTCCCTCTAGCCTCTCACCTGGCCAGGCGTGGCTCCTCCCTCTCCAGTAAGGAGAGATTTTCCTGGCTATGTTTATTTGTTGCCTCAATCCTAAAAGACATGTTGAGTAGTTAAGGGAGAGTTCGCCCATGCCCCGAGAAAAGCAAACCTCCTAACAAGAGCTCAGTTTGTCTGCCCCGCTTTGTTTCAGTCTGAGGGTGCATGGCTGGAACGCTGTGTTCACAGATCCTCGGGTGGGTTTTCTTCTCCCCAGCCCAGCTTGACCCTGATGATGCTATTCTTGAAAATAAAATGCAGATTTCTTCTGGTTTTTTGTTTATGTTCAATTTTAGGATCCCATTCCATCCTGTTGATCTTTTAAAGTATGGAAAACATGGATATATTTACAAAAATCTTTTAAAAACTATGCAAAATGTTAAGAGACATGTCACCGCCCCCTGCTTCCCCACGTGGGTTTCCTTAATCTCTCTCTAGCTGTCCCGTGTTTCTTTGCTAATATAAGCAGGTGCATGTTTTCTCACATTTTCCTCCTTTATTGTGTAATGAAAGGGAGTTATGACAGACACTCCTTTGTAGTCACTTTTTTTTTCAATTAAACGTTGCATTTTGAGACAATTGTTGATTCACATGCACTTATAAGAAATCGAGAGAGGAGACACACACACCCTAAACAGGTGGCAACCTCCGGAAAGTCATAGTACCGTGTCCCCACCAGGATGCTTGGCATTTATACTGTCACATCCAGGACACATCATCACCAAGGATCACCCTTTGTAGACACACCTACTTCTTCCCACCCTGTACCCTGCTTCAGCCCTGGCAACCACTAACCTGCTCACAGTTTCTGTGATTCTGTCATCTCAGTAATGTTCTATAAAAGGAATCCTACGCAGATCACTTTGGGGTTGCTATTCCCTCTTGGCAGGGCTGGAGATTGAGCCGGGTTGCTGTGTGTGTTGAGTTTGCTCCTTCTTATTGCTGGGGAGTGTCCCATGGTGTGGCTCCGTCAGTTCCAGTTCCTGGCTGTCACATGTACAATTGCTGGAGGTTGAGTATCCCTGATCTGAAATGCTTGGGGCCAGAATTGTTTCCCATTTGGAATTTTTTGGACTCTGGACTATTGACATATACATAATGAGACACCTTGGCGATGGGACCCAAGCCTAAACACGGGATTCATTTTTACTCTTTATACCTATAACCCAAAGGTGATTTTATAAAATATTTTAAAAGTCTTTGCCCATGAAACAAAGTTTCATAGTGTGAAATTTTTCACTTGGTGATATCATGTTGGTGCTCAGAAAGTTGTGGATTTTGGAGTGTCTTGGATTTCTCTCTCTCCAGCGTATGACGTGGTCACTATTTGGGGTTTTAACTGTCCTGATAGATGCACAATGAGATCTCATTGTGGTTGACTCCAATGACTAATAGCGCTGAACATCTTTCTGTGTATTTATTTGCCACCTATGTGTTCTCCTTGGTGAACTGTTAGTGTCTTTTGTCTCTTTTCTACTTAGATTATTTTATTTTTAATTTTACTGTTGAGTTTTATGAATTCCTTGTATATCCTACATACTAGTCCTTGGTCCAATCTGTGGTTTGCAAATATTTTCTCCTCGTTTCTGTCTTCTCTTTTTGTACTCTTAACAGGGTCTTTTCCAGAGCATAGTTTTAATTTTGATGAGTCCAGTTTATCAATTTTTCCTTTTATAGTTCTGCTCTTGGTGTTAAGTCTCAGAATCTCTTGCTTATTCTCAGGTCCGGGTTTTCTCCTGTTTTGAGTCGGCTGTCCTTTGGGGTTCACTTCTGTAGGTGTGGAGCGCTTTCTTAGACAGAGGTTCTTTTTCCTTTTCCCGTGGATGTCCAATTGCTCTGGCCCAGTGGTTGAAAGGGCTCTTTCTTCCATTGAGTTAATTGTTGAGCTTTTGCCCCTATTGGGTGGGCGTAGGTTGGCGTGCGTCTATTTCTGGGCTCTTTGTTCTGTCCAGTGGCTCTTTGCTAATGTAATACTGCACCCTTGATGCCTGGCTCTGTGTGATGGAGACCTTCTTCTCTTACAGTGGAATTGCTCCTTGTCATTCTTCCTGGATGAACTTGTGCTTTCTCACACTTGAGTGAGTGCCTAACCTGTTGGGTTGATTTGGTTGAGAAAAATCCAGAATTTTGCTTCATTAGCTTGGTCTACCTCCTTGATTTCCCCTTCCTTGAACTTTGATTGCTTTTCTTCCACTTTTAGCTGTTTAAGCTTCGTACTTATTTTTAAGAATTCTTTCATTTTTTATATTTATTTTTTTAGTTGTAGTTGGACACAATAACTTTTATTTATTTATTTATTTGTTTGTTTATTTATTTATCTATTTTGCGGTGCTGAGGATCGGATCCAGGCCTCGCACGAGCTAGGTGAGTGCTCTACCGCTGAGCCCCAGCCCCCGCCCCTTCTTTCATGTTTATTGACGTAATTATTTAGGGCTCGAAAATAAAAATTTTCATCTGAAAAATATTTTCATCTGAAAGTATGTCCCATTATTTACAGTTTATATAACCATTAAAACATAATTTTCATTAAAACCGGGATTTCTGTTTTTTGTTTATTTTGAAAATTAATTTCCAGTTTTATTACGGTATAATGAGAGAAAAAATTGCAACCTTTCTACTTTGTGGAATGTATTGAGCATTTATTTGTCACCTGACCCATGATCAATTTTATGGATACTGTGTTGCATTTATTTAAGAAGAACGTATGTTCTGGTATCAGGCACAGGCATCTCTGTATGGTTTTTGGGCTTCCGGATCTGTGCCACCTGATCTTTTCTGTGGTGACGGTGGCGTGGTGAGCATTACTGGTGTGTCTCCCTCCGCGTTTCCTTTCATTTCCTACAGATTCTACCTAGAAAGGTGGGAGGAAACCGTGCAGTCCTGCTCCGCCCCTCCATATTCGTTACTGCTGTATTTTCATTGTGAAATGTGATTTAGCAGCAGAAAGTATACTGGTCAGGGCTGGGGCCGTGGCTCAGTGGTAGAGCGCTTGTCTAGCATGTGTGAGGCACTGGGTTCGATTCTCAGCACTGCATAAAAATGAATAAAATCCATTAAAAAGAAAGTATATTGGTCATGTTATATATTTTTTTTTCGTTATATATTTTTAAAAAAATTCCACTTATTTTACTTTGATATTGAGATTGCAATCCTTGTTCTGTTATTATTTTGATTTGCTATGTCTTTGCCCATCCATTGATTTTAACCTTTTTGAATCCCTTTTTAAGAGTATGCATCTGGTATGCAATGTATATTGGCTCTTGCTTCTTAAACCAAATTGAAAATATTTTCTTTTCATGGCTAAGTTAAGCTATTCACATTTATTAGTATGTGCCCAGTATTTATATAATTGATAGTCTGGTCTTAACACTCTCATAATATTTTATGTAACAAATAACTGTGTGTATTGTGTTCTATTTTTTGTGCTTTTTTCTCTGCATTTTCTTTGCTTTTTCATTATTTCCTTTCTTTTTATGGAAGTTTTACTTTTGTTCTGGTGGCTGTCTTTGTACTTATTACTTTTAAGGAAAAGCCCCCTTGGCCTCCACCAACTTTCCCTATCTGCTTTGTAGGTCCTTTCTGGGATCTTGACCTACTGTGTGTAGACACGTCACTGAGTGCATTCTGGTTCTTCCTCTTTTGTTGCCTACCATTTTGTGAAGGACGAAACATGACATCTGTGTATTTTTTTCCTACTCTTATTCACACATTTAAGTCTACAGTTAACTATATTAAATGTTCCCCATAAACCCACTTGCCTGAGTGGCCAGTCTTCTCTTGGTTAGGAGAAGTCAGTTCTCTAGTGGGTCCTTAAGAAGGCCGCCTGGGCCGTTATTCCTGCCCTTCTTCCCTGTTTGAAACTCTCCTACAGCTCTGACCGTCAAAGGCCTGCTTTGCTGGGTATAAAATCTTTGAGCTCCAGGAGGATCCTGCTCCATCCTACTGTGCTTTCTTCTTAGGCTGCTTTAAGAAGGCTGCAGCCATCTGCGCTTCCCACCCTTGTAGGTGTGTGCCCTATCTGTTTGCTGGCTGTGAGGCATTCTTCAAATGCTTCTTTGAGTTTTTGAATTCAGTTTGTAGCATTAGGTCGCAGCTCCCTCCATCCGTTGAACTATTTGGGTTCCATTTTCGCTTTTCTTCTTTTCATTTCCTCCAGATGAAGACTGCTTACGTTTGCATTTTTGGGGTGGCTTCTGTGATTTTTTTTAGTTCAAGAGCCCCCTCTCCTGTCAGAGTAGCATAGTGCAGTTTCTTTAAGGTTGGCTTCTGGGGGGAGTGGGGAGGAGAGGATTTACTCTGTTGTTGCTTGTTCTTTTGCAGGGTCCTCCTGGCCCCCCGCTTCCTCCTCCCTTCCCGAACTCCTTCCCAATGGTGCCCCCTCCCCTCCCTGGAAAGCCGGCTTCCTGGCGCTGCCTCTGCAGGCCCAGGCCTGCCTCTAAAGCCCTCCCTCCTGGTCTGAGGCCTGGTCTGCCTGGATCCTTTCAGCAATTTTCCAGAGGTGTACTTTTCTTTCCTAGGTAATTTTAGTCTAATCCTAGCCCTCCATTTTCAACTTGTCTTCATGTGGCTTTTGGACCCGGCCCACTCCCTTGCTCTTTACAAAGGTTCTGGGTGGGAACTCAAGAAATAGCTTCGCTGCAAATTGCTGTATATTTTTCTACTCACAGGTGATTTGACATTTACAGCGTCTCTGTCTTCTAGTCACACTGAAGGCGTGAGTTGTGTATGGTTTTATTCTTCCTGTTGGTCCCGGTGGGTTTTGAGGCTATGTTGGGAGATTCTGATTCCTGCAGCCACCATTAGCTTGGCTACCAGGAGGACCTTTCCGTAGCATCTGGAGAGGTTCCATGCAGTCATATCAATTTCAAGTACAATAGCACTCGAGCCTGTTATTAACCAGGCTTTCCATGCTAATTGCACACAGATGAGGCTTGAGGACATGCTTCAAAGGATGCTCTCTTACAAAGGTTAAGTGTCTCCCCGAGGGCTGTTTACACCATTACTCTGTCGGCCAGTCCTCGTGGAAACTTCAGCCCGATGTTGGAGAGTCACGGTCTCTGCAGTGACCGGTGGGACTCCACGAGGCTCTCCTTGTTGTGGCAGTTTGGAGGGAGCACTCTATTCATCTGCGTGATATGAATGTGATCGAGTGGCTGAGGGTGTGTGTGTGTGTGTGTGTGTGTGTGTGTGTGTGTGGTCTTTATGAAGAAGAGACTCACTGTGACAGCCTGAATGTCCCCCTACATCTCATGCTGAGACCCTGACCCCCTACCCGATGGCACTTGGAGATGGGCCTTTGAGGGTGAGGTGTGAATGAGGTCATGATGGTGGGGCCCAGGGATGGGATCAGAGTCCTCCTGAGGAGGGGAAGAGACTGGTGCTCCCTCTCCCCACCCTGTGAGGACACAGTGAGGAAGGCCCCTGGCCAGGAAGAGAGTCCTCTGCAAGAAGAATCAGCTGGGACCTTAATCTCAAGTTCCAGTCTCTGAGAAATAAATGCCTGAGGTGCTCTGTGGCGGCCTGGGCTGACAAGACCCCTCCCACAAAGAGCCCGAAGCCTGGGTCAGCCCGTGAGGCTGCGGGTGGGACATACCGCAGGGCCTGGGGGAGGAGGAGTGGAGCTGCTTTGTTCTGAGGCCGACCACCTCTGAGCCACTGGAGTAGAAAGACGCAGGAAGGAGCGGGAAGGTGTGGACGCTGCAGCTTGGGCCCACGGGAGCCGCCAAGGGACAGGCACCTGGGGACAGAGAGCAGCTTGGGGACCTGCACCCCACGCCCGGCCCAGCTGTGGGTTTTAACCTCTCTCTCAGCCCAGGCAGGGAGGAGCAGTCAATGATGGAGGGACCTCACGGTCAAGGCCACCTCCTCTCCTGCGGGGACCTCAGGCCCCTCTGTCTCCCATCCGACTGTCAGTCAGCGCAGGGCCAGGGCGTCCTTGCGGGGAACTCCTCGGGAGCCCAGCGGGCGGGCCGCGGGCGGGAAGCGCTGGGAGCCCGCCTGGCCCCGCGCAGATTGATGGCATGGTTTTCTCAGAATCCATCATGTGGAAAATTGGAGGAGCTCAGGAAGGGCCGGATTCCGTGAGAGCGGCTGTGGGTGAGGGGAAACCCTGCCGTGGGAGCAGCTGCGGCCTGTTTCCTGGGGCTTTGTTCCTTAGTATCTGGAGAAAGCACTGCCTTCCTGGCATCCATTACCTTGTCCATCCGCTCACTCGCGTGCTCCGTGGACGCCACCCTCTCCACCTTGTGCCCAAACCTGTGCTGGACCCGAGATCAGAGGGGGACTCACAGGACTCGTGTCCTGGGGAGCCGCAGAGAGCAGAGGGGCTCCCCTGTGCTTTGGAGGGAAGTCCCTGCAGAGCCAAGTAAGCCAAGTCATTTATCGGATAGTCTGCAGATGGCTCGGGCTGTGGGGACGCGCTTCTTCATACAACCCCAGGCCGACTGTGACATGTTCAAGCGCTGCTCCAAGTCTCTGGGATAGGGACAGGGTCACAGTGGTGAGCATGGGTTTGGGGTTCAGATGGATCCCATTTAGGATCCCAGCTCTGCTGCTCACTGGCCATGGGATCAGGGCCATGGGGCCACCGAGCTGCGGCTTTCTCAGAGGTGGTTTGGGGCTAATGATTCCTGCCGCAGTGGGAGGATTGAATAAGGGGAAGGACGGGGAAAGGTCAGCCCCATGGATGGGAGGGTGGTGATGCCAGGTGCCTGGGGTCACCCCTGTGTTCCCCCAGAGCGTGTGCCAATGGGCATGTGTGTGTATGTGCACACGCACACACTCACATGCACACAGGTTGCTGTCACCTGGTCGGGACAGCAGCGGCTTTCCTTCCAGAAGTCCTCCCAGCTGTCTGCTTCCCACCGAGGGGCAGCGAGGCCCTGGCTGGGGTGACGGGCTATTGAGCGCTTTGCTGCCAGACACGTTGCGCAGGCTTCTTATAATGTCACTTAGATCTGGGAAATGGACCAAGCATGATTTCCAGCTAGATGAAACACTTCAGGGCCATCAGCTAAATAGATGATGCTTTTGAGAAAATCCCGGGCGGGCTGTGTCAGATAGGCTGTGGGACCTGCCAGGCTCTTCTTCTGTCCCCATCGGGGTGATGATTCATCACCTGGGCCAGCTCCATGGGCCCCTGTGGCCACCAGGACCTGTGCTTTACGTCTGAATGCACTTGTGGAAGGAAGCGATGACATGATCCTTCTGGAATACTTAATCCTTCCTGCATCTGCTCTCCTCCTCCTCCCTCCTGTTCCATTTCTCTCTTCCTCTTGCCTGACTCCAGCAAACACAGAATAAGAGTTTTGGGCAAGCACCCTGGCCTTCCTACCCTGCTCCATTTCCTCCCATGAAATAGTGGTTGGGCCCAAGTGAGGAGCACGCTTAGGTTCTGGTGGCTGAAGGGGGCCCTGCGCCCCAGGCCCTCGCCCTGGGTTCCGAGGGGCCAGGCTTCCACACGGCAGCCTCCTCCTGAACTCCCTACAGAGGGCCTCGGGAAAGCCCTCCCCTTTCTTTTTGGTGGCTGCCTGTGCCTGTCTTCATCATGAGGGAGCTCCTGTCCCAACCCTGTCTCCCGTCCTGGCCCCAGGGCCAGAACACAGCAGCTCACCAGCCCCAGTTCTTAACCTCCCCTCCTGCCTCAGGCCCCTTGCTCCTGGATCTTCTCCCCTCGCTGACCAGCCCCTTCATTCCTCTGCCCTTGCTGGCAACTGGGGGCATCTTCTCATGGGCCACACTAGGTCTCCACCTGGCTTCTCTGCTCATTCACCCGCCTAGCCACCCACCCACCCTCCCCCACCCTCCACCTTGCTGCAGGGACCCTTCCTACCTGTATGTGGCAGGCTGTGGCCAGCAAAGCAGGTTCCCTCTCTGTGGTCACTGAGCTCATCTCCACAGGCCGCGGATGGAAACGACGAAGCAGTTGTGCACCTGTGTGTGAGTTAGGGCGCGTGAGGGCTGCTTGGGAAATGCATACCAGGCCACCAGCCTTGGTCCCTGAGGACAGGACGACTTCAAGAAGGAACAGAGTCTTTCCTTCTTGATCAGATCCAAGCACCTCGAGGCCTGCGGGTGTGCTTTTAGGGCCTTAGAAAACCAGCCTCATTAATGGGTGATGCACTGAGTGCCCCCATCCTGAGGACTGGGGTGGTAAGGAGGGGCGGATATACAAAACCAGCTGCAGTACAAACCGGTAGTTGATGAATGCTGGTTCAGTTGCTTGTTCATGGGCAAATGTGCCCCACTAGGCTTAGATTTGCTAAGAAGTCTTCCCAGCGCGTTAACTCTGTCTCCCATGAATCAGGAGCTTGGAAGTACTCATCTCGGTGTTCATGGTTCATGAATATGCAAGCCAGCTTCCTTTTAATCTCAAATTTTATTTTATTAGATGCATTTAAATTTATTTATTAGATCTCCATTTTTCGCTTGAATCTATGGGAAATTTAATGAAGGCATCATCTCATCAGTGCCGTTATTAAAGAGTTGGGTGGAAGGTTCCTGAATAACTTGGTCAGCCCAGAGGGACGGAGAGCTTCTGGGTGTAGGATGACCACAGGGTGGTCATAATCACTCCCTGAACTGTCGCCACATTTAACTGTCTGTACTCCATGGCTCCTTGACCTTCTCAGCACAAACTTCACACAGGACAGAGCTCTCAGGCTGCCCCCTCATCTGAATGGAGGGAGGCTGGCCCTCCACCAGGTGGGGTGGGGGCGCTGGGTTTGCTGGCCTCATTTTGCCACAGAGGAGCTGTGGGCTTAGTTGGAAGTGAAACTGATGTTCAAGGTCAGGGTAAAAACTGGTGGCAGAGGCACTTGGTGAACCTGTCACTGGGTGGCCTGAACGTGTACTAGGCACTGTGCTGCAGGCTCCAGTCTCAGCTGACAGGGACACTGCCACTGTGAGTGGCTCAGCTTCCTCCCTAAGGGGGAAAGAAACCCAGGAGCTGGCCGAACCTGAGCAGGTTGTGAGAGCCAATGGGGAGCTGTTTTCTAAAACTAATCCTTACTTGCTAACATTAAGGCTTTGTAAAGGAAATGTGCTGTGCACTGTTTTATTTTAAACACCATCATCATTTTGGACAGGAGCACAGAACTTGCAAGCTCCCCTGTCCCTGGAGGCTGGGGAGGGGTGGGGCCTCTCTCCTGGGGTTGTTCAGGGCAAGCTCTGGGGTCCGTGAGGTGCGGGCAGAGGCACCCCTGGGCTCTGGGGTGAGAGTGTTGGGTGGATGTGCCTCCACCCGCCCAGCTGCCCAGGATCCTTCCTGACACTTCTCCATGTCTCTTGGATGGACTGATGGCACCCCGCCCACCCAGGCCGCCCTGTCTTTTGCTGCCACTCTCCACGGCCATTATGAGGAGACTTGGTTCACATGAGGAGCACCTTCAGAGCCTGCAGCCATTGAATGGCACAAAGCACCCCAAGCCCTGCTCCCTCCATCCAATTTCTCCTTGGCTGAGATGAGGGTCAGAGGAGAGTCTGGACAGGCAGCTGGACAGGGCACCACTGACTGATGCAAATTCTCGCTGACAGTCAAATCTCTCTCACTTTTCTTTTTTCACTTGTGGCTTTTAGAAATACATGACAGCAGGGTGTATTTGACATAGTACACACACATGGGGTGCACCCATTAAAATTTTGTGGTTGAGTGTGACGTGGAGTTACCCTGGTTGTGTATTCACGTAGGAACATAGGGAAGTTACATCCCACTCGTTCCACTGTCGTTCCTGCCCGTGTCCCCCCACCACCACCCGGCCTTCCCTTCCTTTCCTTTGTCTGACCCAATGAATTCTGTGCTTCCCCTCCCCGCCCTGGCTCATTATGGTTACCATCCACTTCACAGAAGAAGAAAGACGAATGGTCAAAAATAAATGAAAATTGTTCAACACTCCAGCAATTAGAGAAATGAAAAAATAAAATTACACTGAGATTCCATCTCACTCCCGTCAGAGTGGCCGGAAGCCAGAATGTCCAGGAAGCTGGCGGGTGGGGAGAAAGGGGCTGAGGGCAAGAGCCACCCTTCAGGGCCTGCTCCCAGGAACGACTCCCCCAAGCAGGCCCCACACCTACAGTCTCCACCACGCCCCTGGAGTCCAGCTCCCGATGGGTGGACCCACCAACGAAGTCAGAGTTCTCATGATCCAGTCCGTGCCCCAACCTCCCCTGCCATTATTGCCTTGGGGACCCAGACTTCAACACATGAGCCTCTGGGGACACTCCAGATCCACCCCATAGCCATCTCCTTCTGGGGAGGGTCACAGACACATGACCACAAGTTTATAGCTGGTTGGCTCTGACTGCCCAGAGCAGCGTTTCCCGCTCAGACCCGGGCACCCACCCTCCTCTGATGAGGGCCACATGTCCCCACTGGAAGACCGTGAGTGACAGCAATGCCTGTCCCCCACCACTTGTTTGAGTGTGGTCCCTCCCTCCACTCACCACAGGGTCCCTGAACTGCATTCCCTTGTCTCTGAGCTCAGGATCCTGACACCCCTGTGTGTGTGTGTTGGGGGGGGTCCCTTGGGATGGTTGAGTATGGGGAGCGGCCTGTGCAGCCCAGGGCCCTGTCCACCGCCCCTGGCCGTAAGCATTACCTCCTTGCCTTCTCTGCTTTGGGTTTGGTCATCCCCACAGACCACGCCAGAAGGGCTTTTTCCCTTGGCCAGGTGAGAGCTTCCTTCATGCGCACACCTGCCCCTGAAGAACTGCCTTCCCGAGGTGCACAGGCAGGGGATTGCCACAAAGGGGGCACGGCGCTCACTGCCTCCCGGCACAGCAGCCACTTTTCTTGGGCTCCCTCCTCGCCGGCCTTTGGAGTTTCACAGCCATCTGTTTACTCTGGTGGGTGCCTCTTGCCTGTGAGCTGTTTCTGACTAAGACTGAGTTCCGGTCACCCCTGTGTCCCGAGGATGGGGCAGGGTCGGCCTGGGCTGAGTTAATCAGTGAGCCCTCTCCTTTGATTTTCTGTGAATGTACATATTTCTCTTTGATTGAGACAGCGCATGCTTGCTCAGGAACATTCCCAGGACACAGACCTCTCCTCCCCACCCCCAACCCTCTGCCGCCCGTTCTTCACAGTCAGGGCCAACACTGGAGAACACCACCCCAGGCCGCTCTCCTGCCATGCAGGCACTGGGCATGGGAAGCACTCCACCTACGTGAGAGCCTAGCATGCTTGCTATTTTGCAATTAAAAAAATAACCACGGAGCACTTTATGTGTCAATAAATACAGATAGGCACATCTTTTCTAATCACTGCATACTATTTCATTATATGAACACACTGTGATTTATTTACCAAAGCAATTAACAGAAGCACTTTTAGGTGCCTTCCAAGCTTTGCCCCTCGTAAGAAAGGCGGTGGTGAGCATCATTCCATGTCCCCTGGGCACCCACAGCGGTGGAGATAACCCCATCCTTTTGTAAGTGGTTCTCATAACACGGATTTGCTGTTGTGGACCTGCCTCATTCCAGATGTTAAGAGCTCATGTGTGGGCCAGTTCCTAGGAGCTGAGTTTCTTAAAATGGGAATCACAGTCCCTGGACAGCAAGGGCCACTCTGTGGTCAGACCAGTGACAGGAAACCTGTAGTCTTTTGCTCCAACAAGACTGCATGCTGGAGGGTTTGGTCATCCCCTCAGACCATGAAGAAAGAGTAGCTTCTTTCTGAGCTTGGTCCTGGCTCCGCTCCCTGCCCCAGCATCCTGACCAGTGTCCCACACAGGGGTGGAATTTCAGGACCACTGCCGACTGCCAGGGAAGAAGGGCCAGGGTAGGCGCCCCAGGCTAGGAGCGCTTTGTCCCTTAAACCTGCCTAAGGTCATCACGGGGCTTTTTGCCCATCTTCTCAGCCACCTAGCTCCCCTGGCAGTAAAACATCATCTTCTATTAAATGATGTGTCTGACATTTGCCAAATTTTATGTGACAATTTGGAAGGAACTGGTTGCATTAAACAGCCTTATTAATATTGCAGTAACATGATTAGGGGAACATCATGGCCGTTAGACCACAGGGCGCTGGTTTATGAGCTCTGGAGAGAAGAGCCACAGAGCTCCCTGTTGACCAAAGCCTTGGACACAACCCGTGCTGTACCTAAGGATGGTCACAGGCGAATCCCAGTAATTGAGGACGCTGTCAAGGACTCTTCCAAGAGTCTGGATTATGCATTTCCTTCTTGGGTGCATACAGATTTGACAACGGGGTGTAACACCAAAGGGTACTAAACTACCCAGAAAGCCCCTTGGCAGGGTGCAAACCATGCCAGGCCTTTCTTGGCACCAGAGTCTCTGTACCTTTTAACCAGCTTCCTGGGGATGCAGCGTGGTCTGAATGTGTGCCTGGAGTCAGACCTCCTTACCTGAGAAAACTGGCGTCACCGTGATGGCTGTGTGGTCTTGGGGAACCTGTGTCACCTCTCTGGGTCTTGGTGACTTTGCCTGCAAGGAGCGATATATCACCTACGCGTAGTCATCCGGAGACTCAGGCTGCTCCACACAGTTCCCGACCCACGGTGCTCTGCTCCTGTGTGAGGAGGCCCATGGATCACCTCTTCCCAAGCTCCAATTAGGATCTTTGGGATCATGTTTGGAGACTGAAGCCACTTTGATAGGCCTCAGAAGACCAAGATAAAGTGATGTGGCCACCCAGGGGTTCCTGCCTTCTGGGGAGGCAGACGTGGAACTGACTGTAGTCAAGGAGGGCAAGGCCGGGCCCGGGGAGGGGCCTGGGGTCTTGTCATGAGGTGGTGTGGAGTTCCATGCTGGTGGGGGGGACGCAGAGGCCTCTGAGATAGGCCTTGAAGAGCCAGATGGGACCTTGGACCTGGGCCAGAGATTGGAGCTCTGGGTTTGAAATCGCAGCTGCACTTTTGGGGCTCTTTGGGCCAAGACGACAGTGTGCGTGGTGACGCCAAGGCCTGAGGGGTGGGCTGCAGGGACCGGGTCACAGGACTTCAGGCCTGTGTGGACAAGGGTGGCAGCACTGGCCCGACGGGAGGGCTTTGCCTACATCAGGAACGTGTGGGGCGGGGCAGGGCAGGGAAGGCCACCTGGAGCAGGTGGAGGGCGTGCAGCGGGCAGCACCCACAGAGTGCACGGCGGGTGGTGAGGCTGATGGGGGGGGCAGGGAGGCAGGAGGAGCAGCAGGGAAGGAGGGAGCTGCCCGCCACAGCTCGCTCCATCCCCAGCACCAGCCACAGCCCGCTCCATCCCCAGCACCAGTAGCGCCTCCGTGCGCCTCAGCCCTCACGTTCCCGACCCCATGGTGGCCCTTCTTAGATTCGGTAGACACGTAGAACAGGCCTGTGTTCTGGGGAGGGCAGCAGTGGACCTGAGCTAGACCGTGAGGCAGGCTTGAAAGTGGGAGGTCGGGGACGGGGGTCACAGGTGCCAGGCAGCGCCCACAGGGGGCTCCAGCAGGGGAGAGAAGGCAAGAGCCAGTCCCAAGGGAGTGACCCCGACAGGCTCAGAGAGGGGTCAGCTGAAGCCTCCCTAGGTATTAGGTGGCACTCCAGTTCAATTCAGTGACAGGGAGTTTCCCCTTTTCTCTTATTTTAAAATGAAACAATTATGTTCATTGTGGAAAATTTAAAATGCAGATGGGTTAAAGGGAAAAAATAGAGCGCCCTGGCACCCTGGGTCACAGATGACCATAATTTGGGGCTTGGAATTAATTGTTATGTTCATCCAAATCCCTTCTTTGGGGAGCTTTAAGAGGCTAGTTGGGGCCCTGAAGCTCCAGAAAATGGAGGCCCTTTGAGGCCCCGGTGGAGATTCCCAGGGATCATTTGACCCCAGGACGGGGCTCACGGTTTACGGCTCCTGAGCAGCCGGGTCAAGGGGGTGAGGCATGTGAGCCTGTGGAGGATTCTGGAGCTGGTGCTGGGTGCCCCCGGGTGCCCCCACCTGGGAAAGTGCCCATGGCCTGGATCCTCGCCGGGTCCCAGGGTCCCGGGTGGTGACTCGCCTCCTGTGGATGTGAAGCTGCAGATTTCAGGTTCTGGCTGTCGGAGCCCTCCCAGGGAGCAAGGGAAGCCTCTGAGCAAGTGCTGCAGGAGCTCCCAGCTCTGGGCTGGGTTCTCTGCCCCCTGTTTCTTGGGTCTCTGGGCTCCTGAGGCCACTTGACCTCTGTGTCCTGCTGATCCGCTGGCTCCCACTCTGGGCCCCCCACACCCTTCCCTGGCAGGGATTTCCTCCTGGAAAAGCCCCTTCTCTGCTCTCTCCTGAGTCTTCCGCCTCCCCAGTCCCCGTCTGCACAAGGCCGCTGCTCTGATTCTGGTGTTCCTCCTGGGAGTGTCCCCTTGTGGTCCAGGTGGAGGGAGGAATGCAGCCCTGCAGTGGCCGGGGCACCACTCAGGGCTCTTCTGCTTGGGAGCCAGAGCCTAGAGCCCTGGGAGAGGACGCTGTATCCTAGCCCAGGTGAAGGGCAGTCAGTGTGGCGATCGAGAGGGCTTCTAGACTCACCTCGGTCACTGGAATCCAGGCCGGCAGGGAGGTGGCACAGAGCCGGTGCCCGTGGTGTCTCTAAGGGATGAGGGCGTAGGTCACTGAGGGCTGTCCTGTTGGGGGGCAGATGGTTATCTTCTAGAAGATTTTGCTTCCTGAGCTCAGGATGATTGCTCCCTGCCCACAGCTGGGGCAGCCACTGGACATCCCACAGGGGCCTGGATGTGGCCTGAGAAATAGAAGCCATTGTTGTTCAGGGCACCTACATGTGACAGGAGGGGGCAGATGCAGTCACACGGCAAGGGGGTGCCCAGCTTGGGGTGCAGCTGAGCCTGCACATCGAATGAGAGCCACGGGGTCTGACCAGGTAACGCCTCCACCTTTGAGGGTGGGTGTGAAGTTTGGAAATAGCTGAGGCCGTCTAGGCCAGTCTGGGAGGAATGGTGGGCAGGAGAGGGCAGGTACCTGGGACCGTGTGGTGATGGACTGGGGTGGGGAGTGCGCCCCCCTGTGTCCTACAGACCTGGGCCTAGTCCTGCTCCACCAGTGCTCTGTGACCTGGGTCACCACTCAACCTCCGAGATGGGGCTCTTCTCCCAAAGAGGGGCCTCTGCTAGAACCTGCCTGCGGGGGCTGAGCAGAGGAAAGCAGCAACGCCTTTGAGCTCAGACAAAACAAGCATGGTCTCTGTCCCCAAGGTGACTTCAGGAGCCTGCCAAGTGTCCACTGGGCGATGCAGAGGTGCCAGGGGATCGGGGCAGGGCCGTCGTCATGGCGGGGGCACATCAGTCCAAGGCTAGTCGTTCCCCTGACGGGGCAGGCCCAGCACAGAGGACGGGGTGTTGATGGACTCTGGATCCTCCCCGCAGGGCCCTTCAGCTTTCTGTCCATGACCTGTGGGGCTGGGCCGGCCGCAGTGCTGGAGAGCACAGTGTGGTCACCTGGAATTTTATCTGCGGTGGCTCAGCCAGGCCCCCTGTGCAGCTGCGGGCCATGCTGCATGGAGCAAGCCCTGTGGGACTGGCCCTGGGCTTCCAGCTCCTGATGGCTGGTTTCTGCTGCCAGGATGGACTGCTATCACTGCCTGTCCCGATGCTCTGGAACCAGAGTGTGACTTTTCCAGGGTGCATTTTTGAATTGCACTAAAGATAAAAAAAAAAAAAAAAGTTACTCGACAAAACAATTCTGTTTTAATGTGCAGAATTCCTATCTTGAGTTGTCTCTTTGTAGTGCTTATCTGCTTTTGTTAGTTTGTGTGTGTATTGGCCCATTTCCTCCCTGGACCATAAACTTCCTGAGGACCAAACAGGCTTGTCCATGTGCTACTGTGTCCCCAGGACCTGCAACAGCGCCTGGTGTTTAGGGACCCACAGGACAGGTGTCGGTGGAGGGAGGGACAAACGTCCACCCAACCTCTAGGCCCCACCTGGAAGAGGTCCTGCCCGGTGTTTACATAGCTCCCTGTACAGTGCCGGCTCTGCCTGCCCATCTTTCTCTTAATAGTTATGGATTATGGAAAAGAAGAACAAAGCCCATTAAGAGGTTCCCCTACATTTGATTTGAGGAAGTTTTCATCAGAACGGCTCCATTTATTGGCCTTTAGCGGATAGCCTATTCCCTTCTCACAAAATGAATATTGCCTCGTCTCCTTGAGAAAAATTGATTTCAACCAGGAAGGAGAATAGCAAACTCCCTCCTCCTCCTTTTCTTCTTCTTCTTTTTATTTTTTTTCCCTCCCACTGAGACAGAATTTATCTCTTAGGTAGGTGGGGGAAACGGGAATAATTGGCCCAGAAGCTAATTCCCCGAGATTCATTGTCTCCAAAGCTCCCACCAGAGTGTGGGAAGCCTGCCTTGAATTGCATGCTAATGATAAATGACAACTCCAACAGACCCTCACATTGAGATGTTTAGTCCTTCCTGCAAGGAGATGACACATTAATTTTCGCTCAGATTTACATTGGATTATTAATAAAGTATCAGTGTTGGAATATGACAGGTGAGGGCCATGGGAGCGCCAGGCGCCATTGTGGAGGCATGGACTCTGGCCAGATGGGACAGTGGTGGGGAGGAACATGACACATGATGCTGGGTGGCGTTTCGGCTGGGGCCCGAGAGCCTGGGCTGCACGGAGCAGCAGCAATGGCCGGTCCTCTTCACAGTGGTGCTGTATCCAAAGGGGGGGCGCTGCTGTTTCCTGTCCCCTGTCTTAGAGCCCCTCTGTTCTTTGCCTCACCACTGACTGAAGCTTTAAACTAAAGTGATGCTTTCTCTGTGTTTGTAAGAAAAGCCACCAAGTTCCTGGATTACTCCCTCCTTAGACAGGCATCTGGAGCCCTGCTGCTGTGCAGGAGGTGGAGAGGTGGAGGCTGGGCCAGACCTGCCACATCTGGGTGCCCACCCTACTCTGCCTCCCACCCTGCAGAGGGACGCTCGGAATCCTCTGAGGCTCCCCGCCTGCTCTCCTGCTTGCCCGACTTTTATTCTCATCCACCTTAGCCTGCATATCCCTGGGGGAGGAGATGAGCCCTGGACAAGGACTCTGCGACCTGCTGCCCTGTCCCAAGCCTCTCCTTGCTGCATTCTGTCAAGTTGCCCTGCGCTCTGGCCACACTTCTGTTGAGAGTCCCTGCTCTCCTGCACTGCCACTCCTGTGGTTACAGTCTCTGATTAATCTGTGTCTTTCCTCACATTGGAAATGAGATCCACCTTATTCAAGCACCCATGTCCATCCGCCAGCCCCTGGCTGCCCTTCCCAAGGCCCCACTGCCAGCAGTTGACGGACACATGGCTCTGTCCTCCCTCACTCTGGTCCTCTCTCCCTTCCCTGGTTCTGGGGACTGACAGGGTGGGCTCTGAGAGTCCTTCCTGCCTCCAGACATCAGGCAGCACCCAGAGCCCCTGCTATGCCTATCCCATAATAGCTTCTCAATGAATATCACCTGAATCAGTCACTGGACTTTGTCGCAGGACGTGAAGAGCCCTGTGAGCTCTGGGAGTGCAGCCATGAGGGAGTCCCTCCAGCCTCGCTCTGGCTGCTTCCCGGTTGTGACCACCTATGTACGGGTCGCCTTTCTTTTCAGTGACCTCCAGCGACAATTTCTATGAACAGAACTGTGCTCAGCTGCCTGCAAAATGGTCGTGAGAAGCACACGTTGAGGCTGCTGCCGAGCCCGGCTTCCCCTGTCTCATGCCCTGGCTCATCTTGCCCCTGGAGGCCGGTGCGGCCCCACCTGCAGGCTTCCGTCATGCCTGGCCTGGGGGCCGGCCTCCTCACAGGCCTCAGGGGGCTACACGAGATCCATGACAGGGGCACCACCTCCTGGTGGTGCTACTGGCTGTCTCTCCTTTTATTCAGAAAAATGGAAACAGGCACCAGGGAGTCCTCAAATGAAGCTCCTCGGAGCAGTGGCTTCTTGGGACTGCCCCTCAGGAACAGTGAGAGCAGGCTCACTCGCAGGCGCCTGTGGCTCACGGGGGCTCCTAGGCCTATGAATCTACCCGGTCATTTGTTCTCTGATAAGAAAGCCTCTTTTACGATTTTCAATTTGCCCTTATTTTAATGAAAAGAAGCTGGGGTTGGACCGCCCAAGAAGGGGCTAATCAAATAAAGCCAATTGGTGTTACCTTCTCCTCATCCTTATTATTTCTATGGCTCCAGCTGGAATTTATTATGAACAGCAATTGGTTTTCCTATCTGGCAGATTGCAGCCCGGGCCGGCCCGACCGCCCTTCCTTCCCTACCATTCCACAAGGAGCGCGGAGTAGCCGGTGGGGAGGGGACAGATTGCTTGTGACAGGCTCTTGCTCCTTGTCCCCCAAATCGTGAGGACCCTATAAACAAGTCAGAGCAGGCACTGGGCTGCAGGTTAATAAACCAGCCCCTCCCCAGGAGATGGGTCCCTCCCGTCTGGCATCCTATCAACCTTGCTGTGCGCCAGCCATCAATTACTGCTCTCGCTGGGCTTGTGCGAGGGGAGATAAGCGGCGGAGACATTCCTCTCCCGGGCTCCTTCCCTCCCTTGCAACAAAAGACAGAGCCATCTGAACAATTTACATTAGGCTCTGACTGTCCTTCCTTTATGTGGAGCGGCCGCTGGCTTTCCGTGGGCCTGCGGATGACTCGAGTCTATTGAGGGAAGAGGGGGTGGCCGGGAGGGCCTCAGGAAGAGGGCAGGGGGCAGGTTCCTGTTTCTGCCCTTACTGGCTGTGTGACCTTGGGAAAGTTTCCACCCTTCTCTGTGCTCTAAATATTGTCCCTGTGAAATGAGGATAATGACACCCACCTAACAAAGCCACTGTGGGATTAAAATGAGAAGTGGGCTAAAGGGCTTTGCCCTGCATCAAGCATTTGGAAAAAGCTCAGTAAAATGGCAGCTCTTCTTGTTGTCACCATAGTTGCCATGGTTATTATTGACATTTTGGTCCAGGCCACCTACCTCTAATGATGCATTTAAATCAGGCTGTTCTGTGTGGGAAAGATCAGAAGGAAAGGTGCAGGTGCATAAAGCACTTCAGCTGCAATTAAGGGTGGCATTTCCCATTTTCTAACTGCCCACCAGAACGGAGATTTAGCACTGGCCTCGGGAACAGCATCCCCTGCTCCAGGACATTGCGTCCGTGCCTGGTCACAGGGCCACTTTGACACTTGGGGTCAAGGCCTGCAGGCAGTGGAACACAGACACTGCATTGTCCTCTGGCCAGGCCCTTCCGAGTGACCGTGGCAGGAGGGTGGGAGAGTGGCCCAGGAAGACAGGGAGGCGCCACTCTGCGTTTGGGTGCCAGCTGGAAAGGAGAGTTCTTTGCAGTGTTTGCCACTTGGCAGCCACCTGGGTGTTGTTTGGAGGAAGAATGTCACTTGTTCTTAAAGGGACACATCGAGGGGCAGGCCTCAGAGCTCGGTGGAGCTGGTCCACCTGCACTGCTTGATGCACCAACCCTGCTGCCTCTGGGCCAGGGAAGTGGGGCAGGCTGACCAGCGCAGTGCCTCTGGGCTGACGAGGGCTGGAACAGCAGCCAGCAGCCACGGTCTGCACAGAGACTGGTGGCCGTCAAGGTTCTGGATGTGATCAATTAGTGACAAGGAACAGAGGGTCTGGAGGAGGAGCCATGAGCCAGACCTGTTTGGGGCACAGCACATTAATGTCTAAAGTTCAACACAGAAAGTGTCCAGGCTTCATTTTGCAGAAGTAGCCCAGTCTTGGATTCAACCCCAGTTACCCCACAATTCCTATTTGCTATCTGCAGATAAAGTCTCTCAAAGCACACTATCCCGATCTTCCACTATCAATCATCTTCTGTCTACCTAATTTGAAAAAGATATGGTGCCCTAAAATTGCTGGATGAGTAGGTGGACTCCAGTGCTTAGGCTCAGCCTCTGCCACACTGGATGTCCCAGCTGCGCCCACGGGCACCATTTCCTGGCGCTCTGTCCTTCCCCTACTGCTCCTGCAGGGGGACCCACACAGAGGGCCAGATCTGTTATCTTTATCAGTGGTGAAGCGGCTGCGCTGTGTGCTGGCAGCTGCCGGCCACCTTCTATACATTATGCAACAGGAAGACCAAGGAATCTGTTCAAGGTCACACAGCTCATAAGGAGCTGAGCCAAGATTTAAGATGTCACCTGGATCGCACTCCAAATCCCACGGCGATCTTCTTTTTAAAAACATCCTCTTATGGAAAACTTCAAGCATTCACAAATGTAGACAGACTAGGGTAACGAACTCCGTTGTGCTCATAGCCTTAGACATGGTCAGCGCCTGGCCAGGGTCATGTCATTCACGCAACCCCCACTCCCAGGCTAATTTTGAAGCACAACTCAGACATTATGTTATTTCTTCTGTAAATATTTCAATATATAACTCTAAAAAATAATTAATAATAATTCAAAATAGTGTGGAATATCTGATCCTTATTCAAAATTCCAATTATTTCACAAGTGCCAGAACACTGGCTGAAGAAGCCAGCTCACCTGTCCTGTAGTTTTCCATAGTCCGGGTTTTGCCGATGGCTTCCCCATAACGGCCTTGCCATGTTCCATTGCCCACTGAAGGATCTTAACAAGTGGAGGCTAGGTCAGGAGGTCCAATTTCAAGGTCAGTTTTTTTCTCTTCACAAAATGCCCTCCCACTGGGAAACACTGGGTGCTGGGCTGTCTTCTCTTGTGGTGTTGGCCGTAGCGGTTCATTTGAGATGACAAGACAGTGACCCTCTAATTCTCTGATCTCCCCCCTTTGTTGGCCACAGTGCTCTTGTAGAGTAAAACCTCTCTCCTCCGGTTTGGTCAACCGAGAAGGGTTGGTACCGAGAAGGTGGAATGAATGACTCTCTCCCACTTTTTTTTTTTTTTTTAAGTTTTCAAAATAATGTGTTGGGTCACTAGCATCCCCAAACAATGAGCAATCTGCTTTTCCTTGTTCTGGGGTCGCTGTGAATTCATGGATTTAAACATATTCAATGTCTTTTAGTCAACTGTAGCTCTTATTCCTCTCAGTGGTCAAGTTGTCCCCTTTGGTCAGGGGGAGCCTCTTCAGGTGGGGTCCTGAGTCCTCTTCACGTCAGTGGAAGTCTTCAGTGGAGCCGTGCTTACAGGTGGAGGCAGACTGCTTCCCCTTAAGGGGGCAAGGCGGGGTCTTGGTTCTTACCCTTTGGTTCAGCTGGTCTGGAGGTTTCAGCCAGTGCAATGAAACAAGAAAAAGAAATAAAAGCATCCACACGGAAAGGAGAAAGGGAAACTAGGTGTATTTGTGGGTGGCTTGGTTACATATATAGAAGATCCTAAAGTATCAACACGAACCTTTACTAGAACTAATAAACAAGCTTAGCAAGGTTACAGGGTACAAGATCAATATGAAAAGTCAATTGTATTTCTATACAATAGAAATGAACAATTCCAAACAAGATGAGAAAATAATTCCATTCACAAATAGCACAAAAAGAATAAAATATTTAGGATAAATTTACAAATTGTAATATCTGTACATTAAAAACTATTAGGTCTTACTGAGAGAAATTAAAGATCTATGCAGATGGAGAGACATTACATGTTAATGGAATTAAAAACCACTTAATTGGAAGCTACTGGAAGGCCCAATAGTGTTAAGGTGGCAATTCTCTCCAAATTGATTTCTAGAGTCAATGCAACTCTTATCAAAATCCCAGCAGGCTTCCCACCCCCCAAGAAATCATCAAGCTAATCTTAAAATGCATATGCAAACACAGAAGACTTAGAATAGCCAAATGATTTTGAAAAAGAATAAAGTGGGAGGGTTTATAATCTCTAATTCCAACACTTGCTTTAAAGCTATGGCAATCAAGATGTGATATTGGACTATGGGACAGAATTCAAAGTCCAGAAATAATACCTTATGATTATCGCCAATTTATTTGCAGCAAAAATACCAAAACAACTCAATGGAAGGTGGGTAGGGAAAAGAATAGGACTTTCTTTTCCTTTGTTTTTAACAAATGGTACTGAGACAATTGGACATCAATACAGCAAACATCAGCTTAGACCTTGACATCATGCCACACACACAAAGAAGAATGCAAATTGATCAGACACCTAAAGGTAAGAGCTAAAACTATAAAACTCCTAGAAGAAAATGTAGGAAGATTTTTGTGACCTTGGGTTAGATAAAACATTCTTAGGGGGATTCTTAGGACACTAAAGACACTCATAAAGAAAAAAACATGTTAGCACAAACTTTACTAAAATGAAAACATCTTGCTTTTTCAAAGAAACCATTAAGAAAGAGAAAAGACAAATCATGGACTCGACTCGGGGAAGGCATTTCAAGTCACATATCTGATAAAGCACTTGCACTCAGATCTTACGTAAAGAACTCTTACAACTCAAAAATGAGAAGATAAGTAACTCAATTAAAGATGGGCAGAAGATTCAAATAGACATTTACCAAAGAAATTATATGAATAGCTAATAAGGACATGAAAAGATGCTCAACATCATTAGTCATTAGGGGAATGCAAATTAAAACCATCCCACTCCCACTAGGTGGCTGCCATCCAGAAGGCAGGCAGAGCCAGTGTTGGAGAGGCTGAGGAGCAATCAGAGCCTCCCACATTTCCCAGGAACGCAAAATGGTGCAGCCCCTCTGGAAAACAGTCTAGCAGTTTTATTTTTATGTAATCTGATGTATCTGTCTTTCACATAGTGTTGCTGAATTTTGAATTATGGTCAGGAAAGTTTTCTTTTTTCAGGTCATGGCAGAATTCACCTATATTTATTTTCTCTTAGAGTATGCATGACTTTATTTGTTCCATGGAAACCTCTGATCCAATTGGACTTGCTGCTGCTGTGTGGTGAAGGGATAGTCCAATGCACTTTCCCGTGTTCCTATCCAGTGACCCTAATGCCACTCAGTGGAAAGCTGATCCCCTTCCCCCACTGCCTTGAGCTACCTTGTTTATTATGCATATTCAATTTGTATGTGTAATTGGGAATATTTTTGGATTTTTCTTTTCCATTCTGTTGATCTATCTATTTATGGGTCAAACCAATAGTTTTTTTAAATATAGAGGTTTTACAGTATATTTTAAGAGCTGGTAGGGTCATCTTCATTGGGTTTATCTGGCTATTCTTGGTGTTTCTTCCTTCCAAATACACTTTATAATAAAATGTTCTAGATACAGAAAAAAAAATCCTGATGGGATTCCCATTGTCATTACATCATATCACATTTATAAGTTATCTTTAGGAAGATTCACATTTTATAACCTTAACACTTTCCAACTGAGACTTGTTATCAAAACGTGCTTTTTTGTCTTTTAAAATATTTTTATAGCTTTTCTCTCTAGGTTTTGGGAGTTTCCTGTTAAATTTATGCCTAGGTGCTTGATTTTCTTTCTCTCTATAGTAAATAGGCGTAGCCATCATTCCCCTGTCTATCTAACCTGTCCCCGCAGCGCCTGTCTTTGTTTTGTGCCTGTGTCTTCACTGTTAGGGTTTGTGGTAGGCTCTGCTGACCCTGTGGTCTTTCAGCCCATTGTCCTGAGCGCTGCTGGCTTCATGAGCCAGCTGTCTGTAGGATAAAAGGTCATTTGGTGAGCAGCCCCGTTAGGACAGAGTTCCTGCTGTTGCATTTCCCCTCGATGTCCCTCTGCTCTGCGCCATGCTGTAGCCTTGGCACAGCTTCTCCCAGAAGGACACCTTGAGATGAGGCTTTGTGGGCAAAAGGTTTATCGAAGGTGACCCAAGAAAACACCAGTAGGTCGTTTACAATTTGGGGACTGAGGGAGTGAAGAGGAAAGGAGGGTATACTCCACCGCCAGCCAGTGTCCCCAATGGGCTGCTGGAGCTTCCTATCGGGGGCTACTCCCAAGGCCATTAGAGCCTCCAGAGCAGCCACGGTGAGGGGAAGCTGACCTGTGCCGAGCTGCTTACAGGCTGGGAATCTATGCCTGCTCCTGGGGTTGGCGTGAGTGAAGAAACACCCAGAGATACAGGTGCAGGCAGACACAGACCCGCCTGGGGCGCTGCAGTCAGTGGCCGGTACCCAGAAAGGGTGGTATTATCAGGTGGCAGAACTCCAGTCCGCCTCCACACAGCCCTGCCCTGCTCCCTGCCTGCAGCTCCACTCCTGTTCCCTGCGCTCCTCAGGCTTAGGCTGCCTCAGGTCATCCTGAGGTGTGTCCGCCTAGTTCCTCCCAGAGCTGCCCTCCCCTCTTCCTTCCTCCTTTGGCCCCCTCTGGCCTGCTCTGGCTCCCCGTGAGGCCTTCTGCAGCCTCACAGGGCACTTGGGCCCTTCCACAGCCCGTTGTTTCTGTCTCAAGACCCGGTGCTAAGGAGGGGCCCTTCCGCCACGCAGAGCAGGGGCAGTTCTAACAGCACCAGAAGGGCGGCTACCCTGTCGGGGTGCTCGATTGCAGGTCAAAATGACGAGTCCGTTGAGCGGGGCTGTTTAGCCAGACACATTCCCTGTGGGATTGTCCCTCTCACAGGGTCAGATGACAGGCCATTCTTGGAGGCCAAAGAGGGGGTGTCCAGAAGAAGATGGGTCTCCAGGCGGGGTGCAGCTGTGACTTCACCTGTGTACCTGGTAGTGTTCTGGGGAGTCCCCCTCTGTGGGCCATTACAGTTTGGGGACAGTTGGCCTGAGTAGCTACCAAGGTTCCAGCTGCAGGACGGCCCCTGTGGCCCAACCTGCCTCGTTCACACCTCAGGACAACCTGAGGCAGCCTGAGCCTGAGGAGCGCAGGGGACAGGAGTGGAGCTGCAGGCCTGGAGCACATCACGGGTGGGGTTTCCTACCGCAGTAGGTCTTCCTGATGGGGGACCTACAGGACTCTGCCATGGGTGCTGTCACTCCTCCTTTGAGGGGACAAGGCACATGCTTCGTCTGTTGAAGCCAACACTTTCCTTAGCTTTTTCCTGAGGTGCTACTAGTTTCGTGGCCTTAAGCATAGAGTTGGACTTGGGGGGCCTTTGAGGGTCTTCCAGGGCATGGGGGCTTGCAGTGTGCCTGGAACAGGCTGAAGAGGAGCCCCCTTCCCTTCAAGATGGAAGTGAATGGTACTGTTTTCCATGCAGACTCATAAGTGCAGACAGATTCCGTCAGGTCACGGCATTGTGACAGGCCTGTGTGACAGGCCCGTGGCACTGCCTCCTGATTTTTAGTCGGTTTGGGCTTAGGGTGGGAAGCACAGGGACACAAGCCAGTTCCACCCTGTGGGAGAGGACGGGGTGCAGGGAGTTGCTGCTCAGGTCTGTGATCTCCTGGGAATTGCTGTTTAGGGTGGGAACAATTAGCCGTAGTCACCTGGCCGGGATTTTCCCCTCTAGGCAGTGGACGTGAAGCCATTGATAGCTAGTGAAATGGTCATTGTTCAGAGGAGGGAGGAAAGCAAGAGACTGGAGGCGCTTGCCCTGCTGCAGGGGCATGGCTGGCGTGTTCACCCTCACCTCTGGCTGTGACAGAGACACATAAGCCAGTGCCGTCGACTAAGCCACTTCATTTGCCTTATTTGTGACAAGAGCTCTCTTCCTGCCGAGAGCGAGGTGGAATGCTGGCCAGTGTGCAGAACCGTCCGGCATTCCAGGGCTGACGTTCAGGTTCAGGGTGCCACAGAGCTGGCCCTGCGGCGGGGGTGTGCTGACCCCAAGGCTGGATCTGTGCGCACCTGCTTCCACCTGTTCTGGAAGTGGCTTTCCACAGCACTGGCCCTCAGCTGCCAAGGGCCTTAGAGTTTGCCACCCCAATACGTGGCCGCTGCAGCCGCAGGTATGCGCATAATGATCCTCTGCCCTCCGCAGCCAGCGCAGGCTTTCTTTTTTAGAAAACTCAAGATTCCTTTGGTTTGTTCTTTTTAAAGGTCACAGAATGGCCACCGTACTCTTAGCGTTTAGCAAGGGGACAACTATTTTCCCAAGATACTGTGGCCATGGGCGGTGTAGGTGAGTTCACCTGGCATTACTGATAGCTGAAGCCCCAGTGGGAACGAATCAGGGCCTTGGCTTGCTCAGGAAGGAAGCCTGGGCCGCTAGCCCGTATCTAGCAGTAATCTACATGCAGGCAATGAGTCAAGAGCTTGGCCTCGGCAACTTGCTCTGCCATTGGTCCCTTCTTAACATAGTCATCTAGCGCCTGCGTTAAACTTATTTATTTCCTAATGCTGGGTGATGGATTAAAAGATGTGTAGAAATCCTTCTGTAGGAGATAAGATATTGCAGGCTGCACGACACCCGGCTCTCCCTGCTCTCTCCCTCCGGTTGCCTCCTTTTCAGTGCACAGCCCAGGCCCCCACATCGTACATCCTGATTAGTTTGTGGATATTATTACTAAGGGCATTTTTTTAAGCCTATCATTGACACATTTAATTCATTAGGTACCAAATCCACAAGCAAATTTTGGCTGGCCATAAAACACGGTTAATCCAGGGAGCTACAATAAAAGGTGAAAAATTATGTTCCAACAAATGTGGAATATTGCTTTTCTGTAGAGACTTTTACTGGTCTACAATATCTTTCTTCATAAATTTGCCTTCTACTTGGTTCTCTTGGTAACTTAACCATTTGTTGTTTGCAGACCACAGAATGGCTCAATGATACTCTACAACAGGAAGAAAGTCAAGTACAGGAAAGATGGGTATTGCTGGAAAAAGAGGAAGGATGGGAAAACGACCCGAGAGGACCACATGAAACTCAAGGTCCAGGGAGTGGAGGTAAAGAGCAGAAAGGCTCTCCTGTCCCCAAATGTCATTTCCGGGCTACATTGAGAATGGAATTGTTGAGAGTGATTTGATGCCAGCCACCTCTGTTGAAAGAATCTTGGTTTGCCAAGACCCCGGGGTTTGCTTTTGTTTCTCTGCCTCCATTCAAGTTTTCAGTGAGTCGTGGTGTGACTGGAGCCCTCCGCTCTCTAGGGGGTCACTGGTGTGTAGATGGGGGTCTGCAAGGTACCTGCAGAATGGCGTATGGTATTACCACGGAGGAGCCTCTGGGTGCGCTGGGAGTTTGCAGGTGTCAGGGAAGAGGGGAAGCAGCCCACGGAACCTCCTTCTTGAGGCACCCCTTACCCAAGAGCAGGGCTTTGTACCCCTCTACCGACAAACCTTCTATCTCCCTCTGGGTGTTTCATCTGGTAGAGGTTAAGATCATTAGATGGGATCACAAGTGCGTGTGATTCTTGCTGGGCTGTGGTGGAGATGGCATCGTAGAAATGTCTGGGCATCTTGGGCAACTTGGGTTTGGCCCCTGGATGCAGCCTGAGTTTCTTGCTGTTGTTCTGGTTCTCAGCCATGGGCGGCCCTGGAGGAATCCCCTCACTCCTGATGTTGGGCACTTGAGGGCCCAAGCCAAGTGTGCCAGCAGTGGAGGGAGAGGGCGTGGGCCTGCCAGTCAGCCAGCACCCGCTTCTCTGCATTTCTTGCCTGTCCTGCCAAGAGACTTCCCCAGGGCTGTGCAAGTGCTGCCGGCGGCCAGGAGCTGAGAAGCTGATTTGTGATCTACCTGGTATTTCAAACTATCTTCAAATGCAGAAAATAGGCGTTCTGTCTGTTGGAGTGTTGAGTCTCTAGCATGCCACCCTGGTGAGGTAGCAAGGACTCTTGGTCCCATGGGTCACCCGTCCACACTGGTGTTTTTTGTGATGCACTTTGTCATTACGCTTTTTTTCTGTGTTAATCATGTGCTTTGATGACTGCTAAAAATAGCATCAAATGGCTTTTATTACCCTCTCCCCAGAGAGATGACTTTTGTTTTATGTGTATACGGTTTTTTTTACACCCGGTAACAATGCTTTATGGGGATGAACAAAGAGAAGTCCCAATCCGAGCAATCCCAGCTCCCTGAACTCTCCTGTGCTTGGTGTCTGCACAGCATGATTTAATTGACTGCATGGAACATTAAAATGCAGATTACCCAAACATGCTCTCCAGACCCTCCTCTAGGACTGTGACTGGTGACTGTACAGAGATAGTAGCCATTGTTGCAGGGGGCAGAGGGAGGGGGATTTGGTCTTCAGGGAGGACCCGGATCTCCCACCATGGAAGAGCAGGTAGAAAGTGAGGGAAAGCGGGCCCAGGAGGGAGGGTCTGCTCACGTGGGGACCCACAGGCCTGCAGAATCCACACAAAACCAGGCGAACAGCCCTGTGCCCGGAGGCCTCTGCATATTTCATCTTTAGTAATACGTAAATCAGGAGCTTCTAGGTGTAAGTAACAGCAGGTGGACCTCCTCCTTGGCAGCCCAGGGAAAAAGCCACAGTGTTCATTTTCCTCCCTAGTGTTATAAATTAGAATTGTCACCGGATGGAATCACAATGATTTATGGCTATTTTTAGGCCATATTTACGTTTGGAGTTATTTGTGGTCTCACACTCACCGACTGCAGCGTGCCCCGCACAACGAGGAGGAAGGGAACCAGGAGTGGCCATGCAGGCAGTGGGTTTGGGAGAGGCCTTGGCAAGTGACACAGGAGCTTTGTCTCCAGGCCACCTATGGCCACATGTGAGGCTGCCTTTCCTCCAAGCTCAGGGAATTGTCTCATTGGGCCACCAACAAATACCCACCATGCACCTACTTTGTCAAGACTGTGTGTTGTCTGTGGAAAAATCAGAAGCCCTGATCTCTGTCCTCATGGTCAGTTCAAGGACACAGCCATGTCGGAACACAAAGGCCACTCACAGTGCTGATAAGTGCAGAGATTCTAGGATCAGTGTTCTGGGAATCTGGGGTGGGCTGCAGTGACCAGAGATGCTTCTGGGAGAGGCGGGAGGGCAGTGAGCTCCTGGAGTGGGTGGAGGGCCTGCATCTGTGTCGCTCTCATGACACTGTGTCGCTCACCTTTCCCTAGAAAGTGTGGGCTGAGCTGCAGCCCTTTCATCCTATTTAATGGCTCTGTGGCATCGCAAAGGGTGAATCCTTGAGCTGTCCCCTATTGTGGGCTTTTAAATGCCTCCCAGATCTTCAATATCACACGCAACGTTCCATGGACACTCATGCGCATGTCTCCGGTGCTCACCCGTAGCTGGGTTCAGGGATTGCTGGGTTGTGAGGTACGGGGGTTTTCTGTTTTGCTGGAGAGAGCCAAATTGCTCCTAAGTGACTGTACTAATTACATGCCCACCGGCACTGGGAAGGACTATTTTCCCCTCACCCTCTTTCACACTAATGGATGAAAGATGGTACCCTGTCCAATGTGAATCTGAGTTTTTCTCAGTTATTGGTGGGGGATGGGCACCTTCTTTTGCTAGTGGGAGGTTCTGCAGTGAATGCTGTAGGTGGGTGTGGGTCTTCAAACATCCCTGGAGAAGGACTTCCAGGTGATCAGCCTTGACCGGCAGTGCTCCTGAGTAGCTCTCCTCTGTCCAGAGTCGCAGAGGCCAGCGGGCAGCATTTTCCATCTGAGAAATTACAACGGGGAGAGACATGGGCTTGGCGCCTCACAGGAGGAGGGTCCCTCCCAGTTGGGACCCCATTTCCTTCCTCAGTGGATTCAATCAGGCAGTAACTAGTACTAACCAGTACCTCCACCATCAGGCAGAGATGCCTCCGCCTGCCTTGGGTCTGGCATAGGGTCTGGAGCTGGGGTGCCTACCACCCACGCAGTTTCCTCAGTTCAAGGGCGTGATGAAGATATTTAGATCTGTCATTTACCACATCACCGCCTAAGCCTTCCCCAGGCCAGGAGGACCTCCAGCCCTGCCTGGGCTCTGCGTCAGCTTCCTTTGTTCTCAGAGGCCGGCTCCACATTGATTTTCTCCGTCAGGCACAGGATGGGGGCAGCGCGTTTGAAGCTGACGAGCTGTTAGGGCCATGATTACTCGCTGTGTCTGTGCGCCGAGGAGAAGCTAGCTCGATAAGGTTCCGGGATGACAAAGGTTGGCAGGGAGGACAAAAAGTGGCTGCGATGACAGCTCCATGAGATGAAATCTTAGCAGGTCTGAAGTGGGCCTCGCCCCCTGCAGATCCCTGCTGTCCACCTGGAGCCATCAGGGGAGGGACAGTGGAGGTAGGCAGGCCCCCTGAGAGCAAAGAGCTTCTCTGAAGCACTGTCGTGCCTTAGGGGACCAGCACGGCAGGTGTCTGTGCCGGGTGAGGTCAGCTGGGGGGAGGCTGATCACGGGAAGTCCCTCCAGGCTCCCTGTACTTTTCTCTGCCCCAGATGCTGGCCCCACTGCCCTGTCTGGTGTTCACCCCTCCCTCCTCAGAGTGCCAGGTATCTCAGAAGCCAGACAGCTCTTGGCTCCCCACTCCTACTGGGTCCCCACAACAGACAGGATCCACCACCCTTGGGGACAGTCATGGGCATGGGCTTACACAGGGACAGTCACAGGCCGGGTACAAGGCATACCATCTCATCCATCCTTGTATTGTAAAAAGTCCATGCAAAGTACATATTATTATACCATTTTATAGATAAGAAATTGAGACTCAGAGAGGACTTCTCTCCACCACATTATGCCACAAGTCAGTGGCAGAGCTGGGACTGGCCCTGGGTCCGCCTGGCTCTGAAGCTCATGCTCTGCCCTTAGACCAGAGGCTTCCGGCACCTGGGTGATATGGGTTGATTTTCAGGCCCAGTCGGCCCTCATTTATTTGGCACAAACCCTCCATTCATCAGCCAGTCGCTGGAGGCCTTCTACCCACCAGCATTGTGACAGGGACGGAGAGTACAGGATCCCCGATCTCATGGGGAGACAGAAAGCCCAGTGTGCTCTTGAATTCAGGGTTCGGAGGCTGTGCTGGGAGGCACCTGTGAAGTCCGTAGGGGGGCACCCGAGGCAGGCTTGACCTGAAGACATGACAGACACGCAGGGGCCATCCAGGTGACAGGGCAGAGATGGGAGATATCAGTGGGCAATGACAGTCTATGAGGAATAGCTCATGTGACTTTAAGCCACAGGTGGCCAGAATAGTGACAGTGTCAGTGTTTCTCCCAGCCCTCTGCCGGCTAGATATCTGTCTCCTGGGTTGGGGTCTTCTCTGCTCTGCTGTCCAGGTGTGCCTTGCTGCGGGCAGCCTTCCTTTGGGGCCTGCCTGTGGGTGGTCCTGGGATCGATACTGTGGGAGCCTGTCCAAGACCTACCTTCTACCACCTGGCCAGTTCTGCCATGGAAGGAACGCCCTGGCCGGGGCCATCATTCTGACTAACTCTCAGACGTTAAGAGAAGGTTGAGTCTTGCTGACCTGTCTGTGCAGCCTAAAATGAAGGAGGGTTTGCTTCTTCCTCTCCACCGACTGCCTCCTCACTGGACGCCCGGCATTAGTGCAGCAGCAGGGTAGCAAGGTTAGGTTTGGGGACTCGGGCTCATTAGGATGGTGTTCTTTATTTGGGCACTTAGGCCACATATTAACAACAAAAAAAGCACCTCTTTTTAAAAGTAGGAATGATATTGTAGTTACTGCATTAGGAATTAACAGGGCATGAAATAACTGTCCGCCTCATGGCGATGCCAGATCATTTCAGCTCTGCTTGCAGCCATAAGATAAATAGGCATCTTGCTTGTAGCTGATGGGAAATGTTTTAAATAGCCAGCCACAAACATGTATGGTGCCCAAATCAAGTTTGGTAAACAGCAGTGAACAGATAAGGAGGAGGTAGATTGGCTGATGAAACCACTGAGTGCAGAGGCTCTTGGGGCCAGGGCCTGCATGCCAATGTGCTTTTCACGTGGAGATACCATTTTTACTTTTTGCAAAGGACTAGGTATCTGTCCATGGCTGGTTTGTCTCCCTTGCGTCCCTGGGGCTCACCATGAGCCTCATTGTTTCTCCCCATGTCAAGGTCCAGATGCCTTAACCTCGTGACTTCCGGCTCTTCCAGGGTCCTGCTCCAATTTCCTCCAGCCAAGGCAGCTGTTTCCTCCCCTAGATGAGGGTAGCACTGCATCTGTACCTTGTGATGAAAGAGCTCACTCTGACGGGACCTCAGTGCATCCGTGCAGTAGACAGGTTGAATATTTGGTTGGTATCTTCCAGGTTGAGAAAGTCTGGATCCAGTGTGGAGGTAGTAGGTAAGCTGCGCAGAGCGGGCTGAATAGAAGAAGATAAAACAGTGTCACCCTGAAAACCTACGGGAACTTGGCAGTTGTTAAAATGACAGCTCACTAAAGAAGGTGTTAGAGTATCCCAGAGCCTTGCTCTTCCCCTTCCGTGAGGGCAGGCTCTGCTCTGGGACCCAGAGCCTTGCTCTGAGCAGTGAGGTCTGCAGAACCTCCGAGAGCCCCATGGTCACCACCTGCACCTCACCTACGCCGCACGTCAGTCACCACCCACACCTTACTCCCACTGGCTACCAGGCCCAGGTCCTCTCCTGCCTGACTTGAGTGTGGTCGTTAGGTGTCCTTGTCTTCTGACTTCTCCAGTGGAGGAGCCCATCTGTCCAGTGGACCCTCGGAGCATCCCCCATGTCTCCGCTGGCTTTTGGTCATCCTAATTTTTGTGTAGCTTTCTGCTAATATGCTAACAAGTTAAAAATTTCCTGTTACCTGGATGTGCTTTGGTAGGATTCAATCAGGAGTTCAAATCCATAATCTTTCCTCTAACTTCCTATTACTGAGCATCCCTGGTGACATGTCCCCACCCATTCATATTTTAAAATTTTAGTTAATAAATGGCTTTAAGCTAGCCATGTTTCCAGGTGACAAAGTGGCCCTTTCTGGCCACATTCCGTGCTGTTCACCAGGCCTGGCGAGTGAACCAGGCCTGGCGGGTGCTCTCGTAGTTTGCCCGTGTCACCGGGGTCCACAACACACATTCTTCTCACAGCCCTGGGGGTGGGAGGGACTGTCAGTCTGAGAATGTGCTTCAGAGGAACACAGCGCCGGGGGGGGGGGGGGGGGGGGGGGGGGGGGGGGGGGGACGACCAGCCTCTGCGGCTCCTTCATATGGACACTAATCCCAGGTGACCTCATGAGCCCATCACCTAAAGGTCCCACCTCCCCAGCCGTGCCACTGGGCTTAGCCTCCAACACAGGCACTTGGAGGCGGCATGGCCAGCCAGTGGCACCCTCTCAAGGCCCCTCTTGGCTCGCAACAGCCAGGTGACAGCAGCAGCGAGGACGGCACTGAGTACGGACTTCACCGACACCTGTCTTGCGTGTCCTTTTATGTCCATTGTCCCACTCAGCACTGACAGTACCCGGATCAGGTGGGCTAGCCTCATCTTAAAAGTTCTACATTTTCAAACGTCTAGAGATATTTTAATTAGAAAATTAAGGCAGTGAGTTATCCCTCAGGTTCTAAATGGGCCCATGAATTAAGTCATTCACATCCCCACTCAGAAGGCAAAACAGCCTTGAATCCCATGGCTCCTAAGGTCTCTTCCAGTAAAGAGTGAGCCCACGCCATGCCAGAGGGCAACCCTGCAGTGCCAGCATGGATGGCAACCCGTAAGACATCTGCTCGTGCCGCGCCCGCCCGTCCGCATTCTATCCAGGGACTGCGATGAGACCCAGCCGCCCCTGGCTGTGCCCTTTCGTCCTCAGGAGCTGGTCCCCAACCCTGGACATCCTGCATAACTCACTGCCACGCTTAGCTGTGATTTGATACCAGTCCTTTGGGGACTTTTATATTCCCACGTGAGCTTTGCTTGGGGTGACAGAGCTGCTGGCTTCTGGCAAGAACTTCCTGTTCCACTGTCCTGAAGCTGCAGGGGTCACACTTCCAGGTCAGGCTTGCTGTGGCAGTGACTGTGTGTGCTTCGTCCCCATGGAGGAGCACAGGTGTGCTGTGTGTCTGTGGGGCAACGGGGAAGGGGACGGGGGTGGGGGGGTGGGGAGAAGAGGGTCAGGCTACAAGATGCCCTGTTAAGTGACAGTTTCAGATAAGCAGAGAATATTGCTTAGTGTAAGTATGTGCCATGCTGTACTTGGGACACACCTGCCCTGGACAGTGCCCCTGTTTGTCTGAACGACCCTCTGCCACGAGAGCAGTCTCCCTTGAGTCCTGCAGGCAGAGACTTGTGTGCGCTGGTGCTGGTCTCAGGAAGACCTGAGGAGTGCACAGGCTTATCTCAGTGTCAGGGAGGACTCGGGCCACTGTCAGTGGACCCATGTGCTGCCAAGGTGGGGCCCTTTTGCTCCCTCTGAAAAATGAGTCCCGGGTGCCTCTCAAATACCAAGGCACGGGACCCAAGCACAGGTCTGGGTGTAGCTTCAGAGTGTAGCTCCTGCCAGCCTGCTGGGAGAGGAGCTTGTAAGGAAGACATGCCAGGGACCCCGAAGGAGGCAGGACTCCGCCTTCCCCCTGTCCCTGGTAGACGACAATGGGGACATATTTTGTACCATCCTTTTTAAACTGGACTTGAGCGCCTGAGTGAGCTGGAGCCCCCTGGCCGAGGTGGAGCCTGGGATGCCTGCCCAAGGGCTCACTTGGGCTCAGTCACCCTAGCGGCCCTTGCCATCATTGCAGTCTGGCCCACAAGGGCCCAGATGGAAATGTTATCATGTCCAGTGATGACTTAGGTCCTTGAAGGCCATGGTCAGACTGGCCAAGGCCACTCTGCTGGACCCCGACCTGCAGCAGGCTTGGGTAGGGGCACTGTCGGCACCCCACGTGCATTTCTGACCTCAGCCAGAGCAGGTGTGCATTTTAAAGCCATGATATATGTTCTTCCCCTTGGTAAATGACCAGATGGGGTTGTGCATGCTGGGTAAAGAATATCTCTGGCCTTCGCTTGACTGAGTCGTAAAATATCGATCTTCTCTATCTTTCAGTCCCCTGTATTGCTAGGGAAATTCTCTCCTGCCACCCGCCACTGTGGCATGTGCCTGTGAGGCACCTACGCTGCTTTGATACAAATCTCCGGACTGGCTCCAGGGGAGTCACACTGGATGCACTTGAGTTGACATGGGTTAGTCACCAGCAGAGGGAAGGGGAAGGGTGTGCAAGCTAATTAGGCCACATCACTCAGTCTGGGTGGTTCCCACACTGCCCCCCCCACCCCCGTCCACGGAGGTAGAGGAGCAGATAAGAGCTTTGGCTACCCATGGGAGTGGAGCAGAGAATGTGGCTGAGCAAATTAAAGAGGGGACAGCCAGCCACAGTGCTCTAGCCAGGCTGCTTTGGGAGCCAGTGCCTCGGTCTCAGGTTTTCTGCTCTGGGTGGTTTGGGTTTCTGGCAGGAAGCTTCCCATGTCTGCCCTCCCCTGATGCCAGGGTAGAACTGTTGTAGACAGCGAGAATTTCATGAAGGAACACCTCTTGCTCCTTGAGCTTGGATGGGCAAAAGGACCTTCCGTCTCCTCTTTACATTTCTTAATTCCCGCTCAGGGAAGGCTGCGTGTCTCAGGGAACGCCCTGCTTCCTGTTACGTAAGGCTGGTGTCCCGCTCCTGCAACACTACAGAAGGCACAGAAAGGCAGCGGCCATATGCTCCTTGGCGCACAGGGTCAGCAGGATCAGATTCTCCCAGGGGCCTGTTGGACCGCAGCTTGCCCCTCCGTCTGGGTCCCTGCCAGCCTAATCTTTGAATTAGGCAGGACCATGTGCGCCTGCATTTGGAAGTACTGACTCATGTCATTCTCTTGCCACTGGTAGGGTCCCGCCTGGGGGCAAGGGGTGTCTAACCACCTTCCAGGCTAAATTTTGTTTATCTTATTTTATGAAAAACACCTAAAGGAAAATTTCAAAGGTTAGTATTTAATTCCTGATTATATGGCTTAATCCCTGGTTAAATGGCTTGAGCCTGTCATTCCTCATTCTGCCCTTAGCCATGGTGGGTGGAGAATAGCAGGTTCCCAAAAGCAGAACACACCAACTAGAAACGACTGGACAGTCCCCCGACCTTCCGTTGTCCAGGGAAATATCCCTGTCTGTGTACTCTTAGCTGCTCTGGATAGGACCCTGACTGTCCCTTCACTGCCAAGACTAGTGCTTGGTGTGGTACTTGGTTCACATTTGGTGCTCATTAAATATTTTTGAATGAATGAGTGAATTTTGAATAAATGGACTTTTTCTGAAAAGGGCCAAACAGTAGGTATTTCTGACTGGTGACTGGATGGTCTGTTGGCAACAACTCAGTTCTGCCACTGTGATATGAAAGCAGCCACTGAAGAGAGTCAAGGAATGGATGTGTTCCAATAAAACTTTATTATTTACAAAGGCAGGCTGTGGGCCACATTTGGACCAGGGAAGTAGTTTGTTCATCCCTGTTTTAGGTTATGGCAGCAGTTTCTGGAAGGAGGGGTGCTTTGGGAGCTGGGAGGGCTTGTGGGGCGTCATCAAGGCCTTCCACAGGAAGGATCTCAGTCTGGCACCAGAGTGTCCTAGCACTCAGGTTCACAGTGGGACGCTCAGCTCGTATTTCCGCTGAGTTAACTCTTTTATTCACAATATACCTGGGAGGGGTTTCTTCTTTTCCTTTATTTTTAGTGGCAAAATGTCCACACGGCATAGACTTATTGGCTTCACTCCAAGTGGTCCTCAGTCTGAAAAAGTCTTTTGCAAAGAGTGGTTGGGGTGGTAGTTGGAAATGTCCTGTCTCTCCTGGAAGTGGGGGCGGTGCCACACGGCATCATGGAAGCACCCGGCCAGCCTCCGTGATGCACTCTGTCCAGGGGGCAGTTGAGCCAACAGTGTGTGGTCTCATGAGACCCAGGGCTGGGGGGCTTGAAGGTCTAGGATGTCACTGAGGGGGAAAGGTGACCTGCCTGCTCTCTAGGCTTGAAGTGCTGAAAGTTACCCAGCCACTTGGACGTGGCTAAGTCCCCTCGGATCGTGGCTGTGGGAGGTGCAGGTGTTATTTGTCCATGTTTAAGTGCCTACATGACAGTACGAGGAACTGCAGGGGCTCCCTTTCATCCTTGCCGCCACGATTTACGTACAGCTTTTTGATGGATGCAAGAGGCAGACATTTATTACAAAAGCACAAGAAATGCTGACTCTTCACGAATTGATTATTTAGAACTCATTTTATTAAATATTCTAGATGGTGTGTGATAGACGGATCCTCTGTTGGTTTGCAGTTTAATGATTCACTCGTCTGTAGTGTGAGAAGGAACCCAAAGATTGGGCTTGCCATTTCAGAAGGAGGCCGTGGAAATGTTATTAGATTTGGGACAGGCCTCTGGAGGAGCCCCCTGAAGGGAAGGCTCATGTGGACAGTCCCTTCTCTGTGCAGAGCCCTCATGCTGCACCTTCTGCAAGCAGAAATCCCACAGCAACTGGCGTGGGCCTCCCCTCCCTCTGGCAGCTTGCGTCCTCACTCGTGGATGACCTCTTCACGCCTTCCTTGGTATGTTCATTCATAGTTCTTCAATCTCCGCGCTCCCCATCCCCCATGCTGAAAAGCTCTGCTGAGGTCTCTGTCTTCACACTGGAGATGCTCATTGAAACCAGGGTAGTGTATTCACCCTGGCCCTTTTGTTAAAATGTCACATAAGATTTAACTTCTTGGGGCTCACTGTGAGTGAGTGTTAGGCAGCCAGTTCCTGGGGCAGGATTGCCCTGAACCAATGCTCACTGAGGCCAAGGGCAGTGGAGCTCTTCAAGTGGGTAAGGGCTGAGGATGGCAAGTCAGACGCTGGGCTTCCCGGGCTCTGGGGCCACTCTCATTCACAGATCCCATGAGCCAGGTGGAAGTGGACAGTGCCTTGTGGCTCTGTGGCCATGTAGCCCAGCACCTGAGGACAGATGGCACTCCCAGGGGGACATTCAGTGGCAGGTGCCGTGAGGCATGCCTCACAGTGACATTTCAAAGGTGTTCACCTGGACAGTTTGGGCTTCCAAGTACTCCACGACTTCCTTCTCTTTCCCAAGCTGTAGGCGGACGGTGCGGGCTGCAGTCTTTCCCACAGGACATGGCGGGAAGCAGAGCTGGGGACTTCCACACCCCGCCCACCTCCCCAGGATTCCTTGCACCCACAAGCTACCCAGGCCTTCTCCACGGTGCAGTGCTCTGGCCCATACTGTGCCTGCTTGCCCCCCCCTCTTGTCAGGTGCTTTTATGTGCAGAATTGGGCCCAGTCTTCAGTCTAACACCGTGTCAGTGCAGTTTCCCCAAAGAGCACACCCTGAGCTCTTTGGCGGTTATTTCTTACCAGCAGAATCTGCTTGACTTTCCACACGCTAATCAGTCCACAAGGAAGCGAGTTTCGCTGCTGACCTTTAATTCTTTAATTGCTGTGAAATAGTTGAAAGAGTCTGAAATTACAGCCTCCCCCTAAAGGTGGGCATAATGAGGCTCCCTCAGTCTCTTCGCAGCCAGCAGGGCTGCCTCTCCGCCCCGGGGTTCTGTTCTCATCAAATCCCTCCGTTTCCCCTCCCCTTCGAGTGGAGGGCAGCACCCGTTCATCTCCCTGCCCCTTGCCTCCTGCTCTCCTTCTCCCCAGCACCTCACCCAGTAGGGCTCACCTGCAGCTCTGGCACATCTGGAGGGGGCACAGTTAAGCTGCGGTGCCCTGGGAGGGTGGAGCAGAGGTCTGTGTCACCGGGTGCCGGTGCCAGCAGCTTCGTTCCACCGCGGGACTGGTCACATTTGCCTTTTCCTGGAAGGCGATTAAGTAACCGCATTGAAGCATCTTCTCTCTCAAATTAATGAATACTTTCAGACACAATATGAAATGTTTGGAAATGAGATGCAACACAGGATTTTGGCCGTATTTTTTTTCCCTTTCACAACACCTGGCAATAAAATTCTCAGGCTAAATACCAGATGAGCGGGCGCTTCATTATGTATAGCAACTTCGTCTATAACTTTTTTTAAGCCCTCCAGATGGAAGCACGGTATAAATGTGGAGAGGCTGAGAAGGGAAATGAAAATAAATGCACTAAGAAATAAAGAATCTGTTTTTTATACTTTCTTTTGCAAATAGTGTTTGCAATGACATATTGTGAATGGACTGAATTATAACAAAAACAGAAATGAAACAGAGCTCGGGGGTAGGAAGAGCAATTGTTACACTTACTTTAACTGATATAATGCAGAGCCACGCTTTTTACACTCAATTAGTTTGCACATTGTGTTGGACACAAACCAGAATGTAGAACATTTTTGGGTTTTGTTTTTACATGATTAAGGGAGATGAGATGAAATAAATTCAGTAAATTACCCTCCATTCCTTTTTGGTGTGAGATGTTTGTGTTTGTTTTCTCCTTACCCCTGGTCTGGAGTGAATGAGCCTCATTCCTTTGGGTGGAGGGGCCAGGGCAGCAGAGGCCCAGCCCCACCTCTGTTTCCCAACAAGATTTTCCTCCGGAGATGGGTAGGTTTTCGGTGGAGTTCCTTCTTCCACACCAGGGCCATCTTTTGCTGCATAAACAAGGTTGTGAATCAGAATTTATTTGCATCTGATGTTTGAGTGCATTCCGTGCTTCGGCTGTGAGGAAGGGGAGCAGGCGCGATGGAGGCCAACAGATGTCAGTGAGCATTTAGGCAGCCGAAGTGTTTCCAAGACTATGTATTTCAAGATCCTTGTTTAATTTATTTTGCTTAATTATCCTTCCTTGCATTTTTAATGCTGCTAATATGGTAATATTAAGAATTTCAGTGTGTGATTATGCGTTGCTCATTTCTGGATTGAGAGGCAAGGGGAAGTGTGGGTTGATGCTGGGAGCCAGGAGCAGAGGAGCTGGGGACCCAGCCTGGCACCCTTCCTCGGCAGCTCTAGCTGTCTTCCAGGAGGGTCCCGGAAGGACTGGGCCTTCACTGCAGATGGCGTAGATGAGCTGAGCACCCGCCTGCAGACAAGTCCCCTTGGGGCTCAGACTTGGTTGGTGAGTGGGGCCCAGGGTACCCTTTACAGCAATCACCTGCAAGGCCAGCGCTGCTGTGCCACAGGTCCTGCCTTGAGTGGTGAGGACAGGAAGATGGAGTAAAAATGATGGCAGTATGTCCCACAGCTGCCTGCCACCTGGGCCCCACACCAGGACCACGCCTACCAGCTGGGCCCTGTCCATCATGCTTGCACATGCAGTGTCCCTCAGGTGCAGAAGGTGTGGGGAAGGGCCCTGCTCAGACCCCTGTCTTTTAAAAAGATCATCCTCATTTTCAAGCGTGCAAAATGAAGGCCACCCTGGTGTCGCACACTCAGCGATTCTGTGCTTGATATTCCAAACCACAAGCACTAATAAGAAAACAATGGGAGAAACCTGTTAGGTATAATATCCAATTATAATTATTTTTTACTCCAAAAAGCACATCAAATAAATAATGCAGTTTATGTTACTTCTAGAAAATGCAGCAGCATTAGTTAATTTACATAAATTATACAACTCATTATCTTTGTTTATAAAAAGCCTTAGCAATATTTTGGCTTATGGTTGGAAAAGGGGGAAAGAATCCCAGATTTCAGTTCAGTCTGGTTTTCCTTTCCTGCAGTCACCTTGTTATTTATTTACAGAAAGAGCGTCAGACGGATCCCCTTAGGAGAGCTGCCCTTTCCTCATGATGAATGGAATGTCTCACATTCACCTTTTGTTTATAAAAAGTCAAATAAATACGAGTGAATTAATCCATAGCCCAGAGCTGCAGGCCCCCTTCCAATGCTGACTCCGGTACCTCCGAGCTGGGGAGGGGGCTTCAAGGAAGGAGGCAGGGTCTCCCAGGCCTCTTTTCTGGCTTTTCTCAGGCAGGCTGCGTGGTGAGGTATGCAGTGTCCCTGACCCAAGGGTCACAATCAGCTGCTGGGCTTTTCCTGTGCCCCGTAAACCAGTAGCCAGGAACCAAATGCTGCTACCAAGCACAATTGTGGCATGTTGTAAGTGTAGAATTCACACTCTGTCACCAAAACTTAATGTTAAAAAAATGATAATAATATCTAACCCATGAATGCTTTTATTACATGTTGAAATAACACTTTAAACATATTGGCTAAACAAAATATATATTAAAATAGGCTTTGCCTTTTTCCCTAATTTTTAATTTTTACTTTCTTGTTGCCAACTACTGCTGTGAATGTGGCCTGTCATCTGCTGGGACTGCAGTCGGCGGGCAAGGAGGCTAGAGGCCTCAACTGCTCTTAAGCACGCTGTGATTTAGACTCCATTGTGATCTGCTCCCAGCCCCGAGTCAGGCTCTGACTTATAATCAGAAACTTAGGATGCGCTGCAGTGGAAAGGGCAGGTCCTGCTTGATGGTTTAGTTAGAGGTTTGAAGGGCACCCAGGAGAACAGCATGATGTAGGGAAATTGAGCTCTTCTCCCTTGATGGCGCTTGGCTCCTGCTTCCAGCTTAAACATGAAAGCCTCTGCCCATGGCTGGAGGAGCCCTGCTCCCAGCTGTTTCCACGGGGAAACTGGCAAATCCAGACTTCTGCATGGCTCTGGCAGATCCAGCAGCAGGGCAGGAGAACAGGCCTGCCCAAGGGGGTCGCCCAGTAGGGCGCATGAGTTGGTTCCAGCTGTAGGCAGTCTGGGCCTGGCCTCGTATGAGGCTGTCTGACAGGTGGTAACCAGTGCACACCAGGGGCAGTGGGCTCCTGGCTGGGTGCGCCCCCATGGGGTTCACCCAGGCAAAGCCCGTGACCCTGAAGCTTTGCCCTCCTAACCCTCAGGAGATGCGAGACTAAGATTTCCATCACTGCTGGGTTGATGACCAGTGGTTTAATTCCTCTGTCTGTCGTTCAAGAGACATCCGAGGCCACTCTGTGTCAGGGCTTCGTCAGGCACTGGAGATTCAGTGACACGCACACCAGACATGCTCTCTCCCTGGAATCCCAACTCAGTGGACTTTGGGGTGGACTTTGTGGGGGACAGACAGGATGGAGTTAAGCAGCAGGCCCCTGGGAGCCTGGGAGGAGGCTGAGGGTAGCACCCAACACCTGGGCTCAGGCCCAGGTGCTGGCACAGCCCAGAGGCCCAGTAGGTCTAGAGGAGGCGGGGACATGCGGCCTCTGACTTGAAGGGAAGGGCCCTGGCAAAGAAGAGCAGGCGGGCGGGCTCCCAGGGGATGGCACAGCATGTCACCTGAAGGCCAGGAGCACCTGAGCTGGACACTGACAGGAGGAACAGGGCCTGGAGAGCGGTGCACAGGGAGGGTGGCGTGAGGTGTGGCTAGAGGCCAGGTGCCAGGGCCACAGGGCTCAGCTGAGACACAGCGTTTGGATTTGGCTCCAAGGGTCACTAGAAGCCTCTGGCAGGATCGTCCCAGTGCTCTGGTGGGGGTAGTGGGACGTTCTCATGGGGCCTCCACCCGGCCAGGTGGCACCGAGCTGCATCCCTGGGTGATGGTTTCCTCATCTGTGGAGTGGAAGGGCGTGAGGAGGGACGGAGCAGCAGGTGGGCCAGAGCGCCTGCCTGTGGAGTGGCTCAGAGAGCTCAGTCTGGCCTCTCTGAGCACCCTCACCCTCCCGTCCCCTGGGACCGCCTGTGGGTGGCTCAGGGGCAATGGCATTTCGGTGCACTCTTAGCTTTCACATCTGTGAGTTCTTCGGCTTGGTAAGATGGGAGAGGACAGGTCCTGGCTGTGCTGGAGTCGTAGCAGGGTGCCTGGCTCTCTCAGGAGGTCTGGGTGGGGCAGGCTTCTGTACTCTTCAGGAGCTTCCTGGGTGATTGTCTGCATGTCCGCCAGATGGGAGACCCCCAAGGGGTTGGGCCTCTATCAGGGGACCGAGGGCCCTTAGCCAGATGCCTGCAACACACAGGACTTCCTAGGACCACCCCAATTCAAATATTCAGACCCACCATCGGACCAACCTGTCATTCAGAAGTCTCACTACTGCGTGTGACAGATCTCCTGCGCCCTGCGGAACACATTGCTCCGTGGTAGACCGCAGGGCTTGCTGGTGGATTCTGGTCATGCGCAGACAAGTCGTTTGCGGGGAAGGCACATGGATCAGTTGTCATGAGAGCTACTAATGAAGATCTGGGATCTCGGAGGCAGATGCAGCTGGCGAGCACTTCTGATGCTGGTTTCCCCTGCCCCTCCCCTGCAGACCAGGAGCCAGCTGAGACACTGCAGCAAGCTTAAGAACCCAAGGAGGGAGCCACCTGCAAATCCCATCCCTCTTGTGCACCTCCCAAGTGCCCAGAGACCTGTGGTCCAGGAACCCTAGTGAACAGGCAGTCCCGCCCAAAGCAGCAGGAGCACTTGACAGGATCCATGGAGCAACTGGGCCAGAGGCTGGGCAACAGGCAGCGCAGCACTGCGAGACCCAAGCAGGGACAGGCACTGCTGGCTTTCCAGCCAGAGGCACTTTCCATGCAGCAGTGTGGGCGTGGGTGGGCAGGCAGGGCGGGGAGGCCAGGGAGCTGAGGAGGTGGAGAATGGGGTCAGGCAGGGCAGACTGCGGGGAGGATCAGGAGGAGAGGTAAGCAGAGAAAGCGGGACCCTGGAGTCTGTGGCTCGATACTAAGCTGCACAAGCCTTAGGTGGAACTCCACAGGGTTGGTCAAGAACAACCCTGGAGCTCATTCTCAGAGCTCACACAGACTGTGAGATGTTCGAGTTCAGACTAGCCTATGGGAAGAGATGTTAATAAATACCTGGGTACTTAGTAGAGACTCCAGAAGGATCAGCCCCCAATCACAGGGCTAAACTCTCCCTGGAGTGAGAACTGCTTTAGACCCACCCTGTCGGAACACCCCAGCAACCCTCAAAATGAGCAAGCCGGTCTGCAGAAAGGAACGTGCCTGACAAGACAGAATTCAACATCCTTTAAAGTAAAATAACAAAATCCACACTCAACAATATATTATTCACAATGCTCAGCACTCAATAAAAAGTTATTAAACATGAAAGAAACATGAAAATATGACCTATATACAGGAGAAAAATCAGTCAGTAGAAATGGAGCCTAAATAATACAGAAATGAAATTCAAAGACAAGGACTTTAAAGCAGCCAATATAAATATCCTCAGTATATAATCTATAAATACGCTCAATTATTTAGAGGAAATAGATGAACAAAGTGAGAAGTGCGGTAAGGGCCAATTAGAATTTCAGAGCTGGAAAACAATAAAATCTGTTATCTATTGATATATAACCAATCACCACACACAGAGCAGCCTGAAAGAATTCACACGCCTTATCTCAGTTTTTGAACGTCAGAATCCAGGCAGGGCTCAGCAGCAGCTTCTTCACCAGGGCCTTTCACGAAGCTGGAATCAAGGTGTCAGCTAGAGCTGAGGTCTCATCCAAAGGCCCAAATGAGGAGGACCTGCTTCTGAGCTTTCTTGTTTGTTGTAAGGTTCCTTACCAGATGTTGGACTAGGACTTTGTTCTTAGATGGCTAATAGCCACAGGCCACCTCCATTACCCTGTTACATGGACCTCTCCAAAATAGCAGCTTGTTAGTGTGCCAGCCAAAAATACCGCAGAGCTTGCTAGCAAGATAGAAGTCACAGTTTTTTGTAATCTAATTACCAAAGTGATATCTTGTTTTCTTTGATATGTCCTAATGGCTAGAAGCAAGTCACCAATGTGCCCACAGTTAGCAGGCTGAGATTATACCAGGGGATGAACACCAGGAGTCAGATGACACTGTGGGGTCCTGGAATCTGGATGCCACAATGGACTTGATAGCAGGTGTGACACAGTATAAGAAAAGGATCAGCCCCTTGAACGTGAAGCAATAATGACTGCTCAAACAAAATCACTCAAAGAAAGAGAAAACAAAGAGGGGCGTGGGGTGGAAGAGCCCTAATGAACTGCGGAACCATATTCAGTGATCTAGCATACATACAAGTGGAGCCCGGACTTTGCTGTCAGAGCAAAAACATTTTGAAGAGATAATGGTCAAGGTTTTTCCAAATTTGATGAAAACAATAAAGTCAGAGATCCTAGATGCTTAGTGAACCTAAACACAAAACAAAAGAAATACAAAGAAAAGAATACTGAGAAATATAATCAAATTGCTGAAAACTAGCAGCAAAGAGGAAATCTTTCAATTAGGCAGAGAAAAAAAAAAGACAAAAATAAGAATTACCACTGATTTCTCATCAAAAAGACTACAATCTAGAAGACAATGAAACTCTTTAAATTGATAAAAGGAAAAGAAATTCAACCTAAAATTCTATATTCAGCAAATGTATACTTCAAAGTTGAAGAGAAAGACATTTTTAGACCAAAAAGAAAAAGAAAAAAAAAAAAAAAACCTGAGAGGATTTATTGCTGGCAGACTGATACGACAAGGTGTATTAAAGGGACTCCTCAAGCCAGAAGAAAATGTCACCAGATGAAAAGTGATACACAAAGGAATGAGGAGCTCCCCGAATGGTAAATATGTGGGCAAACAAAAGATACCCTCCTTCTTGGTTTTTAATTTTTTTTCTTTAGACTACAAATGGGCAAAACTAATGGGAAAGTTATCACTGTAAATGCCTGTATCAAAGAAGAAGATGATTTCAACCCATCACCCAACCTTCCACCACAGAATATTTAAAAAGAAAAGCAAAGTAACCCCAAAATGAGCTGGAGGAAGGCAGAGTGGACTGGATGTTTCTGCCCCCTCAGTTCTTGGCTGGAGCCCTAACCCCCGTGGCTGATTGGAGATGGGCCACTAAGGAAGTGATTGTGGTTCCACGAGGTCCTGGAGTGGGGGTCACTAATTCAGCAGGATTGTGTCTTTTTAAGAAGAGACAGCAGACAGCTCACTTTCTCCCTGCAAGTGAGTACCAAGGAGAGGCCGGGTAGGACCTAACAGGAAGGGCGTCATCTACGAGCTCTGACGAGAACCCAAATAGACTTCCAGCCTCCAGAACTGTGAGAAATCCATTTTTGCTGTTCAAGCCACCCGATGTGTGGCCCGATGTTACAGCATCCTGAGAAGAGGAATACGTAGGGGATAGGGGAATAGTAAAGATCAGAGTGGGAATAAGGGAGAGCACAGAGAAAAATCCACGAAACCAAAGCTGATTCTTTCAAAAGATCAACCAAATTGACAGACCTTCAGCTGGACTGACAAGAAGAAAGAGGAAAGGAGGATGGGAGAAACGCAGGGAGGGAGGGAGAGAGAGAGAGGAGCAGGAGGGAGCCCCAAGGAACTAAAGCCAGGAACTTACTAGGGGCATCATACTGACCTTAGAGAAATAAAAGGATTATGAAAGGAATACCATGAACAACTACAGGCCAACGAAGTAGATGACTTAGATGAAGTGTACAGAAACTCAGAAAGACGTGATTACTGAAATCAGGAAGAATAAAGAACCACAGAAGACCTAAAACAAACGGAGACTTTAACTTTAAGATCTTCTGACAAAGAAAAGCAAAAGGTCAGATGGATTCATTGGTGAATTCCACCAGACATTTAGAAATCATTAACAGAATCATTCACAAAGAGGTTCAGAAAACAGAAGAGGTGGGAATATTTACATTTCATTATTATACACTAAGTAAATAATTTGAAAGTCAAATTAAGAAAATAACTTCAGTTATAAATAATGGCATCAAGAAGAACAAAATAGTTAAGGGTAAAATTTTTAAAAAGCACAAGACTTAAAAATGGAAATCTATAGAAACATTGAAAGAAATTAAAAATCTAAACGAGTAGAAACACATTCCATGTTCATGGATCACAAGACTTAATATTGTTAAGATGGTAACAGTTCCCACATTGATCTATAGATGCAATACAATCCAACTGCCTTAAAAAAAAAAAAAAAAAAAAGAAATTGGCAAGCTAAACCTAAAATTCATTTGGAAATGCAAGGGACCTAGAGTAGTTAAAATAATCTTAGAAAAAAGAACAAAGTTGGAAGACTAAAAATCCTCAACATCAAAACTTATCATGATCCAGAAAACCAGTTAGTAGTATAAGGATATTGATCAATGAAATAAAATTGAGAGTCTGGAAATAAACCTGATGCTTTGTGGTCAATTGATTTTTGACAAAGGGGCCCAGACATTTTAATCATGATAGAAGTCTTCAGCCTACGGTTCTGGGGCAACTGGATATACTCATGTATAAAAAGAAATCTGGGCCCCTGCCTCACACCATACATAAAAAAGAAACTCAAAATAGATACCAGACTTAAATATAACAGCAAAAATGGTAAAAGTCTTAGATGATAACATAGGAATAAATCTTAGGGACTTTAGGTTGGGAAATATTTCTTAATATGGCCCCAAACACAGATCATTAAAGATTGATAAATTGGACTTCATGAAATAAAAACCTTTTGTGTTTCAAATAATGCTTTCAAGAAACTGGAAAGATAACTTACAGCCTGGGAGAAAAAAAATTGCAAAATATATTTCTGATAAAGGACTTATATCTAGAACATATAAATAATTTTTATCATTTTATAATAAAAGCAACTCAATTAAATATGGACAAATAATGTGAAAAAGACATTTGCCCCCAGAAGATTTATGAAGGGTCAATAAACAAATGAAAATATGTTCAACAGCGTCATTATTCATCAGAGAAGTAAAAACCATAATGATATACTGCCTCCTGCCCACCAGGATGGCTAAAAGAGAAAGAGCAGATTATAATCACTGTTGATAAGCTTTTTTAAAAAATGGAAAACTATAAAAACATTGAAAGAAATTAAAAATCTAAATGAGTAGAATTAAAAATCTAAATGCACTACTCTAGTTTGTGGGCCTGTAAACCTCACACATGGCTGACAGGCATATAAGTGGTGGTGTCATTATGGAAAAGTTTGACAGCTTCTCAAAATATTAGCATGGAGTTCATGTATGGCCCAGCCGTCCACTCATAGATATGTACTCAAGAGAAATAAGATCATGTTCACAATTGTACACATGCGTTCATGGCAGTATCACTCATACTAGCCAACGAGTAGAAACTACTGAAATATCTATCCACACATGGACAAGGTGAATTCTCACCATACTATGAAATGTTATTTGGCAATAAAAAGGAATGAAGCTCTCATACATACTATAACACGAGTGAGTTTCTAAATGTGATTTTAAGTAAAAGAAGCGAGTCACAAAAGATTCCATTATGTGACACTGTTACGTGAAATGCCAAGAATAGAGCGATCCATAGACACAAAGCTGGTTGAGAATCGTCCAAGATGGATGAAGGGTGAGTGGCAGGTGGGAATGGGGAGCGTCTGCTAGTAGGCATAAGGGGTGCACTGGAGTGACGAAAACGTTCCCAGATGAGATCACAGTGATGGTCTCACACGGCTGTAAATATACAAAAGACATTGAAATATACTGTAAATGAATGGATTTGATGGCGTATAAATTATACCTCGATATAAAGTGCTGAAAGTGACACAATTGATGTCTTAAAGAAAAACTAACTACAGGGAAGCAAAGCACGTGGCCACAGGGTACAGAGGAAGGCAGAGAAAGGTGCTGAAACGTCCCACATCGTGACCGCCGAGCGCTGCGCAGCTTTGAAGGTGGGATACTGTGATTGAGGGCACATATTGCAAATCATAGAGTGGCCACTACCCATGAGGGGACTCAGCTAAGAAGCCGACAAGGCAATTAAGGGGACACTCAAAACTCCTCAAATTAATGGACAGAGGAAGATGAAACAGGACAAGTAGAAGACAGAAAGCTTGGTGGTGGAGATACACCAACCCCGCGATCCTCTCCACTGTAAACGGCTTGAACATCCCCGTAAAAGTCAGAGATTGTCAGACTATACCACAAAGCCACACCCAGTTACGTGCTTTCCAGGAAATACATGTCGACAATAAAGGCCCAAGTAGGCTGGGAGAAAGAAGGTAGAGTGCACACGCCAGCAATAGGAAAGCTCAAGTGACTATACCAGGTAGAGGGGACTTCAGGGTAAGAAAGGCTATTCAGATAGAGAGCCATTTCCTAGTGAAAAACAGGCAAAACAGTTCTGAATCAGGCCTGCACCGAACTAAGCAGCTTTAAATACACTTTGAAGTGACAAATGGAGGGATAAACAGATAAATTCACAATTACAGTGAGAGATGTCAACCTCTCCTTTTTTAGTGATGGATAGAATGTGTAGGTGACAAATCAGTAAGGACCCTGAAAAGAAAACACAATCACCAGCTCAGTCTGACTGGCATTTTTGAAACAGACACCTGCTCATGGAAGAATACACATTCTTTCCCACTTTATGTAGACTATTAACTAATATAGAACAATGTGTCATAGAACAAGTCTCATTAAACTTAAAATGATTACTGTCTGTTTCTCTGACAGTAACTGAATTAATTTAGAATTGAATAGCCAAATAGATATCTAAAAAATTTCCAAATATTTGGAGATTAAACGACGATCCAGTGAGGGTAAAAGAAAAAAAATTACAAAAGAAACTACAAATATTTTTAAATAAGTGAAAATTAAAAGCCACCATATAAAATGTGTAGGATGCAGCTGAAGCAGATCTTAGAAGCTTAGTCGTAAGTACTTGTATTATATGTACATTAGAACCAACGACTATAATTCATACGAACAAAGGTGTAAAAGGTGACCTAAGCAATCACCTTTAGAAGCTATAAAACCAAAGTAAGTTTTAAAAAGTTAATATTAAGATAGGAGTAAAAATCAATAATACGGTAAGTAGACACACAGATAATGAAAACATTTATAAAGTAAAAACCATTTCTCTTCAAAGATCAGTAAATTGATAAGCCTATAGCTAGTCAGATCAAGAGACAGAAAAACAAATTATTACTATCATGAATGAAAAAGGATGCTCACTAGAGATATTATACATATGAAAGGTCTAGTAAAAGAATATCATGAAAACTTTACAGAGGGAAGTTTGGCAACTTAGATGAAATGGATACATTCTTGAAAATCAAAATTACTAAAATTGACATGAAGATAAATGGAAAAATTATACTTACTAAAAAATTGAGCTTGTAATTTAAAATCTTCCCAAAAAGGAGAGCCCTTCATAGTGAATTCTATCAAAGTTTGAGGAAAGAAATGATGCTAAGCTTAGCAAACTTGTTTTTAAAATATACAGCAATGGCGCTGGGGTGGTGGCTCAGTGGTAGAGCGCTCGCCTGGCATGTGCGAGGCCCTGGGTTTGATCCTCAATACCACATAAAAATAAATAAACAAAATAAAGGTATGTGCACAACTAAAAAAAAATACAACAACGGAATACTTTTCAGTTCACTTCGTGAGACCAATATGTCTGATAACAAAACAAGACAAAGACATTATAAGAAAACTATAGACTAACTTTGATTATGAAAATCTTGACAGAATATTAGCAAGCGGAATGCAGAGGTATGTGGGTAGGGTAAAACATCATGATTGAGGAGGTTGGTTGGAGGTATGCAGGTGGGCTTAACATTAAAAAATCAGCGTAATTTGCTATATTAAGAGAACAAAGGATATTGAGCATATAATATCATAACCAAAAATGACATGCCTCTATACTCATTCATATTCACTTAAAAAAAAATCTCAACAAGCTAAGGATAGAAGAGAATTTCTACAGTCTGGTAAAGGGCACATAGAAAACACCTATACCTAATATCACCCTTAACAGTTCATTACTGTACTTCCCCCTAAGACTGGGAAATGGTGAATGTGTTCCCGTTCACCCTCTGGATTCCATGCTGGACGGAAACACACTGCTGCAGGCCCTAGGCAGCTCAGTAAGGAAGGCAGAGACAGAGGCAAATATGAGAAGGAAGGAGCGAGACTTTCACTGAACATGGAAAATTCCAAAGAATCTGTGAAAAAAATTACTGAATCTAGAAGACAAATTTAGAAAGATCATAGGGAACAAGGTCAATATTTTAAAAATATGTATTTTCATAGATTGGCAATGAACAATTGAAAAATAAAATAATATGTAGTTTATAAGAGCATAAGAACTCGAGGTGTTTAAGATAAAATTAACAAAAATAGGTAAGACCTATACACCAGAAACTGTAAGACGTTGTTAAGAGACAGTGACGACACCATGTGCGTGGACGGGAACACGCGAGGGTGTCCCGGCAGCAGTTTTCTCCACATTGATCTGCAGCTGCTGCAGGGCACTCCCAACCAAAACCCCTGCAGGCTTTTTGTAGAAATTGACAAGGTGATCCTAAAACTTACACAAACATGCAAAAAACCTTGGGTAGACTGACAAAAGTTAAAGTTCAAAGTGTTGCGCTACATGATCTCAGGACTTCATCTACAGCTACAGTAACCAGGAGTGTGCTGATGTCATCCAGCAGTTTCCAAGGAGGAAGATTACAGGTTTCAGTGTCTGTACTTGCCTAAGAGCCAGACTAGGGACTAGGGAACTAAGTTAGCCTTTCCTAGTAATGGGGTGTGTGGTGGTGTGTGGGGGGTGGGGTGGGAGGGAGAAAGGCAGAGAGACCCACTCTGGTCTCATTCTCATTCTTGAATTGCTTCTTAGCAGACGAGGCTTCCCAAGAAGGCTCCCATGGCAGATGGCAGAAACTGTATATCATCTCCTCTTTTGTCTTCTGCTCCTCAAAATAAAAACATATTTCCCTTTTTGATTGTTTCAAAATGAACATATACTCATAGCAAAAAAATTTCAGATGATTTAGAAAAGTAAGGCACATTAACTCTACCCTGAATTCTCCACTGAATCAGCCCCCCATGTCCGTCCTTGGGAATGTCTCTCACACACACACTCGTTGTTACTAAATGGGGGTTCGTGTTTTATATGCACTGGCATGCATTGAAATGATTCCCTATTAAGTGACTTACACATTTTTAAATGGCTCTGTGCTAGTCTGCCCATTTAACTGGTTAGTTGCCCTGGGTACTGGGAGTGTTACTCCCAGGATGTCACACGGCAGGTGACATCCTCTTTCTACTCGGCAGTCCTTTGACAAATGTTTATGTGAAGACTTACGGGCTTTTCATACTTGCCCAGTTGTTTTCGTGGGTATATTCCTAAAATTAAATGGTAATGCTGGGTTAAAAGGTACATCTACTTAAAAATTGGATATGTGCTGCTAGATCATTCTGCAGAAAGACCGGGCTCATTTGTAGCAGCTCCAGTGATGTTGGAGAGGCCCTGCTGCTTGGCAAATGTGCCCACCACACATGACCTTGCTCAGGGCAGGCCACTTAGGGTGGGTGAAACCTTTCATTCAGCAAAGACCAACTGGACCACGTCATGTGGGTGCATGTGCTGTGCTATCATCAAGGTCGTAGAGAGGGGCTGGGGAACTCACCCTCGGTGTGTACTCAGTGTTATCGTAGACAGAAGTGTTCCCATCCACCATTCAGCCATTTAACAACAGCAAAAAGAAAATCAAAATGGAAGCTCCCACTTACTATGCTAAGTGCTTTTCATGTATCACCTCAGTCTTGCAACCACCCTGCGATGTTTCATTGATGAGAAAGTAAGGCTCAGAGAGGTTGTTAAATAATTGCCAAGGTTACTGAGCTCATCAAAGAGCTGATCCCGGATTGGATCAGGTCCTCCTGCTGTGAGGTCTCACAGTTCCTGGCACTAATCATAGTTCTCCTACACAATTAGAAGACCAAACCTTGCTCCTCTAACAGACTGGAAGCTGCACAGGGGCCAAGACCTCACTCTAACCTCTCCTGGCCCTTTGGAAGGTGATCAGTCAATATTTCTAGAATGAATGAACCTGAAAGCTAGGGTGGTTGGGAATAGAAAGACAAGTTAAACTTGAAGGAGGTTGAGTTTGGGAGTTAGGATGTCTTGCATTTGAATTGTGGCTCTTTGATTCAAAGAGGAGTTTCTCTGAGATTGACAGCTGGTGAGGATGGGGAGGGCCATTAGAAGAAGGGAACAGTGGCAGACAGGAGAGCAGCGTGTTCAGAGACCCTGAGACATGAGGATGGAGGCCCGGGGGGAGGACTGAAGGTCAGCTGGTGCCACGCTTGCCGCCTGGCACCCAAGCAGGCAGTGATGAGCGGAGGGTGGGAGGGGAGCCTCGCAGGGCTTGCGCAGGCTCTGGGATTCATCCTGAGAACACGGAGGCAGTGGGAGGTGTGGGAGGGGGAGTGTCATCATCTCATTGCTGTTTTGAAAACATCACTGAGGCGGCTGCACGGGGGACTGGGGAAGTGTGGGGTGCAGCTCCGCCGGGAGGGGCTGCTGCGCTCATGGTTCAGACAGGCGGGCCCACCCTTTTTTTCGTTCCCTTCCTCTTTTGCTCTTTCTTTTATGGTTACTTCTCCTCCCTGTTCAGTTTGCACATTCTGGGCTTTGGGCTTAGGAAGTGAGAGGCTACAGATGGCTCGGGTCTTGCAGCAGTGAAACCAGGGACCAGCGGCCCCGAAAGCTGTCAGTGTCACACAAGTCATCCTTCCAGAGCCGCAGCTACCTTCTCGGCAGAATGTCAAACAGCTTGGCACCGGAGCAGCTGCTCGAGCAGCGCTGAGCATTGTCAGAACACCGTAAGCAAAATGGCCAGGTTTCTGCCGCGATAACCCTGGCCTCCCACCCCACGCTTCCGTGCCGTGGGCCAGGCTCTCTTCCAGCATCTGTTTTTGGTACTTCTGAAGCCCACAGTGTGAGACTTTGGGACATTGTGGCTTGAATAATAAAATGCCTGAGTCAAGGCAGGAGCAGGACTCTGAGATGTGCCCCTGCACCTGCTCTTGCACAGAGAGGAAGCCCAGGAACAGCCTTGGTACTGATGGAGGACCCCGAGGCCAGGGAGGGCTCTCTCAGAGAGAGCCCTCCTATCCCAGGCCTGGGTTGATGGAGGGCGGGAGTGGCCCCTGCCAGCAGGTCCAGAGGGAGGAGGTAGATCGTGCCAGGGAAAGGCCGGCTGGTGGCTGTGGAGGGCTTGTGCTCCGCCCCATGCAGGCCACTCAGCCTCCTTGGATGCTTTATTCCTGCAAATGTTAGAGATGCCTTGGCCTTAAGAACACAAAACCAAACCCAACCCAGTGACCGTGGTCTTCCCAGCTTGGTGTATGGCCATCCTCCTGCCCTGCTGGGCATCTGGCCCCACACAGATCTCCTCCACCCACTCTGGTTTTTCTGGACTGTGCTCACCAGGGAAGGAACATTGGAGAATTCATCCCGTCCCCTCGGCTCATCTGAGGGAGGGCTGGGAGGCTCCGGGGCTACTGCTCCTGCACTAAGCCCTTCCTGCCCAACTTGGGATCCCTGGGGTTGGCAACAATTTCCAGTTCTGCAGAAACAGTCACACTCTGGGGACACGGTGCTGAGTGCCACGTGGCAGGACCTGGTGGCCTCAGGGCACTGCAGTGTCAAGAAGAGCAGCAGGGCAAGCCCTTCCTGGGGAGGCCTGTGGTAATTGCCGGGTGGCTCGGGCTGCAGTGACCGCTCAGGTAATTGCTTTGTAATTGACTGCGTCACCTTCTTCCTGTTAATAAGTAGCATGAATGAAGCCAACCTGCACGTGGCAGGATTGGAATTCCACTCCCCTCCGCTGTGGCTGCGTGCTTTCCATTTAGCATGTAAAGGCAGTTTCCATGTAAATTATTTCAAAAGGTTCTCCATGGACTAATGACATTAGTGTCTGGATGGAAGGAATTGTCATAGTAATTGATACTACAATGGCGTGGTGAGTCTTGGAGGAAGAAATTGGCACCGTAACTTGTACATTTTTTTATTATTAATATTAAAGCCAAATTAGAAGAGAACTGCTGAACAGCAAAAACCAAATATTTTGTTAACAAGAATCCAAAATGTGAGACATTTGTTTTGACTTGAAGAGCCAAATCCTCTACAAACATAGAATGAACCACTGCACTGATGGAGTTCCCGTGGAAAATGATCCGCTCTGCAAACCTGGAGGCGCTGTCTTTCCTGACCCGTGAGCTTGCTCTTCCCCCGAGCGCGGGGTCCCCCATGCCTCCATCCCGGCTGACAGCAGAAGCCATATTAAAGACATTACTTCAGCTTTTAAAACAAGACTTGTAACTTTTTTCTTTATAACTAGGCAGAATATTAATCTTGCAAACCAATTCAAGAATCTCTTTAAAAAATGGCCTTCTGGGCTTCAAGGTTGTGGTATATATTTAATAAATCGAGGTGCTTTACAGTTAATATGTCAAAGGCCTGCTCTGCCACGTGGAGAAAATAATTGCTGCAGAAACAAGACTAAAATCTTATTCCTAGGTAGGTAAATGTCCTGAGAAATTGGATTCTCGCCCCTGGAATAGGAATCCCTCGTGAATTAAATATTCGGGCAAAGGACGGTCAAAGCAGCAAAATAGAAAAACAATCAAAACATCGAGTGAGTGTGTTCGCAAATGAAAGGATTAATCATACTAAATTAGAAAAAGTATTAAAATAGTTTTAGATTAATGCAGACTGTGAATATCAATATAATTGCAGCAGCTTAATTTGGCATAAAAAACATCTAATGAAATATTTTAATATCACTGTCCATTCAATTTACCAGCTTGAATTTCATGAGGTATTAAGTGGCTTTTAAATCATCATTGCTAAATCTTTCAAATCCATGTTTTTGTCCTTGTTGTCTTTTTGGTTGCTGTTTATGGAGGAAGGGAGAAGGGGATTTCTGGGTGTGTGACTAGTGAGTCCACAAACCCACATCCCTACTTTGCAGAGCAGGTTAGAACCAACCCCTCTTCTTGCTGGTTGGGTGGGGATTGGCATCTCTCGTACCTGGGCCTTTGCCTGGGGCTGTGTGCCTTATCCAGGGACATGCCCGGTGCTCCCGAGGAGCCCAGGCCCGCCAGCTCGGCCTTCATTGTGCAGTCGAGGGGGACGAGGGGGACGGTGGCTCCAGCTTCCTACAGGAAAGCTTAAAGGAGGCTCATTATTGCAGATCTGCCGACTCATGGGAGGTGACTGAAGCCCCCAGAAAGCTGGAGGGGAGCTCCCCAGGGACAGGGTGGCTTGTGCCTTCCAGGGTCCTGGAGCCCCCACGGCTTGTGCCTCCTGGCTCTCCAGTGGCCGAGACCGGCCTCTGGCCTGTGCTTTCTCTCCCCGTTAAAGCCCCTCACTCCTGTGTCCGTGGCTCTCTGACTGCTGCCCCCAGGTCCAGAAGTGGCTGCAGAGCTGCCTGTGGGCGTTTGCCCCCTGCTGGGTGGGGCTGGCTTTCACTCCTTCTCAGGAGCATTGGGGAGAGTCCATATGTCTCTTGAAAATGGTCTCCTAGGCGTTCTCTATCCAGAAATCCTGGTCTCCGCAACCCGCCTGGCCCTGAGTTCCGCTCCTGCCACTGCCCTGGGAAGCGGTGTGCAGTGGGGGAGGGGGAGGAAGGGGTGCTGCCCTCTCTGGGGAGCCTGCAGTGGGGGAGGGGCCCGGCTGTGCGGGCTGGGGACACTGTTGCCAGTGCGTGGACAGCCACCAGAAACAACCATAGCTTCTCATAAAGACAGAAAAGTGACAGAGTGTCCACAGGATGTGTGACGAGGGTGCTGTCTGAACATGCTGGGAACAGGGGCGCTGGGAGCACCCAGCCGCCCAGTGAAGAGCTGGAGGCAAATCACGTCCTCCACAGATCTCTGCGGAATGATTGATCTGCAAGGGCATACCGAAGGGTAAGAGGGGGAGAAGTTGTGTCCACGCCTGTACCCTCCAGTCCCCAACTCCGTGGCAGTCCCTCTACTCTGCCACCTGGCCACGTGAGGCCACAGCGTGTGCTCCCGTGGCTCCACAGGCTGTCCCATCTTCTGCGTGGTTGAGGGGCCAGTGACAGTGTACGGGGCCAGCCCAGCTCACACAAGCACACGTTCTGTCTTGGCTGCTGCTGTTGCCATCTGGCTGCGGCTGTTTGTAAACTAGGGATTGTGCTGAGAAACGCATAAGTTAACATGGGCAGAATGCTTGGGAGCAAGTTGACTGCAGAGTAAGTCCTTTACCAGCACTGGCCATTGTTAGTGTCCTCTCTACGTATCCTGTTCCCCAGGCTCTTCCTGCCCTGAACTTTCCTGGTTCCTTCAGCTCCCTTGAGCTCACCCCGTGCCCACCACAGGGCCTTTGTACGTACCCTGCTTCTGCTGTGAACACTTCCCTCTCCTCTCTGCCTGATGGATGGACTCTTCAGGGATTAGCCCATGTCCTGACCCAATGACAGGGCCACATCTCTGGAAATATACAGCACTGGAGCAAGGAGGGATGGCATGGTGGGTGACGCTCCCAGCTGTCACATGTGTGTGGGGAGGAGACACCACTCAGCAGCCCTCTTGGAAATCCATTGCTCCTGCAGGGCTCTCCCACAGGGTCCCTGGTGGGGGCCAGCCCAAGGCTCCTTCAGGCCATGTGGTCCCAATGGTCATGTGTCCCAGAGAGAGAAGACGTCCAGCCTCAGTGGACAGAGAACTGTGTGGTGCCCAGCAGGCAGTCTTCCAGCGGCCCACTGCCACTCCCTGCCCATCACACAGCCCCTGAAAAAGCAGATCAAGAGCATCCGCAGAGCCCATTTCCTGTTCTTTGTTTGCCTTTAATTTGAGAAAACAGAGAATCCTTGCCAGGTGGTAGCATCTCGGGGGACAGTGCTGCAGCCGCTTCCCAGCCAAGTCCTCAGTCAGCGAGCAGCGCCGCATTCACCGTGGGCTGTCCTGATGCGAGCTCTGGAAGCCCTGGGGCTGTGCGCTGACCCTGGCCGTGGTGTTCCAGCCCAGGATTGCCTTGGGCCCCAGGATCACTGAAGGCTCCTGGGGCCTCGCCTGTCTCTGGGACTCCTCTGAACAGATGCTCAAAGGCGACTTCCCTCTGAAATAGAGACCACAGACACTCTGGTTTTAAAAGTGATTTAAAGGTGATGGCCCAGCTGAGCCCCCTCCTCAATATCCCATGAAGGGAAGCCAGTGCTGGAGTGACCCAGCTCCAGATGCCCCCCTCTCCATGCCGAGCCCGACATTCACACGGCTGCCTTTGGGGCTGAACGTAGGGTCCCTGGAGGGTCAACACGCAGATGGAGCCTGCTGTATCCCAAGCACTGGGCTGGGTTCTGGGGACACCATGGGCCTGGTGGGGGCCCGGGAAGCCCTTATGGGGCCATCAGCATGTGGTTGGAGTCTTGAAGGCTGAGGAGGGGTGTGCCAGCCTGTCAGCAGCAGAGCAGGGGGCACGGGTGCCAGGGGGCACCACAGGTTTTACGGCTCTAGGGCAGCAAATTGAGCTCTGGGGCCTGCAGGCGGTGCTGGGAGATGGTCCTGAAGGTCTGCAGCTGCTGTAGGACTTCAAAAACTAGAGCCATCTTCTGGGAGAGGTGCACCTGTGGCATCTGTGCCTCTTTGGGCTGGAGTGACATTTGTTCAGATGGGTCATATTGTGGCCATCACCCTGGGAATGGGCTGATGGGCAGGTGTAGGCATGACCGAGGTTGGTGGACAGAACCTTCATGCCATGCAGTATTTTGGCATCCAGCGTCTTTCTATAAGGGCTGGAGATGTTTGGAGCCACTAGGCTAGAGTGCTGGGTCTCCTGTTTAAAGATTGTGGGGCTCAGATTATGCAAGATTTTAAATGATCCCAAATATTCCTGCTGACAGTCAACAAGAGATTTGGAGGGTCACTGAGGCTGCGTGGAAAGAGAGCAAGCCCTCAGTGAACATCCTAGTTCCTCGTTTACAAGTAGTGAGACCTCAGGCAAGTTGATTACCCTGCTTGGGCCTCAGCTCCCCCTCTGTGAGCACCCCAGAGGGTGTGTGTGGACTCAGCTCCCTGCCTTCCATGCCCTAGCTTCCTGGGGTTCACAGGTATACCATGTTGAAGAGACATCCACCCAAGCCCCAGAATACGACCTTAGCTGGGAATGCAGTCCTTGTAGATCTAATCCATCAGCTCAAAGGAGGCCACACTAGATTAGGGTGGTCCTAGTCTAATGACTGGTGACCTTATAAGAAAAGGGACACTTGGACACAGACACCCAGGCGGAGAGACTGGAGGGAGACACAGAGCGTGGAGTGACAGGGGCTGGAAGAGACAGGAAAGTCCTCCCTGGAGCCTTCAGCGGGGCTTGGGCTTGGGCTTGGCTTCCAGAGCCACAGACGATACGTTTCTGTTGTTTACAGCCACCTGGTTGGCAAGTCACTTTTTGGCAGCGCCAAAGGAAGAGAGCAGGAGCACGTGAAGGGCACTTGAAAATGCTAGTGAGTGGACAGTTGCCCCAGACGCATGGCCATTTGACCAAATCTTGGCCAGGGTAAAATCAGTGGTGCTGTGGGGACATGGCTGGCGAGGACAGGCCTGTGAGGTCACCAGAGGCTCCGCCTTGGGAGGTGCTGCCCATGGCCTGGGCTCTCCCCTGCTTGGTCTTCATTCCCTCAGGAGTCAGGAGATGAGCCCAGTCTCTGGCCTTCCCAGCACCAGCCTCCGCAGGGGCAGTGCCGGCCTCCGCTCTGGGGACAGAGGCGTGGGGGAGGGGCGCCACCTCCCCCCTGCCCCTCCTGGCAGGGCTGCCTCCTTCAGGGAGGGGTGGCCGGTGCTAGTTCCACGCTGCGCCATTCTGCGTTCCCGCAGAGCGTTGCCACTGCGGCCACCACGCCCGATCCCCAGGTGTCCCGTCGTGCGTCTTGAAGGTGTTCAGGAGCAGAAGTTTCACTGACTGCTGTCCCCGGCTTTCCCCATTCCACCATTTCCACCATTGTCCTTATCAGCTCATGGGAGTGAGCACAGGGCTCTTGGGGACTCTCTCTGAGGACAGAGTGGGAGGTGGACACTCGGTGGCTGGAAGGCGCCCAGCGCTTCTCCAAGTCATGCGTGTGACCTTGGAGGCTCCTCCCAGTCTGCTGGGTCCCTGGAAGGTGCTCGGTGGGGCAGGATGGGAGGCTGCCATGTCTGCCTTCTCCACAGAGCACCCACTGAAGGCCCAATGGACTTTCACCCTGGAGTGGATTTGGTGCCCAGTAGCTGGGACAGGTCCACACGTGGACAGGCAGAGGCAGGAGTGGGCAGGATTGGAGCAGAGACTCTCTGCAGAGCTGTCTCTCACAGGGAGGATGCCGCACTGGTGGGAAGAATGTGGGCCATTGGGTGAACCTGCCCCACTGTGCCAAGAACAGGTCCGCAGCAGCAGGGACCTCTCTGAACTCCTCCCCTCATCTGCAAAGGAGTTTCACGCGTAACCCCCAGGAGTTACTCAGAGATGGTCCATGTTAAGCTCCCAGCCCAGGCTTGGGCCCTGTTGGCTGTCTGTTCCTCTAAATGCATCTTTCCCACTTCACCTAGCAAAGGGCCAATCTTTCTTCTGGTCCAACTGATTTCTTAGCAGGAACTAGCTGCAGCGGGCAGGATGCTGTCTGGGCTACCAGCTGTCCTGGCCTGGAGGTTGATGTGGCAGCCGCGGTTCGCACTGGGATTTCTGCCTTCACGTCTCTCTGCTGGCAGAAGAGTATGGGCAGAGAGCTTAGTCCTGGAGTGGGTGGCCAGGTGGACAGGGCAGCCGGCTGTTCCATTCCCTGGACAGCTCTACCCTCAGACAGTGTGGTTGACACCCACAGTTGACTTTGTAGCTGGAACCCTAGGGACGTGTTCCTCTTTCCAACTGTCTGGAAGCAGGACGTGGTGAACGGGGAAACCAGATGCCAGCTCTCCCGCTGTTTGGGCGGGGCTCTGCGAGTGGGGATAGCTGAGGAGGCTGTTGGAGGGTGCGTGTGCCCATCTGAGAGCTGGCCTGTGTTTGGGGTGAGGATGCATGGTGCAAACATACTCTGACGTTTATATTGAATATTTTAGTTTGCAGAAATTCAAAATTAAATATACTTTCCACCTACACTATGAAAAATCCATTTATAGAAACTAAATCAAATTGGCGATCTAAGGACTGGTGGCCAGAAATGAAAATTTTAAAAACGAAATATATGGAGATTGAATTGCTGCAGCGGTAGCTCATTTGGAGGCTTCCGGGGTGTGGGCTGGAAGGAGGGCCCATTGGACCATGTCTCCTCTGGGGATCAATTTGGATGCGCCCTGACGTCCTGCAGTCTCAGGAGGAAAGAGTTAGCAGGCAGAGCCAGTATTCAGTGTTTTCTTGAAGCCACCTTGGATTTCATCTTTCATGAATGTGTCTCTTGTGGATCTTCATGGAAACTGCTGGAACCCTCTGGAGAAGCTGGATGCTGCATTAAAACCAGCTCACCTTTGTCCCTCCCCAGCTGCCCACTCATCCCGAAGACTTGGCTACTGACGGGTGACGTAGGCTGGCACTGCTTTTTTCTTAGGAATGTCAGCCCAGATGCTCAGTTCCCACCTCCCGGTGCTCAGCAGCCAGAATCTCAAACTCAGCTCTGGCTTAAATTTCTGAATTGATCCCTGATTGATTCTTCCTGCAGAAACCTCTTTGCAGCCCTTTACACTTCATCAAGGGCTGATCTGTCTCCTCCCGCTCCCAGGAGTAACCCGCAACTGTGCAGGCATTCACCTGTGTGCTCTCTGCACCCACTGAGCATGCTCAGCCTTCTCCTCCAGGGGCTGCACGTTACTCCCCCCAGGAAGACTGCTGGTGGCTCACAGCCTCCTGTCCTGTGTCCCCCACAGCATCCCTTTTAGGACAAGACCGAGGAATTCCTGGAGCCCAGCACCCCACCACCTCCCATTTCATACCAGGCAGATTGCCAAGTGAACTCTTGGCAGGGAAATCCTGGCCCCCTTTTCCTGGGCACCCTGGAGGGGAGCCACCCTGCTGGGCCACTGGGAGTGTGAAAGCCCAGGCTAATTTCCGTGGTAATTTTCCTATTGCTTCCCAGGGATCCTCCGCTTCCCAGTAGACAGAGAGGGGGTTGGGCTTCCTCCTGGGCTGGCGCTGGGCACACGTGGGAGCCTCCCCTGCAGCAAGGGTCGGTGTGGGGCTGCTGAGCAGCGGAGTTGCTCCCTCCTGCACCTGGGTGCCATTCTGGGGCTGGTGTGTCCCCGGCACTCCAGATGAGCAGCCTGTGTGGTGATTTGTCAGAGAAGACAAGAGGCATGATGAGCCGATTTAGGGCGCGTCCAGAGCATTGTGGGGCCAAGGCGCAGACTGTTCCGTGGTGTGATCCTGTTGAGCCTGCCGCTGGCCTTCTTGCATCCCCGGGGAGTGTGTTTCTCCCCAGTTCTCACGATGCGGCGTCCACTTTCCTCTGCTCTAAGTGAAATGCGAGGTGTTTTCCACAAGACTGGGGAGGGGAGGAAATCCAGCGGGTAGGCCTCTCCGAGGGGAGTCTAGGCATGAATCACCCCTGCTAATGCTTCAGCTGTTGGGGTTCCCTGAGGATGCAGACAGGAGCCTCCGAGTGGTCGCCCCGCGTCACCAGCTTGAGTGGCCCTCGCCTTCCTCCAGAAACTCAGATGGCCCAGGGTCCTCTGGAAGCTGTTGGGAGGCTTTGTGGCAGGGCGTGGGTGGCAGTGGCTCTCCTCCCTGCCCCCGCTGGTGCCCTGCCCTCCACACCTGCCCAAGCACAGTCAGAAAGTCCATGGCAGGTATTTTCCTGGGAACACAGAAGTCACCCTTGTTTCTGTGCCCAGGGTACAGTAGAGAAGGTTGCCCCAGAGCACACCCTGGAATCACAGGTAGTCACCCACCTGGTGCCTGGGCTGGGGGCGGGAGGGGGCTCCCAGTGGTGGGGGTTCCCTCTGCGGGGTTTCGCATGGGCAGTCGTTCAGCCAAGGCATGGCCCCCAGGACTTACCCTGTGTAACAGTTGATGAGGGTCAGTGTTTGGGGTCTGTGTGCAGAGGGACACGCGTGAGTTCTCTGAGTCTAATCGAACTGCAGAGATGTGCTGTCTCAAGGTCAATGTGCTTGATCACAAGTGTGTCCCCATTCTCCTGGACTCCAGTCACCCCAGACTCCCTCCACTCCGTCTGCCCTCCACCATCCTGGTGTGAACCTTCCAGCCTCCTCGTTGCTTCCCATTGGTCACCCTGCGGTGTCAGGGCCGGCTTGCAGTCAGACTTCAGGCATGCCAATGCCAGCTCCACCGGGTACTTGCCGTGTGACCTTTTGCTTGGCGTTCCGGTCTGTAAAATGGGGATCGTGATGGCACCTGCCTCTCTGGGTCGGAGGTTTAGATGCAGGACAGCCTGCCCAGGGGCCCTTAGGTCCTGGTCTTCCTTGCACACCCCTCTGTGGTCTTTCACTCAGCCCCCAGGATTTCACGAACAGATGTTCCTCTCCAGCCAGACCGTCGCCCTCCAGGGAGGTGTCTTGTTCGTTTCTTTGGTCTGCACCGTGGTGCCCAGCAGAGAGCTTGGGTGACACACTGGCTGACTGGACAGTTGGTGCCACCATGAATCTGGGAGTGTAGATTAAGAAATATGTTCCAAATTGCTTCCAGGTGTTCATCATTTTAGTATCACATAGCCCCTTGGGGGAAGGCCCACTGTATGAAATTCATTTGTCTGCTCAACAAATATCTGTTAAGTCCTCACTATGGAATGGCTCTAGTTTCTGGGGACTCAGAAATGAAAAAGGCAGACAAGATCAGGTACCTGAGGAGCTTACCAGGAGCAGAGGACATATACAAGCTCAGGGGTGCTCCATGCCATGAAGGCAGTACAACAGGGTGTAGTAGCTATCCATTACTGTGTAACAAATTGCCCCAGGCACAGCAGTCTGAGACTTGGCACACTTAGCTGCTAATCACTCTTGTGGGCTGGGGATCAGCCTCACTTGTTCCTCCAGCTCGGGGTCCCACAAGGTTTCTGAGAAGCTCCTCCAGGGCAATAGTCATCTCAGGTTTCACTGGGGAACGACCCTCTTCCAGGCCACCCCAGTGTTGGGAAGATTCGATTTCCCACCAGCTGTTGGGCTGAGACCTCCGGTTCCAGTGTCTGCTGATGCCCCCCTCAGTGCCTTGCCTTGTGGGCCTCTCTGCGCACCTCCCTACACAGAAGCTCACCCCAAAGTGAGCAGGGAGGAAGCCCGTGAGCGAGCTTGTCAGGACCCTTGGCTCTCAGTCCTTTAAGTCTTCTCGGTAAGGTAGCTGCTTTTCGGAAGCCCATTTTATGGACACAAGCTGAAGCACAGAGAGAATGAGGGTGTCATCCAGATGCAGCCAGCGAGTGGCAGGACCAGGGTTTGATCCCAAGCGATTTGGTCCTGTACCCCTGCCCCTCACTACCACAACTCGGCACTGCTCTGCCTCGGGCCTCATCTGCTGTCTGTGGAAGACGTCCAGACAAGAGAAGGTGGTGGCTCAGTAACATCCACAGCAGTGGAGGTGGTTAGGAGTGGACTGAGTTGGGCTGTATTTTGTTTTTTGAGAACTTGGATGTTGGAATAAGGGGAAAGAAAACACTAAAAAGTGATTCTAAGGCTGGGGGGGGGTAAGAAATTGGGCAAATGGCCGTGCCGTTCATTCCTCAGGTCAGAGTTATGAGAGAGGGACAGGTTTGGGTCCTTTCTTGGGCATATGAGTGTGACATCCAAGTGGACATGTTGAGAAGCCGAGTGAAAATCAAAGCCTGGAGTTCAGGGTAGCATCAGATCCGAGATGTAAACTTGTAGTCATTGGATGGCCATCGAAAGAGAGAGGGTAAAGAAGAGAAAATGGCCAAGGACTGAGGACCCATGATACCTAAAACATTTACAAGTCTAGAAGAAAAGGAGAGTCAGCAAAGGAAACAGAGACACAGGGAACCAAGGTTTAGAAAGAAAACCAGGAAGGCACAGAGACCCCAAACCAAGCAACAAGGGCTGCCAAGGAGGACAGGGTCACTTGTGTCAAACATGATAACAGTGTGACTGAGAAGGGAGGGAGACCCCAGTGGGGAAAAAATAAGCTGTAAAACTATATAGTCAGAGAGGTCCTAGTTTAGTAAAAACAACCCCCTTAATACAAAAGCTCTTTTTAATTTGGATTGTTAAATCTGTAAATCATTTTCAATCCATGAACATGGGATATCTCTATTCGAACTCTTTTGGAAGGTGTGCCTGGGTCATGTTGTTTTCCATACAGGGTGTTGAGTTTTGTTACTCAGCCTAATGTGCTGTAAAGGTTGTTGGGGCAGGTGGTTAATTCCTGGCAGATCCTATTGACCTGGTAAGACTAGGTTTGACAAAGTCTCTGGTAGGTTTTGCCTATTTTGATTTTGCCCTTCCTGGCCTTTACTTTAGGGTGTGGTCTTTTCTGGAGTCTTATTTATGCCCCAGGTACTCAGCGAGGATTCTGCCTGGGCTAGAATTCAGCCCTGCCTGACCTGCTTCTCTGCTCTGCCTCAGCCCTGCACAGCTGTGGCTCTTGCCCTGCACAGGGACAGCTCTACCCTCAACCAAACGCCTCAAGGGACTGTCTAAGCAGACTTCTAGGGTCCTCCTTTGGCACAGTCTCCTTCTCTCCAGAGCCCATACCTGCAAGGTCCAGCTGCTCCAGCTGCTGCAGCCATCCCAAACTCTGACTTCTGCCTTCTCCAATCAAGAAGGATGCTGTGCCCAGCTCCCTGTGGGATGGTCCAGAAACCCAGGCAAATGTGGGGCTTGTGTTTTCTTTCCCACAGGGTCACAGTGCGTGAGAACAGCAGCCTCAGACACTTTTGCCTGGTTTTGTGGTTGCTTATGAGGAAGGGCAAGTCCAGTACCAGTCACTTCACTGGGGCTGGAATCAGTGTCCCTCTGATTCAGTGTTTGCATTCTTCCTGTTCCCTGCTCCGCTCATCACCCTTATCATGACAGTTCAGTATGTGTTTATAGTGTGACACGGGGCCGTCCTTTCGGTTGAAATAAAATCAAGTCAAACAATTTGTAGTCTGAAATAAACAAAGACCATTGTAAAGACTTTTCAGTTGTTTTCAGGCCAGTATCGTATCTGGAGGAGACTCCCAGGGAAGGACTCTCAGGGACGACTCAGGGGGAGTCCTTGACAGCCAGCTGCAGGGCTGGGTGTGCAGGTGACGTCCTACGGGAGGAACAGGACAAGAGCCCACAAAAGGAGGCAGGTCCCTGGGTGCAGCAGTGTAGTGGGGCTCATTTTTGTTATAGCTTTACCACAAGAAGCAGGGTTCCCCAGGGGGCTCGTGTGCAGGGCGGCTCCCCACCACCCTTACAGCAAAGACCTTCTCTGCTCTGGAAGTCACTGCTGCATCCTGCTCAGACCCCAGGGCTTCCAGGAATGGATGTCCTGCTCGGAGGGACTGTGTCTGTTGAAAGAGGACCCTTAACGGCCTCTCACTGGTATACACAGCCTCTCTCCTGGGAATGCATCTACCAGGTAAATTTTCCCACCTGCAGGAGCAGAATTCCTGTCACTTGCAACAGGGAAAATTCTAGGGTTTTGTTCCCAAAAGGCCCAAGATTGCCAAAATCGACATTTCTACCTGGGCATCACTTAGGTATTCACAGATACATTCTCCAATAGCTGCCTGTTCAATCTTTACCCCCCCAAATTTATGAAGCACCTAAGACATACCAGGCGTGTGTTAGTCTTCAGAGCCTCCCAGACCCCTGCCAGGACCGGGAAGGCACTCAGGAACCACTTCAGAGGCACAGGTGAGTGTCCCTAATGCCCCCAGATGGGCGTCACTGCCTTGTCCACAAACAACCCTGAGTGGCCTGCCTTCCAGCTCCCAGCATCTCCTCCCACTGGCAGCCAGACCTAGGGCTTCTGTACCCACAGCTGCTCCTTCTGCAGCAATGACCGGGGAAGGGCACAAACGGCTCCAACCAGGAGCTGGGGAGATGCACTTAGGTACCCTGAGTTTGCATCAGTCTCTTACTGACTTGTTCTGTGACCTTAAGTAAGTACCTTTCCCTCTCTGGGCCTGCTACCAAAAGTTCAAAATCTGAAAATTGTAATTCAAACTATCGGTTGGAGGTGAAGAGACCTGGGTTCCCTGCCTACTTCCATGTTTTCATGGATTGGCATTTAGAAGGGACCACTTTTCATAGTACAATAGTATGTGAAGCCATGACTGGATTTCTCTGTATGAAAGGTGCCTTGTAAATCTAGAAATGGGATTGAAATCAGCTCTGCAGACGGCACGGTGGGCACTCTCTCCCCCTTGCCAACATCTTGTATGAGACTCAGCACGAAGCAAGCAGGGGAGGGGTCCGGCTGCCCACTAATCCCCTCTTTCTCTGGATTTTCTCTGGGATTCTCCACTTGTCTCTAGTCTGGGCCATTTGCCTCCTGCTGCCTCACACTGGAGTCTCCCCAAGCTCGCCCTGAGCCAGCAGCTCCCCCGAGGCAGACACTGGCCACCAGGACCCAGGCACCTTTCCTAAAACCCTCTACCACCCCTCCTCCCTGGCAGGCAGCACCACCTGAACCCCACGAAGGGACTCAGGCCAGTCCGGCAGAGTGTGCAGCCAGGACCTGGCAGCCGTGTGGGCGGGGGCGAGGGTCCCTTCCCCTCACAGGCTCAGGATGTCCTGCGTCTTCTTGGTTTGCCCCATTTTGCTTTGAAGTGTAAGTTCTTCCTGATGGAGTCAGACCCCAGGTTTATTGGGGGCCCTGAATGAATGGGGCTTAACAGGGAAAGGAGTGCACGGGCCACAGAACTGAAAAATCCAGCCGAAATGTCTGAGCATCAGAAATTCAGAATAATAAGCACAACCCTAGTCCTGAGGTCGCACAGGAGCACGAGGAGTCCCGCGGGCTTCAGCCTGACCATGTTCCCATTCATCTGAGATCCTAGTAGCTCTGCCCTGCACCTTCTACAAATCATAAAATTTAGAATAAAGTAAGAAAATTTCTTGCTGTATACTTATTTTAGAATCAAGCAGACACTGTGTAATTTAGATATGAGATAGCATTCTTTAAAAAAAAAAGTCCTTCACAATAAAGCCACAGTTGCATGCTTGATGAGTCACAAGTGCCCTCTGAAAACAGCTGCGTTGAAGGGACTCACTCAGAAAGCACTCTTTCCCTCCGTCCAAGGCTGCTGCAGCTGCCAAAGCCTCCCTCAGATCACCCCTGTCTTTCTCATCTTCTCCTCCTGTCCATCCTGCTCACTCTGCCTGGACCCACAGACACCTCCCACGCTAATATCACCTCCCAGTGAACGTCTTTAACAATAATTGTTTAGAAAATTGCATTGAAACAGAAAAGTGAAAGATTGCTAATAATTGACAGACAAGGAGAGGAAGTGAATTCAAATCCCGTCAGCAGTTGGTGACACCTTCAAGCTCTCCTGGTTTGAAGTTATTCCAGAGTAACTTTATTTGACTAGTCTGTGTTGCACTCAAAGTAAATATTAATTCCATTATGCCATAAACTTTTATTTATCATGACAGCAAGTCGTAAAGTTCTCTTATGGAATACAGCTTCTAAATTGCATATCAGAGATGAGATGCAGTACTCACGCCGGGCAGTAGTGATCACCCCCGTCTTTTATGCAAGATGGTACTAAATGCACTTTCTCAGTAAGAGTCGCAGTCTGAGCTTATGCAGAAAATCTTCCAAGGCCATTATCCAGGAGCCCAGATATATAAGGCTAGGGTGACAGAGGAGCCACAGCCAGCAGGGGCCAGCCACCAGGATCAAAGTGCACCAAGACACCCGGCAGTAATTCATTTGAAGCGTTCTTTGCATATTATGGGGCTGACTTTTTAAATTACATAAATTGCTCATTAGAAGTGTCTTGTAATTGCCTTACTCTGTGGTATTGCAAGAAGTGTGGCTTTTAATTATTCTTTTTTGATTTGTGGTGTGGTTTGACTTGTTCAGGGTGATAGTTTGAAAATGTGGATCTGCTTTAATTGTTGCACTAAGTGAAAATAGATGACTCTGTTTATCACATTCCTTGAGTTTATGTTTGGGGACTGCAAGGGGGTCTCACCTTTCCCTGGCCTGGTGGATAACCGAGGGAGGTTCCCACATGGGGCCTGGGGACAGTCCCTTTGAGCCTGCAGAGGCAGCACTTTGGTTCTGCCTGGCCCTCGGGTGACTTACGTGACTCCTGGCTGCACATCCACAGATAGATGTGGCAGCATCTGCAGGGCGATCCCCTCAGCTCTTGCCCACAGCATGGGTAGGACAGGAAGTGCCAAGTCTCTGGCATCACCTTTGGGCATGGCGCAGACAAGGAAGTGCAGGGCGATTCTCCTGGTGCCTGCTGCAAACGCATCTCCCTCTCCAGACCCCTTTCAAGGGCAGCGGGGCTCCCTGCTGCCCAGCCCCACCTGGAGCCAAGCTGCTCTGAGCTCCGGAACCGGCTGCAGGCCTTCTCGGGTCCCTGGGCCCAGCCTCCTGTCATGCAGCACATGGCATCGGTGGGTTGTGAGACCAGAGCCGTGGCTTCGGGGGTAAACCTCCAGGACCCACTCTGGCTCATCCACAGCCACCAAGGACTGAAAGCCCCATCAGGACGTTGGGCCTTGAAAGGCGGCTGTTTAGGACTCACTTTGGAAAGACAGGAGATTCTCTTTCCAAGATTAAATTGTGCACTTGTCAACGTGCAGTGGTCCGACGGCTTTCTCTGGGGTCTCCTGCCGTCGTTACTCTCCACCAGTCTGCCCTCTCTTTGAAGCATGGCTGTCACTGGGCTTCACGAGCATCCAGGCCTCCTCAGCCCCTCCTGCTTCTGGCCGCTTCCTTTTTGGAGCAGCCTACCTCGTAGGACAATAGAGGGGACAGCCTTGGTGAGGGGGGGGGCAAAGCCCATTCCCCCTCTTTGTCACCTGCTGTATGCATGTGGCATTCTGTCCCAGGCTAGCCTTCTGTGACATGAAAAATACACTAAATATGTGCTGCCACTGTAGCTGTCATTAACCAACCACTAGTTGTGTCTTTATAAATTTTTACACACCACTAAATTATAAATCCGCAATGCCGGGAGTCATGAAATATGCACCTATAATATCTGCAGTGGTGAGATTGTGATTCCGAGTGGCGGGGGAGTGGGGGAGGAGCTAGAGCGCATCTGCTTCTCCCCCTCAGGCCCCCCAGGGTCTCCCCCCTAGCAGGGCTCCAGGGGAGCCCTCTCAGGTGTGGGCTCCTGCATGCTGCCCTGCCTCTGTGGGCCACGGGGACTCACTAACCGGGCTCTGTGGCTCCCTCCCTCAGCCCTCGAGAGGTTGGAAATCCACAGCAGGATGAAGCCCCCCATCACGTAAGTCTGTTCAAGATGACAGTGTGGGGTCACTAGGGCAGAAGAGAAGGCACCAGGGGGGCATAGGACGCCCTTGGCCTAGGCTGGGACTCTGACGCCAGTTTCCTTACAGGAGGGGCTGACCCTGCCCCCTCTGGGTGCTGCAGGTGCATTAGCAGAGGCTGCCTGGAAAGCACTTGGCGGTGCCTGGCACACGTTAGGCACTCACGATGTGAGCCCACATGCCACCCTTAGCCCTCCTTCTGTTTTCTGCCTAGTGGCTGAGATCAGAGCTAGAGGGTTCTTTCCTATTTGAGAGCGTAGCTTTAGTACCACAGGAGTGAATTAGAGAGGCGTGGTATCTTCTCCAAATTGAAAATGTTTATTTCAATATGAAAATAATATGTAAAGATGCAAGCAGTGGGCTGGGGATGTGGCTCAAGTAGTAGCGCGCCTGCCTGGCATGCGTGCGACCCGGGTTCGATCCTCAGCACCACATACAAACAAAGATATTGTGCCTGCCGAAAAACTAAAAAATAAATATTAAAAAATTCTCTCTCTCTCTCTCTCTCTCTCTCTCTCTCTCTCTCTCTCTCCACTCTCTCTTTAAAAAAAAAAAAAAAGATGCAAGCAGTATGAAAAGATACCATGAAAGTCCCCCTAAATTCAATGCATACATCCATATTTTAATAAAATGAAGCTATACTATATGTCACTTTTAACTACAACTATAATTAAGTTATTTTTTGTTCTACAAATAAATACATTTTGACAGCTGCACAGTAGTCCATTGTATTGCCCACTGTGTGGGATAGCTACATTGTTTCTATTGCCTCATTCTACCAACAAGTGTTTGTTGAACAGCTACTAGAACCTAGTGTTCTACGTGCTGGAGATGTCATAGCCCTTGTAGGCACATTCTAGACAGGGGAGATGGACATGAGAACTGGAACATATGGTATGTCACAAAGGGAGGGACTTAGGGGGAGAAGAGGGAGAGGAAAGGCATAGGGAGTGGGTGAGGTTCTAAATCAAGTGGCCAGGGAAGGCCTTGCCAAGAGCACCAGAACGCCAGAGGCCAAAGGGCACGCCTGTGGATATCTGGGGAGATGCTTTCCAGAAACAGGGTTGTTTTCTCCTAAAACTTGGGTGATTTTGCACATCTGTGATCCACGTATTTCTGCTGAGTGTGTAGCTTAGGTTGAGGGATTCTTCTTTACATATAGATGCCCATTGTTCCACGGCCCCTTCTTTTCTCCTTTGAATTTGCTTCACACCTTTGCTGAAAGATCAGGTGTCCATGTTTCTGGGGTTTATTTCTGGTGTGTCTGTTCTGATCCACTAGTCTATATGCCATTGACCTATATTGTCCTCACATCACCAGTACCACACTGTCTTACCACCATAGCTTTATATGAATCGAGAAATTGGGTGGTTTAATTTCGACTGTATTTTTGTTTTCTAAAATTGTTTTGACCATTCTGATTCTCTTGTCTATTAATAAAATTTTTTAATTAACTTGTCTACATATACAAAAGGAATCCTGCTGAAATTTTGTTTGATACCATGTCACCTCTGAAGATCATTTTGGGGGAAATTTGAAATCTCTACTAGGATGAGTCTTCCAGTATATGACACAGTAGATCTCTTCATTTATTCAGGTCTTTTTTAAAGAAATTCTTCCATTAGAATTTTGTGGGTTTTTTTCAGCATATAGGTGTTATTATATATTTTGTTAAAGTTTTACCTTTTTCATTTTTTAGAGCCATTGTGAACTGTATTTTTAAAATTGGCTTCCAATAATTTATTGCTAATGTGTGAGATATAATTGGTACAGTTTTTGTGTGTTGACCTTGTATCTTGTGACTTTGCTGAATTCACTTGATTTCTAAGAATGTGTCTTTCTTTTCTCTTGTACATTTCTTAGAGTTTTCTGTGTAGATGATAATGTTCACTGAAAATAGTGACCGTTTTACTCTTTTCTTCCCATTTTACAAGCCTTGCATTTCATTTTCTTACCTTATTGCACTGGCTAGGATTTTCATATAATCTTGAATAGGAGTTGTGAGGGTGGACATCCTTGCTTCCTTTCGAATATCAGGAGGAAAACATTAGGTCTTTCATTGCTAAATATGATATTAATTGTAGGGTTTTGTTTTTCACAGATGTCCTTCACTGAGATGAGGAAGTTTTCTTCTATTTCTAGTCTACTGAAGATTTTTACAAATGAATGTTGAGTTTTGTAAAACTACTTTTCTTCATCAATCAATATGACTATGTGTTTTTCTTCTTTAGATCATTAATATGGTAAATTATAATGATAATTTTGGGGACAGTGAACCATATTTGCATTCCCAGGATAAATTCTACTTGATCCATATTATTCTTTTTATACATTGTTGAATTGGATTTTTTAATGTTATGTTGGGGATTTTTGCACCTTATTCCTGAAGGATACTGGTCCATGGTCTTCTTTTCTTCTTTCTTTCTGTCTGTCTGTCTTCGATTTTGGTATCAAGGTAATACTCATAAAATGAGCCGGGAAGTCTTCCCTCCTGTTTTCTGTCAGAGATTGTGAAGAAGCAGTATTACTTCTTTCTTGAACATTAAACAGAATTTGCTAGGGAAACCATCTGTACCTAGAGAACTCATTTTTCAGAAAGTTTTAAACTACTAATTATATTTATCTAATAGGCATAGGACTATGCAGATTATCTGTTTCATCTTGGATAAGTTTCAGTAGTTTGTGGTTTTCAAGGTTTGGTTCATTTCATCCAAGTTTTTGAATTTATGTATATGGGATTGTTCATTCTTTCCCCTTATTATCTTTTTTTAATGTCTATGGAGTCTACTATCTCTTCTCTCATTCCTGATATTGGAAGTTTTTTGTCTTCTTTTTCTTGGTCAATTTTACTACAGCTTTATTAATATTATCTATCTTTTGCTTTTATTGTTTTTTTGTTCTCAATTTCTTTTCCAATTCACTTTTATATATATCATCTCCTTCTGTTGGTTTGCTTTTTGGTTTAATTTGCTTTTATTTATTTATTTTTTTAGTTTTCTATGGAGGAGGGTCATATTATTAGACCTTCTTTTCTAATGTAAACATTTAATGATATGAATTTCCCTCTAAGCACTGCTTTGGCTACATCCTATGGATTTTGGTATATTATACTTTTATTGTTTGATTATGTTAAAATATTTTATGATCTCTCTGAGTCTTTTCCTTTGACTTATTGATTATTTAGAATAGTTTTTAAACTCCAAATATTTGAGATTTTCTTGTTACTTTTCTATAATTGTTTTCTAGTTTGATTCTATTATTATCAGATAACATACTTTGTATGATTTCATTCTTTTAACTTTTTAAGGGTTTGTTTTATGGCCCAAGAGATCTTGGTGAATAGTCCATGTACACTTGAAAAAAACATGTATTCTGGTAATTTTGTGTGGAATGTTCTCTAAATGTCAATTAAATACAGTTGGTTGATGATGTTATCTTTCTATGTCCTTGTTGATTTTCTATCTATAATGATTCTCTCTCTATTCCTGAGAGAGAATTATTGAAATTTTCATGTTCAGTTGTGTTTGTGTTTTTCTCTTCAGTTTTGTAGGATTTTGCTCCACATATTTTGAAACATGTTCATATGTGGATAGACATTTAGTATTGTTATGTCTCATCCCTTTATTATTACACAATGTATCAATCCCTGGTCATTTTCTTTGCTCTGTGGTCTACCCTGTGTGACATTAATATATCCAAACTATACTTTTCATAGTGTTTACCTGGTATATATATTTCCCTCCTTTTACTTTTAATTGTCTTATATCTAAAGTGAATTTTTGTGAGTTGTATTTTTTAAATTATCCATTCTGACATTCACTGTCTTTTAATTATTATATTTGGACAATTTACATTTAATGTAATTGAAAAATTTTTTTATTATTTGCTTTGTTTCCTCTGTTCCCCATTATTTACTTTCTCCTACTTCTGATATTTGAACTTGTTTTTAATGTTTTTTCTATTGTGTTTTGGCTCTATCTTTTTGAATAGTTCTTAGTGCTGTGTGGATTATGATCCACATTCTTAACCTTTCACAACCTACTTATAATCAGTGGATTACAGAACCTCTCCACCTTATGGATCCCTTTACCACCTCCTCTTGTATTTTAGATGCTTTATTCATCTATATTGAAAGATACAATAGAGAGTTGTATTTTTTCCTGTCAACCAGCAGAAGTATTTTAAAGGTCTCAGGCAGATCATCAATCACAGTTACTCAGCTGTTCATTAATTCAGCTACTCTTCCTTCATCCTTCACGTTCTATATTTCCTTCTGGTTTATAGTGTCTCTTCCATCTGAAGAACCTCTTTAGAATCTTTAGAGAAGGCCTGCTGGCAACTAATTTTCTTAGATTTTCTACTGTGACACTGTTTTTATTTCACCCTTGTTCCTGAAGGATATTTTTTGCTGGGTCTGGAGTCCTAGATTGACTGTTCTTCCTTTTATTACCTACACATTTTTGTTTCTTTCTGCCCTGCATGGTTTCTGTCGAGAAATCTGCCGCATTCAAATCAGTATTTCCCTATAACAGGGATTATTTTTCTGTCAAAGTAAATATTTTCGGCCATTGTATTGCTAAACAGTCACAGGCAATGCATAAAGGAAAGGTTGTGGTTATGTTCCAATAAAACTTTATTTACAAAACTGGGGGTAAGCCAGAGCTGGCCTGTGCCCCACAGTCTGCTGATCTGCCCTGTAAGTAACATGTCATCTCTCTCTAGCTGCTTTGAAGATTTCCCCTTACTGTTAAGTTTTCTGCAGTTTCATAATAGATTTATCCTGTTTGGAATTCACTAAGCTTTTAAAATCTATAGGTTTATGACTTTTGCCAAATGTAGAAAATTTTCAACCATTATTTACTCAACTTTTTTTCTATACCATGATCTTTTTTATTGTCTTCCAAGACTCAGGAACACAGATGTTACATGTTTTGGTATTTCAACCAGCAGAAGTATTTTAAAGGACTCAGAGGCAAATCATCTATTACATTGTCCTACAGTCCCTGGAGGCTCTGTTTATTTTTTTCAATTTTTTTATGTTGTTCAGATTGAAATTTCCTATTGAAGTTATTCAAGCTCCTTTTATTCTGTAATTTTCATTTTGCTATTTGGTCTACCCAGTAAGTTTTCTGTTTGGTTTATGGTAATTTTCAGTTCTAAAATTTCCATTTGGTTCTTCTTTATAGTCTCTATTTATATTCCAAAACTTTTATCTTTCCATTTGTTTAAAGAATGTTTACCCTTGCTTCTTGGAACATTTTTATAATAGCTGATTTCAAGTTTTTGCCAGATAATTCCACCATCTATGTATCTTTTTTTATGAAAGCTGAAATTTTTCTAGCTCTTACTATGCCAAACAATTTTGGATTCTATCTGTGCATGTTGAACATTATGTTATGAGACTGTAGGTCTGATTTAAATCAAAGGAGGATCGGGAACACCTTTGAGTGGGTGATTATTCCAGTGGGGTTCAGACTCAGGTTTCAACCAGCCTTCCACAGGTCGTGGTTCCCATGATATTTCTGGGTTCAAAGCCTTTTTGTCCTGCCAGGAGCTGTCCTGCTGGTGCACTGCTGGACGGCCAGGCTGACGCACGGTGGTGGTCTGCCTCACAGTCCAGTTCTCAAAGTCTGGTCGGCTCCTTGCACGTGCAGCTGGGGGTGAGCCTGGGGGTTCACCAACACCTGCACGGAATCCTCCCCCTTCTCTGTCTCCCAGGCCTCTCTTCAGCCCCCTTCCAGGATGCGGGGGTTTAGTTACCTTGCTCCATTGTGCAAACCCCATAGTTTGTGTCCGTATCTGGGGGCCACAAGAGTAAGTCAGTGGGAGAGAGCAGGGTGGGGAGAGAAGACAACTGGGCTTTGCTTTAGCCTCTCAGGTGAGGAAGTTTCCCTTCACACATGGTGTTAGGGCCCATGGTGAAGGGCCCCTGTCGCTGCCATCGCCACCCGGGATGGCCTGGGGCTGCAGTACAAGTGAACAGAAAGAAGAATTGGGATTTCGTCCACTCTGTATGGGGGCAGAGGGCACCCTGGGGCCCTCCTTGCACACGCTGGTGCCCCACCCAGGAGGCGCCCCACCCCAGCTCCGAGGGCCTCGCGTCCAGGCTTGGGCACAGGACGAGGAGAAGCACGGGGCGTCTCCAGGGAACTTCCAGTCCGGGTCTCCCGCCCCCAGGCTGCCTGCGGCTGTTTGCTTTGCAGAGACCCCTCTCCTACCCCGCGTCTGTCGGTGGGTGCTCCCTCAGTACCCTCCCTGCGCCTCCCCTCTGTCCTCATCCATCTTGCCCAGAAGCAGAGCTAACTTGGTGGCCTCCTGGCTCCTGTCCTCTCTGGGCTGTGCTGCCCCTCCTCGGCAGGCCTTCTGTCCCCTGGGCTGCTTCCTGTGGCTCTCGTGGGCTGGCTGATTTGGTCTCTCCTTCCCGTCTCCCAGACGCTGTGCCAACTCACACTTCACCCCCTCTGCTGCCCTTGTAGTTCTGCCTCGAGTTTTCATTAAGTTTCCTTAATGTGTGTGGAATTCGTGGCGAGGCCTGGACATCTGTGTTCAAGGACCCCCTGGAGATGGCGAGGTCCTTCACCCCTGTGTTCTATGTCGTCCTCCTCTCCACACTCTCACACTCATGCTCACACTCATTGGATTCTGATTCCTTTTCTGTTGTTCCTGGTCTTTCGTGGTGGGTCTCCTGCCCGTGGCCCTGGATCTGCTATTTGAGGGCATTTCCTGAGGGAGATGGTCAGCGCAGGCGTCCAGGCTCGCACAGATTGTCCCTGGATGGCCAAGGCTGTATAGAGTCATGGCTGTCTGGGAGCCCTCTCCCCAGGCAGCAGGAATCGGCGCTGCAGGGCACTATCTCTCTGGCCACCCCTTTTCTGACCCTCTCCCATGTCCACTTTTCTGGACCAGCTATGAACCTGGCCCTTCTGGGCTGCCTGGCACTGTGCCTTAGGATTAGCGCCTGGGGCTCGTGCTGCCGCTTTGGCGACCTGCACTCTGTGGCTTTGCCTGGATCTGCATTTACAGACGTCTCCGTGCCCTCCTCTGGCCCCTGGACATCCTCTGTATCAGCCTTCCCGCGAGGACCACTGCCGCAGCGGCCAGCCTCCTCCAGGCAGAGACGCACTCTCCCCAGGCCTGGGGTGATTTTCTGGTGAAGGGGCAGCGACGTATTGATTCCATCACATTAAAGTCAGAACCTGGATAGGTTTATTTTTAAAATATGATACCCATATGATCCGATTAGACACCCTCGTATCTTGGATGTCCTTGTCCCTCTGCGAGCCTAGCCTGATCTGTAGGACAGATGTGAGTGGGAGGAGGAAGTGGGCGGGGCAGGAGGGAGGTGGGCGGAGCCTCCGTGGAGGCAGTGAGAGGAGGGCAGGGGCACCGGGGACAGGGACCGCCACAGGGACCTTGGCTCAGGGTCACGTGTGCTGAAGACACGTTTGCACACGGCCCTGGACTCCCACCCAGCGAAGCCAGGAGACCCGCCCCTCTATTTCCGAGGCCCACTGCCCTGTGCGGGGCCGCCCCAGGCTGCTGTCACCCAGGCTTGAGGGCCGTCTCCCGCCACCTGCTCTGGGCCCAGGGTCACTCCTCTCGCCTGTGGCAGCTTCCCACACACGGGAAGCAGAGCCCCTGGTCCACCCCTCCACAGCAGCCGCTCTGCACGGGCGCGGGCAGGACAGGACAGGCGTGGGGAGGACACAGCTGGGTCTGGCCAAAGCCCACAGAGGTCTGGGGGACCTTGCAGCAGGGGCCTCAGGGTTCGGGCCTGGGGAGGCTCCTGGGCACCACCTGGGATGGCGCGCCAGCCCCTCCTATTCCATCCCACGTGGCCCCCAGAGGCTGCAGCGGGTGGCACCCACGCGCTGTCCATGACCTCAGCCCCGACCCCAGATGGGCGCCACCGCTTCTCCTCATCTTGGGACGGTGCCTTCAGCAATGGCCCCCTAGCGCTAAACCATAGGCCGCGCGGGAGGGAACAGGGAGCACGAGGTGCCGCAGCGCTTCGGGTCATCGTGGCGAGCGGATCCCGACTCGGGCTTCACAGTGGAGACAGCCGAGTCCGCGTGTTAGGGACAAATCCCCACATTTCTGACAATTATGGTTTCTCCCTCTGGCTGTCAATCCCCTGCCTCGTTCTGCATTCATGGGGCTCTGCTTCAGCCCCCCTGGGACCCCAGAAGCACTTCACTGTTCACCTGAGATGGGGCAGAAATGGCCTCTGACGACCCCAGGACTGACTCTCCCTCCAGGTGCCAAACAGTCCCCCAGTTTTAGTCATCCTGAGACTCCGGTGAAGGGAGACGTCATAGGATGAGTGATTAGATCCGGAGAGAGAAAGAGGAAGCCGAGGGCTCGGCCTTCCGGGCAGTGACGGTGTCCAGAACCCGGGTCAGGAAGGGGGAGGTCCTTGGAGCTTCACTGTCCTGGTCCCTTTGCTGCAAGGCCATTGGCAGCTGTCGGCTGGGTGCAGCTCCTCTGTTATAGTTCTGGAAAGCTGACTAACACAAAGAGCCTAAATTTATTTATTTTTTGAGACAGGATCTTGCTAAGTTGCTGAAGACCTTGCTAAGTTGCTGAGGCTGATCTTGAACTTGCCATCCTCCTGCCTCAGCCTCCTGAGTTCCTGGGATCCCATGCTCCCCTGTGGCTTAGCTTTGGGGCCAAGTTTCACGTTGACTCTACCCACACTCCGCAGGGCTCTGTGCCCCCAGAGAGGGCAATATTTCGAGTGTGAAGCCAGAGAGGCATTAGCCCTGCTGTCAGCCTGAGGCACCTGCCTGGGTCTGAGGAGCAATGAACGTGCAGCCGAAGAAGGGCTCTGTGCAGCAGTAGATGCAGAACACTCCAGTAAAGGGTTTGGAATGAACGGGAAACAGTTCTTTGTGCTTGATGCCTTCAAGTCCAGGAGGGAGAAGGGGTGGCCAAGGCCAAAAGGTGCTTGAACTGAACGACATCACGTGGTAGGTGCCCCATCTGGGCCCCTGCCCTGGGTCAGGGCCAGGTGGACCGGAATGTACTGTGTGGACCAAGGTCGGGGAAGCTAACAGAAACAGCAACATTGATGGCCCTTTGGGGGTATTTATAAGAGATGTTTACAGTTAAACAAACAAATGGGATGCAGCCAGAGCGAGGCACTGCCTAGGCCCAGCCCTTGATCCTTTCAGGGGGAGACAGACAGGGTTGCTTTGCACATAGGGGCCATTCCTGCTACCAGGGCCCTTGTGGCTAAGGTGCCACCTGCCTGTTGCAGGGTAGGAGGAAGCCCTGGAAAATGGGCAGGTATGTGCAACTAACAAGCTTGAAAGAAAGTGGGGAGATGTACTGCAGAGCTGGTGTGAGAGCCCAGTGCTCACAGCCCAGGGCCCACGTGGCTCTGAACACGGTCAACACGACCCTGCTCCTCCGAGTAGGGCAGGAATGGCACTGCGCTGCTCCTTGTCCAAGCACAGGGAAGCACCGGGCCGGGCCAGGTGGCACATGGAGCTTTCTGGATTTCACCCTGGGGCATGTGTCTCCTGGGTGGTGACCTGGTAGATCATGAATAAAACAGCACTGGGCGACTCGATAGGGGCTAGGGGACAAAGGCTCACGAGTTTCACAGCATTTTGGGGGATATTTATGAGAGACACTTACCTTGGTTACAGGAAAATGTCACGTGAACAGAGCTAAGTATTATTGATTTCCCCCTCCATTTTGGTATTAGATGAATCACCGCCAGTACAAGCTCTGACTGTATTAATGGGTTTCCTTGGATGACTACTCAGCCGAGAGAGCCACCCCATTGGAATTCCAGGGAGAGGGTTATTGGACGTGACAAATAGGAGAGGAGGGCGGTTCTCCTCTGCTGCTTCGGGGATTACACAAGTGCTGTGGGAAGGGCAGACCTCCTCCTCCACAGCCAGACGGGAGCTTTTCTGTTGTGCAGCGGTCCCACCTGCTGACCTGCTGCCAATGAAAGCCAGCTTGTGGTTGCCATGTGTCTTTTTTACAGCCAAGTGTCTAGATCCTAGCACAGTGCCTGGAACACACAGGGGTCTCAGGGTGTGTCAGGTGTGAATGGACGATGGAGGATGGTGACAAGTGAGGGTGCGCCTGGTAGGGAGAACTAGGGAGACGAAGGAGTGTGAAGCCCCCTGTGCTGGGTGGGTGGAAGTGGACAAGCGAGGGTCAAGGGTCGCCTGGAGCCTACTGACTTGCAGGCCATGCTGATTGGTTCCATCAGGCAGTCAAGGAGTATCCTGGGCACTTCCCACTCTCAAGGAGTCTGGACTTTGAACATCACCTACGTGGTTAAGTGCCATCAAGGTGGGCATTTCAAAGAAGTTATGCAACTTGATCTGGTGCAAGGGCGGGGGAAGTTTTCTCTGAGGAAATCACTTTTACGTAAAGATCTGAAGGAAGGGTGATGTTTTTGATGCTATACCAGATCTTTTATATATATTTATACTAAAAATCTCATCTTGTATTCCATAGTTCCTGACAGAGAGAAATATAATTTCCTTGTGTGTTGACCTGTGTCCAGCATCCTTGACAAATTTATTTATTCCATCTAATAAGCTTATCTCTTGAAACCAGTATATTCTATACATATACAATTATGTCATCTGCAAATAATGAAAGTTTTATTCCCTCCTTTCTGATCTTCATGGCTTTGATTTCTTTTTCTTGCTTTATTACACAGGATTGGATCTCCATATTCTATATCCAGTATTCTATGTCAAATAGAAATGGTGATTGTAGTCACCCTGGTCTTACTCCTGATGTCTTCTATTCCCATTTTCCTCAGTTTGTGTTTTTGTTTATTGTAAGTGAATATTGTTATTTATTCCATGTGAATGAAAACTTTCAGACGGAGATACAAGAGACCGTAGTCACCGATCACTTGTCCTGTGCCGCGTATCTGAGGGTGAAGTAATCTACTTGCGGGAAGCCATCTGGCTGGTGGGTGTGGATGATCAGGGCTGCTGCTGAGTAGACAGAGCTCAGCAGTCTCCCTGGAGGGCCCTTCTGGCTTTTGCAGGGGCTACACTGCTGAGCGAAGTTCCCCATCCCCCTCTTTCTTTAGCTTCTTCCTTTACATTCCCTCCTGGGGTGAGCTGTTGCTTTGGCTTTGCTGTCTTAACTGGCCCGGGAGAGACTTCTACTTGCCCTGACCCCTCCAGCCTCACGGACCCAGGACCTGAGGTGAGGCTGCACCAACAGCCAAGTAGGTTAATCCCAATTACCCATTTGATGATGGGGAAATGGCCAGTAGGTGGATCCACAGACCCAGTGGACATACTAGAAGTGGACTTTGCACAGGACTCCATGTATTATCAGGCCCTGCTCTAACAGGGGGACCATTGTGACACTTGGGGGTCTCTGAGTCTCAATATCGACTTGGACTCTGTGTCCAACAGTCCTCAAAATACCTGGGTATTTCCTCCCTTATTAGGCCTGGCCCACCCCCACTGGGTTACGCTGCTACTTACCATTCAACACTTAACTCCCCGTATATGCAGCAGGGAAGCAGAAACATCCCGAGTGGAGAAGCCAGTTGTCACGGGGAGCGAGGCCTCAGTGCTATTTCCCAGAACAGGGGTGTGCCAGCTCTTACTGGAGCGGAGGGGGCACTCTGCAGGCTTGGAAGGTCCTGGCAGGCTCGAGGAGTCACCTTCTTTGGCCCAGAAGTTTCTATCCCCTATGTCAGGGTCCCCGAGTCCCCACCTGCACTGGGGATAGTGTGTTCTGTCTAGAAAAGCCTTCCTGCAGGTGTCCACATGCTGTGTCCCACGACCTGCAGGTCTTGGCTGCACATATCCTCAGAAAGCCACCGACCGCCCAGTCCACACGTGCACCCGCTCGGCACAGCCCAGTACCTCCAGTGCTGTTCTTCATAACTGTCTGGATTTCTCCTCACAACTAACACTGGAGCCATCCCACAGAACGTGCATCCCTGACAGCAGGGGCGGATGGTGCATGTACAGTGCTCAGTGCTGAGAAGGTCCTTGTAAGTCCCCGTGGAATGAAGGCGGCACTTTCACCGTAAATCCCTCCCTGATTGGCCTGTGGTTACAGACAGTGCTTTGGTGAGATGCAGCCTCTCTCAAATTTGCTGAGACTTGATTTCTAGTGTAGAATGCGTTCCAGCTGTTTCAAGAGTGTGCGCTGTGTGGTGAGCCCTGGGTACTGGGTTAAGCTTCTGAATGACATTGTTCAAATCTTTTGTGCTGTTTCTCTCTCTACTATGTGATCTACTAAGCACGGAGGCATGTATTTTCATCTGCCAATCCCTGCTTGGATTTCTGCCAAGTATCGCTTTAGCTATTTTAGGCCTATGTTATTGGGTATATATAGGTTTAGAGTTGTATCACCTCTTGAATCGAACACTTCATCAATACGCACCTCTTCATCTCTGGTGATACTTAGGCTTTGAATCTGTCTTCTCTGCTGCCTTTCCATCTCTTCCGCCCTTTCACTTCCAACCTTCATTTCCTCACCTTTTTCTCTATATCAGGTCTCAATGGTATATAGCGAGATTCTATTTTTAATCTAACTTGTAATCTCTTATTTGAGGATCAATCTCTTAGCTTGGCCTTCCTATCCCTCTGTTTGGATCCACTATTGCCATCTAGTACTTTCCATTTATTCTGTTTTGGGGGCACGTGTGATTCTTTCCTTTTCTCTACTTTCTTGCCATGTTTTTCCCTTTTCCATTTTTTAATGGCTTAGAGGTCAGAACCCTTATTTCTCTTTTTAGCGGTCACCCTAGAAATTCTAACATAGACATGTGCCTAACAGGGTCCAAGGCTAGTAACGTCTTCACCATCCTCTCAATCGGCACAAGAAACTCATCACGGGCAGCTCTCCCAGGCCTGCCTCCCCCACCAGTGTGTTCCTGCTGTGAAGGAACTTCTGGTATCTTCACAAAACAGACCGTGTCACCGTGATCACTTTACCTGGTGAATACGTCCATTCTTCTCCTCCACGGAGTAGTTAACACTGTGCGCCCGGCTCTGTTCCAGGCACTCCGGACACAGTGGCAGAGCAGGCAAGGGTCCCCAGCCTCATGGACTTTCATGCCAGCTGGGGTGACAATTCTACGTGTCCCTGTCCTCCCTGAGTAAGTTAGATGTTAGAAAGAGGCAGCTCCTCTGAGGAAGAGGAGGAGCAGAGCAGGCAGACTGGGATGCAAACTGATCTCCTCCAGGTGGTCAGGGGCGGCCTCCGTGAGGAGGTGAGGTCTGAGTGAAGGCTGAGGGAGTGAGGGCGCGAGCCATGTGCCCCCCTGGAGCAGGAACCCTGGAGGACAGTCACTGCAGTCTGAAGGTGGGGGCCTGCCTGGAGTGTGGAAGGACAGCAGGAGGCCGCGTGGCTGGGCAGAGTGGGCCAGGACACAGCAAGGAGCGGGAGGAGGACCAGAGCGCGGGGACCTGGAGTCATTTATCGCCAGGGCTTTGAGCCTGCAGGGCGTTGGGCACAGGAGCAACCGGGTCTGACTCCCATGTGAGGAGGCTCCCTCCCACTGCGGTGCTGAGAGGAGGCCAGTCAGGAGGCTCCGGTGGCAACCCAGTCGGGGAGGCCCGCACCTCAGGGCAGGGTGTGGCTGGAATACGGCAGAGGGGACGGCGCTCAGCGCACACTCCTGATGGGCCGGGTGTGGGTAGACCCCGCGTGTGTCTGAGGGTGCCTGTCCTGTGGAGTAGGGGAGCTGAGGAGGCACCTGTGTGGGAGGGACCATGGCAGCTCCGTGTTGGACGGGCCGGAAGTTGAGACGTCTTCAAATTCAGAGGCGGCTGAGGTCCAAGTCTGTGGTTTCTAGGGCAAATCCAGGTTTCCTGGCCTGAAGCTTATTGAGGTCCTTATTTAAGGAAGAAATACAAGAATCACACAAAACCAGTGCAGGAAGCCCCAGCTCACTGGGTCTACAGAGCACTGTCTTTAGGGGACAGGAGAAAGGCCGGGCTGAACACAGGGACGCTCATATCTTTGGCAGAGAGGTGACACTTCCAGGATAGAGGCTGGAGGAGCGTGGCCACTTGAACTGTGTCCTCCAGAAAGAGGAGTCCCATTCCTACCCACTGTCACCTGTGAGTAGGACCTCAACATGGGTGACAAAGTCCAGGGGAGGTCATGCAGGTTAGAGTGGCCCAAATTCAATACATCTGGGTCTTCATGAGACAGGGGGAGTTTAGACATGACACCCTCAGGGAGAAGGACAGGAAATGATGGAGGAACAAAGCAGAGTGTCACAGCGGTACGCCGTGCCGGGTGGAGACACCAGGAGGGAGCCTCCCCTGGAGACCTCAGGGAGACTACAGCCCTGCTGGCCCTGGACTTCAGATTTCTGGGCCCAGGACTGTGAGAGAGCAGATGGCGGCTGTTAGTAAGTCATCCAAGCGCAATTCATTACAGCAGCTCGGAGACTGACCAGTAAGTGTGGACGAAGAACAGAGCCGGCCCCAAGGCTCGTCTGCAAAGGATGGAGTCTAGGACAGCAGGTGGGGGAGACCGAGGCAGGGAGGACCCTGGGCAGAGGCTGCCGACAGGAAGGATAAAGGCATATCAAGGAGGAGGGGTGGTCACGTTTGAGGAGGACTGAGGACTGGCCACTGACCACCACGGAGGAGGCCACTGACTAGAAAAGCTCTGATGCACCAAGGGGGACAAATCTGTTTGCAGCTTGTTTAAGAGACAAGGCGGAAAGAAATGGAAGAGACAGAGCAGGATGACGCTGTTAAGGAGAAGAGCAGAGGAAAGCAAGGAACGTGGCGGTGGTGCTGGAGATTTTCTTTAAGACGGAAGAAGTAACAGCGTGTTTGTAGGCAGATGGGAACGTCTGGTGGCGACTGTGAAGCTGATGAAGTTCAGAGTCGGGTGGTAGGACTGCTGCAGGGCTGCCCCGGAGCAGGCAATGAGGACGGAGCTTGAGTATGGGGGCTGTCCTCTCACTCCTCCTCCACCTCGCTCCTGTTTCTCCTCCCATCTCAGACGTACCCCGGAGTCACCTTCTGCCCTTGACGGGGACGGGTATTCTTGGGAAGCTTTCCTCGTAGAGGTCTTGTGGACGTGTTTCTCAGGTTTGGTTTTGATGCTGAAAATATTTTCATATTCCCCTCATTCCTGAAAACAGTTTTGCGGGACATACATCAGGCTGACGGGTTTGAGGCTGCTGCTGCTGTTCCCTCTCAGCACTTGAAAATACCCGCCCAATGTCTCCTGGGACTGACTGTCGCAGTTGAGTAATCAGCTGTCTCTCTAATTGTCCTGTCTCTTTTTCTGAGCTGTTGAGAGAGTCTCTCATTTTATGTTCTGAATTTTCATTAAAATACACTTGGTGAGGAGTGTTTTTCACTTTTCCTGATTGCATTGTACTGAGACTCTTGAATTGGGGTGGTGGCTCTCTTCCAGAAGTTCTAAGAATCCTCAGAAAACTCAGATATTGCCATGGTCCTATTTTTCTCTCCTCTTGAACTCAGAACATCTGCATTGTACTCTGCTTTCTATAATATTTATTTCATATTTTCCAGTGTTTTCTCTCTATCTAGGCTTCTTTGGTATCATCTTTTGATTTGCCTTTCAATTCATCAACATTCTTTTTAACTGTTTAGTATCTTGTTTACATTGAGTTTTTAAACTTAATTATTGTATTTTTATTTCTAGAAGTTCTGTTTATCGCCCCCAAATCTGCCTAGTTGGTTTTGAGATTTTCTTGTTCCCTCATCTGACTTGACTTGACCTACCTTCCTTCCTTCCTTCCTTCCTTCCTTCCTTCCTTCCTTCCTTCCTTCCTTCCTTCAGATTAAACAAACTCATTTTATATTCTATTTCCGGTAATTCCAATATCGGAGACTTAGCTGACCTGATTCTTAACTTTTTGCTTGGTTCTTTCCTATGGAGGATCATTTTCTTATTGTGCTTGGTGATTTTTTTTTCTTATGACATCAAGCTCCAAAAGCTGCACTGGATATAAAATCAAAACACCTTAATCATCTCATGCATCTCATCCTCCCTGAGTCTGCCTTACAAATCCAAGGGCACATCACCTTCTCTATACTTGAAGTTTTGGTAAAAATCTCTAAACTAATAACTTATGTGATTTCTAATTATTTGGGGGCTTTAAAGTCTCCTTCCCTAGGTGAACATAAACTGCAAGCACATGTTTTCTAAATATTCAACTTAACACTTTTTTTAAATAATGAGGCCATTGCAGCTGTGTTCATAATTGATCATTTCTTCCCTAATGTAAGACCTTTTTAACTTGGGGAGAGAAATCCCCAAATTCTAAACCAAATTTAGAACCAAGAGATTCTAAGATTGCTCTTTCAAAATTTTTTTACTTTATGGTAACACATTGTCTTAAGTTTGACCCCCAAATTTTGTTCCCATGCTTTATTTTTCTAAGTCAGGGAACTCCTTTCTATGAGAATCACAGACCCCGTAGCTGGAAGAACTGAGGCCTATCCTTGCCTGACATTGCCCACTGACCATCCAGAAAGCGTGATTTCCCATAGGTGCCCTGGATGGTCTGATGTGTTGAGATGGGGTAGAGATGCCTGTCTCCCATATGGACTCTACTGAGAATCCTCTGGACCCAGGTGTGAGTTGGGAGCAGAGGTGAGGAGCCAATAGTACCTGCTTGAGCCCAGAGTGAGCCCCAACAGTATTGGGCACTTTTCCTCACTTGATCAGATCATTTATTGCAAATTCAAGGTAACTTCAGTCTCGTCTACCTGTGTTATAAATAAAGTATTACCCCAGGACAAGAGAATATGTACTAAAGATGGAAACCAATGATTCAGTCATGTTACTTGTACTAACTGCCTAAGTTATAAGAGAAAAAAAATTAAATGTTAAGATGGTTTCCTACGTTTCTTTCTCTGTCTTTAATGTAGGGACTGGCTATGGCAGAAATGCCACAGGAGAACAAGCCAAAGGAGCCGTGTTTATCCCATCAGCCAGTTGTTATGGGGAGAGGTGGGGTGACCTCTTTGTCATGCCAACAAGCACCCACCAGACTCAGGCTGAGGCCATATAGGGTTTTGGAGGCTGATTGTATTTGGCTCATGAGGTGAAGGTGAAGCTCAGGAAATCCCAGTGCCAGAGTTTTGGAGGAGCATGGGCAGATGCTGACTGCCATCAGCTCAGCCGGGTCCACCCTAAGCAGGCAGCCACTCTCGAACAGGTCTTGGGAGCCCGTACACTCCCACAGAGGAAGGGGGAGCTGCAGGAACTCCATGTCACGTGGGGTGCATCAGTCACTATTCACTATGTGAGTCAAAACCCAGTACATCTGTCAACACAAGAATGCATACTACTGCTCCTGCCCTGAGACACCCGAGTGGCAGCATCGCTGTCCAGTAGCCTCTGGAAGACGCTGCTGCTTCAGGCCTCAGGGCAGATCGCATCTCAGCAATCCCCACACCATACTCGGAGAACGGGCCCCAGGGGCCCTCCTGGGGGCTGACCAGAGGGAGCCCTGGTCAGGATCACGTGTCCAGCAAGGCCAGAGGTGACCACATGCTGGGGTCAGCAGTTGCCCTCAGACTCCTGTCTCTGTGACCGTCTTGCCTCATAGACTGGGACAAGGGGAAAGTCAGCGTGGAGGCTGCTGACTCGTCCCCCCTCCTCTCCCTGTCTGGGTGATCCCGTGAGCTCTTTGGAGATCTGCGCTTCAGGCAGCGAGAGCCCTCCGCCAGCCACTTGGGATTCGTGGCCAAGCCGCCAGGCCCTGGCCCACTTGTGCAGAAAGGCCGGCTTTCCCACAATTCACAGGTCCCCCTGAGACCCGGAACTCCATCCTGTCACCTGGTCAGGAAGGGCTGAGGTGAGGCTCCTGACTGCTGCTCGGAACATGAGGAAACGAGAAGGAGTGGGCCGGAGTGGGAGCTGCGGCGGGGCCGGGTGGTCCCTGGGCACCAGCTTGCCCATCACTCCTGGCCCACTGTCAGGAGCCCCTCGTAAAGCATCCAGCAAGGACAGGGAACACATGTTTATTTTATGAATGACTTCAGGGAAAGAGGAAAAAATCACCCGGATGTCATCCAGGAGGCTCTGTTCTTTTTATTATGTTTTGTCGGTAAACAAAAAAAAAATTGCCACATTTAATACTTACACCAGTCCTGCGGGATTTCTCTGACTAATGTAAAATGACAGTTGTCGCAACATTCTATATAAATACAAGTCTGTTTGCGGGAGCCTGTTCTATTTTTAATGTAAACCACACCTAACTTGCTCTGAAGAATGGCACCCTTGGAACTCTGCGTCCTGCCTGTTGTCTGTTCACGGTTCTGGATTGTCTCAGGAGCGGCCCGGAAGAAACCAAAAGCATCCCAAAGTTTTAGTTTAATGTGAGAATTATTCACCTAATTTCCCTGCAGCAGTTGTGTCACTTAATTTATTGTGGTGCAGAGCGTAGGATGACGGGGCTAATGAGCGACACAGTGTATTTGTTGAGCCGACCTATAATTTAGAAGCTGCTGATGATCTTAGTGCTGTCTTAAGTCTGAGCAAAGCAGGCAGTAAAAATAAAGAATATACTCTCGGATTACATAAACACGCACAAGTCCCGAGACACAGTACACGCACGCACACACCAACTGGTGGTAGCTCGTGACCCGCTTTGGTTGCATGGAGCATGAACTTACCCTGCCTGCCCAGAGGCACCAAGGAGACTGACACGGTGTGTGATCAGGCGCGGTGGCCCCCTCCCCAGCCACCCCTCTTGAGGACCATGAGCTGATGGGGAGTTAGTGGGACAACGAGACCTCCCTGAAGCAGGCGAGAGTGATGTCCTCCATGCTCCAGCCCCGTCACTGCCACTGCACCTCCCTGCACCTGTTCTGAACGGCATCAACTCTGGGACCCCTCCGCCTGAGCGGCAGGTCCCACAATGACCACTGGCATTCGGGAGCTGAACAGATAGAGGTTTGATGGGCCCTGCTCTGGGGTCTTCAGGTGGGAATGGCAAACGTGTCGGGGGACAGCTCTTGCCGGAATGACCAGCCTCTCTGCTGGTTTGGCTTTAGTCATCAACCCAGCCCTGAAGCTGGCAGGAAGAACCTACAGTGAGGAAGGACCTGTGGATGAGGTCTGATCTAACCCCAAGCCCCGCGTCAAGTGACAATGATGGCATAGGTGACCCTTTCTACAAGGTCACACCTAGGGAAAAAAACCCATGAATGGGCACAGGTGGAAAACCTTGTTCTTCCTGCTCAGAGAGTTCTTTGCACTGGGAAATTCCTGGCAGAGGACCCATATTCTGTCAGTGGGAGGCGTCTGGGCCCCTGCCCACAGCCCCAGCTCAGGGTCTCTGTGTCTGATCCAGGTAGACAACCTGTAAGCTGCAAGACGAGGGTCCAACAGCACCCATGCCATGCCACCAGTCCCCCCGTAAATCCCAGACCTCCGTGGACCTCTCAGAACTTGGAGCAACATATTTACATACTACAGAGTGGGTTTAAAAATCAACTAGATTCGCTTTGCCTTTTGCAGTCTCTTGAATAAAGCATTTTTGTAGCCTACTCAAAATCCTCTCTGCGTGTTTACATTTTAATGGGTATTCCAGGGAAATGGAGGAATTTTTAAATTATTATTACTTACATTTATCAAGAAGGGAGGAGGGGAGGAGCAGCCAATGGCCGGGCTGCCTCTGTGTGTGTCAGCAGGCCACAGCCGAGCATGCAGGGCACGGTGTTCAGCAAAGTGCAAAGGAGAAGAAAGGCCATTTTTACTTGTCCCTGTGAGTTTATGGAATTTTAAATCTCAGACATCACCGAATGATAGGAAGAATTCTAAGAAGAAGCTTAGGTCTCATTGGTCCATGTGGAAAATAAAATCCATTTTACATAATGAGGTGCCACTCAAGCATTGTCCCTGCAGGAAGGGAGAAGCGGGAACCAAGCTCCCTGGCATGGCAGCAAAGCCTTCCACTGGCTCTTTGTCATAGCTCATGTGACCTTGGCAGGGAGTGCTCATGTAACCTCGACTCCATGTCCGCATCTTAGGGACAGTTTTAATTCCTTGGACTGCATAAGGGGAAACCCTTCTTGAACCCTAGGGCACAGAAGCCACTGTCTGGAGGAGACAGGTTCTTTTCCATGTGGAAGGGGACTCTGCCTATGGCAGCGTGCAGCTAGCATAAAATCCTCTCATGCAAAGGGCGCCCCCATCACAGTCGATCAGACGATGTCATACAATCGGGACAAGGCAGTTTGGGGTCCTGTGCCTGGGGCAACTGCCAGTGTTTTAATCTTCCCTGGGGATGTCTCTCTTGTTCCTCCCCTGACATTCCCGGGAGATCCCTGATTAAAGCTACAGATGCGGTTTAAAAATACACTCACCAGATGTTCGCTGAAAATGACCTATAACTGGCAGTGGAGATGGAGGGCTGCTGCATCTGAGGCCTTCCAGGAGCCTTTTCTAGAACGCCATTCGGTATGCAAATGAAGCCCAGCGGAATCTCAGATCCAGCCCCGCCAAACCATAAAACCAACTGCTCTGAAAGCCATGCATCAGTGATCCCTGTCACCTGGCATCTGGAGTGCGGGAGAGCTCAGCTCCTAACTGGAACACGCCGTGGCCCGACTTAGGAGGTTCCCCTCTCCACCAGCAGACAATCTAAATGGATGGATCTGTTCGCTGGAGCTGAGACGGCTCCCTTTAGGATATTCCATTTTGAAAACCAAATCCAGGCTCTGAAAGCCACCCGCCACGACGTGACTGGACCCGTACGCCAGTGAGAAGGGCCCTCGGGGGTCGGAAACCCAGGAGGCCAGCGCCGCAGCTGGGCAAGTCAGACCCGAGGCCACCTTCTGGGGTTTCATGCGGATTTTTCTGGCGAGCTCCAATTAAGTTCTAAGTAAGTGAGGTCTCAGACTCCTGCAGAGCTGAGGGATGAGGGGTGTAGTCCCTGGGAATCGATATCTTGGGGAACAAAAGGACTCTTTCTTCCCCAAGGTCTAAAATTTACAGGCAGCACTTTCTTCTCCGCGTATTCATCAAAGTAAACATAGAGGTCAGATGACAGTTCACCCAGCAGCCACCTGCCAGGGCCCTGGGAGGCCATCAGGCCTGGAGACGCCCATCGGAACAGCAGCGTGCTCTGGGCTGTGCACGTGCCCAGCCTCCCCACCTGGTGCCCTTGAGCTGCCCCAGCTTGAGGCATTCTGTGCTTCGAATAAAAAGATGGGCCAGCTCCAGGGAGCCCCATACGTCCCACTCTGGGGAGAAAAGCAAGGCCAGGCCTTCTGGCAGAGGCACAGCGGGCCAGGATTCGTGCTCAGAGAGGACACGCTCTGACGCGCGTCCCCCTGGGTGGAGCCTGCAGGCCAGGCTGACTTACAGTCAGGAATTCTGCCCGTCAGCAGAGGTAGATGTGTTTCTAGATAATGTTGGAAACAGGACCTCTGCAACCCTGGCGTTTTAAACGCAGAGCACAGGCTTGTGTAATAAGGAAATGGGATGCATCTATTGGTGGTGGGGAAGAGAGTCTGGAAGGCAAATTGGGTGTCTCAGAGGCATAATTATTTATCAATCTAATTAAAATGTAACCACGGGCTCAATGCCTCCAAACAACTGAGCTCCTCTGCCCAAGACACACCCTTTGTTGAGCACCTGTGATGGGAGTTTTCATTCATTATCCCAAGAGCACAAACAACAAGGACTGGCTTGGTCCTTTGGAGTGGCCACTCCCACCCTCTGCCGGCCCATTGCTACCTGGGCTGGTGTTGGTCCAGAGGGGCGAGCCAGCTGGCCCCAGGGCAGCCCCAGTGGGATGAGTAGCTGCACTGGCTGGCAGTGGGACGGGGAAGAGGAGCGCAGGGTATTCATCAAGCCCAGGGCCTGTGCCACTCAACTGGGTCTTCCCTGCAGCCCGGAGTTGGGACACTGGCCAGGAGGAGCTGCTGTTGGAACGAGTGGGCCAGTCGACTCCAGTGAAGGAGAACACTGAGGGCGGGCGTGGCTTCTTGGCCATCCAGGAGAGTGGGCAGGGTTCCTGGGCGTGCCAGGCCCTGCCTCCTGTCCCTTGCCTCCCGAGGGTGTGCGCGCATGGAATGGACGCTTAGCACAGTGGGGAGGCACAGGGCTTGTGGCATAAGCTTCGAGGGGTGCTGCAGAGAAGAGATCTGCTGAGATGACAGGCAGAGCCTGGGCGTGGCGGGGCCAGGACAGGCGCCTGGGTGGCTCTGGTGTCTCTACCCATTGGCATGTTTCCTGTCCTGGAGGCAGGGTGGCCGGGAGCTTCCCCCTAGAGCACAGCTCAGGCCTCAGGCGCAGGGCTCCAGGGTCACCACAGGGGTCGGCCTCACAACCCTCCCTGCCTCCCTCCTGAGTCCCCCTTGTGGGTCTCCCAAGGAGCCAAAGCCCGAGGCCTCCTCTGTACCTTCCTTCAGGTCTAACAGTGGCAGGGCCCGGAAGCCATTGTTGTGCTTGGCTTGCTACTGAGGCCACAGAAGCAACGGCCAATGACAACGGCCTGAATACAGAGGCCTCGCCCCTCTGGGAAAGAGGCAGGTGGTGGCAGACTCTAGAGGAGAAGGCTGGTGAGTCCACAGTCACCAACAGCTCTGGGGGGCCTGGCCGAGCATCGGCCCATCAGTATCATCAGCTGTGACAGAAATGAGTCGTCCCTGTGGCCCTTGCTGAGTGGCTGTCCACATCTCACCTTGCCCCCTTCCTTCTGGGGAGGTGGCAATGACTTGTAAGGTGGGGAGAGCACGGCGTGATAAGGTTGTGACAGCCCCTTCCATGCACCAGCTGGACCAGGCAGCAGAGCCCGGATCTTGGTTGAGCACCAGTCTAGATATTTCTGTGAAGGTATTCTATAGATGTGACCAACATTTAAATCCATAGACTCTGCAAAACAGATGAACTTCCATAATATGGTGGGCCTCATCTGATCTGTTGACAGTTCTGAGAGCAGAATCTGAGGTTTCCTATAGAAGGGATCTTCCTTCCCGACCACAACCCGGGAGCCCTTCCTGAGTTTCCAGCTGCTTCCCTGGAATTTGGACTCAAAACTCCAACATCAATGCTCACCCACATCTCCAGGCTCCTGTCTGCCCTACATTCTGGGGCTTCTCAGCCCCCATAATTGATCATGTAAGCCCATTCTTTAAAATGAGTCTCTCCCCCTCTCTCTGTCCCCTCAAGAGTCAGATATGGACATGTAGACATCGCTGTTGGTTCTGTTTCACCAGAGAACCACCTGATACAGGGGTGGAGGTGCCACTCCTCCAGGTTTTGGAGCTCCTGACACCTCAGTCACCTTCCTGCTTAGGTGCCACTTAGCACCTGGCCCTGTGTTAGGTCCCAGGAGGAAGGACACAGAAGTTAGAGGGGAGCCTCCTCTGGCCAACTCACAGGTTCCTGTGGGAGAGCGAAGGCTGAGGCTGCTCCCTGGGGCCAGGAGCGAGGGGAGGCGTCAGTGCAGTCCTGCGGGGCAGAGCTGTCTGCCTTAGTTGAGCGCAGACCCCGGGCGCATGGCGGGGCCTTTCCTTAAAGCCCGTCTGCCACATCTGCCAGTTAGGAGGTTCGTGGTTCTTTATTCATTCACTTATTCAAACACTTAAGGAGCACCTGCCACGCCCCTAACAGACCTGCAGGGGTCGGTGATGAACACTGAGAAAGACCAGGTCCTGCCCCATGGGCTCACCTGGGAGATGAGTCCAGCCAGCCGTGAGGCATCAGCAGAATGCATTCTCAGGTAGCTGCAAGAGCCGTGAAAAGATAAAGCAGGACAAAAGAACCCTGGAAGTGACAGTGACACTGCAACACAGATGTGCCTGATGCCACTGAGCTCCCCTCTTCAATGCTCAGAGTGGTAAAGCTGATGTTATATGTACTTTTTAAAATTTAAGGTAAAAATAATTTTAAATGATTTCCAAATATTCCAGATTTTAGTCTGGTGGAGACTGAGCTCTCTGTGAGTACACGAAAAGCCGCTGGGCTCTAAGCTTCCTCCTGGGGCCTCTGTGGCAGGTGAACCATCTCAATGCAGCTGGTTTTTGTAAAAAGCCAAGCGAGGGGTGAATGGATGGTTTCAGAGACGGAAGTCAGGGCAGCCCTTTCTGAGAGGTGCCACCTGGGAGGGATTGTTGTCCTCATGCTACAGAGGGACTCCCGTATCAAGGGGGCTGCATGCCTGGTGCAGTCTCAGGTGCCAGCCTTGCTGCTCCTCCCTTCCTGAGCGTTCTGAGATCCCCCTCCTCAGAGCACGTCCACACTGGTCAGCAGGCACTCAGGGCTGACCCAAGTCCCAGCAGCCAGTGACAGTTCTGGACAAGGCTGCCTCCCAGGAACCCACAACCCTTTTCTGCAAAGGGCTGGTCAGAAACTCTTTCAGACTTTGCTGGCCCTGTGGTCTCTGTTGCAGGGACTCAGCTCAGCTTAGAGCACAGAAGCAGCCACAGACCTTGTGGAACCCAGGGGTCGTGGCTCTGTCCCAAATGATTCCATTTACCAACGCAGGCAGGGGCTGGATTGGGCCACAGTCAGAGTTGGCCAACTCGTGATCTAGCTTGTCAGTTTCTCTTTTCTGGAAAGACTTCTAGAAGGTAGACCGGAGGGGGCTTGAGACATTCTGCCCCCACCCCCTATTTGTGTCCAGGGAAAGGCTTGTGAGGTGCTTCATAGCCAAAATCCTCTGGAGAAATGAGATGCAGGACCCGTTAGACCCAGATGCATCTCTGTGAGGAGGCCGAGGCGAAGGGAAGGCCCCAGAGGCAGCTCTTTCCTGGGCGATTGTTTCTCCTGCGGCGGTTAATAAGCTACCATTCATGCACCCACATATCCATCTGCCCTTCTTTTCCTCCCTCTCTTCCCTTCCTGCCACAGTCTGGCTGGGCACAAAATAACCGAGCCGCCACACAGCCTTGTAGGTTCAAACAGCAACTCTCTATTCCCAAACTCTCACCAGCACTCTGTACACACTTCCCAGGAACACACTCCCTCCACCAGGCTCCACGCACCAATTCTAATCCCGGAGCAGGGTCACCTTTCAACCATTCCCTCTAGCACAATGCCAGGCGTCATTCCAACTAAACTGTGGCTCTCAACACCTTCCTTCCATCCATCCATCCACCCGTCCACCTACCCATCTATCCACCCATCCACCCATCCAGCCACCCATCCATCCATCTATCCACCCATCCACCCATTCACCCATCTACCTATCTACACATTCACCCATCCAGTCATCCATCCACCTATCCATCCATCTATCCACCCATCCACCCATCCACCCACCCGTCCATCCACCCACCTATCTATCCACTGCTTCATTTGTAAACAGGACTTCAGAACCTACCCTGCATAAAACTGGCTCGGGCCACATGGATCCAGTGAAGGACAAGGCCCAGCCCTGTTCTCAAGGGCTCAGGTTATGAACAGAGCCCAGTGTAGCCCACACACCCGTGCAGTGGGTGTCATGCAGCAACACAGTGGGGAGCCACTGGGCAACGCGCCTTCTTTCTTAGACCAAGTGAGACAAGCCTCCGCCGCAGGCCTCCAGATTCTAGGACCCCAGCCCTCTGACCACAAAGGATCTCCAAGGTGGCACTTTTCCTGAAGGGTCTGGGTAGCCTGTGCCCTGAGCCCTGAGCATGGTCACTGGGCCTGTCAGCTGGGCTGGTGGCTTGGAATGGGAGAGATACCTACTTTCCAAGCACGTGGGCACTGCTAGGGTTGTCACGAGGAAGAGAGGCAGAGTCACCTATCTTTTCCCACACACGGGAGCAGGTGACCAACCCATGTGCCCTGAGCAGATTGGGCCACCCTCCAGAAGGTGGGACACAGCTGTCTTTGTGTCCAGTGAAATGACAATATCTCCATCCTCCGATATCCAGGGCAAGCAAAGTCGGTTGGGATTGTTTGGGTGACAAAGAACAAGAGGAGCTCTTGTCAGGAGCCATTTCTCCTCTGAATTGAGCTGTCGCCCAGTTTGGAACTGGCTCCCCTGCAGACGACAGCCCCAGCTGGCATTTGCCCAGCCAGGGGGTGGTGGCAACCTGGCCAGCCTGGGTTTCCCGTCTGTGTGACTGTTCCGCCATAAACATCATCTGTCTGTGCGTTATCTTCGGGCACGTGGGGCTCGCCAGTTTGGCCAGGGTCCAGGGCTTTCTGTCTCTGCAGAACTCAAAATCACGGCTGGGTTTCCATAGGATAAATGAGATGCCGCATCCAGCGGGAGGCAGATTGAAGTCTCAAAGGGCCCACGGCCGTCCTCCAGGGGAGCGGGAGGGTGAGCAGGGACAGGCCAGGCCGCTGCCGTCTGTGCTGCCTCTGACCTCAGCACGCAGCATCCACCCTGCATGGATTGCAGCAGTGGTCATCACATTGGCTGTGGGCACCCCGATGGGTGCTGATCACACTCCGTGCCCACGCGGACCCTCCCAACTCTATTTTGCAAATGAGGAAACTGAGGCACAAGGGGTTTCTTCATTGGAAAAAAATGGGCCCAGACTCTTTCCAGTGGGCCCTTGGGCTGACCCTAGGAGAGGCCTGGGTCTCCGATGGCCTGGAGTGTGAGGCCAGTGCGGCCAGGAGACCTCAAGAGAGCTGCGGGCTCCACATCTGTCCGGGGGCTCCCCTGGGCTTCCTGGTGGCTCTGGCGCTGACCCTGCAGGACTCCTCTTGCACCTCTTGGCACTTTCGGGGTTGTCCTGATGGCCCACCGCAGGGGCGGGATAGTGGGGCCCCAGCGCTTGCCTCTTGCGCTCTCTGCATGGGACCCCGCTGCTCAGGTCATCCTGGAGGATGGGGCCGGGGGCTGTGAGGTCAGGATGGGAAGAAATGACTCTCCACGATTGTGACAGATGCCTTTGGTGGCCCCTGAAGAATGGTCCTCATTTCTTAAAATCCTGTAACTCAGAGTCATGGGACAATAGGGTAAAAGAACTCAACCCCAATGTTGGAAATAAGAGGGGAGTCAGGAAAGGAGAGAGGGGAGGCCTGCCATCACACCCCCATTGGCCATTAGACAGGTGCCCAGACACAAGTGGCCGAAGACAGCACTCCTGGCTGATGGCCCAGCCCCTCGAGGCCAGAGGGCAGACGGCCCACCTCCTGGGCTGCTTTCTGAACCCCTTGCCTGTCCTTGGCGAGGCACTTCCACGTTCCCCGGGACCGTCAATCAGACGCGGATCTCCTCGCTCCTCTCAGGGCAGGAGGCGAGTGCCCTCTGCGCTGTGGACGCCGGTTCTACAGCCATGTATCACGTGGCGCCAGCCCTGGGCTCCGTCTCCCTGACCCCAACACTGCTAAAATATTGTCCTGCGGATAGGAAATGAAAAGGGTACAACCTTATTTCTTCCAAGATTGCCCAATCTAGCCCAGAGGTATAATAAAACCCCAAACTCTCCTTTCAGGACTCATCTTTTATAAGTAATATCTCTCTACAGTAAGTGGTCAGCCACAACTGAAGCCAAACACAGGCGCGAGGGAGGGCTGCCTCGACGTTTCCTATAGACTGAGGGGTGCAGGGCACGCGGTTGTCCAGAGCTAGGGGCCCCTCCAGGGCCGTCTTGGCCATCCCTCTGTGGCCACACAGGGCTGGAACCTGGGTTGCCTATCCAGGGAGGAGTTTGTTTTTAAAGCAAAGGAGAATTTAAGTCACTGTGTTTGCTGTGATCCGGCCGGGACACACGATTATGGTTGACTTTGAGTGACTGCCAAGGCCTGGCCACAGCAGATGCCCGGCCCACGAGCCGGCCACGAACTGGACATTGCCTTTAGCCACGTCCACCTGCTGCCCACTCCTCCCACCTTCCCACCTCCCCAGGTCAATGGCTCTCCCATTTCCCTGCCCTTCATTTCAGTCTAACCACTTATACTTTTATCCCAAGTGAAACGTTGTTTAGTGTTGCCCGTTTTTGAACTTTATAAAGCAAATGTTTGGTACCCCCCCGTGGTCTTCAGGGATTAGCTCTGAGGTCCACCATGATGCCGGTCGCACCTGTGCTCGCAGCCTGGGGCTGCAGTGCGTCCCTCTCCCACCTCAGGTCTGACCACAGTCCTCTCCACGCCCACCCGAGGGCTTTCGCTTGTCTCTGGGTTTTGCTGTAAGGAAGAGCAGGCGGCCACGCAGATGTCGGAGGCCCCAGCAGTGCCCTTGCCAAGGAGTTCTGCCACTTGCTGCTGCGCCGTACAGCAGCCCACGCAACCACAGTCACACGTGCTGCCCACAGGGCCCAGCGGACTCCTTGGCCCACCGCACCCAGAGCCTTGGCTGGGAGGACCTGAGCAGTCGGAACGCTGGACTGGCCCGGCCCATCCTGTCCAGAACCTCCCTGCGAGGTCCCCCCAGAACAGCAGCTCCGGCTCCCAGCAGAAGCCACAAAGGCCCCTCGTGGCCAGCACAGAAGCCTCAGACGTGTCCCGGCCACATTCCGCTAGTGAAGCCAGTCAGCAGAGCCAGCCTGGAGGCAGGGGCAGGGGCTGGGCTTCACCCTCAGGGGACACGTGGCAGGAGTGGTCTTTACTGGGCCCCACGACACACACTCATGTTCATCTTTGCCAGTGAACTCCAGCCGTCCCCCAAGGCCATCAGCAATTTACAGCCGCCCAGCAGCGTGGGAGGGACGCCCTGGCCCCCACCCTCAGCCGGCGAGGCCGGACTTCTCATTGTTGTCAGCTGAGAGGGTGCGAAGGGGCATCTGACCAGGGCCTTCATCTGCATGTCCCTGATCTCGAGTGAGGCAGGGCACCTCTTCCTACGTGGCTCACCTCTTCCTACGTGGCTCACCTCTTCCTACGTGGCTCACCTCTTCCTACGTGGCTCACCTCTTCCTACGTGGCTCACCTCTTCCTACGTGGCTCAAGGTCACCAGGCTGCGTGGAGCTGTGACCGGGCTCCTGTGAGAAGATGGGCTTGGCCAGTGAGTCTCCTCCCTTAGGGATGGTGCCCACCATCAGAACTGCTTTGGAATCGGAAGTCTCTCCAGTGCGACCTCGACCTCGGAAGAGGCAGAGCAAATGCCTTGGAAGAGGAGGGGCCGGCTCCAGGAGGCCTGCCGTCCTCGCGACCCCGGGCCTGGCAGAGGTGGCCTTCTCGGGCTCCTGACATCCTGACCTCCACAAGGAACTGTCTGGTCTTGCCCCGCCCAGGTGGCAGCCACCCAGTCCACTTCCTCTCAGGAGGCCCAGCTCCTGACCCCTAGCTTTCTTGGGGCGTCCCTGGTGCCAGGCCATAGCTCAGAGCCAAGCATCCTGATGGACTCATTTGGCCTCCCAGATGGAGGTACGAAGGGCATCTGGCCCACAGTGCCACCTGTTCCCTTCCTGACTGCGGGCCACCTGTCCCACTCAGCTCGGATATTTGGGGACAGCCCTTGAAAGGCCCAAGTGCTCCTCTCCAAACTGTGAGCGACAGATAGGGAAGAGGGCCTCGTCCCAGTGGCATTCCTTGGTGGGACACAGGACGGTTCTGTGACGTGGTCTCGGACTTGGCCCTACATGAGGGGCCTGTCCACATTCCACCTCCTCCACAGCCATCTGCAGCCTTGAGGCCATCAGGAAGGGGCTGCCAGTCGTCCCCCACTTTCTGACATAGGGGCCATGCTCCCCAGAGGGACATGGACTGGCCCAAGGTCACAGGCTGGATTGTGGCTGAGGTGGAACAAAAGCCCGGTCACCTCAGGCCTTTGCTGCCCCACCCTCCCCTGGTCACTGCCTTTGGTTGTTTATTTAAAAGTGCTTCCTCGGGTTGCCAGGAGCTGGCACTTGCTCAAATCACCTGAGTTTCCGTGATAAACTGCCACAATCCAAGTGGCTTAGCACAACAGGAAAGTGTCCTTCCGCAGTTCTGGGGACCAGAGGCCTGCAGTCAAGGTGTGGGCACAGCTGGCTCCCTCTGGAGTCCGAGGAGACTCCACCTGAGTTCCTGGGCTTGCAGATCACCCTCGGTCTCCGTCCACCACAGCACAGCCGCCTTCGCACCGCATCCTGTGCTACCTTTTCTAAGGACACTCTCATTGGATTCGCCTCGCCAGATCCTGTACGGGGTCTGCATCCTTATTTACTCCCCTACTTCAGATAAGGTCATATTCGCAGCCTCCAAGGGTCAGGGTGTGGACATGTCTTGGGGTCCACATCCGTTGGCTTGTCACACTGGGGTGGAAGGCTGGCCCACAAGGGCCGGCCCCAGCCAGGTGCAGGGCTGTCGGGGGTCTGCTCACTCGGCCTGTTTTGTGTCCGTTGGTGTCAGCCTGTTTGTGTCTTCTCTCGGCCAACGGCTCTTCCTGTGCCCTGGGGTTAGCTTCCTCTGTCCTGCAGCATTTGCTCAGGACTCTGCCACAAGTCTTCTGATCCACGTCCGCTCTTGGACTCCGTGGCAGTGGTTTCTCAGCTCCAGCTTCTGCTGCGAGTTCTCCTATTGCTTCACAGCCTGGCTCCTGGGGGGAGATCTAAGGCTGAGCCCAGCTCCTCACGTCAGCATCCCACCCACGGGCCTCGGTCCATGGCCTGGCGGGGAGGCTCTCTTGGTCCACACGCAGGATGGAGCTGTGGTACCAAGCGAGGCCACCTCCGCCTGTCCCCAGAAGGGTAGGAGCTCTCCTAAACCAGCGGAGGTTCAGGTGTCCAGAAGAGGACAGAGTGACCGTGAGAGGCTGGGACCCAGCAAAAGGGAATTGTCCAACATCTGTTAACGGAGACATGTGAGTCCTAGTCCCGTTTGAGAGGAGAGAGGAATAAATGCTAGAAGTCTGGAATCGAGTGACCGGGGCATGACATCACCACTCCAGTCTCTTCCCCACTGAGGTGCACAACCGCCAATGGCAGGTGCCACCGCCCTTTAGGGACCAAAGAAAGATGGCGCTGCCTGCATCACTAGTTCTGACCTCCCCAGGCAGGAAAGGAGGTTGGTGGTGGAGGAGACGCTCAGCAGTGCCCTCGCTGCCTGTCCTGGCCTCGGGCCTCCCGGTCCCCAGTCCTGGAAGCCAGTGCCGCACCCCTCTCACCCAATAGCAGGAGTCTCTCTTCTCACCCCCGCGCGGCCCTGCCCTTGGTCGGTGAGAGATTCCATCCCAGGGAATATCATGTCCCCGTGCTCTGGGCTTAAGATGGCAAATCCGGGCGGTGACATAAACGCAAAAGTCATTACCATTCTCGGCGCGCGTCTGTTAACGACACCGCGGAATAGCGATAATTAGATGAAGCCTCATTTCCCAGCATCACCAGTGTGCTTTACATTTATTTATCGCCATTCTTTTCTCCTAAGTCAGCAAAACGGAGACGTGGTACAATATCCCAGAGCATCTGACGAGGGGACCATCCTGTGACTGTTAATTACTGCCTCGTAGGCCTGCCCAGCCTGGCCTCGCCACCGGCCTCTTTCTGGGCTCCAAAAGGACAACTCACTCTTGGTCCTCGCCAGCTGGGACCCGTCTGCCATGGCAGGTGACCTCTGCTCAGCTCCACCTCAGCTCAGGCCATCACGACAAAGTCCCACAGCCTGGGGGGCTTCTACCACAGGGATTTACCTCCCAGACCTGGGGAAGAGAAGACTGAGGTCAGGGTGTGCAGAGGGGGCTCCTTCTGAGGCCCCTCTCCTGGGCTGGTAGGTGTCCCCCTCCTGTGTCCTCACAGTCTCTGTGCAGTGTCTGTATCCTAATCTCCTCTCCTTAGGAGGACACAAGTCACGGTGGGTTGGGCCCCTGGTGACCTCATCTCTTTAAAGAGCCTGTCTCCAAGTGCAGCCCCCTGGCCTCCTGGAGCCGGGCTGCCGCAGAGGGGCTAGGGTAGCAGCTCCGCCCACCAGACAAACCCCGTGAGCAGGCACAGCTCTGCGGCTGCCTCTGCCCGGGCCCATGCAGTCCCACGTCCCTGCAGGCCCCTCGGAAGCGCCCGCAGCTCTGCACTCATCTCCAGGAGTTCCACTGGGCCCCTTTCCTGGTGGGAGGGCTGCCATGTTCTGCTGGGAGAGAACGAGAAGCTCCACACCCAGCTGCCAGCCCTGAGGGGCACAGCAAAGACTGCTCCGGGAGCCGGGCCGCACCACGGGAGCCTCTGGCCGGCGCTGGCTGAGTCCCGGAGTGAATGCATCTTCCCGCGTCTTTCCAGTTCCACATGCCAGGCCCGTGCCACGCCCTCACAGGGCCTTCCTCAACCATCCTCGCTGCAGTCCTCTGCAGGGTTTAGGTTACCTTTAGCCTTTGATGTGGAAACTTGAGTTCAGAGGGGCTTCGAATCCACTCAGTCACACAGCAAGTAAGTGGCGTGGAGGATTCCGTGGAAGTAGGTCTTTCTCATTCCAAAGCCCATGCCACTTGTCGCTGTGCCATCTCGCCGACTCCTGAGTAACTTAGGACAGAGCCTTTATCGTGCCACCTGATCACCTCAGTTTCTCTTTCTGCAAACAAAGACCACAGAGGCAGCCAGCATTCTGATGGCCCCTTTCCCAGGGTCACTACAACAAAGGACCCCAGATGGGGGCCACTTAAACATCAGAAGTTCGTCCTCCCAAAAATTTCAGAGTCTGAAAGTCAGAAATCGAAGGTCAGCAGGGTTCCTCCTGAGGGCGGCGAGGGTCTGCCCCTCCTCCCCTCCGGCCTCTGGCACCCGAGCGTTACCCACCACTGCCTGGCATCCCCTCCCTGTGTCTGCATCCCCCTCCCTCCGTGCACGTCCGTCTGTGCCAGGGTTCCCCTTTCTATGAGGACAGCCATTTGGGGTGAGAGCCACCCTAATGACCTCATTTCAATTTGATCACTGTGAAGACCCGATTTCCAAGTCAGGTGGCAGCCCTGGTACCGGGGTGTGGACTGGGACATGCACCCCACGACAGCACTGAAGCCAGGGGACCTCAGGTTTAGAGTGAGCCATGATGAGCCACGTCTCCTTGGGCTCCTGGCCTCAGACCAGCAGCCCCGGCTGCTGAAGAGGGCCCTGGGAGCAGGGGTCCACCTGGCTGAAGGGAAGTACGGGGACACGTCCGGGCTCCTCTGGGCTCATGCTGGGTCTGACTTGGGTAGGGCTGGGGGGCACCATGACTCACGTGAGGCCTCAGCCCGAATTCCTGGAGGGGAGCTGTCCTGCGTGCTTCCCTGGCTCCTGGCTGCCCTCTGTCCCTGCCCACCTCCTGCCTCCCACCTGGGTCCCCCACACTGAGGATTCCTCAGAGCAGGGATGGCAGGTGCTGGGCCCGGGGAGAGTCTCGGGAGTGGGAACCATGTAGCCATGCTCTGTCACGAGTCCCTGCTTCTTGACCCATGGGGTCCTCCAAGACCTGCCGTTACTAGAGCCCCCTGGGAAATAATCCGCTGCAGACTTGGGTGACACCTCAGTGTCATCTTTTATTAACTTGACCTCTCCTGTTGCAGGGGATCTGGGTGGAAATGGTGTGTTCCCGCAGCACTGTGGTGCGCGGTGGGAGCCGCGGCCGGCCCACCCCTCCTGCCTGTGGGGCTCGCTGGCTGTCAGGGCGGCCGCCTGCTTTCCTGGGGAGCTGCAGCCGTTAGGAGGTTTCCCTCTTCCTCTGCACATGGTCCTCCCGCCCTCCCGAGGACCTGTCTCCCAGGACTCCTGACTTCACACTGAACTCTTGCTTAGTATCAAGGGATTGTAATGGTGTGCGGGGTCTTAGGAAGGCCTGGCACGCGCACACGTACAGCAGACGCCAGTCCCTCCAAGTCCTGCTGGGAGGACGTGAGCCTGCTCTGTGGTGGTGCCCAGGCTGGTGGGGCTTCCCCAGGCCTCTCCTCTGCCCAGAGCTGCGGGCAGGTCTCCAGGCCCCTCTGGAGCGGGGTTCACCCCCTGTGCCCTCCAGGGTCCTCTGGGCGTGGGTTGGTGGTGGCAGACCAGGCATCATAGGAAAGCTGGGCATTGTGGGGCTGGGCAGCATGACCCTGGACGTGCCATAGTCAGGGCCACCTGCCAATTATCGCTCTCTCAGGGAGTGGATTGAGTGGCCCTGTTTGCTTTCGCAAGCACAGACCCTTTGCTGTCTGAGGAATCGCTTTCCCTGGGGAACGGGCAGGGCTGGTGGAGCACCTGCCTTCTAATCTGAGAGCAGCGCCAGGCGCCCGGAGCGGGCAATAGTCAGGGGACTGTGTGGCCGCAGGACGGCTGAGCCCGCAGCTCCTGACAGCACAGGCGCAGGCTGGAGGGACAGGCCGCTGTGTTCAAAGGGCCAGTCCTCCCTGGATGCAGAGGTCGCTCTCCAGAGTCCCCTCTATCCCAGAAAGTCTTCCTTCAGCAAAAGCAGGGGTGGCCTCTGCCCAGCTGCTGGTCAAGGACGCACATGATGGCTTCGGCCATGGCTGGGCCCTGAGCCCCGTGTCCGTGTGGTGGGCTGACTGGGGTGATGAACTGGGCCTGAACACTGACCCGGGAAACGAGCTGCGGTGTCTATGCAGAGCAGGGTCCCCGGGGTCCACCCATCTGGTCGGGTGGGATCTGTCGGGAGTCACTCCATGGGAGGCTTCGAGCTCTGCGTTCGGGCTGTGCGTGAATCCCGGGTGGCAGGGCGAGATGTGACTGCAGTGTGTCACTCGGATGTGATGTTTATGGCAAGTATAAGCAGAACACTATCCCCACCAACTCAGAGCTGCGTCCCACCAGGGGAAGGCAGTGTGGAGGCGTCACGAGAGGAGGAGCAGGACAGAGCGACAGGCTCCTCTCCCAAGGTCCTGCCATAAAACAGGAAGGCGGAGAGCAGAGCAGAAAGTTGGAGCCATCGGAGAGCGCCGGGTCCGGGCGGCCAGTCACCGCAGATGACACCAGGGTGGATTCCTGAGAGAGGACGGGAGCAGGGAGGAAGCAAGGCCAAGGCGAGGGGGAGGAGGGGACACAGGGAGGGGACAGAAGGGACAACCGGTGGCCGCACTCAGTGCTGGCTTCTCTTCCAGCTCCGTTGTCCTCTGGGGCATCTCTTCTGTCATCGAGGCCATCTGGCCACGTGCGCCTTGGCGTGTCCTGGAAAGGGTGACTGAGAAAACCCTTCAGGCTGTGGGCCCAGCAGGCCGGGGGACCGGTCCAGCTTGAGTTCTTGTCCTGGCACAAAGGCCTCCTGAGAGACCCTTCTTGTCACTAACAGGGAAGGCGTGGCCAAGCTGGTGACGCTCTGGGCTCAGGGCTGTGTGACATTGGCTCAGAGGGGGCCTCACTGGTTTCCTCCCTGGGGAGAGTTCTTGGCCACCACCCAGGACCCCCTTCCCAGAACAGGAACTTTTAAAGCCAACTTCAGAGCCACGTGTCTCTGGGCCTCAGGCCAGCAGCCCTGACCCCGGGGCAGCCCCTGTGGGGAGGGGGCCTCCTGGTTAAAGGGGCATGGCTTGGTGTCTCAGCTTGAGCTGGCGTGGGGTCTGGCCTGGGCTGGGGTCTTTCTAGATGTCTTATGCAGAAGTTCAGCCGCCTCCCTGGCTGGGCCCAGGACTCTTGGCACCATTCTCCAGAGAAAGGCCCAGAACGAGGTATGAGAGGCTCTCTGCCCTTCATGCAGCCAGCTGTACTGAGGAGGAGAGGAAGGTCCAGAGGGACCCCTTCCCCTGGGGCATCGTAGGTACTCAGAGGTCACCACCCTTGACTTCTGCTGAGGGGAGGGAGACAGAGAGTATCGGGAATCTTGACGGCTGCCTGGGCGTGTGTGGGCTTTGTCGAATGAGCAGGGCAGTGCGACTTCCCTCTGTCCACTCTCCAAGCCCCGCGTTCCTTGTCTGCAGCACAGAGATGGCACGGTAAGGCTTGTGAGGACAGGGGTGGCCTCGACTTGTTCCCCACTGTAAGCACCAAATGCCCCTCTGTGCCACAACCCCAGTCTACATCTCCAGCCCTGGCCTCCCTCCTGAGCCCCAGTACCCACTGTCCCCTCCTCAGCCCAAGGAGCCTCCCAGGCCAAATCAACCAAGCCCAGACTCTTCTGACCCTTTAGCAGATAGATGTCTCCTTCCTGCCTTCCCACCCACCCTTCACCCATTCTCCAAACCCCAGGGGTCATCCTGGACTCCATCTTTCCTCCTGTCCATGTTTAATTGCCATCCACCGCACCCCTATCATCCCTGCACTCCAGCCTTGTCTTGCACCCAGGCCCCTCTGGCTGCCATGGCTCCAGCCAGATGGACTTCTTGCTGGCCCTTAGTTTGTCACCTCTGGCTGCACCTCAGGGCCTTTGCACATGCTCTCCCCTATGCTTTGAACACTCTCCAGATGGTGCAGGGCTGGTTCCATTCATGTAAGCCTGTGGTATCACTGTGCATGACTTGGGGACAGGGAGTTTACCCACCACCCAGAAGGCTGGAGAACCCTCAAGCAGATATTTGGAGAAATGGAGACACTGCATCAGGCTGCATGGTCAGGATGACGGCCAGCTCTGGGAAAGGTGGGCACAAGGCCTGAGGTGCCTCTGTCTTCCATGGGCTTATTGCTTTGTTCGAGGTGTTCTCCACAACTGGGGACCCCCAGAGCACCAGGCTCCCCTGTTCCCTTCTCTGGAAGGTTCTGCATGTGGAGGGGGTGACCTCCAGGCAGTTCTTGGGGCCTCTGCCAGGCTCTGGGCTGCAGTGCACCGGCTCGCACTGCGGAGTTCCCCGCTGGCACTGGGTTTCTGCTGACGCCATTTTGGCTGCACCCTGAAGGTCAAGCCACGGTGGGGGTCTTTTGAAGGGTATTTGAAGACGTTTTCAGAGCCTCCCCCTGGAGTTTCCCAGGAGCTGAGAGGTGGGCCTATAAGCTATGGCCATCCGCCGCGGCCGTCCACCGCACCCTATCAGCCCTTATAGGTGGACCTATAAGCTACGGCCTCCTCCCCAAGGTGTGAAAAGAGGAGAAGGGGAGCCACTGACCTATGGTCCACAGGAGGCTGTCCACCCCTGGGGACCCCAGCCTGCCAGGGCTCAGCGCCAGATGGACCCCGCTGCCCCACTCCTGGCAGCTGCCGCTGTAGGGACATAGGGGCAGGGCTATGACTCAGGTGACTCAGGGGCAGGGCTCTCGCACGGGAGCCTGGGCCTCGCCCACCCCCACGGACAGCGCTCACCCGGGTTCATGTCCTTCCTCTCTCTTCGCTGTCACCGTTTCCTTCCCCCTTTCTGCCCCCCTTTCTTTATTTCTCTGTCCCTGAACTAGCTCAGGGACACTAGCCAGCAGCTAGCACCAGAGCTCTAACTGGGCAACGCACCAGCGCAGGACACTCCAAAGCTCATGCTCCTGAAAGACAAGGCAATAATAATAATGTCCTTGCCTCTGGGACCGGCACGAAGGCACAGTGTGGACCCTGGCCCAGCACTTGAGTGGTTACCCAGAAGCAGCCTCGGGCCGGGCCGGGCGGGGCTGTCCGCGCCTCCACCAGCGGCTGTTCTTGGTAGCTAACCGGAGACTTGGTTTCATTTTGGACATCTTGGGCTGTGCTCAGGGCCACCACTGAGGGACAGCAGTGCTGGCTGAGCCACGTGCAGAGCCCTCGTCATCCTGCCTTGAACCTGCCACACGAAGCCCTGGTCCTTCCCTTCCCTCCGGGGCAGCTGCTATTTGGGACCCGTGGGTGGCTTCCCCGGGGTCTGTGAGTGGCACTTCTGATCTTTCCATGTGCACGCGCCCTTCCACTGGGGAAATACCTGAGGAAGATTTCCAGTCTGTGCCTGAGCAGGGTGACGAGGTGCTGGAGCCTGGAAGCCCTGCCCCTAGGCCCCACTGCTGTGCCTGTGTCCCCTAAAAGTTCCTGGGTTGGAAACCCAGTCCCCAGATCCATGCTGACGGCATCGGCATTATTGGAGGACATTGCGATGGCATCTGTGCTTTGTAAGAAGAACTGAGCAGGCACCCACTCTCCACGGGATGCCCTCTACCATGTTCTGATGCAGCAAGAGGCTGAGCGGAGGCTGAGCAGGTGCCCCACGCTTGGGCTTCCCAGCCTCCAGAACTGTGGCCAAATAACCCACTTCCTTTATAAATTACCCAATCTCTGGGCTGTGCTGAGAGGCAGTGTGTGCTGGGCGCAGATAGGGGATCCGTGGGCTCCCGTCACACCACACCTTCCTGGTTTTCTGTTTGCCAGTGACGGGCTCCTGAAAGGCTGTGGTCAGAGACTGCTGGGGCGAGACCCCAAGCCCCAGGGCCTTCTTCTCTGGTGCCGGGGAAGTGGCATCTCTGCTTTTCTGAATCTGTGGCTGAAAACCTTGACTTGATAAATGAGATGTGACCTTGGAGTAAATGTGCCTATTATCTGGAAGTCATGGCGGCAGAGATTAAAAATGGACTCCATCTACTTCACGAGCAGGTCAAGCTTCTCATAATGAGTAACAAACTCATCTCTGGCTGAGGACGTTTTGTGCTGTTTGTACTTTTTATTGATGCTGTCACGCTCAGGTGGCCCTCACTTGAGGCCGACTGTGGGGGCCGTGCCAGGGGCTGGACTTTTCCCTCCAAGGGGCCAGCGGCCCCTCTTCCCAGGGCCACCCCAGCCCTGCTTTGCTTCTGTCCCCGCCCCAGGACTTACACAAGCCTCTTCAGACCGCTGCCCCCACAAGCGGCCAGGATGAGTCTGCAAAGCTGGGTGTCGATGGGTTTCCTTCCTCCTTCTGAGGAGGGACCTGCAGTCCCCTTCACGTGCCAGCCAGCCACCCTCTCGTGACCGGCAGGCATGTGCTCAGGGCAGGTACTGCCATTTCCAGGCCAAATGAGGGCAGGCAGGTGGCCCTGGCTTTGTCCCCTTGCCCGCGGCAGGGGTTTCTGTCTCTGATTGGCATTCGCGGTTGAGAGGGAGGCGGAGAAGCTGTCATCCCTAGGGTCCCGAAGCCTGACGGCTCTGGCTGAAAACTCTCACCCTTCCGCTGCCCACGAGGCACACAGGGAAGTGGGAACCTCCCTTCTAGAAAGTTCTAAGAGGCTTTCCCTGCCAGTAGAGCCCAGGGTAAAGCCAGCTCACCCCGCAGGGAGGGTTGGCTCCTTCCGGGGAATGTCGGGGAAGATCCGCCCAGGCCTCCCCATGGCCACAGCCTTCATCCCCACCGGGCCTTCTACCCAGTATGGCCGTGTCCACATCTCCCCTTTGTGTAAAGACACAGTCACACTGGACTAGGGGCCACCCTAATCTTTTTTTTTTTTTTTGGTACCAGAGATTGAACCTGGTGCTTAGCCACTGAGCCTCACCCTCAGGCCTTTTTATTTTTTTTATTTTTGAGGCAGGATCTTGTTAAGTTGCTCATGGTCTCTCTAAACTGCTGAGGCTGGCTTCAAACTTGCAATCCTCCTGCCCCAGTCTTCTGAGCCTCTGGGACTATGGTGCGCATCAACACACCCAGCCCTAAACCTTATTCTAACTAGATGACCTCTTTAGAGACCCCATCTTCAAACCAGGTTACATTCTGAGAAACTGGAGGTTAGGACTTCAACATATGAATCTCAGGGAACAGGACTCATCCCATAATCTCTGTCCCCAGGGAGCGGGGGCTCACCACAGAGGCTGGTTCAGGGCTGTTCCCTCTACACAGGTATCCTCAGGACCTTGTCCCCCACCGGTGGATTGTGGAGGTGTCTCTGGGTTGGGCATGAGTCTGGTCCAAATCTCAGGTTTGTGGCCCAGCAGCCTCTCCCAAGTGCAGTCCCCTATTTGCAAAGCCCTTGGAGGGCTGATCTGGGGTCACAGACGTTAGGAGAGAGGCAGCCTGGCTGAGCCACACGGTGCGGAACAGGGCAGGTGCTCACAGCCTTTGTCCCCCAGACTGGACCTTGCTTGAGGCGTCCCCTAGCCTGCCTGGCCAAGTGGCCGGGCAGTGTTGGCTGACTCACGTTGGAGGATTTTCATCCAGGGAAGGGTGTGTGATGGAGATGAGAGGCCATCTCTCTCCTCCGGATCCGTCTGCAGCCCCTTGGCGGGCAGGGCACACCGTGGCGGAGGAAGGGAGTTTTACTGCTGAACGTAATGGGGTCATTTTCTGCAGCACATAAATCTGTCTGTGCTCGGCTGAGGTTCCTGGGTGGCTGGCACACCAGCCATTGTTAATGGGACTCGCTGAAGACGGGCTGCGGGTGTTGGAGCATAGTTCTCCATGTTTCTTCCTTGGGGAGGGATACCGCGTGCAGAGGACTTAAGTCACAGAAGCTGGGTTTAAAAGCTGCTGTCTGCCAGTCGGGCCAAGGGGTCCCCCTTGACAGCACTATGGGAGTGACGCGCTCTGTCCAGGATTTGTGATTCCCCACCATAGCAGGCCGTGAAGGTTGGACTGAGTGCAGGGGTGGGGCCCCACCTCTCCCAGGAGGTTCTTCCTCCCGTCAGACAGTTGTCTGCTGAGCTTCCTGTTGGGCCAGCCCTACCGCCAGTCCTGGGGCTATAAAGACAGAGGACAGATTTGGTCCCTGGCCTCAAGGAACTGAGAGCCAAGCAGAGTACAGGGGCAGGGGTGGTGGCCAGGAAGCTTTCCCGCAAGAGGTGGCCTTCCAGCTGACCCCTGGAGGATGGTCAGAGCTGGCCTGGCCTAGAGGGGTGGCCTGAGGAGCCTGGGGCATGGAGGGATTGTGTCCTCTTGTCACCTTCCCTCAAGGACACCTGCAATTCTCATTGTTGGCGGAGGGGAAGGGCTCAGAACACGCGGGGCCTGCAGCTCCAGCCACCTAAGCCACTTCTCCACAGCGTGACTTTTTAAAAAGTCAAGGTGAATCTCATTTCATGCAATAAATATTAACCTGGAAGGTTGGGGGTACATTAAACTTTTATGTATGGCAATCAATTTCTTATGCAAGAAAGGACTTGCTACTAGTTGAAGGAATTTGGGGTGAAAACTCCTTTGGTAGGGATCACCCCACCTCGTCTGTGGGCGGGCTTCACCAGGTCCTCTCGGAGCTGCTCCATGTTTATTCATCATCTTTGATTCTCTGTTCTCTTCCTCTCTTCAGCATCTCGCACTTGATCCCCGGAGCCCCGGGGCCGCTCTCTGACTTGGCTCCTCTTTGAGGGAGAATCTCTGATGTCCACCTGCTAGGCGTTTAACAGGCCTGAACACGTAGGCCACAGTCTGTGTCTCACAGAACTGACCTGAAACTTCTCTCTGGCTGGCCATTCGCAGATAGCCTTGTTCTGGTAAAAGTGTGACACATGTCCCCTTCTGCTTCGGGTCCCAGTCCCACGTGATTTCGCAAGCTGCGTTCATTCTGCCTTACTAGCATGTCCCTCTGGATGGTGGGCGTGGCAAGTCGCTGGACCTGGGGAGGTGGATAGACTGGGGTAGTACCGTTACCCTCTAGGGGTGCTGGGTTCCCTGTCTGCGCTCAGCAGAGCATTCAAGAGCAGGACAGAGACAGAAGCAGGCAGCAGGCTGATGGCAGACCCAACAGAACAGACTTCTCCAAAGAGAAGGGGCCCTGGCGCCAGGAGGTGGTGGGGCGGTTTTGGCCTGTTCTTTTTATGGTCTCCGAAATGTCCTCCTTTCCTTACCTCCTCCTTGTCCACATGCTCCTCACCATTATTGATTGGTGCCCCCCGTGTTCTGTTTTAGTGTTTCTATTGGGTCCCCCCCTTAGGAGCAGGAATACGGAAACACCTGTCCCCGCTTGTGTCCACAAGCGCTTTCGTCAAGGAGGAAGTTGACCTCTCAGGAGACCCTCTCCGTGCTCCTTTGTTCTGGCCCTGCCTGGACCTCCTCCCTCGCCATCTTGCCCAGCCTGCCTACGCCCTTCTGCATCTCCCCAGTACTGGTGGAAATGGGGAGGGTGGTGGACTTGGGTGGTGTTCTGGGCCTTGGAAGGCGGTAGACTTGGTAGAGTAGATTCATTTGAGGCAAGTCTTGATACAGCTATGTCTGCCAACTTGCCTAGCTGGGGAAAGCTCTGCCCGGAAGGAGGAGGGCTTTAGGAGATCTTAAAATGCAGACGTTACGTTATGGCGGGTTTGAGACGTGGGAGGTGTGGATGGCATGTGCGTCCCCTTGTCTGACCTGGTGCTAAACCGCAGCACGTGCCGCTCACTCTGGCTCGGGATGTGACTGGGCTGTTTTCCTTGCACCCACTTCACCTGATGATTAATATCTTTTTTAATGTTCAGCTGCAGTGAATTCTTAATAAATTATTTTGTAACACATTGAAATCACTTTGTAAGCTTTTTGTTAACACCTCTAAGAGGCCTCCAGCTATAAAATATTACTTTATCTTCTTCCTGATGCTGGACATTTGATGTAAAGCTCCTGTCTCGGAGGTTGTTAATAAGTAATGAATGGAGAGATGATCTGGGGGTGACCTTTCGTAGAACACCATCCGTCAGCTGAACTTCCCTTACTCCTTCCTCTCTCTTCTGGCTTTTGGGATACGGGGCAGTTTGCAAACCGGGTGGCTTGGTTCCTGCCAACGAGTGATATTTCACAGGATGGGTGACATGGGGACTATCGGCTGTGCAGTCGCCTCTGGGGCCCTCAGGATGACCTGAGCCCTGTGATTAGCAGGTCTATTTTTGGCCTGGCGGGGGGTGGGGAGGAGCTGTGGGGTGCATGTCCTCCTGGTTGTGAAGGCCCCGGGGACCCCCGCAGGGACTGTGCAGGTAAGAGTGGGGCAGTGCTTTGGTCAGCCCACTAGGCAGGGCGTGTCTCTCAAGAGAGCTTTTGTAAGTGGGCCTTTTGTTAACGCTTTTCAACCTTGCTAGCCCCCTCAAAGTCACAGCAAGCAGAGTGTCACAGAGACCAGGAACACCTGGGGACAGACACCGAGTAGAGGGCCTCAGAATAAAATAAAGTCACTGAAGGTTAAAGCCAGAAAAACTACGCCTCTTCGCTCCCAGCCCCAAGCTCTAGAGGAACTGGGGCCCAGGCCGGCCGAGTGCCGTCCCCAAGGTGGCAGGCACACCACGAGAGAGAGAGGACTCCCGGCGGGGCCTTGGACTCCGCTCCCCCTGCACGCTCTTCCCCATTGGATGGTTCTAGATTCACCCCACCCTTCGGAAGCAAAGTCCTATCGGGGGCCAGGTCTGTTCAGGGTTGTGTGACATCCGGGGATCGCAGGCGGCAAGACAGGCACGGCGTCCCTGGCTTCCCCCTGACACCTCAGCCCTGCGCACAGTCATCAGGGCCTCTGCTCTGCTCCTGCTGTGAGGGAGTGAGGGCAACCGGGCTCCCTGAGGAGGGACGGGGTGGTGAGTGCCAAGGAGGAGGACGTCCTTTGGGTGGTGGGAGAAGTGTGTCCCAACCTGCTGTGGGACCACAAAGATGGGGTCCTGGGGTCCGTGGCCCTAACCTGTCAGAACCCAGGCACCGAGCAGTGCTGAAAGCCATAGCCGAGTAGGAGTGACAGCAGGTGCTCCTGGGTACTGAGCGGATGAAGGAGCGGGCCACGTGTCACTCTGGTTTCTCCAGTCACACCAGGGGTGGCAGAGGTGGGGCCGTGGTGGATGCTGCAGCTACTCACAGCCCACGGTGAAGGACGGAGCGTCATACCACAGGGATGTCCCAGGAGCAGTTGTGACGACCGGCCCAGCTCTCTCGTGGCCTTGAGGCAGGGCCCCACGAGGTCCCTGAGTGGACATGGACTACAGCCTCGGGTCCAAGGCCTTCCAGCGAGGAGCACTTGGCTGCTGCCCCGCGATGGGCCTGTGGCCTGAACCTGTAACCAACTCAGGCCTCTGAAAATCACTCGGAAATTATCTCTGGAGTTTTATTTCCTCAAATCCTGAATAGATCACATTTTATTGTTGAACACTGAAATCTCATTACTTTAGGAAGTGCTATTACTGGGCAATTACTGGAGAGGAATCTCCTGTTCTGATTAAAACCTCCTGTTCGTATTTTAAAAAATAATTTCAGACGGTTCTTTTTTTTATTTTTATGTTTCTTAAAGCGTAGAGGGACAGCCAAGAGTCTTCTCTGGGGGGCTCCGAGCCTAGGTGTGGCTTGCCTGGGCAGTTGGTGGGTGGGCAGCCCTGCCAGGGTCAAGGCAGCCCTCTCCTCTCCCGTCACTTCCTGAGGTTTTTTTTTTTTTTTTTTTTTTGTACTGGGGATTGAACCAAGGAGCACTTAATGACTGAGTCACATCCCCAGCTCTTTTTATATTTTATTTTGAGACAGGGTCTTGCTGAGGTGCTTAGGGCCTTGCTAAGTTGCTGAGACTGGCCTTGACCTCGAGATCCTCCTGCCTCAGCCTCCTGAGCCCCTGGGATTACAGGTGTGCGCCACCGTGCCTGGCACTTCCTGAGGTTCTAGTTTCAGCTCTGACCTTACAGGCAGCTCTAGTGGAGACACCAGGGACTTGGGCCCTGGGTTTGCTCACTAACAGCAGGATGCTGAGAAAGCTGGATGCAGGGTCCAGATCTCAGCTGTTCCTCTGATGGGGGAGCCCAGGGGTGCCAGCTCAGCCCAGGGCAGTGGGATGGGTGAGAAGACCGCTCATAGCAAAGAGACCACTGCCCTGCAGTCACCAGCTACCAGGTCTGAGAACTGACCTGGAGGTGCCCCTGCCCCACAGTCTCCCTGGGTACCGTCATGGATTGAGCCCACGTGCGGTGGACATTGGCTGCTGGCTGGCTCTATCCTTGTTCCTCCAAGACTCTGCTTGTCCTCTGGGACCCTGGTGTGTGTCCCTCAGCTGCCAGCATCGTGTGCTCAGAAAGTATTTGTCAGATGGATGGCTGAATTCACACCAGCATCTAGAAAGCAGTGTGATTTGGGAAGTTCTGCCTGACTCTTGAAGGGCAGAGGAAGTGTCCTTAGCCCACCCCTGTGCCCACGTGGGTACATGCTGCTTCACAGGTTCTGATGTGCTCACTGTCCTCTGGGGCCTACTGCCCCTGCCTCGAGGCACCTTCCATGCAGACACAAGCCCTTGAGGGAGACCCCTGGGTCAGGTCTTGCTGGGCAGTTATAGGTGGAGGCAGGATCCGCCTGTCCTCAGCTCAGGGGACCCTGGAGGAGGAAGCTGCCCCCTTCCCCTGCTAAACCTGCCCCCAAGGCCGCAGTGAGCCGTGTAGGAAGCTCAGAGTAGCCCTGTGACTCCGCGCGGGGCTGGCTGGTGCGCTGGCTGGAATGCTTTTCTGGACCCTTGGCAGATGGGACCATTCACAACCGCTGGGCCCCGCTCCCCTGCTTCTCTTCCGACTTGCAGCAGGTGGAGTGGATGCTGTCTCCTCACGGAGCTGACGACGCTCCGCTGCCCCGTGGGTCCTCAGTGGCATGGTGGAGAGTATTTTCATTTCCCCAGGCAGGTCAGCAGCTAAGTGTGACATCCACAGGAAGCCCTTGGGCCAGGAGCTGCAGACACAGTGGCCTCAGCCTCTCTCAGTTACACAGGCTGCAGCACCTGGCCGGCCTGGCCTCTGGCCGCCAGGGCACACTCCGCGGGGGTCCCCCTGGAATGGACAAGGGAACACCTGATTTCTGATGTGGCCCATGAGTCAGGGTCCCTGGCTGCAGAAGCTCGTTTTGGATGGACTTCACAGTCACATGGGGCTGACCTTTGGCTTAGTCTCTGGGCCCTTCTCCCCTCACCCACGGCTTCCACGGCCTTGTCTCTTTGCCATCCTTTCCCCTTTAAAAAAAAATATCCTGCTGACAGGAGCTTTCTAACTTGTCATTTTGGAGATCATCAACAAATTCTATAGAGAGGTGACCTCCATTATGAGAAAGGGACTGGGAGTTGGACGGGCCCCAAGCTGAGGAGCTGGAGCCTCTTCTGACGGGCAAGGTGACATTGTGTGTCATATCAGCATTCATGACCAGCTCTCTTCTCCTCGGAGAGTAATTATTTCTTTCAGAGCGAAAGGTCCAATTTGCTGTAAAGAACAGAGCCCCGGGTAAAAGGAAAGCGCTCGCTGCAGCTCCCTTGACACGGAGACCTGCCGCCCCGGCCCAGCTCCGCTCCACACCGTACACCACTGGGGCCATTCCACCAGGTTTTGTGTTTATTTGTGCTTCCTTCCTTCCTTCCTTCCTTCCTGTCCTAACGCACGAGGGAAGCTGCACACTCTGGTGAGGCTAGCTCGGCGGGGGGACTGGCACTCCTTGTAGCTGATGCTGATCTTGCAACCCTGGCCTGAGGCTCTGGACAGGACTGAGCCAGCAGCTTAAGAGAAACAGGGAGGTCTGTCGCCTGGGGGTTAGGCTGGTGGGCACTCCACCCTCCCCAGAAGTTCCCCCAGTCCTGAGCCGTTGCAGGGACAAGCAGCCATGTGTCTGGGCTGCCAGCTCCGCAGATGACACCTGTCACTGAGCTCCACTTGTCCAGACCCGAGCAGACCCACGGTTCTCATTCTCTCCTTGGGTCAAGACCATGTGCATGAAGCCGCTGTTTGGCCCTGTCTGGTGGCAGAGTGAGGCTACAGCAGGCAAGTCCTTCCCAGAGCCCTGGCCCAAGTCAGGGGCCCCTGCTGAGTGCTCTCAATCCATCACCCCTAGTGTCCCTTGTCCCCTAGACAGTCTTTGCTTCCTTGCCTGTCTGCCCTCCCCTAAGGCTGTGGGCCCAGCCTGTTCAGCTGGCCTGTTCATAGGCGTTCAGAAAGGTCAATGAGCTGGCAAGGTCATCTGGTTAGTGAGGGGCAGGGCAGAGTCCAGACTTGAACTTGGGACTTCCTCGTTAGTGTAAGACACCAACTGCAAGTTCAGACGTCCCCAGGATCGTCCCTGGGGGACTCACAGAACACACCAGGTTTGTTGCACTCAGGGTTATGGTCACTATGTTAAAGGGAACAGATTAAGTTCAGCCACTTGGCGTGGGCCAAGTCCAGGAGAGATCCACACGCAGACGGCCTGCCCGTCGTCCACTCTGTGGACTGTGGGAGCGCCCACTCCAGCCAGCTGCCCACATCACCCCTCCAGCTGGAGACGCTTCCCAGGCCCAGTCCTTGGGGAGACTGGCCTGGGTCTGCAGCCCCTGCTGAGCTCAAGCAGATGCCAGGTGATTCCTGAGAGGCTGTGCCCTGTCCAGCCCTGGTGGCATCAGTCCCCAAGGCCACTGGGGCCCTTCTCTATCCTGGGGTCATGGCAGCAGTAGTGCCCACCCCATCTGTCGGCCAAGGGTAGCGGGGCTCGTCCGCATGACGCCGGCATCCATGTTCCTCACCTCCAGCTGCAGCAACAACTTTATTTGATTTGATGTATATGAAGAAATAAAACTCAGAAGTCAATTGACTTAAACATGGAACAAATGCAGCTTGGTTATTATGGTGTATGCTAAATTTTAATGGCATTTAGAAAGCGTTTTGTGGGGTAGAAAATAGAAGCAAACCCATCAAACCTCAACTATGCTCCATGTTTTATAGTGCAGAACATTTTTCTGCTACAATCCAAAGACTTTAAAACGTAATAAGGTACGTTTGAACCCAAGGGTTTTAAAATATACGTAAGAAACACACGCAGAAACAGAGTAAAATAATCCATCACGGTCCAGGTCAGATTGGAGGGAAAACACGCATTACCGGGAAGGCTTTCCACGTTGCATGCTCCGCAGATGTTATTTATTGATACGTTACTGTTCCAGGATTAACATATTGAGAGTGAGTGAGAACAGGGTGTTGAGGCTTTAATACCCAGCACTCTCAGGTGTTACCTATTTGTTAACACACTTATTTCTATGTATTTAGAAATCACATGCCACAAAAATTAATATATCAATTGAAAAGTAATGCAAATTTTCCGATTTTTATATTTCATTAAAAATATGCTCCAACCCTTGAGTGCATCTCAGCATGGTGCTGTCCTTACCACCTGCCGCAGTTTTACAGAGCTGTTATCTGGACTCCATTCTTGGTACAGCACTTGATAGCACTGTGGGGAATGTGTGTGTGTGTGTGTGTGTGTGTGAGAGAGAGAGAGAGAGAGAGAGAGAGAGAGAGCACCTGGGGAATGAACCCAGGGGTGCTCCTCCACTGTACTATATCCCCAGCCCTTTTTGTCTGGAGACAGTGTCTTGCTAAGTTGCTGAGGCTGGCCTCAAACTTGTGATCCTTCTGACTTAGCCTCTTGAGTACCTGGAATTACAGGTGTGAACCACTGTGCCAGGCTCAACACTGTGTTTTGTTTTAATATTTTTTTTAGTTGTAGGTGGAGACAATATCTGTATTTATTTATTTATTTTTATGTGGTGCTGAGGATTGAACCCAGTGCTTCAGGCATGTGAGGCAAGCACTCTACTGCTGAGCTACAGCCCCAGCCCAGCACTGGTTTTGATTACCCTGACGACTAGCATTTCTTGGTCAGCCTCTCAGAACCTACTCAGTTGTTTCTGTGGCTCAAAATGGACAGAATTCTTAGAATGAGCCCTGACTTGGCTGGCAATGAAGCAGTTGCCTCTAGAAGTCTGCTTCCATCTCCAACATTCATTTGAAATGTGAATCTATTTCCATGAGCTTCAAATTTAATGGCCAGAGGAATCCTAGAGGTCATCAAGTCTGTGGTTCTTGGCCAGGGGCGAGTTGGCTGTGGTGCTGGGGCGGGGAGCGTCAGCACTCCTGGTGTCTGGAAGTAGCTGAGGTCAGAGAGGTTTTTGTCATTCTCAGTGGTCAGGATGCAGCCAGACCCAAGCTGTTGCCTGGGAAAGGCCCAGCCTGTGGCTGAGGGTGACCGACCTCCTGTTTCAGATCCCTCCAGACCTTCTTCATCTCTAACCACTAGCAGGCCCCACCCTTTCCCTGTGCTAGCTCCCTCCCCTTCAGGGGCCCCTGTCCCTGTCACCATTGTTGGTGAGGTCATTGTTGGATCCTTCAGGGAGCACACAGACCTGCTTTCTCCAATAATCATGGAGCAGGAAACTGGACATGGCAGAGTTTGGCTGGAGGTCCCTGTTATTAGTTTACCTGTCCCCATCCTACCCCACCTCCAGCAGAGTGGCATATCTCCCCGCTCTGTCACTGCAGCTTATCACTAAGCACTTGCAACCTGATTCATGGGCACGTGCTCCAGCGTCCCTTGCCTGGCCCTCTACCCAGGCACTTCTGCGTCTCTCAGCGTCCCCTCCTCAGTGTTGGTGACTACCACAGCGGCCGTCGCTGGCATCCCGCGTGTGCCAGAGCTCCATGTGGCAGAGCTCATTTAACACCCACGGCGGCCTGGGAGGCAGGCATGTGCTCCTTGCCCCGCCCCCCCCCGCTGCAGGGGCAGGACCTCAGGCTGATGTGGCACGTGGCTGTGGGCTGCTCAGCAAGCGGGCAGCAGGACCAGCCACCTCCACGGTCCTCTTAGCTGCTGTCTGCATGGCTCTGGGCTCCTGTGGCCCCCTGGTGCTTCCACCTGCCTTTGCGCTGAGCTCTGAACGGGCCTGGTGTCACAGGAGGAGGCCCTGCAGCTTACCACCAGCACACCCCCATGTCCCCGCTTGCAGTCAGCCGGAGGCCCTGGACAGGAGGCGGAAACGAACCCACCCCACCAGGCAGAGTTCCTGTGGGGCACTGTCTCCTGGGGGCAGGATGGGTCTTCGTCAAGGGCCTCTCCTGGGGCATCCCAGCCCCACCACTACGGTCCTACCTGGTACCTCCCCACCTCCGGCCTGACGGCCCAGAATGTCTCCACACTTGCCAAAGGGCCCTGAGTGGGTTGGGGGAACATTCACTGGGGTTGGAACTGCTGCCAAAGCTCTGGCATAAGAACACTTTGCTAAGGCACAGGGTGTGATTCCTGCTCTCCCAGCCCCAGCAACCCTGAGCTGACCATGGTCGAGGTGAGGCCCAGGCATGGACGACGCTCGGGCAGCTGGGAAGCCTCGTGCTGAGCCTCAGTCCCTCACCTTGTCTCCACCTGCGTGTCTCGGGGCCTGGGTCTGGTGGGTGTTGCACCAAGACCCAACCAGAGCCCAGGAGATCAGAGGGGCCAAGAGACAGCAGGGGACTCCAGACTGCCATCACCCACTTCCAGACAACTTGGTTCTTTGCCTTGTGGGGGAACTTATAAATTATTTGGAGAGCAATATTAGTCTTTTTGCTTCTGAAAGGGGCTCTGCATCTTTAATAGAGCCTGGTTTTGAAACATAACTCACAGAGTTGTACAAATACCCCATCAATAGTGCAGTGGCTCATTTCATTGTTCTCAGCGCATGGAATCTTCATTATTTGCACTGTTGATAAAAGGCGGCATCTTCAGCAGATCCGCACTACTCCATTTAGCTGAGAACAATGATTTATTCCTCCCTCACTATTGGACATCCTCAATTTCCTTGGGTAATAAAGAATGCTCCCACGGATGGGCTGAGCGGGGACGATGGCTGCTCCGAGCTCGGAAAGTCCAGAAGAGCAAGAGGGGTCCTGACCGTGGCCCTGCCGAGGAGCCTGCCTCCAGCCCCCCTGGCAACGGCGGCCTCTGGTGCAAGCCCAGAGTTAGCACATGTCATTGACAAATTGCCCAGGAAGCAGCCGGGTCCCTGATGGAAAACCACCCACCTCAGCACAGCCAGCCAGCGTGAGCCCTGCACAAGGCTCCTTCCTATGCAGAGATGGTTCCAGCAGCCCTGGCGCAGTCCCAGCTCAGGCACAGGCAGAGTTGGAGCCTGCGCTCGCCAGCACCTTGCTTTCTCCATATTAGAGAATTCACCAGCAGAGGGGGTGGGGCAGGAGAGACAGAAAAGGGTGGGGAGTGAAAGCAGTAGCCCCCAGATGGAGACCTTTCCCTTGGACACAAAAGAGAACTGTTGCGATCTTCGGGCAGCAGGCTTAGCAGGGCTGCTAAGGATGCGGGTGTGGGGTGGGGGCAACGTCAGAGCCCTGAAGAGCTGCCTCCCCACACTCAGACGCCCTGGCTCCGGCAGCCTTCTTGTGGAAGGGAGGAAGGTTGAGAAACCTGGGCGTTCCTCAGAGCAGGGCAGTGACTCCAGGGACCCCTCTCCTAATGGCGCTAGACCAGCGTTTAGAAGGAGCCCAAGGCAGGGGCAAGGGTGCCCAGGGCCGGAGCACAGGGACCACGTGTTCACCAGATGCAAGGGCACCTGAGAGTCCAGCCCAGCCAGGGTCCCTGCTAAAATGCCATATCTGGCCCCAGCCAGCAGCACGCCCTTTCTCCCAGGACCCTGGTGGGTAGTGCAGTGTGAGTGCAGGGAGAGGCTCCTGGGTCAAGTCCTATCCCTGGAAGGCTCTGGAAGCAGAGGATGACTGGGTTTGCCTGGGTCATTTCCACAGGGAGAACTGAGACAGCTGAGATAGACTTCTGTGAAAAAGGACACTCTGGATCACTTTTTAAGAGGACAAAAGGCCAGTTTCCAGCCAACTAACAAGAGACTCCCTGGCTGGCCGCAGCCCAACCCGAAGCCCTCTGCCTCACCCCAGTGACTCCAGTGAGACCTCAGATCCCCGCCCAGACAGAAGCTGAATCAGGTCCCAAGGGTGAACTTCGCTCTGGCACCTGCCTTAGGAGCTCCCTGGTGGCACTGGGGTGAGGCAGACGATGGAGGTGTGTTGTCAAGAAAGGAAGCACAGGGGCAGCACCCCCTGGCAGGGGCTTGCCAGCTGCTCGGCCATCTTGACCCATCCTCCCTTCCCGCCCAAGCAGCTGGAGGCTGGGCCTTCCCGCCTGGCTGGCCTGGCTCCTCTAACCAGGGACCCGTGTCCCCCTGGTCACCCAGGCTGAAAGCTGGCAATAAATATCAGGGCCCCAACTGCAGGCAAGAGATGTGAGACTCAGGTTGGTTTGTGAATTCGGGAACTAGCGGTTTCCCACCAAACCAGCTTGTCCACTGATTAGTGCAAATATAGCAGCCTTATGGGGTCGGCTTCCTCTAAACACCCTCAGTCAGCAGACAGGGCAGGACAGGGTGACTGAAGGCAGCAACTGCCACCCCTCCTGGACTCCTCCCAGCCCCTGCCCAGAGCAGCCCTACAGCGGGGTCTCCTACTGCAGATCCCTCCCGCCTGGACCACCAGCTGAGCCATTAAGTCTTTAGCTTTTAAAACGCTAATGGGGAGGCCAAATAAATATTTCAGGGTCACCTAAGGGCTCCCTGGGGTCTTGTTTATTAATAGCAACCTGGTCACCCCAGTCTAGAAATGCTTCAAATTGCAGAAGTATGAATAGAAGGCAGCTCTTTATTTATTTATTTGATTATGAATTTATTTATTTTTTCTGCCACCACCAACCCAGTGGGTGTGGGCATGCTGGACAGCCACAGAGCCCTGCCCTGGCCAGCCGTGTGCTTCCGCCTGCTCACTTGGGAGCATCTGAACAGAAACCCTGCATTGTGTCCGGTCCTTGGCTTCCAGAAAGAAACGAGCTGGCTCCCAGGGCCTGGGTGGGGGACGTGTCCAGCACTACGTGTGGGTGAGAGCCTGTGTGCCGTCGCCCTGAGGACCCTTGCCCGTACCTGGAGTGTCTCTAAAGGTGGGGTGCCGGCAGCGCGCCAGGAGGCCTGGGCCACCCATGCCAGAGAGCGGACAGGCAGAGGGGTGACGGGCAGAGGGGTGACGGGCAGAAGGGTGATGGGCAGAAGGGTGACGGGCTGGGCTTCGTTTCCTCCCCTTCTCAGTCCTGAGGACTCTGTGCTGCGTCACCTCCATTGTATCCTCGAGGCCAAAGGAGAACAAATGCATGACCTGGTCCCCGTGGGGGCACAAGGGCCTGGGTCGTGAAGCCAGGTGTTTGAAGAGCTGAGCCGTCTCCCCTGCCCTGGAAGCAGGAGCCAGTGCGCGGCCTGCCCAGCAATGGTTGCCGTGCCGCCCCCTGAGGCTGCCTCTCTCTGCGTGGAGCCTCTGATGAGCCCCTTCACTGACAGGGTCACAGAATGGGACCCACCTGGCGTGCGGGGCCCCAAGGGCATGTCCACTGAGAGGGTCTGAAGCAGCAGGACAGCACCCAGCCGGCCCCACCCAGTCCCAGCCAGGCTGAGCTGCCACCGAGGGAGTGTGGCCACCTGCAGTGCCTTCCCTGCCCAGGGGATCTGACAACCTTCAAGTCTCACCCATTCACAAACACTACTAAAGGCTTAGAGAGGGCGAGGTATTGGGAACATTGCAGCTAAGAGCATCCTCCTGATGAAAGAAAGACAGTCAATAAAAATGTTTAGGGGCAACACTTGTCAGGCAGGGAAGAGTCCAGTGTGGAGAGGACTACTGGTATGGCTTGATCCAGACTCTGCTCCTGTCTGTGGGCCTCTTGCTCCCTTCCCTCGGGCCCTCCTCATCCTCAGGCTGGCTTCCAGGGGCCACTGCAATGGCTGCAGGCATCTCAGACCTCTGGGAACATACTCCATCCTCCCAAAGAAGAGAGAACCCAGACACTGGGCAGAAGTCCTGGGCTTCACTCGGGATCCATGTAGCTCCTCTGAACCAACCCTGTGGCCGGGGATGCAGTCAGCTTAGACTCAGACAGACCCTCTATGGCCCCTGGACCAAATCCAGTTTGGCATCTGCCTAAGTAAATAAAGTTTTATTGGCACACAATCCTGCCCATCTGCCGCATAGTGTGTGTGAGCTCCACAAGACAGTGGCAGGGTGGAGAAGGGGCAGCAGGGGCTCTATCGCCTACAAAGCCAAGAGACCACAGAAAGCCCCCTAATAGAGAGTGCAGCCCCAGTCCGCCCCTCTGCATCTATCCTGCAGGGTGGCGCTGGAGGGAACTCCCCAACCTGTAGGGGGGAAGGGAGGGCACGAAATAATGGCTGGGTGGGCTGTCAGTCCAACCAGGACCGCAAGGTGTCCACGTACTCACTGGTGTGCCCAGCTTGACCACACAGGGCTCTGCCAGAAAAATCCCGACTTCAGAACAAAACCAGCTTAAACAACCAGAGCAGCTGAGAGGGAGAAGCAACCCACACCTTGGCTGAAGAGTGTGTGATCCCTGCTGAGGGGTCATGCTGCCCCCAACCAGGGAGGGAGTACCAATCATGGGAACAGGGAGAGCCTCAAAGTCACTCCCGTGAGAATCAGCACAGCAGTCACCTGCTCTGACCCCCAGGCACGTCCCAGACTCACCCCCCCCACACCCAGGTCCACCACTCCCCAGGAACACTGTCCCCCAGGCACACCCCCCAGGCACACCCCCCCAGGCACACCTCAGACACCCCCGCCCCAGGTACAACCCAGCAAGCCCCATGCACGCCATAGAGATCAGAAGCAAATGGGTGGCTGCAAGGCAGGGAGCAGGGGAGGCTCTTAGGGAGGCCCAGGTTTTGCTTTTAGGGTGATGGGGACGGTTTGGAACGAGACAGTGGTGATGGTTGCAGAGCTCTGTGGACATACTAAAAACCACTGAATTGTACACCTTAAAATGGTGAGTTTTATGCTCTGTGAATTTTACCTCAATTCAAAGAATTAAAATCAGAACCAGAGTCAGCTTTAAACTTGGAGGTTAGGGAAGGCCTGTGGGCTCTGCAGGCTTTGGAAGAGGGAGCCCAGGGCAGGGCCTGGCATCCTGGGGACGTTCCTCCCCCTTTGCCCGAGCTCATAACTCCCCAGTTGCCCAGCAGGTCCTCTTGGGGGGGGGGCCTCTGGCGACTCCTGCAGCACCCGCCTCACCTGGCCTCCAGTGCACAGGGTGCTTCCCCGCAGAGGGCCCCCCCCCCCCACGAGGGTGGGGGTCTATAAATTTGCCTGCAAGCTTGGCATTTATGTTGCCACCTTTGTAAAAATATTATTTCCCACCGCTACCCAGTTCTTATAATGTCAGTATACTAAGATCTCCCCCTCAGCATCACATTTTACACACAATGCCGCTTTCTTTATACCCTGGAGCGCGTGTGTTTTTCTAACTTGGCTTTCAAAAATAGTTGGTTTTCAAAGAGATATCGCAGGAGACTTGCTATTGGCAGTGAAATACTTCTTCTTCTTCTTCTTTTTTCTTTTTGTACCGTGGTCTGGAGCAAAATATGCAATGGAATCCTTAATTGAAATTCACCTTTAACATTCAAGTTACATTTTTATTACAATTTGAAATCCATGTGAGAGATCATTATCTACAGAGATTCATTCCCTTCGGGAAGGGAAGTTTCTTCTGTGGTGATGTCATTCAACTCCGGGGAGCTGGACAAAACACCAATGTCACATATTTCCAGCTGCTGGCAGAAGAGGCTGCTGGCCTTGGTGCCCCGGAGCCTATAAAACAAAGCACTCTGTCTCCTGCGGCCCTCCTCCGCTGGGCTCTGCCCGCCTGCTGTGCCACTCCCCTGAACCTCTCGGGAGCAGGGGCCCCAGAAGACCAGGCAGCTTGACCAGGAGCCAGCTCACAGGGTGGGCTTCTGAAGCCCGGCCTTGAAGCCTCGGGCCTCCTGATGGCCTCTCTCACCTCCTGCTGGAAATGCTTCCTGTGTTTTCATTTTGCAAACCACACATGTCAGGGCACCAAGAAAGCCTGTCTGTGCACACCTGCCTCGTGCCTCGCAGAGGAAACTTGACGAGGCTGTGGCCAGCAGAGAGAGGACCAGTGAGCGGCGTGGAAGGGCAGTTCCTACCCAGCAGTCCTCACTTTGGGAAGTATAGTAGCAATTTAATTAATTGCCCAACACCAGCGCTGGAGACAGGGTCTGTGAGACTGTCTCTAGAATTTGAGGAAATTATTACAAATTGTGCATTCTCAACTCTTCCGGTGAATATCAAATCCAGACATCATATGTTTTGACATGTCTATTATTTATATGCAAATCTGGCTCTTTGGAAAGGGTTTCCCGGGAGACTGTTGGGTTAGTTTTCATGCAAGTTCAGAAGCGACCGTCTGTTGGCGTGGGCCTCTCCATGGGCACCCTTGAGAAGGCAGCCCCCGCAGATCAGACTTCACGCCCCCACCAGCTGCCCTTCCACAGGGCTCCTCTGTGGAGCATAGCGCTGTTGCGCCCCAGTGAGACTCGCACCAGGAGCAGGCTCCGTTTGCAGGGCTCCGATACGTCTGCATGCAGGCATCCAGGGCTGCACCCCCTAGACTCTGTGGAGCCATCCTGCCCAGCCCACCTGCCAACTGGTCACTCTGGACTGCTGAGCTCCCTGTTGGGGTTTGTACATGCTGGCAAGTAGCAGCAGCCACAGAGCCCTGGAAACACTGCTAACTAGCGGGTATTGAGCACTCACCAGGCCAGACGCCGTGCTGAGAGCTTCCACACGGTATCCTAGGATCCAAGGATGACAGAGATGATCTCTGATCTACTTCCTAAAGAAAGTGGTTAGGTAAAGGCGCTCTGGAGTCAGGCAATCTGTACTAGTTAGGATAGATCTAACTGCAAGTAGGAAAAAAAAACACAATAGTAATGGCTTAAATAGAATAGGTTGATTCCTCCGCCTTGGAAAAGATTGGTTAGAAAATCCAGAGCCGATATGGCGGGTCATCAGAAACCAGCTTCCCACAATGCAGCCCCTCTGTCCTCATAGCACAAGATGGCTACTTGAATTCAAGCCCCACACCCACGCCCGCAGCCTCTGGTGTGCCCTGGGTGCCCGCATGCCCTGCTTGTTGATGCACCCTGCAGGTGGGAAGAGTGAAAGAGCACTTGGCAGGAAGCCGCAAGGCCACTCCTTTTTGTTGCAGTGATTTATCAGTCTTCATGGGTAGAGGGATGGATGGACAGACAGACGGACAGATAGACAGATATTCCTATAGCTTCCCAAGGCAGACTCTAAGAAATTTGGGGAAAACCTTCCCTTTTGGTTATTTATTTAGCCAGAGTCTGTTTCCTGCGAGTCCCTGAGGGCCCAGCCCTGGGTGGAGCACAGGGAGCGGAGTGAGGGGAGCTGGCTGACAACGTGCATGCGTGGAGCTTAGCGGCCCAAAGAGGAGAAGCAAGACAGCCACACGATCACAGACGAGGTGTCTATTGTGGATGGCACAGATGGCACGGCTGAAACAACATGGTGCAGGAGAGTGTGGGTCCCAGCCCTGCAGGACTCCTGCATCGTCATCCCACTCAGAGCTTCGCCAGATGGTAGGAACCGTCCCCGTTCCAGAAGGCTCCCGACGCCCACCACCCTCATTAAACTCAGACATCTTCTTCACACTTATACTTTCTCCCTAGCACACATGTGGTGGGGTGATCTAGAACACACTCAGGAGCCACAGGGAGTCACACTGGACACAGTCCTGGGTCTGTCTGCCCAGTAACTAATCTTGGACCAGTTAGGCTAGCTTTTATGTGCGTCAGTCTTCCCATCTGTAAAATGAGGATAGGAACGTTGAGAAGATTATGAAATGGTTGAGAAGATTAAAATTAGTTACCACATACGGCACAGAGTAAGCCCTGTGTAAGACTGCTGAGGATGGTGATGGTGATGATGGTCATGGTGGTGGTGGTGTTGGTGGTGATGGTGGTGGTGATGATAGTGATGGAGATGATGGTGGTGATGGTGATGATGATGATGATGGTGGTGGTGGTATTGGTGGTGGTGATGATGGAGGTGGTGATGATGGTGATGGTGATGATGATGGTGATGGTGGTGGTGATGGTGATGATGGTGATGGTGATGGTGATGGTGATGATGATGGTGATGGTGGTGGTGATGGTGATGGTGGTGGTGGTGGTGGTGATGATGGTGATGGTGATGATGGTGGTGATGGTGGTGGTGATGATGGTGATGGTGATGATGATGGTGATGGTGGTGGTGATGGTGATGATTGTGGTGATGGTGATGATGGTGATGTGATGGTGGTGGTGGTGGTGATTGTGATGATGATGATGATGATGGTGGTGGTGGTGGTGGTGGTGGTGATGGTGGTGGTGATGATGGAGGAAGTGATGATGGTGATGGTGATTGTGATGATGATGATGATGGTGATGGTGATGGTGGTGGTGGTGGTGATGGTGGTTGTGATGATGGAGGTGGTGATGATGGTGATGGTGATGGTGATGGTGGTGGTGATGATTGTGATGATGGTGATGTGATGGTGGTGGTGATTGTGATGATGATGATGATGATGGTGGTGGTGGTGGTGATGGTGGTGGTGATGATGGAGGTAGTGATGATGGTGATGGTGATTGTGATGATGATGATGATGGTGATGGTGATGGTGGTGGTGGTGGTGATGGTGGTGGTGATGATGGAGGTGTGATGATGGTGATGGTGATGGTGATGATGATGGTGGTGGTGGTGGTGATGGTGGTTGTGATGATGGAGGTGGTGATGATGGTGATGGTGATGGTGATGGTGGTGGTGATGATTGTGATGATGGTGATGTGATGGTGGTGGTGATTGTGATGATGATGATGATGATGATGGTGATGGTGGTGGTGATGGTGATGGTGATGATGATGGTGGTGGTGGTGGTGATGGTGATGGTGATTGTGATGATGATGATGGTGATGGAGATGGTGATGGTGTTATGGTGACAGAGATTGTGATGGTGCTGATGGTGACATTGATGTTGGTGACAAGATGGAAGAGAATGAGAGGAGGAGGAGGATTATAGAGGATTATTATTTCCCACCATGCACACACCCCCACCCTCAGAGCTGACTGTGCAGAGGGGAAAAGAGAGCACATCATTCTTCCCGTATAGGGAAGCAGAGAAGCCAAAGGTGACCACAGGGCTGTTTAAATGCAGTGGAGCAGCACAGAGGGTCGGGCTGCAGAGGAGGGCACAGGCCTCCCTCCCCACAGAAGCAGGGCTGAGCTGGGCGTCACCCCACTCCCCACACCAGGCAATCTGGGATGGAGAGCAGGGATGAGGAATGGGGCTTCCTTTCCAGGAAGCCTCTGTGTGGGAGCTTCTCTGCAGTGGGGGCTTCTCCCCCACCCAGTGGAAGCGGGTGCTGGGTCCAGTCTTAAAGCTCTGCTCCCAAGCATGGCTTCTTCCAGAGGTTGCAAAGTGACCTTGCAGAACCCACTACTCATCTTGTGATAAGTAGGCCAAATGCCTAATGTTTCCCTTTACTTCACTGGAAGTTGCAAGAAGTTGGTGCCCATCTAAGCAGCAAGGGCATACATCCGATGAATCAGTACATCTTTGCCATTTCGTCATTCTTAATTTTTTGCTAATTTAATTAGAATGGAGATGGTTGAGTCTAAGTGTGCTAAATCACAGACCATAAAATTCTGTAAATCACTGCAGCATACGACAGGTGCATGGCATGTTTGTCAATCACAAGGGGCAGATCTGCAGCTTTGGGGACCAGCCTCTGGTGAGGACCCTGAGTTGGCAAAGGTGGGAGGACTCCAAGAACACCCATGACCTCCTCTGGGGCCGCTAAGGGCTTCTGCCTCCCCCTGCACCCCAGGATGATTCAGCCGGGCCAGGGAGGAGAGAGCCCGGGCTCAGCCCTGCTTTCCGGCTGTGAGTTCCCCAGATGAGACTCCTGTGGAGGCAATGCCCCACCCCCCTCCTGCTGCCCCCACCCCTCTTGTCTGTTTGCTATTAACAGGACACTTGGCTTTTGCTAGACAGCAGCAAGCAGTATTTCCAGAACAAATAAAGCTGCGTAGACTATTGCCGTGGGCGGTCCACGTTTCAACTTGAATGTGTTTATCTCAGCTTTGCTGTTTGAATAACATCTCTGCAAGGATGTTTGGGCATCTAAATTGCCTGCTCACAGGCCAGTACTTACACTCAGGGGAGCCAGACAGGCTGGGAAGGGCCCTGAGAGGCCGTGACACATCCCAAGAGAGCCAGTGGGAGCCACACAAGACAGAATGGCACATAGCAGACCCAAAATGGGCTGAGGCCCACTCGGCCCCAGGCCTCTTGGAGATGTCTCCCCAGAGTGCCGGCCTGGTTTCCAGAGACCTTGGGGCTGCCCTCTCCATCTCTCCCTGCTAAAGCTCAGCTCTGGCTCCGCCCTGCTGGCCACCCCGTCAGCCTCTGGTTCCTCCACTCCCCAGGAGTTAAGGTCCTAAGCCCAGTCCCTGGGGAAACACACCTTCACAGTGACCACTCAGGTTCACAGTGACCACTCAGGTGGAGACACTGCGCAGCCCTGGGGGCGGGTGTGGCCACAACCCAGCGGAAGATGACCTGCTGTCAGAAAAGACGCTCTGAGCTGTCTTTCCTCAGGGACGAGTTTGCCAGGAATTTGCGTCAAGGACAGGTCTTTGTGTTGAAGTCACAGGCCCCAAATGCAGAGCTGAGCAAACCATCCTGAGTGACGTCCCAGCATGCCCCCAACGTCGTCTGCAGCCACTGCCATCTACCCATCTACCCCACACCGAGAGGGGTGCAATGTCCTGGAGACCTTGTCACAGGTGGGTAGTGCCTCTGGGAGCCTGCAGCTCCTACAGCACCCTCCTGAGGCTGGCCGAGGGGCTCCAGCCCGCCATGGGCTCCAGTTGCCCTGGGGGCTGAGCTCTGCTGGGTGCTGCATCTCCTGGTCTCGGGCCCTAAGACCCCTTCCTTTTGGGAAGTGTTCTTGGCCTCCCCTATCCTCCTAAAACCTCCAAGACTCCGTCTCACTCAGAGGAGCCACCTTCCTTCTCAGAAGAACCTGCACTGTGGCAGTGGACAATTGTCACTGGAGGCTCAGCTGAATGACCGGCAGCAAGTAACTCAGTCTCACAGCCTCCATCACCTCGTTTGTAAAACAAGAGTGGCAATGTCCCTCCTTCAGAGTCAGGAAGTCGATGGGATTGTGCTAGTCAGCTCTCCGTCGTGGTGACAAAATGCCTGAGAAAATCAATTTAAAGGAGGAAAGATGTATTTTTGGCTCATGGTTTCAGAGGTTTCAGTCCAGAGTTTGCTGGTCCCATTGCTTTGAGCCAGAGGTGAGGCAGCCTGTCACAGTGGCAGGAGTGTGTGGGAGGATGCCGTGTCCCTCATGGTGGCTGGGAAGCAGAGAGAGAGAGGGGGAGAGAGAGAGAGAGAGAGAGAGAGAGAGAGAGAGAGAGAGAGAGAGAGAAAGAGAGAGAGAGAGAGAGAGAGAGAGCGCACGCGCTAGGATGGGGCAGGAGGCAAGAGTTAGGCTTCCCGACCGCGTCCCCTTCGGCCTCTCCTTCCCGCTGGGCCCTACTTCCTACAGTTCGCAGTAGTTCATTCAATCGTGAGCCCATCAGTGGACAAGTCCATGGAAGAGGCCAGAGCCCTCAGGATGCAGCCACTTCCCAGAAGCCCGCCTCTGACCACCACTACCCTGGGAACGGGCTCCAACACAGGAGCCTGGGGACCTTCAGAGTCACACTGAACAGGGCAAAGGCATTAAAAATACTTTGCAGGTAATTTGCTCCTTCCTACCCGTCGCAGCGGCACAGAGAAGTCCCTGCACCCTAGCAGCGCCTCGCCCCTGCGACACATCTCCCTGAGGGTTCACACCTGCCCCGCCCCACACACCCTCCCCGTGCCCGGGAGTCTTGTGTTGCCATGGTTCCCATGATGGAGCGTCTGGGGCTGGTCTGACCTTGCTGACCGTTTGGTCAGAATTCTCTTCCCTGGCTCTCCTGAAGGTCGGGCTTCCAGGCTGCCCCCTTGGCCTCTTCTCTTCCTGGGCTCTCTGGGCCCCTGGCCCTGTGTGGGTCTGTCCATTCCCAAGACTTCCATCCACGGAGGCTTCCCTTTCACAGGCCGGAGTCGGCAGGCTGGGCCCCTTGGCCTGTGTGGGGCCCGCCCCTGCTCGCCCAGACTCGAGTCTTCCCTCCGGCCTCCACACTCCACACTCCCTCGAGCACCCGGCTTCTCCCGCTCCACGTCGTGGCTCAGACACCCACCCTGGTGTCTCCTGGCCCTCCCCGTCCAGGCCCAGTCCTTACCAAGAGCCTCCAGGTCTCCTCTGCCAGCTGTTGCCATTTCTGCCCAGGCCAGGCTGCGGCGTCTCTGCGCTCCATGACTCAGCTCCCCGGCCAGCAGCGAGTCCCACTGCCCAGCCCTGTCCCTGCCACGTCCAGCCCAGGCCCCCCTTCCTAGACTTCCTGAGCATCTCCTCTTCTTCAGCTGGAGGCAAACGAGCTTCCACTGGACAGATTGCAGAGAGGGAAGACTGAGAAAGAGATGTCTAAATGCGCTTGGTGTAAAACTGATGGTGGGGACTGGACACAGACGGCAGGGGGTTATGACGGAAAACAGTTTTGCTTAATGTTGGGATGAAAAATGCTCTGATGCTGGCAGAGTCTGGTCAGAAGGAATTTCCAGGGGGATCTGTCTTCTTGCCACGCGCCCGTGACATGACTGGTCTCTGCTTGCGTCGCCCCTCCCGCCCCTCACTGGGCTCTTTTGCAGCTAATGCCCTGGAAGTCCTTCCTGTTGTTGGAGCCAGGTCCTGGGGAGGCCTTCCAGGAACACACCCATCTCCCCTCCCACGTGGCCTCCCGCATCCACAGCCAGGCGGGGAGATGGGCCTGTCCCTCTCTGTGACTTACTGATCTTGGAGGGGCTCCGGCTCAAGTCCCTTCACTAGCCTTGAGCAAATTGCCACTCTACGGATCTTTTTTATTTTTTCCATCTGAAAATGGGGACAGTAGTCCCTTTTCCATGGAGTCATTGTAAAGTTTAAGTGCTATGACGCATAAGAATCGCTGAGCTGTAGTAGACGCGCCATGTCTCTTGCATCAGGTCGCCGTGAGCCTACGTAGCAGGACCGCCCATGTGCCCGCTCCTCGGTGTTGCTCCCAGGGCCCAGGATGGGCCACTGTGCTGCAGGCAGAGGCATGGAGGATGCCTCTCTCCCCACTGAGCCAGACAAAAGGAACGTCTCCATCCATGCACCTGCCTCCAGGTGTGCCTGGTTGGTGCCCGAGAGACCTGATCTAACTCATTCCTCACTGTTTCCTGATGACCATGAGCACCATGGGTAGCGCCCCTCATTTCCCAGAGGCTGTATCAGGGAGACCTGCTGTCAGGAAGCTAGAGGGGAGATGGCCAGCAAGGAGCCCTGCCCTCGGGGTCCTGGTGAATGTCCTGGCTTTGAGAGGCACAGAGAGAACTCCGGGGGACCCCGCCAAGAGCCTGGCGGAATAGCGGAGAACTTCTGCCCCACTGACTCCCCCTGGGCTTTACCCTGTGAGGACTGAGGGTCGGATGGAGCTGCTGTCTCTCTCCCCAGTGCCAGCTCCAAGCACTTACCCAGAGAGGCCTGTCCCTAGGCCAGCACGGAGCCAGGACTGAGCAGAGACGGCCTCAGGCCCGGAGCCCTCTGTCGGGATGCTGCTGTCCACCTGGCTGGTCTCCCTGCCAGACTGAGCTGGATGGGGCCAAGACACAACTTGCCCTGGGGTAGCACCCACCCATCCATGCCGTTCACAGAGCCCCACAGCCCCACGCGGGCTGCATGGGGGCGGGGGCAGCGAGGGAGGCTGAAGGAGGCCGAGGGAGGCTGGCCATGCGGCCCAACTCTGACTCTCAGATTGGTCTGGAGCAGACAGAGCAAGTCCACTGCAGATGACCTTCCAGCACTCACCCAGAGCCATCTCTCCTCTAGCCAGGTGCCCCCGCTCCCTCCCTTGCACTCCCTGCCCTGGGCTGGACTGGAGCCTCCTCCCTGCACCCTGCCCTGTCCACCCCAGCTCCAGCCTCTGGGCACTGCAGGCCTCGGGGGTCCTAGAAATGCTTGTGCAGTTGCCAGCGTGCCTTTTAGTGCTGCTAGTGAATAGCCCTGTCCCTGACTCATCTGGGGAGTTGGCCACACAGATGGCCCCTGGCCTGGGCCTAGCAGGAGGGCAGGTGTGTGGCTCTACCCCAGCAGTCTGGCCCAGGTGGACCCTGCTCTGCAGATTTGACCTTGACCAGTCCCTTAGAAACAGATGTTGGTGGCCACGAGGCTGAGCCAGGCTCCTGTGAGGCACATGGGTCATCTGTGGCAGGTGGTTCCCCTCACTTGCCGTGCTGGGGCTGCACGCCAGGATGGAAGGGCTGGTTGTTCTGAAAGGTGACCAAAGCCCTTAGTGGTCTAGATGGGAGAGGATAGCGAGCACAGGGTCCCTGCAGGGTGGAAGGGATTAAGGAGGGAGAACCTTGGAGTCCCCCAGGCTTTGGAGAAGACAAGATGGCCAGCACAGACTGGGGTGGTCCAGCAAGGTCAGTGGAGGCTGCAGTTGGGGACAAGGGCTGGAGGGAGGTTTTCTGTCCAGGTCCAGGTCCCTAGTTTAGCAGGGGGTCTCTGTTGGTCACCAGTGACGGTCTAAGTGCTGCGTTAACAGCTCCTGCGGCCTGTCTGTTGCCTGGGCTGCAGTCACGAATCAGTGACTCATCCTCACCTGTGGGGTGGCTCTGGGTGCAGGAGCCAAGGGCTGCAGCAGAGCCAAGAGCTCCGGGGACGCTGCAGGCTGGCCCTGCCCACTCCTGTCCAGCCACAGCCTCACATGCCCTCCGAAGACCCTGGAGGGACTCTGTTGCCACCTGAGCCTCTGGCAGCTTCCAGACTTCCAGCTCTCAAGCAGTGGGAGGCCAGGCCTCAGGGTCAGAGCCAGAGGATGGCAACCCACTGCAAGTGCCCCTTCTTCCAAGCGTCTGGCCCAGCTCAGGGGCCTGCTGTCCCAGGCTCATTGCAGATGGGCACCCTGGCTCTGGGCTCCAGACCAGTTTCCCTGGGGAGCTCCATCTGGACCTGTGTGATGGATGGCCTCCCTGGCCTGCCCCCCACAGTCCACAGGACTTGTTGCGAGGGCTAGAACGAGAGAATGGCCAGGCCTCACCCCCGGCCACAGTCTCCTCTTGAGGCCTCAGTTTTCTCCTCATGAAATGGGGAGCGATCAGTGGCTGTATTCAGACACCCAATCTGACAAGATCCTGCCAGGGGCCGCCCTCTGGTGGGCAGCCAGGAAGAGAGCGCGAGGGGTGCAAACAGACCCGCTCCCCTAGAGAGGCACGTCCCCAGGAGGCCAGAGGCCTGCAGCCTGTGGGACAAGTGCTGCCCTTGAGGGCTCTGCCAGCCCTGCCACCAAGCCCCCTGGTGCTGCCTGCTGGACCTCCCTGCCCAGCCCAGCATGTGGGCCTGGCCTGTCCGGCCTTTTCTCTGCAGATGGTCCTTTCTGCGCTTTCTTGGGAGAGAGGCCTCTCACCTCCATCGAGGAGCGGGTGGCGCCTCCTGCTGGCTCCCTGGGCTGGGGTCAGCTGTCAGAGTCCGTGTGCAGGCCCCGCCCCCGGGGACCTTGCAGAGGGACTAGGCCGTGTGTGTGGCCAGGTCACGAGGCTGGGCAGCCTTGGCCCCTAGCAGCTCTGGAGGAACACTTATTATTTATTTGGTAAAAACTCCCACCTGGGTGGCTGGGTCATGACATCATAGCCTCAGTCCGTTAGTTTGAAAATTCCCAATACTGTGGTCAGCCACGCCCTCCCACAGCCCCATGGCTGTGCAGATGGACTCAGAGCATAGCCTTTGGTCTGGCTTCTCCCATGGAGCGTGGCTTGGCAAGTCATGGGCTGCTGTGTCCTCAGTTCCGAGGCATTTGGGATTCATCTGTGCAGTGTCCGTTGCTCCCTTTCCTGGTCAGTGGCGTTGCATTCATGGGCCGGATGCAGTCTGCTTGGCCACTCACCTACTGAAGGACATCTGGCTGTTCCAGCTCAGGGCTTTCACACGTGAAGGATGATAAACGTTTGTGTGATAATTCGCTTTTATCTCTTGGGGAAACACCTAGGAGAGAAATTGCCAGGTCCCATGGTAAGTATGTTGTTCCAAAGGGCCTGTCCCATTTCACACCTCCAGCCACTGAGTTCTCCTTGCCCACACCCTTGCAGGAACCAGTTTTTTAATGCTGCGGTAAAAGGCACACAGGAGTATTTCACTGAGGTCTTCATTCGCATTTCCCTAAGGACAAATGCTGTCTCCAGTAGCTTCTGCATCTCTACTTGAGGGAGGGGTGTCTAACTCCAGACCTGATTTTCTTGGGTTGTTTTTTTGTTATTGACTTGTGTTTCCCAGGGAAAGGTTCGTCTTCGTGTATGACAGTTGCATGTCTTCTCCCCAAGTCTGTCACTGCTCACCTGACTCCCATTTTTATTGTCTTAAGTGTGTTTCTCAAAGGCTCCATGTTCTTAATTTTGATGATGTCAAATTGATCAATATATTCTTTTTACGATTGTGCTTTTGGTATCATACGAAGCTGCGCAATCTTTGCCTAACTCAGGATCACAAAGAGCTCCCGTGCTTTTACTCTGATTTTGCAGTTTTACATTGTCCCTGTGATCTATTTTGCATTGACATCCGCATGTGATGTGAGGTATGGATTGAGGGTTCTCTCCACACGTGGATGTCGCAGTTTTCCACCAACTGGCTCTGCACTTTTGCTGAAGCCAATCGACTATCTATTCTAAAGTCAGAAGATTCCCTCTTGCTGATACCCACCCTTTGCCAACCCCACATGTGCCAATGGCTACAGCTTTGGAGTAAGTCTTGAAATCAGTGGGTGTGAGGCTTCCAACTTTGTTCTTTCTCAAAATTGTTTTGCAACATTACCTTCGTTGCCTTTCCGTACAGTTCCCCCCAAGCCCCTCCCTGTGCTGGGGATGTTACCAGGGCCTTGCACATGCTCGGTCAGGCTCTGCCACTGAGCTCCACTCCAGCCCCTTTCCATATTAATTTTGCAATTAGTTAGTTGATTTCTACAAGAGCCAAGAAAGTCCTGATGTGCTCTGTTTGGAACAGCAATTGGGTCTGCAGGCCAGTTCGGGGCGGGTGACATCCCATCAGTACCATACCTTCTGATTCATTGACGTGCCATGTGTCTCAATTTATTTAGGTCTTTGATTTCTTTCCTCATGCTTTGTAGTTTTCAGCACCCAGATCTCACACACATTTTGTTAGATGTATTTTGTATTTTTGTTGCTATTGTAAATGATTCAGCTTTTTCCAATTTCCAATTGTATGTTGCTGTTATATAGAAATGCAATTGATTTTTGCAGTTGTTGTTATTGACCTGAGCTCAGGTCTCTTGGCGCCAGCTCCCTCCTCCACCCCCACCCTAGGCTGTGTCCTTGGCTGTGGAAGTGAGGTCTGGGAACTGGGTTACTAGGCTATGGTCCCTGCGATGTCCCTGATGGCAATGAGTCACCTTGGCAGAGTGAGTCGCCAGCCTCTTGCTGTGGTTCTCCTCTCCCTAGAAGAAGGGTGCAGGATGGGACCTCCTGCTCTCTCCCTCCCAGGACTGCTGAAGATGGTGACTAAGGCAGCTAGGGCTGCAGTGCTCTGCCTGGAATAGCTTGGTGCATGGAGACCAGTGGCTGCTTTTTGTCCTACTGCAGGGCTATTGTCATTTGCCTGTTAGGGGAGCGGCTGCAGGTGGTGGGCGAAGGGGCCAGGCTGCAGCTGCTTTGCCCACACCACCCTCAAGAGCCTGGGTAGACCCTAGGCTTCCCTTGTTTTTCCTGCCACCAGCCCCAGGGCACCTTCTCCCCTCTCCTCCTCCCCTGCCTGCCTGGGAGACCAGCTCTAGCCTTCCCTCCTCCCCCTGCTGCACAGCCAACTGGCACCTGTCAGTCTCCCTGGGCAGGGACAGGCAGCTCTCTGTCCTTACAGGGGGGTGGTTGTCTGCCCATCCCCCAAACTGCAGGCATGAGAAGGGACTCCAGTGCCCTGGTGGGGGCTTAGACAACACTGGGCGAGGCCTGGTCTCCTGGGTTCTTGAGCTTGGCCCCCCTTCCAGCTCTGGGTTTGTAGAGGTCAGGGAGCTTCTGTCTGGTTGACAGTGAACACAGCAGGTGAGGTGAGCAGGGGCTTTGGTAAGGAGAGGCGGTGAGCAGAACTGGTGGAGAGCTGGGGACAGGCACCATTCTCAAACCTGGACGGGAAGTCAAGTCAGAACACATCCTGTGAACCTCCAGAGTGGTCCTGCTCCCAGACAGCCTCTCTGCCCGACCCTGCCGGGAGGGAAGGTCAGAGCATTTGCCAGAACTGGCATCCGCCCCTGTTTGTTCTTCTTTCATTCACAAATTAGCCCCAGCACAGGGTGAGTGCTTGGAGAGTAACTGGCCAACAAATGAATGAACGACTGCCCGTGTGCGGCTCTGCCACTGAGGTGAATGGCAATCATTTGAACCTCCGAGGAGCTCACAGCCTGCTGAGGGAGGCAGACCCCAAGATAAAAAATGGCACTGAGTGGCTAAATCCAGCAAGGAAGGTCTCCCCAGGAGAGAGCCATGGAGGCTTCCTGGAGGAGGTGACCTAGGTCTTCAAGGCTGCATAGGAGCTGACCAGGTGCTGGGGGGACCTCAGGGGGACAATGCAAGGCTGGGGTAAGAAACAGCAGGGGGGTTGGCATTGCAGTGCAAACCCATGAATTCTGGGTGGTATGCCCTTCAAGGTCAAGGACATGGCTGCAGGTCAGCACTGCCAACTAGGACAATCATCCCGCCTGCTGATTTTCCACAGGAAGAAGTTAGCGAGAGACAGAGACGACAGGCCACCCGTGCCCCACCCTGCGGAAGTTCTCCCCACTCCCCACCACAGACCCCCAGGGGTGCACTAAGGTTCTTCATCTTCTAAGTGAGAGAATGGGCAGAGGGGAAACTTCTCCAAGGTCTCTGCTGCCAAGAGCAATGCAGAGGGACTAGGGAAGGTAGAGAGTTACTCACCTTTCACAGGTGAGGACCCTGAAGACAAGAGGACACCCAGATGGGGTTTGACCTCTGAGTTGTGACCGCAAAGCTTTCTCACTTGAGTCCTCTGGCCAGCGCCTCATGTTGGCCAAGGAGAGCTGGCCTCCAAGCCAGGGCGGCTGCCCAAGGTCACAGGCTGCCCGAGACGGAAGTCATCAGGTTCACAGCCCTTGGTTCACCTGGCCCTCTTACCAAGAGGTCCCGTGCTTTAAGGACAGGACAGTGTCAAGGACTATGAACTCCCACCCAGGGCAGCTCCTGGCTCCAGCATGGGACCCTCACTCTTGACCTGGTCCTTGTGTGGGGACAGCAAAATTGAGCCCCAAGTTGTGCGCATGCTCAGCCTTGATTCTGGGCTCTCTTGCCATCAGCAAAGTCCATATTGGACCAGTGGGGCACGCTTTCAATGCGATTTTTTAAAAGTTTTCATATTAGTCTTCTGTGTTTCCTGTAAAAAATTACTAAGAACTCAGTGGTTAAAATGACAAAAATCTATCATCTCTCAGTTCTGGAGGTCAGAAGTTCCACGTGGGTCTCACTGGGTTAAAATCAAGGTGTCGCAGGGCTGGCTTCTTCTGGGGGACAGGGCAGGATCTGTTTCCTTCCCTTTTCCAACCTGTAGAGGCCGCTGCATCCTGTGGCCCTCGGCCTCTCCCTCCATCTTCAAAGCCAGCAGCCTGGGGTCCCTCTGAGAACAGCCAAAGGGTGGCCTCTTACAGCAGGGCACGTCCTCACAGTGGGCCCTGGATACCCGGGCAACCTCCCATCTCCAGGTGCCAGCTCCGTTACAACTGCAGTCTCTTCTGCCATGAAAGGTGACGTTTTCATGGATTCCAAAGACTAGGTCATAGTCATTGTTGGATGGCCATTATCCTGCCCACCAGGTTAATATACTCATATGGTTTAAAACTCAAATTTAAAGCTCAAGTTTAAAACTCAAAATGATATTCTAATAAGAAGAAGAATGCATGGAGCCCTGTATTGATTTCTTTAGTATTATTCAAATGTTTCTTTGTGCAAATACGAATCTCTGTTCTACTGACCCCTTTCTTGCACTTGGTGCCCATTCATTCAGACTTAACAAATTTTCTTTTGTCATTAATGATCTATCCCAGAAAATGTTTTCCACAGTTAGAGAGAATGTCCCTTCATCTCCCCTAGTTTATTCTAATACTACATGATGTTCCATTGTGTGGATGACTCGTGATTTATTGTTGCTTCTAATATTTTCCTATGACAAATACTACTCTGGGGAGGAATTCTGTGCATCCAGCACTTTGTACTGGTGCAGGTACATCTGTGGGGTAGAGTCCAGCCGTGGGCTTGCTGGTCAGAAAGTAAGTGCATTTGTGATCTTTCTGTTCACTAGTTAGAACTTATCTTGTTAGTTCTTCTTTATCCTTACGTTTTTTGTTTATCTATCATGGATTGAGAGAGTGGTTTAAAGTCTCCTGTTATTAGTGTGTTTCTATTTTTCCTTGTGTTTTCTTTGACTTCTGCTTTCTGAAAATCGCTGGGATTTTACAAAGAAATCTATCCCTCAGTTAATTCCTTGGGAACTGCACTTTTGAACATCACCAAGTACCTTTTTTGCCTCATTTGTTGCCTTGTCTGAAGTCACAGTTTTGTCTTCTGCTTGACTCTTCCTGCTCCCCACTCCCACCTGCACCATGTCCAGCTGTGGCCCATGGCCCGTGGGTAGGCCGCTCCTGGGCCCCCCTCCACACCCCACTCCGAGACCCATCCTTCTCCCTGGCTTTTCCTACGGGGTCTCACCCTCCCACTGGGCCTGCCAGCACACACCTCTTACCCCATTTTGTATGATGCCACATGACCTAGACACTGGCTTTTGATGTCCCTTGGCATTGGTGACCGTGGGGTGTCCCAGAGAAGATGGCGAGGCCCAAGGCAGAGACTTCCCTTCTCACAGGCCTCCCTGTAGGGTGGCCTTTGTCAGCACACAGCTGAAGGTAGAGCCTGGGGTTCGGGGCTTGCTGCTCCACATCACCTGGTAGGTGGGGATGGCGCCGATGCAGGATTTCCAGGCACCCCTTCGCAGCTTGGGCTGCAGGCTCAATGTCACACCCCTCTGCTTGGCTCCTCAGGGATCTTGCTGACGTCCCCTGAAGGAAGCCAAGTGTTGGGGCCCTTCCTACAGGGGAGAGCCAGCCTCCTTTCCCCTGGGGCAGCTGGAAAACTATTTATAAGGCATTTTGAGAAAGTCTCTGCAGAACAAGGAAATTGATATAAGCAATTTCAGATCTCTAATAGAACTAATCTGGAGTGTGAAGCCTCCCTATTTAATGATCAGCATAAAATAAAGGTCCTTTTAGTGTAACAGTAAGTTATCTATTACTTTACAGTTGAGCTGAAGTGAAAAGATCGCGAGGAGGGGAGGCGTTAAGCTTTACATCTCATGTCCCCCATACTCAGTCCTCGTGGCAGGGGAAGATGACAGCTGGAGGCTGGCTCTGGGGCTGAGGACTTCCGGGTCCCCATGCTCCCTCACCTGCTAGGCCCCCAGAATGCCCCTCCTCTCTGAAGCTCCTGCATTGGCACACACCCTCTTCTGAGTCATAGAGGACCAGGCCAGAGGTCCGCAAAGCCAGCCCCAAAGGCTGGCATCTCACAACAAGCTTTGAACGTGGAGTTTTTTCTGCCAGGCCTCGGTTTCCTCATCTGTAAATGGGGACGCACCACACTGGGTGGATAGGAGGCTTCCATGAACCTCGAGGTTGACACAGACCCCATGTCCTGGAGGCAGAGCAAGCGTAGCTCAGCGTTGAATGAGAAACGGGTGCCGGCTGGGGACAGCGTCTACAGAGCTGGGGACAGTTGGGAGTATCATTCTATACATAGCTGGGGACCTGGGGACTCTGCCACTGTGATGGTGAGTTCGAACTCCTTGCCTCTGCAGAGCCTGGAACTGCGTGGGAGACCAAGCCAGACAGGACAGAGGGCAACTGCAAGGAACGAGGGTGCCCCCTAATGGCAGAGCCGCTGCTCCTGCAGCTGCGGGGCTCCTGGGGCTGCTCCTGCCCTGGGTGAGTGAAGCTCTCCTCCACTCTCCAGACTGCTCAGGACCCACAGGATGGGAAGGGTCATCCCAAGGTCCTTGGGTGTGGCAGGAGGAGTCTGTAGAGGCCCAGGGGCACAGAGATGCTCGGGGCATCCAGCAGCAGAGGCGCCCCAGGTCCAGACTCTGACGAGCGGAGGTGGTGTTGGCCTCATGTCTTCACGAGTCCCAGGAGCCCCTGACACCCTGGCAATGGGTTACTTAGTTTTCTCAAAAGACGTCCTTGCATTTCTGCCAACTTTATTTCTGCGTTACCTGTGCAGACACTGCTGCTAGACCAGGGCACCTGTCTGAGAGCGTGGAAGTTCCGAGGCTTCGTCAGTTCTGTATCTCGGTCCCCAACTGGCTGTCTCCTGGGCTTTGGTGGCACTTTAAACCAAGTGCCCCCAGCCCAGCTGGGCAGGCTTTTTCACATGGTGAGATAGTTATTATGTGGTTGCTAAACTCCATTTGATTCACTGGAGACAGATTGGCTGAGCAGACTCTTCTGAAATGGATTTTGGTGACATTGCTGCTCAGTCCCATGCACAGGGTTTCAATAGTGCACTCCTACCTAATTACCTCGAGGCACCTGTCAGCTGCAGGTTTGCTAGGGAAGCTGACTCGGGGGCTCTGCTGCTGGGAAAGGACACAGATGCCATCCATCAGAGGCAGAGCCTTTGGCAGCAGCTGGGGTCCAGGGGCAGGGGCCTGTCTTGGGGGGCTGTGGGAACAAATTGCCATGCACAGAGAGGCTAGTAGGGGCTGCTCTGTGGGGCTGCTTCCTGCTTACCCTGGAGCCTAAAGTCCCTGCTGTGGGGTGGGAGGGGGCACCGCATCCCAGCCAGCCTAAGGCCGTGAGCTTGAGGCCCACTTCCCTGTGCCAGCCTTGCTTCCCCGCCCAGCTACAGGGTGTGGGTGGGTGGTGGGAGATGGCTGCAAGATGGCCTCTGGTTTTAAAAATAAAGTCTGTCTCTGACTTGTGCTGAGGCCTGTGACTTGTCCACTGCAGTGGAGGGTCTGAGTCCCCGCCACACCCCTGCCCTAAGCTCTGTGAGGCAGGACTTGGTTTTATGAAGGAGCCTGAGACAGGAGTCAGAGCCCAGGTGAGGATTGGGCTGTGAGGCCCCTGCAGGGGTGAGGGGCCCAAGGACAGACTCCAGGAAGGCAGGACCAAGGCCATCTCAGGTCATAGCCCCTCTTGCCTCGCTACCACTGCGCTCAGGCCGCTTCTCTGGCCGCCAGTGAGGCCTGGTTTTTGCGCCCAGAGGACCCAGGAGTTTTTGACAGGTGCCGATGTGAACAGAGTGGGTCAGCGATCCCATGGGAGGAAGGTCAGAAGCAGGCTGGCATCCAGGCCACAGGGCTCAGCAGTCTTGGGCAACACCTGGAACTGTCTGTCCTTCCTGCCTGCCCTCAGGAGGCCAACAGTGCTCTCCTGGCCCCTCTAGGCTCCCCTGTAAACCATGGGTGGCTGCAGGTTGCTCAGCGAAATCAGAAATCAGAGTCTGACCTCGGCCTGGGAATGAGGGGCCAGAGACCCTTAGAACAGGGACTGAGCATGTCCAGCTCAGCACAGCTGCTCAGAACGTCGTCAGATGGGAGTGGAGTCCCTGAGCCTTCTCTGAGCGGCTTCAGCAGCTGCACCCATCAGGGCAGTGGGGGACACAGGCCATTTGGACAGCTCTCTGGGCAGCGTCTGCTGACATCACATCCCTGTGTGTCCTGCGGTGCCCCGTGGGAGCATCAGGGGAGCCAGGGTGTGGGTGCTGAGGGGCAGGAGGTGGTCCTGGGCAGCCCCTCTGCCTGGCTTCTGTCTCCTGGTGCACCATGGCCCACAGGCAGCTTCCACCTTCAACCAGGCGTCCAGGCAGGTGAGCCACTGGCTTCTGGACAGCTGACGGCCTCCTGAAAACACAGCCTCTGCAGCACCCCTCAGCCAGCCTCCGAGCCGGGGACTCTCCATGGCCATCTTCTGGTTTGGAATCGGAGAAGCTGAGGCCCTGAGTTTCGTGCTCACGGGCGGCAGGGCCCAGGCCTCCCACGCGCACCCTGTGCTGCCATCGCCACTTCCCTGCCCTGCTCCTCTCCTACCACTTGAGCACTTGGAGGGCAGGGCCTGTCCCAGGAACACTCCTGTCGGATCCCTCCTCCCAGCTCTCAGAGGCAGTCACCTGCATCCGTCAAGTCCCCGCCTGGAACAGTTTCTCCAAGGTCATGGCAATGTCAGGCCAGGAGGAGCTGCCCCCTGGGCCCAGGGGTTTTGCCTGCAGCGAGCCACCAGCTGATCTGCTGAGAGGAAGGCCACAGGCTGGCATCTATAGGGCACTTCCAGACGGAGGGCCCAGGCAGCCCGCCCCTCTGAAGCCTTGCCCACAACCAGCCCGTGGCATCTGGAGGTCTCTGGCCTGCTCATGAAGTGGCCCTCTGTCCTACAGGGAAGGCCACCAGCTCACCCACCCCTCAGCCCGCAGAGGACAAGGGACTCGGTGGAAAACCAGGGCCCAAGGGGCTGCCCTGGAGGGCAAGGTTGACCGTGGGGCCTCCTCTGCTGGTGCCCGCCCCTCGGGCCCCCGTGGCTTTGCAGGCCATGGCTGGCATTTCATAGCTGTCGCCTGCACCTGGCTCTACACTCAGCACTTCCCGCAGGGCCGTGCTGAACCCTGCCAGCCGCCTGGGGGTAGGGTGACCCCCGTCTCCATTCAGAGAGGCTAACTACGTGTCCGAGGCCCCTGCTGCACTGGAAGTCAACATCAGGCCCAGGATCAGACAAAATAAGATTTCCCCCCCCCAAGAGGGGCAATACCCAGCTCCCACCCCAGGGTTCTTCTGGGGACACCACGGTGGGGTGACCCCCAAGCCTCGGACAAATCACTGCAGTCTTCTGAGTTTGAGGAACTCACTCATTTGACCCTGGGGGCTGAGGCCTAGACTTGGCCAGGAGAACCAGGCCAGGCGAGCCCCCTAAGCAGAGGAGCCTGTGCCCCAAGTCTGTCAGCTTGCAGCCACTTCCTCAGGACAAGGAGCCTTGAGGGGACGGTGACCAGAAGCTTCCGGTGTAGCAGGAGCCTCGATGGCATAGCACCCCCACCCTTGGGCAGGGGTGAGGCCATGTTGCTGCTGGTTTTAAAGTGAGCAGTCCCCAGGGAGCTGCTGTGAGCTGCAGGAGCCTCTGGCTCCCGGAGAGACAGGAGGCAGGGAAGGAAGCCTCGCGGGCCCCCGGCTGGAGCAGCCGCTGCTGAGCGGGGGTCGCAACTGCCAGGGTCACTCACGGGCCTCTGGATGGACAGGATCTTGACTACCTGTGGTCAGGAACTCATGTGGGGGTGCAGTCCCCTGGAGCTGGAGCGTGGTGTCGTGTGCACACAGGCTGGCCCACAGACCCGCACCCAGCAACGCCTTCAGGAGCTGACACCTGAGACATCAGTAGCCCTGCAGAGCGAGGAGAGGCCGACACCACCCACAGAGGCCAATCCACCCATGGAGGCCAACTCCACCCACGGAGGCCAACTCCACCCACAGAGGCCGATCCACCTATAGAGGACGACACTACCCACGGAGGCCAACTCCACCCACAGAGGCCGACACCACCCACAGAGGCCAACGCCACCCACGGAGGCCAACTCCACCCACGGAGGCCAACTCCACCCACAGAGGCCGATCCACCTATAGAGGACGACACTACCCACGGAGGCCAACTCCACCCACAGAGGCCGACACCACCCACAGAGGCCAACGCCACCCACGGAGGCCAACTCCACCCACGGAGGCCAACTCCACCCACAGAGGCCGATCCACCTATAGAGGACGACACTACCCACGGAGGCCAACTCCACCCACAGAGGCCGACACCACCCACAGAGGCCAACGCCACCCACGGAGGCCAATCCACCCACAGAAGCCAACTCCACCCACAGAGGCCAATCCACCCATGGAGGCCAACTCCACCCACAGAGGCCAACTCCACCCACAGAGGCCGATCCACCTATAGAGGACGACACTACCCACGGAGGCCAATCCACCCACAGAGGCCAACTCCACCCACGGAGGCCAATCCACCCACAGAGGCCAACTCCACCCACGAAGGCCAACTCCACCCACAGAGGCCAATGCCACCCACAGAGGCCAATGCCACCCACGGAGGCCAATCCACCCACAGAGGCCAACTCCACCCACGAAGGCCAACTCCACCCACAGAGGCCAACTCCACCCACAGAGGCCAACGCCACCCACAGAGGCCGATCCACCTATGGAGGACGACACCACCCACGGAGGCCGATCCACCCACAGAGGCAGATCCACCTATGGAGGACGACACCACCCACGGAGGCCGACTCCACCCATGAGGCCAATCCACCCACAAAGGCCGACGCCACCCACGGAGGCCGACACCACCCACAGAGGCTGATCCACCCACAGAGGCAGAGGAGGCCCGATCTTCACAGAGGCCGTGGCTGCACTGTGGGTCGCCGGGCTCCCTGAGACTCGCTGCACAACCTGAGAGTTCTTGAGCATGGACCACTCAGTGGCAAACCCACAGCCACCGTGGCAGTACCCACAGAGAGAGTCCCGGTGTGTTAGATCCTCACCTCAGCCTGGTTTTCCAGCAGCCACCTGCTCTGATCCTGGGGACACAGCCAACCACTGGCTCAGGCAGATCTCCACACCCTGCTGGAGTGGTCCCTCGGCCTTTGGAAGGGGCCGTGTTGGACCCTGGAGACAGCAATCTCAGTCACTTCAAAGCCACCCTGGTCCTTTTTGCTTTGCACGTGGGAAGGGGGGTCCCAGACAGGCACCGGGATGCTCCCGGGTCTCCCTGCTGGTGGCCCATCCCTCTGCTTCGAGGAGGCCCACTGGAGCCCGCGCCGGGCCAGGTGCGCACCCTCACCCTGCTCCTCCTGTCCTCCGTCGACGAGCAGCCCCCGACCTAGGAAGATCACTGGTCTCTGAAGAATCAGAATCAAACTAAATTAAAGGGCCAGCACAGGGCCTGGAGGGACCCTGATTTTTCCTCCTGTGGTGACTCGGAGGGCCGAGGCCGACCTCCCTGTCATGGCCTCCGGCTGTGAGGGTGAGCGGGTCAAGGGAACCCCGAGATGCTGGGATCAGCGAGTGTGGCAGCTTGCAGAGAGGACTCAGGAAAGCAGGTCTGAAGACCTAGGCCCTTGCCCCCAGCCATTGCTGTCCCCCTGTCCCCTCTGCCCTTCCTCAGCCAGGCCTGGGAACCCCCTTCTCCAGGACACCTCCTCTCCAGCCTTCCCCACCCCTCTGCTCCTCCTTTCCTGGGGCAGGGCCAGCTCCCCAGGACCACGGCCTGAAGCTCCCTCTGCGCTGTGTCTACCAAATTATCCCTGGACTGTCCCTTCTCCGGAATTCCCCACCTGATAGTCTACGCCTCACCTCCACGTGGCTGTCAAGTAAATGTCTCCAACGTCATGAGTGGAAAGGTGACCCCCCTGCTTCACCCACAGCCTGCTCCTCTGCCAGGGGCGACTCCATCCTTCCAGACTCCCCGGGGAGCTCGCAGCACCCTGGGTCCTCCCTTCTGCTCACCTCCTGCCCCAGCAGCGTCTCCTTCCTTGCTGCCAGGACTGAGCCTCCATCTTCCCTCCCAGGATCTGCCTCAGCCTCCTCCACCTGGTTCCTTCCTTCCACTCTCCACACTGTGGCCGGGATGCCCTCAGACAGGTGGGCCTGGGCAGCACTCCACTGTCCTCAGAGTAAGGCCACCAGCTCAAGGTTCCGTCTTTCGTCCTCATTGTCCACAGCGCACCTCACGGCTGAGGGCGCCTCGGCCTCCAGCTTGCTGGCCACCCCTTCTCATCTGGTTCCACCCCGTCGTCTTGACTTTCAAATATCGGAGTCCCAGACTCCCCCCCTGGACCACCTCTCCATCTGCACACCCCCAGCCCTGCCAGCGACCTCTCAGACTCAGGGCTTTGAACCTATTTAAGCTGACGGCTGGGCCGATGCCCTGGCCTGCCCCACCTCCCCACTGGATGTTCATGTGTCGTGCCGACGTCCTCCGCAGGGCCACCCCTCCCACCCCCAATCCACTGCTGCCCGCCCACCGAGCCCCGGCCTTTCCACCCCCCACCCTCCACTCAGGGTTGCTCCCTCTGGACCACTGTGCTGTCCACCTTTTCTGGATCATCTCAGCAGCTGGTGTCCCGCGGCCATTGGTCCCTTGGTTTATTTGCTGAGGTCCAGATGTCAGCTCAGGTCACTTCTCTGCACAGAAGTCACCAGGAGCTTCTACTTCACTCGAGCAATGACCCCAATCTTCTGCAGCCAGCCCGTCCTCTCCGTCCTCAGGGCCTTCAGCTGGCTGTCCCTTCCCCCCCAGCACCTGGCCTGTTCCTCCCGCTCACCCCCCTCCCCTCCTCTGGTGCCTCTCAGATCTACGCACAGCGGAGGGGCCTCTCCTGTCCACCCGCGGCCCACTCCCGCCTCTGCCCCGTCTTCTTTCTCTCCACGGCCTGCGGGCCCAGCTGGAGCTCCATGTGGACTTGCCCGTGCGCCACCTGCCTTTCCACCTGGGGGAGCTTCGAGGTGGCCTGCGAGCTCTAGCCCCAGGTGCTCCCAGGGTGGCCACCCCGGGTCTGTCGTCTGGGGAAGGAATGAAGGTGAAGGGGCTGGAGGGCCTCCCTCCCCCGGGGCCTTGCAGGTGCCCCCAAGCCTTTGCTCTGTCAATGTCTCAGCTCAGTCTCCTGAAAATCCACGCACAGATCCTCAGCCCAAGCCCCAGTGCCCTGGGCCCAAACTGGCGTATTCTTTGGGCCTCTGAGCTGGTGGGGAAGCAGGCCGACTGCTCCGTGAAAATCTGCTGTCCTCAGGGCTCTGGGGGCACTCAGCTGGGACCTGTGGACACGTCTCAGGGCTCCGGTTCTGAGCCTCACCCTAGACCCCAGCCTGGAGCACCCTCAGGTGGGGCTAAAGTTCTCTGGGGTTCCATGACTTGCCCAGAGTGCTTCTCGGGGAGGCCTTCGGGGCGAGTCCCAGCTGTCTTGCCGTGGGACCACCTGGCTCTTCTTGTGTCCTGGCTTCTTCTGGCCGTCATCCGGGGGCCCCAGCATCCCTTAGCATAGTGACTGGACACCCCAAGTATTCAGTGTGTACTGGTTGGATATCTTAGGCAGAGGGTGTGCAGTGGGGTGGCTAAGCATGGGGACTATAGCTGGCTGGCTCTGTGACTTACTAGTGGGTCACCTGGGTCTCTGTTTCCTCGTCTGTGAACTGGAGCGTCAACAGCATCCCCCTCTTGGTGGCTGTGAGGCGGCCCTCACAGCCTTGTCCCCTCCCAGGAGGTTCAGACCAGCACAGAGTAGCACCTGCTGCAGGCTCCCACTCTCCTGGCTGGGTGTGCTCTGTGGGAACTCACCTGGGCACACTGCTGAAAGAACACAGATGGCCCTCCTTAGCATTTGGGCACACTTACCTCCCTACTTAGGTGAGATGATACTACATCCTCAGTTTTAGATCCTGTTTTTGCCAATTAACATGAATTTCCAGTGACCGGGCTGTTTGCCCTCCCTGCCTCAGTTCCTGTCGGCACAACGCTGCTAGTTCCGCGCCTGCCTCTTGGAGCCAATTGCCAGGCCGACTGAGACAATGGGTAGGGGCAACATGGAGCATGCCCCAGAGCATGCATTGTGTCCGATGCCCCCGGGACTTTGCATTTGCTGTTTGTTTGTTAGACAGATAACACACCAGGGAGAAGAAGTGCTGAGGAGGAAGGTGGAGGAGGAGAGGGGCCTGGAAAAGCTTCTCAGCCCTTTATCAACCAGGCCCCCTGCTGTGCCTCCCCCAGGCTCGCCCAGTGTCCCTCCTCAAGTACCTGTAGGCTGTTTGGTGGCACCCGTGCCCACTCCAGCTCCACGCTGCAGTTCCTGTGGGTGAGCTCTACCACAGGGCAGGGCCTGGCAGGGGGCTGCTCCCAGCCACAGCCGTCCAGGCGGCAATCAGAAACGTTTTAACACCATTTATCTTACAAACATTAATAGGCACTTGTAAAAAGAAACTAAATTAAAAGCCCCACCTCATTTCCTCTGCTCTACAAATTAAACTGCTGCGGTTTTCCCTAGGAACGTCATTTAGCATGGTGGGTCGTGGCGCAGGCTCTCCGGGAAAGCAGTCAGCGTTCCTCCCTCTGTGGAGCTGGAGCGGGGGCCCAGGTGGGCAGGTGGGGCTTTGCCAGACTGAGGGACTCGCAGCCCTGCTGCACAGAGGCCCCTGGCTGCTGAATCTGGCCTGAACCTGAGGCTGTGGGAGCTGCTGACAGGCTGGGGCTCGAGCAGGCCTGGCGGCAGTAACACTCTCCCATGGGCTGCAGTGGAGTCTTGGCCCAGGGCTTGGAAAGGAGGTGGCTTCAGGGACCAGGGAAGCAGGGCCAAAGCCATGCAGCTTGATAAGGCCTGAAGGTTTCACGGCCAAGTTCAATACAGCCTGGGACTTGCATACAGGAAGCTGTCCCCAGCCTGAAACAATGTGCAGAATAGTGCCTGGCGGGGCACATTCCCCAAAGCCCAGTCGTTCAAGTGGGAAGGGCAGGTAGAAGGGGGTGTCCTGCCTGGGATTGGAGGAAGCAGAGTGGAGCTGTCCCCACAGCTACCCCGGAGAGCTGAGGGGTGGGATCCCCGCCGGTGGGCCTCAGCACCCCCTGACTAGTCCCCAGGGGAAACACCAAAAGCCTGAGCTTACTACACACGTGTTTGGAGGGTCTCAAGGGGTCCACAGACCCAGGGCTGTGCCCCCGGGGTGGCCTTTGCAGCTCCCGCCACTCACAGCCCACAGTGGAGGCGCCTGCTCCAGGAGGCTCCGGGACGGCAGAGAGAGTGCTGCATGTGGGCTCTGGGGGGAGGGAGCTCCGGCTCCTGGCAGCCCAGGAGGCCCTTGGCGCTGTGATCCAGAGGCCCAGGAGGTATCTAGACCCTAGAGAAAGGCCCTGGCCCTCCCTTCCTGCTGGGCCAGTCGTCCTCTGTGAGCCTGGTGGGGGACAGGAGAAGGATGACCTTTGAGAAGCAGGGTCCAGGAGCCTCCGCGAACGAGACCGCTAGGGCTTGGATGTCTAGGAGCCGGTGTTTCTTGCTGCCAGAGGACAGACATGGGGTGTCAGGGGACCCCTTCCCCTTCTCTGCATCTCACGGAGGCCCACACGGTGGCACCCACCGTGTGCCTCTCTGGGGCTGGCAGGCCTGTCCAGTCACTGAGGTCACTCTCCTGCCCACTTCCTAGATAAGAGCTAGGGGCCTGCAAGGACCCCAGGTCTCCCTTGCACTTGGGATTCAGGTCTCACTATCCAGCAAAGGTGCCACCGCAGGGGGCTCCAGGCTCCCCTCTGCTCTCTGCCACAGGGGACATCCTCGGGCCCGTCATGCCGGTGCTCTGCTTTTGTGCGTTTGCAGTGTATTGACTGAGCACCTGCCCTGGCCTGGCCCCGCCGAGCGCCTCGTTCCCTCAGGAATGGGGTGGGCCAGGTGGGGTGGCGCAGCTCAGGAAGCCGAGGCAGGAGGATCACAAATTCAAAGCCAGCCTCAGCAACAGCGAGGTGCTAAGCAACTTAGTGAAGCCCTGTCTCAAAAAATAAAAGGGCCAGGGATGTGGTTCAGTGTTAAGTACCCCTGGGTTCAATTCCCAGACAAAAAAAAAAAAAACACGGGGTAAGCTGCGACCTAGGACATGGGACTGGGGAAAGGGGCTTGGGGTACCTGAAGGGTACCTCCCTCGTCCCTAAGCACCCCTCATGGTTGGGGGCATGTCTAGTTGTTTTAAAAGGTAAGGGCATCTGCCCCAGGCCTTGCTCATGCACTGCAGGAAGCTCAGGGCCACCTCAGTAATGGTTTGCTACTAAGTCTACCTGGATGCTCCACCTGGTGGGGCCTGGGGCCAGGAACAGGAAGGCTGGCTGGGGGCAGCATCAACCCCTGTCCTGGATGCTTGCAGTAAGTCCAGAAGGAGTGAATGCCCCTAAATCTGCCGACCTGGGGTTTCCCGATTGGAGCCCATTATCTGATAAATAACTGCAAAGATTTGATTGATACTATTTGTTAGATAACGCAGAGGGCCCTGGACGGGGCTGAGCAGGGCCCGATTTACATGGAGATGGTTTAAAAGATTGACTTTAGTGAAAGCTTCAAGGTTTGGCGAATCCATAATTAATCAGGTTGGCTCTGAGCTTCTGTAACTGGGGGCTGGTGACAATTCTTCAGAAAGGCAGGAGTGGGGTGGGGGGTGAAGAGAAAACTCCTCGCTCACCACATCTGGGGAGGAGAAGGCTGAGATGCCGGGAGGTGGGAGTTGTGAATTGGATCATTTTTGTGCTTAGTTTCAGGGTATTTGCTTGCATGTGACTCATAAATAAGGTCTTTCACAGAACTGCAAAATCAGAGCTAAAAGACCTGAGTTGTCCGCCTGGGAGGCAGAATGAGATTAAATTTGGTCCTTAAATCTGGCCTGTGTTTTTAGTAATTTATCAGGGTACCAGCAAGGCCTCTCTGCCCAGCGGTGGCATTCAGAATCATGTTTCCCTTATTCCACATTCTGACCTGCTGTCCCTTCCTAAACTGTCCTGGTCAAATCGTCTAGAAGCAGAGCAGCAACTTGGAGGTTTGAAGAGGTGGTGTCCCCATCTTCAAGGACAAGTGAGGACTTCAGCCGGGGGACAGGATGTGTCTGAGCTGAAAAGCGCTGTTTATTACAGCCCTGTAAATGAGCTTGGCCTTCTTTGAGAAAAAAAAAAAATTAATCCTGGGGCAAGCTTGAAGCCTTGGCTGCGTCCTAAGCGGCCCCCGATGTCAGAAGAGCTCTGTTCCTACTGTGCTTCGTGAATTCCTGCACACTTACTTGCTAATCTCAAGAGATTAATGCTCAGCTATTTGGGTCTGGCGGACACGAATGCAGTGTTTATGAGTCAATAGTGAGCAATCTAGACTCGGTATTTCTACATCATTGGGTTCAGAAAGACCTTCTCAAACATGCGCCGACTGTCCTTCTCGCCAGTGTATCCGAGCTCCAGGAAGGTCTGCAGCGTCTAAATTGGAATGTGAAGATTTAGTACAGGGCTACATGATAATTTGCTTTAAGCTGTATAAATAGTATTTTATTTGGAAATTCGTTGAAAGGAAGTTTTGAAGGTCATCTCTCCCCCCAACATTGAGTGCATATGTATTTAATTTTCAATCTCCAGTCTCTTTTATAATCCTGAGTGGCTTGGCTTCAGAAATATTTTTAGCAATAGGAAATTGAATGTCAATTTGAGAAAGCCTTCCCTCGGGGTGGCCCCTCCTGGCCTCTGCCCACCCTGCTCTGCCAGAACACGGTTATAATCCCAGCTGGTCCCTTGGGGGGCTGGTTGCTGTGACTACTCGGCTCCTCGGACATTGCAGGTCCCCTAAGACCAGCTCTGGGCACCGGAGCATTCTCCACCCCCTTGCTGTTCGTCCCTGCCTTTTGAAGCCGCCGTCCTCTGGGTTTAGAGATGGGCCAGGAACTGGGGAACAGACCAAAGCAGAGCGAGGGACGCAGCCCGGCTCTGTGACCACTGCACGCGTCCACAGGGCCTCCCCACCCAGCTTGCCACAGACCCAGTCACCACCAGCCTCAGTACCCGGGGGAGCACGGCCTCCTGAAGGTCTGGCCACAGCAGATGTGCCAAGGAGGGGGGAGGAAGGCAGGCAGCCATTGGCCCCCATCAGACCCTGGAGAGCTGTGGGGACGCGGTGCTGCTGGGAAGGGCAGACTCAGGGAGGCATCCGGCTGGCAGTGTTGACCCCGTGCAGTGGGAGGGGGTTCCTAGAGGGCAGGACCTCCCTGGGCTCCTGGGCGGCTCCAACCCAGCACCCACCGCAGAGCTCCGTGTAGAGGGGGCTCAACAAGCACAGATTACGTTAAGGGGCTCTTTGGTGTGGGGGGCTGGGGGGGCATGTTTAAGGCATGCCCTGCACCCCAGGACTTTGCCAAGTCAGGGACTGAGTGGTTCTTACAACCCTGCCCGGCTCCATTTCCCTGGGGGCCCCTGGGGAAAGCAGAGTCAACCCCAAGCCCCTCCCCCACCTAGGTTGCAGGCTGGCTCCTGCGGGGGAGGCCCAGCCTTGCTCCGCATCGTGCCCCCCCCACCCTCCGAGCGTCCTCTGAAGTCACTGGGCACTTTGGCTCCCCACTGCTCTCCATGCTGTCCTCCTCCCTGGGGTATCTTCCCCCTCCCTTGCCCAAGGGGTGAAGCTGCAGGTCTTCAGAGTGGCCTCAACGTGCCTCTGTTTTCTAAAGGCCACCTGCCCCTGCCCCAAATCAGGATGATGCGCAGCTTCACCTCCAGTCCCAGTCTTCCTGCTGCACACCCTGCTTTAGAGCCCCTTGTCCTGTGTCTGACTCCTCAGCTGGCTGCAGTGCTGCACACTGCCGAGCACAGAGCGCTTATTTAATGGGATTCCCTCTGGCCTCCGACAGTGAGGACCCAAGTCCCCGCAGCACAAAGGCCTCAAGGGAGAAGATCCCACCATCCTGAGGTGTGTCCGGGCACCCTTAGGTTCCATGCAGCTCTCATTGGAATCATAGTGTTGTCAAGATCAGGATTTGGGAACCAGAGTGACCTGGGTTCCAACTTGAGCTCTTCCCCCTGCAGAGGTAGGAAGTCTTGAGTAAGTCTGCACCTCCTTGAACATGACATTCAGCAAACATGGTCATTGAGAGTTGAAATATGATGATTTCTATGAAGCCCTTAGTGTGCCAGCGCATGGCAGAGTTCATCAGTGACAACTAGTAGCACTGTGGTGATGGTGTCGGCGATGGTGGTGATAGTGATGGTGGTGGTGGTGGAGGTGATGGTCAAGATGGAATAATGGTGGTGGTGGTGGTCGTGGTGGTGGTAATGATGGTGATAATGGTGGTGGTGGTGACGGTGATGATGGTGATGATGGTGGTGATGGTGGTGGTGGTGATGGTGGTGATGGTGGTGATGGTGGTGGTGGTGATGGTGGTGATGGTGGTGGTGGTGATGGTGATGATAGTGATGGTGGTGATGGTGGTATGATGGTGGTGATGGTGGTGATGATGGTGGTGATGGTAGTGATGGTGATGGTGATGATGGTGGTGATGGTGGTATGATGGTGGTGATGGTGGTGATGATGGTGGTGATGGTAGTGATGGTGATGGTGGTGATGGTGGTGATGATGGTGGTGATGGTGGTGATGGTGGTGATGGTGGTGATGGTGATGGTGATGGTGGTGATGGTGATGATGGTGATGATGGTGATAATGGTGTTGGTGGTAGTGGTGTTGATGAGAGTGGTGGTGGTGATAATGGTGATGATGTTGATAGTGATGGTGGTAACAGTGATGATGATGATGATATGGGTGATGGTGATGGTGACAGAAATAGGGATGGTGGTAATGGGGATATCCATAAGTTTCTGCCATCTTGAGGCTCATCAAGGTTCCATGGCTTCAGATCTTTGCAAAGTCCTCCTCTGGTATCCGACCAGTGCCAGGCTCCACTGAGGCATGAAGGCCACCCTGCTGCCTCTGCTCCCACCCTCTGAGTGTTCACCTACAGGAACACCCTCTGCTCTAGTACTGCCTTCCTCCCCTGCAGACCAGTGAAGGCACCAAGTGAAATCTTCCTAACTCCAGGCCATCTGCAGCTACCTATTCGACTCTTGCGCATCCCTTTCACATATTTTTATTGTCAGGTTAGAAGAAAATATTCCACTCGTTTGCAACATTCTCATTATATTCCCTTTATAACAATTTCTAAAAGAGAATAAATATAAAATATTTCTCTGTATTGTGGCAATATTTCATCCTGACTTTAATATGCTGCATAGTTTTCCAACTCGCAATCCTTCTAACCTTGTGATGACAGTTAAGAAATCTTCAGGCCTGGGAAAACGTGGATCGATGAGTTAGTGGAAACGCAGGCACTTTATGGGGATCCGGGAGAGCAGTTTTCTGCCAACTCAGAAGGGCCTTCCCAGTCTCACGAGAGGAAGCCATTCCACAGCCTGAAGCCTCTTCCCCAGGGCTCTCAGATGTCTCCTTTGGGACCCGTTAGCACCTGAGTCCCACAGGAGCCTGGTCAGGAAGAGCAGAAGTAGGCCCTTGACCATGGCTTCTGAGCCTGGCTCCCAGGTGGCCATCACAACTGTTCCTACCCAGAGCACGCAGGCACACGGACACTTACCTGGAACACAGCTCCAGCACATGGTGGCCAGGTCCCTGCCTGCTGCAAAGGTCACCCTGCAATGCCCTTGGCTCCAGGCTGAAACCCCCTTGGCAGATGGAAGAAGTGGGCATTCCCAGCTGCTCTCGCTGGACGCATGGCCACTCTAGCGTGTTGGTGGTCTCTACTCCTCGTGCCAGGGGGGCCTCTTAGGCAGACCCAGCCCATTGAAAATCCAGACCCCTGTGTGAACCCCTCCTTCTGCACCTTGCTGTGCACCCCTTCCTGCCCAGCATGGCTTCCTCTGACTGCCTGGACCCCTCCTGATCTGTAAGGCCCAATCTGTAAGCCTTGTCTGACCCCCGTCACTGGAGACGCCCTGTCCTCCCATGCCCCCAGAGAGGACATTCGCTTGGGGCCCATGTGTGTCTGGGTGCTGTTCTGTGTGTTTGCTGGTCACCCACCTGTCCCTCCCCCCATGGCAGGATGATGCACAGTAATCAACACAGAGAGGCACTTGGGAGTTGCTGATAAGGGTGCCAGGAAACAGCAGAGCCCTAACCAGACAAAGGCAATCCTGGTCCTTGGGACGCTGTGGACAGTTCTGCAGAACACAGCCTAGACCTAGAGAGGACCGAGGAACTCTTCCAAGCAGAGAAGAAACAGGGCCAGTATGGAGCAGAACAGACCCGGGGAAGTCGGGTGACAGGACCGCTCTCTGTTGCTGGATATCTACACTCTCTCTCTCTGAACCCTCACCCAGCCTCGTGAGCTGGACAGATAAGAAACAGGACCAGAGAGAGGAAGTGACCTCCCCAAGGTCACACAGCCAGAACACACAGAAGACAGGGTTTCAACTCAGGTCTCATTACACAGCTGCACCCCAGGGAGTCCATCTGCGGGCATTTCCAAGCGGTCTAGAGGACCAGTAGGGATGGGAGGAGTGTGTCCCAGAATCAGCGGGGACATGGGCATGGAGACCACTCTCCACACAGCAGAAGATGAGCAAGAGCACCTGTGAGAAGTTGGGTGAGGTTCACAGGGGGCCGGGGTGCTGAGACACCAGGGCAGCGCTGGGCCTCTGTCGGGCTGATCCCCTGTGGCATCGTGGTAGCCTGTCCTGGGCTTGGCCCTGGGAGAGGCCACTGGTGGCTTCCTGGGAGCAGTGCCTTTCTGAGTCCCCCCCAGTGGAACAGAATTTGCTGTCCCCCGTGTGGCCCTGTGTCTCCTGCTGTCTCTATCCAGGGCCCTCTGTCTTGGCTCCACCAGGAAGAGTTATTTATGGCCCTGTTTGTTTCTGCGGGAAATGCCAGGCTGAGCTCCTGGGGAGACGGGGAGCTCGGGCCAGCCAGCACCTGCCTGCTGTGTGCATGCAGTTAGCTCCAGGCCAACCCCAGAGGGTCTCCAGACCTCCAGCCCCAGGCTCAGGAAAAGCATCTCCTCGGAGCCTTCTTCCAAACACCAGGCGCACCCAGTCCAGGGCCCCCTGCAGGGGCTAATGGTTCCCATTACAGGTTCCCTAGGCCCTGGCCACCTGCCTCCTGCCCTGGAGGTCCTTGAGGGAGGAACTCTGCAGGACAGGGGCCACCTGAGGCTTGGGGCTGCCCAGCTGGTGGTGGTTGGTGTCAGAAGAGGAGGACTGGGAGGCGGCCCACGCTGCCCTCCTCTTCCACCCAGGCGTGGCTGTGTAGCTGGAAGGTTCTGGAAGCCATTAGGCCCATACAGTTGTCCACCTCCTTGAACCTCCAAGTTTCCCAAGGAAACCAGCAGCTTCCTGCTGCAAGGTCCCTCCCTGGGCTACAGGCTCAGCCAAGTCAGCGGTACACAGGGCCCCGGTAATCAGGAAGGACTATGGAGGCCTGAGACGGAAGAGCTGGGCCTCCAGGGAGTACTGCTGAGTGGAAAGGCCATTCCCGGGGCCACGCGCTGTGCGGTCCCATGCAGACGGCAGGGGGAGTCCTTGTGAGGACGTTCTGTGCCCAACTACCTCAACGTCCACGGCCAGATGTGCAGGAAGGGAGCCTCACTGCTCCAGGACCCAGCCAGCCCTGCTCTGGGCCCCAGGGCCAGCCCTGCTGGTCAACAGGAAGGCCAGGAGGGAGGAGAGCTTACGCCTGTCAGCTTGCCCCAGCCTCCACCGCCACCCTCCCTGGTATCCCTGGCCCTCCCCCATGCCCCTCCTCCTCCTGGGGAGCCTATGCTGATGGGCAGCTCTCCACTGTTCCTCCCGAGATAACTCATGGTAGTGACCATAATTTTCACCTAATTCAAAGGACTGCAGCAGACAGGAACAGTGGAAGCAGGGAACAAGGACAGGCCCCTCTGCCCTACACTGTGGGGACATCTCCACCAGGGACAGATACTGTACATGTGTCACTCTTGCAATAGGGTGGCTGGACAGTCCACAGGTTGGGAGGAGAAGAGCACTCATTCATTCATTCACAGCTGCCCCCAGAGCCCCCAGTATGTCCTAGAACCTTCCCTAGACACTGGGTATCTAAAATAAATCTGATGTCTGCTTGTGTCTCATTCTGTGCTACTATCACAGAATGCCTGAGACTGGGAAATGTATAAGCAACAGAAATATATTTCTCACAGCTCTGGAGGAACCGTGCCAAATAGATCGAGGCACCTGCACCTGGTCTGGCGAGGACACTGCATCCTCACGTGGCAGCAGGTGAGGGAGCTGACCCAGGCTGGGTGAAGACTCTTTTCCAAGGACCTTAGCCCTAGCCTCAGGGGAGAAGCCTCAGGACCTAGTCACCTCTCAAAGACCCCACGTCTTAAGGCTGTGGCATTGGCAAGGCCTGCATTTTGGAGGGACACAACCCTAGCAGCTCGCCTACACCCACAGAGCTCACAGCCCAGTGGAGAGACTGAGCCTAGACCTCCCTCATTCCTTCTCCATCAAACACGACTCCAGGCCAGGATCCCATAATCCCAAAGCCTAGAATTGCAAACCTTCAGAATCCCAAGTCTGGCACTCCAGAGCCTCTCCCTGGGATCTCTGCCCTGGCTCCCCCTGGGCTCCTTCCTGCCCTGCCTGGTGGCTGTTCCTGATTTGAAACAGAACCTCTGGTCTTCCAAGGGTTGAGTCCTGTCCCTTCCCTCGCGAGGCAAGCAAACAGCAGGGGACTCCACCTCTGCAGGCTCCAGCAGGAGGGGGCGCTGCTGAGCACAGTCTCCACCTTTGGTGGTTCAGGGTCACATTGCCTTGGGGCCAGCTTGTCTGAGCAGGGTGGTCCACGCGGAAGGGCCCCACAGGAGCTCAGGCTGCATCTGTCCTGGACACTCAATTCTGGCAGGGCCTCGAGAGCACCTTGCCACATCTGACCTGGGTGGGACCTGGCTCTGCTGGGCTCAGGAAAGATTCTCCCTCAGAGGCATCTCTGGAGCAGAGGAAGTAGTTGGGGACACAGAGCAGCCCTGGAGCTGGTGGTCTCTGCGGGGCACACAGGGAGGTGGGCTGCAGGGAACCCAGGGCCCTCTGTCTGGGTGTGGGGTGCAGAGCGGCAGCAGAGGCTGCAGAGGAGGTGGAGCTGGAGCTGGGACGGAAGAGTGGGTGGGCTCTGCCTGTGCACAAGCCTGCTGCTGGTGGGAAGTGACAGGGCACATCTGCCCTGTAGGAGCACAGGTGACAGGCTTGGCCAGGTGGGCCAAGTACAGAAAGGAGATAGGCAGCGTCCTGCGGGCAGGAGGAGGCCACCAGAGGCCTTTCCAGGCCTCCATCCTCCTTATGGTCCACTGAGTGTCTGTGGCCAGTCTCCAGTAGTCTGACCAGCAGCCAGGCCCCTCCCTGGCCCGCAGCCTCTGGGCAGTGTGCCACCTAGGTGAGGGGATGCCTTAGTCTGCTCAGGCTGCTGTAGCAAAGTGCCACATACTCTGGGGCTTACAGGACGGGAATTCATGTCCACAGCCCTGCAGCTGGGAGCTGGGAGTTCAGAACTGGCTCTCTGCCCCCCAGCTGCTGCTGCCTCGCTGGCACACTGTGCGCTCCTTGGCTGGTCCACTCTCTGGCCCCATCTCTACCTGCCTCTCTACTTGAGGCTTCTCTGTGCACCTGTGTCCAAATTCCTGCAGTCACAGGGAGCCAGGGCCCCTGCTCCAGCACGACCTCATCCTGACTGATCACATTTTCGACGACCCTATTTCCACATTCTGAGGGACTGGGGTAGGACTCCTTATGATTTTGCTGTCATGGGAACCTCTGGCTTTTAATCAAGGAAAGACCCACCCCCAGGATGTGCAGGTTGGCCTGGGGAGAAGGCCACGGCCAAGGCTGGTGGGAGTGCCCTGTGGGGGCTCTGCAGGGCGAGCCCTGTGCCTGCAGGCCCCCCTCGTCCGTCCCCCACTCCTTCATTCTCCAGGAGGCTGCTGGGCCCTGCTCCCCGCAGGCTCTTCCAGCCCTGGGGTGCAGCAGCAGATGGTCACTTGGGGCACCTGGGCCCCTTTCTGGGTGGAAAGTGGACAAACACAGATCAGCAAATACATCTCAAGTGGAGATACGAGCTGTGGGTAGAAGAACAAGATAGAAACAACAGAGGGCCTCCCGGAAGTGGGTGTTTGAGTGGAAATCCAAACGAGGAAGAGGCCAAAGCACCACAGCAAGAGCGTCAAGGCCACAGGAGTGATCGATGCCAAGAGGCAGGAGTGAGCCCAGGCCAGGGGCAGGGTCGAGGCAGGTCGGAGTCCTAGAGCTGGGCCGAGGGGGCAGCGCTGGTGCCTGGTGGCAGCAAGATGTCATCCGAGGGCAGTCGGGAGGCAGTCACAGCGCAGGAAGACCTGGCTCCAGGGAAGCCAGCTGGGGCTGCCTCTGAGTCTTTAAAGTCCTTTTGGAAAGACGCCAAGGCCATGAGTGAGCAGGGTGGCCCAAGAGGGAAAGACGTGGCTTAGCGTTTGTCACCAGCGCTCAGGTCATTACTGGAGAGGCAGAGAGCAGCCAGGAGGCTGGGCTCGGGCAGGAGTCTCTGTCCTTACCTGGGAGCCTGAGGCCTGAATGATGGACAGGCCGAGGGAGGCAGCTGGGCCCCTCGCCTGTGGCTCCTCGCCCTCCTTTGCTGTCCGCCCTCAGCCGCAGCCGCACCCTACCCTGCTCTCCCTTCCCCCGTAGGGCCATGGAGGGCAGAGGCAGGCAGAATCAGCCCCACCCGAATCAGCTGCTAGAACTCACCAGGGCCCCCGAGGTCCAGGTGGAACAAAAAGAAGATGGTCTTCAGAGACCAAAGGCCTGACTGTGGTCACCGACAAGGACTGACACCAGGGAAAGTGCTGCCAGCCCTCGGCCTCAGAGGCCCTGGGGGATTGTGAGCTGGCACGGATGCCCCCTGGGCGCAGCTGCTCTGGGGGTGTGGGATGAGTGCTGCGTCTGTCTGCCATGGCGCACAGAGAGGCAGGTGCAGTAGGAAGTTAAGAAGGCAGTCACCATGCGGAGGTCGACCCTTGCCTACAGGAGGGTGGCCAGGGTGCTGCAGGCCCAGGCCCCCACCTCCTTGGCTGAGACCCCTTCAGGCCCCAGCTCCCATGTGGGCAGCTGCGTTCCTGGTCCAGCCCTGCCCCTCCTGGCAAGGACACAGCGGGCAGTCTCCCTTGTCCTTGTCACAACTGCCTTCTGCCTCCAGAGTGCAGAGGTCTGGAACCTCTGGTGTGGGTGAGAAGGTGCCCGGGCCGCGGGGCTTCCCTGGCACAGAGTGTCTGGGCTGAGCATGCTGCACCTCGCATCCTGGTTCCCTCCTTTCTAAACAAGGAGGTCCAAGGAGCCAGGAGGACCCTTCATGAGCCCTTCCCTAGAATCCATGAGGCTGCGGAACCCCAGAAGGTCTGTCTGATGCGGAAAGAGGCCGCTCAGGCAGAGCAGGCACCGGGGCCCAGGTAGCTGCACTGGGGTCCTGCCCATGTGAGCAGGCACCTGGCGCGTCAGCCCACAGGGCCAGTAGCACTGTGCCATTTGCCCACATGAGAGCGGGGCCAGGACCCTCACTCATACCAGGGCGTCTTGGGCTCTGCCCGCCCTCTGGGGAGAGGTGTTCCGTCCCCAGCCCAGAGCCCACATAGCCACCTCTAAACCTGTCAGCAAGCATGGCCGTGGCTTCCCCTCACCCTCGCTGGAGCCCGGGGAGGCCTGGGCAGAGGTCCTCAGGGCAGAGCCAGTGCTGCCCCAGCAGGAAAGAAGCCTGGCCAGGGAGACCCAGAGCGCAGGGTGAATCTGCATCGTCAGTGTTTGATTGATCGCATCGTTCAGACTGGATACGTTTTTTAATAATCTGTTTCCAAAATTAGCCTCTCCTCTGTAGCAGCTGTCACAAACAGCGGGAGGTGTGCTGCTTTTCTACTTGTCAGACGTAGATGGTTGTTTGCCTTCGAGGGAGCAGCAGATGAAGGAGTGGCTCCTGGGTCCCAGTCCCTGGGCGCTGGAGTTGGCCCTCCCTTCTCAGGCTCCAGAGCCAGGGCAAGAGAAGTCAGCCTCATGGGTCTTCTCTCGTCCCTGCTCTCTGTGGCTTGGGGGACAAGTGACAACCCCTGTCTGCTCCTCCGTTTCCTTATCTGTAAAGTGACCACGGTCACAGTTACTCCAGGCAGCTATGTGGGAACTAAAAGAGAGGATAAACATAGTTCACACATAGTAGGTGCTCAGTGAACGCTCATTAAGGGACAACTTCATCCTCCATTCTTTACCCTCCCCGTGGCCTTAGCAGCAGACTTTGCCTCAGTTGGACTGGTCCTTCTGGAGTGTTCTAGAGCCTTACCTTTAGCCCAGACGTTCTTTGAATGAAGTCATAAAACTCTCCAGTGTGCCCAGCCCCCACAGCTGCCCGCCTTCTGTGAGCTCCTGAGATCCTCCTCCAGCCAAGGCTTTTGGTCCTTGAGTTTTCTATTTCTTTTGTTAATAAACTCAAACCTATAGGTTCTTTCTGAATTCTAAAAAATAGTCACACTGAATGTGTTTGTTCAAACCAGTCCCCATCCTGGTAGGTCCCCCGGAGCCATGCTCCCTGGCACCTTGGTGGGGAGCACCACCCATGCCCCCCTCTCCCACAGTGACTGCTGCTGTCCCTTGCACAGCCCTGCTGGGCCACTCCTGAGGGATCAAGGCTGATCTCTGCCCCTAACGCGCCCTGTCTCTGGCTTAGGAGTCTAGTTGAGAGGTGTGAAAGCATCGGCGGGCCCTGGGGCTGTGCCCATTTGTCCTGGGTGGCTGCAGGCCAGGAGCCAGGGAGCTCGGGAGAAGGATGGAGTGCAGGTCGGCTTTCTGGAGGAGAGTCCTGAGCTGAGCTTCAGATAACAGCAGGCGGGACTTTCTGAAAGGAGGAGAGACTGCAGGTGCAGTCGCCTGGAGCCGAGGCTGAAGGTGGGGTCAGTGGGTTGCAGAGGGGCAGCTGGCGGGCACAGCCCTGTGCTCCCACTGGTCTTGCCCATCCATGGACTGCAATGAGCAGCCAACCCCACCCCATCCTGCGGTTCTGTGGTGTGGCCTACCATGCCCACTTCTCCCTGCTCTGGGACAAGGTGGGTTCCCCCCCTGCATGGCCCACCTGCTCCCGCAGCCAGCCAAAGGGCAGAGCTGGACTCAGCAGAACCGGGCCCCCAGGGGAGGCCTGGATTCTGGCAGTGTCTGAGCGAGGGCTGTTCCCTGCCGAGTCATCCATCAGCCCTCTCACCGCGGGCTTCTGGGGACCCCCAGGACTTCCCCAGCGCCACCCTCGCCCCTCGTGTTTCCATGGAGAAGTGCTGACGATTTTGTTTCTACTCTCCGTTTCTTTCCGAAATTCATCTACATCAAAGCGAGATCCCTTATGTTCAGCTCTCAACAAGGCTGTGGTGATTAAGCACTTAAATTGATTAATCAAATTTCCTGTGATGAGAACTACTGTCATTCATTAATCTGAGCGGGATTATAAATAAGAGATGGCAGGTAGGGGAGACAGACGTGCTGACAGATCCACGCGACAGCATGAATCACAAGCAGGCGCCTGCTTCCCGAGGGCTTTCGCTGCAGGCAGTCTGGGACTGGAGTTCCCTAAAGACCAATGAGACGGAGATTAAAGTGGCCCCTCTTAATAAAGGAGTGTACACAGCTGAGCAGTGGCCGTGCAGGGCGGAGGCCACAGGCTGCGTGCCAATGGCCGGGCTCTGTGCCCGCAGGTGGTCGCAGCAGCTCTGGGGGCCAGGAGGGTGGGGGACGAGTCTGCCTGCAAGCAGATGCCAGCAGTTTGCCCTCTAAGCTGTGCCCCACTGAGGATGCAGGCTTGGGGTCGGATCCGCCCCGGCTCCATGGATTGCTCGGCTGAGACTCCCAGCCTCCCGGGATGGGGATGTCAGTGACACCTGTCACACTGGGCTGTTGTTCAGATTTCATGATGTCATGTCTATGAGGCACTTAAATCTATTCTATAGATACTTATTGAGCACCTGCTGTATGCCAATACTAAGCTGGCATTTAGAGATTTGCAAGGAGCAGTGCTGTGCCTGCCCCTAGGGCTGTGTCCTGGGGAGACAGACACTGAGACTAAAGGTCTGTGAAGTGCCGCCATCCCAGGGTGCCACATGCTCTCGTGGCCATCCAGCTGCATGGATGTCCTTTCTGTCCCTGGTCGTCACGCGCTTCTTCCTGCCTGGGCTCCCACCCTGGGACACTGGCTGATTCCTTGGGCTCTTGTCAGAATTGCTGCTCCTGGCTGCAGTGTACTGCTTCCCCACCCAGGTCAAAGCTACCTGCCAGCCCTGCAGAGCAGGCAGCCTCTACAATGCACTGGGGTTAGTGCCAGAGTGGAGGGGAGCCCAGAGCAGAGGGTGGGCACCTTTTCTGGGTGGGCCAATACCAGAGCTGGGTTTTGTGGATGTGGGAGTCAGGAAAAGGGAACGGGGTTTCTTAGGTCTCTGTACCTGGTTTTCCACTGATTTCTACCTCCTGACATCCTGTGCAGGTCTTAACTCACCTCTGATTTCTACCTCCTGACATCCTGTGCATCTTAACTCACCTCTACCGGTGGTGGTGGGGGGGGCGGGGAATCAATTAAGTAGGCCAGAAGGAAGAGGCCCGGCCTCCCACCCACACCACTGCCTGGACACAAAAACCAGGAAACTGCATGTTCCGTCTTGCTGGGCTCAGACGCAGCCATCAGTCAGCCGCTCTGCAGGCCCAGCCTCCTTCATGCCTCCCAAACTGCCCATTTGTGGAGGCAGGGGACCGGGTTGGGAGTGGGGGGAAGCTGGATTCCCTCACTTGGAGGAAACCCGCCGGTGCTCAGTGAGATTAAAACTATCACTCCTGGTTGAATTGGCCTCTTCCACTGGTTTGCTAAATATTTAAAGACTCCTTATTAAAAGAGTTACCATCTTAAAAATGTCAGCTCGTCATCTGTCATGTCCTTCCTCTGGAGTGTGGCCTCTGGGCCATTCCAAGCATCCCAGCCAAAGAAATCTTCTGCCCTGGGACCCCAGATCACCTGGAGTAGCTGCTGAGGACCTACTCTGTGCCCAGCGCTCCAGGGCGCCCAGGCACCTGGCAGCTCAGCCTCGGTCCCTGCAGCCACAGAGGCTCCCACAGGATGACAAGCCAGCACCAGCCTGAGCAGGACTTGGGAACCAGTCCATTGCCACCCAGTGCCTTGCCCAGCCCTGGGCTGCCTCCCACTTCCCTTATCCCTGGGCACTGGCTGGGCCACGGAAGCCAGTGTGCCAGGCAGGCCCAGGTTCTGCCCTGAGGGGCTCCTGCCTAGGGAGGGACAGGGAGTGAAGGCTGAGACGGGAGGGCTGTGGCCTGCCAGGATGGTGAGAGGGGCTGGTGGGGGCACCAAGGAAGGGTTAGAGGTGCCAGGGTTGGGTGGGATGAGTCAGGTTAGGTCAGTTGTGCAGTGGAGCAGCTCCCTGGAACATGGGAACAAGGTCACTTAGCATAGACACAGGCTTCCCCGAACCCCCAAATCCAAGAAAAATAGGTTCAAAGAGTTCTAAAAGCCTGCGACTCATTCAGGGGTCCATTCCGCTGAGTGCCTATTGTATGCCAGAAGCCACAAAAGGCCTGAGAATAGAGAAATGGGGTGACACATTCCTCTCCCCTCATAAGTGTGCAGCCTACCAGGGGCGGGGGCAGAGTGGAAGAGCCACCTTGCTGCAGGAAAGGCAGGTTCCAGCCGCCCCTTCCTCACCTGTGCCTCCGGGAGGCGGGTGGTCCCCCTCCTGGAGGAGATGCCTCGGGGCTGGTGTTGACGGACTCCCGATCCACTAGGAATGTGGGGAGCTTGGTGTGGCAGGCCGGCATGCGGGAAGCTGCAGCAGGTGAGTCCAAAAACGGCTGAGGACCACAGAGGAAAGAGACAGAACCTTCTGGAATATCCAAGCAGAGGTGGATGAAGAAGCCAGCTGCTCTGAGGAGGTCCCTGAGAGCTGAGGGGGGTGGCAGGGCTGATGAGGAAGGGAGAGCTCGTGGAGCTGGGCTTGAGTCAAGTCGGAAGGGGGGTCAGCCAGGAATGCCCACTGTCCACAGGGGCTCTGGGAGCTGGTGGCAGGTGAAAGTGCCCAGCCAGGGCACATTGCCCCAGTGACCTGGGCCTGGTAGGGGTCAGCCTATGACCCCATGCAGAGTGGAAGGACTCAGTTGAGCCTGGGGCTGGCGGGTACAGGCTGCCTGACATTGGAGGAACCAGAGAGAAGGGGGGCACTCCCACCCTCGTGTTCGGAGACTCTGGCACCCAGTCTTTCAAGGTCTGTGGATAAGAATCTCAATTTGCTGCAGCCACTGTTAGCCCCAGAGTCGGGGACCACAGCTCGGAGACGGCACCGGATGCCCACCTTGACCCGTGCATATTCAGGGGTGCAGATGATGTGAGGAGGGGCCGGAGTCTGCAAGTCCACCGTCCCGAGTCCCGTCTGGGCGTGGCCATGGACTCCTAGGGAGCTCGTGGAGGAGGCCACAGTCACGGTGCCAGGGCCTTCCTTCACTGCCTGGTGCACAAAGGCCTCCACTGGCCGGTGGACCGTCCCAGCCGCCCCTTCCGGCTCCAGTCATCCCCCAGCTCCGTGCATCGCGGCATCTCGCACCCGCCCGCTCACCTTGCTGTCGGCAAGAGTTAAGTTTTAATGAGAAAAGAATTTCTCTCTGGAATATTGAGTATAATTAAAACTCTGCTGTGGGGGAGAAAAAAGTCTAGCAAACACTGAGGTGCTAGAGGAAGTGAGAATGTTAGCACACGACCCCCACCTTCCTTTCCCCGTGACACGGATTATTAAGTCAGGTTGGAAAAAGTTCCTATTAAATATTTAAATATTTCATTAAATATTCATCATCTCAGAAATTGCTTCCTAACAGATCCTTAGGTAAATATAACAATATTTGATCACAAAAGCTGCTTGGCCTGACACAGGCCCAGAGGGGCGAGTCTGTCTGGGGCTGGGGTCCCACGGGTGCAGGGAGTCCCGCTCAGGGAGGGGAGGCTGGGAGGGCAGCAGGGGCTGCTCCTGGCCGTGGCCAGGGGCCTGAGTGGCTCCGGAGAATGAGCCTCGGAGGTGAAATGACCCACAGAGGTCTCATGGCCTCTGGTGGTGTAGCTAGACCCAAGTGGCCAGCCCTTCTTAGGTGTCTCTATGAGGCTGTGGAAAAGGCTCCATAGGAGGGGCTCCCTCTGGCCCGTGTCACCTGTAGGGGGACATTATGAAGGGATATTGTCCCCAGATGTGGCTGGGCTAGAGAAGCCTTGGGTCCCTTCCAGGCGCTGTGGAGGGGTGTCTCTCTGGGGCTCAGATGGCTGTGCTTGGGGCCCTGCCATTCCTTTTAGGGACATCTGGTCCACCAACGGTGGGAGTGGTGCCTGGTTTTCTGTGGGCGGTCACGTACGTGCCCACCCTGTCTCCCACCTCACGGGTACAGAGCTCAGGTCTGCAGGGGCCCTTAACCTCCGCGCTGGTGACTCTGGGGCCAGATCATCCTCCTTGGTGGTGACTGTCATGTCCTTTAGAATGTGCTGCGTTGTCCTGGCCTCTGTCCACAAGATGCTCCATCAGCCATGACCCCCGAACATGGCCCCAGACATTGCTCTTACAAGAAAGGCCATCAATAAAGCTGAGTGAGTGTGGCTTAGGGTTCCAAGGGACAGAAGGGGAGCCAATCGGGTGGATGGATGGGGCCAGCCTTGGCCTGAAGGGCTGGCTCTGAATGGGTGGGGGTGGGGAGAGAGCAACCTCGGTGCCCACACACAGTTTCCTCCTGGCGTCTACCCCCGCCCCAGCCCACACACTGGTTTCCCCCACTAGGCCTGGACCACCCACCACAGGACACCCACTACACACCAGCAGTGGGGACACCCCACTCAAGGCCATACCAAGTCTCCACGTCCCCATGTCCTTCCTTGACCTTCCCAGCAGCCCCTCCCCAATCCCCTCTTCTCTGAGCCCCGTTCAATGCCCCCCTGGCCTTATGGGGCACCAAGGTCAGTGCCAGGTCACGGTTGCAGACCTGGCCCCTGCTCACCTCCACCTGGCCCTGCTGGGAACACGGGCTGGGTCCTGTCCGCCCTGAGGCTCTGTCCTAGTAGAGAACAAGGACCATCCAGCCTCGCTATGCCACTGGCTCTCCCAGCCCTGCCCCTGGTGGCTGAGAGTCTGGGCAGCCTCCCTGTCCTCAATGCAGCCTGGAAGACAGACCAGCGCTCCTGCCCCCTGCCTGCATCCCAGGCCAGCCTGCCCTCTGCACGGGGTCGCCGCTGTTCTCTGCTCGGGAGCAGAGGCTGAGCTGTTTGCCCAAGGTCACAACAGCCACAAAGCCAGGTTCATGCCCAGGTCGGTCCCACCCGGGAGCCCAAATGAAGCAGGTGCTCAGTGAACACCCCACAGACTGTGCCTTTCAGGAACTCTCCCAGCAGGCGAGGGGACACGCCCCCCCCCACACACACACACCAGCCTAGGTGTTTGCAGAGCAGAGAGGAAGCCTGGGTGCCCAAGCCCTGCTCCCCACCGCCCTCCTCTCCTTCCCTGGGAAAATTCTGGGGTGAAGAGGAGGCCACAAAGATTAATGGGCTCCCCTCCCCGGCAGCAGGTACGGGAACAAGGCGGGGTCGGGGGACGCTCTCCATGCTCAATTCTGATAAATGGCTCTGGCTGCAAGTGCTGCCCTCAGACTCCTGGGTGGACAGGAAGGCGGGAAATCCGCGGCTTCAGTGGGTCTGGAATGTGCTTGGGCCCGTGTCCTGGAGGAAGGACCATCTGCCGGGGAGAGCCTGGCCTTCAGGCAGGCACCCAGTCGAGGCCCCCTGTGGGGGTGTTCTGCCCTGTGCCCAGGCTGGGCCGCGAGGTGGAGAGCAGGGCAGGAGCCAGTCGTCCTTGGCACAGGGGAGGGACCTGTCACAAAATATCACTGACCTGGGTGACTTTTGTCTTTCTCCCTGTTTGGGGGCTGGAAGGCCAAGGCTCTGATGGTCAGTGCGGGCTGAGGGCTGGCTCCGATTCCTCAGAGGCACCTTTCTGCTGTGTCCTCACAAGTCCCATTGGTGGGGCTCCACCCTCATGGCCTAATCTCCTCCCACCTCCAAGGCCATCCTCTTGGGGGTCAGGCCCTGATGCGTGGACCTGGGGAGACCACTTCAGACCCAGTGGCCCCCTGTGGCCAAGCTTCCCTGCCTGGCCCGTCCTGTGGCTGCTGCCCAGGCTCTTTGTACACACAGACGGAAAATGGCTCCAAGGTACAGAAGCCAGAGGTCTCCCCACACAAAGTCACCTGTCATCAGTATTGATGCCAGCCTGGCCTGACTGGGCACCAGGGGAAGGCAAGGAAGGGACCCAGGTCCAGGGCGACTGCTGGAAGCCACTTTGAGTCAGAAACAAGGTCTTTTGCATGTTTGTAAGTAAAACCCTGGGGGCTGCCCAGGTCAGCGGGGGGCAGCAGTCTTAACTGAAGCAGCACCTGACCAATGTAGGGAGGGGGCCGAGTGGCACTTTTCTGACACAAGGTCCCTGATCAGTGGGGGAGCCCAGAAGCAGTGAGGCCACAGCTCAGGCAGGCGGGCTCCCCCAGGGGTGAGCAAGGGCGCTGGCAAAGGGTGGGAGCCAGGAGCCAGAGCTGCCGGGTCCCCTCATTTCAGAAGGCCTCGGTTCCCTCACCTAGGAAACAGGGATGACGAATGCTTCCTCCTTGCTCAGAGCTGCCCCAGGAGAGACTCCGGGACTCCACCCTTTACAATAGGAGGTGGTCACTCAGTGGCCAGTGGGAGCAACAGGTCTGGTTGAAGTTCTGGTCCTGCCATCCTGATACCCTTAAGGAATGGGCTCCTGGGGAGAAATGGAGCCAACAGTGAAGGCTCATGGCCAGCCCCATGGGGACTTGGCCAACTTGGGACACAGGCACCAGCTCAAAGGCCAGCATCCAGCAAGTTCAGTTCTGAATGCCTGTTAAAGGTGGGTAGGTCCTGAACCTCTCCAAAGCTTGGTGGATCCATCTGTAAAGTGGGTGGCCAATTCCCTTGAGCACTGGCCACTGTGAGGACCAAGAGCCAGTACAAGTGCCCCCCAGCTAGCATGCGATGACACTTCCTTAGACAACAGTGGTCCAGGGACACAACCACCCAATGAGGCAACTCAGTAGAGCTGCTTCTAACATCACAGAAAGCGTGGCTGTCATGGTCATGGAGGGATTTCTGTTATCAGCTGCAGCAGGAGGGAAAGCAAGACCCCCCCCACCCCACCTCGGCCCCCTCTGGTGTGTGTGGGAGGGCCGGGGAAGGGCCTGTGCAGCTCGTGCCTGGTAAACAGCCAGATGCAGAATGGAGACAGGTGGGATTAAATTATCCACAGGTGCCCCGGGCTGTGCACCCCACCGCCTCACCACTGTGCCTGCAAGATTTGATACCGCCCCGCGCAGGTTAGCAGCATATTGGATTCCAAAGAGTCATATTTTAACACTGCCGAATAGTTGCAGGCGACAGGAAACCTGTTCTTTTCCCATTTTATACATCCAGAAAATTTGTACCACATGCAGCCTGCATGTCATTACACACTTTAAAATATTGCATTCTCTTCCCAGAGCTGCAGAACCATCATCAGGCAGGTGGGGAGCAGGAGCAGGGGCGAGGGGCCTGGAGAGAGCAGCTAAAGGAAGGTGCCCGCGTCTTCCCATTAAGAACAGAACCACTGCCCCGCCCTGGGAGGCTCATCTTCCGGGAGGATGCAGGACAATCTGTTATTTCCCAGGGAGGTGGCTGAAGGCGCTCACGCGGGAAAAGCAGGTGTAATTACAGAGGCCCAGGCGGGCTCTGCTCTAATGGATGTAGGATCCCTGTCCAGGCAGTGCACATGGCTGAGCCCCCGGGTCCCACTCCCACTGTGCCTGGGCTCCAGGCCGGAGGAGACCAAGCCTCCTGCCCTGCACCATTAAAGAGCACAGGCAGTCCCCATTCCTCCCTGTCCCTGGCTCCAGCTGAGAGCCATTTGCATCCTGTCTCATCCGCAGATTGTCCCTCTCACTGGGGGCTGCTCAGAAACCACAGGGAGGGTTTGGAAAGCAGACTTTCAGTCCTGTCATGGTGCAGAGCAGCTGCAGCTGCCACGTGGGGACCTCCTTCCTGCGGGGGCAGGTAGCCACCCTCACGGCCTGGGCACACTTTTGGAGGGTCTTGACTCTGTCCCAGGCTGCAGAGAGTCAGCTCTGCTCTGTCCCACCTGAGCCACTTGTCTTCATGTGGTGCTTGGCCCAAGGAGCTTTTCCAGAACATTCTCTGTGAGCTGGGTGCTGTGCCAGGCTGGGGAGATAGACAGCTTGAGAAGCTTTGAAAGGCAGAGGGAGAGCTCCTTTCCTCCTCCCAGACCCCTGCCCAGAGCATCCTCTGTGGCAGGCTCCATGTGGGGCCTGGGGTCGAGGACCCTTGATCCAGAGGATGGATGGCCTCCAGCCCACCAGGAAGGCCCTTGGCACTCCTGGATTCCTCCACGCTGGGTCCCAGCCACACAGCATTATCCAGGACTCCCTTCGTGTCAGATGTGCCAACGTGGGGGACCCAGGGCAGACAAGGATGGATGCAGCCACCCAGGGTACACACAGGTGTGGATGCAGGGAGCCAAGAGGGTGGGCGGCTGGTCAGCAGAGGGAAAATAAGTGGAAGATGAAAAGCTGCCAGTCTCACTGGGAAGATGAGCCTTGGAGAGGACATTTAGGGGGACACAGAGGCAGGCAGCTCCTGCTTCAAGGCTGAGACTGGACTCAGGTGCACAGGGCTGGAAACCAGGCAAGGAGGTCCAAGACGGTCCTTGGGCCACAGTCTTTTTGTTTTAATTGAGTTGAAATTTACTAACTTAAACTAGCTTTTTTTTTTTTTTTGGTACTAGGGATTGAACCCAGGAGTACTCTCCCACTGAGTCCTTTTTATTATTTATCCTCAGTCCTTTTTATTTTTTATTTTGAGACAGGGTCTTGCCCAGGCTGGCCTCAAACTTTCCATCCTCCTGCCTCAGCCTCCTGAGCAGCTAGAATTATAGATGTGTGCCACTGCACTCAGCTTAAAAAATGAACACTTTTAAACATACAGTTGCCTCTAGTATGTTCACAGTGTTATACAACCGCCACCTCTATCTAGTTCCAAAACACCTTTATCACCTCAGAAAGAACCACATCCCCATTATCAGCCTCCTCCTCTTCCTTCTCCTCCTCTCCTCCACCGACAGCCCCACAGATCTGTGTTCTCTCTCTAGACACTGACATCTTTTGAATACTCTCTATGTGTGGCATCATAGAGTTTGTGCCCTTTTGTGGCTGGCTTTTGGGACTAGAATCATGTTTTCCAGTTTCTTCCATGTGGACGGGGTGGTCCTTGATCCTCTGGTGGATGAAGAGTGCTCCTGCTCAGATCTGCCCCATTTTGTGCATCTGTGATGAACACGGACTCTTTTCTCCCCGCGGGAGGGTGCCATCGGGGTCTGTGTGCAGGCCTACCTGCTTCAGGCCCTGTTCTCAGCTCTTCTAGGGCACGCCTAGGAGAGGAACCACTGGGTCGTGTGGCCAATCCATGCTTAACTGAGAAATGGGCCACAGTTTATCTGTGAAATTCAAAAGGTTTCTGAACAGGCACGCAGTGGACCACACAGGGAACTTCACAGCTGCCGGGACGTGTGAAGTAGGGACTCAAGGGCTGTCCTGGCCCAAGTGGCTGCGGAGACAGGACGACGCCTGAGAGCAGCGTTTGGTGGTGGCATCGCCTTTCAGCCAGCCCTTGTCCTTGAAGCCCAAATGGATGATTGTGACCTTCAGCAGCTCGGGTTCCCTGGACTGTGAGGGTTCGTGGGGGAAGCTGGCGAGGCTGGACAGCATGTGGCTGGGAGTGAGCCATGCAGAGGGGACTGTGGCCTTGGGTACCCGTCCCTCTGGTGCCTCAAATCTTCATTTGCAGACCAGGGTGGCTGACAGCTTTGGGCAGCCCATGCAGGTGCCTGGACCTCTGTGCTCCAAATTCAGGGACCAAGAAGGCCAGTCCCACAGTGAGCTTCCACAGGGGAGGCTGCCCTTCAGCATTGTGCATGCAGATGACACCTGGCACCTGGGCACAACAGCAAACAGACCTGTTGTGGCCAAGTCCTGCGGAGGGGTCAATAGCATCCTTTCCTGCCATTGGGGGTCGAGGGCTAGGCTGGAATGGCTCTGAGCAGTCCAGGAGGCAGGCACAGGGCAGGAAGGGCCTCCAGAGCCAGGAGGCCTGGGAAGGCCTGGCCTGAGGCCCGCCCTGTTGAGGGCTGGAGTTGCTGCTGGTGGGTAGGGGATAGGGGTGCGAGGCTGAGAAACAGCAGAAGCCAGACCAGAGGCAGCCACTCCTTCCTGGAGGCCAAGGCGAGCTGTGTGTCTGCCAGTGGTGGAGGAGGGCGGATCCAAGTCTCGCCTTCAGAATTGCTCGCTGTGGAGTGGACACGGGATTCACAGAGCCAGGGTGGGGGACCCGGGCCTGGCTGAGGTGAGGGCAGGGCTGGGCAGGGCCCAGGCCGTGCCTGTACAGCAAAGGTGCTACCTGGGAGAGGGTTCTCAGGGGGCCTCCCTGGGGGTTTGGGCCAGGGGCCCTTCACTTCTGAGTGTGCCCTGGGGGTATTCTGCTGACCGGGCATGGCCTCCCCTGCCGCCGCCACTCCTGGTAGAGTCGGGCGGGTGGGTGGCAGGCCAGGCCAGGGCACAGTGGTCAGCTGGGTCTGTCAGGCAAAGGTTGGTCTGGGTGGTCCTGAAGCTGTGGGCTCGGGAACCTGAGCGGATCCAGGGTGTCCACTCTCGTGCAGAAGGAGGCCACTGCTCTCATCCCCAGTGACAGGACTCCAGTGTTGAGGTCCCCAGAAGGATCTCTGACTCCGTCTCCTTCCCCGTATGCACGTTGGCAAGGCCCCGTCGGCCTGGGCACTGCACTGAATTTAACATCCTGGCCACTTGAAGTAGCTGAGGACACACAGCTCTGCCCGCACAGCCTGAGCATGAGCCAGACCACCAGATTCACCAGGAGACTGAGGAATGCTGAGGAATCTTGTGTTAATTGATGACTGCGATGGTGCAAGTCACTAAAAATATATTGTCATTTAATCCACCAAACCTGAAAGATGGGTCGTTACCAATAAGGACAGTAAGATTCAAAGAGACCAAGTCACCGGCCCACAGTCTCTATCGCAACAGAGATGTGCACAGAGTTTCAAGCCCAGGCGGGGTTCCTGCTGGGTGCCCCCTCCCTCCTGGCTCTCCCTCCTCCCCTGTCAGGCCAGGAAGGCTGGGGATCAGGTGACCTCTGCCTGATGAAGAGGAACAAGGAGGGGCCTCTGCCCCACTGGTCCCATTGGACTCTGGCTCCCCGAGGTTTCCAGGGCTGAACAGTAGCACTGGGCAGAGGTTTCAGCCTAGCTGTCCAAGGACACAGAGCTGTCCTCTTCCTGACACTCTTCCTAGAGGGCCAGTGTTCCTTGAAGGGCTGTTTTCAAGGAAGGAGCCTCTCCTGGCCAAGGTCCAGTGCCCTCGGAGCACCAGCCCTTCTTTCTGCTGAACCAGAGACTTCTGCGTAGCGGTAATCCCGTAAGGCTCACTATCAGTGTCATCATTGTAATTTCCATTCCACAGATGAGAAGGTCGAGGCCTTACAATAGGGATCTAGCTGGGTTTCATTTCCCTCCCCCCCCAGAGCCTGCAAGGGTCAGACAGGCTCAAGGCCTTGGAGGCCCCAGGGTAGGGCCTGGCTGGGATAGGATGTCCACAGGTGTCAGGGAGCCCTTTGTTTTTAGGGGAGGGGTGCTGCTGTGACCTCTGCTCGGTTCCCTCCTAAGACAAGCCCTGCTGTCATCCTGGAGTCTGGGCAGCCGCCCAGCGGGCACAGATCTGTCTGTGTGCACTTCTGACGCTGACGCGAGCTCCCGGATCCCTGGCCCGGTGCCGGGGTGCTTCCCCCATGAGGGCGCTGCCGGCTCCCTTCTCTCTTTGTAGAGATGTTTTGTGAACTTCAAAAAAAAACGGGAAAAGTCCGATCCTCTGTCCAGCCCATTAATTCTGCATGCTCAGGCCCAAATTAACCTTGGCAAGCCTTCAAGAGGAGAGAGGGAGAGAGTAATTCTAACCTTAAAAATCTGCTGATTAAAGCTGGTTTCAGGAATTCACTCCACTTAATGTCTTGGCAGGGAGCCCAGCCCCGCATTAACATAGCCACAGACAGGCCTGGCATTCCCTCCCCTCATAAACAAAGCCCCCCTGCCGGCTATAAGCAAGCATCCCATCCCTGATCCTTCCCTGGGCTGGTGTTTGCGATGTGCTGCAGGTACCTGGACTGTCACCTGTGCCTGGATGGGCGGTGCTGAGGAGCTGGATTCGGGCTGCGAAGCCCTGATCACAACCAGAAACCCCAGCAGCTGCAGCCCTGGGCCACCGCAGGGGGAGGCCGCAGGCTGGTTTCCCAGCAGTGCTGGGCCCTCCCTACCACTTAGAATGGCCACTGGGCACTTCAGACGGTAGAATCGTGGGTCTGCCTTGGCTTCCCTTCTGGGAGTAGGGGGCCCTGAGGATGAGGAAGGGAAAGGTCAGCTTGTTGGGAATGTGCATGGAGCACGCCCAGCGCCAGAGGGTACAACCCAAGCTCCCTGCAGCGGCTCAGTTCCCACCATCTTTCATCCCTTGGTCTAAAATGTGCAAGTTCCCATGAACCCCACGGGCTGTTGGCAAGGAGGACACCTGCCCAAGAGGTACTTGTGAGGGTCCTTTTGCCTCTTTAGAGAATCCTCAGACGATCAGACCTGCTGGAAAGGAGGGCAGGGCTTGACAATGTGGGAGGAAGGGAGGGTGGGGGATGGAGAGAGGGAAGGAGGGAAGGAAGGAAGGAGGAGGGATGGATGGAAGGGAAGGAGGGAGGAAGGAAGGAAGCCGTCATCAGTACAAACCACTTGCAAAATCAGTTCTAGCCTCAGACAAGTCTCCAAGAAATAGGTCTCAGCAATACGCTTTGATGAGAGAGGAAATTTCACTTTATTTATTTATTATTTATGTCTCGTACTTTTTGTGAGCATTCGAGATAGCAGCAGCCCCCGACAATGAAACAGGCTCAAAGAACAAGAGCCTGCGGTGGGGCTGCCTGGAGTAGGGGAGCACACGGGGATGGGTGCTGTGCAGGACAGGCCGGCCTGCTTGCTCCCCAGAGCCATCTGGCAAGTGCAGGGCTGGGGGCAGCTGAAACCCTGTGCGCCTGGCTGGCAGTCTCCAGAGGGTGGGAATATGTGCAGAGAGGGCAGCCAGGTACCTGGACTTGACCCCAAACAGGGGGAGCTGACAGGAAGGGCCAGCCTGCAGGAGGACTGCAGGGCTCACACTGTCCCCTCCACCCATCCTGGTCTCCTACCTGTGAGCCATGACTGGAGCAAACCCCTCTCTAAATCTAAATTCACCTTGTTATCAATTTTTAGCTATTATTCCATTTTATGCCCACTAATTTATTAATCTTGGAACCCCCAAAGCCCATAAAGCCAAAGCTCCAGGGATTTTATTTATACCTTTAAACATGATTTTTATGCCTTTTTATCTAAAAATTCATTTAATTTTTATGACCTCCCTCACTCATGTCCTTGTAGGCTGCTGCTTCATTCAGATGGCTCCCTGCATGTGCATGCCGGGCCCCGGGGGGCAGGTGAGGGAGGCAGGTGGCCCCATGCCATGGTGGCCCTGGGTCAGTACAGTGGTCCCACCGTCTTTCCCCATGGCTCACTCTGCCCCTTGGTTCTCAACCCTGCTCCTTGTTCCGAATTTCCTTCCTGATCTCAAAAGGGCTCCTGCTGTAGAAGTGATCTAGAACGTTCTATGGAGATGTCCAGGGAGCTTCCAGCTTGAGAACCCAGTGTCTCCCTCTCCGTGTCATACCCTGCAGGTCTTCTCACAGCTCCTTGCCCTGACGGAGGGGCTGTGAGCGCCAGGGAGTCAGGACGGTCTACCCTGCTCTGTCCTGCCTGTCCTCCCTCCCAGGTGGCGCCCCAGGGCCCACAGCACCTCCTCCAGGCTGCTCTCCTCTGCCCTCCGCTAACCCAAGTTCTCCCTGTCCCAGGGCACCCCCTCCTCTGAGCTCAGCCCTTCCAGGTGCCTACGCAGGGCGTTTTCCTGCCGGCAGAGGCTGGGGACCCCAGGTACTCTCCGCAGGGGGGGGACCCCGGGTCTGCCTGCCTCCTCAGCTCTCTCCCCTTTTCCCACTGGGGCTGGGCAAGGCTTGAAACCTGTGTGCCTCACTGGTTTCCGTCTGTCCCTCTGTTTCCTGCGTCACCTGACCTTCACAGCCAGGCTGGACCACCTGGTCCTGTGTCCCTCTGGGTGTGGGCCAGACCTTCTGCTCCAGGGAAAGAGCCTGAACTCCTGGAGGCTTTCAGGGCCCAGGTCCAGGGTTCGGCTCTGGCTGTTATGAGCCCTGTGGCCTTGGCCAAGGAAAGTGCTCCATCTCTGAGCCTCAGCGCCCACGTCTGTAGGGAGGGATTCCTGCTGCCCTTCCTCAATGATGGCAGAGAGGTGTCTGGCAGAGCCCCTGTCCCTGTCTCCCTGGGTCCCTTTAGCACCAGGCATGGGGACACTCCGTTAGTGGGCCCAGAGACTGGTTTAGGTCATGGGAGGGCAGGGGCACCCAGGACGGCGGGAGGAGCAGCCTCTCAGGGGAGGGGTCATCTCCAGAGCCTGGAGGGTGAGCTTGGCAGCCGGCCACCTGCCCCGGGAGTCCCCGAGGAAGCGCAGGGTTCAGGGGGTGACTCCAGGGGACGCTCTGGACTCACCCATGCAGCCTGCATTGGCCTTGTAACCTGAAGGAGTCAGGACTGGGTGTCCAGCGGCCTGTGTGCCGCCTGGCGGGTCCCCTGATGTGGCAGGCCAAGGCTGCTTGGGGAGAGGCCGCTGAGACTGTCTGAGGAGAGAGGCCAGCGAGAGCCCTGGTCAGTGATGATCTAATATTCCAAACCCCGGCTGTCACACAGTCCCCGAGGCCAAACCGGACTGCAATGCATTTAGCTCAGACTCATTTTAAAGCAATTCACCATTTAACACGTTCTGAGGCTCGGCGCCTGTGCAGGCAGCATGCGAATTGAATCATTTGGTCTAATCTTAGATTAATACGAACCAAATCCGTCAGTGAGGACAGTCCTCTGAGGCACCGGGACTTCATCTCTTTGTCTGTGATGAGGCAGGCCCTGCAGGCGACCTGAGGTGCAGAGGGATGTGTGAGAAGCTACGCGGGTGGCACCGTGGCGGGGAGGAGCGGGCCTGGGCTCAGACAAGGCTCAGCCGGAGGCCCCCCTCCCTATTCCAGTCCATGCCTCCTGTCCAGGCCTTGGGCCTCCCCAAGATGCCTCCGTGGGGTCCAGCTGGGCAGCCAGAGGACAGGAGGCAGGACACCACATCACACTTGCCTGCTCCTGCCAGTTCCCCACCCCCTCCCAGCTGTGTCCTGACCTTTTATACCTTGCTAGAGCGGCCACTGGCCAGGGACGCTCTGGGGGGTGCTGGAGGTTTTTAATCCCACCTGCTCTTTGAGGAGCACCTGCTTCTTACTGGAGTGTCACAGCTCCCACAGGAGAGGGTCACCCTTGACCACACGAGAGCCCCACAGCCCTGGGGTTGGCAGGTATCCCCACTCCACCCAGCTCCCTCCTGTCCCACAGATAGTTCCGGGTCAAATCTAGAAGAGGGAGATGTTTCTGCCTCTTGGGTAACAGCTGGAATTATAGGGCCCTCTCTCCCTGCCACATGAAGACCACCCACTGCGGCAGGCAAGAAGGCACAGGGAAGACACACAGGAATCAGAAATGGAGACCCAGAGGGAAGGGACAGGTCCAGCCCAAGCTCTAGTTCTGAGCCTGCCCTTGACCCTTCTGTTCTCAGAGCTACCCCCAGCTCTTCCTGGAAATCTGGGAAAGGGCAGGGCCATAAAAACTAAGGGTCACCTGCAACCACTCATCCTGGTCCCACGGGGGATTCTGCAGAATAGCTGGAGCCATGGACTCAGCCCCCAACCTGATCCTGCACTTGGGACTCAGATGAGAAAACAGAGGCTTGGCACCCTTGCCTGTGCCCATGGCTCTGCTGAAGACATCTCTGTGGTCTGCCTGGTCTGGTCTTCTCTACCTGCTGTCCACCCCGCCATTTCCCACTCACCCTTCTTAGCTCAGCACCGTGTCGCTTCCTTTCTCATGACTTGACTGAACTCAGAACGAAGGGACCACTGGTGCCGGCTCGGGTTCTCTGCACTAGCATCAGCTCTCTCACTTGGTCTGGCTCATTCTCTTTACTCTCCCTCCCACATCCCCCTGAGCCGGGGGATGCTTTGGGATTGGGGCCATGCCCTCCTGGTTCCTGGTCCTCCAGGCCCTGCCCAGCCCAGGCTCCCTCTGTGGGGCATCTGGCTGCCTCTTACATGTGCCTACCCCTTGGTCACTTTGGGGCAAGATGAAATCATTATCTTGCGGAAGAGCTTTCCTTTCCTATCATTCTTGTTCTTCCTGCACCTTGACACCTGAGACACGGTGCACATGGAGTCACCTTGGTCACATGGGCATCAGATATAAGCCAAGAGATAAACCAAGCACCAAAAAAATCGATGCTCACTCTGACTGCCTCTGCATAGACTGTCACCTGCCCAGGGGGAGAGCGGGGAGCTGGGTGGGGCTCCTGGGCCGGCACCACAGCAAGCCTTGTCCACCTCTGGGACCCCCGCTCTGGGCTGGCTCCCAGGGGCTGATCCAGTTCTGAGCAGAGGAGGTGGCAGAGGGACTCTCCTAAAAGAGGATTATGAGTGGAGATTTGCTGGTAAACACGCTCTCTGAGCAGGCGGTGGGTATTATCCCTGCGTTAGAGAAGGCTTTTGAAGGAGGGTTGAGGGCGTGAGGTTCTGGGAACCCCGGCAGAGTCAGGCCCTGACCTCCAGACAAACCAGCTCCCAGGCCTCTCCCCACCAATCCCCGACTTCCCCCAAACTGGGGTCCCCCCCTCCAGGGGCTTCAGCCGAACATCTCTGAACTGGATCCTAGAGCATGTTCCCTAGTGTGGGTGTGTCCAGTACAGAAGGTCCTGTGCCATCCAGCAGGTGGCCACCGCTACCTGGGGCCCTCAAGCCCCTGAAACAAGCCAGCACCACTGAGGATCTGAGGCTTCGCTTCTTCAGTTGAACTTAATTTAAGTTTGGCTTTGCACACCACCTGGGCTGCCGCCACCATGTTGGGTAGCACAATTCTGAAAAGACCTGGTGTGAGCCACAGCAGGGTTGCGAGGCCACCTGCACCCTGAAAGGCAAGTCAGCCGCAAGCCACCGGCTTTGGGGGCTCCCTGCTTCTTGTGAGAGGCAGACCCAGCAAACAGGATGAAGGGGTCTCCCCCAGAGAAGAAACTTCATGGGAGGCCAAGGCTGCAGGGCATTTTCCCCTCCTAAGGAAATGCTGTGCATGCCCCGAAAACAAATACCCAAGACGAATCAACTTGAAAGCCGGCCCCGCACCTTCTGTCTGTCTGTTAAATATTCATTCTGCGGTTCCACACGCCTGGCCCTTTGTTCTCCTTCCTGGCCCTGCTCAGGTGTTTGCATCCTGTGGGAATCGAGCAGATTTATGGAGCACCTGCCACGTGGAAATCACTGGGAAACTTTAAAGGACCCTATAATTCACACATGTCCCCGTGTGACAGGTCAGGGATAGGGAAAGTGTGACCTGGCCCACATCTTTGAACAGCCTGAGGGCTAAGACTGGCTTTTACAGTTTTTAACTCTTGAAATTTTTTTGAAGGATGACATTCATGACACGTGACAAAATTCAAATTTCAGCATCCTTGAATAAAGTTGTGTTGGGACAGAGTCACGGCCACTCTTCAGCTTGTCGCCAGAGGCTGCTTTGGGCCTAGAATAGCAGAGCTAAGTGGTTCCAAGTTCATTTGACCCCCAAGCCAAACTACTTACTGCCTGGCCCTTGAAAGAAGCCCAGGAGCCCCAGTGAGCGGGGAGGTGGTACCACAGACGTCTAAACTGAAATGACAACCATGACGGTGTGCACCACGCCCCAGGAAGACCGCCCCCTCCCCCAGAGCTGCCCACGGGGAAGGCAGCTCCCGTGAGCTCCAAAGGGCCATCTCCAGGGAACCTGCCCAGGCAGCTGGGGCTGGAGAGGCTCTGTGGGGGGCCTGAGCTAGACTAGAAGCCATCCCCAGGCGAGGACAGGTCTGGAAGAAGGACGCACCCAGCCTGCCCAGAGCCACGCGTCAGTGTCCACTGGGGAAGACCCAAGGGGGCATAAGTGGGTGAGCTGGTGTCCAGCAGAATCATCTGGACTCCATCTGTTCCTCCAGCCCTCAGGGCCTTCAGTAGGGGGCCAAGTCCTCTGTGTGGTGGGTGCTGGAAGTGAAGAAAGAGCTGGAGGGTGTGTGCATGGGAGACAGACCGACAGAGACATAGGAGACAGACAGAGGCATGGGAGACAGACAGAGGCATGGGAGACAGACAGAGGCATGGGAGACAGACAGAGGCATGGGAGACAGACGAGTGAGAGTGAGGGAACCCGGGTGGGGAAGTCCAGTCACATCCCCACTAACACAGTGGCCACCAGGGGAGCCTGTGCTGGTGGGTGAGTCTGGAGGAGAACTCCTCGGAGGAGGGTGTGGGGGACATTCCCTTCCGGGCTGTTGCTTGGTCAGGAGGGCAGAAGGACCTTGCTTGTGCTGGTTTCCCCTGTAATGTCATCTCTCCTTCTTTTATTTTTTGGAAAAGCACCATGGTGTCCTAAAGCGACTTTGAGTATCTAAGGGGACAATCTTCCTTGCTCTGCCAGGCCAGAAGGAGGCCGCTGGGCCTCAACTCTCCCAACATGCCTCCTTGGAAGGTGTCTCTATCTGAAGGGGGATGTTCTCTGGGTTGCCTTTAGATACAAAGCTCCTTCCTCTTCTTCCTCTGTGTGCACATAAGCAGGAAGCCCACGCATGCCCGCCCACACCCCCACCGCCTGTGCACACGCGCTGCACACTCACACACGCAGTAGGGCCCCAGGATGTGGCTCTCCCTGCAGCCGCATCACGGCCTCCAAATGGAAAGCTCAACCCAGGGAGCCCCCAGGGAGCCCCCAGGGCCTGATCAAAAAGCGCTGGGAGTTTGTACAACACAAATCACTTCAGACCAACTTGATTGCTTTTTTGATTAGTGGGTAAGGGAATGGATTTGATACGCTGCCTCATAAAATACTGTGCAATTAATCCCCAATTGGCTTGGTAATGACATTGTCATACAGACTGGAAACCAATAGGAAGACTGCAAAGTGAGGACGATGTCCCCAGGAGCCAGGGAGAGGCTGGACAGGCCGGGGTCCTGGAGGGGGCTGGGGTTAGTGTGGGGGTGAGAGGGAAAGCGCGGGGACACAGCCAGGCAGGCAGGACGCCCCAGGCCAAGCAGTACCGCTGGCAAGTCCACACTTAGTTGCTCTATCCACCTGAAAGGCCCCTGGGAAGAAATCAGACTAAGTGGACGCCCTCCACCCCCCCACCCCACCCCGACTGCTCCTGCGGGCCCTGCCCAGGCACCACTGCCTACCAGGCCCTGCCTAGCCTCCACATGGAGGCCACATAGAAACCCTGCACCCCAGGATTCCTGTCCCCACCACAGGCCCATCTACCCGGCCAGAAACTGGACATCATCCTCGCACCTGTGAACTTGTTTGATCCTCTCCACCCTCGCTGCTAATGCCACTGTCCCATCCCAGCAGGCCTCCCATCTCATCGGAACTCCTCCAGACAGGTCCTCATGCCCCAGCCTTCCTCTGCTCCTGTCCTCTGGCCACACTGCTGCCACAGTGAGGTTCCAAAGCACAAATGTGGCCATGACATGACTTTGCTCCTTACTGACACGGGGTGAGAGCAAAGCCTCCCCTCCTTGCTATGGTCTTTTGTGATCTGACTTGGTTGATCTCCCCACATGTCCTTTATTCTCCGTCATCCAAATGATTTCAGGGCTCCTCCAACCCAGCCCACACTGTCCTGCCTCCCATCCTCCACCACCAGCAATCCTGCTGCTCGGGATCTTCTTTCCCTGCTCCTGCTGGGTCTGACAGCCTGGCCACCTCTGACCCCTGCTCCAGGGATGGCCACTGTCACGGCTGCTTGTGCATCGGGTCTGGGACTGTCCGGAGCCTCTCACTGCCACATCAGCCTTCAACTTTCATGGTCACCCTAAGAGAAGTGATCAGAGCTGGGCACGATGGCGCACACCTGTAACCCAGCATCTTGGGAGGCTGGGACAGAGGGATCACGAGTTCAAGGCCAGCCTCAGCAAGGTCCTAAGCAACTCAGTGAGACCCTGCCTCAACACATGAAAAGGGCTGGGGTGTGCTCAGTGGTTAAGCGGTTAAGCGCCCCTGGGTTCAATCCTGGTCCCGAAGAGAGAGGGAGAACAAGAGAAATGATCAGAAGGGCACCCGGAAGGGCAGCCCGGAGGACAAGGAGCCTCTGAGCTGGCAGTGGGGGACCAGGTGCAGTCAGCTCTCCCACCAGGCAGCACCCTTACCCCCCCACACACCCGGTGAGCCCCCGAGTGACTCCAGCTCACAGGAGCCGGTTCCATGAGCCTCTTTCCGCACAAGGACAGCAGGCCCGTAGTGGGGACAAGCCTTGCCGTGAGGCTCGGCCCTTCCCGTGGGAAACACAGAGCCGTGTTTCAGGGTCGTTTCTAGTGTGGGTCGGAAGTCCTCGGCTTGCAGGGTGCCACAGCAAACTTCAGCGCTTCCTCTGCAGGGTCCTTTCCCACACCGGGTGGTCTCCACCCTGTGTCCTGGTGCCAGGAGGGAGAGGTGCTGTCTGTCCTCTCCCAGGAATTCCAAGGGTCCCCACCCCAGGACCCCCAGGCAGGAGGAAAGACAGTAAAGCAACCACAGGGCGACCTAGGTGCTGGGCGAGGGCACTGGGGCGAGGCCGAAGCCCAGGGACTTCTTAGCCGCGGTGCTCCCGCAGCCCCGCCAGGCCTGCGCATGCCCACCGATGCACACCATGCTGTCGGCTGCGCTCAGCCACTTCCCTCTCCACCCTCTGAACACGGCGCCTCTCATCTGATGAGACCAGAGACCCCAGATCCCCACAGTGGTTAGAGGAACAGAGCAACATCTAAAAATAGAGTCTGGAGGTTCTGAGCGAGGCCTGAGGGCTGCTCTGATTAACATGCATGAGCCTGGATGCAGACACGGCCATTTTTCTTTCCACCTTCGTCTTGCTTATTGGATGTCCTGGACAGTTCTAGGTGGGCCAGGTCGGCGCCAGGGAGGTGCTGGCAAGCTCCGGGAGAACAGGCCTGCCTTCCTCTTGTCCTGCACTTTCACAGACTGGGCAGGGCAGGCGTTGGTAAATCCTCTCTGACCTCTGAGTGTGAGTGGGGCTGAAGCTCCATCCAGACGGGGAGGCAGAGACTAAGGAGACCATGAAAAGCAGCCAGGTTTGCTTCCAGTCTAAGTGGGAGGAGCAGAGAGGACTTTGAGAAACTTCTCCCAACACTTCATGGTCCCTCCCCTGGGTTCCCCACAGGGGTCAGAGAGAAGAAACTGCCCCCGGGAAGCAGCTGGCCGAGGTCACAGGCCGCTCAGCCACTGCAGCCAGGCTCCTCCAGAAAGTGTCCAAACAGAAGCCTCCTTTGCCCAGAAGGAGTGAGTTATCAAAAACACAAAAACAAAACGCAGCGCCTTGCAAACCAGAGCAGTCGGGGAAGAATATTGCCTTCTTAATAATAAATACATTTCTTGGGCAAGAATTGCAAGGGAATCGTTTAAATTAATTTCCGCTTTGTTTGTTTGGTTTGTACAGGGCGTAAATCCCAGCTGACGGCGCTCTGTAAAAGTTCTAACATATTGGAAATCTGATTTTCTTACAGCCAGAATCCCAGAGTCCAAAATGATTTCTCTTTCAGCTCCGCTAATCAGACAGGCAGGGCTCAAACGGACTCCGAGACCAGCCAAATGGCACTTGGTCTTTTTGGGGGTGTGAATGATATCTGATGAAACCTGCAGCTGCGGAGCCGGTGGCCATTCCTCCCTGGAGAGCTGGGGTCAGGGCGTGGGGGCTGCCGTGACATGAACTGAGCAAGGAGACAGGGACAGAGGGCTTCCCCAGGGTCCTCAGGCCCGTCCCGGCCCTTCCTCCTTTGTGACCTCACCCCTCTTCCAGTGGGTGCCGCGGGGAGCCAGGGAACCCTGAAGCCGAGGAACGGAAGATCACTCAATTTTGATATGGTGGCTCCAAAGGAAAGCTTTCAGCTCTGGCTCAGAGGTGGGCCCCCGTCCCCAGGTGCCCTGAGACATCCTCTCCGAACCGATGAGCCGCCTACAGTGAGCCCCTCCTTCCCACACAGATTTGCCAGTTGGATTTTGAGAGGGACCCTCTCTGCCTCACCAGCAAGCCTGCCCCCGGTGCCCAGCCCTGGGTGCACAGGCAGCCCCCAGAAGCAGGGCTATGGTACAGGCCACCTCCCTGGGCCTGGGTGACGCCTGGGAACGGTCCCTCTTCACAACTCTCACACCTCTCTTCCACCCACCTTGCTCTCTGACCTGTCTTCTTCCAAAACCAAACCATGTGCAGTAGATGTAGGGTTATACCTTAAAAAGCAAACAAGCAAATACATGAATAAGCAAACAGTCAAAAATAGAAAGGGGGGCTGTGTAAAGGGGCCTCGGGCTCTGGAGGTGCAGCCTTGGTGCTCCCCGGCCCTCTCGGCCCTCTCTCTGCCAGGGCTGCCTGGTGAGAAGCTGGCGGGAGGCGTGTTTCCTGTGTGTGAATCAATTCCGCCGCCTTGGGTCCTTCCTGGTGTGCAGAAGGGTCTTAGCCTTGGCGCTAAGAATGGGCATCCCACTAGCTCCAAGTCCCCGGAGCGTGCGTATGTGCATTTCCCTGGTCCCTGGCTGTCCTGAACTTTCAGAAACCCCCAGGCCCGAGGGTAGGGTGTCAGCTCCCCTCTGCGTGGCCTGCTGGCGTGATCCATAGGCTTCCTAGCTGTCCCTGCCCCCAGTTAGCTGGGGCCCGTGCGGCCACCTCCTCCCGCTTGCTGCAGGGCCGCGGCCTCCTGCTCCTCCTCTGCTGCGCCGTCTGCCTTCCTCCCTCCTTCCCTCTTTCCAACTGAACTCTCGTTTTTCCTCTCTCCCTAGTGCTTGTACGGCTGCTATGTCCATTCCTCCATCATCCCCACCTTCCACCGGAGGTGCTACTGGCTCCTTCAGGTAGGTGGCTGGACTGGATTCTTCTTGCGTCACCTCGGGAAGGGTCTGTGGAGGGAGCTGAGGGGGCGCGGGGCTCCTGCGCGAGGCTGCCTGGGGCTGAGAGCCCTGGGGAGCCTTCCTAGCTTCCGGCTGTGTGGTGCTGAGGCCAGCCGGTGCCGGCCTGGTTGTCAGGAGCCAGGAGGGGAGAGGTGGAGGCAGGTTGGCCCTCGCCACCCAGTGGGAAGTGGGCTAGGTGACTCGAGGTTCCAGGGTGTCTCGGTTTCCTGTGAGGAGGACAAGAAAGGAGGTGGCACCCTGCCCCTGACTGTAAACAGGTTGGCCAAGAGCTGCATGTTCTGTTCTGTGGGTTGGTCATGAGACGCATGTGGCAAGTAGTTGGATTGATTGGCACGACTTGGGCAGGAGCTCCGTAACCCATTTGTGAAGTCTGGCCCGGGGGGTGGCAGGAGGCTGCCATGCCTGTGGAGGGAGGCCCCCGCCTGCGTTCCTTGTGCACAGTGTTGCTGAGCCAGGGAGGGTCCTGCAGAGGCCCAGCCAGCCTTTTTCCAATGGGTGGTCATCTTGCCAGGTACAAGGTGCTGCCGTGTGGGTGGGAAGGCGAGGGAGCCTTCTGGTCAAGCTGGACCTCCTTGCAAAGACAGTCCACTGTTTGCAGCTGCCCTTTGTACACACATCCCTTGGCCGGGCACCGCCCCCTAAGGCCTTCCTGCTGTCTCTACCCAGGATGCTGCTGGAGGCCTTTCCTGCCTCCGTCCTGCCTTCTGCGTCCACTGGTGTTCAAGCTAGCAAAACTCTGGCCCTTGGTGGTTTGGGGATCCCTCCGACTGAGAGGTGTGGTTGGGAGGGAACTGGCAGCGGGGACTTAGCCCCAGCTCCGGGTCAGGTGTGCAGAGAGACGGCATGTGTGGCAGAGCAGAGGCCACGGGTCCTGGGCAGGGGTCCATGAGGCCCAGGGCCATCTGGAAGAGGAGGCCATCACTCAGTCTGGTCAAACCCTCCGTCCATGGCTCCCCCAAGCCCCAGCCTCCAAGCCCTTTCCTTTCTCCCTCGGTTCCCAGAAATAATTGTCTGTGGTTCAGCAAGTTCATTAAGAATGATGCCGAGACGACCGGGATGTGCTGACTGCAAGACGCTGTTTCTGGTCCCTGTGCCTGTTGTCAGTTGCCCTGGCTGTCAGCCTGTGGCGGTTGACATCAGAGTGCGGGGGTTCATGATTGAAAGACCTTGTGAGAGGACCTCAGCGCAGCCCCAGGGTTTGCTCTGGTGTCCTGTTGGCAGACATTGCCCCGAAGGCGTTTCACCATGGGGCAGAGGGCTCCTCTCCTCCCCTGAGAGGGGGTGGCCTGCAGGACCCCACCTGGGAGCCGACCTGGAGATGTCAGAGCCGGCCCCTGTGACCCCGCGCTCAGATTCTGGCTTTTGGAAGCAACATTTACTCCACGCAGCCTTCAGCCTGGGGAACGCCTTGCCGGGCCCCCAGCTCGGGTCGGGCTTTGGCCCTTCTGCCCCTCCATCTTCGAGCCCCTCCACCTTCATGCCCTGCTCTGGACACCTCTGTGGCACTGCCTGCCTTCTTCATGCTCCCTGCCACAGCCCGGCACCTGCCCTGAGGTCCACCCTCTCCTCCAGGCCTCCTCTGCGCCTGCCTCCCCTGCCACCCTCATCCCGTCCCACTCTTGTGCCTTTTTAATTCCACTAAATCTGCTTTCCTAGAGTTAGGCTCTGCGGGGCGGGCCAGGGGCGAGTCTACACTTCCTTCCACTCCTCTCGATGCCGAGGCCAGGAGGGCAGCCTGCCGCCTGCCCCCGCGCTCCCTCCCTCCTGCCTCCATCCTCTGGCTTTGGACGGTGCAACCTGGCACAATTCACGTGCACCTGCTTGTCACCTTCCAGCCGGTGGGAAGCTGGAGTCCCCCAGGGCCAGTGTCACAGGTCAGATTCCTCGGTGGCTCCTGCAGGGCCTCTGCTTCCCCTCCCCACTCTGGGGGTGTCTCCTCCCGCTCCTGTCCTCAAGCATCACTGTTTCTGTGATCAGGCAAAAGGAGGGAATGGGCTCAGGTGTGGGGTGCCCGGGCCAGCCTAGGTGGCAATGAGGTCAAGGAGCTTAAGCCAAAGCAATGAGCGTCCTGTGCTGCTCCAGAGCCAGGAGCCACCGTGACTGCTCCGGGCGATTGGCTCTGGTGCTCTGGCTACTCCATGGTAATGACAGATCAGGTGTCATTTCTCTGATATTAAGTAGGAAACCAGCAAGAGACACGGCCCAGGTGGAAACTGGCTCAAGTTTGCCTCTGACACCAATTACCAGAAGAGTCGGTGGGAGCAAAGGTGTCAGGGGAGTGCCTCCAGTGGGAGCTGAGGAGGCTACTCAGGACACCTGAGAAGGTGCTGGGCAGGGCCTGAGTGGACCTCACCCCTCGCAGCCCACCACCTGCTGAGCGAGAGCTTGTGGGGCTGCCTCTGATAAAGGAGGGTCCCTTGAGGAGCAGCCCACCATTGGCCTCTGAAGCTCACTGGCCGTGAGCTCACTCCTGTTCTCCGACACACACCCTCCAATGGATGCCACCCCAGGGCCACTTAGCACAGCAGGGCTTCTGCCCACACTGCCTGGGTTCTCTCTGCCTGGACTGGTGGCTCCCTGAGGGAGGGTCACCACCTCTGTCCCCCTAGTGTCCTGCACAGAGCATGAGCCACAGGACAGGAGGTATGGCTCTGCTGCAGCTGCTGCCCCCACCCCAGGACAAGGAAGGCGCAGGCCATGCGGACTGGGGCCAGGAGCACAGAGTCGGGGCCAGCACGCAGCGGGGTGCAGACCTGAGCTGCTTGGCGAGGTGCGAGCACCTCTGGGCTGTGGGCTTCCTTTCAAGGCAGGCGCCGCCTCCGCAGTCTGTCTGTGTCTGTCTCCGTGGGCGTTTGTCCCTTCCGCTCCCCTCTCTTCGTGGCTAGTAAGCATCCTATGAGGAGGTAGGTGAGAGCGAGCAGGCAGCCCCGGGGCAGGGCACCCAAGCCCTTTTGGCCCACAGGTGAACACAGTCCTTGCTGTGACTAGTGGGAACATGCGAGGCCACCAGCCAGCTCAGAGGTGCTGGAAGGTAGGCCGCCCCTGCCCTGGGTGGTGTCTTGGGCCCCAGGTCACTCTGGGCCCAGAAGAGCTGAGCTTGGTTCACTCCACTTCTCCAGCTAGCCAGGGCTTGAGCACCCAACATGGCCCCCGCTGACCTGGGACTACCCCGCAGGCAGGGGGCACAAATCGCCTTTGCTCAGACCATCAGCCTCCCTGGGGTCTCCTCCTGACACAGGCACGAGGGTCTCTGGGTCCACTGAGCCCAGAAGGAGCATGGCCAGGCTCAGGGTCACCCCATGGTCAGCAGTCGGGCAGGGATCCAGCCTTAGACAGCCCTGGCCTCTGCTCCCACTGACTACAGGACTGTCACTGGAGCCGCGGGGACATGTGCTTGCTGGGCGAGGCGGTGCCCAGAGGCGGGCCAGACAGACAGAGGGCCCTCCACCTTAAGCCGGCTGCTGCTGGCCCCTCCGATTTGGGGTTTTCTGGTGGCAATGTGAACAGGCGTCAGCGCCTCGGCTCCCTGCCGTCCACCACCCACCTCTGAACACTCTCCCCCACCCTGAACGCAGGCCCCCTTCTCAGGCCAGACTTCCCAACAGATTCTGTAGTTTATTTGGAAACTATTTCTGCTTCTAATGAGTGTTTTCTTTTTACCCTTGTCCTCTAAAGCACATAATGAATGTTTTCCTGTGAGTGAAGCCGGGGGTGTGTCCCTGCGTGTCTGCCATGGCTGCGTCTGAGCTGCCTGGTGCCAACTCCAGCCTGCTGGGGCAGAGGCCACCGGGAGCTCCCAGCCTGCCCAGGCAGCATGCACAGAGGCTGGCAGGAAGACAGGGACCCTGGGGGCCGGGGAGACACTGGGACAGGGTGAGGTGGGGTGCTCCTGATCACTGGAGAACAGCAGGCGAGTCCAAGTTCTGCGGGGTTCTGCTGCCTGGAGGAGCACTGGATTCCGAGTCCCAGGAGCTGGCTCTAGTCCTGCCCGGCCACCCCGACCAGCAGCTGTGACCATACTCCGGCCACCACTGGATGCCATTTGGCAGTAGAACTCCACCACATACCTCCATGTCCCACAATCTCCCAAGCAACAGAGGCACAGCTGGTGCAGAGCTCTGAGGTCACTACGGCTGCCCCAGCTGCCCCTCTGAAGGGTACCATCATCACCCCTTTTTATAAATGAGTCACTTGAAAGTAGACATTGGACACAGGTCACAAATATGACCAGAAAGTGGGGTATCTGAGGGCTTCCTGCCTGTCCATGAGCCTCTGTTAGCCCTGGTTCCCTGGAAGGAGTGGGCAGGGATGCTGCCGCCACCTGGGGTGGGCACCAGGAGGCCAAGCTGCAGGGTTCATGATGGTGGCACAGAGCCCACCCAGGCCAGCCTCCATGGCCCAAGCATAGGGCCCACCCAGACCAGGCTCCGTGGCCCATCAGCTGAGTGCAAGGAAGGCCAGATGCAAGGAGGGCCTGGCCACCCCAAGGGCAGTGGCCTTCCTCTCCTGCCCCAGGCTGGCTGTGAGGCCCGACACAGCCTGGTGGCTCGTCCGCTGTATTGCAGGAGCCAGACAGTTACATGGAGTGGACGCTCAGGCCGGAGCAGGTGCAGTGGCCTTCTTAGCATGGGACCCACAGATGGGGCAGCTGTGACTGGACAGGCTCTGAGACCCAGGGTCCTGGAAGTCCTGACCAGGGCTGGGGCTCCTGCCAGGAGCCGAGGGAGGGGCAGCCAGGCTCTGCAGCTGACAGAGGCCCTGCAGCTCCTCTGCTTTTCCCCCTGGGGACTCGGGGAGGGCCCTTGAACAGGATCTCTGTGCCCCGGAGCCCGGCTGCCCTCCTCCCTCTGCTCCTGGCAGGAGGAACCAGCCCCCAAGCCTGAGCCCCACAGGCCCCCCAGGCTCAGCCGTCTCCCCCCTCAAGATCCTTCTCCGCAGCCTGGAGAGAGAGGGGATGGCTCTGACTGCTCCTTTGCCTCCCCAGTGTCCCCCTCTTCGCTCTGTCTGGAAGCTCAGCCCCACCTGGACGCTGCCCCTGGCACTCAGGAAGGGCTCCCAGTGGTGAGTCAGGCAGGAAGAGCCAGAAGCCCAGGCGGGCAGCCAGAAACCACACCCCCTCACCCGGCCCCTGGCTTGGTCCTAGCAGTGAGCACACGTCCACTCAGGGTAGGGCGGACTCTCCAGCCACAGGCGTCCCCTGGACACGTGACAGAGTTTAACGGGGCATAGTTTCTCTTTTTCTTTCTCCTTCTTTTTTTTTTTTAAATTGGAGACTACTGTAGCTTCATAAAAAATACCCGAGGCTTACTGCTCGGTAGAGCTTGGGCTTCATTGGGGTGGGCAGAAATGGCCGGGAAATGAAGCATGAGGAGCGTTCTCCGTGTGGCCCTTTAACAGCGCCTGCCTGACCCCCGTGGCGAGATTCCATGGGGCGCACTGTGACGTGAGGCTTTGCGGGGGTTAGAATACAGGAGGCACTGCTGCCGGCAGGCACTGTCCCACAGGGGACACTGACCTATGTGTTTCAAGGAAGTGAAGCCAGTTTGGTGCCCGAGGGGCCCCTGGTCCCTATGCCCAGGTCGGTGGGGAGGAGCAGGTGCCTGGACATCATGGAACCAGGAGCTAAGCCCAGGCCTGGCGCCTCTGGTCTGATGTCAGCCACAGAGAGCGAGCGGTGGCGGTGGCGGTGGCGTGCAGAGGGCAGGCCGGGGCTGAGCTCCGCCCTGTTCAAGCATCTCCCTGCTGGTGCCTCAGGGAGGCCCAGCCCTGCCATGGGCCACCTGCCCCTGGTCAGGAACTCCACGTCCAGCGACCTTTGGTTCTCATGGCTGCCCTGGGAAGGTGAGGCCAGGGAGAGTGAGAGACCTACAGACAGGGCAGATGGGGCGGTGCCTGTCCAGGCTCTTTGAAGAGGCGTGGCCTATTGTCCTGGCGCCAGGTGACGGGAGGGGAGCGTGGTCTGGAATCTGTCCTTCTCTGCTTTGGGCTCAGAGGAGGGTGCAAGGGAAGGGCCCCGCAGAGGGGCAGGTCCGCGGCTGCTGCCAAAGCTTCTCCCCAGCTGCGGAAGCGAAGGCCGCCACCATCCTCGTCAGTGGTAACAGCGATAGTCACCATGGGCCCCGGCTTCTCAGCTGGTCTGTGAGGCTGCATATTGTTACTGTCACCACATGGAAATGAGGCTGGGGGCACATCGAGCACGTGCTAAGGTCGGCCATCAGCAGGCCTGCACATGCAGGAGGGACACTGGCCCCAGACCAAAAACACTGTCACCTGGCAGTGCCTGCTGTCCAGCAGGAACAGTATGCCTCCAGCAAATGCTTGTGCCACTGGGTATTGGGAGGAGAGCAGGGGCTGTGGCAGGAGACGGCTTCACCAGGCCCCGCACTGCAGGAGAAGGGGTGGGCGGAGGACGCAGGGGGCCGAGGAGCCCCAGCCCTGGAGGACACAGACCAGGGTAATTAAATCCAAGCCGCGCCTGATAAGCCATCTGGAAGGATCTTTGTCTGGGGAAATGGGAGCAGCCACCCCTGAGGGGGGCGAGCTCTTTTGCAGCCAGAAGGGCAAGGTTTGGAGAGGAGGAGAGGAGGGACGGTGGGAGCAGACAGATAACTCGTGAGCGGCCTTCTTGTTAGCTTGATTCTAAGCGGCAGCTTCCACATCTTTCTCCATTTAATGTCCCTTGAATAACGTGACGAGGAGATAAGGTAGACACCAGGAATTTACGGTACTATGCAAAAAATTGCTCAATTCCATTAAGATTTCCGGACCCTTGCCAAGGCTGCACGGCAGAGCGGGTAGTATTTCCTCCGCAGACGTCTTTGCTTGATTGCGATTTATGACGCCAAGGCCACTGCTGCACCCACGTAAAGCCTCCAGAAAATATGGCAGTTCCCCCCAAACGGCTATGACCCTCATGAGGAATGCCACTGGGCATATTCTGGAAGATTCCCTCATCCTGATTCCACGCTTCCCCTTCCGCTGGGGACAGGGATGGAGGATCTGCTTTTTCATCTGGTTGCTTTGGATGGAGAGGGTGGGGTCAAGGGAGGTGGCAGCTCCCTGACCTTCTCCTTGCAGAGTGCTGAGGGTAAAGGCTGCTTTTGTAGCCAGAGCCCTCTGGGGCAGGGAACCCTCTGCTCCCACCCAGTGGACAAGATGGGCACTGAGTATAGGGGGACAGCCCTGGGCTCCCTGCTTGGGACCATCAGTGTTAGAATTCACTTCCTCCTTTGCTAGCCGGGGGACTCTGGCAGAGTGACCCAACCTCTCTGATTCTTACTTCTTTTTCAGTAAAGTAGGCACAAACTGCCTCCCTGCTAGGTCACCAGGGGACGGAGGAAGCACAACCCACGGAGCTCTCCGTGTCAGGCTTGGTGGGCTCTGGACACACCAGCCTGCCAGCAGATTTACTCTGGGAGATTGGGCTGGGGGTGGCTGTGAGGGAGTCCTCTAGAAGGTCCCACCCAGACCCCCTTTCCAGTGGCAAAACGCAAGGTCTGCCAGATGCTCCTGAGATTGCAGACCCCGCCTTCCCGTTTGTTCCGCAGCCCTGGGCAGGAACGCACCGTCTGCTAAGGGACAGGAGCCTCTGCATTCTGGCAGTTTGTCTCCTGCGTCTCCCACCCAGCCCCCTCTGCTCCCTGCCCCACTGTGACAGGGCCCATGGTGCACCCTGGCCTGGCCTGCAGACCTCCCCCTGTCCATCAGCCCTGGAGGCTGGGCTGCCCGGGGTTGGCCTGGAGGAAGGAAAGAGGCCGCTACCAGAGCTGTGGCTCCTTAGAGATGGAATTATTAATTAGTTATTATCCCAGCTTGTCAGTCTCTTAATCCTCCCGTCTGCAGAGGGCCATGCCTCCGTGGTGTGAGTGTCAGTGTGGCTAAGCAATTGCTTTTAATATAAAGGCAGAACAATGGGCCCTACAGTTTGGTTACTATCTTTATTTATCAAGCCAAACAATTCCTGCTCCCCTTTATAGCACATCCTTCAAAGATGAGGAGAATGCAAAAGCTGCTTAATTCCCTTCTAGATGGCTCATAATATGGGGCTTTTACTTAATTATACTTTTCTTGTAATCTGCAGCTGACATTCTGTCCTGTATCCTAATCTTCTTTGGAGCAAAGGGGAAGCTTTGCTTTCCAAACCAAAAGACAGGAGTTTGCCCGAGGAAGCACTTTGTTGTGCCTCTGAGGGGCTCGAAGGGCCTGGGACGAAGCTCAGATGTGGTTTGATAGAGTGAAATGGGAAACGGGAGTCTCTGGTGACATGCTCCATGCAGATCACTCGGGCCTCCAATGGCACCCCAGCTGGGGACACTGGTCTTCACAGGTGCCGCAGACCCTGGTTAAACAGGGAGGGCTCATGACAGAGTGCCGTCATCGCTTTGCTCACCTCCAGTGGTTCAGCAGCTCTCAGGATGCAGTCTTCACACACCACGTGCTGAGCTTATGGCGGATGGTTCTGGTTAGGCAGGTATGCACAGGTATGCACAGGTATATGCAGGTGATATACAGAGGTATACACTAATATATGTAGGTGTGCACAGGTATATGCAGGTGTTCATAGGTATGCCCAAGTGTACACGGGTATGCATAGGTAGGCACAGATATATGTAGGTGTACACAGGCACACACGGGTGTATGCGGGTATGCAGAGGTATACACAGGCGTGCACAGGTGTGCACGGGTTTGAACAGGTGTACTCAGGCACGCACAGGTGTGCACAGGTCTGAACAGGTGTACACAGGCACGCACAGGTGTATACAGGTATGCAGAGGCAGGCAGAGGCATGCACCGGTGTACAAGGGTATGCACAGGTGTGCAGAGGATCGCTGCTCCTCACGCCTCCCTCTCAGCTCTCCTGCTTCCTCCTGATGAGCAGGACTTCCGGGGGCTTCCTCCTTCCTTTTCCAGGTGCGTGGGTTCCTGGGTGGGGAGTGTGTGCAAGGCTCTACATTCCTCTCCATATGGTCACTGAGAGAAGGCAGCTCCCAGCCTCCCCAGGCCTCCTCCTGGTCAGGCCCTGCCCCGTCCCTGCTTCTCCCTCACGCTGGCCCACCTGCTCTGTCCCCTCTCCCTCCCAGTCACGGGGAAGCGCCTCTGCCTTGCTGCCCTCACCTCCCAGCGGCACTCACCAGGCCAGCCAGTCCCTTCTTCTGGATGTCCCCTGGCTACTCCCTCGTGGCCTGACCTTTGCAGCCCCGCTTCTTCAGCTCTTCAGCGGTGGCCCCTGAGCTTCCCAGGCCTTCTCTCCTCGGTCCACACTTTCTTCTGGGATCTTCCTGTCCAGTCCCAGGGCTCTGAATGCCGTGTCAGGGTGACACATTCACATTCGGCATTCTGCCCTGACATGGCCCCTCCGCACCAGAGGTCACCCCGGCCACCCGCTCAGCCCCCTCTTGCAGGGACGATGTGCTCCTCAGACTCCCTTGGCCGCGGCGGTTCTCTCGAGATCCTCCCGGAGCCCACTCTCCTCCCGGCCCCCGTGGCAGAGGGCGGTCGGCACCCAGTGCTCAGGCCAGCCTCATTCCCCTTTCCCTGCTGCCCCGCCCCTCCCAGGGGACTCCGAGCCCTCTTCCCATCTCACTCTCGTTTTCTACCCATGCCCAACCCTAGCTCCCCTGCCCGTGCCAGGGCCCTTTCCTCTCGGCGTGGTCTATGCCCAGAATGCAGCCAGAGCCGCCAGCTGAATCTCAGGTCAAATCGCGTCCTGCTCACATTCAGTACCTTCCAGACATCGCCAGGCATTTCAAGTAACAGCCACAGCCTTCCCTGCCCTCCAGGGCAAGCCCCACCCGACCTTCACCTTCTTCCCTGCACCTCCAGCCACGCTGGCTGCTTCTGCTCCTCAGTAGAGCCCAGCGCCCGGGTGCCTCAGGACCCTTGGACATGCTCCTCCCTCTACCTGGAGGCCGATCTAGACCCTCCATGTTTGGCTAAGATGCAGGTCTCAGCTCAGCTGTCAGCTGTCATCAAAGCCCTTGGCGCCCCCAGCTCTCCGGCACACCACTGCTCCCGGCTTCTGACATTTCATGATGAAGTGTTGAAGAGACACAGAAAAGTTGAAAGAATTTCACAAGCACCATATGCTGCCACCAGCCTCGACTGCTGGCATGGGGTCGCTCCTGTGCACACGCACCCAGCAGCCTGTCTGTTCACCCTTCATGCAGGTCAAAGTCGCAGGCCAGCAGCCCTCCCCCAAGTCCCGGGCACGCGTCTCCTCGATCCGGGGTCACGGCTTATACACAGCTACAAATGAGCGACCTCAGTGAGTTTCAACCCACACACGCACCGCCATGACGCCAGCCCACGTTCAGGTCCGGAACAAGACCACCCCTCCAGAAAGTTCCCTCACTCCCAGTCAGCCCCTCCCCCCACCGAGGACTAGCTTCTGCTGCTCTAGAGCCGTGTCGGAGCCGCGCAGGGTGTGCTCCCGGCAGCCTCTTTCCCTCAGTGTGACTGGTTACGCACGCCCCGTCCCTCCCTGGGCCTGGGTTCCATCTTTCCAAAGCAAGTTCCACGGGGCGGGGCGCCTCCCACCCAGCCCCCTCACCGTCCCCAGGGCCTGCTACCAAGCTTGGCACACAACTGCTCATTTGCTGGGTAGGTGTGATTGGTGTCTGGTCCACCCAGGAGGCAGGCTTCCCCAGGCAGGCCAGGCCACGGCTTCCTGGGGCTTCTCCAGACTCCCGCACAGCTGCAAAGGGGCCCCAGTTGTGCCCACAAGTACCCGAGTCAGAATAGGGTAGACTTCAGAAAGGACTAACCGTGCATTCCCCTCCTTCAAACCCACCCCCCCTCCATCCTCTGCCTGTCCTCCCGTAAAGGAAGAGTGTTGTGCCGTAAACTGGCCTCGTGTGGCCGCAGTGAAGGTGCAGAGTCCTTGGGACGCCCAGGAAGGCTTGCCCTGGGGACACAAGGCAGAGCTTCCGTGAGGTCAGGCGGAGGAGTGAGAAGGACATCAGAGCAGACATGTTCGCTAAAAGATTTCTGAATTCAGAGACCAAGTTCTCAGGAAAATGGCCAGTTCTGAAGAATGAGCCTCCCCTGGGGCTCCCTTTGCCTTTCTGTGCCCTGTCTACTGCGGGTGTGGCTCCCGGGCTCAGGACACGCCTGTGGGAAGCCCCAGCTTAGGCCCTGAGGCAGGTGGCCTAGGACCCACACCTGTCCCAGAGGTGATAGAAACTGTGCATTATGCCCACCTGGGTGCGCCTGCCCCAAGCCCACCTTCCCTGGGGAAGGGTCTCTGGGTCTCCCAGGCCGACCACCGTCCCTGGAGGCCTGGAAAGGGCCCCTCTCTGATGCAGCTGTGAAGGCCAAGGTCTTGGTGGTCACATGCCCAGGATCCTAGCCCCACTTCAGAGCCATGCAGAGCCGTGTCACTTGGGGATAACTGGCCCCAACTTGGGCTCTCTTGCCTACCCTGGAACAGCGCGGTTCAGCATAAAGGTTCAGAAGCACTTGATGCGCCACACACAGGGCTGGACGCAGGCAGGCACTGGGGGAATGACACCCAAGGCCGCTGTCGTGAGGGCTCTGTTGTTACAACCCAGGCAACGATCCCCGTGGACCCAACGGGGAAAGACACAGTCCCGGGTCCTTCCCTCTCTGTCACCTTGGCCTGGTGGAGATGTCCGCTCCCCACGCACCTGCCCCCAGCTCTAGGACCACCCCAGGACAGCTCAGGCCCGGATCCAGCTAGGTCCAAGAAGCCAGCATTCAGAAACCTGCCAGCAGGCTGCCCACCCTCCGCCCGCCCGTGCCCTCCTGGCATCCTTTGACATCTCAGACTGAGACTGGCAGCCCCAGGGCATCCATTAGGCAGCCACTGGCTGCCATTTGTCACCCACATCTTCATCGCACCCACCCCTCGGGGCATGTGGAAGCCGTCACTTCTGTGGCCTGGGCTCCCCCATCACACCGCCACTCCCTGCTTCCTGGAAGCCGCTGCTTTGGTGACAGCTGGGGGAGGGAGGGGGTTCCGGGCAGGGCGCCCCTTCAGCCAGAGTCGCATCCTGAAAGTTAAACTGTGCACAGTGCAGGGCGGAGAGCTACAGCGGAGTCCAGCCACTTGGCCTCTGGGGCTGGGCGGACTCTGATGTTCCTTGTCAGTGTCACCGGCAGGACCCTCCGTGGCAGGTGGAGTGTGAGACCCAGAAGGTGGCCTGCACTGCACAGGGACACTCCCTGCTGTCCCTGCTCCCTCCAGGCCGGGGGTGGTCTCCCTGCACTTCAGAACTTGGGCAGTGCCAGCAGGACCTCACAGACCAGCTGCCGGACCCCCAGGGAGGTCAAGGGAACCAGTGACTTACCAGGAGCTGCCGGGCCAGGCCTCCTTCTGGGACACCCCTCCACCCGGAGGCCCTATGTGATCCACAGCCTTTTTAACATTCCAGGCCGCTTCCCGGCCGCCCCAGCATGCAACTCAGCCGCCCCCGCTGGTGCCTGATCAGAGAATGCACACTCCGACATTAGCCCAAGTCGAGCCTAATTAGATAAAAGATCATCCTGCTGCCAGAGACCAACCAGGCTTTCCCAGCTCCAGAAATGACGTTCGAATCCAACTGCTGTGGGGATGGCGGCTGCCTTGTCGGGAGTGACACGCGGCTGCCCCTAGTTGCTGTGGCCGGGGGAGGCAGCCAGGTCTGCCCTGCAAGGCAGTGGTGTGCTGCTGAATGCCGAGCAACCCTAACCCTAACCCTAACCCTAACCCTAACCCTAACCCTAACCCCGACCTGCCCGCGCCTGGTTGGGGGTTTGCCAGTTTCCATGCTGTGAATCTCGCAGTGTCCAACTTGAAGTTACCAGGTGCTCCCCAGTGGCCGGCAGAGTTCTCAAAAATGTGTCAGGCAGTTCTCAGGAGCCGTCCAAGTGAGCGCCAGCACAGCTCTGTGTTCTTGCCTTGAGGGGCACAGGCCCGGAGACCCTGCCCACGGGGTCCAGCCTCCCAGGACTGGTTGGTGGCTCTCCTAAAGCTGACCACACTCACGCCTTGGGGAGGGGAAGGCAGGGCCTCCAGGTGAGCCTCCATGGGGACAAGTAATCTGTCACCGTGCTGAGACATGATTCTAGGGTGGTCTCTGTCCTGTCCTGCAGCAGCTGCTGCACTCTGCTCCCCCAGACCCAAGGACCAGTCTTAATCCCCAGCCTGCAGCCTACCCTGTCCCTGCTGTCCCCTCTCTCCTGTCTGGGATGGCCAGGGGTACTTTTCACCGGGTTGTGGGCATGCTGCTATTGGGTTGCTCTAGGAGGGTCACGGTTGCCTCCCAGGGCTCCCTCTCCCCAGGCAGGGTCCCGCTCCTGAGATGCCCTGAGAGAAATCCCCCAGGCCTGCCTTCCCATCCCTCCCAAGATCTGGGTGTGAATCTGGCTCTGCCCCGTGCTTCCTTGGATGGTGACAACTCCTGCCTCAAAGGGTTACCGGGAGGGAGAACAAAACCGACACGTGGAGCACTCGGCTGTGTGTTCGCTCAGTGGTGGGTGCGGGTAACATCAGCTGTGGGTGGTCCTTGCCCGACTCGTAGCCGAGTACTTCTCATACCCCCACCTCCTGCAGCACACCACTGAGGACTCCCAGCCTTTATCCATGGGTTGACCATGGAGCAAAGCACACGTGGCCCCCAAGAGGTGGTAAGAAGGGCCAGCACTTTGGGGTAACAAACCACCGTTCCAGGTCACGCTGCCCCCCGGCCCTGAGGCCCTGCCAAGCCATCCCAGATACTTAAGGAAAAGGAAAAATCAGTAATGCTGACCCTGCCTTCATTTAAAATTCTAATACTTTGCTCAAAACTTGGATTTTTGCATTGGTTTTGATACCTCAGCACATGGCACTACAATGGCTTTGTCCTGTGGCTGAGCCCCTGCAGCCCTGCGTTCCCACGCTCGATCCCGCTCCCTCAGGGACGCTGCTGCAGGCAGGGCCATGCTCCTGAGCACCCCAAAGGCTGAGCTGGGAGATCGCCTGCAGTAGCCTCTGTAGGGATGGACCACCTGGTCCCTTCCACCCCACGTGGTCCCCCCACAGCCTGGCTCAGGGGTGGTATTCAGTCCTTGACAAAGAACAGAGAAGCAAAGTTTCATAAGGAACCAGTGGCCCAAAGTCAGACTTCCCAGAGCATTCTTAGCCTCCAACCTAAGGAGGGGACCCAGCCCCTGGCCTGTCCTCCACCTGCTCACTGCCTCTCATCTGGCTCTGTGCTGTGCTTCATCTGGGGCCTTCACTGCCCTCTCTGGGCAGTTCTGCCACGGGACACCCCAGGCCTCACGGGGAGGCCCTGTAGCTATTTGTCAGAGCTATGGTCACTTTCTATTACCTCCTCACCTCCTCCAAGGGACACAGACACAGAAATAGCTGCCTTTGTTTTTACTGGGACTCTTCCCACCCCCGTCTAGATTCCCCCTGGATGCCAGATTTTGGGACCAGGGCCCACCTGCACTGGAGGCCAGAGCCACTGTGAGGCTGGGCCAGAGTGTGGGGAGCTCTTGGCGCGATGTGGGGCGGAGGCCTGGGGCACCCAGAGTGGGTCCAAGGCTGGTCCTGGAGTCCACATCACCCCAGCTTCACTGGGGGCCAAAGGCTGCAGTGGGGTGGGGGTTGGGGACAACAGACCCATCTTTTCTACCCAGCCTTTCTGCCTGTCTCCGCTCTCTCACTCACATGCTCATTACCCTACACACGTACAACTGCAAACACATACACATGTGCATGATATGCACACACATACAGAGTATACGCACACAGACATGTAGAGCACATGTGTATACACGATTCACACATGTACACACATAGGTGCCCAGGCACACGCAACACGTACATGTGTTCATGCAGGTGCTACATATAACACACAGGTGTGCGTATATACATGCATGTATACACATACACATTTACAGGCACACACGTATACTCAGTATGTAACGCATTGATGTGTGCCTGTGTGCGCCTATACACGCATAGCAAGCACCCAATACTGCATACACATAAACACACGCACACATAACACACACACACACGCATACTTGTGCATATACAAGCCTTCTGTGTGCATCACATACATGCCCATCCATGCCCTGCCACCCCCAGTACCACCTCCTTGCTCCTCTGTAAGGAGGGTCACGGTCACAGAGCCTGCGTCGGGGCAGGGCCAAGGGCCCCCTGTCCAGCTAGGAGCAGGAAAAGGAGGCCCAGAGCCATCCTCCCCCAACACAAATGGCCCAGGAGCAGGGTCGGAGGGGAGGGCAAGTGCTCCTTCTGGGGTCAGGCGGAGCTCCCACCCAGTCCCCCTGCGAGTCACCACTCCCAGGTTTTTCATGCAAACCGACCGCCCACTGCCTGCTTCTCTGAGGAGGCTGGCAGCAGGGCTCTGGGGCTCTCGCTGAGAGGCGTCCGCTGGGTGGGGCGTCCTAATGCAGAGAAAGTTGTTTCTACAGGGCGGTGGGAGCCCAGTTCTGTCTTCCAGCATCCGATGGAAGCACAGGGGTTTGGGGATTGCAGATGGTAGGGAGGAAACTGATTGCACCTAAACCACACACCTGCTCCTGACGTGGACAGGTGACGTGGACAGGTGACTCCTGTCCACTCCGCCTCAGCAGGACGCTTTAGCTCAGGCAGGAAGCCCCCAGGGTGAGCCCCTCCTCTGCACCAGCTCCTTCAACAGGGCCTGCTAGCTCCCCTCTGCAGGAAAAGAGCCACCTGCACCAAGCCTGCCTGCTGGGCCTGGCCCAGCCTCTGCCCCTAGGGTCCAGGGGCCACTTCTTCCTGAGCAGCCCTCTGCTATCCTGCCCTGTCCTGCCCTACCCTCCCCACCCTCCCCACCCTCCCTGAAGGCAGACAACTTTAGGGAAACTGGGAAATGTTCTCAGTTGAATGTGGGTTCCGTGTTTGGACCCAAGCTCACTGGGAGCGGCGGCTCTCCCTGGCCACACAGCCTGAAGGCCAGAGACAGACCGGGGTCCTGGCTCCCCAGGGCCCAGGTGCCCCACGGCACTGCCGTCTCCCTCTCACGTCTCAGCATGTGGTGCTACTGCCTCCTGTAAGGACGTGTCCAGGAGACAAGGGACTCCCGGTCACTTGCTCCTGAGATGAGAGGCACAGGAGCAGCTCTCCTCTCCTGTAGTTACCAGTCCTCGGGCCACGTGGACGCTTAGGCCTTTCAAAGGGGCTTGGAAAACCCTGTCCCCAAAGCTCTTCCCGAAGGGTCAAGTCGTCCTGGCCGTGGAAGGCCCAGACCCCGCTGGCCGCCCCGGGGTTGTGGACTGCTAGTGCTGGCCTCCACCCCTGCAGGCAGAGGCCGTTACCTGTTCCTCCAATAGCAGCATGTCATGTGCCACTGGTGTCCTCCCACACGTGATACCGATGCCATTCCACATGCCCCCTGGGGCACACGGTGGGTGGAGAGGTGTCACACGGAGGAGCTGCCGCCCCCCCAGGACCAGGAGACCCTGTCCCCGGGAGGCAGGACGATCTGGTCCGATGCCGCCAATGGTAGCCAGGCCATGACGACTCCCGACCTCCTCCCACCAAGGACGTTCCCCGTCACCCAGCCCTCACCTTGGGTGGGTTTCTGAGTCCTTTAGACTTCAGCTTCTGCCTATGAATGGCTCCTTAGGACTCGCCTTGTTGGAATCACAGAGGTACATAAATGGCTCCCTTCGTCCGTCCTTCCTGTGGCCCTGTGGAAGTCCCTCTCTGGGTCTCAGCTTTCTCATCCAAGAAAAGGAGACGTGAGTCCTAAGTGCACAGCTCCCCCGTCTGGAGTCCAAGGGCCTGCCGTCCCAGGTCCTCTCTCCTCCCTCCCCCGTGGCCACCTCCCGTTCCTCCCTGTCCTGGCTCACACCCAGGTTCTGTAGGGCCAGCGTCCCCCACAGCTGCCCGAACCCACTGTCCAGAGGCAAGTCCCCTCTCCCTTTCCACTGCTGAAGGAGGTGCAGCAGCACAGATGGTGGGCCACGCGGCACCTCAGTAGGGCCAGTTAAACCCAGAGCCCAGAGGCCTTTCAGGGGCCTTGTGGTGGGGACCGTCTCAAGGCCTGGCCTGGCTGATTCAGGAGCAGGCTGTCTATGGACAACGGCCCACTTAGGGCCATGCCCACAGGCCTCGCTGGACTGGAGTCTTGTTTTCAAGGAACTAGAGGGACTCACGCCTTGCATGTTATTAGAGGCCAGGTTGCTGGGGACAGTGGGATGGACCAGGCCCCAGGAGGCTTTCGGTGGGTGGAGCACAGACAGGAAGAGACTCGCAGGCGACCTGATGGCAAGTTCCCCAGAGAGCAGACCCACCGGGACCTTGCCTGGTGTGGGAATGTGGCCTTTCATGTCTCCAGACTTTGAAGAGGGGCCGTCCACCCTCCTGAGGCTGGAGAGGTGAGGGTGACCCCTGTGCCCTTCCACAAGACCAGAGTCAGACACACGGGGAAGTTTCCACACCAGGGTCCCCTGATCACCCCATGACCCAGCAGAGGTTGAGACACGTCCTTCACGTGCCCCATACTGGTCCCTGAGTGAAAGAAGGGACCGGCCAGTGGTGTCAGCAACTCCCTTCTGCTGCCCAGCAGGGGGTGACTTTCAGCGGCAGCCGGAGGGCACTGGGATCCCAGTGGAAATGCGCACCTGCTTGGATATTGGCTCTCCTGGGCCAGCCGCCCTGTGTCCCACCGGCCAAGCTGTCCCTCAGCAGCCACTCTGCCCAGGTGATGGCATTCTCCGATTAGTGACCTGGGCATCCGGATTAATGCCAGAGAGGGTGGTGGGAATGACAGGTCTTCTCCCCACACCCAGGACCAGGCTCCTCGCAGCCAGCTGCACGCTGAGCTCTTGCTATGTTTCTGGCCTCCTGTCCATCTGCCCAGGAGCACAGCACAGAGCCCTTGGTGAAGGCCAAACTGGAATCACCAAGGGTGGTGTTCAGAGCTGCCCACTCGTCACACCTGGTCAGTGGCCTGTGTGACCAGAGGCCTTGGTGCCCAGGCACAGCCCGTTTCCTGTTGGTGTCTGCGGGAAGGGGCTGCCCCGTGGGTGTCTTCTTCATGGCTGGAAGCCTGGGCGTCCACTTCCTGCCCTGGGTCTTTGGACACAGACTCCGTGGACACTGAGGGTGAAGGAAGGCGGCACTCTCCTGGGGGATGCTCTTCCCCTGGGAGACCAGGAGCCTCAGGCTGAGCGCAGGACCCAGGGCACGAAGGGCTTCTGGTTCTGCTTCTCTCCCTGGCCAAGAGAGAGCGGCCGGCAACCCCGCTCTGCCCGCGGAGCCGGCTCTCTCCGTGAATGCCGCTCACCCGGGTGGTTTCTCTTTCATTCTCTTTTGTTTCAGTTTGCCAATAGCCTAATGAAGTCTCCTCTCATTTTCTTTCCAAAACAAAAAGGAGGCCACAGCCCACATCCGTCTGCTGCTTATCCGAAATCCTCTGAGCTGGTTCACAGCGTGGGGTCTGCACAGTCCCGGGGTCACCCTGCCCACTGTGACCTGTGCTTGAGCGGCAGGCTGACCCCCTCGGGGCAGGGGGACTCACACTGGGAGGGTGCGCCTCCAACACCGGGGGCCGAGGAGCCTGGTCCCCAGGCAGTCTGGGGAAGGCGAGTCCCCTGAAGCCCCACTTAGGGTTCCGATGGACAGAGGAAATGGTCCCTGGCATGTTCAGTGGGCACCACCCAAGGTCCAGCTGCGTCACACGGGACGCCACGTGCGTGTGTGGCCATTAGTTAAGGTGTCTGGGAGGGAAGAAGGGAGAGAGCTAAATAATTACCAGCACTTGGGTGATTTTTTTTTCCACTGACTAAGGTTAAAATGAATAGTGTTGATCCGCTGCCCAGGCAGTAGGCTTGTTAAAGGAAATGGTATTTAAAATGATTTTTGAGCCAAAGCAATTTGGCTGCTCCGAGGCGTCCTTTATCTTTTGCTTTCAAGAGGATAATAATGTTTAAAGACGAAGTCGCTCATGCCGTTTCCTGTCGGGAAGCCAGGCAGTGACGGGCAGCTCTTCCTCTAGTTTGTTTACTTGCTCCGTGAAATGCAAACTTAATGGTCCCTCTGCAGAGCCTTGGTCTTCACACCAAACAGCCCTGCGCCGCGGTGGAAGCTGTGTCCGCGGCCGGGGCCAGCGCTCCCCAGAAGCCGGACACCGTCTCGGCCCATACTGTGGAGACCAGGATTTCACCCAGCGTGGAAAGGGCCCCCAGATAGGAAGCTCCTGGCCACTTCCTGCCCTGGGTCTTTGAGGGGTCCAAGGTTGAGAGGAGGGATCGTCCAGGAGGGGAGAGCTCCCGTTGCCCAAGGGGCGTCCGCCCTCCAGAGAATATGACGGAGAGCCCCAGTGGGGAAGGTGCTGGGCAAAACCTCTCGGGAACAACCTCTCTGCCATCCTGTGCGAGTCAGGCAGGGCTCCTGACCCACCTTTCAGACTGCGAGAGGCAGACAGCCCGACTTCCCCACGGGAGGAAGGGAAGGGGCTGAGGGCCAGGCCTGTCCGGCCTGGCTGGGCCAGGGACGGGCTTCTGTGGTCTCATGGGCAGAGGCTGAGGGGCTGGCTCCAGCCTTGGCGGCCGGGGCCTCAGCGCAGATGTGCACCGTGAGCCCTGTCCCCCTCCTCCTGCAGCTCCCCGGAGCCCCTGCGCACTGTGGGGGAAGCATCTTCCATGGCAGCAAACGGGAGATCCCAATGTCCCCTCCTGCATGAGGACTCACACACACTCACACACACTCACACACACTCACACACACTCACTTACACTCACCACACTCACCACACACTCACACACTCACACACTCACACACACTCTCACACACTCTCACACACTCTCACACACACTCACACTCACTCACATACACTCACACACACTCACACACTCACATACACTCACACACTCACACACACTCACACTCACTCACATACACTCACACACACTCACACACTCACACACACTCACACACACTCACACACTTGTGCACGTGCACAGAAGTTCAGGGTGTGGTGCCTGGCACACAACAGTGGCTCCGCACACGGGATCCTTCTCGGACCTTGTCTTTTATTACGCCAAAGCAGCACACCCCTTGCCCAGGGAGCAGCGGGTGGAGGGCAGGGCAGGGGGGGCTTGTCCTTGAGGGGAGGTTGGCCTATCACAAACCAAACCTGGGGTGCTGACCTTAGGGTTCCTGCCAAGGGTGCCCTGCGTGCATTCCTTTGGGCCGTGTCCTGACTGGAGTCAGGCAACAGAGAGAGCCACTAAAGTGAGGGATGGTGAAATGGGGACATACGGGGGATTTTGTGGTCTCAATGATACGCTTTTCACTCAACCTAGGGGTCTCATGCACCTAGTGGGGGTGTGATGCTGCTGGGGCAATGGGGACTGTGGCCTCGCTCCAATCTCACCTCCCAGGCTGTGCAGGCACCTACTGACCTGTCTTGTCCCACGCCACGGGGGCCTGCAAGCCCCTGCGGCGGCAGGCTGAGCGGCTGGATGGCGGCCACACTCCTGATGCACTTTGAACATGCTCTCCAGCCCTGCCCATTTTTTCTTTGATGGGGAGGCGGCCTTCTGGGTTTTTCTTTCAAGAGATGCAGATTTAATGGACTGTGATTTTTCTCCAGATCTGCTGTTTAAAAAAAAAAAAAAAGAAAGAAAGAAAGAAAGAAAAGGGAAAAAAAAGGCAGCATTAAAAAAGCAACTCAGAATTTCTATTTGCTCAGGGAAAAAAAATCTGCTTGCTATTCAGGCCCTAGATTTTCCTGAGAGATTAGTGTACTCGCCTGCCAAGATGTTAGCTAAAGGAAAACACATTTGCTATAGATCAGAAATATTTATCCTTTTCTGGGCAGGAGATCCGAGGAGCCTCGTCTGAATGTCGAGCACCTGGGAATATGAGTGAGCGCTGCCCCTGAGCCGCAGGCTGCACTGGGAGGTGGACGGAGGGGCTGGGGGAGTGGAAGCCATGGGGGTCGAGCCAGGCCGCCAGGCTCTGGGGTGGGTGCCAGGGAACTGGCAGGAAGGGAGCAGGAGGCTGGCCCTGCAAGCTGGATGTGCCCTGGAGCAGAGGACACCTGCCTTCGTGCCCTGGGAGTGGGGGCCACCCAGTCAGGGGCCCAGGATGGACAACCCCACTCCTGCTTCTTGAAAGAAAGAAGTCAGGCAGGGGCTCCTGACCCACCTTTCAGACCTCAGGCTCCTTTCTCCCCCTCGGAACTGGGGAGCCACTTCCTCTCTGCCTCCTGGCCAGGGCCAGCTCTCGGAGTTTCCTGGCTTCCATGGAGCTCCATGTTATGGCCCCCAGATGATTGCCCCCATCTTTTAAAACCTTCCCTCAAACTGAGCAGACCTTGTTTGATTGCTGCGGAGGAGTAAGAGATGCAAGCTCATAAATAATGAAGAAACCTAGCCATTGTCCCCCAGCCACAGGCCTGCAGCCTTGAGAGAGACCAAGGCCAGCCCAGTGTTTCGGGGCACAGGCTGACCATCTGGGGTTTTGCAGTTTTTCTCATTTGGCTTTGTTGGTCATAGATGGCTATGATTAGGATTCATTTGGCCCCTGCGTTTGCTTCTGGGATCTGTTCAGGGAGGCTCAGGTTTGGGAAGTGGGCTGCGTGGGGTCAGGAAGCAGTGATTTCTTGAGACGTAGGAGCCTGTTGTAGGATCATTCATCTTTGCGACCCATTTTCCATTCGTAGAAGCAATTTGCCCCTGACCACCAGCCAGTATGGCCCTTGTCCTAGACCTCCTGCTGGACCTGGCTCCAGGGCGTGCCAGGGCTCTTGACGTCTGACCTCTCACTCTTGGGCCCAGCACAGCCTCTTGTCATCCGGGGTGCAAGCTGCACCCCGACCACTTTGGCTGCTTCCAAGTGAAGGAGCTGCTCTGGCATTTCCGAGGGCCCTGGCCAGGTGCGGAGAGCGGATTCCTCCCCAGACCCGCACATCTGTCAGGAGAGTTCTGCTAACAAGGGTTTGGTTACCACAAGGACTGCGCCCTTTAACTTGGAGGCCCCTAGATCTTGTTCAAACAGAATTACTCCCGGGGCTTCTCAAGGATAAACCAGTCCAGGAAAGACTACAAATCCCGGGAATTTACGACGGGCTGCTTGTTTCCACTTATCTATTTTGGTCTTGTTCGAGTGCCTTCTGGCTATAATTTCATCTCAGGTGGATGAAAGCTCCTTTCTCCCCCTCAGAACTGGGGAACCACTTCCTCTCTGTCTCCTGGCCCAGGGCGCTGGGGGACCCGGAAAGACAGCTCAGAGCAGGGTGGCCGTCCTCTCCCTGGGCTGCCCGTGTAGGTGGGCCCACAGGGGCAGTCTGCGTAGGCAGGGGCGGAGGAGCGGGAGGGGGAGGGTGTGTGAGTCCCTGTGGGCTTTCTGCAAGGCAGGGCTGGGGGACACTCACGCTTGTGGCTTTCCCGCTGCGGGGGTCCTGCACAGGGGGTTCTGGTCAAGACCAAGAGCATGTGAGCGGGTCTGCCCCAACAGCAGGAGAAGGCAGGAGGCGCATGTAGTGCACACCGTCCTCAGGTCTGTCCAGCCTGGGTGTGTGCAGCGACAGGGCAGGTGTGGGCCGGGGCGGCACCTCCACTCGACACCTTGGTGACGGCCACCGTACTGGAGGGTCATGGCTTCAGCGGCATGTCCGGGGTCTGGGTGGGGCCGTGGCTGCCTTAGAGATAAAGGCAGGATGACACGAGTCTCCACAGACACACTCCCGTCCTCAGCCATGCAGAGGTGACACAACTTGGCCAAGGAGACAAGAATCCAAGCCAGGTTCCACCCCCAGGGGACCTGAGGCCCATAACTGGGACTCCAAGGTACCGTCCTTCATCTCTCTGAATGTTAGACTCATCACCAAAGAGAAGCAGAGAGCCACGCGCTGAAGGACTCCTTCCAGGCTGCCCAGAGATGGAGCCTGCAGCAGGCTCTACCACATCCCCTCAGCCACGGCCAGTCTCAGGCCTGCTCCTGTCTCCAGCAGGTCTGAAGCTGAGGCCAGCCACTGCCTCAGGTCAAAAGCACCCCCTGGACGGCCTCCCATCCTCTGAATTGCATGCTGTTCCGCCAGGGAGAGAAGGCGCCCTGGTAGAGGGCAACATGGGACGAGGCCATCCCATCTGGGGAGCGAGAGATGGCCCTGGCCCCGCGTGCTGGGTTCAATCTGCCCTTTGTGGGGTTCTAGAAGACCATCTCTCCCCTCCCCATGGCGCCCCCTGTGTGTTTCTAGTACCTTCATGAACATCAGCACTTTCATTTCCGACTACGCTTAGGGACTTCCCAGAGACAACCACATGGAGCCAGAGCCCACAGGGACTGACCAGGGAGCTCGTCCATTAGGCAGGGATGAGGCAGGCAGGATGTACCCTCCTGGGGGGCAGCACTTGACCACGAGAGTTGTTTTCATTCCAGAAAGTTCCACCAAGCAGATTGTCCTAGCACACATAGGCACGGACAGACAGGCAGGCCTCCCCGCCCTGGCAGAAAGAGACGACTGGCCGCCTCTGCTGGGTCTCCCTAGGGACCCTCAGTGCCGGCTGATGCTACAGGGCAGTCCTGTCTTAACCTTCCTGGGGGATGTACGGAAGGATGTTGTGAGGACAGGGAGAGAGGGGCCGGGGTGCTTGCCGGAAGGCTCAGCAGGACACGGGGACTTACGAGTGTACGTGTATGTGCATGTGCGTGACTGCATGCGTGAGGATGAGCATGTGAGTGTGTACGTGTGCACACACATGTGTGTGAGTGTATGTAAGTGGGGGGTGCGCACATGACCGTGCATGAAGTGTGTGTGTGAATGGTGCGTGTGCAGGTGAGACGTGTGTGCGGGTGGGTGTGGGTCAGCAGCCAGTTGTCCCGCAGGGTGGACTTCTGCCTGGCGTCTGTGCCGTGACACCTTCTCGTGCAAGGCTGAGGCTCCCCAGCCCCCGTGCGTCTGTGCTTTGCCAACCTAAAGCTGCAAGTCTGGGTGATGCCCAGCAGATCCAGTCCAGAAACTGTGGCCTCTTCAGGCCCCAGAAGATGCCAGAACTTTACACTTGACTGAGTCCCAGACACCGTCCCCAGGGGTTGTAGGTGGGGACTCGGGGCCAGGGCTGCTTCACGCAGATGGCAAGCAGGCGGGGCTTGGAGGATGCCAGTTGGTACCCCACTGTGACATGCTTGTGGGCCACTGCTGGAGAACCAGGCACAGGGGCTGGGAGAGGAGGCAGGTCTCCCTGGAAAGTGGCCTCCGTCCTGCCTCAAGCCAGCAGCACAGTCTGAGGAAAGATTAACTGAGGGCGGGGTCAGAAGTGTGGTCTGCTCATGAGATGGAGAGAGGGGCCTGGGCACGCTGGATTGTTCCTGGGATCCAGACCAGATGGGTCCTCCCAGCTGCCAGCCTTCCAGGGATGTCACTTCCGATTTCTATCCTCCAGAGCCCGCCGGGCGAGAGGGCTGGCCAAGACGCCTCGGCACAGCCCTGCGCCTGGCAGGCTGGGTGTTGGGGGTGAGGAGGTGGGAGGGCCTGGCGGTGAACCCAAGGCTACCGTGCAACCTTGCCAGTTTTAGCAAATAGAGACTTGGGGTGTCCCATTGCACTTGAATTTCAGATAGACCACAGATAAAAAATTTAGTATAAGCATGTCCTGCACAGAATGTGGATGAACTTATAGAACTGACTTACTGTTTATCTGAGATTCAACTTTAACTGCCTCCTCTATCTTATCTGGCAGTCCCTGTGTGTGCCTCTCCCTGCTCTTCCTGCGTCCCCTCTATCCCTTCTTCTGCATACAAGTTTGGGGATTCTGTGATGGACAGACACCTGCCGGCACCCAGATTCTTTGACCGCCTCAGCTGGTGGGGCTCCCTGAGTGCGGCAGAGTCTTCCCTGAGCTGAGAACATCCAGGCCTCTGCTGTTTGCGGGAAGCCTGTACTTGAGGCTGCAGAAGGGTCTGGAAGCTGAGGGGTCCGCGCTCCTAACTGTGGCCCCAGGTCTCTGGGTGGGAGGATGTGCACAGCCTCTGGTGGTTTCCCACTCTGGGTTGGGACGAGGAGTACAGCAGAGGAGACTGTGGGTGCCAGGTCGGGTCCAAGGTCAACAGAAGCTGAGGCAGGGGCTGGCTGGGGTTCGCAGAGTGGCCCCAATCCCACCCTCCCCACTTCCCTCTGGCCCCTGGCCAAGGACAACCCCAAACGCACAGCCTCTTGCAAAGAAGTGGTTTTGAAGCAGTCTCCTTTCTCCAGGCAGGAACATTTGCAGTCAGGTCTGCGTGTGGAATTTTTATTCCTCAATGCGGCCGTGGCAGGATTTAGTGCACAGGTTCTCCAGAGGAACGCATTCAATAAAAATTTGATGGGCTCCGGCAGCTCAGCAGAGTCTCCTTAGGAATTCCAAGTGTTTGCTTGGTCCCTGGCTTGGGCAGGAGCTCAGCCACAGGCTGCAAATGGCACCTTCCATGGGGGAGCGCTTGGAGGAAGGAGAGGCACCCTTGTCCCCTGCTTCCCAGGAGGGGCCCCTCCAGGTGGCAGCATGGGGACTTCTTGCCTTTGGCCCCGAGAAGGAGCTAAGCCCCTGGGCTCTGGGGTTGCGGGCATCCTGTTGCTCATGAAGGGATGACACTGGACACGGGACAGGAAGCCGGTGCCAGGAGGCCGCAGAGTCAGTTAAGGAAGGAGGTGAGGGTCCTGCAGGGGCGGGCAGGCTGAGCTCCCTGACGCTTCTCCTGGCCAAGCACACAGAAGAGAGCTACTCCCCTTTGAGGGCCAGAAAGAGGAGCGTGGCCCTTGCCCATGGCCATGGCCCATGCCCCACGAGTCGGGCTGGGCACAGGGGGCCTTGGAGGGCTGTGTCCACTCGCGTCTCTGGTCTCACCTCTGAGCCCAGGCTGGCACAGAGAAGGAAACCAGCCCCTGGCAGTTGGTGGGGGAGGGATGGCAGACTCCGTAGGATGGAGGAGCCCACTGGTCACCCAGCTGGCCACTAGGAAGCCCCAGGCACGGCCCCTATTCACCCTGCCCTCCTCCTTGTACCTCCCCCTTGCTGGCCTTCTCCCTGGTGGCCTTACTCCTGATAAGACAGAGCCAGATTAGCAGGAGATGCTCCCAGAGTTCTGCTGCAGCTGGAGGGGCAGGGCTGGGGTCAGAGACAAATACCCACAGCATGGAGGACCCCTCCCACCCGTAAAACAGGGCGCTCTAGGCGTGTAAACGGAGGAGGGAAGGTGAGGAGCTCCTAGCTGGGCCACCCAGGTGGTCAACATCGGAGCCGAGAACCCACGACTGCCTTCTCCTGGTGAGCTGTCCTCTGGGGAAGCAGGGTGAGGGGCCACCATCCGTCCCCCTCAGGTGGTGCACCACCTTGAAGGTGGCCAGGTGCAGTCTGGGGTTGGCAGCGTTCATGGGACAGCAGGGCAGCGCCCTGGGCAGTCTGGCCCACCATCCTTGCAGGGCGGTGAGCAAAGCCAGCCACAGGCTATCAGAGGTGCTCCTTGGGGCACTCCAACCATCCGCCTTCTGCCCACTTGTTTCGGGGTTGGGCTCAGCTCTGCTCAGGGAGACTAAAGCGGAAGCCACCCATCTGCAGCTGACCCTCAACACCCCACAGCTCCCATTAGAGTTCCCTGCGAGTACGACCTGCCTGTCCCTACCCCACTGCCCCGCTGTCCCTGGGTTGTGAGACAGTGACCGTCCATGTCCTCCTGCCTGGCATAGAACCAAGACCATCACCTCACCAGGAACGGTGCTCTGCTCCCTCGGGAGGACCAGCCCCGAGGTGGGAGCCCATGCATACCCCAAGTGCCCCCTGGGGCAACATGGATGTCCTCTCTCAGATGAGCTGTGGGTGGAGGGTCAGCACAGTTCACAGCCTCCCTCATGGGTACACGGAGAACAAGACTCCTTCCTGGGTGTGCACGGCACACGCACCCAGGTGCCCTGGGGCCTGCGCACACACATCCACCTGGACACCAGACACACACGTATGTGCCCACCAGCTGGCCGGCAGCAGGACGCCTGAGTGGCCTCCGAAACAGGCTGCAAGGGCCTCACCCCCTGGGCAGCCAGTGGGGCTCCCTCTGGTTCAGTGTCAGCCTGGAGCCCAGTTCCCCTCAGGGCCTGGCCTCGGGCTTCTGGGTGCCCATGTGCAGCATGAGACCAGAGCAGTCTGGGCCACCTAAGCAGCAGAACGGGCCACACAGGGGACGGACGTGACAGGGACAAGCCCCACCCCCGCCCAGCACATCTGTTCCCCATCCCCAGCGCTGCCCTCGGGGTAATAAAGGGCTGTTTTCCCTCCTGGGACTGTTCGGGGTGTTCCAGGCGCCAAAGGAGAGAGAAGAGGGAATCAACGCTAAGTGCCGCTCCTCGGTGAGGGGAAGCCATGGTGAGGGGAAGCCATGGTGAGAGGAAGCCATGGTGAGAGGAAGCCATAGTAGAGGACCTCGGTGAGAGGGAGCCATGATGAGAGGACCTCGGTGAGAGGGAGCCATGATGAGAGGACCATGGTGAGAGGAAGCCATGGTGAGAGGACCTTGGTGAGAGGACCTTGGTGAGAGGACCTTGGTGAGAGGACCTTGGTGAGAGGACCATGGTGAGAGGACCTCGGTGAGAGGACCATGGTGAGAGGAAGCCATGGTGAGAGGACCTTGGTGAGAGGAAGCCATGGTAGAGGACCTCGGTGAGAGGACCTTGGTGAGAGGAAGCCATAGTGAGAGGACCTTGGTGAGAGGACCTTGGTGAGAGGACCTTGGTGAGAGGACCTTGGTGAGAGGAAGCCATGGTGAGAGGACCTTGGTGAGAGGACCTTGGTGAGAGGACCTTGGTGAGAGGAAGCCATGGTGAGAGGACCGTGGTGAGAGGACCATGGTGAGAGGTCTATGGTGAGAGGACCACAGTGAGAGGTCTCTGGTGAGAGGTCCATGGTGAGAGGACCATGGTGAGAGGAAGCCATGGTGAGAGGACCTTGGTGAGAGAACCACGGTGAGAGGACCTTGGTGAGAGAACCCACGGTGAGAGAACCACGGTGAGAGGACCGTGGTGAGAGGACCACGGTGAGAGGTCTCTGGTGAGAGGACCACAGTGAGAGGTCTCTGGTGAGAGGTCCATGGTGAGAGGAAGCCATGGTGAGAGGACCTTGGTGAGAGGACCTTGGTGAGAGGACCACAGTGAGAGGACCGTGGTGAGAGGACCGTGGTGAGAGGACCTTGGTGAGAGGACCGTGGTGAGAGGACCACAGTGAGAGGACCGTGGTGAGAGGACCGTGGTGAGAGGACCACAGTGAGAGGACCGTGGTGAGAGGACCTTGGTGAGAGGACCTTGGTGAGAGGACCACAGTGAGAGGACCGTGGTGAGAGGACCTTGGTGAGAGGACCTTGGTGAGAGGACCGTGGTGAGAGGACCACAGTGAGAGGACCGTGGTGAGAGGACCGTGGTGAGAGGACCACAGTGAGAGGACCGTGGTGAGAGGACCGTGGTGAGAGGACCACAGTTGAGAGGTCTCTGGTGAGAGGACCGTGGTGAGAGGTCTCTGGTGAGAGGTCCATGGTGAGAGGAAGCCTGCCCAGAGCAGAGCCACCGCCATGGCCGCTGCCCCCCAGTGCTATAGGTTTGCAGACCAGGCACTCTTCCCGAGGGACCAGGGTGGCTTGCGGGGTCAGGGGTGGGGATGCTGGCCCAGGAGACAGTCCACCGGGGCAATAGTAGGGCAGCACGTTCAGGCCTGGCAGAAGTGGTGACATGTCCTGGGGCAGCAGATGGACCCTGCAGCTTCTAGGCGGGGTCCAGCCCCTCTGGGTTTCCTCCATCTGGGCTAGCCCTCTCTACCCGGCCCTCAGGCTGCTCCCACCAGGCAGCAGGCCTGCCTCAGCCCCTTCCCAAACCTGGGCGTCCAGCCCCGGTGCTCGAGGTCCCCTGGGGCGCAGGAGCCAGTGCCGGCTGAGGGCCCGGTGGGCACACCTGTCCATGCGGGCACTCTGCCTGCACCACCACGCCAGGCCCTCCCAGCCAGAGAGGGACCTTCAGACTGAAGGACTTGTTCACCGTGGGGCTGCCGCGCGTGGGCCGCATCCGGAGGAAGAGCGCGAGGCAGAGGAGGGGGAGGCAGCGGGTCCCGTGGTGGGAGGGACGGCCGGGGAGCACCATCCCAGAGGAGGCCAGCAGGGCCGGGCGAGGGGAGGGCTGCCCGTGCCTGGTGGCCCTGGGTGGCCCTGGGTGGCCCTGGTGGCCCTGGGTGGCCCTGGGTGGCCCTGGGTGGCTCTGGGCTTCAGCATCAGGATTTGGGGCAGGAACTGGGAATGGAATGAGCTCACCAGAAACCAAAGGAAACCCCGGGGCTGCAAGGAGAGCGGCCAGTGGAGTGACCCAGGAGGAGGCCATGAGCCCGGCGGCTTCGCCCTGAGCTCCAGGCTGGGCCTCCCGGGCCCACGCCGCCACCCGGCACCACGCCGCCACCCGGGCCCACACCGCCACCCGGGCCCACACCGCCACCCAGCACCATGCCCGTGCTCACAGGCACTCAGACACACGCACACACTCACTGTGCGGCTCAGAATCCACTCACACTCACCCCACATCCCCCACACGTCGACACACTCACACACTGAGACACTGACATACAGTACCCCCACTCACACTCTCACACTCACAGAATCCACTCACATCACCCGACATCACACTCACACACTGACACATATACCCCCACTCACACTCATTCTCACACTCACACATCACACATAAGCTCCCCACACACACATTGCACACTCACACCCATCCCCCACACTCGCATTCACATGCACACAATATGTGTCTCACACTCTTACATATCCATTGCACACTCACTCACACACATGTGCCCACATACACTCCCACCTGCACACACATACGGATCCCACACACTATCCAACCACTCACACTCTCTCACACTTAAGCACCTCACATTGTTTGCTCCACCCCTCTCATCTTCACACACACACTCCTGACACAAATCACACACTTGCATGCACCTGCTCAAGAGCACACTCACACGTCAGCGCATGTGCTCCTGGTCCCTGGCACATCCCCACACTCGCACACTCACTGCCTCTTGCACATGCTGGGTGTCCCGAGTTCTAGGGCCGTGCTGGCTTCGGCACCCGGGCTCTGCTGGCCTTCAGAGCTGGTCACTGCAGGAGGCCATGGTGCTGGGGGCCTGGCCGGGCCTGGGGTCTACCACAGCCATCGGCTCCTCGAGCGGCACTTAGCTTTGGTTCCTTCTTCCCTCTCCTTTGGCGCCTGGAACACCCCAAACATCCCCAGGAGGGAAACGGGCCCTTTATTACCTCGTGGGCCAGAACTCCGCGTCGCAGTAATTGAAAGTGGCTCAACTCAAATTGCATTTTCCACGGAAAGACGGGATATGGGGAGGAGGGGCGACAGGAGGGAGCAGAAAGCGGCAGAGGCCCAGCTCCAGAGGCAGCGGTGGGCCCAGGGGCCACACCTAGATGACAGCACACCCTTAGCCAGGCACAGTGGCTTGGGAGGCTGAGGCAGGAGGATCACAAGTTCAAGGCCAGCTGCAGGAACTTAGTGAGGTCCTGTCCCCAAATAAAAACCAAAAAGGAGGGATGTGGCTTAGAGGTTGACACCCCTGGGACTGCAGTCTCCCGTACTGTCGATCCCCAACACTGGAAAAGAACAAAAGAGAAAAGAAAAGGAGCGAGCCTTTGACCACACCTACAGGGGGAATCCTGGGAGCAGGGAGCACCAGCCTCCTGACAAGTTCCTGTTCCGGGAAGGCTTTTTCATCTTCCTAGCAGGTCACACAATGGCATCTCTACCTAGCACAGGGCAGCTGTCCAACACATGTTTGTTGACTGAGTACTGTTTGTGCCCCAGGGCCCTGGCTCATGCTGCTCCCTCTCTGTTCTGCCACCTCGTGCCTTCCATAAGCCCTTACAGTACCAGCACGTGGCTGTGTTCCAGGCAGGGCGCGCAGCACTTCCCTTATGTCTCATGAAGTCCACTCAGCACTACATGCTTAGGGTGAGAATAGTCATCGCTTTACAGATGGGGAAGCTGGAGCCCAGAGGAGGTGGAGCTGGGCTGTGGCCAGGGTCTCTGAGGGCAGGACCACCTCTGGCTCTTCCTGCAGACCCCTCTCATGGTCACGGCGACCGTCCAGTGACAGCCAGTTGAGCGGAGAGGCCACTGCTTCTCACCCTCATCAGAGGAGGCCTTTGAGCGGCTGGGTGCCGGGCGGGGTGCTGGGTGGTCTGCAAATGCCTCCCCAAGAGCTCTGAGGCTTGATCTGCTGCCAGGGGCCTCCGCTACTGCGAAGTCCCAGAGAGTTAGAGGCAGGCAGCAAAAGAGGGTGGATCCTACCTAGGGGAGTCACGTTACAGAGTCTGTGTTCACTCCCAGTGTGACCCACAGGCCGAGAGTTCCCAGGTCACTGTGGCCCAGCACCCCACACTGAGCCTAGCAAACAGCAAACGCTCTGCTCGGAAGATGAGTTGAGTGGGATTAATGAGGGGAGGCGGGGCAAGGGAGAAGGGAGGTCGGAAGGTCGGAAGGTAGAAAGGAAGGAGGAAAAGGAGAGCAGGGAGCAGGGAGGAAGGGAGAGAGCAGAGGGAGGGCAGGAGTGCCCTGAGGCACCAGAACCAGCGCAGTCCCGTCCAGCCCTTCCCCATCCTGACTTCTGCAGCCCCCTCAGCCACTGAGAAACCCAAGGCCCCTGGAGGGAGGGGTCGGAGGGTCCTTGGCAGAGGCTGGAAGACAGGCAAAGTGCCTGTGGCCCGAGACCATGCTAAAGGCTATGGGTGGGGACAAGCCCAGGTGTCCCTCCCCAGTCTGGGCAGGGCCCCCCAGCTGCCCCAGGTGCCCCGGGCAGGACACTGGCCCTGGGAATGCAGGTTTTCCCTGGAACGGCTGGGCAGAGAGCTGGAAGGGTTTAGTGACGGCCTCGGGCCCCTGCCACTGGTTTCAATTTGAGAGCGAGCGAGTGCGCGAGCGTTGGGTACACCAAACCCAAGCCCCGTGCTCCTGTCTCCCTCCAGCCTCCGCAGGAGGCTGCCACAGCTGAGATGAACAGGCAGCGCCCCGAGGGATGACGGAGCCCATGCCTCCACCAGGGCGGGCGACGCTTGGGGGCAGAGTGCAGGGAGGATTCAGGACAGAGACCAAAAATTGTGACACCAGTTTGATTTCTGAACCGCCGGCCTCAGCACACTTTATGGTCCGTGGACACTTGGATCATTTTTCCCCTCCTGGTTTACTCCGGTTCGGGATTATTGTCTATAAGTTTCAAAATGGCCCAGGATCCCTGAGTGGTTTATAAATCAGGGCTGTTCTAGCAGCACCCAGTAGTGCTGCTATATCAGAGGTGGTGTCGGAGTTCCATTACAAACCCCATTTCTCAGAGGTTTATAACTTGGCCATAAAAACCGCACCGAGGCCCAAGGCTTGGACGGTACCCTGCGCAGCTGCTGGGTCCCTTCCAGGTCTCTGGGCGGGGACACTCAGCAGATGTAAAATGGAGCAGGATCCAGGGATGCGGCTCCAGGTCCTGGCAGGAGGGGGGCTTCTCCTGCCGCCTGGGGAGCCCTGCATCAAAGGCGGCCCATGAAGGACCTGGTGAGTTACCAAGGCCAGGCTAACATTCAGGGGGCAGTTGTCCAGTGGGACGATGTTCCTCTGCCTCTCGGTGGGCTTCCCCGGCCACAACCTGTCATTCCTAAGTCACCCTGAAACAATAACGGTAATGAGCCTCCTCTGAGGCCCTCTGAGGCCCCCTGGGTCAAGTCACTAACCCAGTGACCAGACACATGGCAAGACTGGACGTGAAGCCACACCTGCCACTTGCAGTAAGGAGCAGGTTTTAAAGAATGTGGGAAACAGAGGTGAGGCCACGGCTCCCAGGCCCGAGGGGCTTGATAAATACGCACACACAGGTGAGCGCGCTGAGGCCCGGCCCCGCCCAGCCCTTCTGGAAGCATCTGTCTGGGGAGAGCCCAGGACAGCTGCCTGGCTCCGTGATCCCCCAGGCCCTTAGAGTCAGACTCGGGTTTGTCCTGCCTCCGAGACACGAGCTGGCCGTGCCCTGGCCGTGCCCGGTGCTTCTGCAGCAAGGGAAGGCTCCTTAGGAGGCGGGGTCGGTCCACGCCAGGACACAGTGTCCAGTGCCAGAGGGGCTGGCCTGCCAGGGAGCCAGGAGGAGAGGAGGGCTGAACGCCCAGGGCCTGGAGCCCATCCCTGACCCATCAGAACGGAGGTCGTGAAACTCTCACAGGACCCTTGATGTTCTTGGGGCAAGAACGTGGCTTGCACAAGTGGCTCTGCCCGCAGCCTTCCCCTTCACTGCAGAGGCGCTGTGGGGGGCAGAGGTGAAGCAGGAAGCCAGGCAGGGGCGGGGGCACTTTCATGGACCCATCGCCCTGCGAGGGCCGCGTCCAGGGAGGAGCGCACAGTGAGAAGGAGCAGACTGTAGACAGACTCCAAGGTGCAGCCAAGGGTGTGCTGGCTTCCAGGGAGTAAGCTAGGGAGAAAGAGAACCTTCCAGACTGACTGGGTTCCTGTCATCAGCAATGCAGGCACACGGGTCAGGAGCGCCAGTCGCCCTGGAATTTCAAGGTGGAGGGTGTCCACGTTGTGTATGAGGGTTGGAGCCTCCTGGGGCGCCGGGGAGAAGCTGCAGGCCTCCACCTTGCTGCCGGAGGCTCGCTGCCATCTCTGTGCCCCTGGGTCATGGGAGCAGGCTCACGTGGCGTTCCACCTGCGTGTCTGAGTCCAAGTTCCCCCCACACGAGGACAGCAGCCATGTTGGGTTAAGGCTCACCTCTGAGATGCCCTCAGCTCACTGGTGATACCTGCTGTGAGCCTGTTTCCAAGTCCACCTCTGAGAGACCGGACGTCACGCGTGGACCTGGGTGGGACACATCCTGCCTACGGCAACATCTGAGAGGGAGGCTGCTGGTCAGAGGGGGCGTCAGGGCCCCCAAGTCTGCTCAGGTCCCATGCCCAGGAGTCCCTTCCCGCTCCCCAGGCAAGGACAGGAGAATCAGGATTCTCCTCAGACCTTCTGCCCTTCCTAGCCAGCCCCCAGCCCCAGAGGGAAAAGAGAAAAAGCTGTCACTCCAACCCCACCCAAGGCCAGGTGTCCTCTGGGGAGTGCCCACCCTGGACAGGAAGTGCATGAGTGCGTAAGGGCGTCCATCCGCTCAGCACGCATGGGCAGTGTATGAGCACCTACTGTGTGCCACAGCCTCCAGAGACTTGGAACACATCGGAGACTGTGCTGGGGCTGGGGAGGGCTACACCGTGGCCTCAGGGGAAGGCTGAAGGGCAGTGAGATTTATCCTGGGGAGAAAGACTGTCCTCTGCACAGAGCAACTTGTTGCAGGAACGTGGCAGGCAGGGAGAGCCCTGTGCCTGGGCTCCAGGGAAAGCCCACGTGGGCAGAGGGCTACCAACAGAGCAGGGGTGCTTCTCGCCAGCCACCCAGGAGAGCAAGTGGACAGGAGGAGGCACCATCATCCCGGGGAGCCCCAGCAGCAGATGCCCAGCCGATCCTGTAGTCCTGGGTCCAAGGACGCATCATGTGGGCCCTGCTTCCTCAGCTGCTGAGCACACCAGCCAAGGCTCCACCAAGCGTCCAGACAGTCCCAGGGGGAGGCCCAAAGAGCAGGAGCCTGCTGCCGGCCACTCAGCGCTGAAAGCCAGAACCAGCCCCACGGGCTCCCTCCCAGGGTATCATGCAAGGCCAACCATCAGCCCCAGGAGGTTCCTTAAGACCTTAGGAAGAAAGGGGCCATGAGGGGCAGTGTCTAAATTGTAGTCTGTGATGCCAGACTGCCTGGTCCTCTTCTGGGCACCGCCACCCTCCAGCCCTGTGGCCTTGGTTGAGTCACCTCTCTGTGCCCCATTTCCTCATGGCCTTAAATCCATCATTACTTAGCACAGAGTCCAGCACCTACCACAAAGGCACAGTGAGCCTGGGCACTTGCCCAGCTGGGCACTGTCCCCACCTGCTGAAACCCAGGCTGGGGCTCTTGCCAGCACCTGGGACTGCCTCTTTGCAAGGTGCCTTCTCCCATGGGCCCCACTGCACTGACCCCAGCTCACCTTGGAGTGAGAGGTACCCAAGAGCAAGGGGTGAGTCCAGGCTCAGAGTCCCCCATGTCCCTCTTCCCTATCTCCTCTGAGAGCCTCAGACACAACTGATTTCACTTTTTCCCAGGACCTGCTGGTCCTCTAAGACCCTCAAAGCCCTCTCCCTTCCCCAACAGGCACCCCAGAGGGCAGCTGGTCAGAGGAACATGGGTCCCAAACAAGGGCATTTGGCTGATTTTAGCCTCTAGGCGGGAACAGGCTTGTGGAGCCCAGCTCACTGCTCATACTCAGGATGTGACTGTCCCCAAGCCTGTGCATCTGTCCCTACTCCACATCATACCTTTCCCAGCAGAGCTTCCCGGCTGGGGAGAGTGGGCTCTGCTCCAGCCCAGCCAGTCAGCCTCCCTGTGGGCTGCGAATGTGTGGTGACTTTGTAAGTCTCTGGCACTTAACAAAAAGTCACAGGCTCTGCCACAGAGGGGTTTTGTTTGGAACTTGAAACACTTGCTCAAATTAATGACCAAAAATGTCAGATGTGTCCACAGCTAATTATTCATTAGATGCTTAATTAGTGTGGGATGATCATGACATTTTAATGTTATTAATTTTTATACCGTAATAGGAATTAAATTGTTCTGCTGTGCTGGAGTCACACTGTGGAATTGGGGTCCGGGAGGAGGCAGGGGCCACGGGGGTAGTGGTGGCCAGCCAGGCAGCTCGCTGGCCAGTGTCCAGAGCACTCATGCCACTGGCTGGGACAAGCTTCCTCCAGGCCACAGTGCAGCTCTGCAGTGCTGGATGCTTCACGCCGCTGGGCTGAGGACAGGAGGCACTGGAGTAAGGGAAAGAAGGGACCTGGGGGCTCCCCAGGCCCTTCCCACCCACGCACCTCAGGATGATGTTCCTCCCCCTCTCCCAAGACAAGAGCCAGGGGACCATGCTGGAAACCCATGTGGAAAGACGAAGGGCCACTCCAAGGGGCCACAGAGGGCCACCCAAGTGTCTCAGACCCGCTCCCCAGAGGAGAGGGGTTCACCCAGTGGTTCCTGTTTTCAGACGGATCAAAACCAGCCCTGGTCTGTGGCACAGGGAGTCAGAGCAAGAGCCCCAGGTGGTGTCTTCTTTGTAAAATGGACACAGCTCTCTTATTATTTTCTAATTAGGAAAATAATTCATGCCTATGTTTAGAAGTCCAACCAGACAGAAAAGGAAAAGGATAATAGAAGTTCACATGCAATCCCCCCATCCAGGAGGCTTGCTCTGCGTGTCTTTGGGCACATAGCTGTGGGCACGTGTATAAAAATATGCTCCCGTCGGTACCGCTATCTTGTAATCGGCTCTGTTCTCTAAATAACCTCTTGGGCATCTTCTCAGGCCGCTGGGTGTAGGTCGGCACAACCCTTTCTAGTGGGAACATTACATCACATTCTGCAAGCTCATCAAAATTTTTCTAACCAGTCTCTAATTGCTGGGCATTTGGATTGTTCCTAATTAATTCCTTCTCTGATAGCCGGGGTCCTCCTAGTCGTCCTTCCCATGTTGGTCTGGTTAACACCTTGGGATAGATGCCCAGAGGTGACATTGTTGGGTCACCAGGGGTGTGGGAGGGGAAGTTTTGAGTCCACATATGCCTGTGACTGTAGTCCCTCCATCTCCTGGGAAATAGGGGCCATAACCCTGACCCAAGCCACAGTAGGACTGCAGGCACCAACCCAGAGTCTGGCACTTAGTGGGTGCTGCTAAACGTGAGCTTCACCTGCACAGTATGCGCTTCTGTTCAGAAAGCACTTGCTCTGTGGTATCTCTTCCCTCTTCTCATCTTACCATTCTTGGGAAGAACAAGTAGAAAGAACGGGGAGGCCCGGGCAGGGCTTGGGTGGCTGCAGGTGGCTGCAGGTGGTACCTGGGGCTCATCCTTAACCTTCAAGGTCAGAGGCATGTGGAGCAACCAGCACGTGCCTCTGCCCACTGCCCTTGAAATCCCCCATTGGAGAGAGACTATGCACCATTCCTTCCTGGGACCCACTTTCTGACAATGAGATCATCCCAAATCAGATGGAGGAGTCCAAGCAGAGGATCAAGCCAAGGCTCTGACCTGGAGACCCCTCCTGCACCCAGCTCTGAGCAAGGGCTCCCTGCTGAGATTGAGGTTCTGGCTTAGTGAGCTCAAGGTCAGCCAGTAGGCCTGTCAGACCGGGTGCCCAGCCTGGAGAAGAAGGCTAAGAGCTCAGGGGAGCTTCTCTGGTCCAGGGTTGAGAGTACATTTGTCTGCAGAGGCAGATGGGAGAAGGTGTGCAGCCGGAGCAGGTTGTGTTTAGCAAGGCAGGAGGCCAAGCACCAAGTCCCAAATTGGCCTGCAGTTTCTCCTTTTTATGTAAAATTTTTAAAATACCTGGTAAAATGAAGTTAGCAGTTGGATCCCAGACCTCTACAGGTCCCTTCCAGAGGTGTGGCCACCCCTCCTAGAGGCCACCCCAGGGGCCCTCACCCCCACTGTCCTCCTCTCTCTTCTCTTTGGGCCCCTCCGTGCTGGGTCTGACCCTCACCCACACCAGCTGCATTGGGAGCCTGAGAGACAGCCCCAGGGTTGGGTGTCTCAGTGAATGGAGGGTCCGTTTAGGTGAAGGCTGATCACGAGCCCCTGAGTCCCCACCAGGCAGTTGCCCCTCCCCATAGAAATCAGTGATGAACAGAACTCGAGGTTGGGGACCCTCAGGGGAGAGGGCCCCTTGCCCATCCAGAGCTGGCTCCAGGAGAGGGACCAGGTGACTCTGTGCAGCCAGGGGAGCACATTCCATTCACCAGCTCTTGCCGGCGTGGAAAGTGCCCAGCTCTCACAGCCTCCACCTCTGCAGAACCAAATGTCATAACAGACATCTGCGGGCCCCACGCCCTATGGGCAGAGGGAGCCTGCTAGATGCTGGCCTCCCTTCTGAGGTAAAACTTGGGCAATTCTCCTGTCAAGTGCCCCAGAAGAAATGGCCTGTGAAGGCTCCACGCTGCCAACCACAGTGCCACGCGCTGACCCGGGAGAGGAGCCCCCGCCCGGGGCCAGGAGCACAGACTCCTGGGAGGGGAAGGCCGACCCCAGGGCCATCTCCCGGCCTTCCTCCCTGCCGCCTTGGCTGCTGCAGACAGCCTGCTCCAGATGAGAAGGGAAAGGGAAGAAAAGCTGTTCCTATGCGGTGAGATGAGGCACAGACACTCTAGGGAGAAGGCTTCTCAAATCACCACTAGCTCATTCACCAGGTGAGGTGCCAAAGTGCCCTGACACCAGAGTGAGCCCCCAGCTGGTGAGCAGTCTTGGGGGGAACTCACCTGTCTCCCTGAGGCCTTGGCAGGTAGGCAGGACAGGAGAAATGGGGGGGTCTTCGTCCAGGTTTTAGGGAGGCAACGCCTGTCTCAGCACCTCCACGGTGGCTCTCGTGCATGGCCACATGCCCAGGCCCTCCAGGCAGAGGGAGCATCCAGGAAGTTCCTCTGAGCAGTCCAGGGACCCTCGGAGCTGAAGGAGGCTCTACAGGTTGGCAAAGCTCCCTGGAAAGTTCCTTAGGCAGGAGGCTTCCTTGTCCCGTCTCACTGTGAACCTCCCTGAGCCACCTCGGCCCAGATCCCTCTCTCCAGCCTGGAGCCTTCCCCTGGGCTGGGACCTGCAGGTCTAGCCACCTGCCGGGCATGCCCCCACCAGCAGCAGCCCTCCTGTCCCACTGCTCCTCACTGACGGGGCCCAGCACCCTGCTGATCAGCCTCAGCCTGTCGACGCTGCTCCTAAATATTCCCCAGTTCCTCTCCTCGCTACCCGCATGGCCGCCACCCTCCCTGGGCCTTCTTGCCTCTGCTCCTGACAGTTGTCATCGTCCCCTGCTCATCTCAGGGACATCAGCTGTCCTTCCCTGGTTCCTGGGCCACATGTGAGCTGTCAGAGTGGAGATCTTTCCAAAACATGTCACTTCATGTCACTCCTCTATCCAGGGCTTCAAAGGCCACTGTCCCAAGGGGGAAAAGCTACTACTTCCCCAGCAGAACTCCGGTCCTTTGCTGATGCCCCGCCTGCCAGCCCCCACCTCCTGTCCAGGCTTCTCCACTCACAGAGCCGACCTGTGGTCTCAGGCTGAAGCCGCCTGCCTGGGCTGACTCCTCCTCCTTAATGTTTTCTCTGGGCAAGATTAAAACCCTCTCCCAGGCGGGTGGGAGGCGGGTGTGAGCACATTGCATTAGAAGCCCTGGGGAATCCATCCACAAAGCGTCTCACCCAGAGCTGCTGGGCTTTGCCTAGGTTCACCGCTGGTGGGCTGTGGAGCTGGGGTTTGAACCAATACAGTCTGTAGCTCCAGACCTTGCATCCATAGCCACTTCCATGGATTCCCTCCAAGGGCCTGGGATGTCTTCAGTGCTGAGCGAGCGAGCGAGCCAGCGAGCGAGGTGAAAAGTTCCTTGAATGAAGCTGCTCACATTTGTCTCTAGGAAGCTCAACTCCAGCTCGGGCTTGAGAGCTGTGGGCCCAAACTGCAGACTCAGAATAGCCACCCACCTTAGGATGGCCCTTTATGTGGGAAAGAGGGGGTCACCTCAGTCCCACCAGCATCATTCCAACAGAGGGCATGAGACGCTGGCCCTGCCCCTCTGCCACATCACAGTCCATCTGAGGAAACTTCCAGCAAAGTCATGCCCTGTGTCCAAAGGGTGTCTGGCCAGTGTGGGGGGCGAGGCCCGTCAGTGTGCCTCAGGCAGGTGCAGGGGTTAAGGTTGCATAACTGCAGATCTTTGTGCAATTGTGAGAAATAATACAGAGAGGCTCCTGCTAAGCCATAGGCTCCACGGCCGCCCGGGACTCTCCTCTTTAAAGCTCTGCCACGGTGGGGCCTGGTGCTGGCAGAGAGGAAGCTGATTCCTGGCCACATGGAGCAAGGAGTTATTCAATTAGCGGGCAGGCGCTACGGTAAGCCCCTGGCAGCAATGCTGAGTGGGAGCTCCTCGGCAGGCAGCGAGGGCCAGCAGGGAGCAGCATCTGGTTCCATCTCACTGGCCATCAATCATATGTCTCAGGGCCGACCTGGGTCCAACACAGGAAGGATTCAGATGAAAGGAATCTGATCTGCAGGGATGGAGGAGTACAGGGCGACCCTTGATCTCCTGCAGCCTTGCTGGGACAGCCACCTGAGAAGGGACATCTCCCTGGGTACCATGTTGGGGAACACTGGCTTCTAGGAGCCCCCCACTGGCCATGCCAGCCATCCCATCCTGCAGTGTTGAGGACCCCAAGAGCCACACACTCTCCAGCATCTTGCTGCAGAAGTGGGGAGGAGAATGGGGTGTCTGGTGCCTCTGGCCTGAGGCAGACCTGGCCCCTCCTCCAACCCTCACTCCCCAGGTGTCCACAGCTCCTTCCAAAGCATCCTGGCTTGAACCCAGAGTGCCTGCCCCTCCAAATAGATGCTCCACCTTCCCGGTGACAACATTGCACCAGCCCGTGCACGCTGCCAGGAGCTCTCAAAGGCTCAGCTTCAGTCCTGGACAGCTGGTGATAAAGTTATCAGCCGTGGGGAGATGAGGGGGAGTGGCAAAAGACACAGAGAGCTCTGCACAGCTCAGGGCTCATTTCAAAAGGATGGTCCTTTTCTCTAGGACCATGGCCTCTCACTCCCATCACACTTCAAATGTCCTTCGTTTTATGACAGTGTGGTGACAGTACAGGGGGTGATTGGTTTTTAATGACTTATTCTGCTGCTAAATGGCAGCATCCCTACCATTTCATTATTTTTAATTGGAATTTTTATTAAGATAATTGTAGACTTGTATGCAATTGTAAGAAATAGTAAGAGATTCCTGTACCCTTCAACCAGCTTCCCCCAATGGTAACGTTTTGGGAGAAAATGCTAGTCTGGTATGACCGCCAGAATGTGACACTGATACAGTTCACCAATGTACTCAGTTTTCCCCAAGGTGCCACAATTAAGTTACTGACTGGAGGCCCCCGAGCTGCTGAGTGACACGAGAGCTCTCTGCTTCGCCGAGGGCTCCACGGGTTAAACGTGTGGCGTTTTCCACTTTTTGACTGTTACAAAGCTGGTAGGAATGTCCCCTGCAGGACTTTATATGAAGATAGTCTTTTTTCTTCTGGGATAAATGCCTAGGGGTGTGACTGCTATGTCATTCCATAGTTGCACATTCAGTTTTATAAGAAATTGCCAGACTATTTTCCAGAGCGACTGTACCGTTCCCACCAACAGTGTCTGAGTGGTCCAGTTTCTACATCCTCCGCAGCATCTGTTATTCGAGACGTTCTGATGGGTCTGTAGTAGTGTATCACTACAGTTAAAGTGTACGTTTCTTTGAGTCTGAGGCTGAGGCTGCTGCCCACGTTTCTGTGTGCTTCTTTGCCAGCTGCATATGACCTTGGGTGAAATGTGGACTCATATCTTTTGCCCATTTTCTATCTGCTCGATTGTTTGTATTGCTGAATTTTTAGTTCTCTGCCTGTCCTCTCTCCTAGCCCTTTGCTGGATCCATGGGTCATGGTGCTTTCTCCCATTTGCAGCTAATCTTTGCACCCTCTTCACGTTGATTTTGTAGAATAAAAATTTTAATTTACCAAATTTCAAAGCTCTGATTTACCAAATTTTTCCTTTGCAGATAATGCTTTTACTATCAAGTTGCCTAGTGATTGATCCCAAATATTTTCTCTTAAGTTTTTACTAAAAGCTTCATAATTTCACATTTAAGCCCGTGATCCAGTCCTAGCTAGTTTTGTCTGAGGTCTGAGGCTCGGGTTGAGGTTCCTTTTCTTGGTGTGTGTGTGTGTGTTTGTGTGTGTGTGTGTGTGTGTGTGTGTGTGTGTGGATGTCCAGGTGCTCGAGCACCATTTGTTATAAAGATGAACCTCCCTCCATTCATTGCTTCCAAGCCTTTGTCAATATAAGTTGAGCCCATTTGCAGGGGTTGTTTCTGGGTCCTGCATTCTGCCCCATTGAACTGCAGGTCTGGCCCCTGGAGCGCACAGTCTTGGCTGCCATTGCTCCGCAGTCAGCCCCACACCAGTGTGTCCCCCTACGACATTCTTTCTAGTCGCAATGCTTTTAGCTATTCTAAGGCCTGTGCCTTTCCATATAAATTATAGTCTACATTTGTCTATCAACTTTTATAGGAATTGCATTAAGCCCATTAATCAGTTTGGAGAGAATTTGCATTTTTCACTGTGTTGATTCTCCCAATCCACGAACGAGGTGTGTCTCTTCATTTGTTCGGTCTTGGATTTCACTCATCAGCATTTTGTAATTTTCAGTATACAGATCCTGTACATTTTTTGTGAAGTGTATGCTCAAAATCTCATTGTCTTTGAAGCTATTGTAAATGGTATTGTGTTTTTAATTCCATGTTCCCTGTTTGTAATTCATCGTACATAGAAATGAGTAGTTTTTTGTGTGTTGATCTTATCTCCACAACTTTGCTGAGCTCACTCATTAGTTCTAGGAGATTCTTTCGGGTAGGCCTCTGGATTTCCTGTGTCAGCAACAGTGTCCCCTGTAGGGCCTTCTGTGCCTCTCCTGTCCAGTCTGTGTGCCTTTCTCGGCCTCCTCTTGTCTTCCGGCCCTAGAACTTGTGGTGCTGGTGAGGCCAGACACCTGGCCCTACTCCTCACCTAGGGGGAAAGTGTTCAGTCTTACTCCATTGAACGTATGGTAGCTGTCGGGTTCTGTAGATGCGTTCTATCAAGTTGAGGTGATCCCCATCTCTCCCTAATTTGCACTCGGGAATCAGCCGTTTGCTCCTTGCCCAGTGCTGCTTCCCACGTCCACCTTCTCCTTCCATCCTCACAGGACCCAGGGAGGTAAGGGGTCCAAGGCTTCCAGCTCAGGTTCTCGGCTCTCAGTCCTGTCTCTTATGCCACCAATCCCACTGCCCCATACTAAGCCTTCTGTCCCATGCCATGTTCCCACCCAGAGTCAGGATAGGGAGAGAGATACTCCAAACCAGCGCCAGACTCTCGCCCCTTCATGCATATAGTTCACTCGTTCATCCAGTCCAAGCCCTGGAGGCCCTGGAGGCCCTGGAGGCCCTGGAGGCCCTGGAGGTGGGCAGGACACGCAAGACGCTGACCCTGCTCTTTAGAAGCCCAGTCTAACAGGCACACTCTGTTTGAGCTCTTCATGTGCCACATGAAGGGGTCTTTGCCCTCAGTGGCTCTAGGAGTCACTTCATTTTATTTTTCCAGGAAATACGTATCCGAAGCAGCCCCCGGGACCCACCCCTCTTGTGGCTGCCCTGCAGCAAGTAGAAACAGCCCCTTGGCCCTCGGGACTCTTCCAGAGCCTCCAGCCCAGGGCAGAGGGAGGATGCGCCTCCTCCACCAGCCCAGCCCCCACCCTATGCTGGAACCTTCTGTGGGCACCATAAGCTGCCTGCTCTCCACAGCCATGAGATGGCATGGTGTTGATGTCCTTGGATTTTGTTTTTTTTCTTAATCAAGGGAACAATTTTTGTCTATGCAATTCTCTTTAATAATAGTAACATTATTATTGTCATCAGTGTAGCCTCAGGCAGAGTCTCTCTGAATTGGAGAGTAGCTGAGCTTATGGTTTTCTGCAGAGTGGCTCTGAGCATCATCAAGCCAGCTTGGGGCGGAGGGGGCGGGGTGGGGGCTCTCATTTCCCCTGGACAGTCCCAGCTGAAAAATGATAGCAAGGAGGAAGGGACACCTGCTAATTGTGCTGTCACTTGGATATCTGAAACCACCCATGCTCCCTGCTTCCTGCAGTGCCTCTCCTCTGTCTCAGGCCACGCACAGCCAAGGCTGGATAGCCCTAACCACGGAGCACTCCCTCCGCCAGCATCCACCCCCTGGCTGTATGCAGACTACTGCCTATGGCCAGGCTGGCGGGGTGGTGTGGTGGCTGCTCACAGCCTGAAGGAGGAAGCAAGCAGGACAGTGTGGGACACACAGCTGATCCCCTACCCCAGCACTAGGTCTAGAGTAAAGCATGTGCTTACTTCCTTGGCTGCAAAATTTAAGGGACCTCCAAAAAAAGTCAGTAGTCAGGCCAAATAATATATCAGTGCAATATTTTTGAAGTCAAAATTGATACAAAAAAAATCCATGATGAACAAAACAGCAGCATTTTAAATAAAGATAAGAAACCCACCGAAGGCTTCCTGGGCAGAGACGTGGAAAGTGCAGCAAAGGGTTTACCAGGCACGAGAGGGGCCCCACCACTCTGCCCGTCACGGGCCCCACCACCCTGCCCGTCACCAGACCTCCTGGCCCACAGACTCCAGTGGCTCTCGGCACTGAGCCCCTCGCGCCTCCCCTGAGCCCTTTCTGCAAACAGAGCGCCAGGCATTGCTGCTTCTCTTCCCTAAGCAGCTGCACACCCTGGATGTGTGTCCCCTGCAGTGTGCATGCGCTGGACACGTCAGGCCTTGGATCCTCCATTTCAGGGAGGCCCTGAGATACCTGGACACTGCCCCTGCTCACAGCAGCAGGGTAGCCTTATGGTGGAGGGAGCAGAATGAGGCATCGAGAGCTGTTTGCCAGGTGGAGGAGTGAGGGGCAGAAATCTAAGAGTTAGGGACAAAGGTGGGACAGAATGTGAATACAAGGACAGGGCCCCTGTGGCAGTGACTTCCAGCAGGGAGGGGTAAGGCTTTCTGAGCTGGCAGAGCCGTGCGCTCACTGCTCACTGGGAGAACACCAGCCTGGGTGCTGGTTGGTGTTCAGGGCCTGCTCAGAAGGCCTGGCTCTGTGGGGGGAGGCTCTTGCTCTCCAGTAGCAGACGGTGCTGGATGATGGCCCTGCCTGAGCCAAGCTGGCCGCCTCCGTGAGCTTTGTCTGAATAATTGACTCTATTTATGTCACTGGGCATTAAGCCACTTTCCTCCTCGCTCAGCTGCTGGGGCCTGTATTTCCCAGAAGCCAACCTTTCAGACAGGGGCTCTGAGTACCAGGGATGTGCCTGTCCATGGGCCAGCCTCTCCCTGCACTGGGCCAGCTGTCACCCCCTCCCATGCTAGGAACAAGGGCCTGGGGACGTGCCCAACTGCATTCTGATGCCCAAAGTCACCAGCCACTGTGGCCAGCTTTCCATGTGAGGACGCTGTCCAGATCTTCTCACCACCCCATGAAGAAGGGTGACTGCTTTCAGAGAAGGCCATTTAGTGGTGAGTGAGGATCTGAATGCAGTTGTGCGGCTGGGGGTGATGCTCGGTGGAGGAGCGCTCCGCACGTTCACAGCTCTGGGTTCCAGCCCCCCCGACCACCTAAAGAACCATGACTATGATGAATGGAGTCGTGTTCTTAGCCACCAGGCGATGGGCAATCCAGCCTCACAGTCCTCCTCTGGCCAGAGGACAACCCAGAAGACGGGCATCCCAAGGTCAAAGTTGCTCCCAGGACAGGAACACGTTAAGCGTAGCTGGGACAAGAGTCAAGTACATAGTGTGGAATGCTGACCTTGGAGCAGTGCCCTGGACAGGGACAGGTCAGGGGCACATCAGGGGAAAATAACACAGTTGACTTGGAGCTATACTGGTTGGGTATAAAAGAGGCCAGACACTGCCCAGGTATGACTCAGCCACTTCTTCTTGGAAGTCACTAGAAACCAACTTCATGCAGAGCCAGGAAAACAAGGGCACAGCCATAGCTTCATGCCCTCAATCAGTTAAGGGAAAAGGTTCTTTACGTAAGAGCCCCCCATGAACGAATGGGGTTCTCAGGCCTCAGAGATCTCAGCCTGTGCTGGATCCCACCCTCCTCCAGACCCTTCTTTTCATGAGAACAGCCCGAGATTGAGACAAACAACATCACTAATGCCCTAGAGATGGCTCCCAGGAGATAGGATGCAGTGGGCCACTAGGAAGAGAGTGTGGGAGGGAGAATTGTTAAATGGCCCAGCACACAGCAACGGTTCAGTAAATAGTGGCCATGATCCAGATGAGGCCAACTCCAAGATGTGAACAGGCTGAACTGTTCCCCAGCACAGGCAGGTATCTTGGCAGGGTGGGGGGCATCTGCCAACCTTACCCACCCTAGTATGCACCCCTTCTGCCGTCTGCCCACTGTGGACTGAACTGGGCCTCAGGCCTGGGAGAGGCAGACTCACCTGCCCTGGTGGGCTCGACTGCTCAGCCCTCTGTACTTGCAAGACCCTTCTGGCCCTGGTGCCCGCCTGCAGAAGGTCCCAGGTGGCATTGCTGCTTCCCCGCCCAGCCACCTGGGCTCAGGCTGCAGCCGCCCTCGGCTCAGCCTCCTCCCTATTACAAACATAACCAGAGCCTCATGAAAGGGACCAAGGCTAATAATTTAAGGAGCAATTTGTTATTAGTGTGGCACTGATGCGTTGAGCTGACCAAAGTGCCTTTCAACAGATCATTATTAAATATTAAGTCTATTGATTTGATGTCCAGCAGTGTGCTGTCGGTCCCTAGCAGCGGGGGACATACATTTGTTTCCATGATTTATGGAAACCAAGCCCACTCCAGGGAGCCTCACAAATATTACCATCCCGTGCAACACAGGTATCCTCCCAGCAGCTCCCAGAGGAGGGTCAGAGAGGTAAGGGAGCTTCCCCAGGCAGCACAGCTGGAGAGTGGCAAAACCAGGATCCCAACTGGGGTGCACCGGAGTCGAGCCTCCGCCACCTTGAACTGTGTGTCTGGCACGCAGTAGGGACTCACTCAGTTTGCATCAGTGTTCCCTCCCAAACATAAACTCCACGTTCCTAAGAACAGAACAGGGATGGCTGGTGTTCCCTAAGTACTTCCAGCACTGAGTATCGAGTAAGCCTTTAATATGCACAATAAATATTAAGATGGAAGGACGGAAGGACAGGAGGATGGGTGGATGAAAGGAGGAGAGGGAGGGAGGGCGGGAGGGCAGCAGGAAAGGCGAGAGGGAGGGGGAAGGGAGAGTGCGGTTCCAGACGGAGCCAAGAGCACATGAGGCTGCACCCTCTAGTCTCAAAGTCGGTTTGCCCTCAGCCTCGGCCTCACGAGCTTCAGCGCAGGATGGGAGGCTGGCCAAGGCACTGGCGGGGGCTCACGAGAGGTGAAGCATCTCATACGGAGCTGCACTTGGCGCACTCTGCCCAGCCAGAGCCACTTCCGGTGCTGTTGGCCTGTGCTGCCATGCAGTGGCGCTGCCGAGGCGCCAGCCCTGAGCATCTAGTTCCAAGGACCCCAGGAGAGGAGCCACACATCCAGGAAGGAGGCGACCTCTGGCCCACAGGACTCTCAGGCAGAGGCAGGTGTGGGGGGGCAGGCCAGGTCCCCCAAGCTAAAGCACTCTGAGGAGAAAGGCTTCCCTCGGCCCCGCCCTTGGCCCTCCCGCTGCCTCCTTTGATCCTTTGAGTCTGAAACCGAGCCTCCGCCATGAGCAAAAGCCTGAGGAGCAAGAAGAGAGCTTCTCCAGGCCACGCCCTGCTCTTGGAGCCTCGGAGACCAGGGGGCGCTGGCCCGGCTGCTCATCCCAGGAGCCGGCCAGGCTGACCTTTACCGCCTCTCTGAGTGTCTGTCTGGGACAGACACAGACACTTTGGGCTGGACATTGGCTTTGGGGCAAATGAGGTTTTTTTTAATCCACCTATAAAATGCCCTCAACTGCTGGGTTCCCGAGCTCCCAATGAGGCTGAAGCCATGGGAAGAGGCAGAGAAAGGGGGCGCGGGCATGGTGAGTGGCAGAGGGACCAGGTGACTCCAGAAGTCCCCAGAGGCCTGGCCTCGCCGGGGAGCACTCTGGCTAGCTGACAGGGAGCTCGGGGCCTACGCTGCACCCTGGGCGCCCCTCAGTCCTCTCCTAACCACTGGCCGTGAGAACCTGGGTGGGGGAGCCTTGTCCACAGGTGCCCCCACCAAGATGGCCTCCCACACCCTGCCCTGGCCCATCTTCTCTGCTTCCATCTGGAACCCAGCATCATTCAACGCATATCAAAAGCCACAGAAGCAGAGGGCTTGGCATCCCTGGCGCTTGCCGGAGCACCCAGCAAGCTTGCTACCACAGGAGCCCTGTCCTTAGTAGATGCCCGAGTGAGTGAAGGAAAGAGAGAAAAGGGAGATGGGAGAGAAAGGGGGAAGCAGACAGGCCCCAGGGGCCGAGGGAGAAAGGCAGAGCTGGCCTGAGGCCCCGGGGCTCAGGAGCATGAGGCTCTTCTTGGGCTGCCTACCTGGGGGGCCCTTGAAGAGAAAGGGCTGGTTTCACCTGGAACCCACAAGCAAGGACTCAGGGGGCAGTTGAGGGGCCCAATCATGAGCTCTCCTAACAGAGAGGGTGCAGGCTGTCGTGGGCTCCTGCCCAGGCCTCTTCCAATCAGATTGCCCAGGGTAGAGCCAGGCCAGGGCTGCCCTCTGCAGCAGACGGATGGGAAGACCAGGAGGGGGCGCATGCCCTGCAGAGCTGCCCTGCTCTCCGCCTGCGGACTCCCTCCTGGGCTGAGTGGGCCAGGGGACAGGGAAGGGCCACATGGTCACTCCCAACCTCTGAAGGAGCCATCCAGAAGGAGCAAGGGCTGCCCCCAAAGGCCTGTGGAGGCAGAGAGTTCTCAGCTGCAGGGGGAGCAGGAACCAAGTCTCTTCCCTGTGAGTGTGTTCCGAGAAGCAGGAGGACATGGACAACTGGGGGTCACCTGGCCTCGGTCTCCTGGACTCAGCAGGACGAGGCCTCAGGAATCCTTCTGACAGCTTCTTCCTCTGAAGCCAGAAGGAAAGGACCTTTGCTGAGGCCAGGCCCAACCTGGCGGGGACCCCCTCAGCCCTGGAGGCCCTCGGCCCCTCCCCACCATCCTGCCACCCCACTGCAGCCTCCTGTCTGCCAATACAAAGCCATACATCTTGGTGTGTGACAAATCACTTTTTAATTGCCTCAAGGAAGAAATCCATTAGTCTTTTCCTTACGTGAGAATCATCCTAATCTTGGGGAAGCAGGGCTGGCTGGAGGCCGAGGCCGGGGGACGCAGGCTATTTTTAGTTTGCATCAACATCCCGCTCTTGAGTTCTCTTGGCGGGAAGGGAGGATTAAGTCTCCCTGAAACCCCAGCGTCCGCTCTGCCACATCAGGAGAGCTCCCCACAAGCCCGAGAAGCAGAGCCGCCCAGGATGGCGCGTCAGTTGTCCACAAGAATTTGGGTCACGTTTCACACAAAGTCCACTTTCCTGGAAGTGAGTTGCAGTCACGGCCCCTCTGATCAGCTAAGGGACCTCAGGGCGGCCCTGCTGGGTGGCACTGTCTGCTCACACCCCCACCTGCATCTTCACTGTGTCCCAGCCTGTCCAGCAGGGGCCTCTGCAGCATGGGCTCTGGCTGCAAAAATGTCCCCAGCTGCCCAGGGTTGCACAGTGAAGGTCGCAGCTTGGTCACAGCAAAAAGGAGCTGAGTCCCTGGCTCCTCCCTACTTCTTCCCAAGGCCACAAAACTCCCCAGGTGGAAGAGCTGAAGGGGGGGGCTCTGCGCCAGCAGCTGGCCTTGGAGAGGCCACGTGGTGACGGCTGCCCCTGATACGGGGACCCGTGAACAGGCACGCCTTCTGTGTGCTACAAGCCTACATCCCAAAAATGTAGGAAGGGAAAGAGAAAGTTAGATGGTAGCAAAGGGGGAGAGGAAGGGAGGGGAGGGGAGGAGTCCACCAAGAAAAGGCAGCTGGGTGTCCCCCTCACTGTGCTCCCTCTGCCTCAGCCACAGGCTCAGGGAACCCGTCACAGTTCTCTAAGGCCCATGAGCATCTTTCAAGGAGGCACCTCCCACAGGAATGGGGCTCGCCCACCCGGGGTGTGGAAAGGGCACACCTCGGCCTGTGCCGCTCGCGGGGAGATCTGGTCTTTTCTGTTTAATCAGAATAAAATGGTGGTACGCGATTATTTCTGTGTGAGAAATTCGAGGCTACCAAGTTTAGGTTCCACCTGATGCTAATAACCTTAATTGTAAATCCTTTATTTACAGACTTGGGCTGTAACAACCCCGATTGGTATTAGAGTAAACGCTGACGAGGGCAGAGGTGGGCGAGCCTCCCTGGCAGCCCCCGTCATCAGCGTATCGAGTGACAGGGCTCATAAAACCCCACAGCTCCCCTCCTCCGAGTCCGGCTCCCAAGGGGCAGACAGTGGAGAGTCTCGTGCAAAATAAATGGCACTGCATTTTCACTCAAGGGTGACTGCACCTGACCCAGCACTTTGGGCTGCACTGAGGGAGGGGCTTTGTGGCACAATCCAAGGACAGGAGGAAGGGGCGCCCTGAAGTCACCCAAGCCTGCTGCGGCTCCTGGCCTGCGCTTGGGGCTCCGACTTCTCTGCCCTCGGGTTCCCTCTCCCTCGGAGGCTATCAGATGGCCTGAGCCAGGCAACTGGAGAGCCCAGATTTCAGACCTGGTTTTCCTGGACCTGGCCAGGCCTTGAGAGGGGCTCTAGCCCAGGGAAGAAGGCAAGGATGTGCATGTCCCCCACCCCCCGGGCCTGCTCTTCTCCAGCAGCTTCACCGTCTCTGGGGCTGATGTGGGGGGCACATGTCTGCAGGGCAGGTGGGAGGCCAGGCACGGGGCCTGGGTGTCCGCTGCAGCACTTTTTCTACATAGGAGATCAACCACAGTCTTCCCTCTCGCATCTGTCCCTGGGCCTGCAACATGAAGCCCTGCTCACTAGAGGGTCCCCTGAGCTGCTCTCCATGAGCCCCTGCCCCCTCTGCCTCTCATCCCTCTGACCTCCCAGAAGCCACCTCCTCCAGGGAGCGGCCCAGACCATACAGAGTGCAGTCCAGGCCTCAGCATGGCCTTGCTCCCCACGGGCCCCGGCTGGGGCAGTCTCCTTCTAGCCAGGTCTTGCTGGGTTGCTTAGCGGCCAGGGATGACCCTCAGCAGCAGCAGCTGCAGCTGTGGCGGACACCTCCTCCCCCACAGCTGGTAAGTGCAGCTTCTCTGAGTGGGCGGCATATGGCTTAACCAGGAGGGACACGTTGCCCCATGGTTTATGGGGCGCAGCGTGATTAAGCAGACGGGGCATCGGGCTCATTGTGAAGGGCACTTCTGTGACTCTTGGCTAGATGGGCCCCAGGTGTGAGCAAACAGAGCCCCTGCCCCACGCAGTCAGCAAAGCGCGTCCCCCACACTCTGAAGGATGCTCTGCGCCCCACCTCCACCCCCCACCATCAGGGCTCAGCAGCCACATGAAGACTCTCAGGCCAGGCTCATTCTACGCGCTCCGGCCCACACTCAGCTTCCACATGGCGCTGCCCCAGGGTCAGTGGGTGGTGTGCCTGTGTGTCAGGCTATCTTCCAGGAGCCCGGCCTCAGGGACATGTCCAGGGTGCACAGGGGACCCACTTCCCCCGGGAGAAGCTTTCTGCTGATGAAGGGCACCGGGTACAGGAACTGGAGCAGTCTGTTCCCGGAAGCTCCTCAGCCTGCCCTCGCTGATGGATGGCCTCCCCTAGAACGAATTTAAATGCTTTGCTCCAGACAAATAGACACAGTCTCCTTCCCCTAGAAAGATATGAGATTTTAATTGGAGATGGTTTTATTTAGCAAGTGCCCCCAAACCATGCGCTGTTCAGAAGGAAACTGCAGGTCCAGCCTTGCCTTTGGGAGGAGGAGCAAGACCTTTCCTCTGCGGCTCACTCCCAGCTCTGGTGGGCAAGGGCAGCCTCTTCATTTCAGAGGGTCTTTGCCTGTGTTCTCCTCCCTCCCGCTCCTTGGTATCTCAGCTCTTGTGTTTTTTCTGCTTCATCGCTCAGTGGATTCTGCTGACAAATGTGTTGTGACCACAGGCAGATTTGCCATGAAGTACCGAATCTCAAACTTCAGGCCTCGCTCAGATGTGCCACGCCGCGCTGTGCCGGGGAATGCCTAACAACCAGCCCCTCGGGAGGGGGAAGCCTGATTTGCAGCATCTGTCCGAATCCTTGGCATTAATAGTTCCATGGTGGCTGATTTCAAAAGCATGCTCAGGACCAGAAACCTGTTGGATTTTGGATTTTTTCAGACTTAGGAATATTTGCATGTGCATTATGAGACATCTGGGGACGATACCCTACGATTCATGTATGTTTTGGGTGCACAGTATACACCTCACCTGAAGGCAGTTTAACAGAATACTTTTAATAATTTTGTACGTGAAAAAAGTTTCATGATGTGGAATATCTCTCTTGTAGTGTCACATCCACATTCAAAAGGTTGTAGATTTTGGAGTATTCTGGATTTCAGGGTTTTGGATTAGGGATGTTCATTCTGTACCTGTGTCACTGAACACAAAACTGGGAGAAAAGACCACTGTCACAGGCACACGCCAGGACCCAGGACCAGCTTATATTCTAAGCTCTGTATTCTTTTTCTTTAAAAGGAAACCCCAGTTATACAGACCCCAGATCAACAACCTGGCCTGCCTCTGATTGTGATGCAGGGGTGGGACAGTATCACTGGTCTCCCAGTGACCGCCCCACATCAGGCTGTGCCAGACGGCTGACGACCAGCTTTCAAACTCCACACTGGAGGAGGACTGGCTTCTCAGGCCTCCAGACTTTGAGGTCCCTTAGCTCCAAACTGCTACTGGTCAGAGGGGTCTGAATCCTGGGTCCCGCCTGCTCCATGTCCCAACTGCCCTCCTGTTCATTGTCCAGAGCTGCTCCTGGAGATGACAGTGGAAGTGACAGAGCCTGCCCCCACCCAGGGCGAAGCTCCCAGTGAGCCCAGAGTCTTCCAATGGGTTTGGCATCGTGAGCCAACATAAAAAAATCTGAGAATCTTGCACCAAACCCCAGAGTTATGACTTTTCTTGAAAACTCAGAAGACCCAACCTCACAGACCTAAGTCCCAGCAAGCCTTCTCCAGGCAGGCGGGATGGACAGCCCATGAGACAGACGGCTTCCCAGGCCAACCCACGCTCTCTCCCAGGTGCTCCGACGAGGAGCAGTCGCTGTTCCTCACGGTGCCTGCCCAGTGGTTTTTCTTAGAGAAATATTTCTCTCTACCTAGGTTTTTTATCCAAAAGTGGGCAACAAAATATAGCGCAGGGGGGCCGCGTGTTTGCAGGGAGAGCATGCAGCATATTTCTCTGTGGAGTGAGGAACATCCTTCTCAGAGCCTTTGCACTGAACAGCTGTCCCAGGGACACACCACATCACGGTTTGTGGGCCTGGCGCCTCCTAGAATGTGCGCCACGCAGGGTGTACAGCCTGGTTCCCTGTGTGTGATATGCAAAACATTTCCGCTCTCAGTGCCGCTGGTCACGCACATAATTGGCCTACTGCTCCACGCTCATGTCTGCCCTCCTCTGAGGTCTCACACGGAAGGACCCTGAGGGGGGAGGCCTGATGGGCATCACCTGTCAGAGGGGCACCAGAAGGGTGGCCGCTGAGCTGAGTCTCCCATCTGAAAACCAAGCAGCCCCCTCTGCTGGGCTCCCTTGTTATTGCAAGAACCATCTGGCAAACTTCTGTCCCCTTGCAAAACCCAGCTAGGATGCTGCCTCCTCTAGGAAACCTCGTGGTCCAGAAAGTTAACCACACCCTCCCCTGGGTGCCCTCTGAACCCTGTACTTGCCCCTCACTGTTTGTATCACTCAGTGTGTTGTGCTCCTGTTGATGTGATCCAGCCCCACGGCAAGGCAGCATCTGGTCCATGAGTACATGCCCGCTGCCTGGGACATTGGAAACTCAATGAATAATTAATTTAATGGACAAATGGATGGATGGATGGATGGATGGATGGGTGGATGGATGGATGGATGGATGGGTGGATGGGTGGATGGGTGGGCAAATGGATGATGAATGGATGGATGGACGGGTGGGCAGATGGATGGATGGATAGATGGGTGGGTGAATGGATGGATGAATGAATGGATGGGTAAGTGAATGGATGGGTGGATGGATGGGTGGATGGATGGACGGGTGGGTAGGTGGGTGGATGGATGATATCTAGGAACTGCAGCCCAGAGAGCCCAGACTGGGGCTCAGTATTAGATCTGGAGTATAGGCAGGGCTTTGTCAGGGTTAGCTCACTTTTGGAACCAGATTTTACTAGTAGTATGGAACTAACTCAGAGTTTTGCCACAAACTCCCTGAGCTCCTGGCTGGGCTTCCTGGTGTTCTCCACCTGCCTGCAGAGAGCAGTGTTCCCAAATGGGGGCGGGGGGCAGCAGAGGCAAGAGGAGAGTAGCAGTCCTGCGCCCCAGGCACCAGGTCCCAGCCCCCAGGCCAGAAGTTCATAGATCTCCCCTCCCCAGGGGCAGGTGTGATGGATGCAGCTCTCGCTTTGCACAGCAGCCGGCTCAGCCCCCTCTCCTGCCTCGGCCTCTCAGGGACGCTGACCTGGACTCATGGGTCTAACTGCTGGCCCTTCCCAGAGTGCAGTGGGGAAGCCACGGAGCGGTTGAGGAAGAAGAATGCAGTGAGTTAAAGGTCGCTGAGGGATAGTTATGTAGTTTAAAAAGGTCAAGAAAACTATTGCTGAGACTCGAGGGCCAAGTGCAACTCTGGGCCGTGATTAATTGACTGAATCCTAGAGGTTTCGACCCACCTCTCTGAAGTCGAGTGAGTTGGTCGAGGAGCTGTATGAATCTGCTTTGCCCTCATGAGCAGGGAGAGGGTCACTGGTCTTTGGCTAATGGCACCCTCAATGGCTGCCCCCAACCTGCCCTGGGCGTGTCGACCTGAAGAACCGAGGAACACATGGTCCCCTGCTTTCCAAAAAAAAAAAAAAAAAAAGATGTGGGGCTGTGCTAAGCAGGACAAAGTGACCTTCCTCCAGGCTCTGGCTGCATGTGGCCCAGGTGTACACTGGCCCCAGGCTTCTTCCTTTCTTCCTTCCTCTCACTTTCCTCCTTCCCTTCCTTGTTCCTTCCTCACATTTGGGATTTGCTTTCTGACTTGGGCCTTGGAGCATGGACCAGCAGCCCCCCACATGGTCCTCCCAACCCAGAAAAGGGAGGCCCGGAACGTGACACCTCAAGACAACCTCGTCAACAGTGCCCTGGCTTTAAGGGGAAAAATCATCACCCTTGTCATGATTATTGATGGGCACTGGGATCCCTGAGTTGGACATGGGAGACGGGTTGAGATTACGGCCACGAGACTTGATTTGGTCAATAAAGCAAATTGCTTTAAGTGAAAATAAAGCCTCAATCACAAGTATATTAGAAGAATAAAGTAATTGCTGTCCAAGGTGCACGGAGTGTAAATCTCTGTTTGCTTGAAATTATTACAATGTGGTATCGATCACTTAGAACCTGCCACTGCCTTGTAAGTTATGGTTGATTAAAGGGTAATAAGTTTTGCAAACATCTTCCCCTGCGCGCCCTCGGAAACACAGGGGTCACGTGGGAGGTGGCCGGCTCACCCCCAGCCCCCGTGCTCCCTGCCCTGTGCTCCCACGCTGGGCAGCCCTGGGGCCCCACGGAGTTCTGCTTGACTCAGGTTCTTCCGGATCCTAGGGAGAGGTCCATGGGGGCCTCTGTCCACCGAGACCCCTCCACCTCCAGCGTTGGTTTGCTCCTCTGTGCACGGAGAGGACGAGCCCCTGGACGTGGACACCATCGTCCCTGCTTCTCACCACTGCCCATGTCCCTCCACAACCAAGCTCACGCCCACACACGGGGAGTGACTATAAACACTGGTGCCACGCAGGTCGTTTTTAAATTTTTGTCTTCACCTCTTTCTTTATTAAAATGTTTAATTGCAAAGATAAACAAGCTCATTATAACAAATGAAGATATCTTTTTTAATATTTTAAGATACTTTTCTAATTAGAAACATTTGTAAGATACAGGAAAGTAGGCAAACGGCAATACAATCACCTATGATTCCTTCACCCACAGTCAAAAACCTGTTTCCATTTTGGTCTGTTTCCTACAAGTCTTTTTCTATACTAAGCAGAAGGCTATTTTTCTTTTGCAAAACTGATAATGTGATACATGTGTAGCTTAGTGTTTTGTATTTCTTTCACTTACCATTATATAACAATATTTCTTGTGTCATTCAATATTCCTTGAAACACGGTTTTTAATAGCTACATAATATTCCATTTTACAGATGTACCCTGATTTTCTAGTTGTTCTTTCTTGGACACTCAATGAGCTCCCAGTGTTAGGCCTTAGAAATCATTCTCTGGTGATGGTCCTTGTGCATAAACCTCTCATCTCTGAGTATTGTGAAAGGGCAAGTTCTTAAAGCAAAAAAATGGCAAAAATGAAGGGCTGATTTCTAGGCCTGAAGCCTCTGCGATCTCACGGGCTCCTGATGCTTTGCTCTTAAGATCCTCAGTCAGTTTTGGACAAGGCAGCACACGTTTGCGTTTTGCTCCAGGCCCCACAAATCCTGCAGTTGGCCCTGATGGTGGAGGGTTCTTCCCCCTGGCGCTGGGGCCCGGGCCATCTCTGCCTGGTGACAGGCTTGGTGACTGGGCTCATCTCACTCCCGTGATACTCAGAGGTCAGCATGCGGTCTCCTCTGGGCCCAGCTCTCCAGACTGGGACGGCCTCCCACGACAGTCTTCCATGATGCTGAAGTTTGTCCCCCACACCCCAAGACGTGTGTCACCGAGCCAGTTTGTGTCTCGTCTGCAGCCTTTTTATTGGAACCTGAAGTTCTTCATGCGGTTATCGTTGTTTGATTTTCTTTGATTTTCTAATCGTCTCTTTCATGTTTTCCTGAATTTTGAAGCCATCTCAAACTTACTAAAACGTCAGGAGGACAGTTCAAAGAAACCTTGTTGTGAACCATTTGAAAGTCGCCAACCTGAGGCCCCGTCACCCACCCAGAATATTTTAGTGTCTGTTTCTTATGAACAGGGCACTCTACAGAACCGTATCAGAACTCCCAAGCAGGGAGCTACCTGACTGATCCTCAAGCCTTCCAGTATGTTCTACTGCCTGTCCCGCTGCAGTCAGCGCCCGTGTCCCAGTCTTATCTTTCCTTCCGGAACAGTCTTCCTTCTGTCCTTGACTTTCATGACCTCGTCATTTTCTGAAGGTCACAGAGCAGTTATTTTGCGGATTGTCACTTGCTTTGAAGTGGTCTGATGGCTGCCCATGATTGGATTCTAGCAGGAATCTCACAGAAGAGTTTCTGGGCTCCGGCTTGTGGCCTAGAACTGGCACGTCACCCCTCCCTGGGGCAGCTCCCTGTGGTCACTAGGTAAAGCCTTATCTGCAAGGATCATCCCTGGGTGGGTTTTTTCTCTTCTTAGTTAATAAGGGTTTGTAGGAAGGCACTTTAAGACTGTTGCTCTTCAAACCTTCAGTTTATTCATTTATTTTTATAATTTCAAGCACTCACAGTTTCCTGTTTTACTCAGTGGATTATAATCCATTGCTATTGCTGTTCATTTTGAGGGTCAGCTTGTCCTGGGCGGGGAGTGGGCTCAGCTCCCACAGGCTTCTGTGTCCCTTGATGGACGCCCCGTTCTGAGCCCTGCCCTGCTTTCTGACCAAGACGTTGGAGGCCCGTCTTGTGCTGCCCTAGAATCAGCGAATTCTCCCCAGAGCCCTGGGAACCCTGATGATTCTCGTGGAAAGTGGTGTTTAGAAGCCAAGGTCTAGCTGTGAGTGTGCTCAGTGTCACTGCAGCGCTGCCGTCCACTAGACGATGTTCTCAAGTAACCCTTGGGGTTCACAGTGAATCAAAGACAGCTTGGGCCCCGAGGGAAAAGCAGAAAGCAAAAAGAGGTCACTCTGAACATCAGGAAGTGACCGACGCTCTGGGAAGAAGGGACACAGAATAAGAGTGTGAGGACGGGTGGCCAGTCTGTGAGGAATCCCTACCCCTGAGGGCCAGCAACCAGGCTTGGCTCAGGACCACAGCACCTGTGAAAGGAGATGAACAGACACGGGTCAGGAGGAGGAGAGGAGATGGACAGACACGAGTCAGGAGGAGGAGCCCAGACAGAACCACAGGAGGAGGAGGGCATGGGGGGCTGGAGGGAAACCGGGGGAGGCAGTGCAGGCCCCGAAAGGGGAGTTCTAGAGGGGCTGGGTGAGGGATGCTGGCCCAAGGCCAGAGAGGAGAGTGAGACTGACTCGTGTCTTTAGCCCAGGTCGCCAAATCCACAGCCTCCCAGGAGTGGCAGGGAGAGAAGCCAGACCCAAAGGCCACTGGGAGGGGAGTGTTAGGTGCAGATCCTTCTTTGGAGGCCCTGGCCTGGGAGAGGAAGGACAAGAGGATGGCCCGGGTCCTGGTGAGGAAGGGTACCTGGAGACCCCTCTCCTGCTGTTCACCTTAGGAGTGTGGCCCTGCTCCAGAGCCCTGAGTGAGGCTCCCAGTGCCTCCTACCTGCCTGTCCCTCCTGACCCTCCCTCCCAGGCCCAGTAGCAGCATGGACAGGTCCCTCTGTCTGTTACCTTGTCCCTTTGGCTCCTTTCAGGGGAGGGGAAGCATCAGTTTATTTTAATGGGATCTTGTCAAGCCCTGGACTGAGCAGACGCAGGGACCGCCCTCGCCCAGCACTTCCTTGGAAGGTAAAGCAGGATTGACTTGGAAAGGCCAGTGGTGATGGTCACCCCACAGAAAGGGGAGCGAGCACATGCTTACTGGCTTCCTGACCCACGCAGAGCCCCCCGACCCAGGTCACTGCCCTGGTGTCCCAGCGGCTGCTGTGTAACAGGAAGCAGGTGAGGCCTGACTGTCCTGCTGGGCTCTGGAACAGCCCCTGGGGCTCCCCAATTATGCAGTGAAGCAGAGCAGGGAGCCAGGTGTGGAGAAGAGTGGTGGACAGCCTGCCACAGCCCTGGACTCTGTGCTGGGGTGGCCTCCACGGGGTCAAAGGCCAACCAGGCGGTGACTGTCCAGTAAATACAGAGAGCCGCCTGGGCTGTTCTGTTAGGCTGAGCGGGAGGTCTGGTGGCAGCCCCTCTCCTCCCAGCTTGGGACCAAAGGACAAAGGGATAGTCACTTCAAATGGCTTTCAGAGAGGCAAGAGGCCACAGTGCCGTTGATGGGGAGAGCAGGGCCTGCCATGCAGGAAGCTCAAGGGAGCGAATTCTGGGCCTTGGTGGGTGAGGGCATGAAGGCAGCAAGAGGGAGAGGTGGTCCACGCTTGAGCAAAACCAAGGACATCGTCACAGCAGCCGTCAGACGCTTACTGAGTCGCGAAGGTTGGGGCTGGGTCAGGAAGCTCAGGGTCCCACCAGCATGGAACCCACAGGAAGTGGGGAGAAGCCAAGATCAGCCCCCGGTGCCCGGCCCTGCCCTCTGTGCTATGCCCTGTCCACAAACAGAGCCTGGGTCAAGCTGGCTCTGCACATGCTTCACAGAGGGCCTGATGGGAAAGAAACTGGGGAACCCCGGGAAAGGGCAGGCAGCTCCCCAGACACTCCCGGCAGAGTACCAAGCCCCGCCAGGCAGGTGCTCCAACGAGGTCACTCTTCTGCACAGAAGGTGACCTCGAACTCAAGGAGAGGGGGTCACTTTCTCCAGGGGCTGATTGCTAAGGGGAGGTCCAGGCCTGAGTGAGCAGCTCAGTGCAGCGGGTGAGGCCGCAAATGCATCCTGCCTGGGCTGAGCCGCCAAACCCTGGGTCCCCTGCCCCATCCCTGGGGAGTCTGTACTCAGGATCCCTGTGGCATAAAGAGGTGGCCCCCCAGTGCCTGGATGTGGGCTGTGCTCCAGGGCACGCTGCAGGGAGGGTGTGGGTGCAGAAGGGAAAGAGGGAAATGGATACTGAGGACGGCCTGGAGGTGGTAGCCAGAAAGGGCCAGACGTCTGCGGGCTCATTTGATCATGCAGAAGGAGGAAGGCACACCCCTAGGTGTCTCCTTCAAGCTTCTTTGCTGGCTCAGGGCTGAGGGATCCCCAGAGTGGTCCATGCTCCTCCGTTCCTGCACCCCACTCTCCTTACCTCCCACAGCCTATCATTGAGCAGGTATGACAAGGGCCAGACCCTGTCCTGGGGGCTGTAACCAGTGGTGAGTCAGACAGGACCCAGTCCTGCTGGGGACCCAGTCCTGGTCATTGCAGATGAGAGAATGCTCTAGGAAGGACACAGAGCAGAGCCGTAGGAAAGCTCTGGAAGGCAGCCTCGTTCTTCCCATCTTAGTTCTGAATCACTTGCCTGAAACCCAGGGGCCGCTCCACCAGCTGCCTTCTTCCCCTGCCCGGGGCAGACATTACTAGCAGATCCAGCACAGGTCCTGCTGAGCCCCGTCTGAGTCCTCCTCAGCCTGGCCCTGCAGCTGTCAGCTGTCAGCAGAGGCTGGCGCAGGCGACCCAGGATTTGCCCACTCTCACCCCTGCTGTCCCCGCCTCCCTCCTCTGGGCTCCTCCTCCCGGTTTTAGCCCCCCTCCAGGAGCAGCCTGCGGCCCTCCCCTCTCCTCCGCATCTGTCTTTGAGCACAGGCTGGACGGAAGCTTCGGCAATCTTGTGGCGCTGTCCCAGGTCCTGGTCCAACCTTGGCTTCCCCAAGAGTAGGACCCAGCGCTCCTTAGGTCAGGAAGAAGCCCCAGGGCTGCCCAAACCTGATGGCGCTGGCGGGCTCAGATCTGAGCACTGAGTTTTTCTGATGTTTTTCACACAATCTGCTAATGGAGGTGGGAAGGGGCTCGGAGCATCATGGGCTGCCTCTGTCAACACAGGGTAATGATGTGCGAAAGCAGGCACCTCTCGGCCAGCTCCCAGGTACAGCAGCCAGGGTTGCCTCCCGCGCAGCTGAGGCCACAGCGATGGGGCGCCATCCTGACCATGTGGCCTGTGGTCATGGGAATCTACACAGGGGGCCCCAGACCCTCCCTCACTTAGAGCCAGAGGAAGCTGGTGGCGTTGATAGACAGGAAGGGCCACGAAAATCTAGGCAGCCCTTGCTCCCATTATCAAAGGAAGGCCATTCGGGGTGCACATGAGCATGACCCAGAAGGCAGTGGGACCAGAACTTCTTGGAGCCCAGGTGGCCCCTTCTCTCCCCACCCTCCGCTGGCCAGTGGGCCTCCTGGCCCTCTGCCACCTGGGCCCCTCCCAGCCTCTCCTTTTTCCTTCCGAAGACCCAGGACTGTGTCAGAAGGCTATTCTCTCCTGGGCCCCAGGACTGATGGCCCCAAGGTCTGGGTGCCCCAAGCCGCTTAGAACTCTGACCCAAAGACCTAGCAGCTGGAAGGTCCCACGGAGCTTCTAGAAGTTTTCCTCTATCTGACTCCCCTCACAGAGGCCCCCTGGTGGCCTGCTCATGCCTGTACTCAAGGGGCCCCGTCTTCTCAGCACCTCAGCCAAGCGCCTGACCCTCAACACCAAACCTGTCTGTCTACTGTCCTAAAATCCCCCTGCAGCCCAATCTGAGCCGCCACAATCCTGTCTCCACGTGTAGACTTTGTCACCCTTCAACTGTGCAAGGCCGGCAGATCAGGAGAGGTACCTTTGAAAAAGTGGTTTGTCTCAATCCCAATGGGACAAGGCAGGCTAGACACACAGAAGCTACAGGGTCAGTCTGGAGAGAGCGAGTGGGCAGTCTTTACTACAGCTTCCTGGGAAAGACCAGGTGGGGCAGGGTGAGCAGGCAGGGGACTGGCTGGTTTGAACAGTTCCTCTGGGCACCAGGGCAGGCAGGTGGTGGTGGTACCTGGCCCTGGGGAGATCAGGGCAGGTGGACAGTGGCCCTGGGCTGTCTGAGAGGGATGTGGTGGTGGATGCGGGCTCTGCGTGGTTGGTTTGCATAGGAAAGGCAGGCCCCAGGCAAGAGTCCTTCTCTGCCTCTGGGAACTGGCCACCCTGGGAGGGGCCACCCCTCCAGGGTCAGCACACCCCAGTATGTCAGATCAACTGGACACAGAAAACCTGCATGGTTAGTACACCTTCCCAGGCCCCTGACAGGCCACCTGAGTGCACTCCTGCAATCCACACAGCAGCCACATGGAAAGCTGTCGACTGGCCTCAGGACCTGCAGGCCCTTGTCCATTGGATACCTGCAGTGGTCACTCCATCCCAGCCCCGTCCCAAACCATGGTCCCTGCTCTGCAGACTCCCTGGCCTCCTGCAGGGTCTGGGGTGTGTGCTCTGTCCTCTGCCTGGCCAGCTGCCACCAGCTCAGCCTTCCACCTGCCTAAGGCCCCTTCCACACAAGTGGGCCTCGTCTGGAGTAAGTTAGACCCAGGAGACCTGGACGGCCTCCCCAGACTGCGCATTCACCACTCCACCCCACCCTCTACCTAGGCCACAGCTTCCAGGGGACCCCTGGAAAAGAGTTTCCAAACCGTCACGGGGGCCTTGTGGGACGCGTGTTCTTGTTTATCTGCTCCTTCAGACGAGGAGGTGGTCTTGAGACTCAGGAGGTTTGGTGACTTCAGGGTCACAAAGGGCCAGGGCCAAGGGTCAAGCTAAGCTACCATTTCTAGAAAGTTCAAACTGGCTCTATGTGCTTCCCTCACTGCCTTCACCCCCAACAGTGATCATTTTTAGGGGACAATCAAGGCCCAGCCCCCAGAAAGACTTGGTTGAGCTCTGGCTGTGTGGGGCCTGTGGCTCTCAGCCTGTCTCCGTCCCCCCTCTGTTGGAGTCCAGAGCTGAAGCACCCCCAGGAGCCCTCCTGCTTGGCGCTCTGCCTCCCCAGCCACCCTCCTGTGGCAGCAACCCCTGCCGTGACCAGGCTCTGGAAGCTCCTTATCTCCTGCTCCCAGAGCCCAGCTCTCCCCAGACCTGTTCTGCCTGGGCCTGATCCCAGCCCACAGCCCCAGGACCACTGCCTCCGCCCCGGCAGGAGCAGATGCAGTCCCAGAGCAGTTGGCATTTCCCTGTGAACATGGCAGCAGGGGCGGCCTGGCAGGGTCTGGGCAGTGCTCCCCTGGCTCCAGAACAGAAGGAGGAATTTTCCTCCAGGGAAAATTCTTAAATGTATTCAGGGGCCCACTGATGTTCCTTCAAGCACAGGGTGCCCACAGCGCTACGGGAAGCCAGTCAGTCCTAAAGATGAGGCGGGTCGTCCCACACCTCCCTGCCCCACACAAGCCGGCCTAGCCCCAGGGTGGGGCCTGGAGGCAGAGGAAACAGGGCTCCGATTAGTTGGCCCACCCTCTGGGGTCTGCCAGGCCAGGCTGGCATCCCGGGAAGCCCCTTCACCCGCAGCCGTTGTGGCAGGAGGCCACAAAATTAAAGAAGGATTTCGGCAGCTGTAGTCATTAAGATAAAAGTCACACTAATGACTCGAGCGTTATTTAGTTCTGATATCTTAATTTAATTGGATTTTTTTAATTAAGAAAAAGACCCATAATCCTACAAGCACCGAGCTGCTGCTGTTTGGTAAAGGCAGGCTTAAAGGGCGGCCGACCCTCCCTCCCGGAACCCGGGCCAGGGGGGCTCACCAGACAACGGGGGCCTGGTGTCTGAGAAGGAAGCCTTCAGCTGCCCAGAGAGAAAGTCCACCCCTGCCCACACGAGGGCCATTCGGGAAGGAGGTGGCGCCAAGGCGCTGTCCCCCTGGGGGAGGCTGGGCTCACTGGGCAGCCCTCCCAGGATCCTGGGCCATTCCCCACCCCCAGAACGTCCAGTGAACCCCAGATACTCCCCCTCTGCCCCTGTCCCCCCACCCAGCAGGTTTGTCCTTCTCCAGGCCCAGAGCCCTCCCAGCCCCTGCCCTGCCCAGGAGGGGAGGCTCCGGGGTCCTTCTGCCCCCAGCCCTCAAGCTGCAGCCCCCCTTGGCGGGCTACCCCCCTGCAGGGCGCTCACAGCCAGCGGCTGCTTGGCCAGGGTGATTGATGGTTTACCAATAGGAGTGGAATGGAGTTTTAATAGTCTCAGATTAAAGGATCAGGGGGCAGAGGGGGGCGGGGAGCCTGGCGCTGGCTTCCTAGTTTCGCAGGAGCAAAGCTCAGAGCTCGGCAGAGGGCCCGTTAAGGCTGCAGATAGTCCTGGGAGGTGGGTTGGGGTGGGTCTGTGTAGGGGAGTCCCGGGAGGAAGGGCAGCCACAGGGTCAGCCAGTGTCACACTGTCGGTGCAGGAGCACTCACCGTCCCCTGGGGGTCCGGAGTCTGGCCCTAGGAGCTTGGCATCCCCCATGAAGCAGGCCCAGTGCCCCCTCCCTACATCTAGCTAAACCCCAGCCCCAGGCAGCTCTCTGTCCTGGCCTGAGAATTCCAGGAGGAATCACGAGTCTTACTCCACACGCGTCCGGAGCGTGTCTGAGCGCTTGGATGAGAGCATGGTTCTCTGCTCTTCTCAGGGAAACATGACTTTTCTGTTGCTTGGGGATTCTGTGTGAAATCAACACATGCTCCCTCCAAAGTTGGTTTTGGCTCCCAGAGGCGAAGCCCAGGCTGAGGGCAGGCCAGGGGCAGGGTTGCGTCTGGCTTCCTTCAGAAGGAAAGACTCCTCCCCCAGCCCCAGGAAGTTACCGTTCCCTCTTCCTAAGGGCAAGTGAGGGGCAGGGCCTGGGGGCTCTGTGTGGGGTCCTGCTCTACCCCAACCCGACTTGTGCCCCAGGAGGCTCACACTGCTGAGCCCCCGGACTAGGAGCCCAAGAGAAAGGCTAGCAGTGACCTGCAGGTCACCCATGGCATCATGGGCAGGGGGTATCCCTGTCCCCTCTGGGCTTCAGCCGAGGTTGAAATGAGATGTCTGTGACCCCTTCAGGCCCTGAGGACCCACAGCCATCTGGGTCAAGAGGAAAGCCTGGGCCCCCAAAACCAGCTGTGAGGGCAGAGCTGACCCCACAGGGAGGGGTCAGCGGGAGTGAATCGTGAGGGGTACATTCCAGATCACGGGGGCTGCCCTGCATTTCAGCTGGTTTCAGACCTAGTGTCACCGAGCTTGGTGACCCGTTAGCTCAGTAATGAACTACTAGGCTTTCTTTGTCAAATCAGCGGTGGCACCATCAGCTGACTGAAGATCATGAGCCAAGGGTGCCCAGTGGGCAGCTCGACAGGAAAAGAGAATGAGGGAGAGCTGGGGGCAAGAGGAGGAGCAGGGCCAGGCCTGCAGGAGGCCTCCAAAGGGAAGATGGGCATGGACCTCACTGGCCAGTGTGTCAGGAGGGCCACCTGGGAGGCCTGCGGACTGTGAAGGTCAGACAGGACACGGGAAGCGCCAGCCCTCCATGCTTGGGGTGTGACCCAGGACATGGCACTAACTGCTCTGCAGGATCCTCAATGCCCAGCACATCCAGGCCCTGGCTGAGGAAGGACAGCTTGGTGGGGGAGGGGGTATGAAGGGTCCCCACCCTGAACCGAGGCGGGAGGAGCCCCCAGATCCACCAGCAGCATTCCAGCTGGCCGTGCATCTCCTGGCCCCTCTGTGCATCTGCTCAGCTGCCACCACCGAGGCCAGAACTCCCTGGGGAGCCTCCAGGCACCCAGCTGGGGTGTCAGGGAGACAGTGGGGTGGACAGGCCAGGCAGGCAGGAGCAGGTGCCCTCCTCCAGGGCAGGATTCCTGCCCCTGCCGGGTGAACACCAGCCCCACAACAGCCCTAGGAGGAGCCGGCAGAGGCCAAGAGGCAGTGGCCAGCACTAGTCCAGACCCAGACAGGCCCACCCACAGGGAGGAGGGAGACAGGGCCCACCTGCCCCAAGCGCTCTCCCAGGCAGCCTGGGCTCACGCAGGGTCCACAGACTTCCAGGAGCCGTCAGAGACCCCTGCCTGTTGCGCAGGCCCCAGGGCTGGCAGGCCCACTGCCCTCCAGAGGTAGAAGTGGCTCACAGATGGAAGGGACAAGGCCTCACCCCGCCTGAGCCAGTGGCTTTGCCAGCAAGAGTCACCAGCTGCTGCCCTGCTGACCTGCACAGCCCTGGGTCAGGGTCAGAGGAGCAGGTGTCAAGTCCCAGGTTTATTTGGACTTTCCCCATCCGAGTCACGGCCAGGATGGTGATTTAGAGATGGTGGTCAGAGGGAGACTTTGCACCCCAGGGAGAGCCAGGCCGGAGGCCATGGGCCTGAGTGTCCCCACCTCCCAGCTTGGTTGAGCAGGTCCTCACTGACCGGCTGGAGGCCCAGCTGGCCTAGAGCTTTCAGCCCCTCTAAAATCTGCTACTGTAGCAACCAACCACCAAAAAAACTTAGAGGAATGTGCCCCGGGCAGCTGTTACGCTGTGTGTTTTATGGCGCTTGGCCTAGTTTGAATATGCAAAGGCGCTAAGCTGCTTGATTCAGCGCCCTCGGCCTGGGTTGGGGCATAACTCAGTTTGATATCAGCGGCTTGTCGCAGCGGCCTGGAAGGGCTGAGACCGTGGGTAATTTAGGCTCCACTCTCCACGGAAGCTGGAACTTGTGCCTGGCTCTCCACCCTCACCCTGCGCTGCATGACTGCTCTGCCCTTGACAGCCACCTGCCCGCCTGACAGGCTGCGGTGACAGTGACGTTGTCATGCTACCTGTGCTTCCGAAATGTTATCTCCTCTTTTTCAGAGGTGTCACCCACAGCGTCTGAAAAGACACCGAGTTGTCCTACAATGTAGCTCAGATGGCTTATCTGACTCCTCCTAGGCGCTGGCAGGAGGGAGGCTCCCCTGGAGGAGGGGCTGGTGTTTTCCAAGCTGCTGTTAACCCTGGCGGGTCCCGTTGTCCCCCGACTCTGCCCTCTCAGTGAGGCAGTGCTGGCCCTTTACCCTGGGCACCCTGACCCACAGCCTCGGGGCATCCTAGAAACACTTGCTGGGTGCCCCCTCCACCTTCCAGAGCTAGCTCCTGTGTTCCCTCCCTACCCTAGTGACTACGGACCCAGACCAGAGTGGCGCTCTCCCAGCCCAGTGCCCCCTGCTCCCATGTGTCCTGAACTCTTCCACCCACACGGGGACAGCGAGCACAGGCCCCTGAGTTGGGATGTGTGTGTGCCTGGGTCTGCCACCAGGGCTCCGCGTGGCTGTAGGAAAGGAACATGCTTGCACCCTGCCCAGGCCCCACCAGGGATCAGGGGGCAGGACCCCGGATCACAGCTGTTCCTCAAGGAGCCTGGTGTGGGCAAAGGGTGAGGATGGGCCACAGCACAATGGTCCCCAGGCAAGAAGGTGGGCCGGGCCAGCAGGCATCTCCCATGCCCTCAGTTCCCACTCAGGCCTGCCGTCCACGCCTACTTTGTGCTCCCCTGGAGCAGAGCCCAGTACCTGTGCCCACTGTGTCTTCACCAAACCAGGGCTCCCCGTCAGGGGGCCAAAGCCCTTAGCAGGAGTTTGGTTCCAACGGTCATGTGAGATGGGACAGCACCCAGGTGTTTGCACATGGCCACGTGGCCTGTGCCTTAGAGGCTGCTGGTCCTCAGCACACATCTCCTGCTCACTGGGGAAACTGAGTCCCAGAGAGAGATTTGGGGACGTGCTGAATACCATATAGCTATGGAAACTAGGGGCTCATCCATTCACTCAGCAAACATTTATCCTGTGCCTCGTGTTTACAGCACTGAGAACAGAGCAGGCCAAAGCCTTGTCCCACAGATGGAGAGTCCAAAGACAGAGAAGAGAAAGGAAAGAACAGAGACAAACACAGGAGATGTCACCCAGTGGCCAGTGCTGTCAGTGGCCAGGGTGGGCGGAGGCAGAGACTGCACTTTCAGACTAGGCACTGGGTCACACGACTGATCTGTAGAGTCCTTTTTGTTTTAAGTTTTTGAATTCAAGTGACTCAAACTCAAGTTGGATCCTGGGCTGGAGAAATGTTGTTCTGTTTTATGAGCCAGTGGCAAAGGGAGGTTCTCAGGATGGCCGGGCCCCACTCCCCTTCCTGGGCTGCCAGCTCCTGCCTCGGGTCTCCCCAGCTCTGTTTCTGGTGAGGGAGCTGTGGCCGCTGGGCAGGGCCAGCTTCCCAGGCAGAGCATCTCCCTGGGTGGGAAGTGCTCACTCAACTCCGCTCTTCTGCTTCCCGGAGAGGAGGGTGGTGCTCTGTCGGGATCATTGCTGCTGATGTGATTTGTAAGGGGCTGCGGGAGGGAGCCGCCTCAGGATGGCACGCTGCGGTTTACAGTGAGCTCTGAAAATTAATTAGAGAGGGTGCATCTTCAACAGCAAGTACTCAGAAGCCTCTAAACTCCCTGCCGCCCGGCTGGGGGTGCAGCTCGGGGGTGCAGCATGTGCCTAGCACGCACAAGGCCCCGGGTCCATCCCCTGCCCCGCAAAAATGACCCCCTCTGCCATCCCCTTCACCCTGTTTCTTAGGAGGGGTTCAAGAGCAAAAAATTGAATGAAGCAAATTCTAGCCGTGGAGTGTGTGTGTGCGTGGATCTGTCTGCTGGTGGCTGTGCACATGCATGTGTGTGTGTGTGTGTGTATGTGTGTGTGTGTGTGTGTGCCCTGCAGACACAGCCACTGCCCAGCAAGCTCCCCGTCCCTCTGCCACCCTATCTCCTGTGGAGAGAGGCTCAGGGCCTGCCAGAGAGGGAATCCAGGAAGGCCCTGGGGCAGAGAGCGAGAGTTGGGGCAGGACGCGGGCGGGGGCCGGTGGGGATGGAGACCAAGGCAGTGCCAAGGAGAACCGAGAGACCACAGCAAGCAGAGTGGGCCCAAAAGGAGATGTGGGAATAGACAAGCAGAGAGAGGAAGAGAGCACAGAGGAGGGAGGAGGGAGCAGGGAGAGGAGCAGGACGGCGGCCTGCAGAGGGAAATGGAGGCAGGGCAGGCGGAGGATGAGCAGGGGAAGGCTGAGGCTGGCAGGGGGAGAGGGAGGGGAGGAGAGGGGCTGGGCGCCACAGACAGCGCTCTTAGGAAGCAACTGTTCCCATCGGCCCGTGCTAGGTGACGTGCCCTCCTGACCCGCCCTTCCCTGCTCCAGAGAGCCCTGGGCAGAAGGCAGCTTTCCCTCTGCCCCGCCTCATCCTCATAGAACGCACACAACCTCCCAGAAGGACAGGTCTGCCACAAAGAGCCAAAGAGGAAGGTGCAGACCTGTGGGGACTGGGTGCCTGGGCTGGACATGGGCTGCCTCGGGCCGCAGACCACTTTCTGGTGCAGCATAAGGAGGCAGGAGCAGAGGGTCGGACCCTGGTGCTCACCAGGAGCAGGGTCTGAGGGTCCTTCTCTGCTGGGACAGGGCCATCATACTGAGCAGGGCAGGCTGGCTGCACACCAGGCCAGGGCTGGCAGAATCTGGGACCCAGAGTCTCCCCGCACTCTTGTGGCCCTCCTACCTGAGGCCCCATGGCCTGCTGCCTGTGGGAGGCTGCCCGGGACCTCAGCTGCGCTCTAAGCTCCTCAGAGAGGGGAGTCCCGAGCATTTTCTGGGCGCTGTTTATCTTGTGACCCTGGGGCTTTGGGCTTCAACTTTGGGATTTAGGGGGTCACGGTTCCATTCACAGCACCTTGAAATCACTTTAGAAAGAAAGGTGGGAGTTATCCTGTGTCCTGTGCTCCCTGCAGACTGGAGTCAGGAGCTCTGGGTGAGCGGAGCTGGGCCCTGTGTGACCCCAGGCACTCAGTGTCCCTTTCTGAGCCTTCCCCTCCATTTATAAACTGCAGAGCCGACCCAGCTCTGGGGGATGTTGGGAAGGATGATTAAGGTTATTTTTAAGTATGTAAAGTGGTCTTTGGAGACAGGCCTAGTGTAAATAAGGTTGGTTTTATCGCTCATAATAAACATTTATTAAGCACCCACCGAGTTCCAGGCATTGCACAGAATACCAAAGAGACCCCAGCCCAGCCCATGCCAAACTGGCCTCCAGCCCCTGTTTTACCTCCCCCCCTCCCATCGCCATTGATGAGCAGAGAGATCCCGGCCTAGGCGACACAGGTAGGCTCCGTGGCTCCAACAAAATCTCACGTCACAGCTTCAAGACGGCTCAGAACTGGTGTGAGTCCAGAAATCTGCTCCGCAGGGTCCTCCAGGGGACTGAGACCTGGGGCTGCAGCTCCTGTAGTAAGTCCCTACCTCAGTCCACTTGTTGGGGGGGGGCTGTTAAGATGCCCCAGTGTCTTTCTGTTTCTGGGGGCTCTGTCCTGGGTAGGAGGGAGCCAACGATTCCAGTCCCAGTCCCTCGTGCACACTGTTGGTACAGGGAGCACGTCCTCTGCTCAGATGGTCACCAGACAAGCTCCCAAGTGCCCTTTGGGTCCACGTGGGTGGAAAAGTGGACCGATCTCCACAGGGCTGACCTACTGGGAGGGAGGCAGATCCATGGCCCCCTGCATGTTGCAGCCTGGGACAGGGTCTGGGGCCAAGAGGCATTAGGTAAGTTAAGGAGGCCAGCCACGTGACACAAGGAGGCAGTGTGGTTCCAGAAGGCCCTCTGAGGAGGTGGCATCCTGGTGTCCTGACAGATGGAAGGACGGGTGCTCGTGTTGGGCACTCTTCAAGGCCAGGGCCTGCGTGCAGGGGAAAGCACAGCTTCCTGGAGCAGGGACAGGCAGAGCCAGCTGGAGGCAGGCTGCCTTCAGGAAGGCCACCTGACCCAAGGGCAGCTGACAAAGGGCCGTCTGAAGGGCAGGCAGAGGTGGTGGAGGAGAACACGCCTGAGGATCTGAGAGGTCCCGGCTGCGGATCTGCACTGCTGAGGGGGAAGCTGTCATGAACGTGGACGGCCATGACAGGGACTGCACCGGTGGGCCAGGGGACATCAGCAAGCCCCTGACCTGTGCCTGCCGACCTCCTAATGGGTTGTTCGCCCTGGTGGTTCCCCACAGAGTCGTGGGTTGGCGGCCTGGGAAACGTCCACGCGCCAGGCTGGGCTGCAGGGTACAGCAGCTGCCCTGGGCCGGCACCTCCTGGACTCTGTGTGGGTCGTGCATTTTATCTTGGGCTCACCTGCCACCCGTGGAAAGGTGAAGAGAGAGGACCCAAGCTGGGCTCTGCCAGAAGTACTTATGGGGCCTTGGGCGTCCCCTGACCCCTCCATGCCTGTTTCCACGTCAGTAGAATGAGGGGGTCCTATTGCCAGCCTGCAGCGTGAGTAGATGAGTTAATACCTGGTGAGCTCTTGGGATAGTGCCTGGTGGATAAAAGAGGATCCATAACTATTGATCATCACTGTCACTGCACCACACCACCATTATCACACCATCACCAGCACCGTCGTCACAAGCAGTATTGCCATCACTGTCATCATTGTCATGACCACATCATTACCCCCACCATAACCACCATCACCATCATCACCGTCATTATCACCATCACCATCACCATGGCATTATCACCATCACCACTGTCATTGTCACCATCACCATCATCACCGTCATCATCACCATCACCACTGTCATTATCACCATCACCATCACCACTGTCATTATCACCATCACCACTGTCATTGTCACCATCACCATCATCATCGTCATCATCACCATCACCATGTCATTATCACCATCACCATCATCACCGTCATCATCACCATCACCACTGTCATTATCACCATCACCACTGTCATTGTCACCATTATCACCATCATTATCACCATCACCATCATCACTGTCATTATCACCATCACCACTGTCATTGTCACCATCACCATCATCACCGTCATCATCACCATCACCACTGTCATTGTCACCATTATCACCATCACCACTGTCATTGTCACCATCACCATCACCACTGTCATCATCACCATCACCACTGTCATTGTCACCATCACCATCACCACTGTCATTATCAGCATCACCACTGTCATTGTCACCATCACCATCACCACTGTCATTGTCATCACCATCATCACTGTCATCATCACCATCACTGTCATCATCACCATCACCACTGTCATTGTCACCATCACCATCACCACTGTCATTATCACCATCACCATCATCACTGTCATCATCACCATCACCACTGTCATTATCACCATCACCACTGTCATTGTCACCATTATCACCATCACCACTGTCATTGTCACCATTATCACCATCACCACTGTCATTGTCACCATCACCATCATCACCGTCATCATCACCATCACCACTGTCATTGTCACCATCACCATCATCACCGTCATCATCACCATCACCACTGTCATTGTCACCATTATCACCATCACCACTGTCATTGTCACCATCACCATCACCACTGTCATCATCACCATCACCACTGTCATTGTCACCATCACCATCACCACTGTCATTGTCACCATCACCATCACCACTGTCATTGTCATCACCATCATCACTGTCATTATCACCATCACTGTCATCATCACCATCACCACTGTCATTGTCACCATCACCATCACCACTGTCATCATCACCATCACCACTGTCATTGTCACCATTATCACCATCACCACTGTCATTGTCACCATTATCACCATCACCACTGTCATTGTCACCATCACCATCATCACCGTCATCATCACCATCACCACTGTCATTGTCACCATCACCATCATCACTGTCATCATCACCATCACCACTGTCATTGTCACCATTATCACCATCACCACTGTCATTATCACCATCACCATCATCACCGTCATTATCACCATCACCACTGTCATTGTCACCATTATCACCATCACTGTCATCATCACCATCACCACTGTCATTGTCACCATCATCACCATCACCACTGTCATTATCACCATCACCATCATCACTGTCATCATCACCATCACCACTGTCATTATCACCATCACCATCATCACCATCATCATCACCATCACCACTGTCATTGTCACCATTATCACCATCACCACTGTCATCATCACCATCACCACTGTCATTGTCACCATCACCATCATCACCGTCATCATGACCATCACCACTGTCATTATTACCATCACCATCACCACTGTCATCATCACCATCACCACTGTCATTATCACCATCACCATCATCACTGTCATCATCACCATCACCACTGTCATTGTCACCATCACCATCATCATCGTCATCATCACCATCACCACTGTCATTGTCACAATTATCACCATCATCACTGTCATCATCACCATCACCACTGTCATTGTCACCATCACCATCATCACCGTCATCATGACCATCACCACTGTCATTATCACCATCACCATCACCACTGTCATTGTCACCATCATCACTGTCATTATCACCATCACCACCATCACTGTCATCATCACCATCACCACTGTCATTGTCACCACGGTCATCACCACTGTCGCTGTCAGTCATCAGCCGCAGCAGCATCACTGTGACATCAGCCAGGTGCAGACAGTGTACCCGGGATCCCGGCCCCTCAAGCCCTCCCTGCTGCCGTAGCTGGATCCTCTCAGTCGGAAACACCCAGGAAGTGAGATCTGCCCAGCCACCTGCCCTGTCCATACTTCCAACCCTTGATGGGAACGCGTCTAACCTGTGTGCATCTCCCTGCCTCAGTGAAGACAGCGAATTGAGTTAAAATGACCTTTGTTCTGACAGTTAGGGATCCTCTGAGACCCGGAGGCTGTCTTTTCCAATCCTGCTGATCATGGGACATGGGCTCCCCCACTGGGCACTGTGTGAAAGCCAAAGCTCCCTGCAGGACTGTCCCCTTGCTCTGCCTCCTGCCTCTGGCCCAATCCTGAGATCCTTCCAGGACGGCTTCTTTTCTGTGGGTCGGATCCCTGGTGAGATGCAGCCCCCTCCTGAGCAGGCCCTCATCCTCCGCCAGGCGCTTCTCACTGTGGTGTGAACGAGGGCCCTCCAGGGAGAGGAGGAACTCAGCTTAGGGCCGGGAGGGAGAAGAGTGGAAAAGGGAGAGGAGCCAAGCCCTGCAGGCTCCTGCACAGCCAGCACAGACCCTGCCTGGGACCCCTGTGTCCCCAGGCGGGGTTGATGGGCCTCTCCTCTGCTCCCCACACTCCCACTAGGGGAGGGAGAAGCAGTGGTCATGGCGAGGAGCCTGGGAGATGGAGAAGGGCTGTGAGCTGGCCTGAACCTGGGTTTCAACTGCAGAGCAGGGGCTGTCGTTCGGTGTCACTAGCCGCTGTGAGGATTGGGTGGGGTTCGTCTGCAAGGCGTGAAGGGCCCTCCGGAGCCAGTCCACTCCCACGGCCTCGGCTGCAGTGGGGAGGGAGGTGTCCAGTCCACGGGGGCCACTGTGACAAGATAAAACAACCCCAGGATCACCTGGGTAGTTCCCAAGCATCAGGAACTTGTTCCCCACAGTCCTGGAGCCGGGAAGCCTACGGTGGAGGCACCTAGATGCCGAGGCTGTGGGGCTGGTTTTCCGGTTCGTGGACAGCCATGTTCTGTCCGTGTCCCCACATGGTGGGGGGGTGGGGGCCTCTGGGAGCCTCTGTGAGGGCATTAACCCCACTCACGAGGGCTCCCAAAGGCCTCCACTCCCAATGCAATCCCTGCAGGGGTTAAAATTTCAACATTCAAATTTTGGAGAGGACACGGACATTCAGACCGCAGCAGGAAGAGGGTGTAAGGGCAGAGGAGAGACGGAGACAGAAGGTGCCCGGCTGTCCACGGCCTGGTCCACGGGGACCTGCAGCTCTGCTCAGCTACTGTGAGGGCCACGGCCCCTCGGCCCAGGGCAGCGCTGCAGAGATCAAGCAAGGTCTTAATTTTAAGTCGCGTTGGTGCTTCCGGTCCTCAGGGGTCTCCCAGACAGGCCTCAGGCCCTCACACGGGCAAGCCTGGTGGGTGCTGCGCAGGAGCTGGGGAGTGCCGAAGAGGGACTCTGACCCGGAGAGGGTCCCCGGGAGCTGCTCCCCACCCCGAGCGCCATCGCCCCTGCTGCTGGGCTGGGTTCACAAAGCCCTTCCAGCCCCCTGGGGAGGTCGGGCCACTGCCCCCACTTTAGGGCTCAGGGAACTGAGGCCCTGGGAAGCGAACGGCTTGGCAGACACGGAGGTTCACTCCAAGGGCTGCCGGGGCTCCAGAGAGCATGACTGCGTCCCTGCCATCCCGACATGGCTTCTGGGACATCCATGAGGAGGGCCTGGATCCCTGCTGCCCTAACAAGTCACTGCGGACTTAAAACCTCAGGAGTTGCTCTCTCATGGTGCTCAGGCCAGAAGTCCAGGATGGGGATGTGCTCGGGGGCTTCCTGGAGGCCAAGAGAGAGGCCGCCCCAGGCCTCTCTGCTGCTCCCGTGGCTCCTGGTGATCTTTGGCCTCCGTGGCTGCAGCCCTCCACCTCTGTGCCCCTGTGTCCCTGCTCTTCCTAGGAGTACGCCTGCTGAGGCGCTGAGTCCTGTGAAGGCCCCATTTCCAAATGTTGTCCCCTTCGGGGTTCCAGGTGGACATGCATTCAACCCAATTCATTGCTAAGTGGCGACACCTACGTCCTGAGAGGCAAGCGCCCTGGGACAGAGGAGCACTCGGAGTCCACCTGGAGAGGGAGCGTGTGGCTGGGTGGGAAGCCACATGGCCCCAACGTCATCCATGGGGCACACCTGGTGTGGCCTCCCCCTGCACCCCCAGGTCTGGGGTTCCCCGCGTGAAGCCTGAGTGGAGCTGGGGCTTCCCCACAGGTGCCCCCCAAGAGGCAGCAGTGGGACCCTCTGGGTTATTACCCCTGGCTGGGGGCTGAGGGCTGGTCCTGTACCCCACGAAGCAGGCTTCCAAGTAGACATGTCTGGGCTCTCTTCATCCTGGAGGAAGGGCCATGTCTGGATGGAACCAGGAGAGAAGGGGGCCGCGTGTCAGGGGTCCTGGGGCTCGGCCCAGGACGTGCAGCGACCCTCCCTGGCCAGCTAAGCGGAAAGCACATTACCCGAGGGGCTGACTCAGGCCGGCCTTTTTGCCAATGAAGCTCTGATAACTGGCACTGGGCACGGCCCCCAATCGATATGCCGCTATTTTTAACTCCAGGATCAGCAGGGTCACTTTCCGGAGAAGAAGGGCTGTTTATTCTGCTTCCTCTAGATGCCACACTATGCTGGTAGGTCCCCAGGTCAGCTCTGTCCCCTGCTGAGCCCTTCTTTCGACCTTCTGGGGAATCCAGGGGTCAGACAGGGAAAGGCGAGGGGCCAGATGGCAGAGACAGGGCAGGGGTCCCAGGCTCCCCAACTCCCACCAACTTGGAATCTGGCTGCCAGTCCCTGGTCCGGCCATAGTCCCACCCGGGGTGGCTTCTCAGGGTCCTGGGCCTCCCCAGGAGGATGAATGCAGACCACTGTGGTGCTGATCCCAGGGGCAGCCAAGCCCTGAGCTCCAGGCTGTGGTTTCCTGCGTACTCCCTGCCCCTGACCCAGCAAGTCCTGCCCCTCTCTGGGCCTCCTGGTCTTATCTGTGACACGGGCTGATACTGTCACCTAAGCAGTGAGGAGCACAGAATTAACTCAGGCTGAGTGTTAGCTCTGTCCCTGGCCCACGGCCAGCGCTCAGTGTCAGCTGGCCCTTTGGGGGTTATTCTTGTCTGGCCCTCACCTCCCCAGGAACTGAGGGTCAAGGTGGCCTGCCCCGTCCTGGGCCTCCTTCCTCTTCCCCACACGCCCAACTCCACCTCCCCAGCTTTAGTGCATCAGATCCCATCGACCAGACAAGAGGGGGTGGTCAGACTCATCCTAGAAGCAGGGGCTTCTTCTGGAGCAGAGTTCTTCCTGCTTATTTGAGAGGATCCAATTTACAGACCATAGATCTAGAGTTGGCAGAAGGCCTGCCCTGAGCCCGGAGGAAGGGAACAGGAGACCTAAGCCGGAATCTGCCTTAAATGACTATGTAACCTTGAGTCAGTCACCCCCACTTTCTGGACTCAGTCTCCACCCCAAAAAAACCCATGGCAAATAGGTCCATCACTTTTAATAACATTTTGGGAGAAGGAGTCTGAATTCTGGTTGAGAGGGAAAGAGTGCTGTGATTGATTGGTAATGTCTGGCTCTGGTGCAAGCAGGGGAAGGTGGAGCCACTTTTCCAAACTCCAGGATTCCAAGGTCCCTTCCAGCTCCTGCCTCCCTGGGCGCTTTACCTGGCTGGCGCGATCAAGGAGCAGCGGGGTGGCATGACATAAAAGGGGCCTGGGAGCCTCGGCTCCTGCACCATGTGAAGACACAGCAGGAACAGGCTGAGCCGACAGAAAGGGAGCCCTCCCCAGACTCCAGTCTGGTCTGCCAGCACCTCGGCCTTGGGCTTCCCAACCCCCACAGGGTAGAAAAGAAACACCTGTGGCATGAGCCACCGCGCGTGGAATGCCGATCCATCTAGCTCCCAAGGGACTAACGTGCCAGCTCTGTGGCTTAGAGGACCAGCTTAGAGGAGGCGATTTTGAGGAGGGGCATGACACGGTGAAGGGCATGTTTTAGAGAGATCTCTTTGTTGGGGGTTTGTGGTGGGAGAATAAGGGATTGTGAGCTGGAAATACCAGGGTGCTGCTGATAAGGATCTGTCCTGTGTCTCTGGAAGTGGGGGAGAGAGCTGAAGGTTCGGGGGCACTGAGAACCAGCAGCCCCGGGGCAGAGCAGAGAGGCCAGCATCATGCTCTCACTGGGCCTCAGCGCTCTGGGCTGTGATTGGGGGCCTGGCGGGGGTGTCTTCTGTCACCTCTGCCTGTCCAGGACTGTGCTCCAGAAGCACATCTGGTATGTGGCGCCAAGTGTGCAGGGAGAGGGGACCACCACCTTGGAGGAGAAGCCCGTTCCCAGCCGGCTCGGCCTCACCAGCCAGCCTTGCCTGAAAGCCAGCCTGTCCACTCCTTCCCCAAGGCAGACCATGGCGCCCCCTGGTGGCTGGCTGTGGCGCATCAGGGGTTCAGGCACCTCCTGGAGGGAGGAGGCCGGTCCCAGCGCAGGCCCCCGGGCTTTGGGTGGACTAAGACTTGCCTTTTGTTTGGTTTTGCTTTGCCTTCCCATCTGATTTCCCTCCTAACTGCAAATGCTCCTGGTGGCATAAAAATGGGCTGGTGCCCTCCACACCCACCAGCCTGTGCTTCTTTAAAATGGTCTCACGAAGCCTTGAGCTAAAGCCAAAAGTTGGCACCTGTTTTAAAGGAACAGATAGTGAGTGCTTTCCACTCTGTGGCCTCTTTCACAGCCCCGCAACTCTGCTGTTGTAGCCCGAAGCCACCAGACAATCCATCAGTGCACGGGCGGGCTGCGTTCCAATAAAACTTTATTCACAACAACAAGTGGTGGGCCAGATTCGGCCTGTGGGTGGGTTTGCCACCCGAGGTCTAGAGCATCGTTTCTAAAACTGTATTTCAAGTCACCATCAGCTGCCATCCCACAAACAGTGTTCCACAGTCAGGTGAATTTGGGAAACAGGGGATGGAACAGAGCTTGACAGACCCTTTCACACGTCCCATTGTGAGTCCCCAACGGACAAGACAATGCGTGGAACCCAGGTGGCCGTGAGATGTGAACCCTGTTTCCAAGAGCGCCTGGCAGTTTCCTTCCCTCCTCCCTTTCCTACGTGTGCCGTCGACAGCTCTCTTGGGCACAGCTCAGGGAAGGTCGGGAGGTCACACCCAGATGCCCCCTGATCTTGGTCTCACTGGAGAGAGAGGGCATCACACTCTGGGGACCCTGGGACAGCCCTGGGAAGAGGTGCTGTGATCACCCACCATCTGTCTGTGAGGGTTTCCCAGAAACCCCTGGGCTGGGCCTTGGGAGCAGAGAAGAGGGGCCAGCCTTCCAGAGGGGACGCCCTGGGGAGGCAGGGGCTCAGAGTGGCAGGGCTAGGGGACAGGCAGCACATCCCTGCAGGCGGGGAGCCAGGCCACGGCCACACAGGCAGTGTGCCCCACTTGGACATGCAGAGGCCACAGGGACCCCCAAAGACGTGTGGTCCTTCTCCCTAGGCCAGGTGGCAGACAGGACACGCACTAGCAAGGGGCAGACCTTCCACATGGGTCGGGCAGGGTGGCTGGAGGGGACAGAGGAGCCTTGGGAAATCTCACGGGCTCCTGCTAGACCTCAGAAGACCCCAGGGAGAGAGATGGGTGGGGATCACGTGACCAGAGATGGGCAGGAGGGCAGGAGGAGCTCCTTTGGAGGAGTGGGGAGAAGATGGGGTGCCCCGGCCTTAGCAGGAGGCTCAGGTGCGAGGCTGGGGGATTGGGGCTTTGTCTCACCGGCTTTCAGCCTCCCATCGGGCTCACTCTTGGGCCCAACAGTCTCCAAAGTGCTTTCGACCTAGGGAGATGGGCTCACAGCAGCTGCCTCTGGGCCCATCCATTAGGACGGTCCACTCAGAAGACGATAATCCCGTTCCTCCAGCTCAGGCTGCTGAAGTCCCTGGGCACATGGGCCCGAGGACTGACCCCGTGCCAGGCACCATGTAAACTCCCTCCTGTGCTTCCTCGGGCTGGACCACACTTCTGGTCGAGGTGAGCTTGACCCTGGCTCCTTGCCGTGGTAGGGTCTCGTAGCCCTTGCCCACTCAAGACCTCCACGCCCCGTGCCCACCACAGGCCCTCACAAGAGCTGCCCAGTGAAACCCAGAGCCAAACACCTGTCCTGACTGCGCGACCTGGGCAAGTCGCATCACCTTGCTGGGCCGATCCGCCTGTGGGGAACTCACAGAAACCACCCTGGACCATGTTGAGAGACTGAGATGACGTAAACTGCCACCAAACAGCACGTGGTCGTGACGCAGAGCAGAGGGTGCTGGGGAGCTGGGGGGTGTCGGAGCAGAATGGAGCCTGTTGGCGGTGGACGGCGGCGTCTTGGTCCAACAGGATCCATCTGGCCGGCGAGGCTGGCCTGGCCTCTGGTCCAGGGAAGGCCGGTACCCCTCCGCTCTGGGAGGCCACAGGGCAGTCTGAAGGGTGGCCTCTGAGATCAGCCTCCTTCCTGAGCGGCAGGGGGCTGTGGCCTTGAGAGGGAAGTTTGGTGGTTGTCGCTCCAAGACGGCTCGGCCCCACAACTTCTGCGGCATTTCCGGCTGCCTGGGAAGGCCCGGCCCGCGGGGATGTTCTTTGAATTGCTAAGCAACGGTGGCCATTCTCGCACATGGAGAAAATTGAAACATTGATTTATCTATTTGTTTTGCAACTAGCACTCGGCCTCATTACTCGGTTCCCCAGGGACACCCTCCCACTTGCTCGGGTTGAGAATTAACTCTTTTTACCGAGGAAGGGGCAGCAACGGGTTTTTAATTTGGAGAAGGCCCAGAAACAATGGCTGGGCCGCGAGCCAGAAATCAGGGAGGGGGCTGACCAGGGCCGGTGCCACCCACCCTGCCTGCCGCTTCAGGGGCGGGACAGTGCCAGCAGGTCCGAGGCCAGGAGGGGCGATCCTCAGGGCGCTGACAGCGGGGTCCTCTCTGGACTTCTGCTCCCCGTGGGTGCCTCCGAGGCTCTGGCGTCCTCCCACCGGGATCCCCCGGGATGGAAGGTTCTGCTCCTGGGTTCACACAGCCTGGGTCCAGCTCCCAGCTCCACCTGGGGGCTTGGAGCCCCTCTTGGCCGTGCCTCGGCTCCTCGTCTGTCACAGAGGCAGGGGCACTTCCCTGTCTTTCTGGAACACTGGCCTCGGCCCGGGCAGCTCCGGGGGGCCCCTCTGGTTCTTCTTCTCCCGCCTCCCACCGCGCCTTCTGGCCCCATTTGTCACTTCAGCAACATTCATGTCCGGCAGACCGGCTGCAGGAGAGGCTGGCCTGGCCCCCAAACCAGGGTCTCAGCTGTTAGTCCGCTTCCAGGGAGAACAGGCCACTCATGGGAGCCAGCCGCTGCCTCAAGTGAGGGCCCTCGAGGCCACTGGTCAGGGGAGGAAGGAGCCCCCGCCTCCGGGCCCATCTTGGTCCTTCCATCTTGGCACCGTCAGCGGCCATCCCGTGTCCTGCAGCCCTCCTCCCCTCTGCCCTGGGGACCTCGCTGCCTGCGCTGGCCACAGATGGGTTTTCTGTTCTCATGCCCAGCAGGATCTGCGTGGGCTCCGGATCCACTGGGGTTGGTCCAGCTGCCACTGGCAGAAAACCTAAATGAGCGAGGCTCCAGGGTGAAAGGTCTAGTTCTGTCTGCAAACAGAGGCAGCCAGGGCTAGCGGGGTGGCTCCACGATTTCCAGGAGACCCGGCTGACTTGTTTCTCTAACCGTCCACTCCAGGGCCTTCATGGCCGGGGTGAGGTAGGGCCCTTGAACGTCAGGGAGCCCACTCACGTTTTGGTCAAAGTAGCGAGGCCGGGTCAGCCTCCAGGGCGCTGTCCAGGAAGTCCATCCCAGGGAAGTCCCCAGTCAGAGGGAGGTCTGCAGTCCCGCCCTGGAAACCCCCAAGGCCAGTGGTGCTCGACTCAGGGCCACCCTCTGACGTCGCTGACTGTCACCGCGGGGCAGTCGGGGGCGGGGGCGCTGGCATCTGGGGGGTGGATGCCAGGGATGCTGCCAACGTCCCACAGTGCCAACAGCCCCCACGGCTAAGGGCTGCCTGGCCCTTGATGCCCACGGAGCCGAGGCTGGACGCCGGTCAGAGCATTCAGACTGCGTTTTAGGAAGTTGCTACGGCACAGGGACCATATATTACGTGAGGTCCCCAGCGGGGGGTGGAGTGGCACCCCGTAATCAAACACATTAATATTTCTGCAGCAAAATGTATGAATATTCACACAAAGAGGGACGAACACGGCTATAAATAGCCTCACATGGGCGCAGGTCACGTTTGCCACCCAATGAGTTATGAACGGGCTTTTGGTTTTCAGAGCTTTATGGATTTTGGAATTGGATTGTGGGTCTGTAATATAATTTCAGATCGTGATAAATGCTGGAGCGACACCAGGCAGAGAAAGGGAAGGAGTAATGGGGGGGTTAGACAAAGTGGCCACGAAGGAGCCTCTCTGCCGGGGGGACATCCTAGAGGGGACCCGAGTGAGGTGAGGAAACGCGCCATGAAGGGAAAAGCAATCCCAAGGGGCAGGAAGGCGTGCAAAGGCCCCGGGGTGGAAGTGAGTTTGCAGGTCTGAGAAGGGGCCAGGAGGGCAGCCAAGGAGTGGCAGATGGCCCCGGCTGCAGACACTGGGAGGATTTGGGGTTTGCCACAGTAAGAGGGGAGCCAGGGGAGGGTGAGAATGTGAGATGTGCCAGCTATAGGGTGCACAGTGGGCCACAGGGGACAGAGCAGGTGGCCTGAGGGCAAAGGAGGAGCGGGCAGAATTCAGGGTGCCCCATTCACCCATCCTGAGGTGGGGCTCACACAAGGAAGTGGAGGGAGTGGGCAGCGGTGACTTTGGACCAGCTGGCAGGCCCCACTCACTGGCCCCTCATCCTCTTCAACTTCCTGCCCCGGGACCTTTGCTCCTGTCAGCCCCACCTGCGCCTCTCAGCACCCCACTGTGTGCTGATTCCTTCTCTTAAACCTCATTCTTCTCCAGCTGAGACCCAGCTGCTGGGAGGACTGGGCCCAGCCTTCTGTGTCTGTGTCCCCAAAACCCCAGGTTCAGCTCCTCAGCAAGGACAGAAGTCACACTAGAAACCTTTAAGACACTTGGAAAGACAGCAGACAGGGCAGGTCCCAGGGAGACACAGTTCTCAAGACCGCGGGGACAGCGAGGAACTAGAATGGGGGTCAGCAGGTCTGGAGGAGAGAGGAAGAAGCTCTCTCCCCAGCCAGGCACCAACGGGGTTCCTCCCTGGGGCGCCTGGGCCCCCGGAGAGTGGACAGCTCGCCCTGTGGGCACCTCCAGGGCTGGGCCCCGGTCACCAGCAGCTTGTGACAAGCCAGCAGGAGGGAAGCTCGCCCTGAAGAGAGACCCCTGGAATTAGGGAATGTCCTTGGCCCTCCCCCTTATCAGACAGGAGTCGTGTCCGGACTCTCCAGGGCCCAGGACAAAGCCAGGCTCTGTGCCTGCAAACTGCAGGCCTCAACCTGGAGCCGGAGCTTTCTCACCCTGCCAGGGCGTGGCCAGTGCCCGATGGCTGCTCGGAGAGCCAGGGCAGGCCATGAGCCCTCCCAGCACCCCAATACCCCGGGGCCCCACACCCGCAGCCTCCCTCCTGCCCCACCACCCCTGTGCCCTCAGTGGGCCCGCAAGGTAGAGATGCCCAAAATAGAGAACGATGCCGAGGAGGTGGCACCGTCCCCTCTAGGGGTCCCCTGGGCACCCTGGCAGTGTCAGATGTAGGCCGGGAGGGGAGGCTGGTGTCCACGGCTCCAAGACAGTGGCCCAGAGGGCTTCCTGGCTCCTGGGGAATGGGTCTCCTAATGCCCCTCACTGCCCAGATTGGGGTCTCCCTCCCACTGTTGGGGGGCCCCTTGGAGTCTTGACCCCAAGTGGCTCAGATATGTCAGGGCAGGGGTCTTTGATGTCCCTGAGCAGCTCTCCATAGAGCCCACCCTATGTACCGTCTGCACCCACCACCTGTGGCCCAGTGGGGGAGGGACGTAAAGGCCACTCTGTCTGCACACCCTGCCCTCCCCCACTCCAGGCAGGTGGTGGCAAGAGGCCTCCTGGTGGAGTCAGAGCCACTGGCTCCACGTCTGCTGGCGGGTCCCGCCTGCCAGGGCTGCGAGCACAGGTCCGTCCACCAGGCCTGGCTCTCTGGCTCCCCCCAGCCCTGAGGACTCTGCCCTGGATGAGCCTTCCCTCCCTAGCGCTCTGCCCACGGATCCATCTAGCCCAACTGCGCTGAGCGTGGGGGGCTCATCTGCAGCGCGCCAGCCGCTGGCCCTCCACCCCCGGGATCACGGGCTGAACATCCTTCAGAGTTATTTAAGAGCCTCTTTCCTTCTTCCTGTTTTGATGATGTTTCTAAATTATGCATTAAACTTATCGGGGTGAGTAATGCCTCAGAGCCGCCCGCGTCAGGCCGAACGTCACTTACTCTGTGCCGCGCTTACATGGCTGGGGGCTCCTCTGGGGGGCTCCTCTTGGATCCATTTGTCGTCACATTAAGTGTGTCCAGATGAGCACCTTGGACGGCAGGGCACCCTTGGCTTGTGCGGGCCCTCACTCCTTCAGCTGCCTGCCCAGGGTCTGCAGCCCATGCTCCCAGGCGGGCAGGGGCTTGGGTGCCCCCCAAAGCATCATGGGAAGTAGGGAAGCCCCAGAGGAGGCAGAGCTGGGAGGTGAGACACCCTGAGGATGCTTGGCACCCATGGGCACTGTCTCCACATTCATTCATTCATCCAGATACCAGTGGCAGTTCCCGCCCTGCTGGGTAGCACTGGACAGCCTACCAGCGGCCACCAAGCTGCCCTGGCCACAGGACTGTTAGGACAGCCCCCTGGTCTCTGCAGGTGAGGGTCCTCTTGTCTTCTCAGCCAGGAAAAACTCTGTCCCCAGGACAGGCCCCTGCACCAGGCAGTCCCCACCCCAGCCCTCACTGCCCTCCAATGCCCACGGCCCAGGGCTCCTGCTGCAGGACCCAGGCTTCACCAGGTTGGTGAGAGGTTGCTCAGGGCGTGGAGCCCTGGCTCTGCCCACCAGAGGGGCTGCAGGTGTCGGGGCCACGGCTGGCAGCTCTCCCACCACTGTCTGAGCTGCCTTTGACCCATATGGGGGAGACTTGTGAGCCCAAGGTCATGTCACTGGGACAAGTTTGAGCCCAGCCCAGCCCTGGACTCTGAGCTCCAGGTCAGAGAGATCTGAGCAGCCCTGACACAGTGACCCTCTCTTGCAGGTGCCCCCCAGGGCCACCCCAAGTACCAGCCCTGCCCACAGCCTCCAGGCAGGAGGCTCTGGAAGGGGAGTGAGGAGCAAAGTGTCACATCAATAAACTCTCGGGTGACGCGCACTCTGTCTTCCCATAATGAAATGGGGATACAATCCCACTTGCTACCAGCACCAGGCCACCCGCGACAGGCGCTTATTATTTTCTGCCACGATCAGGGGAGGCTGATCCGGCTTGGATAAGTGCAGCTTAAAATTGAAAACCAAGCAATTTACCTTCAATCGCTTCTCAGAATTTTGTGCAGCCAGAGACAGTTAAGGAGAAATGGACTCCCTTTCCATTTTAAGAGCTTTCATTAACATTTGTTTCCTCTGGGAGATTAGGGCTCCGTGGGGGAGGGGCCGAGGTCCCTGGCTGGGTGGTGTCCTGCTCCCTCAGCCGCCCCCCCCCCCAAGGAGCTTTGTCTCCAATTCCTCTTCCTAGAGGGCCTCAGAGGGGGACTCAGTCCCTTCCCTTCCTCCTGGCAGAGCTGGGCACTTGGCCAGGCACTGGACTGAGCTCCATGCCTGTGGAGGCTGGGGAGGCCCCGGCCTGTGCTCAGGCCCGGCAGGGAAAGGGTGCCTCTTCCTGTGGGTGTGCACCTCCCACCCTGCCCAGCCGGGCTCCCACAGGTCCTGTATCTGGTTCAAGCAGATGTCTCCAGGCCAATTCTCCTGGGACATTTTGTCTTGTAAGGCCAGATTCGTGGGACCCCAATAGACCTCCAGGAGCCGAATCCGATGCAATCACACAAGAGGCTTTATTGCAAGCTCGAGCCTGGACTCACAACCGTCCCAGGGAGTGAGTCCTGGTCCTCTGTCCAGTGAGATTTTATAGGTTTTTGGGGGGATACTCTATGTGTCACAACATCACACAGCACATCATTCCATACCGCGGGAAAATCAAACAACAACTCTTAGCATTGATTAGCACAGTCACTGGCGGGAACAAGTTGGGAAGGGTGATTGGTTAGTACAAGAGGGGGATTCATTTGAACTGATTGGTTTAATCCGTGAGGGGTGTACGTGCTGAACTACGTGGTTTCCCAACATGTTATCAACCGCACCGACTACTGGGGGGTCATCTGGCATCCCAGGTACTTTCCCTGTCTCAGGCTGATTGGTGGTTGCTAGGGGGTTGCTATGGGTCCTCACCTAGTCTAACTGAGGCAGGGACAACTGGCCCCGCAGATCTCTCTCTGGGGGACCTTTTTCAAAAATGGAGTCACATCAGTTTCTCAGTCTCATTTCTAAATTAAGGAGCAGAGTTTGGCTGAGGGGTGCTTAGGGACCCCAGGAAGGCAGACACCCTTGGACAGAGTTGTCAGTGCTCCAAGTTCAACAGCGGCCTCTCATTCTGTCCAGCCCAGGGTTCTGGGTGCCAGAGGTGCTTTCTACCCGCTCCCCAATCCCTTCCCCATGTTCTGTCCCTCAGCACCTACAGGGCAAGTCCTCGAGACCTGCCAACTTCACTCAACATCCTGCAGCCAGGCTCTCTGCCCTGGTGGTATTGACCATCAGGAGGCTGGACCAGGCCTCGCCGGGAACCCCAAAGCCCTTGACTTGCCTGTCCTTTTATTCCAGGAATAGCAGAGGGGGCTTTGCTGAGATGTGAGTCAGCCTCCGCTGGTAAATTTGACAGTTATCTCCAGAGGCCCCTCCGTCAGTGCCACCAATATAGACGGCTGTGACGGTCTCAAACTCGGCTGCCCTCCTGGCTGTGTGGCTGCAGCCCTGGCCTCCTGTGTTTGGTCAGTCTCCCCTCCAGTGGCTGCACCAGGCAGGGCTGTGTGCACGGGATTCCTGAGCCCCGAGCATGCCCAGGATTGGCAGGATTGCCCTGGGCGTGCTCTGGAGGTGGGGACTTGAGGGCCAAGTCCAGAGCTCAGACTTGTCCTGAATGCAGCACTCTGCATACCTGTGCAGAGCGTCCCAGAGCGCCTAGCTCCTGGGGTGGGGGAAAGGGAGTCCATGATGCGCAAGCCCCATAACTGCCCCGAAGACCAAGGCCCCTCCTGGAGGATTTATACACAAGTCCCAGCCAGGACCTCTCCTGAGCCTCTACAGGGAAGCAATGGGGAGAAAGAAATCCTAGGCAGAGAGAGCAGAGCAGTCCATAGGGCAGAGCAGGGGCAGGCACAGGCAGGATGGTTTGGATGGATACTGGACAGCTGCCCACCACCACCTCAATACAACGAGGCCAGTCTTAGATCAGAGAATTAAAAGCAAAAGAGCCCAGGGACCTGGCAGTCCCCTGGGCTGGCATCTGTGCACATAGGCCATGATGTTGGGCATTGTCCCCCCGGCCTGCCCCTCAGTGGGTGATTGCAGCTAGAGGTGTCATCCACCACTGGCCACACGTGGGGTGGGTAACCGACTGACAGCCACCCTGGCAGTCCCCTCCCCTGGCTCAATGTCAGTGCTAATTTTGCAGAGGACCTGGAGGAGCCTCAAAGCACAGCCGCCGTCACTTCATGGTCCTGCTTTCAAAGTGACTGACACCTTTGTGCTTCCCCAGAGCAACCAGGCCCTGGGTGTCAGTCTCTGGCAGCATCAAGGAGGAGTCCAGGGAGAGGGACCCCCACAGGCTGACGGCTCACACACAATCCAGGCCTCTCCAGAGAGCAGTTTGGGAATCAAGGCCACCTGATAATGCCTGTTTAAAAAAATATACAGCCACGCACCGCCTCAGTCATGACCGTGTCCCAAAAGATGGCAACCCCCCGTGATCGCCACAGCTGTCTTAGTTTGTTTCAGTGATTTGGGTCCTTTAAACCTGCCAAATGACACAGTTTTCAGAACACGCCCCCATCATTGAGCAATCCTCCTTTCTGTTGTCGCGCACAATGTGTCTGCAGAAAGCTGTGTGCGAGTTCCAGGGAGCCGGAGATAAATAGTCATGAAGCGAGTGATCACAAACCAGACGAGAGCAAGGGGGCCGAGTGCCTGCGAGTTCTCCCCTTCCCCACAACATAAAGACCAGGACCCGGCCCCCCACGGCAGCGCTTCTGTGCACCAAGCCCCATTCTCACCATTGATCCTTCTCCCTTCCTGGTCTCTGTGAGGGAAGACGGTCCCAAAGATGACAGGATTCAAGAGAGATTTATTTGTTATTTTAGACCTTTAGAAAGTGCAGTTGCACAGAAACGGAGTCCCTGGGTCGTAACGAAGTTCAGATCAATTAAAACAATTTACTTTGCGGCTAATGATTTCAGACCATTGTAATTTATTGGTAAGTAAATGACTTCAAAAGCACATTCCTTTGGTGGCTGCACAGAGGGAATCTTAACAAGTTCTTGGATGAATTAAGTCTGGAATTTGTTAACAGACCGTTATTGTAAAACATTTAAAGAAGGTCTTTTCACACTGCTCCAAGGCCTCAAAGTTTCCAGAAACAATTAAAACTTCCAATCAGTTCTTCGTGGTTTAAGCAAATCAAATGGCAAGAAAGGACTCCTGCTTCCAGATGGAGGCCTTCACGTCCAGGGGTCCAGTGGCCACTAGGGTCTACCCATGACTCCTGCTCTCGGATATCTCAAAATGGAACTCGGGCCTGCAGTGCGGCTTCCCCTGCCCTTGCTCCTGCTCTGTGCATCTCTGCCCTGGCTCCGCAATCAGATCGCACTCCACTTCCTGCCAGTGAACACGTCCAGCCCGGGCCTGTGTCCGGGCAGCTCCTCTGCCTGTGACACCCTCCCCTGACCCTCCATGGCCGCCTCTTCCTTGTGGCTCAGTCCCAGCTCAGCAACCCTCAGTGGAGAGGCCCTGCCTTCCCACGCCTGTCACCACCTCCCTCCTTCCTGCCCCTTCCTCCTGGTCCAGCGTAGCCACAGCCCCTCATGCTGTTTAGCCAGGTGGCCTGTTAAGTGCCCTCGTGACACTCCCCGCTGGGACCAGTGACTTCTCAAGCAGGCCTGGATGCAGCCGGGACAGCTCAGCTGGGCCCTGGGTTACAGCAGGTCAGAGGAATTGTGAGTGTCTGGCACACAGGTGGCGTGCAGGTGGACAGTTTGGGACGGGCCGCGCCTCATGTGTTCAGTCACCAAGATGTATTTACCAAAGAGTCTGTGCTGGGCACCCTTCCAGAGCCTGGGATCCCAGTTCTGGAAGCCTGCTCTCAGGGAGCACACGGTCCAGCCAGAAGATGCACGCGGACCACGAAAACATCCAGCGTGTGACCCAGGGTCAGGAGTGGGCTCTGAGGAGCTGGCATTTGGACTGTCACACAGTGAGCAGAGCATGTAAGGACCTAGGGGATGTTCCAGAAAGGGGGACGAGCCCATGCAAAGGCACCAAGGCTGGAGGGAAGGAGGAGAAAGGCGCAGGGGCAGGAGTGGTGAGCAAGGACAGAGGGCCAGGAGGGAGCAGGAGGTGGGCTGGAGGAGCAGCCCGTGGGGACTTCATTCAGAGTGCTGGGGAGCCTTTGAGGCAGCAGCATGATCCGGTGGGTGTGCCTTTAAAGCTCTCTCTGGCTGCTGTGGGCAAAATGGATGCTTGGAAGGAGGCCAGAGAGGCAGCCTCCCGAGCAGCTGGAGGGCAGGATGCAGCAAGAGGACTGGCACAGGCAGGGCAGAGCCGGGGAGGAGAGATGCAAAGGTCCAGGGTATACTTGGAGGTGAGACTGGCAAACCTGCAATGATTTGAACACGTCTAGCCCGGGCCTGTGCCAGGGCAGCTCCTCTGCCTGTGACAGTGTGTGAATAAGGTGAAGAGAGCAATCTGGAGGCCCATGGAGGCCAGGCATAAAGGCAGGGCAGGTGGCAAGCCATGTCCTGAGAAGAGAACACACAGCAGGGAACAGGCTCTTGGGATCCGGTTCTTGTTGGTCAAGTGGATTAAGGAGGTCTGTGGGTTCTAAAGCAAGGCTCCCAGCCAGGGATGCCCTCCATGAGGCCCCGGGATCATCGTATTGATCAAACCGTGTGCCTCATGTCTCAGATCCAATGTGATCAGCTTCTAGATTATTTGTAACAAGTTGGCAAACCCTTTTAGAACCAACATAGACTGCATTTTAGTAATTTTCATAGTATTTTTGGCAGCTGCAGAGACTCCAAGGCTAGGCAGAGAGCCTTTTAATGGAGCATTGAAAAGCAGCTTTTAAAAATACCTTTTAGAAAGCTATTTAAATTCTTCCGTCTGTAGCAAAATTAATGTAGAAACTTATGGCCTTAATTTGGTTCTTTCTTAAACGAAGGTGGGTGTCTGTTTCCTTTCGTGGCTCTGCTGAACACGGAGCCCAGACGTTCCCGGGGATGCCCTGCGCTGGCCAGGCTGGCTGCAGACTCGGCCTGACTAAGTCATTTAATCTTCACAGCGACTCCGTGGGGCGAAACCTGTGACATGCTCGCCCCCATTTAGAGACCGGGAAGCCGAGGCCCAGGCTGGATCACAAGAGGCCAAGGAGGGCTGGGCTTGTTCAGAGATGGGAGGTGGAAGACGCTTGCCCGGGGTCACAGAGCTGGGAGGGACCTGCGTAGCTTGTGCTTCTGGCCCCTCCTGCAGAGCATCCCTGTCTGCCTGGGCGTCACCACAACGGCCTGGTGGCTCATCACAACCCCAGCCCATACCAGGTGTCTCCTGAGACCCCAGGGCAGGGTGCAGGCTTGGACTCACTGCGGCCGTTCTCAGAGGGGCTAGGGCCCCCACCCCACAGCAGCCCCTGTGGGGGGCCTTTTAAGTGTGAGCTTCCCCAGTACAACAGGGGATCAGGGGACAGATTCTCTGAGTGCCTGCAGGGGACTCTGAGGCTCACTTGAGTTTGAGACGCCCGGCCACCTGCCTCCCGACACGTGCCCGTCGCTGTGACTTCAGATTCAGTCAGGATGTTGATGCCGAGGGCCTTGCAGTTGCCCCTGCCCTGCACAGCTGGGGAAATGCAGACCCAGAGGGGGCGCTCCCTGCTCAGAGCCCCTCGGCACCCAGGCCCAGGGCAGGATCTTCTCACAGACACCCCTTCCCAGGTCCTTCCCATCTCCTGGCAGCCTTCCAGAGAGGCAAGTCTTGAAGAAAAGGTGGACTCACATCCAGGGAGACACTGGCTGGAGGCCAAACTGCCCTTGGGCAGCTTGTATTGGAGAAGTTGGCTTCAGCCCTCCTGGCAGGTCCTGGGGGCCCTGCTCCACCAGCACCTGGGGAGGTGGCCAGCACTGTTCCCTCCTCTCTACCCTGGGTCCTGGGGAAGGGGTGGGAAGTCCTGAGAGGCCAGGGCCCTGTGCTGAGGAGGAGGCAGAGCTGGGCAGTGGATGCCCACAGCTCAGAGCAGCCAGGCAGCCCCTGGCAGAGCAACTTACTGAGCCCATGGAGGCTGGAGGCCTGTCTGCCCCACACTCCGCCACCCAGGTGTGGAGGGGCCAGCCTTGCTGTGGCCACGCTGTGTGACCCAGATTTAAATGGAAAGGGTTTGGAGAGGCTGTGGCCCTAGGTGCCAGTGGATCCCCCAAGCCTGCTCTTACCCCGTGCTGGACAGGCCCATCGCCCACCCAAGGACCTGAGTCATGCTCCCCACAGCTGCTCCCTGTACCCTGGGATCCCTGCCCCCAGGCACATGCTCCCCACAGCCTCAGGAGGCCCACTCCTCAGATGAGCAGAGGGGCCACGTTTCTCAGGGTCACTTACTCCCTTGGTCAGCTTGCTCCAACTCCCATTTCCCTCTGTGGTTGAGTGGGCTGTCCCCTGCTGGGGACAGCCAGAGTGGCCAGGCCCTGTGCCATTTTTTGGCTCTTACTGGTTCACCTGGTTTTATTGCCTTCTTGAGCAGTGAGGGGCAGCCAGCTGCTGTGGAATCACTCAAGTTGACATGGCTTTTCAGATTTCATTTTCTCTTCCCTTCCCCATCTGTGTCTCTATCTGTGAGAGAGAGTGACAAGGTGACAGGCAGTAGCTCCCAACACAAGCAGAACCAGTGGCCCTGGAGCAGCCTGTGACCCCAGGAGCCTGAGGACATGGACGGTCCAGTCTGGTTCCTGGTACCAGTCTCTCCACGCTCCATCCCCTTTTATCCCAGTGTTGACCTCTGCTTGATCCTCTCTGTGGCCCCAAGATGCAGTCCTTGCCCTTGACATCACTGACCTGCTCTCCCCAGCTTTCCAATAAACACCAGGACAAGAACCCAGCCTACGGACAGGGCCTCAGAAAAGGTTGGGTTCAAGTCTTGGCTCCATGGACCATTAGCTGCATTTGACCTTGGGCCAGTTGCTTGACCTTTCCAAATTCCCACTTATTTTTCTGCTTCCAAATGAGAATGATGATGGCACTGCCCCCAAGGGCTGAGATGAGTAGTTGGCTCAGTGATATGAGTATCTCGACAAATACTCGAGAGGAGCAGGGAGCACCGTGATTCTTCCACTTATTGACCAGTTGATTACTTGTTGACTCTGGCTCTAAGACCTGCAAAGAAAGGAAGAGAGGACTTGGCCCTGGGCTGGGCAGCGCCTGAGTATCCCATGGAGTCAGTGGAGCAGGATGTGTTTCCAGGTGGGGACAGGCCAGAGGGAGGGGGTAGGGAGACTTATGGTGAGGACTTGGCTCCCAGGTTGGGGTGCAGGTGGAACAACACGTGGAGGCCCAAGAAAGGGCCGGTGGCGTGGGGGACCCTGGAGGGCATCTGCCAGTGGACCCTCCTTCCTCTGGGGACCTCAGGCTTTTTCTCTGAAGTCCTTCAGTTGATGGAGGCCACTCACATTATGGAGGTCATCTGCTTATCCGAAGTCCACTGGCTTAATATTAATCTCATCTGAAAAAGTACCTTCAGAACAACAGCTAGACTGGTGTTTGGGCAAATGCCCGGGTTCTGTGGCCTAGTCAGGTTGACACACGTGACTCGCCCTCCCAGGGAGGGACAGCAAAGGACCTGTTGCTGTTCTGTCAACACCATGGGCTCTGAGGCCCAGAGCTCTACACTGCCTGGTCTGCTGCTCCCACTCCTGACTTCCTGCTCTCGGGAGGAGCTTAGGGAAAGCTTCGGGGGGTGGGGTGCTGGGCCCACATAGGAGGTGCCCTCTGAGTCATGTGACCACATGGTGCCATGAGTCATGTGACCCAGCAAAGCTGGGACAGAGAATGAGATGTCCCTGGTTGGTCTGGGAAGAGCGGGGCCAGTGTAGTCAGGGGAGGCCCTGGACAGGCCTCCCAGCCCTGGTCCCGGCCAGGGCCAGACCCGCGGCATCTCCCAGCCAGGCTGCGGCTGACAGGTGCCTCTGTGAGGCTCTCGGGAAGCAGCAAAAGGGATGGCAGAGGTCAAAGGCCACTGCGGTCTCTCCAGAGCAGAGTTTGAAAAAGGGCCCAAGGCCCCTGGCGCAGACCAGAGAATGGTCCTTTAAGTCGGCGGCCCTTGTTCGCCAGCAGCTGGGACGCTCCCTGGAGAGGCTCAGATCAATTCTGTGGCTTTTATCTTTTCTTGAGGCTCAGCACGAAGGAGAGTGCCCCGTGTCTATGGCTGATAAATAACAGGAACGTGCTGTATCTGCTTCATTTGATTTTCTTGAACAATTACCGCCAGCACGCCTTACGTTCAGAGGCTGAGATTTTAAGTGGCCAAAAGAACTTCCCAGCAGCGCCCACCAGGGCTCGTGGGAAACGTCCTTTGGTGTATTGAAAAGCTCCAGATGGACTGGGCTGTGAGGGAGTTGGAGGGAAGTGTCCTGTGTTCCCGGCACAAACATTGCCTCCTCTGTGGGGACAAGAATGGAGGGTCTCACCCCAGCCGTGGACTGTGGGAGAAACTGCCCCACCAGTCCCTCTGAGCTGAAGACCACCCTGGCCTCAGGCCTGGCCTGCCCAGAGCCCTTGGTGAGGACGGTAGCCAGACCAGACACGGCCGATGCACATACAGTGAGCTTTGAGGTTGGAGAGGGTAATGTCCCAACCAGAAGCCATCAGGCCTGGCACCCCTGTACATCCCTGAGGGGAGGAGGCTGGCGGTGTTGAGCTGTAGAAGCCCGAGATACACCTGCATCCCTCTGGTGGAGTCCTCAGGCTGCTGTGGGACTCTGGTTACACGGCCTGTGGCCACAGTGGGAGAACAAGCTCCTTGAAGCCAGGGAACCGGGCCCCTCCTTCCTGGAGAGGAGTCAGTCTGCACAGGCCCTCAGCATGTGCTAGGTGGAAGGGAGGCTGGATGGATGGAAGGCCAGGTGGGGAAGTGGGTAGATGGGTAGGTAGACGGAAGATAAGTGGGAGAGTAGGTGGATATGTAGGGAGGGGAGATGAGTGGACCGATGTCAGATGGGTGGATTTGTGGGAAGATAATAGGTAAATGTTTGGGTGACTGGGGGGATAGATGGGTAGGCGGATGGATGGGAGGATAGGTGGGTGGGTGAATGGATGGATAGACCGATGAATGGATAGATGGGTAGATGGAAGGGAGGATGGGTTTATGGGTGGGACAGATGGGTAGATGAATTTGTGGATAGATGGGTGGCATGAATCCATCTTAAAGTTTTTGAAGGACTATCACATCTTCAAGAGTAAAATCCTATCCTCTGTGGACTCAGAAAACACAATCATGGAAGCAAATTTGGACTCAGGTTAGGAAAGAACTTTGTGACCACCCACATGGAGTTTGGATACTGGATGATGTAGACAGGGAGGAAGCCCCTTGTCCTCGGGTGTTCGGGAAGAAGAACCTGCCAGGTGTAGCAGAAGGTGTCCTGTGATCGTGGGGGGTGAGTCTGCAGACTCCGAGTGTCCTTCCATCTCGGCTGCTGTGATTCCTCTCAAGTCCCTGCCCTTAGTCGGGTCAAGGGGCCAGTTTCTCCTGGGTCAGCCTTGGCCCCTGCAGTGACCCATGCTCTGTTTTTACTGCTACTGAAGCATGGTGGGGACACAGTCTCCTGCCCTGCCTGGCCGAGCTCTCAGATGCTGCCCTGGCAAGCCCCTTGTAGGCCTGGCAAGAGCAGGTCCACAAAGAGGACAGAGCATGTGACAGTCAACAGGCCTGGCCCTGGTGGAGGTCAGGGGGAGGGCTTGATAGAGAGAAGCAGAATGTCCCTGCAGGGGACCAAGCCTCCCAGGTCTGGGGGACGCTCAGTGCTGGCCCCCTCCTCTGAAGGCAGGTACGTCTGGGGCACCCACCTCCCCATGAAGAGCCAGGGCTCAAAGGAGCAAGAGAAGACTTGAGAGGGAAGTTGTCACCAAGACCGATGGCACAGGGGCCCGTGCCCCACAGGAAAGGCGCCAGGCGCATCCTGCCAACAGGGCCCCCCTTTGGCCCATGTCGGTCCCTGTGGTGTTTTTCTCTTCGGAAAATCTAATTGCTGTAGCTTCTACCCTGGCCGTCAATTTGATCCGCGCTCAAGGGTACCGCCAAGACTCACCTTGTTCTGCTTAAATAATGCAGGTAGTGAGCCTATCGACAACCTGTCATCCGCTGCAAAGTGACTTCGCCGCAGCCACAAGCCCCCGTGGGCCCTTAGGGCCTGGGCCAGCCACAGGTCCAGCCATGGGCTGGACCTGGAGTTTTGTAAGAAGAGGCGGGGCCATGGCATGTCCGAGGGGGATGGATGGGAGCTGAGCCCTGCCTGGCCTCTTCCAGAAGGACATGCTGCTGGGCATTCCGGGGGGCGGGGGCGGGCGCTGACCCACTGAGGACTGTGTGTGGACTGGAGAGGGGCTCGGGTGGGCCTGGCCGCCCGCAGGGGCAGGGGCAGCCCGGAGTCACTCCCCGTCAGGGGCAGGGCCTGGGGCTCCCAGGACGTTTGTCCCCTCTGCTCTCCCTGGTGGCCCCAGCGCCGGCATTCACCCCCACAGCAGTCTGTGATGAGGCCGTGGCTCTTCCCTGAGCTTGGGTCATATTTTTTTTTTTTTTTAATGTTTAAAAATTCCCAGCAGCGTGGCAGGTGCCCGCCTGCCGGGTCACCCCATCGGCTGTTCTGTCACCAGACATCATGTTTACCCGTCAGACACTGTTTTCCTGACACTCAACACTCAAAATAATGATCTGGTTGGAGCGCGTCATGAATGATTCATGAGCTCGCTCAACTTTGGGTTAACGGCGAATCAAAGCCCCTCCAAAAGGCGAGCAGAGCCGAGTGGGAAGGCCTCCTGGGCCCAGCCTCCTGCCCCCAGGGACGCTGCAGCCACTGGCCCTCCTTCAGAGGTCCAGCCCAGTCCAGCCCAGCAGACAACCAGGGGAGCTGGTGCCAGGGTCCCAGTTGTCACCATGTTTCCCAGTGACCTTGCAGAGAGTGTTAGAGCTGGAACCCAGATTCGGATCCCCTGGGTCCCGACTGCAGCATGCCCTGGAGCACCTTTCGTCCCATCCGTAAGGCCAGTCCAGGTGGCTTTCCCACAGGGCTCCTGGGAACAGGATGTGCCCCGGGGGTGAAGATCGGAGCCTGGACACAGTGCAAACGTGGCAGCTATTAGTATTTGCTGTTTTGACCTGGCTTCTCTCAACCTTCACATTCTCATCTGTGAAATAAAAGGGCTGAGCTAGGTGCCCCTCCAAGTCCCTTGTCCCCTGGGATCGGGTATGGCCCTGTGCATGCTCAGCCTGGGAATGCCATCTGCAGAGCTGGGTGGCCTCCGCCAGGGGACAGGTCCTGAGACGTGCTTCTTAACCACACTCTGGGATGGAGACGCCTAGAGGGCAGCCTCGCCTTCTCAGTGTGCACAGCCCAGCAAAGGCTGAACACAAACCACAAGCACACGGACGGACCTGGGGACCTCCCAACATGGGCGCCCATTCAGCCCCTAAAGACCTAAAGGATGGAGCTGGGTGGGAGCAGCCGGGAGACCTGGGTTCAGTTCTTTCCCTCATTCCTGGCTCCCTGTGGGAAGGGTGGGGTCTCCTCCATCCCCACCCCCTGCCTGACCGCCATGCACAGCTGTGGGCCCTAAACTCATGCCTGATACATACTGGTCAGTGAGAGGAACCGACAGACACATATTGAGCCCTGCAGATACTGTCCAGCAAGACCAATTTTGTACAGCTAGCCGTGTGACCTTCCACTTGCCTTGGTTTCACCTTAGTCTCCTTCTAAAAGCAACAGACTGAAGGGTTGAACCCCTAGACTCCCATGGCCTCCGTGGGCATCCAGACTGATACTGCCATTCGAAAGCTGGGACAGGTGGCTCCCGAAGGCCTGCTGGTAGTGGTGACAGAGGGCAAGGGGGAGGGGGAGGGGCCAGACCACAACCCCGCGTGGACCAGAATTGGCCTTTGCCTGGTCCCGGAAGCAGAGTTTGGCCCCAGCTGAATTTCCTCCTAAAAGGCTGGAAGCCACCCTAGAGCTGAAACGGCCTCATCCTGCCTGTGTGGCTGACCCAGTGCTGGCACCAACAGCACTCAGTACAGGAGGATCCCAGAGAAGCCGTAGCACGGGGAGCAAAGGCAGGCACCTCCCAGGCCTGACAACTAGTGGGACAAGTGCCAGGTCCACAGGCCATGGGAAGGCTCAGTGGCCGAGACCCAGGCCCTGGGATGAGACCCAGCTCTGCCATTTACAACCTGTGGGGTCCTGGACAAATCTCTCCTTCTTGGAGCATCCCTTCCTCATCTATCAAGTGCACATAGTGAATGTCTCCACTTCTGGGGCTGGATGGGAGAGCACCCTGTAAGCAGCTGTTGGTCCAGGGTCAGGGGTCGAGACTGTGACCTGGGGCACTGCTGATCTTGCTTTATTTATTTGGTTCATCATGGACCCTTATTTAGAATATTGCAGTGAACATTATCTTCATTTGGGGGGTTTGGGGTCCCCCTCACATTTGATGCCTAAGGCAAGTGCCTCTCTGAACCACACTTGGGTAACCTGGGGTCTGGAGCCCTGGCTGAAAGTGTGGACTGAAGGGTGGGAGTCCAGGAGAGGGGCTGGGTTAGAGGTCCATGGCTGACAGGGGACCGGGCCTGAGGGGGTCGGGCGGGAGAGCTGGAGGCGCCGAGTTCCTAGCTGTGATTCCACGTGTGCCCAACGCATCTCTGCGGTAGGTAGGTCTCCCAAAGACAGGGGCCCTTGACCTAGACGCCTTTACAGCCCACCCCCCACCATGGCATCAACACGCAGCCCCAGACCCGTGACCCAAAGACTAAGGACCCAGGGAGACAGCAGGAAGAGGCTGGGCAACTGTGTCTGACCGGGAGGTGACTGGGGCTGGGCATGGCTCTGGCATCTGGCTGCACGTCGGCGTTTCCCTCTGGAACTGGGAGGCAGAGCAGAGCCCAAGCCCTGGGGACCCCCTGCTAAAGCCCTACCATCACCTCATCCTTTACTCCAGGCCAGCCCCATGCCTGGGAGTGAGCAGGGTTGAGCAGAGGTAGGGAGGGGGGTCCCTCGTGGCAGGTGGGCACTCGAGTGATGATCAGCCCAGGAGGGGACTCCGCCCAGCCCAGGGCGGCCCCCACAGGGGAAGCCAGAGCAGCGGGTTAGAGAACTGGGGGGGACACTTATCCAGGTTAGGAAGGACAGGACGCACAAGGCACAGGAGCAGCAGCAGGCCCCTCCAGGACCTGCAGAGGCCTATGTGGCATGGTCCTTGTCCAGAAGGAGGTGATGACAAATTTAACAGAATGAGATTTAAGCCGCCCTCCCCCAGCCCCACCAAGCAGGGAATGGGAGCCTGGCACAGGACAGCATGTGAGTGAGTGACAGATGGGTCAGCCCACTGCCCAGGCTCAGTCAGAGGAGAGAGACGAGTGGGAGCAAGATGGCCCCTGAGGGTGGGTGTCTGAGGTGATTTCAGCAGGAGAAATTAGGGTGTCAGCAGAAGCCCGAGGCCAAAGTCTCCGGCTATATCCAGGGGACAGTTTGACTGGACTGGACAGTCAGGGTCAGGGTCAGGGTCAGGGTCAGGGTCAGGGTGGGTGGGAGGGACATTTTTCAGATCCCTGAGCTGGCCCATCTGTCTCTGTCCCCCAGAGAGACTCAAGCGCTCGTCCCTGGTCCCCAGCCCCCTCCCTGGTCACAGTCCTGGCGGGGAGCATCCCTCCAGCCTGAGCTACCTATTTATGTCCATCTCCTGCTCACACAAACCAGACTCCAGAGACAAACAGGGAGACATAAAAAGGAGAAGAGATGAAGATTCATTGATGCCAGAACCGACTCTATTCTGGAAAATTGAAATATTTTGTATGTAATGACAATCGAGTCACCGCGCGACCTTCCCGGAATAACTTTCCAGATATATGACAGTAACAACAGCCAGCCCGCTGGTGCTGACAGGCCGAAGGATCCCCAAAGCCACCACTTAAAAAACGCCTCCTGTGTTATTAACACTCCTCGCTTGGGGATGTTTATGGCTCGTCACTGATATCAACAGTAACAAATTTCAAGAACCTATAAATGACACCACCCCCAGAGACAAAGCCCGGAACAACCTGCCATCAACCTGCCTGGCCCAGCCTAGACCATGAACATCAAATCAGCTTCACCCGCCCTGGGCGCCTCTCGGCCCCTGATTCTCCCATCCCACTCCCTCACCTTGACCCCCAGAAGCCCCAGCTCCACCTGCATCTCTTGGCCTTTCCTGTCAGGAGCCTCCTATGATGCTGGGAGCCAGTGGGGGGGGGGGCGGGGGGTGTTCTTCCCTTCAGGATCAGGGCTTTGAGCCAGACAAGTGTTAAACATCCTGCCTGCTGCATAGACCCACCTTATACCCCTGAGAGTCGGACCCTTTCCACATCCGTCACTCATTCGCCCATTCACTGACTCACTCCTCCATACAAGTGCCTGGGCTGTGCACAGGACTCGGAGCACTGACTCCCAGCCCTAAGGGTCAGGGCAGTGCCCACCATGGGAAAGCAGACCCATCCTAAGTGCTCTGGTCCCTGTCCCAGGACCAGCTGACAGGAGGCAGAGAACAAGGCTGCTGTCAAGAAGGGCAAAGAAGCCTCACCCCCCACCCAAGCCCACCTCTGGCTGATGCTAAGAGCTGCCCTTGGAGAAGAACAGGCAGCATACGGCATGGTGACCAGGACCATGCTGACCAGGCCTTGTCCCCCACACTTGGAGCAGGCTGCTCAAGTGTGATGTGGCCCTCACACCGACTCACTGGGATACTCCACACGCTGACTTGCTTACCTGTAGCCTGAAGGTGTTTTCAGAGGGGTTCAGAGGGCCACATGAGAGGAGGCACACAAGGGACTGGGCACCCTCAGCACATGGCCGGAGCTCACTGAAGACCTTTACTATTTTGGGGGGGGGAGGGCCTGCCTTTTGCTTTGGGCTTTAATTCTCCTAAAAGGCATAGGGCCCCTCAAGGGGTACTCTGGGCCATTTGGTTTGGAGAATTTGTTTGATGGGAGAAGAGGTGTAAGGTGGGGAGAGGGGGTACAGGGGAGAAGGCAATGCCACCTCCTGGCCTCGGCCGTCCCTTCCCAGCTTTGCCCCTTGGGTGATCTGGAGCTAGTCATTCACTCCCCCTGAGCCTTGGCTCCTCCATCTGCCAGGGAGCCTCCTGAAGCCTGCCATTCACATCCGGCACCTACAGTAGTGATTTGTGGGGTGTTCTGAACAGGATCGCCATGGAAATCTAACAGGATAATGAATGTGAGAGGGCTTTGAAATACCCAGTGTTTTGTAAATGTAAGAGATTATTATTCCCATTTACCACCCTTTTAAAAAGGATATTTTCCCTCCATTCAGCCAAATTTAACTTGATGATGAAGAACCAAGTCCGGGCTTCCCAGCTATAATTTTCTTGCTTCCTTGTGCCTCTGAATATTAAAACACAAAGGCTCACATTGCCGAGAGAAACCAAAACACCAGCCTATTAGAGGCACAACTGCACAAACGGAATTCAAAGTGATATTTCCAGCAGGGCGTTCTGTTTATACAAACCTGGAGAGCACGCAAGGAGTGTCAGCAGAACTTTGAAATTAAAATCGCTCCTTTTTTTCATACACAGCTCACTCTATTATTGAGCCTGTGTCTGGGTAGCGATGGAGGTGAGAAACCACTTGGGGTTTACTTCATAATGCTAGAAATGCTAAGAGACCGGGCGGGAAGGCGCTGGCATCTGCAACACCCAAGTCAGAGGCCAAGGCCAGCCTGGAGAAATGGCTGCCACGGGGAGCTGTCCAGAGTGCTGAAAAAGGAGGGACTGGAAAAGGTTAGGGCAGGTCCTCCCCCAGTGACCATTCCTGGGACTGCCTAGGATCCTAGAGGAGAGGAAAGCGAGCCCTGGGGGCCCAAGTCCCTGTGTGAGCTGGCATGGGGGGGCGCAGGAGACCCAGGAAGAAGTGCGAAGGGGAGGGAGACGGGGCCCCACCAGAGTGACAGCTGCAGTGGAAATGAGACGAGAGGTGAGCTCAGAAACCAGAGGAACTGGAAAATAAAGTAATAAAATAGACAGATACACTCAGTGACAGCAGGGAGATAAATGAAGCAAGTTATAGGAAGGGCTCGTTTTTGTGCAAATATGTGGGGCTCTATAAAATAAGGCTGTTTATTATAAATCTGTCTTCCAAATAAGTCTTGCCATTGCCTGGGTGTTACCTGCAGTGATGTTTTCCCCTAAGACATGGAGGGCTGGGTTCCCGGGGTAAAGTGTGTCTCCATGGCTCCTTCTGTCCACAGTGGCCCTTCCTGTGGGTGAAGGGAGACTGCTGGGAGCCCAGAGAACCGGCCCTGTTTTGGTGACCTTGACCTTGATTCCAGCCCAGAGGCTGCTGGAGCCGGGCAGTGTCCTGAGATCAAGATGACTGATGTGTCTGTGGGCAGAGCCAAGGAGTCCCTTGATTCTGTCCTCAGACATCAATCAGGAGGGCTCAGCACCAGTTCCAGTGGGACAAGAGATGACAGAATGCAAAGAGGTGACAGAATCGGGTGAGACAGCAGAAAAGCTCAGGGTTTCTCAAGCCCTTCCTGTGCAGACTTGGAAAGTATAGATACCCTCTGCCCAGACTGGCTCAAGGTGTCCTTCCTGCAACCCGGGGACAGATCATAAGACTTCAGGAGGGGCTGGGGATGTGGCTCAAGTGGTAGCGCGCTCGCCTGGCATGTGTGCGGCCCAGGTTCGAACCTCAGCACCACATACAAAGATGTTGTGTCTGCCGAAAACTAAAAAATAAATAAATAAAAAGACTTCAGGAGCTTGGAGAAACTCCCAGGAGGACCTGCGTTCTCTGCCACAAGTTCTGGCCAGTACAGTTATCTCTTTTCACCAGTTTCACTTTCTGCTTTCAATGACCCATGGTCAACTAGGGTCCAAAAATGTTAAACACAAAATTCCCCAGATAGACAATTTGTAAATTTTAAGTTGCCTGCTCTTCCGAGTGTTGTGATGAAATCTTGTGCTATCCTGTGAATCACCCCCTTGCCCAGCGCAGCGAGTGATGCAAGCCTGTTGGTCACTTAGTCGCCATCTTTTCTCGGCATCACAGGGGCTTGTGTTCAGATAATCCTTGTTTTACTTGGTAACGGCCCCGACGTGCTGGAGTAATGAGGAAAAGGAGGTATCGGTGCAAAAAACATGGAAGAACCAATGAGCTTTGGTACCGTGTGGCATACCACCAGTATAGGGGAAACATAGAATGTCTGGGGCACTGTGGTATGATCTGCAGTTTCCAGCATCAACGGGAGTCTTGGAACATATGCCCACAGATAATGGGGCACTGCTTTACATCAACAAAGTAAATGAGGCCTCAAAGCTGGCAGAGTACTCAAATCTCACAGTGGCCTCTTTTCCTGCTAATCTGACATTTGGACACCCAGGAGAGGACACAGAGAGATTGTAAATGTCTCAATGGTAGGTCACCCTGAGGACTCTGGTCACACACCAGAAACTAGGATTCATGTTCCTCCCAAGAATTTACTCTCCAGTCCCAAATAATGATTGATGTAGAGTCAGAAATCAACCATTCATGCATCCAGTGACAAAGCCCAGCTCAGAGCACAAGGAGATTATTCCAAGTTCAAATGCCAGCACATATAAAATGAAACGGTCACCATTAGCAGGTTCCCTAACTTCTCCGCGCCCCTTTCTCAGATCTCCAGTGGAGCTGGTTGTAATAAGGTCCTAGGGAAAAATGAATGCAGGGAGCCACTTAGAGGGTACAGTCCAGGGCCTGGCACGGGTGGACACCAGCTCTTCTTAGCACTGTTTAGGCAGGAACTCAGCCCTGCTCCATGCACACCATAGGCGTTCAGGTGGACTTGGGTCTGTTTCCAAGTCCTCCCGTGGCAGCTGGGCATTCCTCCAACAGCAGCAGAGTCCTTACCACCACCCTTCAGGGTCACCTCGGAGGGTCTGATCATACCAGACTGCTAGATCATCACACCATCCGTCTTGTCCACCTAGGCCCTAAGGACAGGACTCTCTCCTGTGCCATCTCCACAACCCCAGGGCCGGCACATAGGACTCAGGAAAATGTTAGCTTGTGGTTAATGGGACGATGTGACCTCCCAAGCCAGACCAGATTCCACCCTAGGACAAGCCTCAGCAGATCTCCTCGGGGAAGGGGCCACCATCCAGGAGTGGAAGGCCCTCTTCTCCCAATTCCGGGCCTCCTCTTTTCATGCAACTCTGCACATTTACAAGAAACATCTGATTTCTCCCCAGCCAGAAGCCTCAGCTCCAAAGACTAACTTGAGGCCATTTACATCTCCCTCATTTTCAGGGTTCTGGCTGGAAAGGTGGCTCCTGTGGTTGATCCCAGCCAGGTCTGCTGGTGTTTTGCAGTGCCTTCCTAATTTACTGCCTTTTATGACGACAGTAAAAGGCCACACATCAGGAAGCACCATCAAACAGGACTAAACGCCCCTCTCCTCCTCAGCTCCAGCTGAGCGTTGTCATTTACACTGAAACCTTGTGGATTAGGGGGTTTACCTCCCATGGAACCAGTTTCCTCTCCCATTATGAGAATGAGAGAATTAAAATACATCCCTGTTCCTTTGATATTGAATTAGGTTAGCTCAGCTCAATTTCAAATGGCAGTTTGAAAACTGTTATGTTATTTGGGTTGCAATTTAGAGTCATCCATTTTTTCCAGGAAAAGAAATTTTTTAAAGAGTATTTTCTTTCTTTCTTTCTTTTTTTTTTTTTTTCTTGGTGGGAGTGGGGGACTGAATTCAAGGGCACTCAGCCACTGAGCCACATCCCCAGCCCTATTTTGATTTTATTTGGAGACAGGGTCTCACTGAGTTGCTTAGCGCTTTGCCTTTGCTGAGGCTGGATTTGAACTCGTGATTCTCCTGTCCCAGCTTCCTGAGCCATTGGGATTACAGGGGTGCGCCACCACACCTGGCTTTCAGAGTATTTTCCACTAATGATGGGCTGGAGAGAAAGACAAGGGAAATAAGGAATTCGTTCAAATTTCATCAGGAAATTTGCATCCCAAACAGAAATGTTGGGGAATCCAGGGCCAGGACACACCGGGCCTGTGCTGCTCCCTGCCAGGGCAGCCAGCTTCCTAGCTGACCCTGCATGAGGCAGGAAAGCCAGAAGCGGTGACCGTGAGGTCCAGCGTTAGGAGGTACACTGTCATCCACCTTCTCGCCCTCTGCCCTCCGCCATCACTACTGAACAATGCCGAGGCCGAGTTCCTGCTCTAGGGAGGGAAAACCCAACTCAGCCCAATGTCAGCAACATGGAATTTGCCATGTCTCCTGCACAGAGAGCTGCAGGCTGCCGTGGATGCAGAGGCTGGGCCATGTCCCCAAGGTCCCAACTTTTTTTTTTTTTTTCAACTCTGTTCTACCATCATCAGGGTGACCTCAAGCTCCTGCTGAGAGCCAGGTGACTGCAGCAGGCTCAGGTCCCATTATGCATGTCAGTGTCACAGGAGAGAAGGGATGGGACATCCTGTGCTCCTGCCAGTGGAGGAACCCTCTCCTGGAAGCCTGAACACTTCTCTTCATACTCACTTCTGAGTAACCCTGTGAGCGGGACACCTGCCCAATCAGGCTCACTCATCCTGCCCCGAGGCTGGTGGCCAAACAGGGAGGAATGGGTTTGGTGGGGAACACAGGCTGCACAGACAGCACAAAATCATCCACCAAAACGCCACAGAGCACGATTATTAACCTGAACACATTCAAAGAAATTGTGTGCAGGAGGCCAGAAGTAGCAAGAAAATTAACCCCCAAATACACCTGAATTAACCCAGCCCTTCAAGTTCTAAGGACAATCTTACTCTTTCCCATTGCTTGAGTCTTGAAAGTTGAACAATATGTTACCAGGAGAACCTGATGTTGAGAAACCTTGTTGCAGCCTGGCTTGCCTCCAGGATTTCCCATGATGCCTTTCTCCCTGAGGGAGGGGATAGGGGAGGATGGCTCACCAACTAGACGTGATCAGAAGTTGGAGAAAAAGAGCCAGGCCTTGCCCTGCACCCCTCTCCCTGCTTCTCTCACAGGACTTTACTTCTGAAGGATTTCGAGAGACGTCTCCCCGGGAGACAGACTGCACTTGAAGTGCAGGGCCATGCTTAGCCTTCCAGTGCCTACACCAGCACTCGCAGAGCAGGTGTCCCAAAGATGAGGGTAGAAAGGAGGGAGGAGACTGGGGGGAGAGAGGTGGGGAAAGGCCTGGGGCTGAACAGATAAGGTATGATTGAGAGCCCAACTTTGGCAAGGGCTGAGATCAGCTGATTCTTAGCTGGGGAACCAACTCAATTCAGGAGGAGGTCAGAGAGATGCAAAGGCTTCACTTTGAGAAACGGAACCTGACAGTTCAGATGAAGTCAAATGATCCTTTGACAAGAGCAGCTGGGAAAAGGTGTCACAGGAGGCAACCCTGAGGACAGGTGCAGAACAGATGGAGTGGAGAAGGTGGAGCTAGGAGAGAGAGAACTAGGGAAAGCCGGAGGGTCAAAATTCCCTCTATCGATGGGAAGGGCAGGGGCCAGGAGTAGAGAGAGGCCAGGGTCCTGACTGGGGGCTGTAGCCCAGGAGGAAGGGGGACAGGGATGGAGCAAGGCCAGGAGCCCCCCTCCCAGGGTGACTAGAAGGAAGCTACCCTAGGACAGGAGCTGCTGGTCCCAGAGCATCAAGAGCTCTGGGAGGGTCCCCTCAATGGATGCCAGGAGCCCTAAAGCCCTTCCACTTCACAGTGACAGTCCACAGCCACCTTTTTTTTTTTTTTTTTAATCTTGTCCCTGTCACCTGTCAGCATCCACAGAATTTTCACCAGGAACTGCAGCCCCAGATGCCAGGAATTTTCCGTTGGCTGCGGAGACACTTGCTAAGCTGGGTTGTGAGCCTGAGAAGGAGGTGAGGGAGGCTTCAGCACCCACCTCCAATATCAAAACTGCTGGGAGCCCCGGTGAACCTTGTCCTGGCAGCCCTGCACCACAGAGATACTCCCCTCTAAGCTAATAAGAAACGAGAAAATTAATTTCCTGTCGGTGGCTCTGCCCAGCAGACTGCTCGACACACTCCATCTCGGGCTCGCGTTCAAATGAGGGGGAGTGGGGGATGGGCGTGCCAAGCGCAGTGCTGATCCTTCTGGAAGTTTGCTGAGAAGGATGGAGAAGTCTGTGTGCACCGAGGCAGGGCAGAGGTAGGGACCATCTCTTCTGAGAAGGTCACTTTGATTTTCAATTGGCCATGGTCAGTTGCAAAATTCCGGGCACCAAGTCAGCTCTGCCGGGTTTTGGCTCCCCTGTGCCTCCAGAGTAAAGGTGCCAAGGACAGGGCCGGGAGTCTTCCCTGGGTAGCCTCGTGTGACTTTTGTAGTCATGACCAAACTTGGGTCTAAACCTCTAAAGGCAAACCAAAATAGGGCACGGTAGAACTGGACTTGACCTTTCATGTCCTGGCCCCAGAGGTGTGGGTCCTCCCACACCTGGGAAGAGGTTGGCATGTTCTTTAAGTCCTTAATCAATGGGAACTGTGTTGGGCAACCGCCATATTCTCTCTGTTAACCCTGTAATGACCCTGACATGATGGTCCCTTGTGCTATTGAGGAGTTGAGGCCAAGAGGCATTAAGTCACTTGCCCGAGATCACACAGCCTTTAAGTGGCCCAGGTGAGATTGGAGCCAAGGTCTGGCTTCATGTCCAAGTGCTTTCCGTCGTCTGGCTGCAGGCAAGATAACAGATTGGTGTACTGTTTCTTATTTTAATTCCAAAATTAGAATCTGCTACTGAAAGCAGCTGACTTCATCAGAACACATCCTTTAAGCCTTCATTCAACAAATAGCCAACAAAACAGATTGTTCTTTCAGAACAAGCCTTAAACATGGAAACTTGGGTGACTTCCTCCCTAACGGGTGGGTCTTGTGCTTCTTGGCGGAGGTGTGGGCCCTTCCTGGTGATTGAATCTCAACATGGGGAGGTTTTCCTTCCAAGGAGAGAATGAATCTCTAGTGCAATGTGGCAGCTCATTCAACATTAACGTGTCCCTGGACCGTTTCACTTATTCAACAAATATTAACCCAGCCCCCAAGATAGACGCAGAGCCACCATCTTGGACACTGGCCCTTATCAGCCCTGCCCCCTGCTCACCTGGCCATTTTCTGATGGCCTGGGTCTGTCCTCAGATCTTTATCCCAGTTCCCTGTGCCTGCACTTTCCTCCCAGGTCTCCCCAAAGCTGGCTTTTCCCTATCGTTCCAGACTCCACTCAAGGTCCCCTCCCCAGAGGCTTCCCAGAGCCACCTGAATTCATCCTGACCCCTCCGCATCCTTCATCTCCATCAACCTGTCTTTTAATGCTCCTGGCATCTCACATTATCCAGAACCATCAGCTTCTTCAAGTATTTTGTTTGTCCCTTTGAGGGAGAGATTTAGTCCTCATCACTGCAGACCTGGATCCTAGGCCAGTCCCCGGCATGCCCTGGCTCTTGAGACACCAGCTGAATAGACAAGTGAATGAGTGAAGGGACAAGTGGTGAGTGAACCGCGTGTGCCATCCGTGGAGGAGAAAACGGTCTCTAAGCCTCTGAGAATTACACCCAGGGCAGCCCACTGGCAACTGGGTGAGCTGGGAGCCCCCCCACTGGCCTCTCCCGTCAGCCAAAGCATCTCCAAGCACGGTGCCCTGTCTCCCGGACGGCAAGGGAAGCCCAGGGATAGCTAGGGAAGTTGCCTGACACCCTCCCCCTGAAGCACTTTTCAGCTTTCCCTGTAAGTACCCCTTTCCCATCAGCTCTCTCCAAAGGAGCTGCTGACCCGATTTACCTACAACCACCAGAATTAATTGCCATCCTGGGTAGCTAACGTCTTAACAGCTCCATAGCAACAGAGGTTTGCGAATGCCAGCAAGTGTTTTTTCCAAAGGGACTCTACCCCCTACACAAAATAGAACATTTTGAGTGAAATTTAAACACAGTTTTTGAACAGCACTGTTCGGATTTCTTCACACTTCACAAATGCTTTCTTTGCAAACATGGGTGTCCCAGTTACCCTGGGCTGGTGCCAAGGCCCTCAGCCCAGCGTCTGTTTTCTCAGCTTCAAGGCAGCCGCGGTGAAACTTAAAAACAAACAGGGGAGAGAGCTGTGGGTCTCCCAGCCAAGAGGGTGTGTGTGTGTGTGTGTGTGTGTGAGTGTGAGTGTGCACATGCTGACATGATGACCGTGTGTTGTTCTCTCACCCAGTGACGATCAATTAGTGATAGCAACCCAGGGTTCTGCTGTGAGATTCCGAGACCCTGGCAGAGCTTAATGCTATCTGCCACCCGCCATCTACCAGCCACCAGCCACCAGCCACCATGGTTTAGTAAAAAATTTCAAGGGCCAAGATGAAGAGTGGAGTTTTGTATGACAGGAATCATCCTGGTAGGTCCCTGCTCCCACAGAAGAAGGCAGCAGAAATTAGGTTAAAAGGAGAACCCCAGGAAGCTCAACTCGCTGGAGTACCCAGAAGGCCCTGCAGCACCATTCACCCTGCCCAGCAATGGGGGGAGAGGTGGGGTGAGGAGGGGGGTGGACAGGGAGAGTAGGTGCCACCCACTGGTGGGTGCACTTGCTCTCCTCCTAACACGGCATCCAGCCCCAGTACAGGGGCTCCCTGCAAGTGGTCCAGGCTGAACAATTCCATTCGCCACTGCCCCAAGGGCAGGGGTAGACACCTGCCTACAGGCAATGAGCTTCCTTCCGACTGAGACTCTGCTCTCAGGAAGCTGGGGTCTGGAGGAGGGAGATGGACCGTAGCCCAAAGTTGAGGGAGAAGAGTCAGGACTTGCCATTGCTGAACCAGAGGTGGAAAGGGCCTCTTTGGGCCTCTGGGCGAAGGCACTTCTCATTGGTTGGGAGAAGGAAGGGGGCTGCGAGGACAGTGCGGTGTTGGAGCTGGGTGGGAAGAAGGTGGAACATGGAGGGTTCCAGGCCTTGGGAGCAGAGTGGGCAAAGCTGTGGCAGAGCCACCAAGTGGTCCTGATTTTGGAGATGGGTGATGTGAGAGAGCATGGGGGAGGTGTAGACGGACAGCGTATTGATCTGACTTGGGAGGCTGTTGGTGTCAGGAGTGGCGTTGTGTTCACAGGAAATTAGAGCCATGGAGGTCAGCAATGGACGGCACCAGCCAAGCTGGGACTTAGAAGATGACTCCGAGAGTCCGGCCGGAACCAGTCAGGAGGCTGGGGCCAGGGCCCAGGGACAAGGCAGTGCGGGCCAGACTGGGCAGTAGCCTCAGGGACTGAGAGAAAACTCCTTGCTGTCCCCTTGCTACCTCTTCCCTTCCCTGGGCTCTGCGGGCATTAGTAGCACCCTGGAGTCGTGGCCAGCTGGGGGCTCTGTGGCTCAGTGCTGCCCCTGCTGGCAGATGCAGGTGTTGGTCTCAGGGTGATGCCTGCAGATGCCCCAAGGCAGCTGGAGGAGGCCAGGTCTTTCTATCACACCATCGAAGACAGTGGCTCCAGCAGGGTCATCAGCTCCCTGCAGGCCAGACACCCGCCCCAGTGGTGGCCTCGGCATCCACCAGAAAAGGGACATTGCAAGGCAGAGGTCGTGCAAGGATTGGGGGGTTCACTCTGCTGTTGCAGAGGGTGGGTTAGGGTAGCCCCCTCGGCTGGGCCCCTGCCTGTGGTTTCAGGACTTGGCAGCGAAGATGGGACCTGAATCTATGTTGGCATTCTGGCCATCGAGGCCCCTGGCTGCGGGACAAGCTGGCGTTGCCTGCAGGTGCAGGCTCTGGGGAGGGGCGGGCCTGCCGCAGCGGCTCTGCAGAGGGTGGCCCCAGATTCGCCTGTGTCCTTAGCACAGCAGGTCAGCGAGCTCCAGGAGCCATCGGAGAAAGGAAGAAGATAAAGAGGGATTTAAAAAGAAAATAACAAAAAGAAAAACTGTATTTTCTAACCCAAACCTTGCCCTGCAGAGGCTTTGTTAACCCCCAGTCACTCCTTCAAGACGTAACTGTTGAGGGCCACGATCACTTCAGTGATCACAATTCATCTCGTCCTACCAAGGTATAAAAGGGGAACTGGGGAACACATTAAAAAAACATACAGCCCAATTTAATCATGATTCCCGCTAAAACAATTGCCGGAATCTCACTGTTACGGTTGCCAGAGTACAAAAATCCTACAGCTGCTTGAGGGCCAGGCACCATCCATCCTCTGCCGCCTCGCAGGGGGCCCATTTGTCAGTCAAGCGAGAGCTTGGGGTTCCTGTCTTCAACAGGATTTAGTGGAGGGGCTCCCCAGGGGCTCCCCCAGAGCAGTGGGTTGCTAGGTCCCAGTCTCCTAGACTTCCCAGCTTAGAATACCTGCCCACCAGGAGGATGCCAGGCCCTTCCATCCCCCCATCGACCTCCAATCGGGGGCCTGTTCTCAGTTGAGGCCGTGAAGGAGGCCAGCGTCGGGGAGGCCAGCCTGGTTCCCAGTGTCACTTTGGCAAGCAACAGCCAGCTCTGCCCTTCTCCATCGCCTCTCTACAAAGCAGGGCAAGAGTAGCCATTGCTGCTGGGCAGTTCTGAACATCAGTGGTGGGGAGGTAGGAGGCCAGGAGAGGGGGAGGGTTGGTGGGCTCCCTGTCATCATCTTCTCCCTGACCACTGGGTGACATGGGGCAAGTCATAGCCTCTCTTGGCTCTGTTTGTCCAACTGAAAATGGAAGTGCAGGGACAAAGTGACCTAGAGGATCCCTAAGCTTCCTCCTGGTTTTATCGATCTTTAGAAGGGTCCTCAAGGGTCTTTCGTGCACACATTTAAATGCAGAAGCTTCCCAGGGAGGAGGGGAACAGAGATCCCCAGGGAAGGCCTGGGGTTCCTCTAAGGGCCTGGGAGTCGCTCCATGTCAGTCGCATCCAGATGAGGGCTAGAAATGAGCCCAAGTGACCCAAAGGATCCCATTAACCACAGGATATGGCAGGGTTAGGGTGCCACGGTAATCTCTTTAGATCCACAAAGACTCATAGAATCTCTCTAGGAAATATAGTTTTGATTTCTTCAAGCACTTGGAAGAGAGCCAAGAATTGTCTCTGAGACCCTGTTTTCATGATTGGACAAGAGTGACTGGGGTGTGGCCCATCGGAAGCTCTCTGAGGGCCTGTGCATTCACTGAAAATAAGGACACTTCCTTAGTGTTGACCAAGAATTGTGTCACCCTGCCACTACTGGCTTCTGCCTTCAAGAACTGCCTCTCCCAAGTGAGCAAAGGCTGAGTCCGTTTGGTCTGGATCCACACTGAGATTCTGTGGGACACTTTGTGGCCATGTTGGGTGGTGAGGCAGTGACAGTTGGAGAGGTCGGTGATGCTGGTACCCGGCAGTAGCTTACTGTGCATCAGGCACGGTCTGATCTCACTTCCCCTTCACAGCCACCTCAGAAAGTAGGCACGATTAGTATCCCCATTTTATAGGTGAGAAAACCAAGGCACAGAGAAATGATTGCCCAAGGCCCACAGCGAGAAAGTAGCAGAACCCAGACGCCAGTGCAGACCCGCTGGGTGCACTGCTTGTTTAGCATAGGACAGACCTGTGTCCAGCGGGGTGGGACTTTGGTGAGCTAAGTACCCGTAGTTTATGTTCCCTATGTTGCGGTAGAGGTGATCACAACCAGTCCTACTTTATGGGGTTGTCATAAGAATTAAAGGAGCTAAGTCCTATAGGACTTAGCACCAGCACCTGGAGCCTGCAGGTGGAAAGAAATGGGAGTTCCCCATAATCCCAATGGGGGTGGTAGTGGTGGCAGCTGTCACCCACCTTCTAGACAGCCTGAATTGTACAGTGAAGGACATTGTTGGCTTAACAAAAAGAAGACATCTGGTCTAAATTCAGAGTTAGGGCTCTCTGTGAGTGCAACAGAAATCTCAACTTGAACTGACTTTAGGGTAAAAGGAAACTGGGAGGGTCCACTCCCTGCAAAGTCTTGCAGTGTGCCAGATTCAGGCAGGACCACTCAGGGATTTAGTCACTGGCATCAAGACTTAGTGCCCCTACCCTCAGCTCTGCCTCCTCCACGCCACTCCCCCTTGGGCTGCATGTGTTGGCAAGAGCAGCTTCTGGGAGTGATAGGGTTCATCCTCACCAGTTCAAGTCCAGCAGGAAAGACCATCCGTGTCCTCCTATGGCTCCAGCAAAACACCAAGGACCAGCTCTGATTGCTCCCAGGGGTTCTGTCCCTGAGCAATCACCATGGCCCAGAGAAAGCCGGGCTCTGAGTGGCCAGCCCGAGACACATGGGCCACCCCTAGACTGAGTGGCAGAAATGATTGTTTCCCTAAAGAAAATTTCAGTACTTTTGTCAAAAGAACGCCAAATGCATTTGAGCCTCATCTAGCTCCGCCTCCCATCAACCACGAGGCCATTAGCAGATCACGTGGCACTTCTCTGTGCAGCGGGTGGTGCCACATGCCCAGTCTCCTCCAGAGCAGCTATGGGGAGCAGATGGACAGGAAGGCTCAGAGCACTTCGGCCCTCAGAGACTCCTTGATGGCTGGTGCCGTTGTCATCAGATGGGGCTGGTTCACTGCCTAATGGGGCACAGATCTGGTCCCAGGAGCAGGCTTGGGGTACATGTCCTTGGAGAGAGTGGGAGAGACAGGAGGGGACATGAGAGGCAGGTCCCTTTGAGGCTGGTGTACCCTGTGGATTGGGAGGGAGGGAGGTCAGAGGAGCAGGGTCTGCAGCCCTCTGAATCCTGACCACCAGGCACATGGGTGGCCTTGGCCTCTGGCTCTGCTTCCCAGGAGTTCTCTTTGTCTCTGGAAAAGATCCATGGCTTCTTGTCCCAAGGCTCGTTGGAGCAACTCTTGTGGTGATCTCTAATAAATCAAAAATTAGTTTAAGGTGAGAGCAGAAGACACACAGGACACAGACCAACAATCCCATCCAAGCTCAGACTCTGCCATCCGCAGGGCACCAGCCTGCATCTCGCCAAAACCCTAGCAAGCACGAGATGGATGGGTGGACACAGCATCCAGCTGACACTTCCAGCCTGGATCCCTCCCAACGGGGCACCAAGTATCGTGGTGACACCTGGGTTCAGGTCTACCCCCAAGCTCTCCCATCTCCTGATCTCCTTTCCTAACTCCTTATGGATCAGCCACCCAGGAACTAATGCCACCAGTTTAAAAAAAAAAAAAAAACCTCTTGATACGTTTCAGCCCTGTTTCCCTTAGCAACACATTTTGTGTCCCTCCATGTAGTTGATTTGTGGTAGCATGACCTCCCTGAGCTCCGGGGTGCAGGGACACCCTCATTCTTAGGATTTGGGGAGCTGGAGGGAAGTGCGGCCCGGGTTCGATCCTCAGCACCACATACAAACAGAGATGTTGTGTCCGCCGAAAACTAAAAAAAAAATAAATAAATATTGAAAAATTCTCTCTGTCCCCTCTCTCGCTCTCTCTTAAAAAAAAAAAAAAAAAAAAAAAGATCTGAATCGCATTCCCTTTTAGCCTTTGTCTTGCTGGACAGAGGTCCCCCCTGCTTGAGGCTGCCTACAGACCCACTCTCACCATTGCAGAGAAGCTCTGTGATAAAGGCAGCCTTCGTCATTTCCTTTCCAAGACCCAGGTCATGCCCACCTTGCCAAACGGGGCCCAACTGGTCCTGGCAACTCTGGACCAGGAGCCTCCGTGAACCACTGGGGTCCTCCAGCTGGGTCACCAAGGCCTCCGTGGGCAATTTATTTAACCCTTCCCCAGCTGCTGCCTTGCTCTCCACCACCAGGAGCCATCTGTCACTCATCTACCCATCAAAGTGACCCCGTGAGATCCTTCAATACCTGCAGAAGTTTAGCATCATCTGCAAACATGGAGATGTAACTGGACAACTCTTCTCCCAGATCACTTGTAATGATTTTAGATAAGCCGAGGCCTGGCCCCAAGCCAGTGTGAGTCCGGTGGTCTCCATCTGTCCATTCAGAAATGCTCCGCACATCTGCGCCCCGCAGGAGCCCCGGGGAGGCAGGTCTCACCGCACCATAGCTCTCCTGAGAAGCCTTCACCTGCTAGGAACCTTTGGATAGAACTTTCTCAGAGGCTTCTGAGAAGCCCAGATGGGCAGGAAACTCTGGCAACTCTTGCCTCTTTATCTGATCTGCTCACGGACGGTGACAAATCACCCCACACCCTGCATTCTCTGAACACCCAGAGCTGGCCAGGACCGGGCTGGGCATGGTCTGCCCCACTGGTATCTCTCTTCCTCACCTTCAGACCGAAGGAGCAGAGCCAGCCAACCCCTCCGCCGGCTTGGGTCCCGGAACCCTGCACCAGGTGGAAATTGTTTAACTAGATTCCCATGACTGGAAAATTCTGGTAATTGTGTAATAACAACAGCAGCAGCACTCAGCAATTACCCAGGGTTTTCCATCTTCAGACCACTTTACCCACATTAACTAATTAAGTCTCCCAGCCTCCCTTCCAGGCGGGGAGGGCTGCCAGCCACGCTCGCTTGATGAGGGCAGCCCTTTCAAAGGGCCTCGGGGATCCCCTGGTCAGCATCCTCTGCCCCCTTGCAGACCCCCGAAACCTCTTGCTGGGCATCACTCCTAGCCCCCCAGGCCCTGCTGGGCATGGGCAAGGAAACGAACAATACCTGGACTGCAGTGGGGGTCCCTGGGCCCAGCTAAAACACAGTTGATCACTGGCCTTGCCTATTCCTGGGGGCCCCAGGCCACCTTCTTAGTTCTTGCTCCCTGTCTTCCCTCTTTTTGCCGTAACTGTCCCTGACTTTGAGGACCTGGGTCTGTCCCTCGGAACTCATGTCCCTAGGAACTCATGTAGCCGTCCCTCTACCTCCCCTACGCGCCCCTGTGGCTCCTTGATATGGAAACGGGATGTCTGCAGCCTTGGCCTCCCCCAAGGAGCTCACCTGCCTGGCGGGACCCTTCCAGCTGCCCGGCCCTGTGTTCACAGCCTCGTCCTCTGCACCATCTGGCCAGTTCCCTGAACCATTTTGCACCTGTGCTGGTGTTAATCGGGCTGTTGCTGCCCCAGATCCTGAGGCTGCATACACAGCCCTCCTCCCACTAAGTCCCAGAGCCCCGGGGTCTGGGCAGAGTAGGGGTGAGGAGATCCAGGATCTGAGTGCAGGCTGGTTTGAGCAACAGGAGTCTCCACCCCTCCAACACTCTCCTCTCTGTGAACAGGGATAGCAATAGCAAACTGCATCCTCAGGAAGCCGGAGTGACTGAACCAGGACACACACATGTGGCCAAAGCTGAGGCCCAGCACACAGCTGGCTTGAGAAAGCCATCTTTGGAAACAGAGGTCCCCAGTGGAAGGTGTGTGCTCAAGGAACAGACACACTCCTGTCCCGTCTTGTGCCTAGAGCACCCAGCACACCCACAGAGATGGCAGTAGAACACAGCAGCTCCATGCGGCAGAGCCCAGGAGGACCTTCCCCCATCTGTGTGTCCTGCTGTCTGGACTGCAGGGAAAAGATCCGAGGAGACAGCAGCCTCCAGAGCCCAGTGACCCCAGGAGACCTGAGCCGCAGGTGCCACCCACTCGGGCCCTTCTTGGGAAGCAGAGTTCTCCATTTCCTTCCACCCTCCGGGTCTCAGCTCCAGGCGCTCAGGCCCTCCAGGAGGTCCTCAGTGGAGGACAGATAGGAATGGAATTCCCCCTCCAGGGGCTTGGAGACCATCAGCCCCCACCTCATACCTTTACCCAGGACAGAGAGAACAGGTGGCAAGCTGCCCAGGGCAGCTGGAGCGTGGGCAAGAGGATTTTTCTCTGCCTTGCAGCCAGGTGACACCCACAGCCCCGAGCTGCCTCCTATCATCATTTATTCATTCCCTAATAAATCCTGCTCTTCTTTCTGCCAGCTTTGCACTCCTGTTTTATGGGCTTCTACCCTCGTTGTTTATGAAGCACCCAGGTACAGGGAAGGCTGTGCCTCTTAAGACCAGGCTCATGGGGCGTAGGGAATCTGCATAAATGGCACTAATATGACAAATGCAATAATAGAAAGGGCTTGTGGCGCCAACGACGCTGATTTACTTGCTCACCTCCCTCCTTCCAGCTGGTGGCACACGGGCCGCCCCCGCACCCCCCGCGGCAAGTGGGGAGGTGTGTGGCACTATTACATGCCATTATGACTTTGTGGGTAATGTATACATTTCCACTATCACACGGCCTCTCTCCTTCATTTTTCATGAGAACTGGCACGAGATTAATGACTGAGCCACAGAAGAAACGGAACGCCATGCCACTCTGATTTATTGACCACTTAGCGTTGATGAAGCTGCAAACAAGAGTCAAACAGATGTTGCAGCTGCATTTTTCTTTATCAAAACCAAGGTCTTTTTGCATTTTTAACCACTTCTTGGGTTGCTGTCCTGCTTCCTCCACAGCAAGGGTGTTGGCTGGCTCTGGACCTCCTCCTCTCTGGTGGTGGCAGAGGAGACAGGGCTGGGGCTTAGGGACCCCACCTGGCCTCCAGCCACCAAGCATCCACCCCAGGAGTGTCCAAGAGGAGGAGGCGAGAGCCCCAGGGCTAAAATTTGAGTCCCCTTAGCGGGTCTCCAGTGAAGAGCTTGCGCTGCCCCCCCAGCTGACCCCAGGACGTGTTACACACCCAGGGTGGGCTCAGCTTGGAGGACCTGCTCAGCTTCTCCCTGCAAACTAGAACCCCTCTCCCACCTCCGTCTCCAACCCGTTACAGATTACGGAACACCCATTTAGCAGGCCACGTTGGTGGCCCTAAACGTGAGTGCTGGCTGGGGGTCAGGTCCGTCCTGAGCCCTTTACCTGCCTCACCTCCCAACAAGGTTAAGGACATTCTAAAGAACAGGCGCTAAGGCTGGAGAGGTCAGCTGCCAGCCCATATGTCTGCTGCACCCCTTTCTCCCTCATCTGGTCTTTGCCACCCAGTCTCCTTTCTGTCCCCAGCTCTGGTAGGGGTCCGGCCCTCCAGGCTGCCATGGACTGAGTCCTCATCTTGTGCTCCCTGGATGGAGGCTCTGCGAGGGGAGCTGTGGCCCCCAGGCTGGTGAGGACCAGTCGGGGAACACCTGCCCCTGTGGTAAAGTGTGAATCTGAAGTGTATGAGGCAGGAGCTGCTGCATGTTAATCCAAGTCACAAGGACCTGTAGGCACCCCCGGCTGTCCCCGTGCTGCCCACCCAGGCCCCCAATACCAAACAACAGCTTAGCCCTCCAGGAGCTGACCACAGTTTCTTGTTCAAAGCAGTTTTATTTCCTCAAATTGCTCATTGTCTTTCTAAATGGAAGCCCCACTTCAGGTTGTGGGTGACACTGGCCCTCAGAATTGGGTGGCCTTGATGCCAGGATGCTGAATGGGGTCACCCAGGCGGAGGCAGAGGCTAGGGAGGGAGAGAGCGCCCCAGCAAGCAGGCTGGATGCCCGCGGAGGAAGGGCCTGTGCGGGTAGAACCAGGACGGCACTGCAGGCAGCCGAGCGGCCGGACTGCCTGCTAGGGTGAACTCGCCGTCCTCTCAGGAAAACCACAGGACTTTTCTGGTTGGTTCGGTTCAGTTTGGGTGGCAATTGGTGGTGCGAGCAGCAGGGCTCTCGGCCATCCATGGGGCACTTCCTGCCTCTCAAAGGCCCTGCCACAACTCCCTCTGAAGCCCTGGGGAGAAAGGCAGGGCCTGTTTTCACTTCTAGATGAGGAGCCTGAAGCCCCAAGAAGCAGGGGTGGAATCTCCCAGCCCAAGACTCCTCCCAAAGGACTCTGGAACCTCCTGAGACTCCCACCACCACGTCTCCCTGGGGATCCCTATGGGGAGCCTTTACCACCAACTGAACTCCAGGACATTTGGGGTTCATCTTCAAAGGTCATGCTCACTTAGCGGGCAGCCTCTTCATCTTCCTGGAAATTCCACAGCCCAGGGCCGAGCGGCAACCCCATCCCAGTCCCTCACACAGCCACGGGGCAGCATGGAGGGCCTGCAGGATGCTAAGGCGAATCTACTTTTTCTGCCAAAACACCCCGTAAAATGTATAACTAATGACTAAAATCGCAATGTTGCCAAGAAGGGATATGTGCCCCAAATTTCTAAAAATACCTCAATTCCTCTCTTCCTAAAGCCAGCCCCAAACCAGGAGAGGTCCACCATCAACACGCCATCTGGGGAGCCCCAGCACAGGGCACACGGCGCAGGGGGTAGGGGTCAGGGGGATGGGGATGTGTAACCTGGGTCAAAGACAGAGCCGCAGGAGTCCAGTGCAGCCTGCTCCCACCTGACTCAAACCAGTCTCCTCCACCCCCACGGGCTGGGACTTCCTGCTCATTGCTTTGAAGCAACCAGAAGGGAAGGCTGAGGGGGGCCTGAGGGGACCACATGTCTGGCTCCTGTGGATTGGAGGGCAGCAGATCTAGAATCTGGAAGCCAGTGGTCACAAATGTGGGGTCCTCACCACCACTAGATCTGTGAAGCCTGGAGGCTGAGGTGCCTGGGGGTGCTCGCCAGGGACAGGGTGGGGCACCCACAGCCCTCATGGGTTCTCAGAGAGGATTCGCACCTAAAGAAGATTAGGAAGCAGCCGTGCTTTGCAGTTGTCTAGACAGGGCCTCCCGTTCAGAAGCGCTTCCCTATCCTTCATGGACCCAAACGTCCAGAGACCCCAAGCCTGGGAGGCAGAAAGACCAGAGGTCACAATTCAGCTTCATTTCAATCCTCAAAACCTGAGTGCAACATCCCAGATGCTGGGGTTCCCAGGGGCTCGTCTCTGAGGTCTGGAGATGAAGCAGATAAGTAGAGCATGAGTTGCCATCATGCCTGGGGGTGGTGAGGCGGGGGAGGCAGAGGGGAAGGCTTCCTGGAGGAGGGGGGATGCTGATCCTGTCCTCAGAGGGTAGGTAGAGACTGGCCCTTCAGGCAGACTTCAGAGCTTCCAGAAACAGCAGGAACTTCAGGGTGTGGGCTTTGATTTTTTAGCAAGCAAGGCCTCGTTGTCCTTGTTGGCACAGCCCCTGCCTGCACCTCCCCTTGGCCCCCCGCAGCCCTTCCCAGGCGCCCAGCCTGTGCTCTGCTCAGCGAGGCTGTGGGTAGGAGGCTGCAGCCTTTCATCTCCACGGGGCTGACCTGCCAGCTCCCTCCTGCGGGGCCAGGCTCCTGGTCCAGAGACTGGGATCAGAGGAAGCCCCAGGTAGACTGCTGGCCCCTGCAGCCCTTTGATCCTGCCTCACCCCACTCAGCAGCTGACACTGGCCAGGCCAGGCCAGCTCAAGTAGGAGTCCTCAGCCGGGCCCCAGCCCGGGAGGCCAGCATGCTGCTCTGCAGGGACAGGGCAGGACCAGGACTGCGCTCCACCCTCCGTTGCTTCATCCATGTGATGGGCATGGCAGATCTGCCCAGCCCACCCGCCTCTTGGGCATATTGCAAGGATAAAGTGAGACAGGAGGTGGGAAGGCATTTGGGCCAAACAAAAAGAGGCCACCAGATGTCTTGGCAGGTCTGGAACTTGGAGTCGGAGCCCTGGCTTCCCGCCCAGGCCCATCCCTCGCCAGGCACTGGGCTTTGGGCAAGCTTCACCACACTTGTCTCCAGACAGAGGGTGCCCGCCCTGCCCAGCCCGCCTCCCTGGCTAGCTCGGGCACCAAATGAGATAATGGCTGGAAAGTGCTTTGAAAAGAAGCAAGTCCTGGGCCGACGTCAGGGATTATCACTATTATTAAGGAGCGCGAGTCCCGCAATCCAGCAAAGCTGCCACAAACGAGAGGCTCCCCTTGGCGTTGATTTAATTTCCTGGTTAACTGAGCGTTGGCAAGAAAAAAACTATTTCCAACCCTTATTGGAAATCTTTTTAAATTTCTCCCGTCTACGTTCTCACACCGGTCGTGGTATAGTCTTGAGTCTTTATTTATTAATGGCTTGATTGATTCACATATTCATTTCGTGCTTTTGCTCTGACCACATCCAAAAAAGCAGGTGCAGACTTGGCTTCTCCATGCCTGGGGCCCTGCCCATCCCACTCTGGTGCTTAAACCTCAGCTGGGAAAGCTGGGGCACGGGCCGGGGCCGGCACGGGAGGGGCTTCCACACAGTGTGTTCTGTACTTTCTCGTGGGATCTCTGTATATTCTCATTAGTTTCCTTAGAATCGTACAGGAAAAAAAAAAATAGCTCAAGAAATGCCTGCAGGTTTGGGTCAAAGGGCTCAGCCATTTCTTTCCAGGTGTGTCCAGGTGCATCTGTGGAGTGATGTGATTGTTTTTAACAAATTCACAGGCTGAATAAACAGCCTGACAGCTGCCTTTTCTTTGTTTGTTTTGTTTTGCAATAGGATCTTGCTAAGTTGCTCAGGGCCTCACTAAGTTGTTGAGGCTGGCCTTGAACTTGCGATCCTCCTGCCTCAGTCTCTTGAGCTGCTGGAATTACAGGCATGCACCAGGCTCAATGGCCTCACTTTCCCAGTTGGGGGGATGGCGTGGAAAGGCCCCAAGGCCCCGTGCTCATTGCAGCAAAGCCGCTACCCCACAAAGGTCCCTTGGCGTGTAACCATCAGAAATAGCGGTGGGCAGAAGGGACGAAGGGTGTTCAGATCGAATTCCCTGGGGACAGGCTGACCCTCTTAAATAGAACCATGTGGGGGCCAGCGGTGTCCTCAAGGTCTTCAGCCTGACCAGGGGGTCTTCCATTTTTAAGCCCCAAACGGGCCTCTAAGGAGGTATCCCTAAGACCCCGGGTGGCAGCTGCCTCCTGGTGGAGGCCACAGTGGAGAGTATGGGTGGAGCTGTGTGCAGGGAGAGGACCCAGCCCTGAGAAGCAGGGGCCTCAGGCCTACAGCTCCCTCCCCCTGGGAAGAAGGGCAGGATGGCACCTGGGTGGGGAGGTCCAGCAGGCTGTGATGAGAATGCAGGCGTTGAACGCAGAGCGGGGACGAGGGACAGAGGGGCAGCTGCTAAAGGGATACAGCCGACCTCACAGATGCGGTCCTTGGTCACATGCTTACATGCTGGTGTGGAGGTCAGCGGCACCAGGGGACACTGGGCAATGTCTGAAGACTATTCCTGTTGTCACAGTAAACAAAGGAGGAGTTTAATGGCAGGGGGGTGGTAGAGGCCCTGGAGGTCACTACCTTCCCACAGTACCCAGGACGCTCCCCAACAGAGGATTACCCAGTTCCTAGCATCAGTGTGCCCAAGTCGAGCAAGCCTGGGGTGGGGACAGTCCCTGCCTGCACCTCTGGGGGCCTGGGGCACCTGCCCTGGACATCCTCTGTGCCGCCCGCATGCTGCCCGTCTCTGTGCTCTCCCCCCAGAACCCCGACATCGTCCTGGTGCACTACCTGAACGTGCCGGCCATCGAGGACTGCGGGAAGCCCTGCGGCCCCATCCTCTGCTCCATCAACACCGACAAGAAGGAGTGGGCAAAATGGACGAAGGAAGAGCTCATCGGGCAGCTGAAGCCCATGTGTGAGTAGCCGCACAGGGACCAGCCAGTGCCATCCAGGCGGGGCCAGGGAGGACCCCCAGCGGCTATGGGGTCCCAGCCACAGAGCCCCGTCTTGCTCAAATGATGGCGCTGCTGGGAACCTGGCTTTCACAAAGCTCCCTCATGTCCCTACGTCCGCTTGATCCTCAGGAGCCTCCTCTGTGACTCCCAGGCACAAGATGTCAGGTCCAGACGACAGACGTGAGGCTTAGAGACACGAAGCCACAGGGTCAAGCATGCCCGGGCCTGTGTCTCCATGCCCAGACAGGAAGCAGGGAGGCCACAGAGGGGAGGACGTGGGGCTGCCCAGCCCAGACTGGGTGGGGAACCCTTGATGGTGATGGAGCTGGATTCCATTTTGTCAGCAAAGCAAAGCTTTCTGAAGCCGTCAGGTGCGAATCACTGAGTGCAAATCACAGTGAGTCCAGGAGGCTGAGGCTCAGCTGTCCCTTGCTTCTGTGGGCCACAGCTCCTGGCCACTACAGGGCTCTTAATGCCACTCCAGCCCCTGACAGCTGGGCTCTGCAAGAACAGACCCATGTCTGCCAGGCCTGAGAGGAGCACGGAGTCGGCTGGTGCCAACAGGGGCCCAAGGGTGCAGGGTTGTCCATCACCCAGGCTCAGGCCAAGCCTGGTCCCTTCAGGACCTGAGAGAGCCCATCTGTGGGTCTCTCCAAACCTTGTCAGGCACCACATACCGCAGAGCCGCTAATGTGTCCCTTCCTTGGAGATCCAAGCTAAGGCTGGGGCCACCTGCAGTGATCAGCTCGTCCTGAGTCCCCTGGAGGCTCAGATTTGAGCATGCCCCCCCCCCCACTCAAGGCTGGGGATGAGGGTCAGGAGGGACAAAGGGTCCTCCACGGGAAGAGAGGCCTTCAAGGTGCAGTAGCTCGGCAAACACCAAACTTCAAGCTCTCATGCCATCCTCTGAGCCAAGTGTCCCCAGGTTGGGGGATCCGGCCGGTCTGGCCTCAGTGCTGCTGCCTGGAACCTGGAACCAGGTGGCCCCAGGGCCTCTCGAGGTCGGTCTCCTTGCTGCCCTCCTGTCTTCACTGGCCTCCCACCCACTCACTTTTAGAGCTCAGCCCATACAGCCCCTTCCTATAGGCCCCTCACACATGCACCCAGCATGGGGGCCTCCTCCAGACCCCCAGGGGAGACGTCTGTATGAAATCAGCCCCCATCGTGATTAGCCAGAGTGGCCTCTTCCTCCTGCTGCAGAGCATGGCGAAGCTCGGGAAGCTCCACAGAGAACTCCCGGGAGCGCCGGCTCTCTGCTCAGCACTGGGCTCACGGGGCTCATCAGAAGGAACCATGAACTGTGAGCAGGGCCCCGAGGAACAAAGGCCCTGGAGCCGAGGCCACCCAGGGACACCTTCCCAAGGCCAGACCAGTGGCCTGGCACCAGAGGGCCTGCCCCCGACTTCTGATCCAGCATTGAGGGGTGCAGGCTAGCCCTGGGTGTGGGACTCTGCCCCTCCCCACCCTGGCCTGCTCACCCTTGCTCCTGGGCCAGAGCAGGGACTGCTCATGGTGGGCTCTGGGGCCACCTGGCCAGGGCAGCAGGGAGAGCCAGAGCTGGGGAGGCAGCTGGGCCCTGGTCCTGGCTCTGAGGCTGCCTCACTGTGTGACCTCACCTCCCTCTCTGCTCTCCAGTTCCCCCTCCACAAAGGCCAAGAGTCCAGGGGCCTCTGTTCCCAGACTAGCTGCTTCCAACCAGCTGGACAGGGCTCACTCAGCTCCTGGCTTCTGTCCCATGACCAAGGACAAGGGTTCCTCCTCCCTCCCGTTTCCTGGGAGTTGGAGTCACTGCAGGTGCTTCAGGATGGCCAGAGTCAGGTGCTTCTGCCCCTTGTCCAAATCCTCAGTGTCCACTGTTGGAGATGGCAGCTGTGCCCAGGCCTGCTGTCCTTTCCCCTGTTCACCAGCAGGAGCGACTCCTGTCAGATCCCACAGCACATTAGGGCCCCTTCAGCAGAGAAAGGCCCATCACACAGCCAGGAGCAGCCGGCTGGGCACAGGCCCGGGAGTGCAGGAGCAGGGACCCGCCAAGACAAGCTTCCAAGAGGAGCCTTCCCTTGGAAGGTGGCCGCGCCCCGGCCTGGGCCTCCCAGACATCTCTCTCCTCCACAGACAGTGCTTCTCCTCAGGCCACCCCCTCACCATCTTCCCTGGCACCTCCACCTACAGGAGCGCTACTTCCCGGCTGGGTGGGGGACTTAGGCTCCTCGGACTCCAGGAGGTGAAAACCAGACCTGCGTTGGCCTGGGACGCTTAACTGGAGGGGCTGAGTGCCTGCTCAGAAACCTGCAGTGCATCACAGAAATTATGTAAAACGACAGAAACTCCCCATAAATCCAATAATGCTCCGCTCTCGGGTCTCGGGGGTGGGGGGGCAGAGCGGCAGCGTGGCTCAGAGCTGGCCCGTGCCGGGCTCCGCTTACAGAGAGACGCAGCCCGGGAAACACGGCTCCCGGAAACGCTTTAGATGCCGATCAGGCCTGGAGCACGCAGAGGGCACCAGCTAGCCGTGTTTGGGAGAGCACAGGTGTGCCGAGAGCCAAGAAGCCATCAGATTTGGTTCCAGGATCCGGAGTGCCACCCAACGTCGCAGCCAAGCACATTAGCTTCATCACATCTTCACATAAATCACAGTCCTTCAAAGACTTCACAGTTGGATTTCCTGATGTTTCCAAATTTCTCTGCCCTACAGCAGAGTTGTCAGTGCCTTAATCAAAATGTTGTGCTTATCGGCGGGAAAGGGAAACACAGATCCGCGGCCCTGCCTCACCTGTCGCGAGATGGAGCTCAGGTCTCCTACCTGGGGAATCTCAGATACCTGTTCCTGAGGCAGATGGGTTCTGAGGGTGCCACCTTGATTCCTGCAACCATGCCCTTTGGACAGAAGGGGTCTTCTGTTCAACCTACAGTCTGAGGAATGCCTCTCCTGATAAATACACACAGAAAAAAAAAAAAAAAATGAGCTGGGCACAGAGCCTCATGCCTGTAATCCCAGCAGTTCAGGGCTGAGACAGGAGGATCACAAGTTCAAAGCCAGCCTCAGCAAAGCAACTCAGTGAGAACCTGTGTCTAAACAAAAGAGATGTGGCTCAGTGGTTGAGTGCCCCTGGGTTCAATCCCCGGTACCCACCCCACAAATTAAGATGTCTGATAGAATTCCCGATGTTTCCAAAGATCCTTCCTGTCCTCTGTAACCCCTTCCATAGTAGTTAGAATATAGATCCGGCTGCTAGGGAAAATACCAAAATAAATGGTAGTGGCTTAAATAAAACAAAAGCATATTTCCCTCTCACATAATTTGCACTGTGGGGTTGATGTGGCAGGTCCCCGTAGAGGCTCCTTCCAGCTGGCTGCTTTGCCATTCTCAGGGAGTTATTCTCTTTTAATGATCCAAGTGGCTGCTCCCGCTCCTGCCATCACAACTTCATTTCAGTCAGTGAGAAGGGGAGAAGAAAAAGTGGAGGGTAATCTTCTTCCCTTTAAGGATAAGTTCCAAAAGGTACATACATAATTTCCACTCATATGTCATATGGTCACTCCTGGTTGCAAAGAAATCTGGGAAGTGTAGTCTTTTGCCAAGCACTTTGAGGAATAAGGTTCTGCGCGTGGATGATTCAGGGCAGCAGCCTGTGGCTTCATCTTCCTGGCTCACGGTGTACAGAATTGCTCATCTCAGTTCAAGGCCTGGGATGATCGTCTGGGGTCCCTTCTGACGACTGGAGTTTACAGGACTCAATGAGCAGCAGCTGAAGTTCACACGGCTCACCCTGGGTATGCCAGGGCCTCTTCCAAGGCAGCTGGTTGGCAGGCACCAGCTCTGCAGCCGGCTCCCTCCCCGGTGTGAGCGAGGCCCAGGCAGGTGCCGGTCTCCCTCCTGGATCAGCCTCCGGGAGACAACCCAGTGGGGGGTGGTCTCAGCCGGGTTCTGTGGCCTGGTTCTGCCAGGCTGGGGGGAAACTTGGCCAGAGGTTCTAGGCCGCTGCCCCCACCTTCCAGAGCCCACCTTCCCCTCTGAGAGCATGTGGCCTTCTGTCCTGGCAAGGACAGACCTGCCAGCCACCTCCCGGCCAGCAGGGGGTGAGGATGCATCAAGTGAGGGACAGGGACGTGGCTCCAATGCTGTGTCCACAGCCCTCCCAAGTGGTGAGCCCGCCCAGCTGTGCCCACCTAGGCACACTCCTAGAGTGCCCTGGCTGGCTGGCTCTGCATCGCCAAGCAAGGCCTCCCCAACCCCAGATGTCACTGGGCAGATCCGTGCACTCCCCTGGCCCAGGCTCTACCCGGCCCTCCTGGACCCTGTGCCCCTCCCGGCCCCGACAGCACTGGGAGGTGAAAGCAGATTGGTGGCCGGGGAGCCAGCCTGGCCCCGAGGCCTGCACCCTGCCTGCGCCGTGCCACACCTGTGGCTGCCCCGTGCCACGCCCTCCTCCCTCATGAGTGTACGCCCACCTGCTCACACGGCTGCCCTCGCAGCCACAGGCATGTGTTCAGGGACAGGCGACACACGTGAGCTCGCAGGGAGATGCTGGGTTCTCCGGACCCCACTCCCAGAGCAGCCCGGCCTCCATGCTGGGAGGTCCAGACCAGAGGCACCAGTCGGGCCCCGTCACACACCCAGGCGCTGCCCCTGAGAAATGGCTCTCTGGGCCGGGACAGCAGTAAGGGTGGAGGAACTTCCAGGAGCAGACAGCAGCTTGATGGAGCCTCAGGCCTCGGTGAACCGCCCCTCCTGGCAGGTGTCCTGGCCTCTCCGAGCCTCCACAGCCTCCTTCCTGCACAGGGATGATGATGGCCCTCACCCCCTGGCCTTTAAATGACGTCACAGAGGTAAAGGACAGTGTGTCCAGACGGCAGCCACACCGCGAGAGGAAACCACCCGAAGCCGAGCGCCAGCTGTCTCCAGAGCCTGGACCTGCCGAGCCAGCAGTCAGCTTGTGCCAAGCACTGCACAGCAGGGGCCACCCAGAGGCCAGCTGGACAGTCCCTCGGGGCCTCCTCCAGCCAAAACCAAGCCTCGAGCAAGCTGCCAGAGCTGCTGCTCAGTCGCCCAGAGCTAGACCCCAGGGAGGTGCCAGCGGGAATGCCAGCCCTGCCCTCAGGGAGCCCAGAAGAGGCGGTGCCAGCTAGCGAGCCCTGCACGGTGGGCACCGCGGGCACAGCTGGCAGCCCTGACATGGCGCAGCACCATGGGGCTCGGGGACATCCTGACAGAAGGAGGGCCCGGCTCTGGCCTGGGAAGCCTGTGGGATTTGGGAGCACACCAGAGGCCAAAAGGGCTCCAGGCAGGGACACAGGAAGGAGGAACAGAGGGAAAGCCAACAGGAGGTGCAGCAAGAGGTGACGGGCCTGTCAATCAGGCTTACAGGGCTGGGCAAGAAGGGGGGGCCACATTGGATGTGAGGGTGGACAGATGAGGGGTGTGAAGGGGGAGGGATGGGGAGCGTGAGGGGGCAGAGGCCTTGGAGTATGAGGGGGTAGAGGCCATGTGGGTGTGCAGGGGGCCCTGAGAGGTATGGGAGGGAGGTCATATTGGGTATGAGGCCACTGAGGCCATGTTGAGTGTGGGAGTGGCGGCCATGTTGAGTGTGAGCTGGGAGGTCCAGGTTGAGTGTGGGGGTGGAGGGCAGCCATGTTGAGTGTGAGCTGGGAGGTCCAGGTTGAAAGGGGATGAATGTCAAGCTGATGACAAGGTAGCTTGGTGACAGCCTGGTGACAGAGGCATTGTGAGTGTGGGTCTTGAGGGTGCTGTTGTGGCTCCCCCCAGTCCTCAGTTACCCCAGTCCTTTGTCTTCGCTGCAGCCTGTGGGGTTCCAGGTCTCAGCTGCTCTCCAGGCTCTCCCAGAAAGAGCCCCCTCCAGCACAGTGCAGTAGGGGGGCAGCCCGCGTGGCTGTGGACGGGACCCCCTGGCTGAGCCGTGCTGCAGCAGTAGAGAAAGGAGACAGAGGCAGCTGTCCCTCCCTGGAGCTCTGGCGCCCTGGAAGGCCAGAGGCCAGCAGAACAGTGTCCAGAGCCCCTCCCTCTGCGCTGCCCAAGAGGCCTGGCTGGTGCTAACACCCAAGCCTTGGGTTGTATATTCACTTGTGCTGCTTTTTATGATTTTTCAGACAAAGACCAACAATTCGGTAAGGGGGGCTGTGTTTATTTGTTTTGCTGTTTTGCTTAGATTGTAATCCTGGTGATTATAGAATATCAAGAAGTAAAATCAACAAAGGCTTCCCTTTCCCGGGCCTCCCCAAACCCGTTCCTGGTCGGTGAGCGCCACCTGGTGGCTGGTGACAGCAACAGGGCTCAGTGATGGGCCCAGCTCTCCTCTGGACCTGGGCTCTGGAGGTGGAAGGGCCATGAGGGGCCAGCTCTGAGATGCTGGAGTGGTGGGGCTTGAGGAGGGGCTGTGTCCCTCCTTTCCTCCTACTCAGTCCATCCTCATCAGTCTCCACTGGCTAGCCACAAGACGGGTGGGCAGCGAGCTTGGCCCCTGCCCAGGAGGACCTGTGCCTAAGTCTCCACCAGAACCCATGGGGAAGGAGGGCGGTCAGCAGTAGCAATGGAGCTGCCCAGGCAGTGAAGCTGGGGCAGCCTGGGGAAGGCCGCTGTGGGAAAGGGTTTGAAGATTCACTCGGAAATACCGTTGTCCAGCATCCCCACCTTGGAGTGAGACTCCAGGGACAGCAGCCAGGAGCTCGAAGTCAGGAGTGAGTTTGGGCACTGCCCCTGGGGCCCAGAGGATCCAGCTATGGTTTTACCAAATCTATGAAGGCACAGCAGAGCCTGAGCAGCTGGTGGCTCTATGGTGAGAGCAGGGATTCACCTGGGAACTACCTGGGCAGGTGAAGAGGCAGCCCGGGTCCCCAGTCCCATGTTGACTGCATGTTGGAGCTGGCCCTAGGAGTGGGACGTTGTTAAGCAAGATTCCAGAGCTGGTAACCCCAGCCTAAAGCTGGCTCTGGTGAGAGGCCAGAGCAGCACCCTGTCCTGGACAGCAGGGTCACACCTTTAGGGGACACAGGCTTCTGGGAGTCAGCTGGTCCTCACCCCTGGGCAGGGGTAAGCAGGTTGAAGACAACAACGATTTTCTTATGGCAATTCCTGGAGGGTGGCATTGCAAACGTGCACCAAGAGTTAGGGACACAGCTTCCAAGTATTCCAGGACCTCTGAGGTCTTTCGCTGGGCAATGGGTTGAGAGCCACTGCCCTAGAAGTTTCCGTGGGTTGCAGCTGAGGACTTGGTTCTGGTGCTGGGCACTCGTTCACTTGAACACAGGAGAAATTCTAGAGTTTCAATCTGAGCATCAAAGGAAGCACATCTAATCCCCAAAGCAGGTCCAGGACCAAGGACAGCGGCTCCGTCCCTAGGAGCAGAGGCCCTACTCCCTGCCTGCGTCCACTGTCCTGAGTCCTGCAGGTTGTCAGGACAGTGCCGAGAGGATTTCCCGGGAACTTTCCCTGGGTCAGGAGCTGCTGGCACGCAGCGGGCAGGGCAGGTCTCTTGCCCTGCTCCTGCCAGGACCCGCAGCCGTCTCCCAGCCTGACACGGGGGCCAGCCTGGGTTTCCCGGAGGCTGGCTTCCTTTGCTGGCTTGGAGGATCCTGGTTTGTTTTGCAAGCTCCCTTCTCCCTCAGGCTAGGTTCTATTGAGCGGCTGTGGCCTGAGTAGAACTGAAAGAGAAATTCTTCCTTTGATTTCCTGTCTCCTGGCTGCTTGCCACTCTGCGCTGCTTTGCGCTGGGTACCCCTGCTGTCACCAGAGGCTTCCTCTCCTCCATTCACCAACTAGTGAGTGGGTAGAGTGGCCTCGACGCTAGGTGCAGCCTGCCTCCACCCTGCCCCTGACTCCGCCAGAGCTAATTCTGAGCACTGCTCTCTACTGGGTGGTTTAGAGGTATTTGGAATTGCTGCTAAGGTCTAAACCTTCAGATCTTACGTTTCTCTACAAAGGCTCTGGGCCACGTGGGCATGTCCACACAAAAGGGCACACCCCAATAGACGGAGCCTCCTCCAGGAACCACTCTGGACACCCAGAGGACACCTAAGTCCCAGCGCCCAGAGCAGCCTTACAAAAAGCAAGACAGAAACTGTCCAGAATGCACTAGGTCTCCTGTCCCCCCTTCCAGTGACCTGGGGGGGCTGGGCAGACGCCATCTGAGCAGGGCTGGGAGGCCAGGCTGTGGTTACACCCAAAGGGGAGAGAGTATCTCAGAGGTCAGAGGCTCCGGAGGTGGAATAGCTTCCCACCTGCCACACAAGCAGGGCTTCGGGCACATCCACGCCCCCACGACTGCGCAGAATTCCCAGCCTCCGTGATGGTGCCACTTAGCACATCAGGAGGACATTCTGAGAGCCTTGAGCGGCTCAGAAAAGCCACATTGTTGGTCTGGTTGGATGGGCTGGGTGGAGACGTTCAGCCAAGGCCACTCTTGATGTCACTAAGCTCCTTGGAGACAACCTGGGATGCCAAGTATGGCGGCAACGGGAGCGCCATCTCCCACAGTCTGACTTCCTGATCTTGGAGACCTTGGCCAGCTGCAATCCCCTGGCAACCTCAAAGTTCCTGTCCCTACCCGTCACCTCTGGTCAGTACCACATGAAACTAAACGGCCAGGGTAAGTTCTCCGCCCCCAGCTGTGCCCTGGACCTTCCTCCAGAGGGTGTGTGACCTTGGAACAGAGCCTGGGCCTCCTGGTAGAGAGGGGGACCCTGATGCCCATGTTCCAACAATGCCACCCAACAATTACAAGGTGATTCTGGACACGGCTGGCAGGTCCCCACGCACATGGCCAGCACACCGTCCACCCGGGGCCCCCCTCAGCCTCTGCTCTTCTCGAAATGAGGTTTCTGAAAATTTTGTCCTCAGGACCAATAGGAGAAGGAGACCCGAGTGGTGAGATCAGGAAATTGAATGGTATGTGGGTGTCTGGGCGTAAGAAGTTAAATCTAATGAAAATTTCATCCAGTTGAACCAAGAAATCAGAAGCAGGGCCATTCTTCCTGTCAACAAGAATACAGTGAAAATTAAACCAATGTGGCTGCCATTTCCCAGTGACCTTGTTGCCATGGTGACGGCCTTCTACCATCAACAACGAGGAATCCAAGGGGGCTCTCATTCACTCCCTGACAGCACACGGCTGCCTCCCCCGCCCGCCTCCGCCACGTGGTTCATAGTAGAGTGACCCCGGGTCCAGGTGTGCACACAGAGAGACGGAGAGATGGCCACAGCACCCTTTGTCCACCTTCTAGACGGCCTGGTTTGGACAGGAATCCGGTCGCCCTCCGTATGGGTCTTTCGGGTGGCGGTGCTGGATGAGCCCAGGCTGAAGAGGGGGAAGGAAAGGGCCCCAGGACAAGAGACCACAACTTGTCCTTGTCACCTGCAAGCCACAGCTCCAAGGAATCGCTTCCTCTGCAAAGAAAGGCCAAATGTCAATTCCAGCAGGTGCTGCCTGCTCTGTCGCCGTGGAGACCAAAGCCCTGTCATGCTTCCAGATCCTACTGCCCCACAGAGCCAAGGGGACAGGGAGCCTGGCCCTCCCTGGTCCCTGGGGCCCTCAGGGCTGAGGGGGCTCTTTCCGAGGGTTCCTTTCTGACCGCCCGTCCAACTCCTTTCCAATCTTCCCAGAATGATTTTCAGAGCAGAAGTTGTCATCTTTCTGGGGGCTTCTTTGTCCTGTGGATGCCACCAAATCAGAGCCAGCTTATCTGGGTGTCCTTAAAGTCTCTTGGAGAAGGAAGACAGATGAGGAAAGTGACATCCAGAGGAATCAAAGCTCTTCCCGAGGTCACACAGCATGTAAGAAGAGCTTCCGCCACACTGTGGCCTGGCCTGGCCAGGGGCCGGCCCCCATCCCCCAGGGCTCTTGCATCTAGTCCCTTCTTCCCGCCTGACTCAGGAGCAGCAAGCTCGGAGGGTCACCTGGCCATCAGTAGGGCTGCACAGGGCAGCCCCATCAGGAATGAAAGTCTGTGGCTTCCACAGACCAGAGGAGGCCACCTCTCAGCCCAGTCTATCACTCAGTGGGTCCCCTCTTGGGTCCCCTCCCACCTCCAAGCTTCAAGTCCAAGTGAAGAGGCTGTGACTCAGAGCCAAACGCTGCCCCAAATCCCTGCTGCCTGGGATGAAGCCTTCCTGTCTAGAAACTCCCCCAAATGCACCTACAACCTGGCACCCAGCCTGCCAGGGGAGGTAGCCAGGACGTACCTCTAGGAGACCCCAGGCTGCTCCAGCCCGAGCCTGCAGGCCTGAAGCCTTGCTGAGCCCTCTTTCTTCCTAACCTCCCATCTCCTCCGTGAAACCTCGGGGCCCAAAGGGGGAGTCCCTCTGCCCTGATCTGGGTGGCTTGGCCAGCTGGGAACTGCTCATTAGGGCCTAGCTACCCACCCTCCCAGCCCCCACTGAGGGAAAGCATGAGCTTCTGTCCCTTATCACCCTCCTCCCCAGCCACAGGGTGGGGCCTGGCCCTCTGGAGACAGCTCTGCACCCTTTTAAGCAGAGGGAGTGGGAAACAGGATGGTCTCCCGCACGGGATGAGGCACCTGGCTCTGCTCCAGGTGTCCGAGTCCCCAGGGCTGCTGGGGAAGCCAGGCTCCTCTCCAGAGAGAACAGTGAGTCCAGCTGCACACAGAGCGGGATCTCCACCTTCCCTGCCCCCTGGTCAGCTGCTCGGAATTTCCGCACCACCTCTAGGAGCACATCCAGGGAAGATGCAAGCCAGCCCGGCAGCTTAGTGGAAAAGTGAGATTCTGCAACTCCTCCCAGCCCCACTGATCTGCTGTGTGACCTTGGGCAAGTTACATAACTTTTCTGAGTCTTGGTCTTCACAGGAAGAACATGGAATAATAATTTTGCCTCAAAGTCTCATTGAGAGATTAGTAACATCTCTGTCCATGGTTCTCAAAGAAGTGTGCATCCAAACCCCAGAGGACCAGAGTTTCTGATCACTGGTCTGGGTGGAACCTGAGAATGTGTATTTCTAACACCCCAGGTAGGGGAGGCCACCCCTGAAGAACCTCAGCTCTGCCTGAGACCGGTCAGCCCAGGGCACTGCCCACTGTCGAGGTGTCATTAGGGGTGCAGCTCACCCGGTGCCCGGCACAAGGTGTATGTTGAGTAAATATCATTAGTTTGCTGTTGGTGTGATCAAGAGAGGAGGTCCCCTTACAGCTAGCTCACTGCAGGGGTGGGGGAGAATGAACTAACATAAAGGAGGGTGCTAGAGAGGGCGCGCGGGGCTGAGACCCTGGCCGTGCACACCTTCCTTCAACCAACCTTCATCGAGCATCTACTATGTGCCAGGCATGGGGGACAGCACAGCAAACAGTTCAGCAAGTCCTGATGCAGACCCCGGCTCCAGTGGGGATGGCGACCAGAGGTGGGTACCAGGGAGGCTTCCAGGAGGCCGTGGGGACTTGAGCTGGGCTCTACTAGAAAGGCAGGATCTAAGGTAGTAGAGGAGAAGGACATCTGAAAGTCCCTGTTGTCAGGGTCCTTGAGCTGCACGCATGTGTACACACACACACACACACACACGCACGCACACACACGCACACGCACGCACACACACGCACACACACACGCACGCACACACACACGCACACACGCACACGCACACACACACGCACACACACGCACACGCACACACACACACACACGCACACGCACACACACGCACACACATGCAGAGCATGGGCGGGGCACGGTGAGTCTCTCCCGGAGGCTCGCAGGGCTCCAGCCAGACAGCCCCAGCGAGCTGAGGCCTGGGCCCAGTGGGGCCTCATTAGTTTGCCTGCATGGTGTGAGTATCTCCTCCAAACCCAGGTTGAAATTTAATCCCCAGGGCAACTGTATTGGGGCGAGGCCTAAAGAGAGGAGTTCTGGGAATGGATTGAGGCCACATTCAAAAAGGACGCCCAGGAAGGGGTTCTCTATTTGTGCCCTTCCCCCACGGGATGAGGCTAAAAGAAAGCCCTGGCTGGGTCCCGCACCGTGATCTTGCACTTCCAGCCCCCACGACTACGGGAAGAAAGTTCTGCTCATTATAAATCTCCGTCTGTGGTATTCTATCACCCAGCCCCAAACTGGCCAAGACACCGCTGCGACAGAACACCTGGATAGGGGCTGAAGCAACAAAAAACGTATTGTCTCACGCTTCTGGAAACTGGGAGCCCAAGGTCAAGGTGACATTGGGGCTGGTTTCTGGTGAGGCCTTGCAAAGGCCTGCCTTCTCATGTCCTCACATGGCCTTCGCTCTGTGCACAAGAGCCCCTGGCGTCCCCTCCTCTTCTCCTGCGGACACCAGTCCTGTTGGTGACCTAAAGACCTGTGCCACCCTTGGGTCAGGGCTCTAAATGTAGGGTAAAGCTCAGTCCATCACAGGGGAAAAGGGGGGTGTGCCTGCTTTGTCTGTGTGCCCCACACCCTCCACCTCTTCCCAAGAGCTGGGGAGGGAACAGCGGTAATCCAGAGGCCTGGCTGCGCTGCCCCATGCAGGCTGAGGCTGCACCTTCGCTCAGCCCTCTCTCCCCAGCGGCTGGTCGCCTCTCCGGTAGAGTGTTCGTGGAAGATGCTCTCCAAAGACGCCACACGCTGCTGCCGTTGACTTCATTCTGATTATTCGTGTTAGTGAGAGGGCCGCTACCTTGCTGCAGGTCATCATTAGAGTAGACATCACAAACAGCCAGGTCAACACTAGAGTGGGCAGGAGGGTCCCTGCACCTGCCACTCAGCCTTCCCTCCTGACACCGCCGTGCTGTAGACAGTCCCATCAGAGACAATGTGTTCCCCAGGCTGCATCCCCAGGCAGCAGGGGGCAGCTGGGGAGCCACCAGAGGGAGCTTTGAAGGTGCCCAGCATGCAGTTTCCTGGTGGCCAGTGGGGCCCTCCTGGACACCCCTGCCCTATAGAGGCCCACCCCATACCGAGGCCAGCTTATCACCCGCCCCCGACTCCTGGCGCCTGCTCTCCCCTGCCCCTGCCTTCCTGGGGACACAGGTCCATCTCCACCCCCAGCTTGGCCCAGGGACCACTGGAAGCTAAGAAAGGGTCCCTCTAATGGCTGTGTTTCAAGCCAGGCTGGAACACACTGTCCTCCCAGACCTGGCAGGCCGCATCCTGGAGCGAAGTACAGTGAGCAGGAGGGGACGCACAGGACCCAGAGCCGCCAGAGGCTTATTTTTCCAGGAACCCCTTGTCTCTTTCCACGCTGCCCTTAAGTGACACGTCGTGACCTCACGTTTGATCCAGTGGGCTTTGGTGAGGTTTCCATTTTGCTGCTTTTCCAGGAGGGAGGCCCCGGGAAGGAGGCCAGGGTGCGTGTTTATTAACCTTCCTTTCATGACGCGCCTTCTTCCCCTAGAAATCTCCTTCCCGCTGATTCATTACGTGTCGGGAAGCCAAGCGTGACATGTTAAAAGGCGTCTTGATAGTACTTGATATTCAGTACTAACAGCTCACCACCTCAGGGGGGGGGCGGGGGGAGGGGGCGATCTGCATATTGGATGTGCCAAGACAGTGGGTAATTTGCATTAAGCATCCAGAAAGTCTCTGCTCACAATCTGTCACCCTTCGCTGGGTTTTCATTTTATAACCTTCACAACGCAAGGAAGAGAGCAGGAGGCAGATAGGGTGTGGACACTGCACCCCCCGCGGGGGCTGGAGGAGAAACTGGACTGAGCAGTGGCTGTTAGAGCAGAGGCACGGGGCAGAGGTGCCCGGAGATGCTCCAGCCCAGGGGAGGAGCGAGCAAGGTGTCTGCAGGGAGAGAAGCAAGCCCACCTGACCCCAAGACCCTTGGCTGGGGTGTGGCCAGGAGGCCAGAAGCCGGCACTGCAGCTGCTGAGAACAGCTCATCTCTCCAGAGAGCCAAGTTCAAACCCCCAGGAAGTTTCCCTGAGAACATCTGGCCTGGCTTTGTAATGGGCATGTGCTCAAAGTGCCCACTGGTGGGAGCTCCCAAGGGCAGGCGGTTTTGCTCCTGGCCTAGCAGGCCCTCCTGGGTTTTATATATATATATAAATGCCTGGAACACTCCGACCAAGGACATCAGAATCTCTGGGTTAGGGCCTGGGCACAGCCAGGGTCAGCCAACGATGGACCGACTATGAACTGGTATGTGCTAGAAGCAGCAGGGAGTCTCTGCTCTCCAGCCCCTGGATGTGACATGGGGTGTCATCGCCCCTCCCCCAAGCCTCTGTTTTCTCATCTGTAATTTAATCTGAAAAGGTCCTTGGCCAAGGAGGGCCCAGGGCAGGGGCCAGGCTGGGAGCCCCTGACCCATCACTCCTGGTTCCGCAAGGCCCTTTTGGCTGTTATCTGTCCCCTGTATTGGATTTCCAGGGAGAGGGTCATTTGCCAATAGAGCTCTGTAGCCGTGATGAGGGTCCACAAGCCCTGGCCTGGGCCTCCCCTTCCGACACCTGGGGATGAGTCCCTTGGAGAACAAACTCAAGCAGCCTCACCACAGGAACCAAGGCCTCCTGGGCTACTGGGGAATTCCTCTGGGGAGCCCAAGACAGGACAGTGGTTTCCCACCGACAGAGAGGCGGGTTGTAAATGCCACCGTCCCCCACACTCACCCATCACATAAGGCGCTGAACAGGTGAGCACATCTTCAAAGCAGGCGGCACGGCAAGCTGGGAGTCAGGGCCACTCCGCTCCCCACCCCATTCTTCTCTTGGGGACGGGTGAAGGTACTGGAAATAGGGCCCTGCAGACGTCCAGCGGAGCAGAGGGCAAGGAGGTGAAGAAAGTGCGGGGGGATTCCTGCACGAGGAGAAACAGAGGCCAGAGACCAAGGCTGCCAGAGACCCGCCACAGTGTGCCAAGGCTGAGCCTGTGCAGATCTCACAGCAAGAAGCTTCCTTCCCAAGTCCAGTCTTCTTGGCCTCGGCCAAGCCCCAGCAGGGCGGCCCCGCCCCACCTCCAGGGGCTGCAGGGGGCCAGAGTTGCCCTGAAGCCCCAGCACAGCTGTTTCAGATGGCCAGTGGCCAGTTAGCATTGAGGCCCCCACTGTGGTAGCCTTGGGGTGGGGGGTGCCCTTCAGCCCTGTCCCTTTCTCTGTCCCTCCTGCAAACCCCTCAGGGCAGGGAAGTCTGGGGAGGGCGGAGAGCCAAAGTCTTCCTCTGAGGGGGTCTCCTGGGGCATCACCTGTCCTCCTGCTCACTGGACACCCCACCATCCTCCACCCTCTGAGCCTCCACGAGACCCCTGCAGTCTGCAGAGGACCCCCAGCCTCGCTCCTTTTCTCCTCCACTTGGCCTCCCTGGAAGAGACACCTTGTGCCCTTGGCCTTTGGGAAAATGAAAGCAAAACTCTAGGTGGTCTACCCCATGGGGAAGGGAAAGGGAGCCAGGGGAAGAGTCCAGAGTTCCAATGGAGCAGGAGACCAGCGACAGGGCAGCCCGGCCTCCGCCACCCTCCCCCATCATCTACTCACCGATCCTCCCTGAGCCAGGCCCCCAGCAGAGTGGGCTGCTGTCTAATGGGGCCTATTGCCACCCTCAGCCCCTCATAGGGCCTCCCCTGTCACTGCAGCCTCTGACGCCCCTCTGTCTGCCTCCGCCCTCTCCACAGTCCATGGCATCAAGTGGACCTGCAGCAATGGGAACAGCAGCTCAGGCTTCTCGGTGGAGCAGCTGGTGCAGCAGATCCTTGACAGCCACCAGACCAAGCCCCAGCCCCGAACCCACAATTGCCTCTGCACCGGCAGCCTGGGTGAGCGGGGCCCCGGGGGGCAGCTGGGCACACCAGGCCCAGGGCACTGCTGCCGTGTCCCGTAGGGAGACGGCACAAGGAGCCAGGCAAAAGCACTGTGCCATCCTGGCCCTGCCCTGCACAAGTGGCCCATCAGCCCACTTTGGGCAAGTGAGACCCGTTTTCAAAGAGTCAGGCTCCCTCGAGGGATGGGCACGGAATGGTGGACAGCAGCACTGGGGAGCGGAGATCCTGGGGCCCGGCCACGCACTGCAGTGCCTCCCAGGCCCGGGTTCTCTAGGATCCTCAGCATGTGCCCAGGTTCCCAGTGCGAGGTTTTTCAGGGACCACTCAAGCTAAACCTCTTTCTTTAACCTCTGCCTCCTCCAAGATGGTAAGGCGCCCCTTGCCCTCGTCCTAATGGGCCGGCTTGTCTGATGATAGTATTTGCTCTTTGGAGTGTGCTTCTCTACTCCCTTGGCTGCCTTAATTAGATACTTCCACAGGAGGGTCGGGTCACTGCCCTGCAAAGTCTCTGTGCATTTAGGAGTCTGGATGGTGAGGCTATAGCAGAGAATCCACCTTTTCATCAAAAGCTAAGTGACCCTTATCAGACAGACTGAAAATCCTGACTGCGTGGGTCCAGAGGCTGTGGGGGAGGAGCCGCAGCCAGACTGGCCAGAGTTCCCAGGCGCTCTGCTCTGGGGCTCTTTCCTGCTTGATGGGGGTTGGGGAGGCAGGGGGCTGTGTTCTAGCTTAGGACTTAGAAGGGCTTTTGTCCCCCAAAGAGCTGAGGACAGACCCGGGCTGAGCCGAATGGCAGGGAGGGTAGCCTGAAGTAACTTTTCTGCCTCTGGAGCAGGGGGTAAAACCATCCTTGGTCCTGGGGGCTGAGAGTCACCCAGGGGGAACACCTTCTCTCCACCTCCCCGTCAGCCTCTGGCTTCTAGTCCCAAAGGGGGGCAAGCCTCCTAATTGAGCACCTAAAGGGCCAGGGCTTGCCACCGCATTGCATGGCCAGAAAACTGTGAGAAACTGGAGTGGGGGTAGGGACGCAGCTACTGTCCCCGGGCTGAGCCCCTCTCCCCAGTGAGAGCCCGTGCGGGTGAGAGGTGCCTCTCTCCCGTGGCTGAGAGGACCTTCCTGGAGGCAGCATGCTCAACCTCTCCTTCCCAGCTTCCCACATGCCAGACACTTACTCTTTGAAAAGAGCAGCAAAGATCTAGCCCTCTGGTGTTTGGAGGAAGGCCCGGTAAGCCCAGGAGGGCCCCAAGACTGGGGGAAGTGGGCCCAGGCCCCCAGTGTCCAGGGGCAGGGTCCCTGGCCTGAGTGGGGTCCAAGCCAGGTCCCCAGTGCTCGGTGCAGGGCCTGCCACAGGCCCCCGCTGACTCTCTCCATGTGTGCGTGCGTGTGCTTCCAGGAGCGGGCAGCAGCGTGCACCACAAGTGCAACAGTGCCAAACACCGCATCATCTCGCCCAAGGTGGAGCCGCGGACCGGGGGCTACGGCGGCCACGCGGAGGTGCAGCACAACGATGTGTCGGAGGGCAAGCAGGAGCACAGCCACAGCAAGGGCTCCAGCCGGGAGAAGAGGAACGGCAAGGTGGCCAAGCCCGCCCTGCTGCACCAGAACAGCACCGAGGTCTCCTCCACCAACCAGGTGGAGGTCCCCGACACCACCCAGAGCTCCCCAGTGTCCATCAGCAGTGGGCTCAACAGCGACCCGGACATGGTGGACAGCCCCGTGGTCACAGGCGTGTCTGGCATGGCAGTGGCCTCCGTGATGGGGGGCTTGTCCCAAAGCGCCACAGTGTTTATGTCAGAGGTCACCAACGAGGCTGTGTACACCATGTCCCCCACCGCCGGCCCCAACCACCACCTCCTCTCGCCCGACGCCTCTCAGGGCCTCGTCCTGGCTGTGAGCTCTGACGGCCACAAGTTCGCCTTCCCCACCGCGGGCAGCTCGGAGAGCCTGTCCATGCTGCCCGCCAATGTGTCTGAAGAGCTGGTCCTCTCCACCACCCTCGACGGTGGCCGGAAGATTCCAGAGACCACCATGAACTTTGACCCCGACTGTTTCCTCAATAACCCAAAGCAGGGCCAGACCTATGGGGGCGGGGGCCTGAAAGCCGAGATGGTCAGCACCAACATTCGGCACTCGCCGCCGGCCGAGAGGAGCTTCGGCTTCACCAGCGTCCTCGCCAAGGAGATAAAGACCGAGGACACCTCCTTCGAGCAGCAGATGGCCAAGGAGGCCTATTCCTCCTCTGCAGCAGCCGCAGCGTCCAGCTCCCTCACCCTGACCGCCGGCTCCAGCCTCTTGCCGTCGGGCGGTGGTCTGAGTCCCAGCACCACCCTTGAGCAGATGGACTTCAGTGCCATAGACTCCAACAAGGACTATACGTCTAGCTTCAGCCAGACAGGCCACAGCCCCCACATCCACCAGACCCCTTCCCCCAGCTTCTTCCTGCAGGACGCCAGCAAGCCCCTCCCCATTGAGCAGAACGCCCACGGCAGCCTAAGTGACTCTGGGGGCAACTTTGTGATGCCCACGGTGAAAACCGAGGCCTCGTCCCAGACCAGCTCTTGCAGCGGCCATGTGGAGACGCGGATAGAATCCACTTCCTCCCTGCACCTCATGCAGTTCCAGGCCAACTTCCAGGCCATGACCACGGAAGGGGAGGTCACCATGGAGACCTCACAGGCGGCTGAAGGGAGCGAGGTCCTCCTCAAGTCTGGGGAGCTGCAAGCCTGTGGCTCAGAGCACTACTTGCAACCTGAGACCAACGGGGTGATCCGCAGTGCTGGCGGTGTCCCCATCCTCCCGAGCAATGTGGTGCAGGGACTCTACCCCGTGGCCCAGCCCAGCCTCGGCAACACCTCCAACATGGAGCTCAGCCTGGACCACTTTGACATCTCCTTCAGCAACCAGTTCTCCGACCTGATCAATGACTTCATCTCTGTGGAGGGGGGCAGTGGCACCATCTACGGGCACCAGCTGGTGTCGGGGGACAGCACAGCGCTCTCACAGTCAGAAGACGGGGCGCGTGCCCCCTTCACCCAGGCGGAGATGTGCATCCCCTGCTGCAGCCCCCAGCAGGGCAGCCTGCAGCTGAGCAGTGCCGAGGGCGGGGCCAGCACCATGGCCTACATGCACGTGGCTGAGGTTGTCTCAGCTGCCTCAGCCCAGGGCACCCTGGGGATGCTGCAGCAGAGTGGACGGGTGTTCATGGTGACCGACTACTCCCCAGAGTGGTCTTACCCAGAGGTAAGCTGTCGCTGTTACCGCCACCTCCTGCCACTCACCCCACCTGCCCTGGGAGTTGTGGGGGGGACACAGGGCAAGGGAAGTTCACTTGCATGTGGCCACCCTTGGATGAAGTTCTGGACCACAAAGACAAAGCTGTTCCCTCCCTCTGTCCCCACGGCAAGTGGTCCTCAAACTTCCCTGGAACAAGTAGCTTTCAAACCAGGGGAGTCTTTGGAAGTGAAGTGCCATTGCAGTCTAGCTAGAGCAATCTTCTTTTCCTTCTTTCTTTCTTTCTTTTAAGGGCCCAGGTCTGCTTTTAAAGCACTCAAACATCACCATCATAGGTCATCTAGGTCATTCGTACCCGTTCCTCTTGCTTTGCTTCACTCAACCAAACTAGAAAGCTCTCATCAAAATTGAAAGGGAGGGCCCAGCTTCAGTATACCCACCTGCAAGATCCATGTGACGTCTACAAAGTCTAAGATATGTCAGAGACCCAGACTCCGACCTGCGCCCTCTTTTCCCACCAGAGAGCTGACTCCATTTCTGGGGACATGAGTTTGAGAATCACTGCTCCAAAGAACAGGACTGCAGGAAAGTCCAGGTCTTGCCTCAGTGGCACAAGTATTTAAGGAGAAAGCCTTGCTTTTTCTCTAAAGTGGGATGGGATGGGAAGGGGGCTCAGCTCGTTCTAAATACCCTGTGCACAGCCTGTGCTCCCTGGCCCCCAGCCTGCTGGCCTGGTGCCTGCCGAGCAGCCCTGGGGCCAGGAGCAGACCCTTCCTCCCTGAAGCTGGCTGCCCATAGTTCCATTGGTTCTATAGCCACATTCCATAGATGCCATAGAGGGGGCTTCTGCCAGGGGACATCAAGGGAGAGGCTCACACTTCTTCCCTTCTGGAAAACCCCAAATAAGAAGATCTAAATAGAAAGGCCCCCACATCTCAGAGAGAGATGGCAGCAGCCCGGGTAGGGGCCCAGCCTTCGCACACTGTCTAGACAGCCCAGGCAGCATATTTATAAAAAAAAATGGAGAGTGACGTGTGTGTGTGGTTAGGAGCCTGGGGCTGGGGCCAGACAGTCTAAATTCAACCTGGCTCCACACTTACTATCTGTTGATCTTGGGCAAAGCAGCAGCAGCCTCTAAAATTGGAGCACTAGGGGCTGGGGATCTAGCTCAGTTGGTAGAGTGCTTGCCTACTATGCACAAGGCCCTGGGTTCAATCCCCAACACCATTAAAAAACAAAAAACATAAAACTGAAACACAAATATCACATTGTGTTGGTGGGAAGACTCACTCTGCACAGCACCTGCCCCTTCTGTCCATCTCCATTTGGTCCCACCCCCTGGTGAGAGCTTTCTCCTGGTGCAGCTCAGTGTGACCCCGCTTCTGACCCCCTGCCCTTGGCAGTGACACTGAGGTCAATGGCATCTTCACTGTGCCCACCATGGTTCCCACCCAAAGGCAGAACAGGCACCTTGCCCCCACGTGAGCATTTGCAGGGATCCGAAGGGAGGGCCAGGACTGGGTGTGGTGGGAAGACGGAGCTGTCTCTGATCTGACTCTTTGAGACCTCTGGACCTCAGTTTCCTTATAAATTCACAAGTTAAGAGGAGTGGACTTGGGCAAGCCAGGTCCGAGGACCTGGGAGGTTTGGCCCAGGATGTCTGCAGGCTCCCTGGAGCACGCATCTTGCAGGAGCCAAGAGGGGACAATCTCCTCTTCCCCCACTCCCTGATCTGTGAGCACAGGTCCCCATCTGGATCCAGCCACACTCCAGCCTCCTTGGGCCTGTCAAGCTCTGGCCAGAGGGGCGTTAGCAGGCCTGGTCCCTCCATTCTTCAGCGACCTGCACATCCCTGAACTGAACCTTGTAGAGTCAGTTCAGTAGCTCGCCACGCGAGGGCGCCCCAGGAACGGCAAAGAGTGGCAGAAAATCAGAGCATCCAGCCCTGATTTTCCAGAAACTCTTGATGCTTCCCGTTAACCAGAAACAAAAGCAATCATTTGATTTGGAAAAAGACCCTCTAGGGCTCCAGAGTGGCCACATGGTGAAGCCTCAGAGACCGCCAGCAGCTCTGATGGCCACTTGCTCTTCACCAAGCTCTTCCACCAGGACACTGGCTCCAGGCCAACAGCAGTGGTCACCCTGTCCTCCATTCAGAAAGAGACAGCACCTTCTCCCCTGACATTTGAGTCCCCTCACAGCCCCCTCACCTGCATCTTCACCCCACATCCTGTCCCCTTCCACAGCCAATAAAGACGCTGTTTGTGCGCTGACTGCATCCGGAGCCCCATTGCAGCCAGGCTCTGCCAAGCTCTGAGGGGGCTCTGCAGCAAGGCGTGTCTCTGGGGCCGCTCTTCCTAGTCTTGAACTCAATGTTCCTTCCTGCTCCACCCAGCTCCAACCGCAAGGTTCCCCAGCACACACTTAGCAGGAGTGCCGCAGCTGGGCCATCCTGCTGCCTCTTCTCTGGGTGTCCCTCCCTCCCCAGCACTGCTCCCATTTCTCCTATTCTCTGCCCACCGCCAGCTGCAGCTGCATCCCAACACACACTCTCTCACTCCCCCACCCCCAGCACTGCCCCTGTGCCCCAGCGTCAACTCCATTGGCATCAGAAACCTGGGTCCTTTATCTCAGGACTCCCAGGACACGGAGGCCTCAGATGGCATCTACTGCTCCCTCCCCACCCAACCCTCCTGCGCCACCTCCCACCACTGACTCTTGACGCACCAGGCAGAAGATGCGGCAATGAGAGCCCTGGGGCAGGCTCATCACACCATTCAACACAACCAGGCTAGCGGTTGCTATGGGAACCATCCCCTGAACTGCTGGATGCTGAGGCGCCCTGCGGCAGTTTCCATGGAGAAGGTCCTGATGTTCTCCAGTAATTTCTGCAGTTCTTTGTTCCCGGCAACAGCCCCAGCGTCATGCTAGCAGCTGCAGATGGGGGGTTATCTTTTTTTTTTTTTTTTTTCCTTCTTCTTCCTTTTTCCATGGTAACTGTCTCTGGCCTTTTGAAACCACTGCTCTTGCACCTCCAGAATTTAGGGGGGTAGTTCCCTGAGATGGCCTTCTGGTGCTTCTCGAACACCCCACTCCCACCCCAGGCATGCGCTCCTGGGACCCTGCCCCACAGCTTCAAGCTCCAGCTCTTCCTATGGAGCCATATATCAAAACCAAAGAATGTCAGGGCCAGAAGGGCCCCAAAGGGTAAAATGCCACCCAGAGTGGCTAAGCCACTTGCCTGAGGACACCCAGCTACTGAGAGGCAGGGATAGACCTTCTGCTTCTGAGTCTCAGTCCTGAGACCCCTCCACTGCCCCCAAACTTTAGCTGCCTATTGGTGAAGTGACCTCTTCAAAGCCAGCACAGCCCAGGAGCAAGGGGCATGAACCCCTTCCAGCCCTGAGAGCAGGTCTCTTCTGCCGGGCTCCAGGGAGGCCCCTCCTCCTTGGAAAGGCCTCCAGCTGCTCCTGATTCTGTGGCCACCCCTGGGCCAGCTCTGTGCTCCAGGAACAATGAGGTGGGGGCCTGGGCAGCAAGATCTGTGTGGAGGCTGAGACAGGGACAGGGATGGTCAAGGCCAAGGAGATACCAAGCAAGAATGAGTGACAGAACAGGAGAGAGTGTCTGGCTGGCCTGGGGCAGCAGCGGGGAGAGCTCGCCCCGTCCTGGAGTGGTGGGGAAAAGGGTTCAGGCCACCCCTGTTCGCCCTGCCGCCGCCTCCTAGCCTCTCAGCCTTCTCCAGCCTGGACACCAGGTGGCGCACTCCGCCCTGACCAGCCACTCTCCGCCCCCCTGCGGGGAAAGGTGTTTACTTGTTTGGGGGTGGGGTAGATGAGCCTCTGGGGTGGGTCCACCCAAGGTTAGCCAGGAGAGCCAGAGGCCTGCGCCCCCGCCCTCTGCACCCCCCGGGAGAGCCTCCCTCCACCTTGAGTGACCAGCCCCTCTTCTCGGCTAAGCCGTAAGTAGGGGACCTATAGCGCCTCGTCCTCCGGGGCTGGGTAGTGAGGAGGTGCTATTAATCACTGCCGGGAACAACGGCCCTGAAGCAGGTCTGCCCTGCACCGGGACGGGAGGCCACTCTCCTGGCTCTGCGGCAACCCCGGCTGGCCCCAGCAGGAGGTCAGGGAGCACCGAGGCTTCCCCAGGCTCCCCAGCCCTGCACCCTGGGGTCCCTGGGAGCGGGATCACTCGCCTGTCGCTGGGGAAAGTCATCCCAGGCCTCTCCCAGCCAGGCTGCAGGGTCGTGCCTGCCTGCGCAGTGCGTGGCCGCGGCCAGGGGCTGTCTGCCTGCGTGTGCGGGCCGTGGCTTCGCACACTGTGAGCTGGTGGCGCTCAGGCCCCAGCTCTGTGCCCCAAACTCTGAGTTCCCCGGGGTAGTCAGTCTCTGAGCCCCTCCAGCTCTGAGCCTTTTTGTCCTGTTTCTGCGGTCTTGCTCCCTCCCTCCCCTTGCTGGGCCCCTCCCCTTGCTGTATCCCACCTTGTCCTGGAGATCCTGGGTCTCCCCTCAATTTCCCACAAGAACTCTGAGACACTCAGACCTGCTTTCAAAACTCGGAGTTCCTCCACCTCTCAAGTGAATGACACAAAGTCCCCACTGTCCCCTCTGCTGCCTTCTCCACGCCCTTGGTTGACAAGTTCTCAGGTGCATGTGGGCTGGAAATTCTTGAAAATGCTGCTCCCTACTGCCTGAAACTTTTGAGTTTCAGGGAACAGGGTCAGTGTACTGGATGCTGGGACCTCCTGGGGATCAGGGGAGGGCGGCTCCAGGCCCCCTGCTCTTGCCCTTGTCCTGGAACAATACTTCTCAAAAGTCAGGGCTTCCTGGACTCCATGGGGCTGTGACCTGGGAATCCCGCATGTTTAACCAGCAGACCCCCCAAGCGCCTTCCTTATGCAGCATGCCCCATCCCTCCTCCCTGGTTGGAACTGCATCCCTCTATGGCTCTTGCTCCATCCCTGTCCCTCTCTGTTCCCTTCAGGGAGGAGTGAAGGTCCTCATCACAGGCCCGTGGCAAGAAGCCAGCAATAACTACAGCTGCCTGTTTGACCAGATCTCAGTGCCTGCATCCTTGATTCAGCCTGGGGTGCTGCGCTGCTACTGCCCAGGTAAGAGGGCCACCTCTAGCAGAGGACTTGGAAGGGCCAAGAGTGTTGGACTCAAGCTGGCTTCGGGGTGACCTTGAGAAAGTCATGTCATTACTCTGGTTTCCTCAGTTGTGAAGAAGTGGGCCCCGGATAGTCTATTCTAATGTCAAAGGTTTAAACTTGGGGACCCCATATCGGATGGTGTTACCATATATGCTCAACTGGAATCTTGAAGAAAACATAACAAGGAGATGACTTCGGGAGCCAGTAAGCCACGTGATGTACCCAGGACTGGCCTCAGCAGGAAGCTGATATCACCTGGAGCTGGAGCCAGGGGCTGGACAGGAGCTGCTTGTGGGCCAGAGGCTGCCCCCATAGCAAGGTGTGCCCATGCCTGCCACAGCCCAAGCCAAACAGAAACTCAGAGAGCCTAGACCATGCGTCCACAGGCTCAGTTGTCCGGGGCCCAGAAATGTTCTGGAAGTGGGTAGGCTCTGTGGGGGTTGGGCTGCTACACTAAGAATAATGAGCACAAAGTCCTTGAGGGTTCCATCCGGCAACCACCAGGAGAAGGCACATGCATTATGTCCTCCTAATTTCAGAGTCTCAGTGAGCCCCCAAGAAAGCTGGCCAGGAGCCACTCCATGCTGTCCCATGGCTCTGACCCCGCCCTCACCCAAGCTTCTTCATTATCTGCTTAGCTTGGTGTCTTGTCTGGTCAACTTGCCCTTGACTTCTGACCTTTCTACCTCCCCACCAGTCTGCAGGCTCCACGAGGGCAGGGGCTGTGTCTTTCCTGATCATCATTGTCCTCAAGGCCAGCAGAAGTGCCTGGCCTAACCCAAAAGGGCAATGAAAGTCTGTGCAGGAAAGACTGAGTCTCTAGAAGTTTGAAGGTCATTTCGAAAGCCCTAGCTTTCTCTTCCCTGGGCTGGGTTTGGGAGGATCTCTGTGTTCACCCAGGAGAGTGAACAGGAGAAGCAGAACAAGGAGGCAGGGATAATGAAGGGCAGAGGGTCCACCCCTTGTCATCTGAAGCCATGGAGCTTCCAGTAGAGGGTTGGGTGGGGAGAGGAGTAGAGGCTCCAGCAGGAGTGGAGCTGGCTTGTCCCCCAGATTCCACCTGGGATGGTTCAACTTGTGCCTTGGCTGCCCTGGTGTGTGCCTCTCTGCTGTGTCCCCCAGCACAAGGCTCCTGAGCTCACACTGAGCCCTCTTCTTTTTCTTCTCTCGGTCTGACCTTGCAGCCCACCAGAGCAGATTGCCCCTGCTGCAGAGGCTGGCCTCACCTCCCAGCCTCTGGCTGAACCTCTTTCAGCACCTCTGTCTCCCCACATATCCCAAGCTGATGCTCATGGTGGCCTCCACCTGCTGCCCCCAGCAGCCTGGCTCCCAAGGACTCTCAGCAGCCCTGCTGGGCCTGGATAGTGCCATCCTGGATGCCAGCCCTGGGCGGGTTGTCCTGACAGTGCAGCGGAGAAGGCAGCATGTTATGAACGTTCACTGACCCCTGCTGCTGGAGGGGACTGGCCTGACCTATAAATAGACGCCACTTCCTGTACCTGGGTCTCGCCTGGCTGAAGATCCAGATCTTGCCTGTCCTCAGTTACCAGGCTCCTCCAAAAGAATAAATAAACTGTCATTTATGTGCTCTTTAGATGATGTCCCAGGTCAGGACCTGGAGAACCCTGGGGGCTGGAGTCAGCAACATCTGGGTACATCCCAGACAACCAGATACGATCTGGGTGACTAACTTGGAGGTTGGCCTCTCTGCCGCCCAATTTTTACATCTTTAAAACCCACCTGAGATGGGTGAGAGAACATTACATGAGAGAGGGGTCAGGAAGCACCTGGCTCAGGTGCTCAATTCAAGAAGATGCCCATTAGTGAGGCCTTTGTTCTTCCTTCCCAAAAGAGAGTGAAGGGCGGGAACCAGGGATGTTGCGGCCTCAGCAGGCAATTCTGGCCCCTTGGCACTTCTGCATCCCCAGAGCTGGTGGCAGAGTCTCAACTCAGGCCACCATCTCTCCTGGATATCCAAGATCTTCTGGCATAATGCATCTCAGGCCAGAAGCCACAGACTCCAAGGAGACTGAGTAGAACCCTCTGCTCGACCACCATTCTACTTTATATAGCTCACCCCATGAAGGAGATCCACCTTGGACATCTCTGTTTTGAGGGCCAACTTGAAACATGTTCTAGAAGTGTCCATTCACTTGTCATCCAGTTCCTCATTAGCCAAATAGTTTTTGGGTGTCTTCTGCTTGCTGTGTAGTGGGTTGATGCATAGAATGAAGCCAGGAATAAGACCCAACCCCAAGCAGGCTCCCAACCCCAAAGAGCACCCCGTCCGTGGAAGACAGGGTCACACACACCAACCACTGCCCTGGTAGATGACACTGACTGCTTGGGGATGTCATCTCTGAGTCTCCCTGGGGGCTGAACTTGAAGGATTAACACTTAGAGCCAGAGCTGCACTGGACTCTGGCTGGTGAGCATGGCCGGCCACCTTAGGGGCTGGGAATGGAGCAGGAGGAGGACATACTGGAAGCACAGCTGGCTGCTGCCCACCAGCCTGGTACATCTGCCCAGGTAAAACAGACCTTGACCAAGGACAGGGTTCTGCCCAGGCAGATCCCACACCATCTCTGGTTGCAGGAGACACAGGTCTGGACTCGTCTCCTGCAGGACTCCAGGGCTCCTCCAGGGTCAGGAGCAAGCTGCTGAGTCAGGGTACTGAGCAAAGAGTGAAACTGTGGGAAGGAGGCCATTGGGCTCAGGAGACAGGCAGCCTACCCTGGGTCCCCAGGAGGTCATCAAAGGCAAAAGATGAGATTCCAAACAAGCTGAACGCACACGTTTTGAAGAAACTCAACAGAGAGTTACTGAGTGACCAGATGTGATGACAGGCACTGACCTTGGCATTGGGCATAAAAAGCAGGATTGACTGGGTCCTAGCCTTTGGGAGCTCACATTCTGCTGCAGAGAGACAGAAAATAACGAAAATGACCAGGGAAAGTAGTGAGAAGGAAGTCAGAGGGGGAAAAGAAGGGAAGACCCGGACCCAAGGCCTGGTATCCTTCTGGAGGGTGATGAAGCCCATCGCCCAGGAGGCTGAGGAACCACGAGGTGAAGCCCGTCACAGGAAGGGTAGGAGAAGGCCTCCAGCCAGGCAGAGGGCGAGGCAGGGAGAGGTCTGGCTGTGGAATGCTCACGGGGGAGGAAGCCTCGAACATGGTAACACTGGAGGAGATGGAAGGACCAAAGACAGACCACGCCCAACCCCATAAGAAGGAGTCTGACTTAATTTCACTTGCAATGGGAAGCTATTAGTTAAGCAGGGGAGTGACTTGATCTAAATTATGTCTTTTAAAGATGGTTCTGGGTGTGTGGGAGAAGGGACCGTAGGAAGGAAGAGGGCAGACAATCTTTAGTGACTTAGGAAGAGGCCCTCTTGGGTAACACACCCCACTGGCTTCCCAAAGGGCATTGCTGAACACCCCATCCCAGGGAGATCGGGCACCCCCGCTGCCTTCAGCAGGAGGCCAGTGCACAGGTCTAGGCAAGAAACCACGGCAGACACAGCAGATATGGAGCCTCAACCCGATGGATGGTGGACTGCATGAGTGGGCAGGGGGAGAGCAAGTCCAGGAGGCCTCCCCATGAGGGCTGGCACCTGGGCGCTGTGATAGATCCTCTGCACTGCATCTCTGGAGAAGGCAGGAATGCCCGGGAGGCCGCCACCACTCAGCTTCGCTGCAGATTGTGCGTGTGCCAGGATGATGGAAGAGCCGCAGTGGAGGGCCCTGCACTGGGACATTTGGCACCAGAGAAGCCTCCAGCTGCCCAGGGGCCCGGGCCAGCTGAGGCAGAGCTGAGGGAAGTTGTGTGGACAGCCTCTCCTTCCTATTGGTAAACCAGGCAAATCTCCAGGGGAGGCGAGTGACCACGAACTTGGAGATCTGCCCAGGGATGCTGTCAAAGCCACAAGAGTCTCTGGACTTGGCTGGCGATCCCTGCCCAGAGAGATGCTGTGGGAGGTCCCCTGTGACCCCCTGCCATGGAGCCCATTGGTTCTTGTGTGGCCGGGAGCCGAGGGGCCAAGCCAGGGTGGGAAGCACAGGGAAAAACCACTGGTCACTCTTGGACAGCGACATAGCCAAGGCCTGTACTGGGGACAGTAGTGAGATGACCACCACCTCACTATATTCACCTGGGCTGGACAGAGGCCACAGGCCAATGAGCTGGTTTTCCCATCGGAAGTGGAATCTGCAGTTGTCCTCAGAGGGAAGCCAGAGCTCTACCCTGTCCCCAGGAGCAGCTGACTTGGACAGCTTCCTGGTGCCTGTGAGCTTCTGAAAACCAAGAGCCCAAAACAGTAATGTGATCCCCGTGTGTCCTCCCTGGAAATCCGTCCTGGGGAGGCCCTGTAGGTCAGTATCTGGGCTTTGGAAAAGCCGTGTAAAGAGTACATAACCATGATTCCTACCAGGGGATGAGGCCTGGCAGGGTGGGGCGGCCCGCACACCCACCATTGCCCAGGGGGGCCACATTAGGCCAACTTCCAAGATACTGATATCCCAGAACTGAAGCAGGTCCCCACCACTGGCTGGCTTTCCACTTCCTCCCAATGAGAACATCTAATCCATTTGGTCAATGTATCCAGTATTCCTGAGCCCTTGTGTTGGGGCCAGAGTAGCTAATGAGACCCATGAGGGCCCTGCCTACCCAAAGCACACCGTCTGGCTATTGGAAGGAGGTACAGGCTGTATACCAGCACCCCGGCTCAGCACTCACTGTGTCCACAGCATCCCACGCTGGCTGGGACCAGAGTAAAAGGTGTCTCCGAAGCACTTGCTTTCAGCAGGGAGGTGGAAGAACTTCTCAAAATATATCACATTAAGAGAACCAGGGCAAGCTTGTAGGAGAGAGTGAGAGAAATCAGCACAAAGTCCAAAGCACATGCCTGTACCCTTCCTAGGATGGATGGGACAAGGGAGAGGGGAGGTGACACTCACTCATTCAGCCAGGCTGTACCAAGCCCACACCTCTGCCGTCCTCAGGGAGCAGGGAGCCAATGGCCCTCACGGGGATCCCAGGCACCTGCTGAGTCTGGGGCCAGAGAAGTCTCCTTGAGGAACAAGTGGACACAGGTTGCTGTTAAAAGGAACTGGACATTAACTGATGAAGGCTAGTGGGGAGGAGGCTGATGGCTGCCCATGTGCCCTTGACCCTGACCTCTCTGCCTTTCGCTTTCAGCCCATGACACGGGTCTTGTGACCCTACAAGTTGCCTTCAACAACCAGATCATCTCCAACTCGGTGGTGTTTGAATACAAAGCTCGGGCTCTGCCCACACTCCCTTCTTCCCAGCACGACTGGCTGTCACTGGACGGTAAGAATGGCATCCAGGTCACCTGGCCAGGCTCTAATACACGAAGTGCAAAGGAAAAAATCCAAGCACCCAGAGAGGGGGCAGGAAGGGTGTCAGTGTTCACCAAGGGAGGATCAGCTGGGTCTTCACTGTCAGGCTGCAAGTGTTTATGCCACCTGGCAGCCCGTAACTGGCCATCTGCTGGCCACATCTTCAACTTGGTGTCTCCCTGAGAGAACTATGTGAGCTGTGTCTGGCACTCCTGTCGGGGTATCTGAGTGGCTAAACAAACCCCAGGAGCTAAAAGGACCCTCTTAGGACAGACCCCTAGCAGCAAGTCCAAACACCTGCTATTCCTCCTTTCCTTCTGGAAGCAAAGAGAGTTCCCAAAGCATCATCAAACCTAAACCTCCTAGAGCAGGAAGCAGTGTAAAAGGCTGGGGCAGCAGCTCAGGTCGGAATGACTGCTGGGCTGTGTGTGGAATGTGTCTGCCTTTTAGGGACAGCTAGCCAAACCTTCCTCTGGGAGCTCTCACGCCCCCCTCCACACCCACCACGCCCACACACATACTCATTGACCCCTGCTCCTTGGTTGCTTTTACTTACACCTCTGCCCTAATACAGCCTTTGAGACAAATCCAGGCTCATGATTGTTCCAAAGGGTGCAGGGAGCCCCACTGTGCTGCAGGGAAGGAGGCAGGGCCTGCTGGCCAAGGAGGGACAAGGGCTCCCAGAGCTGCTACCCTTGGCTGTGGAGTTGGTGAGAGGTTGCCCACATCCCGGGGGTACCAGAGGCTCTACAAAGAAAAGCTGTCAAAGACAGGCTGGGGACTCCAGGGTCAGAGGCTGCCCTCCTCTACCTGGGCTTGTTTCCCAGAAGCCCCAGAGCTGGAGAGCCCTTGGCGGGCAGGGTGGGGGTTGGGAGGGTGAGCTCAGCCTGACCTCTGCACAGGGGACAGATCTCAGTGTTAGGACACCCCACAGAGGCAGCAGTCTGTGAGTTACCCTGCAGGAGACTTCAGCTGCCCTGAGGTGTTGGGGCCCTGGCTAGCTGACCTTGGGCCCTCTACAAGACTGGGTTCCCTAAGTATCCCTCGCTTACCAGTAGTCACCCCTTTGCCTTCTCCTGGCTTCTGGCTGTCTGTGTACACCCTTGGCAGCTTTCGAGACTCTCCATGTGCAAACCTCAACCTTATCCCAGCCCCTATACCAGTGGTGACAGGGTGCCTGGCAACCACTCTGGTCAGTGAACCCTCAGGAGCTATTCCCAGAGATGGTTTTGGGTCAGCAGGCATCTGCACCCTGGCATGGCTGCCTGGGAGCACCGTGCTGGCCTTGGCAGCATCCCTGGCCGAGGCTGGAGCCAGCAGAGCTGTGATGATGACCTGCAGTATGTAACAGAGAAGGGCAGGGTGACCAGGGGCTCCCGTTCAGGAAATCCGGTTTCAGTTTTGCAGAACAAATGGGGAATGGAGCAGGGAGCTCTGCAGAGGCCTGGCTCTCCCTGAGTGACCCAATCAGCCTTACTAGGGTGGTCTGAAGGAGGTTGGGACCCGTGTAGAGCCCTGCTTGAGGTGGAGCCTTATCAGACAGCTTAGTCTCTGCTAACCAGTGCCTCAGAGAACAGGAAACATCCACTAGCCCCTGCAAGCCTGGAGAGGCAGCCATACCCAGAGGTCACTGGTGAAGGGGACCTGCCTTAACTGCTCATGACAAACACAGTCCTGGGGCCTGGGGAATGAGACTGCTGCCAAGCTCGACATCTGTTCCACAGCAGTCCCCTCTACCAGCACTTTGAGCTCTGACCTTTGTATGCCACCAAGTTGAAGTAAGCATCCTCAGGCCCCTGGCAGGCTGCACAGGAGAGATGGTAGGCAACAAGGCTTTGGCATCTGAGCACCACTGGCTTTGTGTTGCCACCAGTCAGGGTGCAGTTAGAACCGTAGCTCCGTGTGGTTTGGAGCTCAAGGGACTCTGCTGAAGTAGAAGGGCCCAACCTGGCTCAGGAGAGATAGCCAGCCAGCCCCTGCGGCCCCTGGGGCAGTGTTCTTCCCTTTTCCTTTGGTCTTAGCCAGGTGCCCTTTCCAGCAATGCGAGGGGGAGGAGGAGGGGGGTGGAGAAACTGAGACCCCACCTGGCTGGGGGTGGAGCTTCCCTCATTATTCTTTTTCCCCTAAATGAATACAAGTGACTTACCCACCCTAGGACCATTTCTCCCAGCTTTTCTCTAGCTTGACTGTCTGTGGGGGAGGGGAGCAGCGCTGCAGCCTCAGCGCCAGGAGCTAATCTGTTCCAGCGCAAAAGGGACAGCTGGGACAGCTAGCAGGAGGGCGAGGGTCCCGGGTCTCTGGCCAACCTCTTGGCCTGGCATTGAACTTTGTGTCGGGGCAGATGCTGCAGTGGCCGGGCAGTGGTAAGCCTCTCTCTCCCCTCTCCTCTCTCCCCTCTCCTCTCTCCCGTCTCTGCAGCTCCCTGGCTCAGTCCCTCCCGCCCCCACGGCTCCTGGGCACATTCTCCTTTAGAGCTCGCCAGGAAGCGAGACGTGTGTGCAGCAGCGAGGGAGGAGTGGTGCTGGAAAGGGTGGGGGCGAGGGGACTGCAGCGCTGAGCAAAGTGGGGCACAGCGGCCGGCGGCGCGCGTGCACACACATACACACGCGCGCCCGCGCACACACACGCCCGCCCGGAGCGCAGCCGCAATGCGGGGCCCTTCGCGGAAAGGCTGCGCGGGTCCCGCGGGGCTCTGGGGTGCCCGCCCCCCGCTGCAGCAGGACCGCGGCTATTTAGAGGCGTGCGGCCCTTCCCTGGCGCTCCGAGCCGGGACCGTGAGGCGCAGCCCCGCGGCCTGGGAGCCTGCCCCCACTCCTCCACTTGCGTCGCCTTCCCGAATCCCCGGAGCGCTCTCCGCCCCTCCCCCACCCCAGAGCGGAGACTGTTTGGGGACGAGAGTTTCTGCCTTCGTAGGATTTAAACAATGGATTTGTTTGCTAGACTAAAGGCTGGTGGGGGGTCTGCGGCCTGGAACGCAGCGGACCTGCGCGCACGCGCATGCGCAGGCAGCAGCTGAGCGCAGTCTTTGTCCCAGCCTGCAGTCTTTGTCCCCAGCCTTCAGCCTTTGTCCCTGAGGCACAGCTTTTGTTTGCGCAGCCCCACCTAGCTGGTGTCGAAAAATCTTCCCCGAGGAGGGGACGAAGCATCGTGATCCCCCTTCCACACACGTTCCCAAAACCTCAGCTGGGGCGCAGCCATCGGGAAAAGACCGGGCATAGAAATGGGGGAGACGGTAGAACCAGGAGGAGGTGTTGGTGTGGGAGTACGGCCCTCTGGATACGGGGGCTGCAGCGCCTCCTCCAGACCTAAGGGGTTTTCCCCAACCTTTTTGGTGACCTCCGGTGGCCACAGGCCACCCTTGCCAGAACCCCAATTCCCTAGCACAGGGCGGCACCATGGTAGGCTATATATTTATGGTATGAAAGCAGGCATGAAAAAAATAGAGTGCAGATGAGACCCATCCAACCAGTTTATTAATCCAGGGTAATGGCCAGAAAAGCTTCACCTACTGAGTGAGGTCCTGGTGAGACCTGAAGCTTGATTAGGCATCAGCAAGAGAGAATAGATATACCAGGAGAGGGGCCAGCGAGTAGGGAAAGGGGAGTTGTCTGTGGTCAGGTCTCTCTGGAAACTGCCATTTTTATCATTTGTCCTCCAGAGGTCCAGGTATGGCACTCCAGGGTGGTCTGAGGAGGCTTGCTGTTCATTTGGGCTTGCAAAGGGAACCTTCTGGGCTGGAGGTAGGCAGGAAAGGGGCATTAACCTAGATCTGGGGTCTCTGGGAAATGTCACTTCTGCCTGCAGCGTGTCCTATGGATACAAGCAGTCCGGCTGTGCGGAGCTCTGGGCGGGTGTGCAGGCTGTCTAGGCTGTCTTGTCTGTGCCTGTGTTTGCAGAGAACACTGCAGCCCTGGAGCTGAGAGGGTGGGGCAGGTTCTCATCTGTCAAGGGCATTGGAACACCTTTAAGTGGCCCCTGCCCTGGAAGAGAAGGTGAATGGAACTTCTGTGTATCCCATTCTTTCTCTCCTTTTAGCCATCTGATTCTCCCCAAGGCCAGGTTGAGAAGATTCAGGGTCCCCCCAGCCCCACCATACTCATCCCCTTCTTGGAACCCCACTAAGCTGCTTATGCTTAGACTATTTTCAATTGCTTCTCTGACAGCAGAGACTACTGCCGGGGTGAGAGGATGGGAGTGAGCCATGGAGTGAGTTCACTGAGGTTGCAGTTTTCCTGGGCATCCTGGGCTGGTCACCTGGGCAGGCCTGTTGATCTCCAGTTGGGAGGGACCCTGTCATCTCAGGTAGAGGGGGAAAGCAGGGACTGACAGGTTTAGCTGCATTTCCAGGTACCTGGTTCCCTTGCCAACCTCTGGGCAGGCTGGATGTCCCAGATAGCCTGCCCCTCGCACTCACCAGGAGCATAGAAGGGTATTCTCTGACTTCTGGGGCAGATTGGCTCTGGGTTGTGTGTTTGGGAAAACTGAGAGCCTTGACCCTGTCTAGGGAGGCAGAGAGAAGGAAAGGCGAGACTCGGCCTCCCCATTTGGCCTTCTGATTTGACCCAGCCCTCTGTGGTAAGATGGCAGATTGGCAGCAGGGGTGGGTCCCAGTTCTGCCCCAGCCCTGCCTTCAAGCTGCAACATGTTCCTGACATGTGCCTGCAGTTCTGCAGGCCTCCCCACTGTGTGCCAGCTCCTAGCTCCACCCCAACCCACCAGGGCTGGAGACCACACACTGACCTAGAGACCCTGGGTGCAGTCTAGGGACAATGGGAGAGGCCAGTTATCTGTGGAAGGCATTTGGTTACTTCTTTTCCTCAGGGTAGCTCTCTGATGAGTGTGTGCCAGCTTCTCCTGGGCTTCCCTCTTCCTCTTCTCCCTTCCAGCCCCCTCGCAGTCACCCTCAGCCAGGCCCACTGCGTGACCCAGAAGAAGACTGGCATGGGCAAACAGAGATGGAGAACAATCCAAAAGCATCTCTTTCCCCAGCTGATGGGGAAGGGGGTCGTTAAGTAACTTAGCCATTGAATAATTTTAAATGCCATTGTTTTTACTAAACAAATATAGTTTGTTTTATGGCATAGAATCCAAAATCCACAAGAATTTTTAAAAGAAGACAAGATAAGACAGCATGAGCCAATCGTCTTGACTTGGATAGTGGCTCCGAGTGACAGAGTCCATGCTCACCCTCTCCTGCCTCTAAGGGCGCTTTGAGGAAGTTGGAGACCAGTCCCAGGGGACTGGTGGGCAGTAAGTGAGCAGGAGCCCTGCCCAGAGCTTGCTGAAGTCCATGTGGAGTGGGGTCTGGACAAACATGAGCCAATTAGTGCTTGGGCCTCGGGGTGCTTCTGTGTGCAGCAGTGTCCTGAGGGACACAAGTGGCAGGAGCAGAAGAGGTTCGAGCCAGTCTCACTTGGGCCTTGAAGCTGAGTGGCAGGAGGAGCACCCCCCTGAGCCCAGCCAGCGTCTTGCTGCAGTCACAGCCTCCCTCCTCATCACCAGTCTTCCGTTCTCCGTGGGGACCGCAGCACCGTAGGTCGGAGGGGTCTGCTTGGACCTCCAGGCTCTGTGGGAGTGCTCTCCTTGGCACTGTTGCGGGCAGCAATCCTGTCAGCATCCAGTCAGAAGCATCTTAGCTACTGGGGCCCCCAAGGAGCCGGCTGCTTCTACCAAACCAGGGACCAAGGGGAGGCGACTTCCTGCTGTTTGCAACTGGGGTCCCACCAAGTGGATCCATGCAGAGTCCCCTCTGTGTGGAGCAGAATGGGTCACCTTGGAGCTGGGCCTCACCCAGCCTCCTTATAGCAGTGACAAATGGGGCCCTCTAGGTAAGTGGTACTTAGGAGGAGGCTGAGGGGACAGCCTTTGCCACCCTCTCCTGACCATTAGGTAGGAGGCAAGAAGACAAGGTAGAGGAAGCTGGGGGTGGGGGCAGGGTGGGCAGGGTGGGCAGGTACAGGCTGCCCTTGAGGGCTTGTCCCCCACCACCTGGGGATCAGGTGGCTCATTCTGAAGCCTGAAGGTGAGGGGTTCAGTCCCTCCAGTGGACAACACCACACAATGTCTCCTGACCCCTGTACTCCATTCCCAGGGCTGCCGTACAATCTACCACCCACTACAGACATTTCTCTCAGCTTTGGAGGCTGGAAGCCTGAACTCTAGGTGACAGCCAGGCTGGGATGCCTTTGGAGGCAAAGAGAAGAATCCTACCCTGCCTCTCCTGGCTGCTGGTGGCCAACAGCCCTGGCCACACCTTGGCTTGTGGCCGCATAACTCCAGTCTCTGCCTCCATGGTCACGTGGCCATCTTCCCTAGATGTGTTTCTCTTTTCTGTTCTTATAAGGACCCCAGTTGCTGAGTTAGAACCCACCAGGTCCCCTAAGGACTGGTCTTACTAATTGTAAGACCCTCTTTCCAAATAAATGACATCCTGAGGTTGTAGGTAGACAGCTTGGGCCATGTCTGTGGGATGGTGTTGGAGCACCCAGAAGAGCAGCAGCCAGGGTCCTGGCCCTCAGGCCTTGTTGAAGTCAGAGCTGACCCACAGAGAACACCACAGCCCCCTGAGGGTGTGCAGGCCCTGAGCCGGGGCAGGGAGGATGTACCCACCACTGCTGGGAGCCAGGCTCTTCCCCCAGCCAGGGAGTCAGTGAACAGAGGTGAGCTGTTTTAAGGAGTGTGAAGAAAGTGCTCCTCCACTCCGCATTGAGCGAACATTTATTGTGCGCACATGAGGCACGCTTGGGGCACACTCAGGAAGGGCATAGATGGGGAGGCAAGCTCCTGCCTGGAGATCACTGTCCTGCTGGGATGCTTAGGGACAGCTGTGGACAACAGGACAGAGTGGGCCCTGGCATCCAGCTTCTGGCCTCCCACATCCACCCACTATGGACACACTGACCAGCATGGCCCTTGCCAAAATGAACAGCGTGTCCTTGTTGACCCCGTGGCCTGTCTGGTCCTCTGACCCACTCATTGCCCCTCCCCTTGCAAGCCCCTCTGTCCCTGAGCTCTGCAACTCTGCACTCTCCTCCCGTCCCTTCCAACTCCCCTGCCTGCTTCTCCTCAGTCTATCACCCAGCTCCTTCTGGAAAGTTCTGTGTCCACAAGGCTGGCTCTCTTCTCCGTTTATCCACTCTCCCTGAGGGTGTTCCCCTAACCCCTACACCAGGGCTCTCCACTGGTGCCCAGCTGGCTGCCCCTCTGTGTTTCGTCTCAGAACCATCCAGCTGCCCAGAGGAGAGTGCCGCCCAGACTTCCTCAGGGCAGGCCGACGTGTCCCAGACAGGACACAACCAGTCTTGTGTTGCCACCCTCCCCACCGGCCCTCCCCTTCCAAACCTTCTGACCTCGGGATTGTCCTGAGACCCACTAGGCGCCCTGGGGGCAGTGCCAGCCTGGTGCCTTCCTGTCCTTGAATTCTCTCACCTTCTTCTTCCCTACCACGCTGTCGTCCTCCCCAGTCTCCTGGCCTCCTTCCCCTGGGGCCATTCCATCTTCCGTCATCCAGTAAATATGCACTAAGGACCGGTCCAGTGGGGAGAAAGGCGACCGTCAACGGCAGAGGACGGTGCCAAGTGCTGGCCAGGTGCGGGCAGGCCCCTTCCACTGGGTGGTCTGGGAGAGGGTGCCAGGGTGGCTACTCTAGGTTGGTGGTCACAGGGGCCTCTATAAGAAGGCCACAGTGAAGCTGGGATATGAAGGACAGGAAGGAGCCAGCCATGCTAAGGTCGGAGGAAGAACAATCCAGGCAGAGGGATCCGACAGAACAAAGCCCCCAGCGGGGGGGGGGGTAGTGGTGGTGGTGGACTAGCCTGGCATGTTGGAGAGGCTGCTGGGGTCAAAGCAGAGGAAGGGGAGGGGAGGGCCTGAGAAGCGACCAGAAGAGCCAGTCATTCAATGCAGGGCACAGGGGTGGTATCCTGAGGTCAGTGGGAGGTGCCATGGGAGTTGATGGAGGTGCTCAGTAGGGTGACATGCTCCTGGTATGTTTCACGGCCACCCCAGCTGCTGTCTGGAGAAGCAGTTGTGTCTGTACAGGCAAGAACACCCTGGGGCTCTAGCATCAGTTTAGGCTCCGACAGGCTGGTAATAATGAGTCCTAAGGTGCAGGGCAGCTTTGGGGGAATGTGTGAGGTAAAGTCAGGGATCCTGCTGGTGATCTGGATGGGAGGATGAGAAAGAGGACCTAGACTTGTGACTTAAACAGGTAGGGGGCCAGTGGGCCATTCCCTGAGGGAAAAGTTTGAAGCCACCAGCTTGGGGCGAGGGGACGTAGAGTTTGGGCTCTCTCCACTGGTGCCCAGCTGGATCTGGTTGTGATGAGGGTCTTTTTTAGGGATGCTGAGCTCACAGTTGGCTTTGAAAGTCTGGAGGCCAAGGAGAAAGAGGTCCATAATGGAGGTGGCATTTAGGAGTCACCAGCTAGCTTATAGATGGTATTCAGACCCATGGGTCCACAAACGGGTGTAGATAAAAGAGAGAAGCTGCAGGGTCAACATGGCCAGCGCAGTGTTGGGATGCCAAGCAGAGACTGGGGAGTCCTTGGGACAGAAGGAGGACCAGGAGGAAATGATCCTGTTGAAACTAAGAAAAGAGAGAGTTTCAAGAAAAAGGACTGGATCAACCATGTCCAGTGCCAGCAGAGAGGTGGAGGGGGCCCTGAGTGGGAAGTGGGGAAGACACAGCACCACTAGTTTTAAGGCCTGGAAGGGGCCGAAAAATCCGGAGGAGGTGGTGCCAAGCCTGTCCCCGAGCTCAGAGCCACAGGCTGGGGCAGGACAGTAGAGGGCAGGAGCCTCTCAGACTTTCACCTGGCCCAGGGGATCCTGTCTCCCACTGTCCTCACCCGCTCCCCATGCAGCAGGGAAGGACCAGGGCCAGCCTCTCCAGGGCCAGCCTCTCCCGCCTTGCTCCTCTGCAGGCCCAAGGAGGTGGCCTTCAATCTCTGGGCTCATGGGATATCCCGTAGCCCCCGAGTGCCAAAGTCACACTCCCTCTTCATTCTTCCCACTGGGCACAAGGGCAGGAGATGAGCCCCAGGCAGGAACAAACTCGTTCACCCCCAGACAGTGTGTTGATGACATCAGGCCCAGCAGAGACCGCTCTGGGCCCCTAGCCACTGCATGTCCCTGAAGCGGGAAGTGGGAAGACAGCCTGCAGGCCTGCTCAGGCAGCTGGACCCCCACTCCCAAGTCACTGATGGCCAACTCCATTCTCCTACCTTGTTATCTGGATGCTGGTTATTGGTTCTCCACAAAGCACAGCCCCAAAGGCCCCTTGGAAGCTGGGACCCCAGAGAGGCCATCGGGGTGGGATCAGGCCAGTATTTGGCTGACTTCTTTCGCCTTTTCTAGGATCAGGCTCCCAGAATCCACCCCCCCCCCAAGAAAAGACTGGAAATGTAAGTCTGTTTATCCAGAAGTGGGGAGAAATGGCCCCACCTGAGGCTGACCAGACTCCAGAGCCTGGGCAGCGAGAAATGAAGAGGCAGGGGCCACGGGTGGGAGGAGCGAGTTTCTGCAGGTCCCTAAGCAAGGTGAGAGGAAGACCTCGCGCGTGATCCAGTCTTGCACACAACTGAGAAGGCGACACTCAGCTCTGACTGGGGCCAAGAGCAAGGCTTTTCCTTTTATTTATTTATTTATTTTTTTAAAGAGAGAGAGAATTTTCAATATCTATTTTTTTAGTTTTTGGCGGACACAACATCTTTGTTTGTATGTGGTGCTGAGGATCAAACCCGGGCCACACGCATGTCAGGCGAGCGCGCTACCGCTTGAGCCACATCCCCAGCCCAAGGCTTTTCCTTTTAAAAGCTCCTAAAAATACACTCGTTTCTGATCCCTCCAGAGCAGCCCAGTGACCTCGTCCCCTGCCTCTGTGACACCAGGAGATTCAGAACAGTCTCTGATAGACTGAAGACCAGCTTCCTCCACTGTAGTAACCTGCCAGCACTTTCCAGGGGTTGTGAACTCTGAGTCCTTTGTTTGAGGGGGAAAAGTGAGGGCAGGTGTGTGTCGAATGTCCATACTTAAGGAACAACAGGGGACATTCCTAAAAATCAGCACAGAGCAAACATCTCAGGATGCCAGAACAAACTAGAATACTAGAGAGTTAGAAGCAAGTTTGGTTGGCACATAGTCTACCTCCGCCTCCTTCTAGAAGGATGGTCCCTAGAAGAGCAGGAACAGCCCAGACCTTGGCTGACTCCGGATGGAAGCTTCCTCCTTACTGCTCTTCAGCACATTCTCCTCCCTTCCATCTTCCCCTTCTCCATCTGTCAGCCAAGCTCACCTAAGCTCTCTGGAAGCCAGGACAGAAAGGCGGATGAGGAATGAGCCAGCTGAATCTGGGGCTGAGTGACAGGTTGCAGTTTCTTTGCAGAGATAATCTGCTTCGCCTCCCATGACCCGGTTGATTGAGCGGATGCTCTTTCCCAGCATTCCTACCATTAAGGAAGAGGGAGCAGTGACCTGGCCCCACCACACTCTCCAAGCCCTGTGCCCAGAGGGCTTGGTTCTCACACCAGCAAATGGGGAAGTCCCCAAAGAGACCTCAGGGTCTCTTCTCATACCAAAGCCTGAGATATTCTGGGATCTGAGCAAAGAATCCCCAGCCCCTCTCCTAAGTTGGCAGTGTTTTGGAGAGCTGGCGACATCCTGGTCTTAAGGCGCCTGGGAGAGCTGGGGGCCCTCTGAACCACAGTGATGGCCTCTTTCGGCAAAGCCCACCCGCTGGCACAGAGTTGCCCACCAGGGGTAATAGCTGGCCTCTGCCAGTGCTTGCCACCCGCCTGGTCCCATCTGTAAAGCACTGATGTGCAAGGACGCACTCAGACGTCCAACAACCAGAGGTCCCTGTGCAGCAGGTGAGGTCACCTGGACCCAGAGCATCCTACATGGTGGTCCTACCCCGGGGCTACGGCTGCCTGGCCCCTGCGCCATGGGCTCCTCTGCCTTCTCCCTGTTCCAGTGGTGCTGCTTCACAGCTGGAGGCACACAATGTCCCTGCACCCCACAGCGCCCGCTGACCCATGAAGGGTGCCTTCTTCTCTGCCTCCCCATCACACTTGTAAGAGCCTCCATTAGCAATTTTTCTCTGTAATCATTTTATTCAACAACTGTTAATGGAGGGAGTTCCCATGAGGTGCCAGGTGCTGCACCAAGTGCCAGGAATCAGAACCGGCGAGGACAGAGGAGGCCCGTGCTCCCTGGGCCTTACCGACCCGTGGAGGAGAAATCACAGCTGAGCGCAGGCTCTTGCACAAACAGCACTTGGAGAGCTTTTCCCAGGGGTCTTCCCAGGAGGTCTCGGAGGGTTTTCTTGAAGAAATGACCCTTGAACTGAGATCTCAAGGAAGAGCAGAAGTTGACTCCATGGAAACAGGAATGGCAGGGCCATTCCAGGCTGAGGGAACAGCACGCGCAGGGCTCTGTGTTGGGAGGGGGTCTGGAGGAGGCAGGTGGAAGGCATGCAGGGCTGGGCGGGCGGCCCTGGAGTGGTAGCTTTCGGAGAGGGAGGCCATTGAGGGTTTGAGAGGCAGTGACGTGCCCCAGCTTGCTTTTTGAGACATGGGCTTGGAGAGCAGACTGGACAGGCGAGTGTGGACAATGAACTTGTCCAGGCTCAAGGCCATGGTAGACTTGGCAGTTCTGGGAAGAAGAACGAGTTGAGGGACACAAAGAGGTGGCATCGGTAGGACTCCTGGATGGATCAGCTGTGGGGGCCTGTGTCATTCACCTTGGATGAGGACTGGTCATGAGTTGGGCTAAGCTTAAGGGGCCTTTGGAACAACCATGAGAAAAGTCAACGGCAAATGCGTACGAGAAGAGAAGAAGGGCTCAGAGAAGCCCATGGGCGGGAGAGGGGTGTCTGAAGTGTGTGCCTAGGGGTGGCATTGCATGAAATGGGTCTCTGGATGTGGAACAAATGGACAGGGGTGAGAAAGAGTCCAAAAGCCAGGGACTTTTCTCTTAATAATCTTTGTGCCCCAATATCTGTCAGAGTGAGGCCAGAAATGTAGTAGCTTCTCAGTCAACATTTCTTCAAGGGATGGGCTGATGGATGGATAGATGGATAGACAAATGGATGGATAGATGGAGGCATGGTCAACCCAGTGCTGTCTTTGAGACCATTGTCCTCTCTGCTAAATGACTTCAGCATCAGCCTGACGTCCTCCCTGATGTCAGCCGTCTGAGGATGGGGTCTAGAACTGATCAGGCACCACTGCCCCTTTCTGGTCTCCCTCTCACTGGATGCTTCAGGCAAGTGACTCAAGAAAAGAATGCAAAGCTTGCCGGACACAGTGGTGCACACCTATAATCCCAGCAGCTCAGGAGGCCGAGGCAGGAGGATCGAGAATTCAAAGCCAGCCTTAGCAATGATGAGGCACTAAGCAACTCAGTGAGAACCTGTCTCTAATAAAATATAAAACAGGGCTGGGGGTGTGGCTCAGTGGTTGAGTGCCCCTGAGTTCAATCCCTGCTCCCCCCAGCTTCCTCCCCACCACCAAAAAATGCAAAGCTTGCCGCGTTCTTTATTGAACATGCCCTCAGGCTGCCTTCAGAGCTCTTAGGCACCCCCTGCCACCTGCCCCCTGAGGACAGAGAAGCCTCCCTCCTGCTCACTGCAGCCGGAGAAGGAAGGGAAAAGCACTTCTCTAACCTGAGACATTCAAACCTGGATGTCGATAAGAAGGAGACCCTGGCAGGTCACTGCATGGTGACTTGCCATCCGGGGGGCATGAAGTTGGGCTTTGTGAGCCTCTGTGATCCCCCACTGCCTGGCTAGTTCCCTTTCAGCCTGGGCAGTGCATGAGTGAGTGAGTGAGGGACTCGGTGGGTAGAAGAGTCAGTGGCCATGGAAGTCTCCCCATCCCCATCCCTCCCCAGGGAATCCTGTGGCATGGAAACACACTGGCAGGACAGTGACACCGACAACAACCAGCCAGGTCCCGTGGCCAGAGCTTCATATTCATGATCCTGTTGAGGTCTCTTAACACCCACCTCCTTGGCCACCTGTGGACTCAGAAAGTTGTTCTTAGGCAGATACCTCTCCCCCAAACTGGGTCATATACCATTATGGTATAATCAGGCTTGGCAGCCTGTCCACCCACCTGTCATCCACTGACCTGCAGAGCTCCGACCACCCGAGAGCCACTCTGCAGGAACTGAGACTTTGCTCACTATGTCAGACCATTTTTTGTTACTATAACAAATTACCCATAATTTGGGTGCTTTATAAAGAAAAATGACTTATTTAGCTTATAGGTTCTGGGGGTTCAAGGGCATGGCACTAGCTTTGGCTCAGGCTCTGGTGAGGGCAGATGGCATCACAACACTGGAGCATGTTTAGGAAGGAGAGACCACCTCACCAGATAGGAAGCTAGAGTAGAGGGGTAGCTTGCTATGACAACAACCCTCTTGTGAGAACTAACTCGGGGACCCATGAGATCTGCGTGAATTTCTCCCAAGAGCAGCGTCCCCAGTGACTTCCCACCAGCCCCACCTCTTAAGGTCCCACCACCTCAACATTGCCACACTGGGGCAGACTTCCAACACATGACCGTGCCCAAACCCGAGTCCCCATCCACCAGGCATGCCCCCCGCCCCCAAGCAGCTCATGGCTCAGGACAGGAGGCAAACAGGACAACTCGGGCAGTGTGCAGAGCACTCCACTAGCGGATTCTGAGCGTTGGGGGAGGAGCAGAAGGTCCTCCACCCCTTCAGAAGGGGAGTACACGTCACAAGGGGTGACCCCGTGTGACAGCTGTACTGTCGTTCCTAAGCGCACTCTTCGCATGTAGAAAGGTTGTGCCAGAGTAGCCCACTGTGCAGTCACTGTCCAGACAAGCCTGCCCTGCCTCGGATACCACTGCCAGTCCAGGGTCCCAGGACCCCCACTTGACAATCCACTGGGAGGACTCAGAACACTCTGAAAGTTGCTAGACTCACAGTAGATGGCATCAGGAGGGCACAGGTTAAAACCAGCCAAAGGAGGACTGCACTAGGCAGAGTCCCCTAGGGTGCCAAATATGGAGCTGCCATGGCCCTCTGCCTGGGGAGTGGTAAATAGCACTGCTGTGCTGACATTGATGTGAGACAGTCCCCAACTAGGCGTGTCCATTTGAGCCTCCATGTCCACGGATGTCAGTGAGGTTCCACTGTGCAGGCTCCTAATGGCTAAGGCAACCCCAGAGTCCGCTGACCCAGAGCCCCCCACTCTACATCATGATATTGGTCTTCCTGTCATGGCCAACCACTACCCTAAAACACCCAGTGTGGCCATCTCCTACCCTACTGTCCTGTGACCCAGGACCTCCAGGCAAACCAAGATCACTTCCCAGGAGGGGAGGAGAAAGGCTGGACCTCTCTGTGGGCAAGGTTAAATCGGTTCCTGCACAGGAGGCCCTTACCCTCTGCCCCCACCTGCCCCTCCTATTCCTTGTCTCAGGGACCAGATTCTTTTTGGTGTTTGCATCGAGGAGGGAAGATGGCTGTGTTCAAGACGTCATCGTTTTTAAAGCATTGCCCCTACAAAGCTCTTGTCTAGCTTTCAGTGGTTCTTTGGTGACATGTTTTCTTGTGATACGTGGTTTGGGTGGATCATACTTTGTCTACCATCGAGAATATTGTGCACAGCTCACATTTTCCCACGTGGGGATGTGAATGAACTAGATTGCAGATCAATCCACCTCGATGTGAAATGAAATGAGCGATTCCAGGAGCCTTGGCAGCTCAGGTGATTATTCTAATATATTATTTTAGTCACTTCTCTAAATCACTCCCCTGTGCTGTGACCTCGATGCTCTGGAAATGGACCTGCATCCTGCCTCCATTTTGTAGGCGGCAGCCCTGGTGGGAGCAGCGCTCTTGTCCCTAGTGCTCCCTCCCAGGGGCTCCGTTAGCTGCAAAGGCTTGAGAGCAGCTTCCTCCTGCCCCGCCTCTTGGGAGCTGGGGGCCTGGGAGCCCAGAACCATCGTCCCCTTCTCTGTGGCCAGAGCTTCTCTTCCTTCCCCCAATGCTAATGGGACCTTATGAGTGGTGACCAGCTGGGTGTGGACAGGGAGGGAGCCTTGCTGCTCCATAAACTCAACAGTTCAGGAAAAGGGAAGACAGATGCAGCATTCACTGCATGGTGCATGGTGGCAGTTGAGTGTGATTCTTAAGGCACAAAAACTGCATCAATGCTCCTACTTTATATGCTTGGTGCTGTTTCCTGTTTACTAGAAGGTCTAGCCTGGGACACCTGGCAGCCAGAGCCAGTGGAAGTGGGTATGCGGCTGTGGGGAGGTGCTATGGGCAGCCTAGAAATACTGCAGACAGAGCCCCATGCATAAGTTTGGATCTGGTGCATTTGAAGTCCCCAAACCTGGAACTTGGAAATGATTGATGCTTTGTTTTGTTTGGTTGGTATTAGGAATTGAACCCATGCTTTACCACTGAGCTACATCCCCAGCTTTTTTTATTTTTTGACACAGGGTCTCACCAAATTGCTGAGGCTGGCCTTGAACTTGTGTTCCTCCTGCCTCAACCTCCTGAGCATCTGGGATTACAGGTGTGTGCCACCGCCACACCTGTCAGTTGACACACTTATACCCTTCACTTGCTTGGGAAGCAGCAGGAAAGAGCAAGCTCTGAGCAGAGGCAAGAGGTGCCAAGGGAGCTTTGATGCTCCAAGGCCTCCCATCACATCCAAGGACATGGTCCCTCCCCTGGCACTTGCCTTTTTTATTCCCAGTTAGGAAGCGTGCGGGTGCTTATTGGATACTTGGTGAAAGGCCCTGGGCTTATTCCAGGACACTTAAATGTGAGTTAAAACCAGGGGGATTACTGGGCAGGGCTGCCTTTCCTGTTCCAACTCTGGAGACATAGAGCAATCCAGGGGGTTCCTCTTTGGAAAGGGACAGTGCTTCTCTGACCCAGGGCCAGCAGAGCCAAGCAAGGGACTGACTCCACTTCATTATACCCAGAGCCAGTGAGCTGCTGGCCCCTGGAGTGTGGCTGCACCAAAAGGGACCACTGTGAAGAAGTGCCCAGGGTGCCAGAAAAGAGGGTGCTGGGGTGGGAGGCACAGGAGTGTGTAAGTGCCTGTGCTTTTCCCTGGCCACCTTTTTGATTTTCTCAGGAGTGGCATTTAGCACCCAGGGTGTCTGCTGTGCTCCCTGAACTCAAGCTGTCAGCGCCCTTCCTCCCCAGGTGCTCGCCCGGCAGTTGGCGCTGCATGAGTACATAACCAGGCCTTCCTGCCCATCATACGACTCTTTTTCCTTTTGCAAAACTCCTCCCCTGGCTCCCCTGGGACTTTATCAATCTAAAGTCATAGTTGCTTCCCTACTAGGGAACTGTCCAGCTCTTGTTCCCACTGGCATTTGACAGTGGCTAAAAGATGGTGATTTCAAAGTGGGTCCCACCTAAGTGTCTGGTGTTTTGACTCCATTGTTGCTTCTCCCTAATCAGATCTCCATGCTAATAGATAACGGCACCTACTTAGTAAGACACTGCAACAGCTGTAACTTGCATTTTTTGAGTGTGCTGTTCTGAGTGAAATGTCCATTCTTAGCTGTGACACCCCCCCCCACCCCCCCACCCCCACCAGGCTATAGGAAGCTCTTGCCCTCTTCAGAGGCTCAGCTGGGGTTTCCTACCTCATGGAAAAGCCAGGATCTGTGGTGTTCTCAGACATCAAAACTGGGCCTTGCTGAGCTCCAGGACGGAGGGGCATTAGTTCCTGATTTGGCAAGCATGGCCTTGAACGAGAATCCAGAGGGGAGGGCCTGTGAAGCCTGAGTTCTGCACAGCTCTGCCTGTGAGCCCTTGCCACTGAAGAGACGCAGGGAAGTGAGGGATTCCAGCTAAGAAGGAGTTTGCAGGAGTCCAATGGGGTGGGCCGGCCTGAGGGGCCCCATGAATTAAACTATGTTAAAGACCCTGGGCCTGGGTCCTCTCCTGATGGCTCCTGAGTGACATGTGTGATACTGAGGTTCTGAGGGGTTTGGGGGAATGAACAGGCCTGTATTAGCCACTGAGGATGAGTTGAAGGTGGCTCCACCCAGCTCCTGTGGATTTTCTTTCTGCATTATGTCCCCAGAGAGAAATCTGCATGTTCTAGAGCCAGTAGCAGGGTCTCTCTTCCTGCCCTCAGATAAAGCTGATGGCCTTCTGAAGCTGATATTAACCATGGCATGACCTGGCAGCAACACCTCCCTCCCCACCACCCCCTGCACCCCAAAGCTGAGGGGCTCAAATCAACAAGAAAGTGCTAGTTTTCTGGGTACTCTGCGTTGGTGGAGCTCACTCAGAATCCAGAGTCCCTGCAGCCGAGGCACAGGGGCACTTGCTGGTCCAGGTCAGGCTGGACGTGCACTGTGACTACATAGCCTTCAACCCGTCTTTTCAGCAGTAACAGTGATTTGGATGAAATGGGATTTTTAAAAAGAATTATGTTGCAACTCTAGTCCAGCCTCACCTGACAGATGAGGAAACTTGAGGCAGGTAGTTAGGGTGGCAGTGGGAAAAAAAAAAAAAAGCCCACACTGTGGAGCCAGGCCAGGCCAGGACCTTCCCCCCTTACCTCTGGACAGCCCAGATGGAGGTATGTGAGGCTCCCTGCAAAAGTCACAGCCACTGTGATCCTGAAGAAGACCCCCAAGTTCAGGACCGTGTTCTCCAGGATCCCTGGTCACCCAGGGGGAATCATGGCAAGCAGGAACTGACACCCACCCGGCTTTTTGCACCATTAGAAACCACCCATCTTAGGTGGGCGCGGTGGCACACGCCTGTAATCCCAGTGCCTTCCGGAGGCTGAGACAGGATAATCTCAAGTTCAAAGCCAGCCTCTTCAACAGCGAGGTGCTAAGCAGCTCATTGAGACCCTGTCTCTAAATAAAGTACAAAAATAGGGCTGTAGATGTGGCTCAGTGGTCAAGTGCCCCTGAGTTTAATCCCTGGTACCGAAAAAAAAAAAAAAAAAAAAAAAAACCCACCAAGAAACCACCCATCTTTTGGCCTCTTCCCTGGGAGTCTTCATTTTCTCTCTTCTCCCCACCTCCCTCCCGCCACCCCCTTTCTGTGTTTTTACAGTTTTATTGAGATACAATTAACCTCCTATACAATTTACCAATTGAAAGTGTTCTTAGTATATTCACAGGTTGTGCATTCATCACCACAAACTAACTTTATTCATCTTATTTATTTTGGGGATGATGATTTAACCCAGGGATGCTCTATCACTGAGCTATACTCCCAGCTCGTTTTATTATTTTATTTTGAGACGCTGAGGCTTGCCTTGAACTTGGCATCCTCCTGGCTCAGCCTCCTGAGTTGCTGGGATTAAAGGCCACAAATTAATTTCAGAATGTTTTTCATCCCTCTCCAAAAGAAATCCCCATATCCATCGACAGTCACTCCCCATTCCTCCCCAAGTCCTCTCTCCCTTCCACCTTAGGCAACTCTTCATCTACTTATTATCTTGATAATGTGCCTGTTCTGGAAATGTCCTGTAAAGAGAATCATACATACGGTGTGTGTCTTGCGGCTGGCTTCTCTTCACTCAGCAGGATGCTTTCTGGGTTTATCTGTGTCGTAGCCTGTGTTCGCACCTCATCTCTGCTTATTGCCCAACAGATGTACGAAGAGCTGTTTTCTTTTTTTGTGTCTAGGAGTGGAATTACAGGGTTGTGTGATAACTCTACAGTTCACCTTCCAAGGAGCGCCAGACTGGTTTCCAAAGTGGCTACATTCCCACCCGCACTGTTTGAGGGTTCTACCTTCTGCACATCCTTGATGATTCTTGTCATTATTCATGTTTTGTTTATAGTCACTTGGTAGGAAAAGTGCTCTCTCATTCTTTTTTTCATCATGGTTTTGATTTGCATCCTCAGTGATTTTATTGGTTATTTTCATATCTTCTTTGGAGAAATGTCTATTCAGATTCTTTGCTCATTTAAAAAATTGAGTATGTTCTTTATATTTGCCAGTTTCTTATCAGAAGTGCAGTTTGAAAAGATTTTCTCTCTTCTAGTGAATTGTTTCATTTCTTGATCATATTCTTTAAAATACAAAGTTTCTAATTTTGATGAAGTCCAACTTATTTATTTATTTATTTATTTTGGTAGCTGTTATTGGTATCCTATTTTTTTAAAAAATCAATGCCAAATCCAAGGTCATGAAGATTTACTGCCAAGTTTGTTTCCCAAGAGTTTTGTAGTTTTAGCTCTTATATTTAGATATTGGTTCCACTTTAACTGTGTATATGGTGTGAGGGAGGGGTTCAGCTTCCTTCTTTGGCATGGGGATATTAGTTCTAGCATGCTGTCAGCCCAAAGGACCATTAGTTCTCCATTGTATTACCTTGTTGTCCTTACCTGTGGTTTTTAAAAATGTTATTTCTTAGTGCCTGAAAGATAGACTGAGTATGCATCTTGCACTTATTTTTAAATTGTCACTTCATTTGAGCAGAATCCTGTTTACTTTTTCTCTTATTGAAAGTTGATATATGTAGAAACATATTTGATTTCTTATCAGTCAGGAGGGGTTAGACTGTGCTGCAATAACAAACAACTCAATCCCAGGGGTTTATTTCTCACTCATGCTTCAAGTCCAATACCAATGGGCAGGGAAGGCTCTATTCATCATGGTCACTCAGAGGACCTGGGCTGATAGAGGCCACCTCTAGACATAAACAAACTTTCATAGTTGCCAGGGCTGGGGAATACAATGTGGTGGCCAGATCATTGGCTCCTCGAGCTTCTATCTGTAATGCTGCAAGAAAATCACATGTTCTCATCTAACTTCAGAAGGTTTAGGCCGGTGCAAAGAACATTCCCACTAGCGGTGTTTGATGGTCCCATTTTCTCCCCATTCTTGACAACTCTTGTTATTGTCCATCTTTTTTGTTTATGGTCACTTAGTGGATGGAAAGTATATCTCATCCCCAAGGCTGACAACCAGAAATATTAATGATAATTTATTTCCTTGTAATGTACTGAATGAAATCTGCTGATTTGGACTTTGTTATGCATCTCAAACTTTAAATCATCATCGTAAGAAAACACCTTTGTAGATATTTCAAGACTGTTCTCTTAAACAAATGGTATCTAAATGATGAGAGCTTTTAGGTGTTTCTTGGTGAGTAGAATGAGCACTTGAAATCCAGGTCTGATGCTTACCAGTTGTGTAGTTTGGGGCGAGTTATTTGACTTCTGAAATTTTGTCTTATCCTCTCTACAACGTCCTACTTGCAGGATGGGCAGCAGTGGGTGTGAATGGCCAGTGCAGCAGCAAGCAGGTAAAAGACATCTGGCAAACCATAGCTCCCTTCCTCCTCTACCACAGGATCCACTTCATAGGGTGCTCATCGTGACCCCCTCCGCAGAGGTCAGAGCTAACAACACGCTGTATTTCCTTCAGGGGCAAAACCCATACTTGCCTGGGTTCTGCCAAGTGGACTCCTAACTGGTCAAGTTTTCTTTTTCTCTACTTAAAAAAAATTACCCAGGTACACTACAAAGTCCATAAAAATTCAGTGTAATAATTGGCTTGAGTCATAGGCATGCCTTACCCTTTCATTTTCTAGCTTAGAAGAGAAGAACACAAATATCCACCAGGAACAACCACCCACGGGCATTTGGTTCTAGCATGCCATCCGATCTTGAGCTGCCTTTGGAAGCATCCAGCTCTCCCAAATTTCTGTGCACAGGTCAAGGAGAGCGTTGGCCTCTGAGGTGCAGTGGGGACTCAAGAGAGTGGCAGGCCTTCCAGGAAGTAAAACAGGCAAGCTGAGGAAGAGTAAGAGGAGATTCCCACTGGCTGCCCGAGAGGAAAGCCCCAGGCCTTCAACCCAATCCCTACACAGGAGGGCTCAGCCAGTGCCTGCCGCGCTGCAGCAGCCATGCTCCCAGCTGGCTCACATGCCTAGTGGACATTGGGACTGCTGGAAGAAGGGTGAGGTCTTGGGTTCCCTGAGGCCCTCCTCAGACAGCTGGGGTACCCAGGGCCGAACTCTGCCCCAGCCATATTTTATCCAGGCACACTTTCCCATGTGAGAGATACAGAGATTGGAGATTCCTTTCTTTTGCTGGTCCAGATTGGATCTGCATCATCATCCCTGCACTCTAAAATACAAAGGCCCCCTGCCCCTTGTTCTCCCCTTTGGTCTTTGTTGCTGACAATCATCGAGAGCAATCCAACAGCTATCAGCTGAACACATAGTGTTTCCAGCATGCATGGAGCAGATACCAGCATGAATAAGACTGTTTTTCTTAAGGAGCTTAGGGCTATCTTGTTCTTAGCTAATAACTAACTTTTATTTAGGAAACTTATGAATGCATGAGATCCAAATGGAAACTGCACTTACCAAGTGTGCAGATCAGTGAGTTTCTACAAACTGAAACCAGTGCGTAGGTCAAGAATCAGAAATCCAGAAGCCATACCATACTCAAGCCTTTTCCCTACCCACAACCCTCAGGTATCCTGATTTAGTAAAGACAATAACAATAGAGAACTTTTACCAAGTGCAGGCACTATTGCAAGCACCATATATCTATTGATTTAATTTCTTACCCCATAAATATAAAGGTGCAGGCAGAGGAGCACACAGGTAGCAAGTGGCCAAATCTGGCTTTGAATCTGGGCAGTTTGTCTCCAAAGTTGAAATGTCCTTGACTACTACCCTTTTACTGCCTCTCCTAGAAATAAACTGATCCTGTATGGTATGCTGTACTAACTAATTTCTGGTTCGATTCTCCTGAGTCAGGGAAGAGCACAGAGGGTGGTCAGGTTTGAAATCAGGCCTTCATGGAGGAGTTGAGAAGCAGAACTGGGAACCTGACAGGGTCGTGTGTGGTAATGGGAGGACAGGCAGGACCTGTTTAGAGCTGACCTGTTCAGAGCTGGTGGCCAGCCCCCAAGAGAGACCAGACAGACCTGCATGCTTCCGGGCTCTGAGGCGTGGGCACAGAATGTCCTTCACTTGGCCTCTAAATGACGTTTCGTTATTGGTTGTACAGGCTTAAGTGCTGTGCAAAATTTTGTGGTCGTTTTCCTGGGTGTGTCTGGGTAGGATCACGAGACCGGGTTCTCTCTCGTCTTTTAGACTAGTGCTTTAACAACCCGATGTCAGAAAGGAGACAAATTTAAAGACAATTGACATTATGAAGGAGGGGGTGGGGGGAGTGGGGGGGCCTAAGATGTTCTCATCGCAGTCTGTATATGTCAAGCATTTTCTACATACAAGATCTTAAGTGATGACTTAATACCGGTAGGATACAAATATTATTAGGGGAAGAACCCGTAGCGGAGTCCACTTGGGACGCCTGAGAGCTGAGGGGAGACAATGAGTCTTGATAGAGAGGTGTGACTTGGGCTAGTGGCAGAAGGCAAGAGAACCCCATGTAGAAGTGTCCAACTGAGCACAGCCGGTGCTAGAACTTTTAGATACCGATGTTAGGGAGCCTTGGACGCTCCCGAACTCCCCCGGGGCCGCAGGTCACTGCCGCTGCTGATCCATCCTTGCCCTCCTCTCCGGGTCAACTCCGGGGACCCTAGGCATCCCGGTCAGTGCAGAGGCCCGTGCCACCTCCCAGGAGCTGCGCAGCCTCCTCGGCCCTGGCGCCCCGCGCTCCCTCCTTCCCGCGCAGCTCTCAGCGCTCCTGGCTCGCTGCGCAGCGCCGGCTCCTCCCGCGGCTGCATTGCAGACGCCGCCGCCGCAGGGCGCGCCGGGGCCGCGCAAGCAGCCTGAGCCCGGGTATGCGGGGCCCCTGGGCGCAGGGCTCCAGCGCGGACCCGACGGCGCCGGCGCTGAGAGCCGGCTGGTCAGGCCGTGCGCGGCCCGAGCGAGTCCCTAGAAGGGCTCCAGGACGTCTCCCTAGAAGGTTCTGCGGCCGTCGGGCGGGGAAGTCGCTCCTGCCCTCGAGCGGACCTCGGCCACTCCCCTAGCGGGCTTTCCTTTATGTAGGTGAGCGGGCGGACGTGTGAGCTAGGCGCGGGGTCGCCGGGGCGGCGTCTCAAGGGGCTGCAGGACCCCCTCCCTCCCGCCAGCGCCGCGCTCCGCCCGCACCCTCTGGGCCGGGCCGGGCCCGCCGCCGTCCAGCGCGGCGCCGCGCGGCTCGGGCGCAGTTCCGGCGCAGTCCCCGCGCGGAGCGGCTCCGCGCCCCACACCTGCCTCTGCCCGGCTCCAGGTGACGTCGCGCTCCTCTACTGGCCCGCGCGGCCAAGGGGGCGGAGCCAAGCCCGGTGAGCTCACCGCCGCGCCCCGCTATTGGTCGGGGCGTCGCACTCGGGCTGTGGCGGGGAGACGGCGGTACCCGGAGCCCTGCAAGTCGTTCCAGCTGCGGCGTGAGGAGTTCAGCGGGCTCAGGGCCGGGTCGGGCGGGGCCGGGCGGGGCGGACGAGCAGGAGAGAGCGGCTCGGCGCGAGCCTGACCGAGCGGTAGCCGTGCTCCCGAGTCCAAGTGAGTGCGTGCGGCGGGGTGAGGCGGCCGGGCGCGTGCGGGGTGAGGGCGGCGGCCGGCGGGGGCGCGCGGCGGGGGCGGGGCCGGCGCGGCGAGGGCGTGGGGAGCACGCGTGCTCGCGGGGCAGGGTGGGGCGCGTGTTTGTGCGAGGGGCGTGAGGGCCGAGCGTGAGGGAGCGGGCTGCGGCCACGCGTGACTCTGGCGCGCGAGGGAGCGAGGCCTGCGAGCGTGTTTACGAGCGGGAGGCAACTGCGTGGGAGGCGCGGCTGAGGGGCGCGCGCGTTTCTGGCGCGAGTGGGGTGGGTGCTTGGCGCGAGCGTGCTCGGGGGCCGTGGATTGGGGGGCGTGGATCTGGAGGGGGCCTGCGGGAGGAGTCGTTTGCGTGAGCGTTCGAGGTCGCGTGTGAGACACGCGTGCTCGGGGAGCGTGTGTGTGCCCCGACCGGGCCGTGGTTCCGAAGGCGTGAGAGTGGCTACTGGAGGGAGTGCGCTCGGGCCAGTGTGCGTGGAGCGGCGTGAGATGAGCGCGACGGAGTGTTTGGGACGCGCGTGACCACGCGGGGCGGGCTGCCGGGTGTGTTTCTGGAGCGGTGTGAGGGCGCGCGCGTGGTCGTGTGCGGGCGCGCGCGGGCGGGGCGCGGGCCCCTCCTGCCGCGGCCACTGCAGCCGCTGGCGTTTGGTGTGAGCGCTCCCTCCTGCCGCGCCGCCCGCCCGCGCAGCCTCCCCCGCGCGCGGAGCGCCACGGGGACAGCGGGGCGCTGAGCAGCTGGCCTCTTTGCGGGCCCAGGCGCCTGGGGACAGCCGTGGTTGAGAGCAGCCCGGAGGAGCGCAGGGACGCTTTGTTCTTCTTTGCGCAGAATGCAGTTGGGAAAGTTGAGAGGAAAGGTTTGGAAGAACTTCCTGAGCTTGGCTCACCTGCAGTCCAGGGACAGGAGAGGACAGGACCAGCGCACCACGCAGATGGCCGGCTTGCACTTTAGGACCTTCTGCGATTGACACAACCTTAGAGATGGCACTGATGATGTCTCTGTTGATTAGTGCAGATACTAAAACCAGTTCTCTACAACTTGGGCATTAGAACAAATTTCTAAAAGAATAATATTCTTGTACATTATCTTCTTAATTGTCTCCTCAGGGAATGACAGTTTTAAAGTCCATTTTCTATTTTGTCCAATGTTACTTGATATGATTTCTATTGCTTATCCTGAAATATCTAATCAGGAAAGCCTACTGGGTAAACGTGAGAAGGGCTCTCAGATAACCACGGAGCGCCTCAGGTATGTGGTTGAATGCATTATATTCTGCCAGTAAGACCATACCCTGATAGTTCAAAACTGTGCTACCAACAAGTTTTGCCCTCTTTTGGTAAACTATCTTGTTGACATAAAGGAGTTTTATCTTATTGACTAAAGAAATCATTTATTGATTTTTTTTATAGAATCTGCTCAAGAACATGATAAAGAGAAGTGTTTTTAAGTAGCACAGAACGTTTTTTCTGGTGTGTGTTTATAGGAAAGTAGTTATAAATGAAGATCAGAATTAGTTGGTAGCAAATAAGCTTGTTCCTTTTTTTCTTTGTTAGATTTAGGGATTAATAACGTTTACTGTTCTAGAAAATATTATTTATTTAGAATATGTGTTTCTCAAATAAATTTAGTTAGTAGTGATACAAGCAGAGACCTGTGAATTCCTAAGGATCCTGATTAGGTCATCCTGATTAATTGCAATCTGGGTAAACCAATAGGAAATACAGTAATGCAGGAGTTAACAACATTGTGTGATTTTAGGATTTTTATCTTTTGCTTTTGTGATATGCTCACAAACATTCTTTGATGCTTTTCTTAAGTCTTCTGTTCAGGACTGACCTGGGCCCTGCTGTCTAGAAGAGATGTCCCTGTAGCAGCGTATTCATGGTTGTTGGGTTGGGTTGTTCCAGGTCTGGGTAACAGGTGGATTAGAATTCTTTCATATGAGAAAGATAGTAAAGTTAGCTGGTTCACATAGCAAGGTTCCCTACTGAAAGACGTGAGGCTCTTAATGACAGCTGAGACACAAGGGTTTGACAAAAGAATTTTTGGTAATGCAGGAAATGTAAATTCGGGGGGGATATAGAATTTCCTCTGGGAACCATTGTAATTTTTCTGATGTTTTGATTATCATTTTATGAACTTCTGAAGTTACAGAATTGTGCTTGTAGGCTGTCTTTTTAAAAACATTTAGAAAAAATTGTTAGTACATTTATATAAGCAACAACTTTAGGAATCACACAGAAATTTATCAAAGACTCATTTCATTAAACTTGGCACAGTTCTTCAGGTGAGTTCTTTTGCAGTGGTTTTCTGGGAGCCCTTTATCCAGCCTGAGCTGTGTGCACTTGCCCTTCATCCCCGCTGTTCATTGTTTGCCCACCCTGTTGTCTCACGTTTAAAGGGCTTTGCTTCCTCTGATTTAAAGTGATTTAATATTTGTATTCCATTGATCTCTTCAAAAAGAGACTCTGAGTGGTGCCAGGTCTTCATTATTAAATATCAACTGGGCATTTTGTCATAGTGAAGAAGCCTAATGTCCATGAGCTTATTTCAGTTATGGATTTGTTTGTCAAAAAGCTTCTGATAACCAGCCACCAATGACATGGTTTATTGGCATATACCTCGAGTTCAAAAAAGTGATTTAAGGGAGCTTTCTGAGAGGGATTATACAGCGATGCAAAATAAAATAAAAACATGAAAATAAAGGAGGATTGGGAAAAGGAAACTGAAGGTACAGGAAGAGAAATGGAGATACCAAGTCAGTGAACATTCATTTGTAAAATCTTACCTTCTAGTGGTCTGCCACAAGCTGTGTTTTAGGCTGCCTGGCAAATGTAGAAGAAGTGGTGTGTGGTTATTTTTATATCCCATGTAAAGTCTGACAGCTGTCAATTTTTAGTGATGATGGGAAAATTCCAAATGAGATGTGTTGAATTGTATTAAGGACCACATGTTAAAATTAGTCTCATTTTACATTTAGGAAGTGCTGATTAGCCTGCTAGGTGACACAACAGGTGTTATTACCTTGTACCATGAGGACACTGTGCTCATAATTATGAAGCTCGGCAAGGTTAGTCTTTACCCTCTTCCTGACTGAATTGCCCTGAAGTCAGTTGACCATCTTTTCTTTGCTGTTTTCCCAGGTGCCTCCATTTGGGTTAACACACAGCAGGCAGACGGGAGGTGCCTTTGCCATCAGGAAGCAAAGTCCACTGTCCAGCAGTATATAGCAGGTGGCTCTTTAAAGTCGTGATGAGAAACCTCACAAATAGAGGCTTTTAAAAAAATTGAGTGGGTTGTCAGTATAATTTTTTTTTTTTTTTTTTTTTTTTTTTGGTACTTCAGTAAGGCTGCTTTCATGTACTAACTGAAATTTTAGTTTTGAAAGCATCATGGTACTTATCATTTGCCTAATTTTATCTTGTCTTATATACATAAAAATAGGACAGTAGCCTTAGACCTATGTTGTGGCGAGATCAATCAGCACATTTTTAAGCACCTACTGTATAGAAATTGTTAAGCAAATTATAATAATTAAATTGTAATTTGAAGAAGATAAAGTATAGGAGTTTAAACAAAGTAAAGGTTATAGAAGTGAAATTGCTGATGATATACTTCTGTAATGTTTTTGTAATAGGGAATGTGGTGGTGAATCAAGAAATTAATTTTCCCCTTGTCTTAAACTAGTACAAGTTGACCACTAGGATTAACCAGGCAGTCTCTCATTTTTCTCCCGGTCACCTTCCCGATGTCACTGCTTTCTAGGTCTTACTTTTCTTGCGCCTCCTACCATATGCTCAGGGTGTGCCTTCGATTGCATTCAGGCCCTTGAATGTACTGTGCCCCACCGTCCCCGTCAAATTCTTCCTTTTCATTCTGTGTGCCTAGTTCAAGTCTTCCTGATTAAGGAAGCCTTTTCCCTCATCCCCTGGATCAGATCATGGTTCTTGGGGGTGGCAGCCAGGGCTGTGTCTCGACTATATCCCCAGCACACCCAACATGGTGGAATCAGGGAGCCGGGGTTTCACAGATACGTTAGCTGACAGGTTACGCAGCAAGCAAGGTGCTCCTTGTTGGAAAGAGCGAGAAGCTAGAAGTGAGATTGTTTCCGCAAGCCCAAGGCAAACCTGATCCTCCTTCCTGTGTTCAGTTGGTCCTATCTCCTGGTAATGTGGACATGCACCTGATGTGATCGCCCCTTCAGGCCAGCTCAGGGCCTGTTATAGGTTTGAGTTTTCACTTTGTGGTCTTGAGGTGGCCCTAAAAATCCTGGACGCTGTGCCAGTGTAAAATAGCTTAGGTCAGACACCTGGATCATCTTCCCAGACCTCTTAAGACCTGCTGGGAGCCTGCTGTCGAGGAATGTGCATAGGTTACAGCTGTTTTCCTCCATATTCTGCACTGGCACGGGCCCTGGGTTTAAGTTTCAGGTTGGCCGCTAACTGAACAAAATGAGAAATCTTAGGAAATTACCTTACTTCTCTGGATCTTATCCTTTACCTGTTTCCCAAATCTACTGGTGGCTCAGAAAATCATTCAAATGGGTCAATACCAGTTTTTAAAATCAGAGTGCATCGCACATGGTAAGGGTAGATATTTGGGAAGCTTTTGTTTCAGAAGTGTGTGTGTGTGTGTGTATGTGTTTCTATGGAATTCTTTTCCTTACAGTGAGTGGGCCACAGTCTAAAAATGTTGAAAGCCATAGGAGTGGATGATTCTTAAATTCTCTTTTAGTTCCAGTGTTCCATAGTGATTCTCTTCTGTGGGAATTGTCATTGTTATGACATTGCATTTGGCAGGGACCCAAAGCCTGAAACAGTGAGGATACTTCTGTGTGTATGTGACTCAACAGCACAGATGGTCTCCAGCTAGGCCCGGGCTCAGCATACCTTTGTTGTCTTTCTGATTTCTTTGAGTAATCAACATTGGATCAGGTTTCAAATAAGCGGCAGCTTGTTTCTGCCATAATTTATCCCATGTTTTCTAGAGAAGTCCTAATGACATTTAGTTTCTGCTACTAAGTATATTTAATGGTAGGGAATAACATTTTTTTTTTCTGTATTTGTAAGTAGAAGTAGAACAGTTCTAGTTATTTAGCAAAAAGATCTACATGTCCGTTAAAAGACTAACTTGACAGCTTCCTTTCAGCTGCAAGTGACAAAATTACAACTCAAATTGACTTTTAATACCAAAGAGAATTTATGACTCTTATGAAGTCCAGATTCAGAGTTTTCTTCAGGTACAGTTGGTTCTAGGTGCTCAAGTGGTGTCTTCAGGAATCTCACCCTCTCTTGGCTGTCATCTCTGTAGATTTTATTCTCAGGCAAATGTTACCAAAGTGACAGCAAGGTGGCCTACCTAAAATTTCAGGCTTACGTTCTGCCAATTTAGCAAATGTCTCCAGGAAGACAGCTCTTCTGTCCTAGTGGTTCCAGGAAATGCTCTCTTATTGCCCTGGCTTGAGTTATATGCCCAGCCACTTGAGTAAGGGGAGGTATATTCTCGTTAGCAAGGACAAACTGGTACACTGACTCCTGGAGTCAAGAACTGAAGTCAGTACCACCTAAACTGAGCACAGAGCAAGAGTAGCTCCCTGTCTTAGTTGGGGCTTCTAAAACATTGCCAGGAAGTGTTGGGGCCAGGAGTTTCCCACACTGCTCCCTGGGTATCTTGGTCCGTTTTATGTTGCTATTAACATGGCAGACTGGGTTCCTTATAAAAAGAAAAGGTTAATTTCGGTCCAACCTTCGTTCTAGTTTAAGGTTGAGAAGCAACATCTGGTGATGGTCTTGCTGGCATCTTAGGGTGTCACACAGCAGGGATTGAGAAGTCCTCCAAAGGCCTAGCCATCCATACCTGCTTTTACAGCAGAAAGTCCACTAATCCCATGAGTGGGTCAGCCATTCAGGAGGGCAGAACCCTAGTCACCTCTCCAGGTTTCCACCTGGTGCCACCTTTCAGCATCCATGATGGAGATTACATTTCAGCATGAGTTTTGGAGTTGACAGACTGTATTCCAACCAGAGCATTGGGTGACACTTACCATTCATCTATATGACTTTATTGAGGCCTTTGGTGGGCTGGAGTGGCTCCTGAGCTTAGCCTGGTGGGTAAAGAAGATGAGGAATAGTGTGGACCAAGAATTTCCCAAATCAGAGACTTAAAGTTCTTTAAAGCTGACTTTAGTTGCAGACTCCTGGGTGAACATCATTTACAGGAAATACTTGTGAGTCTCCAATACTACACAAGGTCCAGGTGAGTTCAGGAGGCACCCTCCCTGCTCTCTGTTTGTAGTGTACATGATGAGTATATTAAGTTCAGGAAAGTCATGGAAATGAAATGTAATACATTTAGTTGCATTTAACCTAGTGCTTCTAGAACATCTTTGACACAGCATTTTGTTCTCATCATCTACTGATCAACGTCTCATGGACAGTGTTCTATAGAGTGCTGTTGGGGAAACTCTTCAGAGACCAGTCCCCACAAAATCATTCTGAGCCTGGGATCTATGAGTCCGTGAGTCCCCTAAAATTGAATGCACGATTTTATATGAAGTGTGTGGTGTTCTAGGAAAGGATTTATAGTTTTTATCACTGTCAATGAGCCTATGCACAGATAGGATGAGAATATCACTCTGGATTCTTTTCTAGGAGGAAGTCCTTTTATTCCCTGTGTCTGCACATGGAAATTGCTCAGTGGGCAGTCTCAGGTGGTATACAGGGAAGAAACCAAATCGTAAACAGGGCCAACCATTCATTTGTTGTTGAATAGATTAAAAATCTGGCAATTATTCTCTTTCCACCAAGGATGTGGAAAGAAATTACCTATGCAGGACAAAACACCAGAAACATTACCAATCATCACATTGTTTTATTGCAGTAAGAGGCTTAAAGTTAAGGGCCACTGACCTGCAGAAGAGAAGCCACTTGAATTACTCAGTGATAAACAACTTAAAGCCAGCTAAATATGGGAAGCTTTTCCTTCAAGGGACTTTAAAACATTCAAGTCATCTGCATTTAAGAACCAGGTTCACCAGAGGACTGTTCAATAAAAAGTTGATAGTAGACCTGCATTCCTCTGAATAGTCTGATTTACCCTTGACTTAAGCCACAGTGTCAGAAGGTGCTGAAGCTGAGCCACATGGAATATCTGATGGATTGCTCGTCTGCAGTGGTGCTTTGGTGTTCTTTAATCCCAAGCAGGAATAGTCCTCTGGAACGCAGCACTGCCTTTATTGCAAGGATATCGACTCACAGCACACTTCTATATTTTTTAGACACCTCAAACAGGAATGTCTGGATCCAGGCTTGTTTCTAGTTAAGCAGGAGCAGGGAGGTGAAATAAAGAGGTTTAGGGGAACTGGATTGAGAACGGGAGGAAAAGTAGGAAACAGGGAGGAAGGGTGAATGAAGGAGACCAGGGTGGGCAAAGAGAGGACAGTGCCCACTGAACCTGTTATTAACCTTTTGATTCATGATATAAATGCCCCCTAAACCTGTAGACCCATCGTACCCTGAGTAAATGACTCAGGAGGCCCACCCTGAGAGGCCTGCCACTAGGAGAGCAGGACAGAACAGCTCCCACAGCTGTATGAAGTCAAGGTGCATCCCACTTGAGAGCAAAATACTGTGTTTTTCGTTTTTCTACCCTATCCGAAGGATTAGGCCTCAGTAATACATTTGTTCAAACCTCCCTGGTTTGGAATTTGCATTGGAAGATCACACTGGTCTAGGGGACGAGGGCTAACAGAACAAGTGATACTTAAGTTACTCCTCCCAGACTCACAGTGTGGAAGTGAGTACCCTGCAGATTTGGTATGTCTCCTTGATGTGTTTTAGAATTTTAAAAATATTTATTCTATATCAGAAAGGCTTGCAGTGAATTATGAAATAATATTTTCAAATCAAGTTATACATTAGGACTTATTTATATATTTTAGGGAATATAGCTGTTCCTTTTAAAATACATGCATTTCCATCTATTACGTTGGAATTTTATCTATATTCTGGATTTTACAAAATCTTTATAGCATTATGGGAAAAATAGTTTATTATGCTTTGCATTGTGGAATAGAATTATATCTATGCAGAATCCACTGTTTACGAAAAACAGAAATTTTTGGAACATCTTAGAATTTAACACTCAGCGTTCGCAAGATGGCTGAGAACGTCTGTGCAGATGGCACCCCATAGTTAGCTCTGATGCAGAGCCTTGCCAGCCCAGACCTGAACAGCAAGTGGAGAACAGGTCTGAAACCATTAGAGGACTTGTCCAACCATCATCCTGAGATTGTGGTTTCTCAGTCAGGCATTGAAAACCACCAGGAACTCATAACAGACAGATCTCGAATGAGTAGAAGTGTTAGCTAGAAGCAGCTGGGATCATGTCACTACTTGTCTCAGGTACCAAGTTACACATCTTCCTGGCAGTTTTCTGTTTTACTGAGGTTTCAGTCTCCACCCTGACCTGCCCTCCCCATTGTCCCCACCCTGACCTCATGGAGCACCATAAGGTAAAGACCACCAGATTAAAGTGTTGTCTCTGCCGCCTCAGGCGGGTAAGTGGTGGGGCAGGTGGGTGGTTGCTTGTTGGTTTTCAAGGGCCTAGTCCTTGGTGTGTGTTTGGAGGATGGGGTAAAGGGTGGCTGGGTGAGAAAAGAAGAAACTACTTTTAATAACTTGACTAGAAAAAAAGAATATCCCAGAAATGACTAATGGAAATAAATACTTTGTTCCACATGGTGTCCTTTACCTTGTCCCTGTGGAAGCTCACGTCTTGTAAGTGGACGAAATTCACTCTTATTCACCAGATATTTCTTGAGGCCCTGCGATGTGACAGGTGTCCTGCTAGGTATCAGGAGTTTAGCGGTGACCAGGATGGACAGAACCACTGGCCTCCAAGGCAACGAGTTCTCTTTGTTCGTGTGGCAAGACTTCAGTTCTTCAAGTAAGGGCTTCTACCTTTGATTTTTGGAGCCCTGTGGCTAATACAACTTGAGTGTCTTGGTTGTTGACTCCCTAGAATGCCAGCTCTGGTGGCAGGTGTCAGTAAATATGTGTGGAATGCCTCTGTTCTTGCCCTCATTCTCCGTATTATCCCTAACAAATCTAAGTGACTTTTGATAGCGGTGGGCACCACAGCAGAGCCTGCTGGTGCTTAGTTAATACATGCATGCCTCCTGTCAACGTCTGTGTGTTTCCTCATCTCAAATGTTTTTCATTCCTAAGCATCAGGCCTCTTGCTCTCCATTTTCCTTTGTACAATCATTTCAATTTCTTTTCACCTTCACATCTCCATGTCCAGGCCAGATTGTTCATCTGTGTCTTGGTGGCAGTATGTGTTCCCATTCTTTTTGCAGCCATTTCACTTACTTTAGAATGTCTCTGTTCATTTTTTTTAAAAGAGAGAGAGAGAGTTTTTTAATATTTATTTTTTAGTTTTCGGCAGACACAACATCTTTATTTTATGTGGTGCTGAGGATCGAACCCAGCGCCCCGCGCATGCCAGGCGAGCGTGTTACTGCTTGAGCCACTCTAATACGTCTTATTTTTTAGATACACTGAAACTATTTAGGACGCTGTCCTCCAAATTGGTTGCTTTTTGAAGTTAGCAGACTGGCAATTTTTTGTTTTTTGGTAAACTGTATAAAGGTGGGTGCAAGCTCTGCCCTGGAGTTCCTGGCCTCTTTTGTACCCCTGTTAATCATCTGCTGTTTGACTGCCTTTAGCTCCTGTTGGATTTGTTCCTGCATTAACAGCAACACTGGCTCCGGCATAATCCGGGGTGTTCTTGCACACTTACTGCTGTCTCAATGGCCGGGCTTCTTGGACATCCCACTAAGCCTTTGTGTCCTTGGAGAATAGGTCTGAGCATTTTGCCCTCATATACCTCTAATTGGTACTAAAAGGTTTCACATGAAAAGTCATTGTGAGATGCTTTGCTGTCCTTGAAACATTTTGTCTGCAAAGTGCTGTTATTCGGTCATTAAGAGTTGCATCCCAAGTGATTCTTCCAGACAGGTCTAAAGCTCTGAGTTTTAAGAATAGTGTAAAACAAAGACCCAGGAGAAGAAAAATGAGTCCAAATTCTTACAAATGAAGAAGTCTGAGAAGGATGGCTACTTTTATATTTCAGTGTTTTGGTACTTGGAGTTGAAGAGTTTTTAGAAAGTGGAGTATGGCAGTTTTTCCTGAGGCTAAATTTAGCCCTTGCTGTGGAAAATCAGAGTGGTACAGCCTGTGCCTCGTCTCCGGCTAGCCCTTACCCTTTCCTCTGCACTTGGACATCTTAAAGGGCTTGCAGGGGAGCAGCAGCTTAATGGGTTCTAGTGGACCCATTTATTCTGGGAAGGAATTAAGTGACTTCATTTTCCCTGTCTTTCTGAGCTTCCTAAAAAATTTAGGAGACGTCCTAAACAGCAATTACAGTCCTCTACAGGAATAGCTCCAGTCCGGCCTCCTCCTGCCTCATCAGCTCTTCCTGCCAGTGCAGCCAAGGGCTGTAAATGGCATGAGAGATGGCCTCTCGCTCCCAGGCCAAATAGCAACAGGAGGCACATGTGCACTTGAGCTACAAATAACGCGTTTTAAAATAGCAGATGGTATTTGACGATTGCTCCTTCATTCATTTACCTGCCAAGGCTCAACTTTCTCTTCTACTCTGGCAATAGGACCTGCGGTGGCTCAGCTCACATAGTCATAGGACAGGGGCTTGTTTGAAGATACTGTGCATTACTGGTTGCTGGCTCTGAGGTCCATGCAGGCTTTCTGAGGCTGTTCTAGAGAATGTGTCTTTTGTTTAGCACAATTGAAATTTCATGTTTGTACAACAACTTAACCTGTCAGACTTGTTAAAAACTTCTGTAACTAATTATATATGCTCCTTTCACTAAAATGTGCTGCCAGTCATTTATATTCTGAACATCCCATTTTGCCAGGGAACAGGGGGAGTACCTAAAAGCTAGGGATCTGTGTTTTTCAGGTGCAGCTCAGTGGCTGAAGGGAAGTGACATTGCTGGGAAATTCAGGTTTGCCTGTGAAGATGTCAGATATTCCAGCTTTGCTGCCAGAAGATAAGCCAAAACACCGTAGTTACATAATTTTCTTACCTAAGCTGAAGTTTGATGACAGCCAGCCAAGTAAACTCAAGCATTCCTCACCTGTTTTCCAAGCCAGCTCTATTGTGTCTTGATCATTTCTACCACTCTCCCCCACATGGAACAAGTGGTAACCTACTGATTGGTGCACAAGTTAGCTCTGCCCTGTACTTACAAGCTGAGTGACCTTGAGTGTGTAACAGATTTTCTGAGCCTCAACTTTTTCCTCTGAAATGAGGAGGAAAATCTTTGTTATTTTGAATATCAGAAATAATACACAGAGAGTGAATGTTTACATAGATGCTCAGTGGCAGCTCAGCTGCTATTAATAATACTATTGAAGTGGTGTTTGAGCCACACTCTAAAGGATAAGAAGCTAACCAGGTGGACATGGGGAAAGGTTGGTAAGATCCAAAGGCATGGAAAATTCCCGGTGGGTTTGGAGAACAGGAATTATGAAAAGAGAGAACCCTGAAAATGGATAGTAGCTAAAGAGCATGCCATACCACACCAGTTTTAAGTTTATTTTATAGGTCCAAAGGAAGGGATTTAATTTTTTAAACTAAATTATCTGATATAATGTCAGGCAACACCTCACACAGCATTACCCAATACAGCCATGAAAATGAACAGCCTCCAAGATTTAAAGTGAGTGTTCAAAACCTAGAGGAAGCAGGCGGTGCTGCTGGGTGCCGAGTGCCTGGGAAGTCTGGCTTGTGGCCCATTTCTTGGCGTAGGCACTTCTTACTCAAAACAGATGCCCAAACACTTGGGATTCTCCACTTTTACAGCAGTAAGCTCCACCTTTCTAAACTTAGAACATACTGTGGGTGTCTGATTTCCTGAAATTTTTCTGTCTTTTAAAACTTTGGTGGTACTAAGGAATTTTGAACATGTAAGGGAATGTTAATTTGGCACATTTTAAAATGCATCCCTTCAAGAGTCAGAAATACCTGTGAATGCCCAGTGAACCACGTGTTGACTCTTAGGCCAGTGGGTGGTTGGGCACTGTCTCTTCATCTTCCTCTTGATCTTTGTAATGCTCAATGCCATCTGGGTTATGTTTTCTTTATTTTTTCTTATGTCATTGAAAACCACAAGAACTGGGGTATAACTGTAGTTGGATATGCTGCTCTACCCTGTATCTGCCTTTGAGAGTCAGAAATTAGGCTGACAGTTTTCTTTTTCCTGTAGTTTAGTGCATCCAAAAGATTTGTGGGTTTTTTTTGGGGGGGTTGTTTATTTGTTTTTTTTTTTAATTAAATTGGCTTATTGTGTCTAGGTAACATGCTATTGCTTTTCATCCTCATTTTTCTATGTTTGAAATGTTACCAGAAGGCTAAGTACTGCAATGCTGTATTGGAATCAGAGACACTGTGACCCGGAGTGTCAAGAAAATATATGAGTTCATTCTGATGTAAATAAGTGATTAAATGGAGAAGGACAAATCTCCTTTCAGGAGAACTCCGAATAGCATATGTAGATGTCCCCATCCATGACTCAAGCTTAGTTCCCCTCCCTGGCTCAATGGGTTACACTGAGAACTTACCGTGGCTCCTGTGGTTGTCCACTGTGTCATTGTTGCCTGCTCTAGAAATGGTGCTTCCACAAAAAGGATGCAGAATGAATCATGAGCCAGTTGCCACCAAGCCAACAGAATTCTTTACTTTTTGCCTTGGGCATTGGTGTGTGCATCTTGAAGGCAGTGGAGGAACAGTTGTGTGGTGGTTGAAGGAATCCTTCCCATTCCCTGAAGCCAAGCAGGTAAATACAGAAATGCAGGGGCAAAGACAGACCTTGGGAACTGCTCCCCTTCAGTCATTAAGTAAAGGAAAAACACAAAGACGCAAGGTACAGCAGGAATGGTAGCATAGAGCAGAGTGGTTGCAGGGGCTGCTGCTGCTGCTGGCTATGTCCACGTTTTAAGGACCACTGCCCCAAGACCCCAGCCTGTTTCCTGCGTGAAAGCAATGACTCCTCTCTCCTGAGCCCAAGTACTTGTTCAAGCCTGATCCAAGAACCAGCTGCTCCAACGGAAGCATAGAGTCCTACCCAACAAGGAATGGATCACACCCACAGAGCTCTCGCCAGGCGGCTCCTCCTGTTGCCTTCTCACCAGAGCACCTAGTGTAAACATAGCACTTGCATTTCTATTTTCTTGGGCAAGATGCTCAAGGTGATTGGTGTCCATCTCTGGACAACTTGTCTGTCATCTGCACACATTCGGTAGGATGTCACATGTGCCACTAGGAGGAGACCCATACAGCTCTTCCCTGAGGTCTGGTGTGGAGGCAAACAGTGTTTTCTGTGGCAGAAGGGTGACTCATTCTTATTTCCTACCACGGAAATAAGAACAGGACTCTCAGGACTGTTGGGTGGAAGGTAGGGATCGGACCACTGACCTCCTTGGCTGGATCCTCTGGAGTCTCTTGGGGCCTTTGATTACGTGAGTTCTGGTTCTCATGGTGGAAGAGTCAGTGGCCTCTCTCAAAATTGGCTTTGTTTGCGGCATCATGGGTGAGAATTGGAGCCAAATTAATCAGTCCCCTTATATCTATACATCATTTCCTCTGCCTCACATAGGAGTTTAAATATGTAGGTTCATCCAGGTTGCAGGAATTATTTCTTAGCAACTGAGGGCAGGGATTTTCACTAGTGGATGCTCCCCAGTGCCTTGCACATAGGTATTCAATAAATATTTGTGCTTAAGTAAATCTTGAAAAAGTGCTTTTTTTTTACTCTATTATATAATCAGAATTTTTAGAAATTTTGCTTCTAAGTCGTCATTTCTTCAGCCCAAATCACACCCTGCATACTTCAGAGTACATACCCTTTTCTTTCCATCTAACTGAGGAGCCCAGCCAGGCCGCACTCAGAGGAGGGAGGTGTGTCGGAGTCTCTGGTTCTCAGTCAGCACGGAGAAGAGGCCTGCACTCTCAGGGGTGTTGGCTCAGTCACTTCCCTCTGAGATCAGCATCTTATTGTAATTATCACTCCCTTCTGCTTTTGGAATTGAGGCTCAGAGATGCTGTTATGCTGATGACAGTTTTGTTGAGAGGCACATAATTGCTTTTGAGCATCAAGTGCTGCTTAAAGGCGCTTACTGTGTGAGGTGCTGCCTGCATAGCATCAGGGGGTGCAGCTGGGAAGGAAGGCCAGTGAACTTTGTGGCAGTCCTAGAGCCATTGTTGTGACTACTGGAGTGTCTTCACCTGGTGATGCGGTGCCAGCCTGGCTGGGTAACATTGGGGGCTTATTTCGGCAGTGTCTGCCCAGTGGGAGAATGGAGGGACCACTCACAGTGCACTGCAGCTCTGCCCAAACAAAGCCGCCTGCATGGGGGAGACAGCTGGAGAGAGCCTTCTGCCCTGGACCTGCCACGGCCGCTCTGCTTCACTGTGCTCTGAAATGAGCAGTAGGCACCGGCAACTGTGGAGTAGCTACAAGATCTCAGGCTTGCAGGAGATGCAGCCGGTTGGTGGCTGTTGAGATGCAGAGTTAGTCCAGGCTGTTTCCACCTGACAGAGGTTTCTCGATCCTCTCTGAATAGAGGTCTGACGAAACTCTGAATAAGCTAGAGAGTTCACCTGGGCTGCATGAAGGGGACCGTCACACTGCTTTGAATTGAGCTCTAGCTGAGGAGTGTGTTTTCAGTGTTCAGCTGGCTTTAGGCGAAGAAGGCTTCTCCTGTGAGGTTTTTGGATTCCTGGTGTTTTCCACTAGTGGCCATGTAGGGGCACCCCCCTCTTCCACAAAAAGTCTTAACTGGGCTTCTCCAGAAATCTTCACCATGACTGATTTTAGGACTGTCAGCAAGAGTCTGTACAAAAGAGTTCAATGTAGATAAACTCCCTATTTTCATATTGCCCAGTTTTACTTGGCCATTGGCCGGGAAGAAATCACCACTCCAGGTGCTGGACAGCCCCTCACTAGGTTTTCACAAATGTATCTAGTATAGTAGTTTGTAGAAATGTGTAAATAAGCCTCTGGCCTTGAGCTGGGCTTCACAGAGATGACTACATTTATAAGATAAGAGAAGTTACCAACTGGGCTCCCTGGTAACAGCTGGCAGAGGGAGGAAAGAAAGGGGAGAAGCCGCTCTCCCTTCTCAGGTATTGTCCTTGAAGAGTTAACTTGCCCAGAACAGTGAAAGAAAAAGCTGCTTTTATGTGAACTTCTGCAGACTCTGAACTTCTGAGCCCCTCCCCTTACATGCTGGGTATAAAATTCTGAAACTACCTGAACCCATGAACTTGGGGTTCAGGGGATTGATTGATTACAACAGAAGCTGTGCCCTCTGAACCTGGCTGCAGCCAAATAAAACTGTTTCCTGCCGTCTTAGGTGCCTTGCCTCGTCTGTCCCTACAACAATCACAGGGTAAAAATGGCCACAGGCAGATGACCACAGGAAAAATTTATTCCAACTTGTTAACATGCTGTTTGCCTGTATTTAACATTGTGTGTGAAATTGGAACAAAGATGTTATTTTCACTTTAAAAGAGGATTTTTCTTTCAGTATTGTTCCTGGAGAAATAAGGATTCTTGAAAACAGTACCTTGTTTGTGTGGCTTGTGATATAAAATTGATTTGCTGTTAAGTCAGTGCTGGGAATTGCCTGCAGAAAGGGTATTTCCTATGTGTTTACCTAGCTGAGCCTCCTGGAAAGAGAGTACCTTTGTCCCCTAGGTGGGACAAAGTGCCTGTGCCTCTTCCCTCTTAAAAACTCTTCATTCCTGTTGTCATGTGAAGGTTAAACTGGGTCCTAGAGACACACAGATGAGCTACCCTCTCATGCCTCACTTACCTCAGGTGATGGTTTAGAGTCTGAGCCCCTGAGGGCAAAGCAAGGGAGGGCTGCAAGAGGCTCCTGCAAGGGGTGGCCCTGCCCTTCCTTCTCATTCACGTGCAGTGGTCACTTGGCCCTCTGGTCTTGGTGTCTGTGGCCTGGATGGTGAGGAACACTGACCCAGGTGGCTCCTTCCTTCACTCAGAGGGCAGGTCTAGTAAGTAGCTGTGCCAGTGCAGTTTGAGAAGCTGTCATCACAGCTCTTGAGTTGCTAAAGATGATGGTGGCTAGCCCGCTGAACCTGGGAGGTGGCGTGCTCTGAGCACGTGTGCCTCGTAACCCACGCAGTTCTCAAGCAGTTCTCTGCTGGCCCTTTCCAGAGCGGAGGAAGCTGAGGCACCAGAAGTTTTGTTTGAGTTGTGCAGTTATCATAAGGCAGAGCCAGGGTTCTGGGCAGCTGTGCCCTGTTTAGTTCGTGCCCACTTCTCCAACCCTGTGCTCTCCGTCATTGTGGTCAGCCACCAGACACCCTGGTCCTCTAGTGACGTACCTCAGGGCCTTTGCATTTGTCCCACTTCTGGTCCACTCCAGTGTTACCTTTCCTGACTGACTGAAGTTCTGCCCCCACCTGTTGCTCTTTACCACATCTTCCTGCTTCCCTGCTTTTCCCAGTCTGCCTATCAGAGCAGGAGGTGGCTGCCTCGGTCTGTTCACTGACAAGGTGGATGTGTGCTTGTGTGTGCATGAACATGTGGGTGAAGATGTGTGAAGGTGCAGGTGCGTGTGTTCTGGTCTTGCCTCATGGCATGGAACCTCAGCTCATCTCTTGAGTTGTAGTCCTAGCTCCAACAGTGACGTCTTCTTTTTTTTCAAGTGGAGGTGAAGTACTTGTGTGTGTTTGACAGAAATACGCGTTAAAAGAAACATGTAAGAATCTTAGGTAGTGAATGATACAGTCTCTAGAATGTAGTGTAAAACTATAGCCTGGCTCAGGAAACTTTTTTTACTTTGTTGTAAAAACTCATTGCTTAGACAAGGCAGATAGTACTGTTTTCTGGGATTGATAGCTCCTCCTCTCCTGCACCACCACTTCTCCACTAGTGCTTGTTAAATGATAGTCACTTGGCATGTTCACTCCAGGGCATGCTCCCAGATCTCTTCAAGGTAGTTGTTGGGAATTTGACAGAGATGGAGTGACAGGAAACCAAAAGCAGGATCTTTGACACAAAGGGATTTTTTGTGCTTTTGGCTGGGAACTTCAGCCTGCCATAGATGTCAGTCTTCGGTTGGGGTCATCTCTGTACTGGGGACCTGGCCTGAACAGTGATCCCTGATTGGGAGAGTTACTGATGGCCTTTTGGATGCCAGTTCTGCAAGCTGGCACAGACCATAGGTCAAGTGCTTTTCTTCCAGAACACAACCTCACTCCTCCTCCTGTCCTGTCCTAGATAACCAGTTCAGGATGTCCATCCTGGAGAGACTGGAGCAGATGGAAAGGAGGATGGCGGAGATGACGGGCTCCCAGCAGCACAAACAGGCCAGCGGAGGAGGCAGCAGCGGAGGTGGCAACGGGAGCGGGACTGCAGGGAGTCCAGCTCAGGTAGGAACCTGTGCTGTCCGTCTCCCACTCGGTTAGTGTCTTGTTGACATGGGAGCCAATCCTGGGCCCCTCCCCTGCACAGATGGCATTCTGGTACTGAACTCCTGAGTGTTATGAAGGTAGCCTTAGAGCTGAGGGGCTTCTCACTTGCTTCCTCCCTAATCTTCAGGTTGTTTTTACTGGTCTCAGAATTCACTGCTGGCTCCCGGCAGCAGGATTGAGGGCATCAGTTCAGAAGGAGGCTGGTTGGTGACTCTGATCTGCTTGGGCTCAGAATCAGTCTCTGTCTTAAAGATGAGCCTAAAAGATAATTCAGTAATTCATAAGCCTCAAGAAGACCATGTGGAAAGGGCCCAGGACATTCTCTGGAATCATCGTTTAGCGTGCAGTAACATTGTACGTCAGAGTGTCTTTCATGTCGTCTTTTCAACAGTTGCATGAGGAGCGTACCAAGTGCAGGGAAATTACCAAACATTGGTTTGGTTCTCTTGTCTTGAAGCTTTGTATATGAGTCACTTAGGAACTTCAATTCTGGGACGTCTCCTAGGCAGAAACTTTCCCAAGAGACCTCATGACGAAGTTAAAAGTCCTGGTAGTGTTTCTTCCCTTCACTATTCAGTTGCTGCCTGAAGACCTCAAATAACCCCCCATCTTGCTCTTCAAGATGAATGAGGATTTCTTTTGCAGAATTCTCACTTTTAAGTGAATATTTTCCACTTTGCAATTCTTATGAATATCAAGTATTTGTGATATTTTTAATAACAGATGAAAGAAAAGCATAGTATTCCATACCCAAAACTCTTCTCTTAAATTTTCTTCTAATTTCTCCTCTGTCTTCACAAAAAGTGGAAAGAAGAGTCTTGGCACATTGTAAACTCTTGTGAAGCCAAGATAGCTCCTTTTTCCCTGAATTACTAAGTGTTATAAAGAAAGTGATTGTTGTTTAAGGTAATTCATGGCTGAAATGAGAATTTCCCATAGAACCTTTTCCTTTCACCCACACAGGATGCATAAAGGGGGTGGCATATTGTATTTTAAAGCCCATGCATTCAGCCGCTGGCCTGTAACCTGATCTCATGTTAACTGCTATTGAATACTGTCATCAGCTTGCATTGGTATCAATAATATTTTTGCCATATATGATAGAGACAGAGCTGTTTTTGTTTAATTTAAGAAAATCCTTGCTCTTCCTTCATTGGCTGGTGATTTGGCATTTTGGGTGTGAGAGAGTGGTATATGCAGAGCCGCTCTGCCTGGCCGCCTTCAGCATGGTCAAGTGACAGTGTTGGGATTGCCCAGGGTACTCCTTCGGGACGTCTTCACAGCTCTGACAAGGATAACATTGCATGCCGCATTTGCCTTTTTATTTTTGGAGGCATTTTTTTCCACATTTAAAAATAAAGAGCAATGTTGAACAACAGTATCTCTGTACTAATTGGATTCTATGGAGTTCATTGCCAGAAAAAAATACTTTAAAAATAACACGAGAGATGCAAATGAGGCTGAAAGTGCCATTTATCTGGGAGAGTGTTAAACATAAAACCACTGCCACAGGGACTAAGATGAGCTGTTGAGGTTACTGACGTTGGTTTTGTTTTTCTTCCTTTACAACTGATTCCTGGGAAGAAGGCCACGTGGTTCACTTTAGTGCATTTCTCCTCCTTGTGTGCCTTTATTGTTTCTAACAACACTTAAACTCCAGGAACTCTCATGCTTTTCCAGGATGCTCTTTTATTTTATTTTTTTTTTATTAGTTGCTCAAAACATTACAATGATCTTGACATATCATACATTTGATTCAAAAGGGTATGAATTTTTTTTCCACATGTACAGATTGCAGTATCACATTGGTTTTACAGCCACATTTATACATACAGCCATATTAGTGTCTATTGTATTCTGCTACCCTTCCTATTCCCCCTCCCCTCCCTTCCCCTCCCATCACCTCTCTCTACTCACTCTATGACACTTTCCTCTCTCTCTCTCTTTTTTTCTTCCTAACACCATCTTATATGTAGTTTTGCATAACAATGGGGGTCTCCTTCTATCTTCCGTGCGATTCCCCTTCTCTCTCCCATTCCCATGCATCTCTCATCCCTATTTAATGGTAATCTTCTTCTCATGCTCTTCCTCCCTTCTCTGTTTTGAGTTGCCCCCCTCCCCTTATATATAAGAAGACATTCGGCACTTGCTCCTTAGGGATTGGCTAGCTTCACTCAGCATAATCTGCTCTAATGCCATCCATTGCCCTGCAAATGCCATGATTTTGTTTTTGTTTTTTTTTTAGTGCTGAGTAATATTCCATTGTGTATAAATTCCATTTTTTTTTTTTATCCATTCATCTATTGAAGGGCATCTGGGTTGGTTCCACAGTCTAGCTATTGTGAATTGTGCTGCTATGAACATTGATGTAGCTGTGTCCCAGGATGCTCTTTTAAAAAGTAGAAATTGTTATCAGATATTTTTAAGTGTTTATTTAGGGGAAAACACCCACATCTAGGTAACTTGACTTTCAGAAGAAGTCAGGGAGGGAACTATAGGGAAACTAGAGCCTTTTTCTTTTTTTTTTTTTTTTTTTAGCAGCATACATTTTCCCCAAGATGGTGAGCATGGAGTTCAGAGTTGGAGTCCTGGCTGTGGTAGATGCTGGTTTTACCAGTGATGGAACTTAACCTAGTGCTCTGACTTTGGAGGCGTGCTGCCCATTCTGTTCTCTATCCCATCCTGTTCTATTTGTCTGTTTTCTGTTTCTAGTTGCTAATCACAAAGCATTTGCTTCTCCTGTGTCAAAATTTGGATATGGTAAAGTGGCTGTGGTCCTCCTATTATAATGTGTACTTGTCTATGACAGTGTACTTCTGGGACGGGGACCTTGGGGAGCTGCTTCGAGAGTCGTGTGGTTGTTGTGTGTGAGAAGATGATGAGCCGGGCCTGCTGGGCCAAGTCCAAGCATCTGATCCATTCCAAGACTTTCCGTGGAATGACCCTCTTGCACCTGGCTGCTGCCCAAGGCTACGCCACCCTGATCCAGACCCTCATCAAGTGGCGGTAAGGCTGGGGTGCAAATGACAAGTCATCTTCACCTACCAGAACACAGCTGCTAGAGGGATTTCACTGATGGGGAGACAGCAGTGCCACTCAGCTTTCTAGGCTGGGAGCAAAAGGCTTTCTTGGAGGACAGTTTCCAAGACACAATATGATTGTGCCCAAGAATTCCTGGGTGAGGTACTAACTAAATGCTGTATTTTACATTTCCTGTGGGCTCCTAGCCAGATGGAGAATCCAAGCTACCTCGGAAATCCCACTCTATTTTTTCACATTAGGGAGATTAGATGCCTAGTTTAGTTTCATTTTGTGGGGTTTCATAATACTCTAATATTTCCTTTTAACATGGATTAATCGTGTAATAACTTCTGGTGCCGTCCCTTCCAGCACGAAGCATGCAGATAGCATTGATTTGGAACTGGAAGTCGACCCCTTGAATGTGGACCATTTCTCCTGTACTCCTCTGGTAAGGAATAGGTTTATTTATCCCCCTAATCATTTTCTCAGACCGGTGTAGGGACTCTTTTGGGATCTGAGAACAACGCGGAAAAGATGGGTTGTTATGTTACAGTTTTCTTAGGGTGAATTTAACTGTGTACTGAACTGTGAGTGCCCAGTGTCATCCCTCGGTGATACAGGGCATTTATCAGAGGTGCTTTGTGATGAAAACATTGAATGGCCCTACCAAGATTGCCAGCAAGGACCAGTTTGTGAGTTGACAGCCATAGCAAGAGTACAGTAGAGCTTCAAACTCTTATTGAGAATGCTTTCTCTGCCCTTCTGTCTTAGATGTGGGCATGTGCCCTAGGGCACTTGGAAGCTGCTGTCGTGCTGTACAAGTGGGACCGTCGGGCCATCTCCATTCCAGACTCTCTGGGAAGACTGCCTTTGGGTATTGCTAGATCAAGAGGTCACGTGAAACTAGCAGAGTGTCTGGAGCACCTGCAGAGGGACGAGCAGGCTCAGCTGGGACAGACCCCCAGGATCCATTGTCCTCCAAGTGAAGAGCCAAGTACAGATAGCTGGATGGCCCAGTGGCACAGTGAGGCCATGAGCTCTCCAGAAATATCCAAAGGAGTCACTGTTATTGCAAGTACCAACCCAGGTAAAGCTTTAGAGTTTCTGTATCTCAGAGTTTGCTTTCATGCCACTGCCCTCAGAAAAGTTTATAGGATATTCACATATTTTTAAGGGTTATTTTTTTAATGTTTTTGGTATTCCTTTAAAAATGCTTAGTGACCCGCCCCCATATGGAAAATAACAGAAATTCTGTGTTCATGCAAAAGTACACGTTTTTGAAGGAGAACTATCTGAGTACTATGTGTGCTGCTGGGGAATATTTAAGCCTTAGGGATGTGTCTTGAGCTCCAGCTTTGCACTTTGTCTCTCAGGCATAGAGAAAGTGTTAATTCTTGAGGATTCCTACTTTTATCGCCTGTCCTGACTGTCCTTTCTACTGTACTTTTCAGAGCTGAGAAGACCTCGGTCTGAACCCTCTAATTACTACAGCAGTGAGAGCCACAAAGATTATCCGGCTCCCAAAAAGCATAAATTGAACCCTGAGTACTTCCAGGCAAGGCAGGAGAAGCTGCTTTCCACTGCACTGAGTCTGGAACAGCCAAATATCAGGAAGCAGAGCCCTAGTTCTAAGCAGTCTGTCCCCGAGACAATCAGCCCCAGTGAAGGAGTGAGGGACTACAGCCGGGAACTCTCCCCTCCCACTCCAGAGACTGCAGCATTCCAAGCCTCTGGATCTCAGCCTGTAGTAAAGTGGAGTTCCAAAGATCTTTACATTGGTGTGTCTACAGTACAGGTGACTGGAAATCCGAAGGGGACCAGTGTAGGAAAGGACACGGCACCTTCACAGGTGCGTCCACGGGAACCAATGAGTGTCCTGATGATGGCTAACAGAGAGGTGGTGAATACAGAGATGGGGTCCTACCGTGATAGTGCAGAAAACGAGGAATGCTCACAGCCCATGGATGACATTCAGGTGAGCTCTGCTCAGGTAAGCTGCAAAGGCCACAACCTAGAGTCGCTGTGGTCTTTAGGTTCATTTCCAAGGGTCATGTAATTTTTCTCCCTGGTGGAGGGGTAGAAGTCTGGTCTTAGCTGGGTGTGGTAGCACATGCCTGTAATCCCAGCAGTGCTCCAGAGGCTGAGGCAGGAAGGTCACAAGTTCAAGGGCAGCCTCAACAAATTAGTGAGGCCCTAAGAAATTTAACAAGACTCTGTCTCAAATGAAAAATTAAAAAAGGGCCGGGGATGTGGCTCAGTGGTTAAGCACCCCTGGGTTCAATCTCTGGTACCAAAAAAAAAGAAGAAGAAGAAGAAGAAGAAGTCTGGCTTAATGCTTGAGAGCTTTGAAGTATCTTCTTTCCTGGGGCTTTTGTTTTCCTTCAGTGAAACCAGGCACTGTGCAGAGGGCCTGAACATCAGGGCCCAGGTCTCAGCAAAGCCTTTCCTCTTGGCACCAGCTCTTCGGAATTCACGTGACCCTACAGTATGTCACCTGCTTCCTCCTTGCATCCAGGATGATGGGCTTCACTGTTTTAAGGCCGTAAAAATAGCTAGCTGGGAAGCCTACACATACAATTTCTATTATCAAAGTGACTTTGATTGGCATAGCCATCATCTAGCTATTATAAAGGGCATATAGGGCATGAGGCACTCATGAAATGCAGTAAAACATCTCTAAAGCTGATAATGGACTGCCCTTATAATGTGGAGAACACAGAATCCTCTTAAGGCATTAAACTCATTACAGATTAAAAGAATATGTACTGAAGTAAACTTGACAGTAGGCTAATAGCAAATTCCATTAACTAAAATATGTAAGGGCAGGGTTGGGAAAGAATGTAGTTCAGTGGTAAAGCACTTGCCCAGGTTGTGCAAGACCCTGGGTTCAATCCCTGGTACTACTAAATAAATAAACAAAATTACAGAGGAGGTTGAAAGGAAACAGGAGCACATATGATAGAATTCCTCTCTTTCCAACTTCCCATTGATCTAACCCAAAACAAATACAAAAGGAGAAACAGCCTGCTAGGAATTCAGCAGGGAACCCGTGCCTGTGGAAGTGGTGGAGCCGGAGGGCCATGTAGAAGCTCCTCTGTCCTGGCCAGCATACCTAGCAGAGGTCTGAGTGCTGAGCCGCTCCCAATGACTGTCCTCTGCCAGTCAGCACAGGAGGAGAAGCAGGCATGCTTACCTGAGCTCCTGTTCCTGGTGGACAGAAGGCCCACTACTAATCTCTAACCCTGCAGTCTTGGGGAAGCCTGCCAAATTAAATAATGTTTTAGACAAAGAGCTGGCAAACTGCTTCTGTAAGGGCCAGATAATGAATAATTGTGGGCTTCGTGGACCATAGAAACTTTGTCATAACTATTTAATCTGCTGTATCGCAGGAGCACCCATATAAAGTAGTAAATGAGTGTGTATGGCCACATTCCAGGAAAACTTTATTTACACAGGTAGCTGGCTGGATTCAGCCTGGTATAGTTTGCCAAATCCTGTTTTAGACAGTTCCTGTCGGAAGCCATTCCAGATGTCAATACTATGCTATCCAGAGCTGTGTTTATAAATATAAATGTAGCAGTTTGAAAATTGGTGGCTCGGAGGAGGGAGACTGAGACGAGCATGCAGTGCCATCCAGCAGAGCTTTCTGCCCTGTGAAATGTGCTGTAGGTGCCACACTCTGGAAGCCCCTTGCCATGGGAGGCACTGAGCCCTTGAAGTAAGGCGGTGAAATTCAGTAGCTGGACTTCTCATTCTGCTTAAGTTTAATTCAAGTTGAAATAGCTGTTGGATGGCACAGCTTTCTAGCGGCTAGCCTTCACGGAAACAGAGTTGATGCAGAAAATAGAAAATAACCTTTAAAAAACTTTTTCAGATTTTCACCAAGTCTTGAGAGAATACTGTTGTGCTAAATGAAGAGCACACATCTGTGAAGAAATCAGCAATCTAAAGAAGTATATTGCCAAATGCAAAAATAACAATTAAAAATAATAAAACAATTTCAGAAACAGCATGACAAGAGTTCTGGAGGGATGATCAGTCAAATCAGTGGCATCAGTATGTCCGTACTTGTTGATTGTGTGGTCGTATGTAGAGGGCATTTCTAGGAAGGGATTCTTTTCGTGGGAGAGGAATAATTTTTAAACAATTTAGAATTAATTCCAAGTTATTTTAACAGACCTAGGGAGGTGGGGAAATAAAGTTCATTAAGGCAGCCCAGTGTTCAGGGAGTGCTGTAGACTTCCTCCCACTGGTGACACGGATAGATAAGCATAGACTGACATACGCTTGTTAAAAATGTCAAGCTAATAGGGACTGTGAAAAATAGGCTACTGAACATCTAAGTTATTAAAGAGAAAAAGAATGGCTCATTTAGGGAAAGTTTAAGGATGGTAACACAGGAAAAACCAGCAATAAGAAATAGTAAATAGGAAAGAATATTGTAAGAATGTTTCAAATGTGATTCATCCACACTTGGGTAAATGATGATTCCATTAAAAGGCAGATTCTTGCTTTTGGTTAAAAAGAAAAGCATATGCTGCTTGTAAGAGACCAACTAAAATGAAAATAAGCAGAAAGAATGGAAATGAAGTGAATGCGATTCATCTCACAGATGAATGAGTATAAAAAGAAAAGGGAGCAGCTGGGGAGGGAGCTGAGTGGCAGAGCTGTGCTTAGCATATGTGAGGCCCTGGGCTCCATCCCCAGCATGAAGAGGGAAAAAAGATAAAGGTACAATGCAAGGCAAGTAATGTACTTACGTACAGCTTTTCCAGAATATCCTGACTGTTATGAGCCATTGTGTTCTTAGCAACATAACCTCTAAGTACCACAGCAAGAACTAGTACATACGGGGCTGGGGCTGGGGCTGGGGCTGGGGCTGGGGCTGGGGCTGGGGCTGAGGCTGAGCAGCAGCGCACTTGCCTGGCATGTGTGAGGCACTGGGTCTGATTCTCAGCACCACATATAAATAAATAGAAGTTTATCAACAACTAAAAATATATATTTAAAAACATTTAAAAAAATAACTAGTAAATACAAAAAAAGTGGAACTGTGGTCATGGTGTGACCCTGATCACCACCTCATAGCTTGTCAGATCACGTGGGTGTGAAAAGGATATGAAACCTTTGAATAGCACAGTTAGGAAGCTCGATTATTTTATACATACGATAGAATTTTATAGATGTGTAATTGATACACATAGTAAATATTTAATTGTTCTTTTCAAATATTGAAGAAATTTTATTAAAATTTCTCATATTCTGGGACACAAAGAGAATTTGAATAAAAACTCAAAGCTGGGCTGGGGCTGTGGCTCAGTGGTAGAGTGCTCGCCTAGCATATGGGAGGTACTGGGTTCAATCCTCAGCACCACATACAAATAAATCAATAAATAAAGGTATTTAAAAGACTAACTTCTTTGACCGCAATGCAAGAAATTTACAGTGCCGTTATTTAGATCTAGTTGCTAAGAGTATTATTTGTTTTAAAGTTGTTTAAATTTCATTACCTTTTGGAGCCATCATAGTAAAAAAAATCAGCTACTTGGTGTCTCAGAATCTTTGCTCACTGTCATATTAAGGTGCTATAGCGGTACATATGCACCATGTGGAGAAGGATGTGGGGTGAATGTACTAATAACCTTCAGGCTACAGAAATTACCTTTTACTATTGATAAAAATTTGCGTATGTGGGCTTAGCTTGTAGCTCAGTGGCAGAGCACTTGCCTAGCATGTGTGAGGCACTGTGTTAGATCCTTGGCACTGCATAAAAAAATAAATGAATAAATTAAAAAAAATTAAAACTGTCGCAGTGACTCATGCCTGTCTCCCAGCTACTTGGAGGCAAGAGATTAGTGGCTTGAGGCCATGAGTTCAAGGTCAGCCTGGGCAACCTTGGAAGGCCCATTCTCATCCAAAACAGAAATAAGAGTCTGAGCACTTTCACAGACAAGGAGTAGAGGCAGGACTTCCTGTTATTTGAGTCACAAACCAAGAGGGCCAATCTAGAAGAAGAAAAATGGGAATTTTTTTTCCTTTTTATGTCTATTACACAAAGTAATTCTTGTTCTTTGAGAAAATTTGGAAAATCATTCAAAGTCAGCATCTCTAACAGCTCTGGAAAGGAGGGCTGTGCAGCCGACCCTGTACTCCCTTCCGGCAGCACTTCCTCAGCCCCCCTCTGCAGTTAGTGTCTGCTCTGCTTGACCCTGAGCAACCACTGATCTGGCTGCATCTCCAGAATTTGGCTTTTTCTAGAAGTTTCTCCTGGATAGAATCGTTCAATATGTAGTCCTCTGTGCCTGGTTCTTGCCACTAAGCACCATGTCCTTGAGATGCACTAGTGTTGCAAGACAAGCATTTTGTCCCTGTGTAGAGCTCCTTCCAGAACATTTTCAGGTGACTTAATACCCTGAACTGCTGTATTCCACTCACCACTTTTGAGAGATATGTCAGGAAACTTTAAAAAATGAGGCTATAGTTCTGATCCTGATTTAAAAAAAAATACTTCATCCAGATGTGCTTTGAGGATTCTTTAGTATGTCTATTAAAATTAATATGTTTGGGGTACAAGTACTAGCAACCTAACTACATTGGTTTAATTTTAAAAAAGCCTTTTTTCGCATGACCAAAGGTCCAGGCTGGCATGCATGAGGCCCTGGGTTAGATTCCCAACATTGAAAAAAAAAAAAAAAAAAAAGATCTGGAAGCCCAGTTGCTCAGTGTTGTTGGTCTTGAGGGACCCACAGGTTTTTTGTCTTTCATTTTCCCACATACCTGTTCCTATGACTGTTGTGTTCCTCACGACTAAAACACTCAGGATCACTCCAGGTGAACTGGGCTGCACAAAATAATCACACAAGAGACAGAGATACCTCTTCCTTTGGATCCTGTGATGGCTCCTCTGACCTTAGGGGTCCACAGAAGGAGAGAGCGAGCCGTGCTGAACCCTTTTATTGGGGAGAAGCCATTCAGATGAAGCAAGGGGTCAGGTTTCTGGAGGTTGAGTATAGCTTGTCTGCTCTCAGCAGGTTGACTGACAGCTAGGAAGGCCATGCCCAAAGGCAGAGCAAGAGAAGGGGACACACAAAGGGAGTTTCCTTGGAACATTCTATCCCAATCAGGGTAAAGGGGTAGGATTATAAAAGAATAGGTGAATGTAGCTCAACCTCAGGGGTATGCCTACTCAGGAGACTGGCCTTGCTATTTGAGTGCGGGGAAAGACCAAGTCACAAGTCATGGCACTACCATACAAGACTATAGTGGTCTTCAGATCTTCAGATCCCCGTGGTATATCAAGACTGGAAGGCATGGTGACTCAGTGAGGCTCCCCACATATGACTTTCCTTTTCATGCCTGATGCTTTAATGGGTGTAGCCATGCAGGTTGGTCATCTGTATTCAAGGCAGGAGGAAGGGAGGACAGGGCAGACATCTGTATGGTCTCACCACAGGAAGGTGAGAGATGAGACTGTGTTGGCAGCCAGTCATCTAGGGTTTGGCACCTTGCTGTGCTCTACACGATCAGGCCTCCCCAGGCAAGGCAGGGGGGGAGTTGAATGCTGCTTAGGCAACCATTAGTGTGACCACATTAAGATGGGTGTGCTCACCTGCCCGGCCATGGTACCATTGATTGCTGACCCAGTTGAGAGTGGAGAATAGGCCTGAGCCAGACATTCTCCAAGATGTACCCAAAGGTTTTTGGCCAAACTGTGATTTGGAGATAACAGGTCTCAGGACCTCAGTGTATTGGAATAAAATTGTGGAATAAGCCTAAAATGCTATGTAATTGCATTAAGGTGGAAATCTGTCCACCTGCCCTTTTTAGTCTGCTTTCCAAATAGGGGGTGGAGGGAGACCTGGATACCTTTCAAGGTTCCTTTCTAACCTGAGTGTTCTGTGCACTTCTAATTACAGGTGAACATGATGACCTTGGCAGAACACATCATTGAGGCCACTCCTGACCGGATCAAGCAGGAGAACTTTGTGCCCATGGAGTCCTCAGCATTGGAAAGAACAGATCCTACCACCATTAGCAGTACGATGAGCTGGCTGGCCAGTTACCTGGCTGATGCTGATCGTCTGCCAAGTGCTGCCCAGATCAGGTCAGGAATGTTCTGGGGTCACTGCCCAGCATGAACTGGATTTTGCTAGAGGCAGGGAAGTAGCAGTGATAGGTTGAATGCTGTGGTGTAGCATGAGACTGTACCAGGCAGGAGAAGGGGTCAGGATGTGTTCCACTGCCACTCTCGAGGTCCAACTCTGTCCTCACTGCTTCCATTTGTTCCTCCCCAGACCAGAGTATACTTGGTGGGGTTAGTATTTACCATAGTACTAAAGTCATTTTCAGGTGCTGAATGTGTCCGGCAACTCACCTGAGAGGAGGGGGCCTATCTCGAGTGGCCCACAGTGGCTCCAGTGGAAGTCGTCTCATTGATTTACGCTGACCAATTATGCCAGTCACTCTTCAACTGCTTCTCTTTTCCTCCTCTTGTTTCAGAAGTGCATATAATGAGCCTCTGACCCCTTCTTCGAATACCAGCTTGAGCCCTGAAGGCTCTCCCGTCAGTGAAATGGCTTTTGAGAAACCTACCCTTCCCTCAGCGGCAGACTGGTCAGAATTCCTGAGTGCGTCCACCAGTGAGAAGGTAGAGAATGAATTTGCTCAGCTCACCCTGTCTGATCATGAACAGAGAGAACTCTATGAAGCTGCCAGGCTTGTACAGACAGCTTTCCGGAAATACAAGGTAAAATAGAAGTTTCTTGATGTTGTCTTATTCTTAAGATCAGGGAGTAGGGATGAGACTCAGCTACTTATTCTGAGATACCTCCCAGTTCCTTTATCTCTGGGCTTATAGCATTTTTATAGAAAGTTATTAACTACATCACATTAGATTATTAATGATTTTCAGGAGCTTTAGTGAAATAGAACCAGTAGTGGACAGCTGTCGCCAACTCCACTTATTGTTGATATTTTGTTTAATACAAATGGAGTTGATACCTTCATTACAAAGAATTTATTACCTAAAGCAGGGATTTTTCATCCAAGGGCCTGGGGGCTGACTTGAGGCAGCCCATGAATTCCTAAAATTACATGGTGAGGCTTCTATATATGTGGTTTTGGTGGTGAGAGGATCCACAGCCTTCTGCAGATTCTTAAAGGTTATCTTGGATGCTCCCACCCCCACAAAGGTGTTAAAAGCCATTAATCATTGAACTAAAAGTGGCCAGGCTTATCTTAGGAAGACTGTTGAGATCTGGTAAGAAAATAGTACAATATCTAATGTGTTATATACTTTTAAACTGAATAACTTTTAGGCCTCTTAATGTCCAGATATCATGGTTTACTCTATAAATTTATTTTTGTTTATTTATATTTATAATCAACGATCAGTGTATTGTTTTGGTAAACTGGGAGTCTCCGGTCTGAGAGAGTTGCATTACATGATTGCATAGTTTTTAGAAAGTCTACAGTTCTTACCATTAGGCCAATAATGATTTCACCCTCATATTACTTTAAGGGTCGACCCTTGCGGGAACAGCAGGAAGTAGCCGCTGCCGTCATTCAGCGTTGTTACAGAAAGTACAAACAGGTAAACCTCAGTCTGTGTCACAGAAGGAGGAGGCCCTCCCTGCAGCCCCTGCCTCTGAGGACCTGGTGTGCAGTTTGGATAGTGAGCACCACATAGAAGTGATTTGCATTGCCTTGATTAAAAACCAGAGGACCAGGAAACGAAACAAAGCCATCTGCAGTTCAGCTTGTGCCACAAAATAACTTGTGTGCAGAATCTGGGCCTTCAGTCATTATCAGCTCCCTGAGATAAATACAAGGAATTACTTGTGTTTGAAGTGAGGACCGATGTTCCAGTAATTTCATAGACTGTAATAATTGAGGAACTCTGGAGAGTTTGACATGGCTCTTGGAGGAGGTCAGTGCTGGCCATTCCTTGGACATTGAATTATATAGGTATAGTCTTCTGCCCTTTTCCATTCAGCTGCTGCTTATCCATTTTAAAATGAAGAATTGTAAAAATCTTTGAGAATCCTAAGAAGCTCAGAGCATCTCAGGTCAATTTCACCTTTAGTTGGCAAGTGCAGGAAGGACAGAGCAGGACCTTTCTATGCAGGGTTACCATTTCCAAACAGCCTGTTGGGTTGGTGACTACTGCCAGATAAGAAAGGTGCCTGTTGTTCCTGGAGCACCTGTGTGTGCCGGGGCCTCAGGCCCACCATCTCATTCACCCTTGCAGTTACTCAAAGTTTTGTTTCCATCTTAGAATCTGAGGCTCAGATAAATTCAATAAGTATTAGACTTTCTAATCCTCAAACTGCTTAGATTCTAGAACCTTTTATTAGGTTGTGCTTCAGGTAGGTTTTGCATTTTAATTTGAGGACTGATAAATGCAAAGGTGTGTGATGATCTCAGTGATTTGGGGTCACGCTCTCTTGTTCTTACAAGGGGCTTTGATTTCTGAGACAGGTTGCCATTAGCTCCTGTTTCTTTAGGACTAAACCCTAGCAACAGGGCGGGGAAGGACCATTTCCAGCTCAGAGCCAGCTGAGTTCACGATCCCAGAAAATGAAGGTTTATTGTGCAAACGCTGACACCACGTCCCTGTAGCTGTGCATCCCTGTAGGTCTGTGGCAGGAGCCACGCCTGGCGTCTGCTGTGAGCACCCGCGGCACACTTCTAGTCTGTGTTAATAGCAGGCGTTCACTCCAGATTATGAGTTGTTTTTTAAAAAACAAATTCCTTCCCAAAGAAATGTTGTCAACAGTGAGGACGGCGGAAGGCAGGCCCTATTTTTAGAAATAGTGAGAGCTGTCAGACAGATTTTGGAAGGTGGAAGGCATTAACGTAGCCAGGATGCCTTTTTTTTTTTTTTTCTTTTTGGTTGGGAGTTTTATTGGTTCTGATTTTAATTTCATTATATTCAGCAATCTAACATTAATCTTGTATTTTCTGTTTCTCCCCCAAGCTGACATGGATAGCCTTGAAGGTAATGATACACCCAAGTCCTCTCACAAACCATTCCACAAGAGTCACAAGCTTCACACCCATCACCAGCCACCAGAGGGGCCATTAGGATGGCACAGTCCTGCACAAACATAACCCCCTTGCAGGCCACCTAGCCATAGCACGCCTATCCTCTGGGACCTTGTGGTTATTCAGTTAGGATGGGTTTTGGCATTAATCATGACTGGACATTTTCTTGGCAAGTGTAAGTCCATCTGAGCCAACTACCATGAGCCCAGTGGCCACTGAGTAAATGTCCTCTTCCCACAGTGGGCTTCACAGGCCTAGTAGGGTCTGAGGGTGCCGTGTGTACAGGCCAAGGTGAGCTGACTGCAGGCTCAGAGGGTGCAGCATTCTTGTCTTAGACTTTTGGACCAGTGGAAGTAAATATAAAGATCAGATGAGACTGATGATTTTTGCAGAAGGGTCCTATTTCTCAAGAATTCCTTCCCTCATCCCACCTCATATATCCAGGGACGTAGTTAGACATGTGCAGGGATTTTCTAAGGAATAGTTTTCATTAAAATGGTAAGTTGCCTTCTTGTAAGCAAAAGGCTTTGTGTGCCCTTTTGTCCCCTGATTCATTTTCTATTCCATTACAAATTTGGACAAAGTATTTTTAAACCATGGTTGAGCCCTGTACTTTAGTGCCTAGACAGTGTTATCAGTGAGCACACACACCCTGTGCCTTCATCCACCACTGTTGTGGCCCTGCAGCAGGCTGGGTGGAGGGGTGCTGGCCTTGGCTCAAGCAGTTCCCAACTCTGATGACCATCCAGGTGTCATTACTTCACCACCGTTGATCTGATGAGTGTTAATCTTTTACAGGGTAAAATGGCTTAAAGGTGTCAGCGTTTCATGATAAGCCTTGTATTTGGGACCTTGTAACTCCATCAGAAATTCATCATACAGACAGTAGTTAGAAATCAGTCAGATGCTGACTGCTAGGTGGATCGTGCGTATAGTGGGAAGCATGAAAAGGGGTGAAAAAGGTTTCCAGAGCTGGCACTGTGGCACACACCAATGTGCCAATGGCTCAGGAGGCTGAGCAGGAGGATCACCAATTCAAAGCGAGCTGTAGCAACTTAGCAAGGCCTTAAGCATCAAAAAGGGCTGGGGGCGGCTGGGGATGTGGCTCAAGCGGTAGCGCGCTCACCTGGCATGCGTGCGGCCCAGGTTTGATCCTCAGCACCACATACAAACAAAGATGTTGTGTCCGCCAAAAACTAAAAAAATAAATATTAAAATTCTCTCTCTCTTCTTAAAAAAAAGGGGGGGGCTGGGGATCTGGCTCAGTGGTTAAGCACCCCCTGGGTTCAATCCCTAGCACCAAAAAAAAAAAAAAAAAAAGTTTCCAAATCAGAAAATGAATACTAATCTTAAACATGCAAAATTTTATTTTCAGTATGCTCTTAGGCTTATAAATACTCTGCTTATTGCTATTAATCTTTTTCTAGAAGTGTAAAATATTTTAATATTTTAGGGAAAAAGCACATTGCAGAACAATAAATTATTTGCAAGCAATTCTCAAAGTAGTACTTTACATTTGGAAAGGCAGGTGAAAAGAGTCTTCACCTGCCTTTTTCGTGATTAAACACCATGCTGAGAATAGGATAAGAAAGGGAGGAAGGGGTCTCTGTCTTCCCTTCCCCAGAGCTCCGTTGTTACTGTCCTGCTCATTCTTGTTTCCCCTGCAGTATGCACTTTATAAAAAGATGACTCAGGCGGCCATCCTTATCCAGAGCAAATTCCGAAGTTACTACGAACAAAAAAAGTTTCAGCAGAGCCGGCGCGCTGCTGTGCTGATCCAGAAGTATTACCGGAGTTATAAGAAGTGTGGCAAGAGACGGCAGGCTCGCCGGACCGCAGTCATCGTTCAGCAAAAGCTCAGGTGGGCTGGAAAGGCTGCACGAAGCTGTGCAGGAAGGGGAACCCCCAACTGGTTCCAAAGAACTGCCCCATGCTAACACCAGGCTCAGCGTGGAGCAAGGTGTCCAAGGTTCCTTCTTTTCAGAACCTGGGTGTGGAGACCTTACAAGCAGTACTTGTGCTATGTCTCCTTCTGTCCATTGAGACCCTTCTCTCCACCCCAACTCTTGTCAGCCAGTTTCAACTTTTATCAAAATATGCAGGACCAAAGTTTGGGCTCCAAGAGACATCAGAAGTCATTCACTATGTATAGTAGTCTAAACTGAAGAGTCACTGCACAGAACACATTGGAAATGTAGATAGGGTTGAGCTGTTAAAATAGCACCTCCCAGCAGAGCAAATCATGTAAAGACAATAGGGAATAACTCCAAGTTCAGCAAGTCAGCCTCTGAACAGAGTCTCTAATGACAGAATGCCCTTTCCAATGAAATGGCTGTAAAGGAACTTGTAGGGATATCTTGTTTTCAGTCTTCTGTGCTCTGAAAGCTTAAGAGGACAAAGGGGGACTTTTGCCCTCTTCCTTCCTCTTCTGGCCACGCCTAGACTGCACTGTGTGAGCAGCCTATGTGTATGCTGCTGGATTCACTACATGAACTAGTGAAATGTCCCTGGTCACCACTCACCAGTTTTAATTTTGTGCATATTAAGCTTTATGGAACCCTTCTTGTGACAATTTAATATTCTGACTTTTTCAGGAGCAGTTTGCTAACCAAAAAGCAGGACCAAGCTGCTCGAAAAATAATGAGGTTTCTACGTCGTTGTCGCCACAGGTACATTAAATTATCCCACGTTTTACTCATCAAGAATAATTAAACAGCCCTGACCTTCTTAACCATTCACTAACTTCTGCACAAAGCCAAACCCCAGCAAACACCAGGGTAAACATCCCAAATTATGATAAAGTAATAGAGCTTGTCAACTTGGCACCCATCGAACTCGGAAAGCCATGTATGTTAAACGGCAGGTTCGTACCAGGGTTTTCTGTTTGATTTGGGTATGAGTATAATTTATTCAGACTAGCTTTCAGTTTCTCTATTATTCTTATGTCACTTTGCATCATGGTCTCAACTCTGCATCCTTACAACATGTATCAAAACAGAAAATAAAACAAGTTTCTTATGAAGGAAAAAGAAAACCTTCCAGGTTTTCTGGTGTAGAATTTCTACCAAAGAGCTGGTGCCCTCTGCTGGAGGGAGGAAAGCTAATGGGCTCTAGGTTGTCAGTGGCAGCTGGTTTGTAATGAAGAGCAGGAGAAACCACTGGGGTGAAGCTGTGCAGGAAGAGGCAGACATCTGAGGTCCCAGCTGCATTTTTAGTTAGCAGGAAGTGCACTGAAAGCCTGTGCTGTCCCTGGGACTGTACCTCCTCAGGGAGCTCAGCTGGAGAAGCGGCTTTTCCCCAGAGTTGAGCCTTCTTTATGAAGACTAGGTTCTCAATTAGGCTTCTGGGGGCTGATGAGCAGTGCTGTGTTTGCCCTGCTGAGAATAGTATTCCAGGCTGGGATCTGGGGGCTACCAGACATGCAAACGTCCAGTAGCCTTCCTTGAGGTTAGGTGGTTTCTTTGTACATCAGGAGCTGTGTAGCTGGCGGTTGCAGATTTAAAGCAGGCTCCGTGGTGCCTGAAGCCCAAGTATTCATGTTCAATTTGATTTTTAAGAGGTTCCACTGTAGTTTTTTCTTACTCTTAAGACCATCTGGTTCCTAATTTGCAAAAGTTTGCCTTAGAGACTTAATAGGGTCTAACTGGTTACTTGTACTTTCACCTAAATCAACAAAAGAATGCATATATGTGGCCGTAGAAAGAAATTGCACAGCAACTATGTTAACAATAATAAAAACTTTCAGAAGAGCTTTATTGGGGCACATGGGGTTATATAGCTCCAGTGTGGTAGAAGCAGCTTGGGTCCTCACCCCATGGGCCTCGGCAGCTCATTTGCTCTCTGCCATGCTGCAGGTAGGGTCTTTTTAACCAGGAGAGCTAACAAATGAGATACCAACATGAACACTCTGAGATAGGAACTTGTGTTAGGAAACACACATCAAACTATGGAAATGGCGATAACATAACAAAATCAGTTTGCAGGGATTGGGATTGTGGCTCAGTGGTAGAGCGCCTGCCTCACACTTGTGAGGCACTGGGTTCGATCCTCAGCACCACATAAAAATAAATAAAGAAAGATATTGGGTCAATCTACAACTAAATAAATTTTTTTAAAAATCAGTTTGCAGGGGCTGGAGTTTTGGCTCAGCAGGAAAGTATTCACCTAGCATGTGTGAGGCCCTGGGTTCAACCCTCAGCACCACATAAAAATTAAATAATTTTTTTTAAAAAAGGTAAAAAAAAAAAAATCAGTTTTCAGGCCCTAATGAAGTGGTCTCTTTGTTATCCATTCATGCCTTTTACTTGGCATCAGAGTGCTATCCCAGATGGAAAGCTGATTATCTGCATTTGGTGAAAATATCAAGGATTCCAGGCCCTTTTCCTTACACTCAAAAGTGTGTTCACAGCCTTCTGCCTGCAAAATGAAAAACCAGGAAACTCTGCCCAGTACAGAGAGTGGTGAACTGTGACCCCAGTGGGCAGAATCACACAGGCACCTTCTTTCAGGAGGCTGCAGTTCAGGGTTTCCAGGAGATTTTGTTTTTAAGAAATCACCTTAACATTGCTCTTGAGGCCACTCCAGACAAACCAGAATATTTGCAGGTTGAATTGTACACAGCTTTTCCCCTCTTCTTATTTTATTCTCAAACTTTGAATATGAGTATAGGGAATGCAATATGAACAAAATTATGTAAGTTATTTTCTTCTGACCTGTGTTTATAGTGGGTGAGTTGAGAGAGTAAGATGTCCAAGCAGTACATACATTCATAAAAGATTTCCTCCCAAGACAGGCTGAACAAAGAAGCCTTTCCACTCTTGGCTCTTAGAGTTCTATTTTTGTGAACTCATGGAGGAGAATTTCCTGAAGATTTTTAACAGTCATAAGAAAGCCAACAAGTTTCAATATGAAGAGTGCATCACATTATGGGCCTTGAGTGTGTGTGATGGGATGAAGTAGTCACCCTGATTGGCTGTTTTCTTGACTGTTTTCATAGTTCAGATATTAGAAAAATACAGGCAAATGCTAACATCCTTATATAGTCAGTATATGTGCAGTATTTTAATACTGACTGTACAAGATCAGTATTTAATTCCCTTTCCTATAAATTCAGTTAATTCATTCAATGAAGGAGCTTGAAGAAGTCCTGAATATCTATCTCAGAAGTTTATTAAACTCACATTTTTCCTAGGAGTATACAATCCTGTTTCCATTCGCATTTATTTAATACTACTTTTAAGAGATACTGTCATGTTTATTGTCTCTTGGAATCATTAAAGTCTATATTAAATAGAAAACCTCATATGGCGCCCCTTGAAAAGGTAGGTAGATAGTGGTCTTTGGAACCAACAAGGGTCCCGTTTCTAAGTAATGTGACCCCAGTGTGTTTTAAGACTTAAAGGATAAATTGAATTTTCTACCTGCTCATTTCACACACCCTACCATCCTGCTCCTTTTCTTTCTTCCCCCAAAAGAAACCACTTTATACTCATTTTGGTTGAATTAAAGCTATTTTTAAGATTTCTGTTGTGACCCTCTTAATGCTAATAGCTCTTTGGTGTTGTTTTACTGTCTAAAGCCCCCTGGTGGACCATAGGCTGTACAAAAGGGTGAGTTTAGCTGCCTGCTAGCCAGTTTATCTTTATCTTCCATTTTCAATATTGTGCTTTTTGCTTGCTTGCATGGGGCTGCAGCCTAGGTATGCCAGTAAGTTTCACATCCATTATTGAATGAAATGAAATAAAATAAACTAACCCTAATTACTAACACTGCTATTTTATACAGCAGAACAGACACAGGCAGTAACTGTATAGATGCATGAGTAAATAGGAGGGAGGGACCTTCTGAGGCCACCGCAGGGCATGCTAGGCTGGGTGGAAGGAGCCTCTGCAGACACACATGGCTGGCTACAAGTGGAAGTCTAAGCAAAACTGTCTTTTAAGAAAACAGTAAGCAAGAGGGGTTTTGTGTTAAAATAATTCGCTATACTAAATCTTCTCAACTAATGCTTTGTCAACATATATAAAGCAAGAAGGCTCACTCGGCAGTACTAGGCTTTTTTTTTTTTTTTTTTTCCCCAAGCCAGTCTGTTTCTTGTTCAGAATCACTGCTTCTCTGTGACCCTACTCCTATAGTTCCATTCTGTAATTTCTTTCCCCTTGCTATGCCATGAGGTAAGTCAGTGGGTAAAACTGCCCTTTTAGAGCTAGCCTCAGACACTCATTTAAATAGTGAGCAAACCAGACCCCAGCATGTAAGGGTAAAGCTGAATAAAAAACACGTAGGAAAGGGTCCTAAGTCGTTGTGTTCCATTTTGCAGTTGGGACTGATTATTCCAAAGGAATTCATATTTTTGATAAGTTATCATGAATAGGTATTCAGTAGACACTGTTGGCCTGGGATTTTAGAGTACGTTTCTCATTTATAAGTGTGGCAGCATTCTCTGCCAGATGCAGCCATAACACATCTTGGTTATAATAAAAGATTTAGTGTCAGAAAATTGTTTTCTAAAAGCTAGGAAAGGAATTCACCAGTACTGGACTTGCATTTAGGTGAATTTGATCACTTTTTTTCTTATGTAGTCTTAAGATGAGGTGGCTGTCTTTATCACCCAGATTCATTGTGTCCTCTTCCTAGCCTTGCACTAATACTTTGGTCGTTTTTAAGATTTTTGAGATCATAATTCAGAAAATCTTAAAACTTGTGTGGTGGCACACACCCATAATCCCAGGCTGAGGCATGAGGATCACATGTTCAAGGCCAGCCTCAGTAACTTATCAAGAGCCTGTCTCAGAGTGGAAAATTAAAAGGGCTGGAGAAGCAGTTCAGGGGTAGAGAACACCTGGGTTCAGTTCCTAATATTGGAGAAAAAAATCTTAAAATTTCAGTGTTTCTGCAAGACATTATTTTGCATCTAACTAGTTATATTGCTACTAATATTGGTTCATTATATTTTATACCAGGAGTTGGCAAACTTTTTTTAAAAGGCCAGTGAATAAATATCTTCAACTTTTTGGGTCATGTATACAGTCAGTTTCAACTATACAATTGTTATGTTGTAGCCTGAAGACAACCACAGACAGACAATGTATAAAAGAATGATCATAACTGTGTTCTTATTTACATAAATGGGCACTGGGCTGGGATTGGCCCACAGTCTGCAGTTTGCCAACTTGGAAATAGAATTGAGTTTTTTAAGTTCTTCCTGAATAATGAGCTTATCTGTATAAGACTTAAAGTCTTACCTGCTTTGAAACCATGAACAATTGCTGAAGGAAAATTTGTTTTGAAATTAAAAAGCAGCAGTTGATCCTCTTTACTATTAGACAATTGTTTACCATTGGGTGCATTTTCCGTGTGGTAGAGCCGGATCAGAGATTCCTCTGCTTAAAATAGAGAAAAATCTCTGTCTCTCTATTCCCTCTCACCTTCTGCAAACATAGACAATTTTTATTTTCATTAAAAAACAATGACCACTGCCACCGATTCCACGAACATATACATGCCCTAGGATATGCAGTTTACCTGAAGGTGGTGGCGTATTGCATATTCATTGTGTTCACAGAGCCTGCTGCAAGGGGCCAACCTTCCATTAGAAGTGGTTGTTTCTGCACTCTGTTAGTTTTGCTATGTTCATGATCCTTTTTGAGAGAACATTTCTGAAGATGTCTTTCAGTGCCAGACAGAGCCCCTTCTTTAATTTCTTTAATGTCTGCTGCATTCTGTTGTGAACTGGACTTGGAAAGTTGGAATCTTGTAACATTCCTACTGCCTCGCACAGTCTTCAGGGCATCCGAAGAGAGGAATAGGGAGGTGTTGGGTTCCTGCTGGTGTAGGAACGTTTATCTAACGGTGATCACAGTATCCATGGAGCAGCTTGTATGTTTAACATTGTGTAACCACCAGTCAGATGCCCTCCACTTCTCCCTCAGGAATGTTGCGATGGCACTCCCTCTAGTGGTCCCCATGTTAAAAATCTTGGGAGCTGAGCATTCTCGGAGGATTTATGTTCCTGGAATTTATGTCAAAAAAGATGACATACTTATTTTTTTAATTTATAAAGTACACCATACTTAAGACATTTAAGGTTGATAAGTTGAAAAATAATATTCAAAAATATTAAGAAAAAAGAAAACATGAAGAATTAAATTTTGTGGTGCAGTGTTTGTAAAACGCTGTTATTGATCCACACTCTTGGGATGATGAGCAGAAGGATCTCTGAAAAGGTAGGCACTGCCCTTCCTTAGAGTGAAGGCACAGCAGGCTCCGCAGAGCAGCACAGCAGCTGTGCACTCTGTGTCCTGAAAGCTTCCTTTTTGCCTGTGGAAGGCCAAGAGAAGCTCCCCATGTTCTTCCCTGAGTCCAGCTGAGGTTTTTACTCAGCTTTTCCTTCAGGCTTAGCTGCTGATTTATCTAGTAACTGAAAATAAAGTTACCAAATCCCTGAAATAATCAGGGGTGTTTTGTTTTTGTCCCAGACACATAATTGTATACTTGAGTGAATTTCATTACTCACGAGAGATACTAAACCAACTGTTTCAATTCTTTTAGTTAATTCAGATGATAAACCAACTTCAGCAAACCACTGAAGAATTTTTAAGGTTTAAGAAACTTTAAATGCTGAAAATATTACTTTCCAACTGGACTTAGTATACCTGGCAGGATGTTACTCACTGCCACAGCAGGAAAACCGAGATACATCACAGGTAGAGGAAATGGCAAACATCATCTTACGTAGCAGACTTCTCAGGGTGTTAAGACTTCATTGCCTAAAGAAAGAGCCTGCTTTTCTGGATAGAAGATGGTTTTCCATTTCTATTTCTTAGAAAAATTTCTTTCCCTGTATGAGACAGTGTTTCCACAAGGGGGCTTTATAAGCTTTATAGTCACTGCAGATAATTATCAGCAGTGGAAATAATGCTGTTTAAATAACCTGTTTCTTAAATTGCTAGCCAGTCACTCATGTTCAGTAAAGGTGGGTAAAGCTGTCTTCTGGCATAAAAGAGCCTTAATTGGAGGAAGGAGAAATAGCGCATTTTGAGCACCTTTTTTAAACAACAGATTTCGTCTATATTTGAGAGCCAGGTTTGCAAACACTTTAACTTTTCCAGAAGCTGACAGTCATTTTGGTAAGTAGTGATTTCAGTACAGTAGCTTCACCCTGTGCTTGAGAGCAGCCCTGTGAAATGTCTCCAGTGGTCACAACCAAGTTCTGAGAGTTATGTATCCTTCACACCTTTTGCTGTGTCATCTGAAGGGACAGTTCTCTGACAATGCCCAGAAGTGTACTGTTCGAGAAAAGTAGTCAGTGGGCTAAGATCAACAAATGTGGTCCCAAGTTAAGTCCGGCCTGAGGTCTAGTTTCCAAGTGGCACACCATATGTTCCTTGAGAAATGAGTGGGGATAATCATCAAGGGTATATTTTAAATCTCCAAAATAATTTTGTCTTACTTGCCTCTTTTAGGAAATGAATATTTTTGGAACACAGTGGTGTGTGTTAAATTGCAGACAACATGCTCTGTGTCATTCTTATTGGGCCTCTCTGTCTTTTTTGTTTTGCAATCCAAATGAAATTTCTGGAAAATGGCAAGATCTCTCTTTTCCTAAATTCCCCACAAGCTATTGCAGATCTCAGAGCAACAGGTAACTAAACAGAAAGCCACATCGGGCTGCCCTGTATACTTGACGTCCAGCATTGCAAGAATATACCTGCCGAAATCCACTGACTCATGAAGCATTTCTGGCTGAGCATTACTGAGTAGATGTAATGAAGCGGCTTTGCCTTATGCTTTTCCCATGGAGCATTGTTTGCTACAAGGTTCTGAAGCAGGCCTATTCCATTTACCATGAATTACCATTGGACGTCTGATGGAAATAAACCCGTGGGCTTCTGCTGGCTTTCAGTGCTGTTGCTTACCACATCACTTCAGTACATTACAATGCACCTTTTTTTTTTTTTCTTTTTTGTTGAGACTGCCAGAGTATCCCAAGGTGGTGATTATTTTCAGCCTAGAATGCTTGGGGTAATCCTGGGATTGTCTTTAATTTTAATCATTGAATGGTCACAGGTCAAAGCCTTACTGTCCTGATTACTAATAACAGGAGTATTTTTTAAGTGACTGATGTGAGGTTCAGGAATGTAGTCCACACAGCTCTTAGGGAAGCAGTAGCCTTGCACCTGTAGAAGCCACAGCTTCTCCCAGCATTAATTGTCTTTATGACCTCAATGAAGACCACTTTGCCTGTCTTCTATGTGATGGGATTTTTTTTAAGATAACCTGGACATTTTAGGTTCAGCTCTTTCATAGCCTCATGATTGTACTACCAAAAACTCAGTAACCCTTAGCAAGTTTGTGTAATATAACTCAATAAAAGTTTTGAGTACCTGTGTTCTAAGTTATATCAATGCAAACAACACAGCCACTGGATTTTCAATATCATTCCAATTTCAAATATATACCAAGTTTGTATACTGAAAAAAAAATGTTTATAACACAGGTAATATCAGTGAAACAAATTTAGTTGAGTAATTTTGGTTTTGATCTATGAAAATGAATTTTTTCCTCCACTGATTTTTCAGCTTATGTCCTGTGTACAGGTAACTTTAATAAGACATAATAGTAACAGATGGATAGCAAAATATAAATTTTTTCAAACATTCTTTAAGGTAGGAATAATAATTATTATTATTAGAAAAGAAGCACATATTCATTGTAGCTAATTTCACAACTACAAATAAGAAAGGAGAATAACCCAGAGATGATAATAGTTAAACTTTTATTATGTATCCTTGCTGGTAAAGATTTATTTTTTGTTAACATATGCCTTTTAGTGATTAATCATGTCTCTGATGATAAGGCAAAACCAGTTTAACTGATTGGAACACTCTGAATGAAGTATCTATTTCTTAGATTTCTAACAGGTGTTATTCCAGGTCCCTTCAGGAATATCATCATTTTCCGTTTCTTTGGAGGCAATGTAACTTTCAGTTACATCTACCCAGTTGACATTTGATTTAAAACAAAAATTAGGCATCCCATTTAATCTTAATAATCTGCCCTCAAAGAACCTAAAACCCCACGTATGAGTTCAGTAGGACAGAGGGTGAGTGTCTCTCAATTTCATGTGAACTTTCAGAGGTAAGTTAACATCAACACAGGGGGCTAGGGATATAGCTCAGTTGGTAGAGTGCTTGCCTTGTATGCATAAGGCCCTGGGTTCAATCCCCAGCACCACAAAAAAAAAAAAAAAGAAAAAGAAAAAAAGCCTAAATCCTTTGGGCTGGGGATGTTGCTCAAGCAGTAGCACGCTCTGGCATGCGGTGCGACCCGGGGTTCGATCCTCAGCACCACATACAAAGATGCTGTGTCCGCCGAAAACTAAGAAATAAATATTAAAAATTAAAAAAAAAATCAACACAGTCTGAATCATAGATGAGAGATCAAAGCTAAAAAGCTGCTTTGATTCTAGGTACATTGTTTATACATGTTTTAGGACTCTAAATTTAATTGTGTTATAAATCAAGTACATCTTATGTGGGGGTCTTTGTGCCCCCACAACATTGTAATTAAATCAACATAGGGTCTCATAAAGAGCAACATCTCAGAATTAAGAAAATATTGTTGTCAGCTTCATTTCATATTTTAGAAACTTTCCAAATGCATGTTTTCTGTAAGTCTTTTGGAAAAACCAATAAAGCAAGAATTTATAAAAATTCTAGTTAGCCTGAGAAATTACTAGAAGCAGGAGAGTGGAATGGCAGAACTGTAGGCTCTGAAGTCAGACCACAGTGGGCTCACATCCCTGCTCTGCCACTTATTTTCTGTATGATTTGGGACAGGTTATTTAATACTTATCAATCTGAAGTTCTAATTTACAAATTGGATAGAATGGCAGAATTGTGAGTGCTGCATTAGATGACAATATTCAGTAATGTGTAGCTACTGGATCATAAGCTCTTCTTTTACTCCTCATTCTTCCTTTACTAGTGAAGTCATTTTGATGTGTTTTATAATGCTACTTTACTGTGGTAACTTCTTGATGAAACCAGGAACTAGATTCTCCTCTAGAGCTCTAGGAGAGTTACAGAAGCCCAGAAAACAAATCTGAAAATTGGAACGTCCTTGTGTCTCCTCTGCAGACATTCCTATGTGTGGATGTGCACCTATCCTGAACTTAGTCTGTGAGGACATCACTAATTTTAGCAGAGTATTTACCTGATAACTTAAAAACCTTATGAAAACTTGGTTGACTTTTTAATTAGATCTGAAAGAAACTGGGAAAATGAAAAAACAATTGTGACCATTTTAACTAGAAGAAAAATGTTTTAAGTGATACCTTCCCTGACCAGCTGATTACAGATTCTTTGGTATGAGACTAAATAAAGCCTTTCTGGTTTATAATTCACTCTCCTTTTCTATTTCATCTTGATGATGAATTTAATGTTTGTAAAGCATTCCTGTTCATATTAGAAAAATTGTGAATGGATATGTGTGTTTTTGCTATCAGATTTTCAATTTGAAATTCTTTAAATTCTAGAAATCTTATCAGTGATGGAGTCACTGTTGCATATTTGTGAATGAGTTCTGTGCTAGTGCAGAAATAAGATGTAATATCTGAAGTAGCATGCACATTCTGCAGGAATTCAGGAAACAGATCTGCACAGTACAGATGTTGCATGTCCGGAAGTAAAGTTGGCATCCGTGCATGCCTTGCATTTCTCCAGCAAAGAGATGTTAGTATAGATATTGCATGTTTAAAAATTGAACACAGACTGTAGCATGTTTCAATTTTTAAAAAGCCATTTATTTATCAAGTATGCATGTCCAAAATTAGGGACCTGTAATGATGCACAATTCTATACTGTAATATGACTCACATTACCCTAAAATTTAATAAAAATGGTATCCTTAATTATAAAATTAAAACTAATATCCAGATCTAGTTAGGAACATAGCAGTTGTGTTCTAAATGTAGCTATTAAGAGTCAACCATTTGGGAGGTAGAGCGTCGGTCATTGTCATTTATAAAAATCACACCTAGACTAAGCTGGGCTTAGAATATGTCACCACTAGGACAAATAAGCAAGTTTTCAAACAATAATTTTTATCACTGATGGTAAAATGAATTATCTTTTCTTCTGAAAGAGAGCATCTTCTCTCTGAAGAGATTTTATCAACTTTTGCAGAATCCTCAGAAATGATGATGCTTGCAGGTTGTGAATTCAGTTTCCTCTGTTGCTCCTGGCTGAGGAGAGCCTTTGACTCCCAGTGTGTGTTAATTCTGCAGAAAGCCTACCACTTTTTTTCCAGAATGCTTTTTCTTCCTGCCCAAATGCTATCAAGAGTCTGTTTAGAAAGTAAACAAGCACAAGGGGCTGGGGCTGGGGCTCAGTGGTAGAGCGCCTGCCTCGCTCCTGTGAGGCACTGGGTTCAATCCTCAGCACCACATAAAAAATAAACAAGCATGAATGTTAAAATTTTAATTTACTGGTATAACAAGATAATAGGAGAGACCTTACCATGAGGGAATGAGGAAACAGTATTTGAAATTATCAACCTCGCTGTAGGCCTGTAATAAATCGTGTGTTTCCCTGACCTGCTGCTGAGGTAGAGACACCTGCTCCTGTTTGGCTAAAGCTGTCCTCTCACACTTTTGAGAAATAAACCTCACAACATGGTTTGTAGTTCCTCACTGAGACGTGCACAGCATGCACTGGCTTGCATATGATCATTCTGCTGTTAAGGCAAGCTCATTATCATTGGTCAGCACAGAGAGATCTTCTTAGTTTACAAGTGCTTCCCTGACACCCTCCCACATCAGCCACCATATTAAGGGGGGTGGGGGAAGCAAATTTTTAACATTAAAAATATAGATTGGAAGTGATAATTAATACTCAGCTGCTAGGAACTTTCCATAACTTAGCCTCTACTAGTTCCATTTAAATTTGTTTGCTACAATAAATCTAAGTAGAACAAAGTACCTTTTCCATATTGCCCCAACTGCCGTCCATCTGGGAGCTCTGAGAGGGAACCCAAACATCCTCACAATTACAGGGTGCAAAGGGAGGAGAATAGGAAAATCAGATTCCACAGTTCATGAAGGAAAGAGAAGCCGTGCAGATTGTGTGGTCGCTAGCAATTGAGCATGTGAGCAAAGTAATAGTTCGATCCCCAGGTCTATCCAAAGCTTAAAAAAGTGTGTTCGGTTCCCCTACTCTACGCCGTGCAAAATTGGGCATTCACGGTGGTCCAGCAGGCAGAGGAGGAAGTTACTTGAATAAAATTTTCCAAGATGAACATATTTTTATATTTCATAACAACAGACTGATTTCACACTGCTCTTAGAGGACCTGGTACAGGACAAAGTTCTTAAAAAATTTTTAAAAACCACCTTAAGTAGGGTACAGGCGTCCTCCTGGGATGATCTTCCCAGCAGTGTCACAGGAGTTTCCTTTGCCATCTGTCCTCAAAAGGGGTTTTGTTTTGGCTTTTCATCTCAGAGGGAAGAGTAACACCCTGGCCCCTGTCGGGTGGCACTTTCACTGTATAGTCATCGCCTGGTGTTCTGTTTGTTTCTCTTCCAGAGTGAAAGAATTGAAAAAGGCCAAGGAACTTGAAGACATACAGCAGCATCCCTTAGCAATGTGACGTTGCTTTTCAGACTGTTTTCATTTCTGTTTTTAGCAGAGACATGCAACAACAACACACGCGCACACGCACACACACGCACACACAATCCCTCTGCAGTTCTGGGGAGATCAGCTGCAGGATTTTAACAGGAATGTTTTGGTCATTGCATTTGCACTTTCATGGACAACTTTTAATTTGATCAGCAAGACATCTTGGAACTCAATCTTCTGTTGGATCATAGGAAAACAAGACACCAGGAGGAACTGAAAGAGGCTTCCTCTTAGGAGGAAGCCGTTTTCCTTCTCATATAGGGCTGTATTCAAACATCGTGTGGAACTGTACAAATATTTATACCAAAAATATAGATAAGAAAAGGTGGGGATACACTAGCAACAAAAAAGAATGCTGAACCTGCCCCTGTCGGTTATTTCCAAGAAGCTGAATCTTTGGGATTGATTCTCAGTGGAGGGCTTAGATCATACAAATCTTTATTGGATCCATGTGTTCTCATTTCCTTCACTGTTTTATTTTTGTTTTGTTGTTTGTTTGTTTGTTTGTTTTAATCTGGACAGCACACTTAATGCAACTTTTAAAATCTGCAGGTTTTAATGTCTTGTGGAAATTTGCAGAGGGGCGGGTGTGTGGTAAACGGGTAATGCATGGGAAATAAAGAGAAACAGCTTACAGAATTTAAATTTATGTTCTTGTCCCTACCACCTCCCAAGAACCTGCGAGGATAGCACTCATCTTGTCCCTTTTCTCACATTCAGCACTTTAATTTTTTTGCCTTACTTTTATGTGCAATGAGAATTATTTAAGAATTGGTAAAGCATGTAGCCTTTTTTAGTGACCTTGGAAACTAGTCATTCCAAGGAATCATAAACCTAGCCTGGACATTTACCACCTAAACGACCAGTGTGGTGCTGCGTTCTGGCCAGTAAATCCCATGTTTTTGGCTCTATCCCATCCAAACTAAGTGGTTTCTGTGTATATATAGAAGGTAGAAATGAAAAGTGAGAAAATATTTGAAAGGGATTATATTAATTGTTAAATATTTTATTCACAAAGGTCAATAACGTGGCAAGATAAAATTATTTGTATAGTTTTGTCTGAACGAGCAAGAAAAAAATGTGGATGTATTGTTTGTATATATTGTATATATTAAAACAGAGATATGTGCATGAAATCAAGAAAAAAAGAAATGAACAAAAGCAAAGCATTAGTGGCTATGGTCTGTAAAATGAAACAAAAAAAACTTTATTTCACTATAAGAGTACTTTATTTTAAATGTTCTTTAGAAGAACATTTTGCTAAAGCATGATTAAACTGCAAAAAAAAAAGAGCTACTGTATTTAGACTTAGGAAAAAAGGCAGAGTAACATTACTTAAAAAAAAAAAAAAAGGATATGTTTACATTTAATTTTGGCTACCAGGAGTTTATTTTATTTTATTTAAAATTTTTTTGCCAATGGTGCCAAGTAATGTGAATGCTAATATTGCTGAAGAAAATTAAGTTACTTTTGCAAAACAGATAATCATAAGATGAATCCGTATATAGCTTAACACCATCCACTCACTCCAACAAAGAACACGTAGAATGATCACACCTGACACAAGGAATAGTATGAAAAGTAGAAAAATGTCACGTTTTCATATCTCCTGCTGGAAATCAGAAAATTAATACAAATTGCACAAAAAATACCTAAAATTGAAAAAGATGCAGACCAGCCTCGTAGGGATGCCACAATATGTTACTCTCTCCACACAATGAGGAGCCAAAGAAATCTGATGCTTTTAAACATTAAACTACTCAAGTCAGATTGAGAGAATGAAGTCTGCATTTGCTGATGCCAGTTGAAAACCCCCAGGTGGAGTCTGAGGATCAGTTGGTGTAAAGCTGAGGTGTTTTTACTTGGTTCTGGCTGCCAACTTCGAGTTAAAACTCAAGGCTTGTTGTGAAGCCTAAAAATATTCACAAATAAGCTTTTAAACTGGTGTCTTTTGGAAGGAAGGTAGATACAAAGAGATTGTGGTAAAAACTGGGGTCAGTGCTCTTGGTGCCTTTTCTATAATTGTACTTGTTTTTTAATTACTTCCTTTCACTGCCAACCTCAAATTACTGTACAGTATATGTCTTTCTGCTTGTGATCAGCTTTGACAACAGTGACAGCCCCACAGCTAGGAGCCACCTGTACATTTGTAAACTGACCTGACTCAATTTTGTTTCTAAATGTGTGGGTTATGTTGCAGTCCCCTGAACACCCATTGTTTGACACAATTTGACTTGTAGGAGGACGCGGAGTAATTTAGGAACACACGCAATTGCATTCGAAACTGGGAACAGAATGTGAAAGCCAGCTCTTTCAGAATATCCTATATTAATACTGCATTTGGAGACATTTATTCCATTTATTATGGTACAAACAACGGATCTTTTGACCAGAGTAATGACCTCAGTGGATTTGCTTTGACCCTCACATTTATTTTTTTAACTGTTTCACATCTGCATTATTAGCTGAATAAGTTAGAAAATTCTGGAAGATAGAGACTTACATAGATTTAGGCGGTTCTCATGGAGGGAATAGGAAGTAGTTACAAAAACCTACTATTCCAACTGTGAATCCTAGGTGAGGTAAAAAATGCACTTCCACTGAAACAAAGCATTTCTGACCGCTTTTTCTTGGTTGTAAATCTTAATTTTGAATATAAGATGATAGGTAAGCGCAGCTTTCTTGGATAATCTGAATTCCCAAGTGCCAGGAGTAGGGTTTCATTATAAAATTAATAGCTAATCTTATTCTGTCTCCTGAAGATTTAATTGCTATTCTTGTTACCCATTCGAAATCAGCTGTACTGTGTGAACGAAATAAAGACAATAACACGAACCCCTCTCTGGCTGCACGGTCGCTTATGGCAGTTCCACACAGTAGTTGGCGCCCAATGGGGGGTCCCTGAGATTTGCATGTAAAACTAGTCTAGATGTCTTCTTTTTTGTAAGTTTTATTTTTGTAATTGTGCATGTAAAGCATCATTGAATCAATGGATCTGTTGAAGAACTCAGCTGCTGGAAACCATGCAAAATGTTTTGAATTGCCCTTAAAATATGGAAAATGTTTTCTGAATGCTTTATATTCTTTCTGCTGTAAATTAAAAATGAAGAAAATTTCCCCATACTATCTGCGTGTCTTGCTTTAACTGGACCTGATACCGAAATCCAACGTGTTTAGCACAACACGTTTTCAGGTATTTCCTTCCCATCCAGACACAGTGTCTTGATATTGAATGTTGCAGTTTCAGATGCAGAAAAACCATTTCCTGGAGCCCTTGCTTTCCCTGCTTCCCAGGGCCCCCTCAGTCATTTGTCTAAGACTGCAGGTGGTTGTGAGAGAAAGATGCCAATCAAACCATCCCAGCTGGATCCTCTGAACTTTGTAAGGCTTTTCCAGCTCACTACTGCCAGCCGCCCCCCCCCCCTTAGTATTCTTCCAGGCTGCCCCCTTCCCTGCAGAGCCTCTGTTTCCATCCTCAGCCCTCCCATTTAATCCATCTCAAAACTACTGCTGGACAGAGTTTGCACCAGGAATCTCCCAACTGTGAGTCCTTGGTGGTTTCTTGAACCAACTGTGCTTTGCTTAGATTCGTGGTGCTTGTTTCTCCCCCCTCTTACTTCGATCTTATTTTCTCCTATGCCCAACCTGTACCCTCTAGATGGTCTGCACATTTCCTGTCCACTTCTGCTGACCTGTTCATGGTATGTGTTCATCCCTTGGCTGGAAAGTTCTGTTTGGGGCTATTTACTCAACTCCAATCCTTCTTCTGTGGCACTCTTTTGTTGTAATATACAGTGACATTTCCCTTTTCAAATTACTGTGCGGGAAAAGACAGTTTTATTTTTCACTTACTGAGAGATTCTCCAACAGACCTATGTGTTGATATTATTTGCTTCATGCAGGAGATTGTCTCTGCTGGTAGAAATATTTCGGTAACAAACACATAACAAAGTCAGTCACTCCACTCGACCTAAAGTTGACCTACTTTGTGCCAGGGCCAGGGAATAAAGAAGTGAAAGAAACTGCATGTGGTCTGTGCAACGACAGGTATTTGTACCTCTAGTGAAAACATGACAGTGCTACTCCTGGAGGGTCCAGTTGGGGTCCAGGTATGTGGAATCTCAAAGAATTGAACAAACAGAAAGTTTGAGATTCAGCCAGATTCAGCGTAGATTTATTGAAAGTTTACTCCCTGAAGCAGAGCAGCCCAGGGGAGAGCATGGCTCAAGGCCCTGAGTCTGAGCCTCATTCCCTCCCTGCAGTCCTGATGGGAGACACTGCCTCATTTGTTCCTAGGGGTGACTTTATTTTCACCTAATTAGAATACAGAACTTGCCAAGGTACTAGGGTAAACACACGGGCCATTTGGTGGTCCCACTGCTCAACTCCTCTCCCAGTCCATGCTCCAACTGGCATTTTTCTTGTACCCCACCTCCACCACCCTGATGTCCCTAAACTCCTACTCCCCTCCACAAGAGACATGATCCCAAAAATCTTTTTGGGTGGCTGAGGGGCTGGAAGTCCCATCTTCTGTAGCTGCTTCAGGCCCACTGGGGGTTGTCATCCCTGCCTATTGGGAATCACCGAACTCGTGTTATTTGGTCCAAATGAGACAGCAAGGCACCCAGGTTCATTTGTGGGATTGGTCTGAAGCCCTGCTTAGCACCAGCAGGAGTTTGAGACCCTGGATGAGGAGACAGAAACTTGTTAGTAGGTTTAATAGGCAGGTCCAAGAAACAAAGCCAGGAGGAACATCAAAAGGGGTCCTGTTGATGGGTAGTAATCAACATCCAGTTCTAAATTTTTGACCATGATTTCCTTGACTCTTGACAATTGCTGCATATCCTAAAGGCACAATCTGCTTCTTTCTTTGCTGCTTCTCTCTATCCCAGAGGGGTTTACATAAAAACAGCATTCTTCCTCAGGGAAGGGACAATCTCCCCTTTTCAGCAGTTAATAGATCAAGTCTTCTCCGGTTTGGGAGACTGGTTGCTGCTGTTGAATCTCTGGTTCTGGAGAGTAATTATGCTTTTTGCTATTTCCTCTATCAGAGAGATCTTTAGACAGACCCCGAAAATAGGAGAGGGAGGTCGATAGTCCTCCTCTCCCTGTGCCCACTCCAGCAGTTACTCCCAATCCCCCAGCACAGGAATTAGTTGTCCAACTGGTTGAGCTCCAGTGGATGCTGTTAAATGTGTGAGTGGAGATTGATCATTAGGGGCTATATCTATGTTTAGAGCTAGATGTGTGCATGTCCCCATCTGCTTGGTCAGTGGCCACTAGGAAGAATTTGTTCCACATAGGAAGAAGATTCCTGGTGTTTCTATAAAGAAACTAGTTTTGATTGTGAACACATGGGTTTTCTATTTCCAAATCCCCATGTGAATAGGGTTTCAGCTAATGTAGCCCCAGTCAGAGGATGGAAGGGACTATAGGACTGGTCGGGGGCTGCTTCCAACGCCTGTTTTTTGTTTGATTGGTTGATTAGTTGTTTGTTTGTTTTGTTTTGTTTTCCCCAACATATCAATGAGAATTCATTCAGTTCAGGGCTGGGGCTGGGGCTCAGCGGTAGTGCACTTGCCTGGCATGTGTGAGGCCCTGGGTTCAATTCTTAGCACCACATATAAATAAATAAATAAAATAAAGGTCTAGCAACCACTACAAAAAAAATATATATATATATATATATATATATATATATATATATATATATATATATATTTTTTTTTTTTTTTTTTTTTTTTTTTTTTTTTTTTAAAGAATACATTCAGTTGAGCTTTTGTAACTGGGGATTAGTAAGCATTCTGAAAGGGTTGGGTTGGAGCAAGTCTTCAGGGGAAGATGCTTGTGCAAGCAGAGGTCTATTTTGACAGTAGCCTACATTTTTATTTAACAATTGGTCCTTTTTCAAGGATGGTTTCCACAAGAACCTTACTGGTTGTTTAAAGGGGGTGTATTGAGCTACTGTGTAATTGGCGTGGTTGTTTGAGGGAGAAGCTACCAGGTTATGATTATGAAAGTGGTCTTTTGACTCACCCAAGTCATGCCCAGGACTCTGTTTCTTCTGGATACAAAGGGGGCACCTGGAACTTGAGTCTCATTGGGGTTGTAATAGGCTCATGTGGGTTGCATAGCAGGTGAGATGAGGTCTTGGGTTATTTTAATAGATGGAGGAACTGAATCACCTTCCAGTTATTGTTTTTTAGTGATGTCTGTCATTTTTATGTTGTATAAATCACCTAAGGTCATTAGCTGGAACGAATGGCCACCTGGATACTTAGTGTAGAGAGTCATTATGCTGCTAGCCCATGGTCAGGCATAGATGGCCAGGGCTCTAGTACCTGTAGAGCTGGGGTACAGGTCTACCCAGCAGCCCTCGGCCAACCCAAGGTTAGATTGATTTAAAATATGCTGGGGAAGGTTTAAAGTTTTAAACAGGTCTGTGGACCCAAAGATTCTCCCAGAGGCCAACGTGAGCCAATTACTGGCCATGGGTGAGGGTCATTTCCAGGATACAGATTCCTGCACCTTGATTAGAAAGTTTTGTGGTCAGAGTTCTGGAAACAATTAACAAATTTGGTTACAGACAAACAAAACACTTATTACATTAGTGATTAATGTACTGACCTAGCCCTTGGGTAGCTGTCTCCTGAAGATAGCTTGAGGTCCTCAATTGGCTCACCGGACCAGGTCTTCAAAGTCTTTTTTCAAATCTTGTTCTGATTCTGGAAGAGTCAGAGCAATCTTTACTGTTGAGAGATATACCCAACTGCTTATTTTACCAGTTTAACAGCTGTGGAGGTGCTCAGGATTACTTAGGTTTTAACTGGTCTTCCAGAAAGCCTTCCTCCCGGTTTCAACTACAACTTGTTCCCCTTGATATACGCATAGAGCATGTCTACCAGGAGCTGGAAGAAGCCAGCCACCTATGGTCTGAATGGCCATTGGAATTCCCCTAGGTTTGCAAGATATTTGGTGAGCTGAGTGATCTCAGGATCTACCCCAAGGTCTTTAGATAGGAAAAGACGTCCATGTAGTATTTTATAGGGGCTTACATTTGGTTTTGTTCTAGGTACATTCTGGATTCTCATGGGAGCAATAGGTAGCATAGTTACCCAGGTTTTGGAAGTTTCCTGACAAGACTTGTAGGAGGTGAGAGAAACAGGAAGAGTATGAAATCATAGGATGGGCTTCATGCCCACCAGAGAGCGGGGGGTGTCTCTCACAGAATGTACCCACTATGCCCTTGTATGGCCACAGGATTGGGATGGATCGATGTTTTTTCCTATGTGCCTATGATGTTGAGCTTTGTCTTGAGTTCAGCACAGGCTAATTCTGACTGTGGCTCACAACCAGATTATTCTGTCACAGGAGCCTTCCAGCAGCAGATGCCCGAATGGCTCTTAAGTGAGGCCTCATACCCAAGGCACATCATCGTCAACAACCCAGGAACTTAGGAGAAAATGGTAGGAGGCATAAATGTATTAAAAGAAAACAGATACCCAGGACAAACTCAGAGGATCCCAAGGAGCCAGGGTAGGGCCCCAGCAGAGAGGCTGAGCCACACTAGGTCTGGTGAAGTCACAGGATCCCCACCCCCAGGAGCCTTCTGATCCCTAGCTTGCAGGTTAGTCTGAGTGTGGATCCATGGGACAGCCTCAGAAATAAGTCCGGAGAGAACTGGGGCCAAGTGGTGCTTTAGGACCCCCTCCCGTACCTCCTGGCCAGCTGCAAAAGGTGGCATAGAACCTTGTGAGAGATAAAAAGCCTGTGGTCCATCTGCAGACCACAGAATTCAACTTTACATGTGAAATGACTTGGGGTGTAAGAAAGGCAGCTCGGGGGAGAGCAGGCAGTTAATGTCAGCAAAGATAACCAGGCCAGAAACTGACCTCAGATGGACGCATCAGCAAACTTGTTGGGGGGCGGGGGGCGTCACTTTCTGGATAGAAAATGGCCACTGGTTACAGAGGGGCTCTGAGGTTTGTATGTCACAATGAGAGTGAATTAATCATTGGACACTAAAGCAGGACTCGTTGATTTGGGCAATCAGGGAAAAAAAGTTGTAAAAAGTCAGAAACTTATTGTTACTGGGAAGTGATGAAAGCTCAGATCGAGGCGGGGGTTCCCTGTGTGTCTTGTCCTCTGGGACCCACTGTCACCCAGAGCTCCACAGTCAGCGATGGGAAAGGGTGAAAGTCAGTGGCCCAGTGCTCTGTCCCTTCAGGACTCATTACTACTGGGACGGTTCCTGTTTGCCTTTCTTTTTCTCCCTCCCCCTGTTTTCCCTGGTCTGTCTTGGGGACACTACTTTCCATGATCCTTCAGTTAATACCAGGGTGAAAATTCACAGCCCCTTGACAAACAGGAGGTGAGAAGGAGGGGGCCTGACCGGCCAACAAAAAGAAAACTGTACTTGCCAGAAGGCACTCAACCCAAGGGGACTTTCCAGCCAAGAGAACAAAGGGAGCTTGAAGGGAAGAGGAACGGGAGAGATGGGTGAGTGAGAAATGAAAGGCGAGACCAGGTGGAGATACCACAGAGCTGACCAACAAAGGCCATCTCTTCAGACTGGAAAGGGGCAAAACAGGCTTGGGTTCCAGGACTTTTATGGGCCAGGCTCAGGAGTCAGAGCTGAGAGGGTCCTAACGCGGGCGGTTAGGGGTTGGGTTGGTGTGAGGGAGCAGTGAGCCTTTCTCAGAAAGGCCCTTGGGTGGGACATCAACCCTTTTTCCTTAAAATGGCCACTGTCACTTAAGATGGCCGTCCAGATGCTAAGCAAGGACCTTATAGAGGTGGGGACTACGGAAGGTCTATTTCTTTAAGTAACCAAAAGGAGACCGTAAAACCTAGGTGACCTTTGGAATATTGTGAATCCTCAGCCAATGAGGACCTGCGGAGGGATCCTGAGCTCTAGGGAGCAAACCACTGGTCTGGGGGTCCCTGACCTCTAGGTACCTAATCTTGCAAGACTGTCTTTAAAGCAGAGCCTTGCTTCTTGCTGTTACTTGTGTCTCTTAGTCCAGTCTTTGGGCTTGGACAGGTGAGCGTGTTTCTCACAACTTGGGGGCTCTTCCAGGATCTCTGGCTCTTCCAGGATCTCCAGGGGAGACTCATCCCACCCCACTTTGAGTGTCTCACTCTGCCTGGATGCCCCACCCCCACGCCTCCCCCAGAGGCCACAGAAATACCTGAGACTGTTTTGGAGGACAGTGAAAGCAATGCTTTCAAAGGGGCAGGAAAGGCAGGCACCTGGGAATCAGGCAGCTTCATTAGCTAAGGGAGGAAAACTGGTTATTGGGAGTTGTTCCTGGTGACACTGCCTCTCGCCTTGGGTTAATCTCTGCAGCCTTGGTGGTTGGGAATTTTGAGGTGGAATGTGTGTAACTGAGATGTCTCCCGGTCCCCAGTGAGTGCCGAGTCCTGATCCACGGTTCTGTTCTCCTTCAAGGGAAATGTCTGGAGACGATGAAACAAGAGCTTGGGGTTTACCAGAAACCTCCCATAAGAGGGTTTGAGCAAATGGGTGTGCCAAAAATCCCCAATAAGGGGGATTGAGCCCAAGGAGGGCAGGGAGTTAAATACAAAAGAGGAAACTCAGTTACAGGAACCCACCAAAAATGGGGGGAAAGGGAAGATAAATGGAAAGATCCCATATGTACAAGTCTTCTTTTCCTTTGAAGAGTTCTAAGCAGGGAAAAACAACGATGATGGTGGGAGTGAATCTGCCCCCCTGGAGGACAAGTGGCACCTAAACCTTTAGTGCAACATCCCCCATGGCTAACAGACTTTACTCCCAATGTTCCCAACTGCACAGACCCTTTTAATGTCTGGGTCATATTGTAAACATCTGTGACAGTCTCCTTTTTAATTTCTAAAGGGTCAATTTACTTTGGTAAGAGTGAAGAGATCACTAAAATTGCTAAACTACGTGTTTTTCTAGTTGGCCAGCTAATACAAAAAAATTAGTTTCTATAAAATGTTTATAGAGCAATCAATGTTCATGGGTTTTTCTTTGGCAGGAATAACGAATTTAAAGTGTTAACTAAGTTTGTCTGATACCTTGGTTTTCATGGGTAGCAGAAGTTTAAAATGGGCAAATTAAATTTAACATAAATGGGATAAACATTTATGAATGTGTTTGTTAGGGGAGAAATCTGATAATTTGCAAAGTTAAAATGCTAAAACAACTGCTAAGTTTAAATTTAAGTTCTCTTTTAACCTCTTAAATTCCATAAGGTAACATAATTGGGCATATTAAATATGTTTTTATAAGTTGGTAAATGGAAAACAGTTTAAAGGGTGCTTCTGGGCCTAAACTAACAGCAAGATTACTAGAAGTTAAAATTCTAATAGGTGTAATTCTATATGCAGAGAATAAAAAGTTTCAGCTGATTTTGATTAAAGTACTGTAAAAAGAGTAAAGTATTTCATCTTATTAAAAAGGAGAAATTCAGAAATTTCCTAGTTTTGACTACTTTCAGAATGTAAATTTAAGAAAGAGTCAACAGGGGCTGGGGTTGTGGCTCAGTGGTAGAATGCTTGCCTAGCACACTTGAGGCACTGGGTTCGATCCTCAGCACCACATAAAAATGAAATAAAGATATGTGTCCGCCTACAACTAAAAAATAAATATTTAAAAAAAAAAAGAAAGAGTCAACAACCGGAAGAAGTGAGATATAAAAAGTCATAGGTAGGGTAATGTATGTTCTAGATGAGAAAGTATTTTGTATGAAAATGGAATATTTTTGTGCTGAAGTCCAAGATGAAAGAGGACAAATCTAAGAATGTAAACAAGTTGTAGACTAAGTAAATTTCAAAGGAGGTAAATCTCAAAAATTTTGTGTATGTGATTGAGTTGGCTATTATTACGTCAGTCAGTAAAAAATATTTAAAGGGTTTTCTAAGGTCATATATTTTTAAAAAATTTTTTAGTTGCCAATGGACCTTTATTTTATTTATTGATATGAACCCAGTGCCTCACTTATGCTAGGCAAGTGCTCTGCCACTGAGCCACCACCCCAGACCCCTAAGGTCATATTTTAATGCACTGATATGAAACAAAGTCTAAAACATTGATATTTTCTATTAAGATAATTTCTTATGTCTGTTAGATTTTATTACTTAGGGAAACTAAATTTTAAAGGAATTAGGATTTGTACCATTTAAAAAGTCTTTTAAATGATTGCTTTATAACTGAGTAAACAACTGCTATTTTAGGTTATTATAGTCTATTTTACACCCTAAATATATGTGACTAGAGGTACAGCTGAGAGCTGAGGGGAACACTTTTCCAAACTGGTGTTCTCCAAACCAAAATTGTCAATAGTGGTAGTCTTTTTTAGACTTATAAAAAAATAGAAAATTTAATTGGAGATTTATTTATGTCATTTAATGTTTTGTAACTAGATAAAGGTAACCTGTTATCAATAAGTTTTATATAGAATTTTGGGTTTCTTTTTAATTTAGAATAGAAATTTTTTTTAATAATATTTATTTTTTAGTATTTGGCGGACACAACATCTTTGTCTGTATGTGGTGCCGAGGATCGAACCTGGGCCGCAAACATGCCAGGCATGGTGCACTACCGCTTGAGCCACATCCCCAGCCCTAGGATAGAAATTTAAATGTATTTTTGGAAGACAATAAGGAGAGCCTAATTTGTTTAAAGGCTGACAATATGAAACATGGAAGCATTCTGCCACTTTTTTTCCATAAAAAGAAAGGAGCTCTCTTACCTTCTGTTTTGATTCACATTTCAGATATGATGTTATATGTTTTAATGATATTCATATGGACTCAGTAAACTATACAAGTACTTTGTAAAATGATATTTAAGAAAGAGGCAAAGACCAACTTCAGAAATAAATCACTTTACCTAAGATTTGTTAAGAGCCCCACCTCACCTGAGATAAAGCTTTGCCTCTCACCCTACTTCATGTTAGATGGCTCCAAAGCAGGGTAGACTTAAGCTCATTTTAGGTTATGTTCAAAAGATGATTTTTATTGCAAAGATTACTGCAATCTCCAAAATAAACAAGGGATATACTACAAAACTAAGTAACAGTTTGAGCAAATTATAAAACATATGTAAGTTTGTCAGACAGTTTTTTTTAAATGTAAAATTTGTAAAGGGTTTTATACGTGATTGAGTTGATAAATGTATGTGTCTTTGTGGAGGCAAAATAGATACCAAAGTGTTATTATAGAAGTTATATTTCTTGCTTCAAAGCTATTATACAAACTGAATATGTTTTTGATTTTGTTATTATTTTGTATTTTCCTTATATAACTTTATAACTTTTCCCATTAGTGTTTTAAAGAAATACTCTTTCTAACAAAACAACCTGACTTAATTTGAGATAATAAGCTATCACCTACAGGACAGAATTGGATATAAGGCAGACTTCTATAATACAAACCCCAGTTAAATGGAAGTGTTAACTATAAAATTATAGATATTAGTTACTGGTGAAACTGGCCTGCTGGATATTTAAAACCAAAACTTGGAAAGCAGAGTCAAGGGAGTAAAAGGGCGAAGGAAAAACCAGTCAATATTTTGGCCCTTGCCCTCTAAGGTCAGCCAGGACCCAAGGGGTCAGCCTGACCCCTCTAAGGAGCCAACTCTGATGAGTCAACTGAACCTCCTGATCAGGGAGATTAACAGGACCCTAGATAACAGGAAGCCAATCAGTGCACATCTGCAAAGAGGAGGTTCATTGGACAGGGAAATGTCCCATGTGCTTCCAAGGGAAGCCACATGTGGGTCGCAAGACCTTGACCACTCCTGGTGGATGGCACAACTGGTAGAGGAAAGCTAAAGGAGCCAAGAGGCTTCTCACACATTCCCAAGAGTAGATAAGAACAGGATCAATTTTGACCAACTTGGTCTTTTTTCTTTTCTTTTTTTTTTTTTTTTTGGTACCAGGGATTAAACCAGAGGTGATTAACCACTGAGCCACATTCTCAGCCCTTTTTTTATATTTTATTTAGAGACAAGATTTCACTAAGTTGCTTAGGGCCTCACTAATTTGTTGGGGCTGGCTTTGAACTCATGATCCTCCTGCTTCAGCTTCCCAAGTGACTGGGATTACAGGCATGCACCACCATGCCCAGTCATACATGGGAGTTTAAGAGAAAAGACAATTTTTTTTTAATGAAAATAGAGATGTATATTTGTGTCAGTTCTCCCAAAAGGAAGTAAACTGGGAGATTATAAAGAAAGGGTTTTTATACAGGACTGCCTGATAAATCTCACAAGAAGCTTTGTCAGAGTCACAAGTTTGTTCTGAGTCTATTTAAGACCTATAAGTCTTCCTAACATCCTTACATAAGTGGACTTATTTTATTTTCTTCCCCTTCTGGTATGATTATCTAGCCCTGATGTTTATCATGAGCTGGTTTATGGCTCCCTTACTTGGGAAAAACTACAGATTTCCCTACCATGGAAACTAAAGGTCAGTTTCTAAGAACATATATCCTGGCCATATTCTCCACTTTATCATCCCTCAGGTTAAAGAGACTCTGCTCAGACTCCTCCTCTGAAGTTCACAGTTGCTCGCGTATAGTCTAGTAACTTGGTTTTAATCAAGACTTAGAGAGAAGACATGCTTCTGCCAAGCTGGAAGGGAACTGACCAAGTGCTCCTGCCTGGGATGGCTGTCTGAACTGCTAAAAAGTCCACTCATTACCATGGGTGGTTTCCACCTCAAACAGTGAATATGGGTAGGACTGGTGACAGTACCAAAAGGCACAAGAACAAAATGAAAATGAAACCAAGGGATATAAAAAGAGAAATAGGGGATCTGAGAAATAAAAAGTCCAGTGGTCCATTTTTCAGAATACAATATATTTTACATGTAAAATGACTTAGGATGTCAGTGTAACAGGGATTCACTTGATACTTTGACTATATTCTTTGTGGCTTTGAAACTTATTTTTTTTTCTTTTCCCCAATCTTCTTTTCCCTGAACTTCTCCCAATTTCATTTTCTCTGAATCACCTCTATAAAAGCCCCCTGTGAATGGGCAGAATCATAGTCTTTGGGACAGTAGTCCCTGCGTTTCTCCTTTCTTGTAAAGCAATAAACCTTCTTTTCCTTTTTTCTCAAAACTGTGTCCTTGTTATTGGTTTGGCATCAGGGACAAGGAAAAAGCTTTCAGCAACATAAGAAAGATGGCTGGCAAAGCCTGTCTCAAATAAAATACAAAGTAGGGCTGGGGATGTGGCTCAGTGGTCTAGTGCCTCTGAGTTCAATCCCTGGTATCCCCCCCCCCCCTCGCAAAAAAAAAAAAGACAGCTGGAGGAGAATGTAGAATGAAAAGTGAAAGCAGTTAACACTGGAGTGTAAAAATTCACAACCCCTTGACAAAGAGTAGGTGAGAAGGAAGGGGCCTGCCTGACCAACAGAGATAAAGTATGTATGTGCCAAAAGGCACTCAATCCAAGGGTATTGAGAATGAAGGGAGGTGGGGACAACTCAAAATATATTTCTTTAAATAACCCAAAAGGAGACAGTAAAACCTAGGTGACAATTGGAAAGATTGTGTATACTATAGTACTCAACCAAGGAAGACCTGGGGGAGGGACTATGCACTCTAGGGTATAAAACACTAGTTGTACCCACTCTGGGGCTGTCTGACACCAGGCACCTGATCTTGCAAGAACTTCATTTAAGCAGAGCCTTGCTTTTTGCTGTTGCTTGTGCCTCTTCGTCCAGTCTTTGGGCATGGATAGGCAAGGTTGTTTCTCACACATGTTGAACAAAGAATTGGGCAAGAGGCAGGGGCGAAGCAGCCAGAGGAGGTTTATTAAAAGCAAAAGTTCACTCCCTAAAGCAGAGTGGGCTTCAGGGAGAGCATGGCTCAAGCAAGCCCTAGTGTCTGAACCAGTCTCGTCCTGTGTTGGTCTGCTGCCTCCCTGCAAGCCTGAGACCCTAGTTTGTTTGTACCTTTTGGTAACTTTATTTTCATCTAATTAGAATATATAACTAGTGGCAGTGTTGCTGAAAGCTTGGTCCTTGTCCCTGATGCCAATCCAATAAAAGGACACAATTTGAGAAAAATAAAAAAGAAGGTTCATTGCTTTGCTAGCAAAGAAGGAACACAAGGACTTCTGTCCCAGAGGTTAAGATTCTGCCCCTCGGCAGGAACAGGTGACTCAAAGGCTACAGTCCATGTGTTCTCTGTCTGGAGTTGTAATGCACTTGTTAATTTGGAAGATAGTCTTTTCTGAGATTTTCTGGTACCATCCCCAAAGTCCTGATTACTTTGTTCCTATGGCGGGTGTGTACTCAGGGCAGATAACTCCGCCTAGGATGAGGAAGAAAGGCCACCCTGTTTCCCCTGAGATTAGGTAGGGGGAAGGGGAGAGGAGGAGACAGAAACATGGCCATTTCAAAAGTAAGTCGCAGTGGCAGAGCAGCGAGGGTTGTATTCAAAGCATAAAGTGGGCCACTGTCACAGCAGGAGTTGCCCTGGTAATGGGACAAATCCGGAAGAGGAAAACAGCAATCCAGTGGTCCCACTGCAGACTCCTCTCCTGGTCCTGTGCTCCGGGTGGCATTTTTCTTGTATCCTGCCTGTCACACGGATACAAGATAAACTTCTAGCCCAAAGAGCGGGAACCTCGTCCGACCCAAGCTGTGAAGATGCCTCCAAAGGATTCCCTACTTCATTGTAACCACTTTCTTCGAAAAGCGCAGGGTCTCCGCAGGACCACTAGGTTCACCTGGGACGCTAAGGCGAAGCACGGACGCGGTCGCTGATGTCTCCACCGGAGAAACTGCCCGGACGCCCCGCGCTTGCCTCACATCCCCGTTCCTGCGCCTAAGGCACCTTGGGCGGGCGCCCTGCAGACCAGGAGGGAGGGACGCCACGGCGGTGCGGGCCGGCGCCGGAGACTCCGCACCCGGACTCAGCACCCGCTTGGCACCCGGCACCCGGCCGCGCAGGCCCGCAGGACGCGGGGCGGGGCCAGGCAGGGGCGGCTCCCTTCGGTCGTCCTCGGCCCGCCCACTTCCGGCGCGCCCCCGGCGGCCGACGCGCCCCGCCCACCCGCGCCCGGAGACGTCACCGGCGCGCCGCCCCGCCCACCTCCCCGGCCTCCTCAGCCCGCTGCGCAGCTCCGCGGACCCTCGCCCGCCGCCAAAATGTGAGTGACGCGCCGCGACGCCGGCGGCTTCGGGCCCCGCAGGCGGCGGCCGGCGCCAGGGTCCCCCGCACCGTCCGGGGGTGGCCGTCCGCCGCACGGACGCGGGCCGAGGCCGGGCGGGCTTCCGCGGCACGCCCGGGGCCTGGGGGTGGGCGGCGGCCCCGGGGCCGGCCGCAGACGGGTCGGGACGTCCAGTGGCGCCGCCGGTCCCCCGGGGCGCCCCGCGGCCGTCGGGCGGGGCGGCCGCGCTTCCCGGAGGAAGCGGCGGCCCCACCCGCACTCTGGCTCCTTCCCCGAGGTCCGCAGGAGGCCGGCGACGACTGCCCTCGCCCGGGAGCGCCCGCTCCCCGCCCGGCCGCCGCTGGGCTGCGGAAGTGCAAGCGAAAGGACTTGGGCCCCGTCGTGAGGCCGCTGCGGCCAGAGCAGACCAGCAGCTCGTGAGGGCCCGGGAGCCCTGGAGAGACCACGGGACCGCGGGCCTTCGCCCTGGGCTTGAGCAAAAGCCGCCTTGCACTGGCCCCTAAATAGTCGGTGTTTCCACTGGGAACGTTCAGAGAATCACGAGGACCCAGTATTTCCCTCCAGCCTGCCCAGTGGTCACCTACAGAGGAAGCCCAAGCGCAGCACTTGGAGTGTACCTGTCCAGGTTGCTGTGCCAGAAAAGGGGAGAGCTACCTCTGAGGAATTAGGACCTGGCTCTCTGCAGCCAGCTATGTTGATTTCCAAACCTCACTCCTCTCATCTGTAAAATGGGGGTAACAGAGTATCTCCTTGAGAGTTATGAGGATCAAGGAGGAAGTACCTGGACAGGGCTTACGCAGCTCCTGAGTCCAGTCCTTATCTATTACCACACCCTAAACTCTTTGAGGGCAGCACTCAGATCTGCTGTGTCCCCTGGTTCCTGGTTATTGACACAATGTAGATTGGAAATAACTGTTGAGTCAGTGAATCCTTGATTGTTGTGTAGCAAGGCCCGTACTAGGTACTGTCTTGGATACAGAGAAGAGAATTCTGAGACCAGGAACCTGTGCTCTATTAGGGTAGGCAAGACTTTATATATATTTAAAAATCATGTATATACAGAGCAATCAAAGTGATGCCAGCCAAGTAATGGAGGCAATAAGGACTTCAAAGCTGGAGTGATTATAAAGATCTGCATGGGGAAAAATGAAACATTTGATGAAGATTGTAAGAAAAAAAAATGAGTACCTTTCTAAGACAGCATAGCTTCAATTCATCCATTCATACCACCCCATCTCTATCTCAGTGTTCCTGATCTTGTTTCTGTAAATGGTTCTATTTTTTCGTAATGAAAAAGGGCCATTCTGTAATTGTTCATAACTATAAGTTAGTTTTTTTCCTACTTTTTAAAATTTATGTGTGTCTTTGCTACAGTAAAAAAATCTGGAGAATATTGAGTGGATTTAAGCAGATATGTGCTTTAAAACAAGTAAAAAATAATTAGAGCCAGGCTCAGTGGCACACACCTGTAATTCCAGCAGCTCCAGAGGCTGAGGCAGGAGGATCTAGAGTCCAAAGCCAGCAAAAGCGAGATGCTAAGCATCTCAGTGAGACCCTGTCTCTAGATAAAATACAAAATAGGGCTGGAAATGTGACTCAGTGGTTGAGTGCCCCTGAGTTCAATCCCCAGTACCAAAATAAGTAAATAAAACAATTAGAAAAAAAAGTGTACCTATCTTGGGATCAGGCACTTCAGTGACACAAAGAAGATACTATTAAACCTTCATTTTCGACCCTTATCACTTTATAATGTGGGACAATTTTGGGAATTAAGAAGGATATTAAGAATCCTTGTTCATTATTGCAGTACAAGTTTATTTTTGTTTTTGTTTCTTACTTTGCTTTAGTTCTGAATCTGGACTGGAGTCTTTGTGTTTACAGAAATGTCTGTGGAATCATAATGTGTATGTGCTTGTTTCTTTGTACATTTCAGGTCTGCAGGTGCGCCTGCAGGTTCCAGTGCTGCCACTGGCAGTAATCGGAGAATTCAACAGACACAAAATCAAGTAGATGAGGTATTGTTCTAAAATTCTAAAATATGAATCTTAGACAGATTTTTAGACAAATTTGGAAACACTCTGGAAATAATTCTGCTTAGGAAAAAAAATCAAAAGTGTGAATATAGCAGAACTGGGGACATGTGGGAAATGTACGCCTTGTGTTTTAAATTGATGAGTCAGCGATAAACATGGGGCCACGGGAAATGTGTAGTTAATTCATTAGGAATTAGAAATATTTTGGAATAAACTGAGTTGTTTTTGGGTTCTGCCCTAAAAAAAAAAAAAAAAAAAAAGTGTGAATATAAAGTAAATTTTAACTGTAGCAAAAATCTGCCCCCTGATGTTCTAGAAGCCCTGATCTAAGCAGAGGTCAGACTTTGCTGTTTTTATGTTGATTTTTCTGCCCCCAAATCATATACCCAAAACACAAACATTTGGTAACATTTTCCAAGAATTGATTTATAAAATAGGGTAATGAAAAATTTAAGGATCAAGTTTACAGATTGCTCAAGCAAGGAACAAGTCCTTCAGATCATTTTTTTTTTTTTAGAATGCCTTGTCTTATAGCCTGTCTTAACAAGTTTCTCAGCCTGAGCAAGTCTGTAGAGTTCTTCTCTGACAGTTACCATTGAATGCACACAGAAGGTGGATGTTGACGAACGGCTCTAGCCCAACTGATCTATATTTATAGAATTCTTGAGTTAGAAGACCTTCACTATAATGAAGGACCCCATGAAGATGGTGTGAGGAGTTGTCTCATAATTCCATGTTCCTAAAAGCTGTCACTGTCCAACAAAAATATCTTGGTCTTTCTGCATTTAGTTCCCTTAAAAAGTACAGTTAAAGTTAAGTTGGATATATTGTTAAATCATACAATAATGTCTTGATTTGATGGTTTATGAACTTAATTCTGAAACTTTTAGATTTTCACCTGAAACTTTTGTTTACTTACAAAATCAAATTGCATTTATTTTTTTAACCAAAGTAATTATAAGGAAAGATTTTTCCCCCTTTTCTATGGAGGTGAAATTCACTTAACACATAATCAGTCATTTTAAAGTATTTAGTGTATTCATTGTGTTGACAGCCATCACCTCTTCTAGTTTCAGAATACTTTCATCAGCCCTGAAAATACTCCTAACCATTTAGTAATCACTCCCCATTCCCCCTTTCTCCCATTCCTTGGTAACTTCTCATCTGCTTTCTGTTTCTATGGATGTGCCTATTAAATCGTTAAAAGAAACATAAAACATGTGGCCTTTTATGTCTGTTTTTTTTTACTTAATATGTTTTCAACATTAATCCAAGTTGATAGATGTATCAGTACCTTTCCTTTTCCTGGCTGAGTAATATTCCATTGTGTTTTATGCCACTGTTTGTTGATTTATCCATCAGTTAATGTTTGAGTTGCTTCCACCTCTTAGTCTCATGACTTGTACTTATATGAGTGTTTAAGAACAAGATTTTGATTAGACATAGTTTTCATTTCTCTTAAGTGTCTACCTAGGAGTGGCCTTACCGTTATGGTAATTCTATATTTGACTTTTTGAGGAACTACCAAACTGTTACCCAGTGGCTGCACCATTTTATTTCCCATCAGCAGTGCCCCAGGGTTCCTGTTTCTCTATTTCCCTGATAGCATTTGTTTTCTCTGTTTTGGAATAGAGCCATTCTTGTGGGTGTGCAGTGGTTTTGATTTGCATGAGTAAATGATTAGCGATATTGAACATCTTTTCATGTGCTTATAGGGTTGTTGCATATCTTTGAAGAAGGGGTTATTTTTGATTGGGTTGTCTGTCTTTTTGTTTTTAACTAGTAAAAATACTTTATGTATCCTGGATCTTAAGCCATTTTTAGATATATGATTGCAAATATTTCCTTCATTACATGGATTGACTTACATTCTTGATAACATACTTTGATGTAAAAGAAGTTTTTAATATTTATCAAGCCCAGTTTATTAGTGATCTTTTTGTTGTTGTTGTTGTTGTTGTTGCTTTTACTTTTGGTATCAAACTAAAGAATTCAGGCCCAAATCTGAAGTCATGAAGATTACCCTTATTTTTCCTCCTAAGAGTTTTATAGTTTTAGCTTTTACATTGAGGTCATTGATCTGCTTTGGGTTGGTTTTTGTGTGAGGGGAAGTAGGGGTGCAGATTCATTCTTTGGCGTGTGGCTAACTGGTTGTTCCAGCACTATTTACTGAAAATACTATTCCTTTCTTCACTGGATGGTCTTGACACCCCCCCCCCCCCCCCCCCGCCCCAAAAGTCAGTTGGCCATTTGGGCTGGGGTATAGCTCAGTGGTAGAGTTTACCTTGCATTGTATGCACAAGGCCCTGGGTTCCATCCCTAGCACAAGGGGGCAGGGGGAAATGGTTGAGTTGATTTGTGATTTTCTGATTTCTGGACTCTCGATCTATTCCATTGGTCTTTGTCCTTATGCCAGTACCACAGTTTGGATTACTGTAGGTTTGTAGTGGGTTTTAAATTTGGAGATGTGAATCCTCCAACCTTATTCAGCTGTTTTCCATATCATTTTGCCTGTTCAAGTCTCCCTACAATTAATATGGAAGAAAGTCACTGTGATTGGAATAGCATTAGGATTTTTCTGAGAGGAGGGAAAAAATGACAATCAGGATTGCGTTGACTCAGGGTCACTTTGGGGAGGACTGCCACCCTCACAGTTTGACAATATTAAGTTTGAATGTTTGAACCTGGGATATCTTCCCATTTAAGCTGCTCTTTACTCTCTCTTAGTAGAGATTTTTAGTTTTCATTCTGTAAGTCTTTCACCTCCTTGATTAGATGTATTCTTAGGTATTTTATTCTTTTGAATGCTGTTGTAAAGGCAGTTGTTTCCTTAATTTCCTTTTCAGATTGCTCATTGCTTGCATATAGAAACACAGCTGATTTGTACGTTGATCTTAGACTCTGCAACTTGGCTGAATTATTAAGGCTAGTAGCTTTTGTGGATTCTGTGGGATTTTTGCGTATCTATACAATCACCTATAGATGGAAATAGTTGTACTCGTCCTTCCCAACTTGGATGCTTTTTCTTTTCTTGACTAACTGGTCTGGCCAGGACTTTAGTACAGTGTTGAATAGCAGTAGTGCAAGTAAGTATCCTTTCCCTCTTTCTGATCTTAGAAGGAAAGCTGTCAGCCTCTCACCATTGAGAATGATACTAATTGTGGGGAAGTTCCCTTCTATCCTTAGTTTATGAATGGTTTTATCATGAAAGATTAGGGCCCATTTTTTTTTTTTTTTTTTTAATGAAGTTTGGCTCAAAGTTATAAAGTGATGATCTGGAAAACAGTGTGCCAATAAATTTCATTTGGATTTTGGTTCCCCCATTCCTTTATATGTAACTTACTGTGATCACATTGGTTTAGGTTGTGGACATAATGAGAGTCAACGTGGACAAGGTGCTAGAAAGAGATCAGAAGCTCTCTGAGCTGGACGACCGTGCAGATGCGTTGCAGGCAGGAGCTTCTCAATTTGAGACAAGTGCTGCCAAGTTGAAGAGAAAATATTGGTGGAAGAATTGCAAGGTAACTCTCTTAACTGATCTTTCCATTAAGCCCCCTTTCCATTCTCAAAGGATTACAAATGCTGGACTTTCATGAACCTAGGATGTGGGTTTGATTTTGTACGCATGAACATTTGGATCTAAAATAAGCATCCCTTCTACTCACCCATAAGTAGGACTCCCAGGTTCTGTGGCTAATCTTAAGAGACATGTAAAACAAGATTGTCCCAAAGCAATCACAGACAGAAGCCCCTTCTGACCTGAGCCGTTCAGAACCATGAACACAGACTAAGAGGAGAAGGCTGGCCTTGGTGGTCAGTTTGCAGGTAGTTCTGTGAATGGCTCCAAGGTCAAGGGAAAGAAATGCATGGTCAACTGGGGACTGGAGTTGTGGCTCAGTGGTAGAGCGCTTGCCTCACATGTGTGAGACACTGGGTTTAATTCCAAGCACCGCATATAAATAAATGAATAAAATAAAGGTCCATTAACAGAAGATGAGAAAACAGCCACACAGAGTGCATGGCCTGAAGCAGATTTTACATAGTTAGTAAACAAACGTGCCATGATCAGATCCCACACACAACCAGTCCTCTCTGCGAAGTTGAGAAGTGACACCTTGAGATACCTGGACAGGGGTTAGTAGCCCTTCCTTATCTGGAAAATGTGTATACACAAGCAGATGCCTTTCTAGGGGCCACAGATCATTGGAACATATTTTTATTTTATTTTTTTAATTTTTAATTTTTTATATTTATTTTTTAGTTGGACACATATCTTTATTTATTTATTTTTATGTGATGCTGCGGATTGAACCCAGGGCCTCGCACATGCTAGGTGAGCGCTCTACCGCTGAGCCACAACCCCAGCCCAGGAACGTATTTTTAAAAGCAAGTAAATAACCTTCAAGTCCTAATTGAGAATATTAAATTCAGACTTTAGAAATTATGAATTGCTCCCAGCTGTGGTGCACCTCACATGATGCTCTTCAGCAAGCACTCCTGGTCTGTTGAAGTGTGAAATGGACATGTGTTTTGTTGCAGATGTGGGCAATAGGGATCAGCGTTCTGGTCATTATCGTCATCATCATCATTGGTGAGTTACTCTGTGTTCCCAGATGATTGTGTGCAGGTAAAGAACAGAATTCCCCTCTGAATGTTAGCTCAGTCCAAGGGTTTTATGAATTTCCTTAGCGAATGTTTTAATACTTGAGTTTTGTATAATTAAAATTCAAGATTTTTTACATTGATCCTTTGAGGTTAGGGAAAATTTATTCATCTCTATTAACTGGCTTTTCTTTCTGAATATATTTTTTATTTTCTATTTCCTTTTATTGTGATGTAATGATTAAAAGCATGGACTGCCTCTGATCCACCCTGGCTCCACCACCATCCAGCTCTGTGGTCTTAGACAAGCAATTTAATGTCTCAGGACCTTAGTTTCCTCATGTGTAAAATAGGGATAATAATGGTACTTAGCTTGTTTGTTAGGAGGACAAATCTAATTAAATATATGCAAAGTGCATAGGATGGTACCCAGTATATAATTTAAAAAATAGTTATATAAATATCACAACTCTTACTGTCATTACTATTACATATAATATTGGAAGAACTCATTGCCACTTTTGGACCAGTATCTGGGAACTAGAAAAGTGTGTTTTCCATTTGTTGCTTACGTGGATGCTGGTGGATGTTTCCTTTCAATGAGAATGGGTGTGGTGGCTTGGTTGCTTTGTGCTCTAGTCTCCAGCCCTCTGTAGCCTGTAGAAAATTAGATCGCAGTCCCTGCTCATTCTGGATTTTCTCTGAAAGACTAAACTGCCCTTCTCCTCGTCTTTGAATCTCCCCTCATCTTAGTATGGAGCGTCTCTTAATGAAGAACAGGTGGAACTCAACCCTGCTGTCCAGGAAACCTCTTCAAGACTTTCGACTTAGAACCTACTACATTATCCAGCTTACCTACTGTTATTTCCAAAATGATTATTTTTGTTAGTTCAAGTTTGGTTTCCAGGCTGTGTGCCTTGTTTTTTATTATGCACTCCAAACCAGAGGGCCAGCTTGCCCCGTTTTGCACAGTACCTTTACAGATTTACCTATGAGCAACAGAGGACATCTGGACTCCAGAGTACTGTATCTAGACTTAACGTTGTCACTAATTCATTGCCATTGATTCCAGTTAAGGGAATCCATTCCAAGTTCTTTCTCCTGTCATTTGACATTATCTTCAGAGCCACATTTTAAATCTTTGGGTAATCAGATTTCCAACTTGTGCCTTCCAGGAAAAACACTACTGCCTAATACTGATCTGTGACAATAACATGCTGTGCCTTATTTTGATACCTTTCTGGTTCCTTGTAACCGTCTTCTTTTTGTAAGCAGTACTGACTCTTGCTGTATTTAAAATAAGATGCTGGTAAAGAATTTTTGCTCTTTCATTAGATATGAAGATGTTTATTTTCTTGTTATTGTTATATATATCACTTGCTAAAATATTAATTAGAAATAACCCCTTTAAAAAGTTTTTATAGAACTATGAACATGACCAAAGTTCCTAGTTTGCCAAAAAGTTAAATATGAATAAATTTTCCTTAAGTCTGTCCCTGACAGATAAATTCAGAAAAGTGCCAAATGGAATTCAAGGTGTCCTTCAAAAGGAGAATGGTAATGTTGTGTGTGGACCTTCCACACCCTGAGCACTGCCGTGTCTCTGAAACGCTGTAGATGGGGCCCATCCCTTCTGCTTCAGCCTTTTGCAGTGGGGTTGAGAGGGGAGCAAGGCTCTCATTGTTTCATCTCACACTTGTAAACAAAGAGTTTTCCCAGCTTCTTGCAAACCATCAGCTGTGGGCTCTATTGTCTTTCTAATAATTGAGCAACAGTTTTGTAGCCCTTTAAGTAAGACCACCTGTGCAGTTGATCATTACCTAATCCAGTCCTCAGAGGTGATAGTTTTTTGAAGTTTGTTTCCTATTTTTATTCATATTCTGCTTCTTAAATCAGTCTTCTAAATTATGGTTGTGATGAGGCATTGGTTAGCGGTGGGTGACTCTTCACAAAGGATAGCTAGCCAAGATGCCTGCTTTCTTCAGTGACAAACTGCACAGGATGTTGCTGTGGAAATAGCTATTCTCATCTGAGAGACTTTTTGTTACATACATTAGACTTAACATGAGGGTATGTGGCTTAAAGGTGGGAATTCCAGTGTGAATGAAAGCAGGTTAGGAGGAACTGAGAGAGAAAAACACATGAGCTTTATTGCTCTGTGGCCCACTTTTACTAGAATGTTCTAAAATGCTTTGTTTACATGCTAGTATGACTTTACAAAGCAGCAACAGCTGAGCTGCACCAGGAACTGGTTCCATTTCTTTATATCTGTTTCCCTGATATCACTGAGATGATTTAATGTTGGAGACATGCCTTGCAGTATGCCCAGCCATGAGAAAGCAGCTGTTGGTTTAGAGACATCTGCACACCCTCAGCACAGGGTCCCTGGCTGGGTCTGATTCTGAATCCTTGGTGCTCACCCTTCAGCCTTAATACGCAGTCCCATGTAACTCACTGGCTCTGGCATTAACCTAGGAATACCTCGCTTGTATTTGTGCATTTAGATGGGAACTCACGCGCTATAATGACCTGAATAAAGTGTTTATAAATATGACTCTGGCTCCTGTGTTCCTTAGCAATAGCTTTGCCTGGTCCAAGTACTGAAAATGGCATTCCTTGTGCCACTTCCTCCCTCTCCCTTACACACTGCACTTTCTCTTCTTTCCCATCCGTACCCTTCCAGGACACACTCTTTTCTGGTACCTTAGTTTCCCCAAACCAGAGTGGGTAGAAGCATACCACTCCCCTTTGAAAAGTGCCTTTCAGCATTGAGTGGGGAGCTGGCTTTCACACAGTTACCAAAAGGTTCAGGATTTGGCTTTGGGGTTTTTAAATATGTTCTTTCAGAAGTGATGTGCAGAGCTGACTCTATATATGGAGAATTAGGTAGACCCTGACATGCGTAGAGTAGATAAGCTTGGAAGGGTGAGGGACATCTCCAAACACACTCTTGTATTTTGCCACCTGTATTTCCCCCTTCCCTTATATTTACTTCCAAGTCTTACTCTTTAGCAACTAGGAAACATATAGCCCTTGTGAAGTAAAACTTTGCCTATATTAACAGATCCAAATACATTCCTGTATTACAAGCCCCACCATGATCTAGCCCTAACTTTCCCATCTTGATTCACACCATTCTGGGCCTCTCTTCTCCAGGCAAAGCTTACTGCCTTCCTGTTTTTTTCAACAGCAGAAGTTTCCCTGTCCAGGTCTGTGGTCTATTCTGCTCTGTTGGGCCTCCTTCCCCAGCCCCAAGGCCTACTTCTATCATCACCAGGGTTCCAATTCCACATCACCTGGCTAAAGTGCCTTTCACCTCCACCTATCTCAGGTATACCCCATCTCATTAGCTTGTTTTATACACAGCACCTAGTGCTTTCTGAACTTCCTTTATTGGAGTAGTTCATGCTTGATGTCTTTCTCAAAATGTAGACTCCCTGAGCGTCGTTCATTCTGTGTGTCCACCATTCTGTCTCCAAAGCTAACAGTCATCCCTGCCCAGATACGCATTCAATGTTGAAGGAATGCAGTTTGGCAAAACAGCTTGGGAGAACAGCGTTGCAAGGTAGAGTATCGCTTAGAAAAACAGGTGTTTTACCCAATACATAATATGGACAACTGTCACTTCATTTTCCCCCTCTCCCTTTGTCACAACTTTGATTCATGGAACAATTAACTGAGTATTTTTTGATGTATCAGGCAGCCGAGGGGTAGGGTTTTGATATGCACTTTTTCTGTCGGGATGAATTGAGATACCAACCGAAAGGAACTTTCGGACTGTTTGGTTTCAGCAGTGCTGGGGGCGGGGGCTGTGCTGGGGGGGCTTCATGCAGCCAAGCAACCGCTCTACAACTGAGCCACATCCCCAGGCCCAGACTTTTTTCCAAGGGTTCCAAGCCTCCCTTTTCTGAACCATCTTTTCCAAACACGTGCCTTCCTCCAGTTGCCAAATTAAAGCTAACTTTAGGAAGGCCAAGTTTCAGGGTCTAACTTCTCTGTCTGAAGGTCGAGTTGCATTTTACCTGGGCTGCCCTGAGGCCGGCTTTTCCAAGCACGCCCCACTAACCTCGAGTTAGGGAAGGAAAGCAATATTAGGAAAGAGGAAAACAATGGGAACTAAAAAGACCGGAGAGTACAGCACCGTCCCAAGGCCTCCGGGACTCCCCTCCCGCAGTTAAAGCCACCTGTCTACCCGCGAGCGCCACTCAGGACCCTCGCCCCCGCCTGCAGCTAGGGCGGAGGCCGCGCCGGACCCGCCTACCCCTCCTGGTCCCGCCCACTCGTGACTAGCAGCTCCAGTACCCTATCAATGCCGTGCCAGCTGCCACTGGCCCCGCCCCCAGGGAGCCCGGCCCCCTACTCCCGCAAGCTGGCCCTGGCCTTCCTCCGGGGCCACTCCACCCCCGCCCACCCGCCGGCGGGCCAGGATTGGCCGAGCGCTGCCTTTAACCGACGTGTTATGTAACGTGCTCTAGGGCTTCGCCCCGCCCACTTCCCTGCGGTTATATAACCCAGGCGGCCCAGCTCGGGCTCCGCCCCCGGGCCAATAGGGACCCGCGCACCCGGCCGCCGCGGCCAATCGCGCGCCGAGGGGGCGGGGTCCGGTCCCGTGGCGCGCGAGGGGCGCGGCGCGACAGTAGCCCGGCACGCGGCGAGCCTCGAGACCGCGCGCGGCTGGCGGGCAGGGCTGGCGGAGCCGCGGTGGCGGCAAGCGCTCGGCCCCCGCGCCCCGGAACGTTGCGCCGTGGAGCTGCCCCTCGGCCGGCGGGCTTTCTGGGAGCACGTCGGCTTCCAGCACGGCCCGGGGGGACGGTGGTTGCGGCGAGGACCCGGCAGAGGGCCGCGCAGGGGCTCGAGCTGCTTGTGCCGCTTGTGCCGCTTGTCACCTCGTGTTCTCCCCGGGGTTGGACCTCCGCGAGGGAGAAGCGCGAACTTCTGTGAAATGCCGAGGAGGAAAGTGCCCCTGAGATGAGCGCGACCGGAGGTGGCGGGCTGTGGTGACTGGTCTTCCCGCAGCGCGGTGGCGGGGACCACGATGGGAGGTCCTTCCCTGCCACCGACTGCAGAGTGAGAAGCAGGCGGCTGGCCGAGGGCTTTCGGCGCGCCATGGACCCCCGTGAAGGCCTGGGAGCGCCCCGCGGCGACGCTCGCGGAGGGACGCGGGGACCCGGGGGCCGGCGGCAGGGAACGCGCACCGAGAGCGGCCACAGGTGACGCCCCGCCCGTGCGCACCCCTGCCGTCTGCTGTCCCTCTGGAGCAGGGACTGGGAGAGCAGGACTCGGGCCCTTGTGATCTTGAGTTCTTAACCCCGGGAGGAAGTGCGGGGAGAGATCGGGGCGAAGGGATCTGGGATGCCGCAGACGGTGACTAGAGTACAGCAGAGCTACGGAGTGGCCGAGAGGTCCCCTGAGGTCCGGCCAAGTGGGAAATGGGAGTGGAGAGTGACCTTCTGTCTCTTTGCCCGCAATCCCAGCATCTCGGGAGTTTGAGGCCAGCCCTGGAAACTCAGACCCTGTCTCCAAGAGGACTGGGTGTGTGCTCCAGGGCGAAGCGCGCCTGGGTTCAATCCCCAGTGCCAAAAGGAAAAGGGAAAAAAAAAAAAGCATAAACAAATGAAAGAGTCGGTGTGCACAGTGACCCTGGAAAGTAATTTGTTGTCCCTGCATGTGCAACATTGTTACTTCTCATTTTTTTAATATCTATTTTTTTAGTTGTAGTTGGACACAATACCTTTATTTTATTTATTTTTATGTGGTGCTGAGGATGGAGCCCAGGGCCTCGCACGTGCTAGGCAAACGCTCTACCGCTGAGCCACAACCCCAGCCCCTATTTCTCATTTTTTATCTTCCAGGGAACAAGATCGAAACAGAGTTTCAGAAGAACTTCTAATGGTTGTCCAAGAAATGAAAAAATATTTCCCAGCAGAGAGACGCAGTAAACCAAGCACCCTAGACGCCCTCAACTATGCCCTTCGCTGCGTGCGCAGTGTGCAAGGTAAACAGCTGCGGAGGATGCGCAGGCGCAGGTGCACCTTGGCGATGAACAGGAGTCTTAGCTTTCTGTGTAAGATCTCTTGAGCACATCTGAGACTGATTTCATTAGTGTCTTAATTTTTCAAATTTGAAAGACCAGGAGAACTTATTTGGCTAACAGTTTAGTAGTTATGCAATACTTTGCTGATCTGTTGCAAGAGAGAATTTAGGATAAGTACATTTTGAAAACTGACTTTTTAAACATTGTCTCCTGTGGAGGTCACATGAGAAAACACATTTGACTAAATACAGTTTACCTTTTCCCGTCCTACCCATGCTTTGAAAATGCAGTCATGATATGCTAAGAATTTGCCAAATTAAAAACGAACAATTTTAAACACTTTTTCCTTTTTCTTTCTGACATTTCTCTTCAGGAGATTTCATACAATCATATTCTCTTCAGCACAAAACTCTGTGCTTCATCTGTAACCTATAGCTTCAGAATGCTGAAGTAATGTTCTCACCATAAAAATTGCCTGTGTCTGAAGCTTTTTTAACTTGTTTTAGTATATTAAATGAATCTTGCTTCTTATGACCTAGAACAGGCAGAGTCATAAAATTCACAGTGTAAGTTTGCATAATTGTCAGTTTTTTAGATGTAAGCAGAAAGTGACTTGATTTGAGGGAAATGCTCTTAAGGTGTTCTTTTCTTAATAAGCCTGCCTAGTAATGCTAAATGTGATTTCCTGAAGATACCATTGTCACTGGACTGTTTATTTCCCTGTGTTTCTTAGCAAACAGTGAATTTTTCCAGATTCACAATCTAAACGGAGCACCTGAGAGGGAAGTGACTGTGTACAGTCTGAAGGAGCTGGCTACTGTTGCTTCTGAACACACTTCTAAGAACACAGTAAGAATTTATGAATGGTCCCATGTCAACCTGGGTGCCTTCTCCTAAGGAGCTTCTAGCTCCTTCTCCTAAGGAGCTTCTGGAGCTTCTGAGTGAAATTTTCAGGAACCACAGTTTGAGGTAAACAGAGGAGAAACTGCTCAAAAGGCATGTGTAGCTTCTCTTGCCAGAGAACATCCAAAAACCGAAGCAGTGTGTTGTGTACTGGGCAGTAGTTTCATTTGTTCACCAGCTGCTTCTATCCCCTTAGCATGCCTGAGTTTTCTTAAATTAAGAGGGAAAAATGGAAGCTAATCCAAAATAAGGGCGAGGGGTGTTAAAAAAAGGAGAATAGAAGAAATCAGTGGAGTAGACAAAGGGGAATGAAGTGACGGCACAGGGAAGGGGTTAGGGAAAGACAGCGGAATGAAATTGACCTAACTTTCCTAGGTACAAATATGAACATACCATGATCATGTACTTCCATAAGACAGTAACTTAAAAAAACAAAACAAAAAAAAAACAAAAAACGCCAGAAGCGGTGGCACACGCCTCTAATACCAACAACTCAGGAGACTGAGGCAGGAGGATGGCGAGTTCAAAGCCAGCCTCAGCAATGGTGAGGCCCTAAGCAACTCAGTGAGACTGTCTCTGAATACAATACAAAAAAGGGCTGGGGATGTAGCCCAGTGGTCAAGTGCTCCTGAGTTCAATCCCCATTACCAAAAAAAAAAAAACAAACCTACAAATAACAGATCAGTAAAGGGGAGGGAAGAGAGGAGGGGAAAGGGGAAGTACTAGGGAATGAATTAGAACAAATTATATTCCAGGTTTTTATAATTATGTCAAAATGAATCCTATAGACTACAAAGAACCAATGAAAAAAGTCATACAGAGAGAATGCTTTTTAAAAAAGAGGAAAAATAATAATGCCGCAGAGTAACTTCCTACATTTTATTCTCATCTCCAGATTATTAATTTCTATTTGTATCATTCTTAGGTTCAACATCTACTACTTCAGGTTATTACCATTGGGTTTTATAGAACAGATGAGTTGAGATGCTCTCATTTTTTGTGAAATTTTGGAAGATAATTTTTTTTTTGTCTTGTTGACAGGGAAATAGGCCTCACATTTTGTTGATAGAGTGATTACTTAATTTTATATTTAGACTTCAACATACTTGTAACAACGATTTTGTAACATTGTAAAATAAGCTCATATAAAAATATTAAAAAGCTACTTTTTTTTAATAGAGCTTATTTTTAACAACTAGTATGTGCATAATACTGTAGCAGGATATGTGAAGCTTTAAAAAAAAAAGTTTAAGAAAACATTTTCCCTCTAAGATCTTTAAAATAAAGCTAAAGAGGAAAACATGATACTACAAATGGTGGCTGATCATAAACAAATCCTATTTGTGTCTAATGGATAATCAGAGCAGTGGTGCTGGGGGAGGCATCTTCAGGGATACTTCCTGGGGGAGGCACAGAACTTGCTGAGAAGGCAGCGAATTCCCTGGGTGTGAGGCACGATTTCTGAAGAAGGACTTGGAAGCTTTTGTGCCACATGTATTTTGAGTCTGTGTAGAAGGAGCCAGTGTATTTTTTGGCATAGAAATCAAACCTTCAGCAGGTGAATTGCAGATTTTGTGATATTTTCTAAGAGCAATGCTGAAAGAAACTATTTTTGGAATTTTCTTGCCTTTTCAGGATTTGTATATGTTTTAGGTTATTGATTATAGTAGAAATCTAGAAGAAACTTTCCTTTCTTGGGGTATTTCCCATAAGTATCATAACATTTGCATTTGTCTTAAATGGTTTCTCATAGGATACCTTTGTGGCCGTGTTTTCGTTTCTTTCTGGAAGGTTAGTGCACATATCTGAGCAGGCTGCTTTGATCCTGAATTGTAAGAAAGATTTCTTGAAGTCCTCTCACTTTGTTGACCTGCTTGCCCCTCAAGACGTGAGGGTGTTCTACACACACACCGCCCGAGCTCAGCTTCCTTTCTGGAGCAGGACCCAAAGAGGTAATGGGACCAATGTTGGGATGTGTATCATGCCCCAAGATCAGTTTCATTTTTACAAAAATAGTGCAGAAATTAATGCATTACTTAGAATATGTGAACTATATAGTTTGTCTTATTTTTTTTTCTTAAAATGTCAAAATATGATGAAACAGCTTTTTGGGGGTGGGGCATGCATCAGGAATTGAACTCAGGGACGCTCAACCACTGAGCACATCGCCAGCCCTGTTTTCTTTAGAAACGGTCTACACTGAGTTGTCTAGCGCTTTGCTTTTTGCTGAGGCTGGCTTTGAACTTGCGATCCTCTTGTCTCAGCCTCCTGAGCCACTGAGATTACAAGCTGAAACAGCATTTTAAATGTTTCTAATAACACAAAGACCCAAGAAGTTGGTTTTCATTTAGTCAAGTTAGTTTCATAGATTATATATTAAAATATGATTTGATTACGAGCATACTATACAACAGTTTAGTTGCTACAAAATCTGTTTCCTTTAAAAAAATTAAATTTTTTCCTCTATGTTGATTTCATGATTTCCTTATCTAATAGATTTTACTTTAGAGATAAAACTGATAGTTAGCTCCCTTTTCCAGTTTTTCTTGCTTCCTCCTAAAAGTTTATGAATCTCATTACTTTCTTTTCTGAAATGCTTGTCTATCTGAACCAGGGATGTGTAGTCAGTTTTCCTTGTGACATTTAGTCCTGTGTGATCTTTAAATAATTCCTTAATTTTAAATCACTCTTTATAATATTTATTTCATATTCTTTGTGAAGTGTCTCGGAGAACTTACTGTCTGATTCCAAACCCTTTAATTATTAAAAAAAAATAAATTTTAAAAATGTGATTAAAAAAATGTATAGCAGCTAGGTGTGATGGTTTATGCCTGTAATTCTAGCTGCTTGGGAGGCTGACACAGGTGAGTTAAACGCCAGCTTTAGCAACTTAGGCGCTAAGTTACTTAGTAAGACCCTGTCTCTAAATAAAATATTTTTTTTAAAAAAGGGCTGGGGATGTGGTTCAGTGGCTAAGTGTCCCTGGGTTCAAGGTTCAATCCCCAGTATCAAAAAGAAAATAGAAAGAAAAAAAAAACAAAAAAACCCCCAAAACTATAGCATTAAAATTGCCTTCTTAATCATTTTTAAGTGTATAGACCAGTAATGTGAAGTATATTTGCACTGTTGTGAAACAGAACTATTTCATCTTTGCCAGGTTAATATATATCTTTTCTGATTTTTTTAATCCAGTTCTTGGCCCAATGAGGAAAGGCCTTGCTTCTTTTTCCAGTTGTCACCTTTCTGCCATTTTTTTTTTTAAGTTGGACACTATGCTTTTATTTTATTTTTATGTGGTGCTGAGGATCGAACTCAGGGCCTTGCACATGCTATACATTTATACATTTATACATTTTACACAGCTTATCTAATTAGCATAAAAATAGATACAGCATAAAATAGATACAGCAGTCAACCAATAAGGAATCTCCACACTTAATGGCTCGCTTTTGTTACTTCACAAAGTGCTCTACCGCTGAGCCACAGCCTCAGCCCCTCTGCCATCTTTTTTGAATATTTCTTCATAAGCTCTAGAAAACATGCCTAGCAGTCTTGCCTCCTAGCTCCATCATTTCTCCTTTTTGCATCTTTCAAAAGCATCGATTGCCTTTCTCTTCCTCATTCCTAAATACACATTTTCATCTTTAAATATCCATGTTTGTTTCTTTCCCCTCATTAGTCATTTTTTTCATAAACATCTATTCAGCAGTCACTGTGGACCAGGGACAATTCTAGATGCTGGGGTCCAGCCTAGGAACAGGACAGACACTCCAGAGTGTTCTCTAGCTCCAGCACATTTTCCCTTCAGCACTGACGTGTGGTCCCTGTCCTGTCTTTTCAGCCTGATCATCTTTGTTGATTGAGACATGCTCCTTCCATGTAAAAACAGTGTCTCCTGCAATTTTTGTCTTTGGTACCTCAAATTGACTTGTGCCTTCATGATCTGATGCACATTATATTTTTTCCTGTGAATCTCAAGGATTCAAGCTCAAACTGAGAGCAGTTGCTGAGCCCTACAACTGGATGGGCCCATGTTACCGCCTTCAGAACATAAGAGGACATAGGAAGTGATGTAGCCAGCTGTGGGCAGCCTTTGGTCTTGCATCAGAACATGTTTCTTCTTAAAACTGGTTCTGTATACCTCTCAGAAGGATCTGATTGCTATTTACTGCAAACATACTTCCAGAAACAAGAATTCACACTTGTAGCCTGGGTGTCTAATGCTTCATGGGCTCTGCCCACTGAGATCGCATATTCTGGCTCCCAGGGTTCTGGGACTTGAGGTGAACACAGTGGGTTCAGGAGCCTTGTGCAGTGTGTGATTGGTGAGCAAGTTCATATCACAGCAGAGGCTGATCCCCGATTATCCTACAGTCCTCTCCGTGGAAGCGGAGATCAGCCTGATTCAGTATTTTGGTTCTTTAGGGTTGTCACCATTTATGCTACCATCAGTTGTTTTATTTTGTTGGTTTTGTTTTTTAACTTCTCAAAGCTTTCCATGTTTTACTGCAGTGCACAAATGCCCAAAAAATATTTTCAAGGAGTTCTACCAGAGGAAATACAAATAGAAAACATTTGGGTAAAGGTTCAACCTCCTCATTTGACCCTAAGATAAGCAAATTTATTTCTAAATTGTCACCTTGTAAGTTAGTAGTCACTAAATTGACACAAACTGTTGGCATGAAGATCATGAGAAAGTATTATTGAGAGAAAGCATTGGTGACACTGTAAATCCATATAGTCTCTAGAAATTAATTTCAGAATACATGAGATGGCGCTGGGATTGTAGCTCAGTGGTAGAGCACTTGCCTAGCATTTGTGAGGCACTGAGTTCAATCCACAGCCCCACATAAAAATAAATAAATAAAATAAAGGTATTGTGTCCATCTACAACTAAAAAAAATGTGTATATTTTTAAAAAGAGTACCTGAGAGTTGTAAAATGAACACATAATTTAACCTAGAACACAACTTTCAGAAACTTATCCAAGGAAAGAATTTAAAGGGAAGGGGAAAAAGTCAAAGAAATGTATATTTCATAGAGCTAAATGCTGAAACTGTCCTAAATTTCCAAGTATTGAGAACTGTCCAGACTATTACCACCAAAATAATGGTGTCAAAGGATGACTGTGGTGGCATTTGAAGTAGCGAATGTGGGCAGGCATGCAGCAATCACTAAGTCAGGTGCCCTCACTTGTCTGCCTGAGGGTTGCTGGGATAACAAAGGCCCTTCAGCCCAGGGAAAAGAGTCCTCTCTCATCTCTTTTTAAAAGCTCATCTCTTTTTAAAAATAATCCTCAGTTGTTGGCTGGCAATAGTGGGAGACTGCTCATCTGAGGAGTGTGGCCCTGGGACAAAAAACTGATGCTTTATCTCTGTTTCTAGCATCGCAGTACGAATATGCTCCAGTGAAGCCCTTCTTCTGCAGGATCCGGTAAGTGGACAGCCTGGGGAGGCCAGAATGCACCTGATGCTCTGGTTTGTATTTAGCACTTATTCTGGTTCTTTTATATTCAGCCGGATTCTGTTGTAGATTAAAAAAAAAAAATAGATGTGGTTGCCATGAGGAATTTGCATTTGTATTAAAAAGAGACATGCTCGGGAATAAACAAGACAGTAATGCAGTGGGCAAAGTCAGAAAGCTAACTATCCACCCCAGTGTCATGTGGGGGTCAGTGGGTAGGAAGAACATTTTTTGTTTTTTAAATATTTATTTTTCAGTTGTAGTTGGACACAGTACCTTTATTATATTTATTTATTTATTCTTATGTGGTGCTGAGGATCGAACCCAGAGCCTCACACCTACTAGGTGAGTGCTCCTCTGCTGAGCCACAACCCCAGCCACAGGAAGAACGTTTTGAAATGACCATATTATTTAGTGCACTTTTTGGTCTGCTTTTTATCTTTTAGTCACATTTAAAAATTTTTTTCCCTACTCAGCTGTACTTGAATTTTTAAATTTTTGAAGTTTTTTTCCTCCCTCCCCCTCCCCCATGGGGCTAGGGATTGAACCTAGGGACACTGTACCATTGAATACATCCTCAACCCTTTTTATTTTTTATTTTGAAATAGGAGCTCACTAAGTTGCAGAGGCTGGCCTCAAACTTACAATTCTCCTATCTCAGCCTCCCAAGTCTCTGCTGCACCACTATACCCCACTTAAATAGCTTTAAGAAAGCAAGGTATTTATACTTATTAAAAGATCCAGAGATGGTAAACTAGAAGAAAATAGACCATAATATTAATGGTAGTTTATTTCTTAGAGTTTACTTTCATAATAAAAAGGGAAAGTATTTTAAGATGGCATTGTGATTAAAGCTATAACTGCTGTAGATAGTTGGAGAGAAACCCATGTAATTGGTTAATGATATCACCCATGGATTTGGGGGCCTGCGCTGGTAGGATCTGAATGCAAGGAGGGGTGAGCCTAGGAAGGGAAAGCAGGGAGGCCTATGCTGCTGCCCACCAACAGCCCAGGCCCCCAGGAAGTACCCTGTGGGTTCATCAGCTTAATGACTGTGTTTAGGTTCAACTTCTGAGCAGGCATGATTATAGTACTGGGGTCAAAACGCTTGCCCTTGTGTACTTAAGTTCTTGTGTACTTGAGTTCTGTAGTGGGGACCAATAACATGTAAATGTGTGTGTCCCCTGGCAGTAAATTCTTTGTAGAGACTAACTCAGCAGAAGGGAGTTCTGGGAAGTGAAGAGATTGCCCTTGTATTTCAGGCTTCTTTGATCCATTTTCTGTTGCTATTTAGAGTACCTGAGGCTGGAAAATTTATAAAGGAGAAAGGTTTATTAGGGCCCAAGTTCTGAAGTCCAGAGCGTGGCACTAGCATCTGCTGGGCCTCTGTTAAGGGCATGATGCAGGCAGGCTGGCATATGCAAGGAGAAGGGGCCAGGGAACCAGATGGCAGATCAACCCACTCTCACTGAAACTGCCCACTCCCACAGGAACAACACCAACCCTTCCTGGGGTGGTCCCATAACCCTAAACCCCTTGAAGCCCCGCTACCTCTTAGTACCTTGCACTGGCAATTAGCACTTTGGTGGTGACAAGCCACACCCAGACTGTGGCAAGAGTAATCAAGGAACTCTCCTTTTAAGAAGCCTGATTGCAGCCAGAGACCGGAGAGGGTGAGGTAGTGAGCCATACAGGAATGGAGCGCCGGGAAGTATCTGAGGAAGCTGCTCCTGGCAGACGGTGCAGCCTGGCACCGCCTTGGCAGGGGGCAGGCAGCAGAGAAGCTGCCTGGCTGAGGCCAAGGAAGGACCAAGATTCCGGGAGCAACTTTTGAATGGAGTAAATTTTGTTCAGGGTCATCACTTGTTTCAAAAACCTTTTACTTTGGGAGTTTTCTAACATAACAGAAAAGTAGAGAATCAGTATGTAATCACCCAACTTTGATAACCTTAACCCGTGACCAGTGTACTTTCACCAGTTCCTCGGCTCTTCTTCCCCAAGTTATTTTGAAGCGAATCTCAGCTATCGTGTTATTTCCTTAAAGGTTTTTTCAGAATGTTTGTTCCCGTTCATCTTTGTGATGCTCAAATTGCCCATTTCAGCAGTAGGAAACCCTTCAGGGTAGTTCCTGTGCCCTTGAGAGGGTGCCTGTGAGGTCTTCAGTGACCTCCTTTCTTTCAGGCATGTGATGTCCCAGAGTTGCAGTCAGTCATTTCCCTGGGAATCCCCAGTTCCTATGGGAAGTGGCATGAGTGCTCTGGAGACTGGCTCTGGGTAGTAGGCATGGCTGCTACAGGGTTTTCACTGCTCCAGGAATTTCAGTGCACAGAGCCAGACAGTTTTGGGTTTTTGAAAGGAAGCATAATTTACATTACCAAGGGTTGTGTTGGCTGCTGTGTTGGCGGTACTGTGAAGGGGCAGAGGCAGGGAGAGTGGTGGAAGGCTGCCTGTCCGTAGTGCCAGGCCAGCAGGCAGTGCGCAGCAGCCTTCGTGTGGGATTATCACCAGGATTTACGAAAGGATTCAATTTGGGGTGTGAGGTGAAAGGGGGGCAAGGATGACAGCAGAGTTTTCAGCTGGAGTTACTTACTGAGGTGGAGGAAGTTGTAGGAGAAGCAGCTTCCTGGAGAGAGGCAGGAAGGCAAGTTAAGTTTGAGATCTGAGCTGAGATATGAGTCTAGTTCAAGGGAAGTGTCCAGCCCAGAGGTGGATCCTAGGTCATCAACATGTCAGTGGCATGAGAACCCTTGGACTGAAGAGCCTGGGAAGCCGATCGTGGAATGGAGGGAAGAGTAGGAGAGAATCCAGGGACCCCTGTGTGGCCACCTGCTGTAGGGCAGGAGGAGGAGGAGGAAGGGTCCTAGGAACAGGGAAGAGAGGAGAGAGCCAATGGGGAGTGTGTGCTGGACTCATGTCTGGCAGCACTGAGACCAGCTTGGGATTAGTGTCAGGACCGGGATGGTGTGGAGTAGAGGTGTGGTTAGTACAGTGGAGTATGGGAGTTGGACCTCGGTCATATAGACTCTTAAGGGATGGTGGCACATCCTAGTGAAAATGTCCCCTGGGCAGCTGGAGTGAAATCCTTGTACTGGTCACTCAGAGCCAGACACCACCCTATCCCAGATCTTTGTGAGAATCAGGAGGAGGCACATGCTCAGGGCCAGGGCTGGGGCAGGGGCTGGGGCAGGGGCTGGATTTCAGACCCAACTTCTCCTTTCCTCCTCAGGCAGGCATCTTGAAGGACTAGAGTGCCCGACTGTCCAGCTGAAGCTATGAGACTAAATTAGTTCTTGGAAAGAGGAAGTGGCAAGGGACAACTGAGAGTTGGCTTTGGGACATGACCACAGAGAACCAGTTCTCTGTTTGGTGGCACTTGAGGTAGACCCATAAGATAGGCCTCCTTACGGCAGAAGCAGAAGAGTCATCCTCGGCATTTGGGGCACAGAGGTCAGGAGAAAATCATGCAGTGTCTGTTCTGCTTTTACTCTCATGGTGATATAAGCAGTTCTCCATAAAACCTTTTATTCAATGAACAGTGGACGAGTAGTATTGCCTGGATATTGAAATTTCAAACTAACCTTGCCCTGCAATGGAAAACAAGCTGTTTAAACATCTTAGATTTGATCGCGTCTGTCTGGGAATTCCCCATGGGGCCATTCCCAGAGGGCACCGGGCCAGCACTAACCACCTTCCATCTCTTCAGTGGAGGTGGAGGCAGAGAGCACGAGAAGCATTACTCCCCGTTCCGGATCATCCCCTATTTGGTTCATGTACATAGCTCTACCCAACCAGAATCAGAACCTTGCTGTCTAACGCTGGTTGAGAAGATTCACTCTGGTTATGAAGGTAAGTCAGGAGGACCTGCCTTTAGATGAGATGCAGAAACGCCAGCAATCAGATAGGAACACAGCGAAGCCTGTTCACTGCAGCCCTAGGGCAGAAAGATGCTTGTTTTTAGGAGTTGGGCTCCTAGACTGACCTTGACTTCCGGAGCAGCCATCTTCACTGACGGCCTGGCCTCACAATCTTAGCCTGGGACTTCAGACAGATCCATGGTCCTCCAGTCCCTTCTCTGCTGGTGACCCATTCTGTAGGGCTTTTTGATTCTGTCTGTGTGGAATTTGAGCACTGAAACTGATGCATAGAGAGGTCATAGGAGTGAATGTATGGGTTTTTTTTTTTTTTTTTTTTTGGTGGGGGGGTTGCTGGGGATTGAATCCAGGGCCTTGTACTTGTGGGACAAGCACTCTACCAACTGAGCTATACCCCCAGCCCCTGGAATGTATGTTTTTAAAAAACTGTTTTGAAACTTGAGCAAGCAGAGCCATGTTTCTAAACTCAGGTGCCAGTGCTCAGACAGCTCTGAGTGCTGTGGCAGTCACTTCCATTCTGATGTAGCATGCTCGCCTGCACGAACTCACAAACCTGCAGAGCTGCGGTGACAGTAGGGTCAGCCCAAAACTTATTCACACATGAAAAATAAGACAGGATTCTAATAAAAATAAAAGCTCATTTTACACATTCATGCTTTTTTTTTTTTTTTTTTTTTTTTTAGTTGTAGATGGACACAATACCTTCATTTTACTTGTTTATTTTTATGTGGTGCCGGGGATCGAACTCAGTGCCTCATGCATACTAGGCAAGTGCTCTGCCACTGAGCCACAACTCCAGCCCCATCATGCTTAAGAGATACTAAACACTGCAATACGCCTGGCAGGCAATGCAGGAAGAACCCGGCTAGCAGGATGATGATGGAGTGGTGCATGTTTTAGTGTCTTCAGTGGTTTCAACTTCTGCCTCCATGTAAGGTTTCTTGCAAAAGAAATCGCACCTGAGCAAATGTGGTGCTGTAGATGCTCAGATTGTTCCCTAGTATATCATCTTTTTGTTTTTTAAATCACATGTTGGAGCAAAACTGACAATACTGATTTTTAAAAAATATTATTTAGTTAGTTGTAGTTGGACACAATACCTTTATTTGAAGATCGAACCCAGGCCTCGGACGTGCTAGGACGTGCTAGGTGAGCGCTCTACCACTGAGCCACACCCCAGCCCTACAGTACCGATTTTATTATGCAAAGACCGTTCATGTACTAAGTAAATTTCAGATACTTTTAGTGGTTGCAGACAACAACAACTAGCACTAAACTTTTCATTTACTTCTGATTTAACCACTAGATTATTTGTGATGAAAACAGGCTATTGAGTGGGCACAGAATTTTTCTTCAAGTTATCCTTAGTGAATGTCACACTTGGTTTGATTAAGATGTAGTTAATGAAAATTCTTATCATCTGTCTGTAGCTTTGGCTGCTGGAAGGCCTGGGCCCTAAGGGAGATTTCCACTATTTCATATAGTGATGTTAGTTCTTTTTTAATATGTTAAGCAGTAGTTAAGTGGATTTAATTAGCCATTGCTTTTAAATGGGCCTTTCTGTTTTCTTCTAGCTCCTCGAATTCCAGTAGATAAAAGAATTTTTACCACAACACACACCCCAGGGTGTGTGTTTCTTGAAATAGATGAAAGGTAAGAATTTCTTTAAACCTGTAAGAAATTTGTTCCTGAAAATGTATTAAATATGAGAAAAAGTTTACATCAGGTTTGCATGCTCTTCTACATTGTGAAACTGCAGTCCATCCCTTTGCCCACATGATTGTTGTTAGTTAGGTTGGAATTTATTTGTGTTATCTGATTTTTAACATAAACACTTAATATATTTCTTAAAGTGATTTACAAGAGACCATATTAGATTTCATGATGCTTTAGGTGGCCAGTCAGTCCTTCTTCGCAGAAGCACACAGTAAACCTGGGAGCCAGTTTACCAGTAATACCCATGATGTTGGACACTCAAACTGGACACTGGCCTCTCTAATCCCAGGCATTCCCAGTGGACAAGTGTTCCTCAAATCAGTTTATGAAGTGGGGGAAAAGCTTTTTTTTTTTTTTTTTTTTTTTTTTAAAGAGAATTTATTTAAAGGATTTTTCTTTATTTTGAATTTAAGTCATTCTTTCTTTCTTTGAGGAGGGTGTTTAGATAGTTTTTATTATTTAAAGAATAGTAATGGTAGATGTTAATAATTGTTTATCACTGATTTTCAATATTTTTATTTGGAAATATTAAAGATTGATATTATATTTGTAATGCCATTTTTCCCTCACATTTATTTTTGAATTTTAATTATTAAAGAAACTTGAAAATCTGGGAATCCATGCTATTCCACACATAGTGTAAAGTAAAAATGACAAAAACTTGGGCATAATAATGATAGATATTAATTTTGATTTTTTAAAAAGCTTAACATTTGAAAATGGGTTTATTTAATTATAGTTACCCTGAAACCAAGCAGTAATTAATGAAATACTTTATATAATGTATTCTGTGTAAAGTTAGAAAATCAAAGGCTAATTCTGTAAATAGCTTAAATTTATTGCATTAGAAAATGTTTTTGGATTTCTATGCACAGAAAATGGTCATGAAGTCAGCTTTTTCTAGGGCAGTTTTACTCTTATCATAACAGTTTTCCCATGAATGTGTTAAGTGTCCTAAAAGTGTTTCTGTGTCTACTTCATGTCATCTTTTGTATTTAAGTATTCTTAAGCATGCTATGTTAATCAGCTTTCTGTTACTGTGACAAAATATTCGAGATAATCAACTTGTAAGGAGGAAAGTTTTATTTGGCTCACAGTTTCACAAGTTTCAGTCCATGGCTGGTTGGCTTCATTGCCTTTGCATCTGTGGCCAGGCAGAACATCCCTGCAGGAGCATGGGGTGGAGCAAAGCTGTGGCCAGGAAGCAGAAAGAGAAAGCGCAAGGGGCTAGGGTCCCTAGTAACCTGACTTCCTTCCACTAGACCCTCTACACTAAAGGTCTCAGCATATGCATGGGCCAGGGGCCAAGCCTTTAATGTGGGCTTTTGGAGACATTCAAGATCTAAATTATAACAACACTGTATAATTTTTGTAACCTGCTTTATTCATTTAAAATTATCAGCATCTATGTTATGATTTTTTTTTTTTTTTTTTTTTTTTTTTTTATGGCAACATAATGGGCATCGACTCTTTCTGAAGAACTTTGCTGGAAACAGATGCCTGGTCTTACCAGGTCTGTCTTCTGGCTCATTCTGTGTGTGTTTGTGATGCAGTTTCTCTGTTGACACCAACATTTACTGGATCATAAGACCATTTCCCCTCAGTGCAGCCACTTACGTTGTTGCTTTTATAAATCGTTTCATGAACATATTTTGCATAAGTTTTTTTCCTATTTAGAACTTAGTAAAGAAGTGTTTTCAGGGACATTGTTGGTGGCTTTGTTGTTGTTGGGTTTTGCTTCTCAGAACTGGGGATGAAACCCAAGGCCTCTCATGCGGGGCAAGCACTCTACCACTGAGCTGCACCCCAGTTGAGAAGCATTTTTTTAAAGAGCTGCACCCCCAGCTGAGAAGCGTTTTTAAAAGTGTGTGAAGTGTAAGTTACTCGATGAGTGTAACCTGCTGCCTTTGTTGTGTCCTCGGTCCAGAGCAGTGCCTTTGCTGGGCTACCTCCCTCAGGATCTGACCGGAACCTCTGTGCTAGCATGCCTGCACCCTGAAGACCGGCCTCTGATGGTCACCATGCACCAGAAAGGTAGGACCTGCTCCTCCGCAGGGGGAGTTTTAACCACTCATTCGTCCAACTTTTCACTTCGTTTCTTTGGCCAGTAGCCTTTAACTAGATTGGCAACAGGTTGAGACCCTAAAACAATTGTTCTCTATTTCAACACTTGAAAAAATTGACAGATGAACAACTTGAAAAGAGCACTTGTGATCAGTGTCTCTAAAGTCATTTTTTGTCTTCTCATTTCACGTAGTCTTGAAGTATGCAGGCCACCCTCCCTTTGAACACTCACCCATTAGATTCTGTACTCAAAATGGAGATTACATCATACTGGATTCCAGCTGGTCCAGTTTTGTGAACCCCTGGAGCCGGAAGGTTTCCTTCATCATTGGTCGGCATAAAGTTCGGACGTAAGTCAATCAGCTTTAATATTTTCTAAACATCTTTTTTACTAAATAATATTCTTTAGCCCACTGACTGCCCCTTGAAGCAGTTGGCACCTGAAGTAAATAATGTCAGACTTAAGAGTGTCTTAAATGTCCATCGTTAAGTTAACTCTGGAATATTTGCTTGATGTATTATTATTGGTCAATAAAAATTTTTACAGAAATTACCTAACATGATACCTAAAATATTTGACATGTTAGATGTAAAATGCAGCATACAAAGTTATACACCTGTCCTTCTAATTGTGTTTCCAACATACAAACTGAAATATGGAAAAGAAGATCAGAGGAAATAAAAAATTAATATGGGTTAGGTATAAGTAGAGGAACTAAGGATTTTTTTCCCTCTATTTGCTCCTTCTATATTTTAAAGATCTCCATAGCATGTACAACTTCTTATGTCAGCCTTCTGTTTTCAAACTTTACCTAGTAGTATCTGTTTTTTTGTTTCTGTTTTTAATTTTTTATTCTGATTTGTTATATATAACAGAATGTATTACAATTCACATCACACATAGAGCACAATTTTTCATATCTCTCGTTGTATACAAAGTATATTCACACCATTCGTGTCTTCATACATGTACTCAAGGTAGTGATGTCCATCCGAGTCCACCGTCTTTGGTATCTGTTTTATTAAATCTTGATTTTTACAAAATTGGGTTCTTCACTCTTTCATTTCCTGCCAGCATGACTGACTCCTGTTCCTTGTCCATGCAATGACAACATGTGAATGGACCTGGAGCAACCTGGCTGCCTTTGTCCCTTGAATTTTTTAGTTGACCTGTAGGGTTTTTTGACCTGGCCATGTTTCTTTTTGATAGCTGGAGGTTTTGGGTGGTGGTGGTCGTGGGTGGTGTTTGCTTTTTTAAGGATAGAAAGCATATTTACCTCTGCTTGACATGCTGAAATCAAGAGGTTATGTTTTGTACTTTGGTATACAACTTTGTGTACGTAAGCGTAGAACTAGAATAGCTGGGTGCACGCCTATAATCCCAGTGGCTTGGGAGGTTGAGGCAGGAGTATTTTAAATTCAACACCAGACTCAGTAACTTAGCGAGGCCCTAGGTAACTTAGCAAGATCCTGTCTCAAAATAAAAAAATAAAAAGGGCTGGTTAAGCGCCCCTGGGCTCAATCCCTGGTACCAAAAAAACCAACCAGACCTAAACAAAACAAAAACCTGAGTACAGTAGATCTACCAATAAAACGTATTTTATCAGATTTTTTTATATGGCAGTGGAGATGGTTCGTATTCCCTTCATGATGATAAATATCTCGAGGTTTCCCTTACTGCTTTGTACTCTAGGGTTTGGCCTCTGCAGAGCAGGATTAGAACCTCAATGGGAGGAATGGCTTCCTTGCTACTCTGAGACTGATTTGTGTTTAAAAACTAATTGAAAAGTTTAAATAGAAAATAGAACTACCAAGTGAGTACTGTTTGTGCCAGTGAGAGGGAGACTTTTCTTCTCTCAGTAGGAAACCTATTGGGAAATGAAAATAAAATCAGATAACTGCTCAGGGCAAATGTGGGGGAAACCCAGAGCAAATAAAATTTTTTTCCTAAAACATCCATCCAGGGGTTGTTGATGGGTCTGTGTCCCCTGCCCCCAGGCAGTGCCTGAGAGAAATCCTAGATTTTTTAGGTCATCCTTTGAATTTTTTGATAGAATATGTGTGGAATTACCTGATATATAATAAATCCTCAGACTGTTGTCAGCATTTTTAAAAAGTACACCACTGTTTACATCTCAAGACCCAAGATTATATGATGAAAAGAATGTAGAGTCTACAGGTATTAATTTTTCATAAAATAGAGTTGTTCATCATATTTATAAAATTATTTTCAATGCAGTATTCTTTCAAGTATTTAGGGCTTGCCTGCCCTGGTGAGGCACTATGCTAGACCCTGAGAGTGAGAAGGTAAACAAAATGTTCTCTCGCCTTCATGGAACCCACATGTGTGTAAGGGGAGAGACAGTAAATAAAAATGGTGTTGTCAGTCCAGGCGCAGTGGCATGCACACTCTGATACCAGCTGATCAGGAGGCTGAGGCAGGAGGATCACAAGTCAAAGCCAGCCTGGGAAACTTGGTGAGACCCTGTGTCAGGAAAAAAAATAAACAAAGGCTCTGCCATACAAGTAGAATTTAAGGAAGTGTGACCATTGAAATGGGCAGGGGGCTGTGTTTAACAGGAGACCCACCCACATCTCTCTGGGCCCTTCCTGGAAGCTCTGTGGGCAGGGAGCTTAGGTCCTGAGACCTCTTATTTTACAGAAAAAACTCATATTCAGCACAACTATCCTAGAGATTGTAACCAAAAGCTGGGTCCTTGTCCCCGTGCCAATTCAATAACTAGGACATGATTTTAGGAAAAAGAAGTTTTATTGCTTTGCTAGCAAAGGAGGAACACAGGGGACTCCTGTCCCAGAGGCCATGGTTCTCTCCATCAGGAGGAGCACAGGGTTTTAAAGGAACTCCTCAAGGGTTGCATTCCAGGTGTGCTCTGGTAGGGGTCCCAGGTGCCCACCCTGAAGGCATGTTAGGATTCACTTGTTAATTTGGAGATAGATATTCACTTCCTAGATCCTCCACTGGCTTCTCCTTCCTGTAATGGATGTATTCCAGGACAGTTAACTAGAGGAAGAAAACACTGTCTCCCTAATCTTGTTTAAAAAAAAAAAAAAAAAAAGTTCTTTAAAAAAAATTAAGCTTTAGGGGCTGGGATTGTGGCTCAGCGGTAGAGTGCTCGCCTAGCATGGGCGGGACCCGGGTTCGATCCTCAGCACCACATAAAAATAAAGGCATTGTGTTGTGTCCATCTACACCTAAAAAAAAAAATAAAAAATAAAAAAAAGCCTCAGAGCATATATTCAGATTATATTAAGAATATAATCATATATTCAGATTTTCAAGCTCATAGTGCACAGAAAGATGTAACGTGTTTTGAGTCATATAAACTTTTTTTTTTCCAGATAACTAATCATTTATATTAATTCTTGCAAAAGGTGAAGTGGCCACTGTTGCAAGGTCACTTAGAGAAGAAGCAGAAAGTGGAAAGTGAGGCCTGGTCTGCTTTTTTCCTGCTCACTCCCCTACATACATCCACCTGGTACTGCTCAGCCACTTGGCCACCACCTGCAAGTTAATCAGCTGAATTAAAAATAGTCTTGTAGAAATTTTCACAACTAAGAATATTTAAATCTCAGAGTATAAAGTAGTCTATATTCTGTTTCCATTTCAGAAATTCACCCAAAAACCAAAATCTAAATACATGTGAAAGATTTTCAAGCTCATAGTGCACAGAAAAATGGAACATGTTTTGAGCCAGATGAACTTTTTTTCCAGATCACTAATCATTCATATTAATTAATTCATTCTTGTAACACATGTTTTGTGGGTGTCTGCTGTGTACCAGAACTGTTCTTGGTAGAAGGTACAGGAGTGAAGAAAGACAAAACCCGGCCCCATGGAGCTTACATGGCAGTGGGAACAGACAGGGAACAGATTGGAGAGCAGTTAGTTAGGTGAGGTGCAGCCTGTTGGGTTGTGAAGCAGGGCACAGCCTGCCCTGTGCAGTGCACTGTGCTGTGCTGAGAGATGTTGATGGGTCGCTGTTTACTATCTAGGTGTTACTGGACACAGAGATGACTAGGGCTGTGCATGATGAGTGAATGATCCCCAAATGTAAATTTATTGCTGACTACTCTTATGACACTGCCGATATCCTATGATTGATAATGATAGAGTTGTTCATCATATTTACAAAATGCAGTATTTTTCAATGCAGTATTCTTTCAAGTATTTAGGGCTTGCCTGCCCTGGTGAGGCACTATGCTAGACCCTGAGAGTGAGAAGGTAAACAAAATGCCGATATCCTATGATTGTCTGATAATAATTTCTGCCTTTGTGAGAGTGTTTTGAGTTTTAGGTAACTAAACTTCATGTGCAAGTGGTAAGAAATAGCAGACTGGTGTCCTAGGAAAACAAACACTGGCTCTGAGGTCAGACATGGATTCAGACCCTGGCTTTGCTGCTTCTTGGTTACGTAAATTGGGCATGTTCCCTGGACACTCAATTCCTCCCACTGTATGTGTGTGCATGCATGGGATGCTGGGAGCAGACCCAGGCCTCACACACACACTGGGCAAGCTGAAGCTGTCTGCCTCTGATCTACAGCCCCTGACTCTCATCTCACTTTTAAAAGTCAGGATACCTCCTGCTTCATGGGATGCAGTGAATTGGTGTATTTAATTGGGTAGACCTCATTAGACCTTGCTTTGCTGAGGTCCCAGGAGGTAGAGCCATACGGTGGCAAAGGCATGGACCTTGGGGCTTAGACTCCAATCCCCCTCACCCATCCTTGCTTGCCCCTTATCAACTAGGTCACCTGGGAAGGTTGTAATTCCAGTGAATAATATTTACACTCGGAATAGTGCCTGGTACATCATAATAGTTTTGAGATGTTGGTTCTTCTTATTGTGTATTATAAAAACTAGTACAATTCTTGTCACAAAGCAGATCCTAAATGTGTTCATTTCTCCTCCTTTTTGTTATCTTTGTTGACATGTCTGTTGTTCACTATACTCAGCTAGTAGATTTTAAATCTGTAGAATTTGAGTATACACGGGCCTGAAAGTAATTTGGTGACAGCCACACCTTCACCATGACTGTGAGTTAGACTCCTGCTAATAGATAGGCTAAGTGAATAGGGGCATCAAACATTATTTTTTGTTTGGCAAACTTGGGTGTTAAAACTCCTATAGGAGCTTGCTGAGTTAATGTCAAATTTGAAGCCAGTCATTATTGAAGATGTTTTAGAAGCTAAGGAGGCTACTTGTCCAGAGTGGCAAATAAATTATTGCTTTGAACTCCATAGCCTTGGACAGCTTGACTGCATCTGGGAGTCTTTCCATGAGAAGGCATAGAAAGACACACCCATTTGCAGCTGTTAATGGGGCCAGTTCCATGCCTGGCATGTAATTTATGGGTTCAGTAGCTTTTTTAGATGCCTGCCAGCCGTACACCTGCTAGCCTGTACACCTGCCAGCCTGTACACCTGCTAGCCTGTACGTCTAATGCACTAGACACCAGTGAGCCTGAACAGCCTAGAGGCGCCAGCTACCTGCAGGAGGAAGACTCACTGTGTAAGTGATAAGGCCCCTACTATGCCAGTTTCCCTCTTAAAGAACCCTTCCTAAGAATGCATTCTTTTCCCCTATAAAATAAAGGTTGGTGGGCTTTCTCCCTTTGTTAGGCTCAGACCCATCAGGTCTTTTCCACCTGTCAAGCCCCTGCTTTCATATATTTCTTGTCTCTTTTGTCTTTATTTCTTAATATCATGTTTTCAGCCTTTTATTTCCAGCCAGCCCACACCTCCGTACGGCTACTGATTTCCCCTCCCCATGCAGGATGCAGTGGGAGCTACTTGTCACTGATTTTATTTAAACATATGGCTGTGATTACAGAAAGATTGGTGCCTCAGAGAAACTTAAGAAGCCTGTCAGTGCCTCATTTGTTTCTTGTATTTACTATCCCTCTATGAAGAGAATTTTAGTTTCATATTTCCTATATTTGGAGTCAAGAGTTGCTTTATAAAAGCACAAACTTATTGTTGAGTAAAATTGTTAAAAATCACTCTGGACTTCATTGTAAATGGATTTAAAATTGCTTGATTCAACCTTTACTTGGCATTTTATAGGAGTCCACTAAATGAGGATGTTTTTGCTACAAGAATAAAAAAGACGAACAGTAATGAAAAAGACATAACAGAATTACAAGAACAAATTCATAAACTTCTGTTGCAGGTAAAGTGAAAGATATTAAAAACCAAACACAAAATCACATAATTGGGTTTCATGTTAGCATTCAATATTAATAAAATCACTTCCTGAACTGTAAGCAAAGAGAAATTTTTACCTATACATAAATTTTTCTTTAGATTAAATTATGCTATTTTTTTTGCTCCGTATTCCATGTGAAATATAGGGAATCCTTTTGGAAAAACGCATTGTAAAACAACCTACCGAGTCATAGCAGTTGAGCAACAACCTTTCTACACACCAGCTTGTTCAACCTCTCGGTTTTGGCGTATTTTTTTTTTTTTTTTAAATAATCCCAACTTTAAAGGTGAAGGAAAGGGACAGTAAGTTTCAGTATCTCTAGTTATTAGAAGGTAAAAGTAGGAGAAATTGCCTGTTGAAAAGAAATACCAAAGATGGTTTCTACTACTAAATAAAACTGAGTGTCACATAGAATAACCCAGTGGTTTTCAAAATGTCTTTGATAAAATCTCTAGGATTTGTGAAGTGTCTGTGAAGTTCTCCAAAAAGTGGTATATATTTAGTTTGTTCTGTTTATACTAAACTCAGCATAAATAAATAGAATTTATTTTCATGTTTTAAAAATTAATTAATGCATTTAAAACAATTGCTGTTCCAGAAATATCCACTTAGACTGGGAATCAAAACTTTGCCCTTGACAGTAAATGACAAAGGAGTGTCTTTCTTATCAGCATCCAGGTTAAAAACATCAGCCCCAAAATATCTAATTTAGGATGGGGGATTTCTGAAGTAAATTTTCTGATGATTTTAGAGAAACTCTCAGGTGCTTAATGCTACCATTTGCCATTTATATAGCCAGAGACTAAAATTAGGCCTCTTCTCTCTCAGCCTATTCACGTGAGTACTTCCAGTGGCTATGGGAGCCTGGGAAGCAGTGGTTCGCAGGAGCACCAGGTCAGCGTGGACTCTTCCAGCGAGTCGAGCGGGCATTGCATGGAGGAAGTGCAGAAGAAGCCGGTGCGTGCAGATATGTTCCTGTGCAGGCGCTGGGTGGTCTGTCAGTACTGGGCCTGCACTTGATGACATCTTCGCCCTCAATTGATAAGAGACATTTCAATCCATTTTGATTTGAAAACCTGTAAAAAAAAAAAAAAAACAAAAACAAAAAAACCACCAACTTTGGAAGGTGATATTTGGATTAATTGTATGCTTTCTAAAAATTAGCATGCTGTGAACTGATGCATTTAAAGTCACATTGGCACCATGTACCATGGCCCATGGGCAGCTGAGTTCAAGCCATGGCTTTTCTTGTTGTGTCTTCAGAGAACCAGAAGTGAACAGTGTTTTGTTTATGTATATTTTCATGTACATATTTATAAAATTTGAAACCTGTCTTATCATTCTTTTCCTAAGATGACCTTGAAGCAGGTCTACGCCAGTGTGAACAAAATTAAGAATCTGGGTCAGCAGCTCTACATTGACTCAATGGCCAGGTCGTCAGTCAAGCCAGTGATGGGGACATGCCCAGAGCCCTCTGGTGGTGGTGAGTCAGAGTTCCTGGGGCCTCCCCCAGGGACTGAGCTCTCCTGCAGAGTGTTGCACGGGAGCCTGGAGCATGAAGCCCTGAGCCATGTGGCTGCTTTTCAGCTTTCTTAATTTGCCCAAATGACATTAGTAATATTAACAGCAATAATGGTGGCAACAGATACTATTCTGAAAGCTAAATGGTATTAGAATGTGGCTCTGATGTATTTTTATTGAAGAATTAACTTTTATGATAATACTTGCAAATTCAAGATTTTCCTATTTCCCTATAAACCAAGAGTTGATTTTTGAATGAAAAACGTTGTTTTTTTTTCCTTAATACATGCTTACTTTTCTCAAGCATGAGGTAAGGACTACTCCAAAAGAATTGATCAACTGTATTAGTGGCATTATTTTGAAAAGTTAACCTAGTTACATTATATAGCAGAGGAAAGTACTCTGATGTAGAAATCATGTCAGATTGACTTTTTAACTTAGCTAACTTTCCCTTCATTTTTTTCCCTGAATGTTAAATGTAATTTTGGCAGTCATGATGGATTTTAGTCACCTCAGTGATATAAATGGTCTCTATCATTGTCAGCTGTAGGCATTTTACATGGTGGGGGTGACACTTAATCTTCCTAAAGCCAGTAACGACAGTCAGTCCAATAGCTGTTTCTCAGGACCTGACAGCATGTATGCCATAAAAAATCGCAGTGCTCTTCCTCATGTGAAGTCACGGTAGCCTGCCTTAGTTGTTTTGTGCTACTGTGTCAGGATCTGAGACTGTGTTGTAGGTCAGGAAGGCCAGGAGCAAGGCGTGCCAAGCTCGGAGTCTAGTGAGAGCCCTGTCTCTGCTGTCAAGATGGATCCTTGAAGCCGCGTGCAGTGGCACACACCTGTAATCCCAGTGGCTCAGGAGGCTGAGACAGGAGGATCACAAGTTCAAAGCCAGCCTCAGCAACTTAGTGAGGTGCTGAGCAACTCAGTGAGACTCTGTATCTAAATAAAATACAAAATAGGGCTGGGGATGAGAGTCGGTGGTCGAGTGCCCTGGGTTCAATCCCAGGTACCAAGAAAAAAAGAAAACAGATGGGTTCTGGAGTGCCGAGTCCTTCAGAGGGAGGAGCACAGGGACTAAGCTGGGTCCCTCCAGCAGATCTCACAGCATTGCCCAGGTGGCCTCAAACTCCCAGGCTCAATGATTGTCCTGCCTGAGCCTCCCAAGTTCTGGGACTCTGGGAGCACAGCACACCGCCTCTGGCCCCTGTGTAGTCATGATGACAGTCCTAGAGCCCTCGTGATTTAATTGCATCAAAGCCCTACATCTGAGAGTACCACATTGGGGTTTGAATGCCAACCTACAAATCCTGAAGGGTCACTTGCCTTCAGACCGTGAAGAGCTCACAGGGTTCTCCCCAGACCTAACAAGGCCTGCCTGTCAGTTTCCCTTCTCACCTTGGCGGGAAGCATAAGATATGAATACCAACTTTTTTTTTTTTTTTTTTGTCTTTCGAAAGCCACCAGATTCCCTTTCACACTCCTACTTAAGAGAAACCAGGATATAAACTTAAGAAGAAGAAAAAAGAATTTATCTTAAGTTTCATTCTTGCTATAGATCATTTCATGTGTCTTGGCAGAAAATACGTTGGGGAGGTCTTAAAGTTAACATTTCTAAACGTTTTCTTCATTGTCTGGTCCAGTCTGTCCTGCTCCCTGCTGCCTTGACCTAGGATCTATTATTAGTGTCACAGTTTTGTATCCTGACTTCTGTATTTCATCTCATTTCCAAGCAGCTTCCTGTCTCACCTCCCGCACTGTCCAGTTTCTTATCACTGTTTTGGTCTCGGGACCCCATCAGAACTATCAAACACTGTAGACAGGCAGATCACAGCTTTTCATCATTTACATGTTGTCACATAAGTGACAGGCAGTCTCTCTGCTCACCTGCCACTTTGGAAACAAATGTTCCTGCTCTTAGACATTTCACTGACAGCACATGCAGATGTGACTGTGGGGGAGGGCGACCTGTCTCCATTTGGTGTAGCTTTGGAGAACAAATGCCTTTTGAGGATCCTGGCTTTTATTAACATTCTAAGATCTACTGGTTTAAAGAGCTGTAAAAACCTTTCATGGGGCTGGTGTTGTGGCTCAGTGGTAGAGTACTTGCCTAGCACGTGTGAGGCCCTGAGTTCGATCCTCGGCACCACATACAAATAAAGATGTTGTGTCTGCAGAAAACTAAAAAATAAATATTAAAAAAAAGTTCTCTCTCTCTCTCTTTAAAAAACAAAAACAAAAACAAAAAAAAAAAACCTTTCATGCTATTTATTTGAGAGATATCAGGATGTGATTCAAGAATGTTGCAATTGAAATGTTAGAACTTGAATAGAGGACTACACCAACAAGAAAGAAGGTGTGCAGTGACCCTGGTACATGTTCTCTATAGTGTGCCAGAACCAAAAAGAACTCAAGTTTTGAGTTTATACTTTTATGTTTCTTACAAGGGCAAATAATGCTTTAAAATAGAATGAGAAATGAGATTTTAAAAGTCCACATGGGGGAGGGGGGCAACTTTGTCAGCCATGCACACAGATGTCAACTGCCAGAGGCCTGATTGGTTCTGCGTGTCTGACTTGGAACAGTGCCTGAGTGAGAGCAGGGGGCCCATAGGTGAAGCTGCCTAGGAGGGGCTTCCAGGCTCTGCTCAGGGTTGTGGGAGCAGATCAGCACTCCAGACTCACTATGGAAGACGGACAGCAAGTTTATGACCTTCCTTGACCCCATCAGAGGGCTGGTGTGCCAAGGTTACAGGACAGTCAGCATACCTAAAATCTAAGGCGAGACTTGTGCTTTCAGGGAGGAGTGAGGTGCAGGTGCTAGATTGGGTGCACTGGCTTCCAGCAGCTTGCTGGAGGTGGACCTTCCTGAGGCATGAGCAAAGGGAAGACCAAAAGCTGGAAGTGGAACAGATGTAGAAAAAACAAAGCAAAGCAAAAACCTTGCCAACCAGCTGCCCCTGGAAGCATAAAGTGTAGTTAGCATGATCTGAATATGGATTTATATCCATAAAACCATAACGTCAACAAACACAAATCTAGTCTAAAATTTAATAGGGTTAATTCAGAGACAGGACTTTCAGAAGGAAAGGCCCAGTCTATACTGTCCTATACAGGTACTCAGTGTTCAGCAAAAACAGATGAAGCTGTGGAAAAGCAAAAATAAAAAAATCCTCCCAAGAGATAAAGCAGTCACCAGAACAAGGCTCAGCCTGTGGCTCTGAAGTGCACCTGACAGGTCATAAAATAATCCCAGCACTAACCCAAGGCTGGAGGCCACAGGGGCCAGTGTGCAAGCCCAGCATCAGGGTGGGGTGGACATCAGGACCACCTGAGACACTGCACGTTTTCCTACTGGCTTGTTCCCGCAATTTAAAGAATATCAAGTAAAGTGACTGAGTTAAAAGGGAATGAAGTTAAGTTTTGCATACCGTGGGGAAGAGTGCCAGAGATGAAGAAGGCCTTTCACCCACACCTCAGGGGAAGAATCAATAAACTCCAAGACAGCCGACTTCAGAAGTTACTTAAACTGACACAGAAGCAGAAAACAGCATCATAAGGATCTGGGAACAATGTCTGCCGCAGTCTGGCTGGGCACAATTCAGGAGCCACTTGTCAAAAGAAACTAACTTTATTTTTAGAACCACACAAGATAAACAAAACAGCTCCTCAGGGAAAAACCCTCAGAGCCCAACTGCCACCACCGGCTTCCCACAAGCCACACACCCCAACAACCTCTTCCTCCCACAATCCTCCTGCTCTTGAGGCCGACTGGCTGGGTCGCATGGGCGGAGCCAAAAAAGTCCCCCAATGAGCAGCTCCGTGGTCTGAAAGGGCAGGGAAACAGCCCAATGAGCATCACCGCAGAGGAGCCAATCAGCTAGATGTTGCTGGGGCCGCTGTGAGCCAGTCATCAGCTGGCAGTCTGAAAGTTTGCTGGGGCCCCTTCAGCTCATCAGCTGGCAGTCTGGGCCCTTCAGCTGTGGCTCTCAACATCTCCCCCTCTCTGTTTAAACAACAAGCATGTGGCTTAGGGACCGTGCCTGCCTTAGGTTGTCCAATAGTACATATGGTCCATACCCGTTATCGGATGAGCTGACCTCAAGGCGTCAGCCTCCTGTCTTAGGTTGGTACCATAGTAATTGGATCTTACCCGTCATTGACTACCAGTCCAGTATACAGCCACACCTGTATAGAGGTCTTCGTACCAGCAGGGGAGTGAGGTTCTTTGCCTCACCTCTGTTGGCCCCCAAATTTTAGCTGAACAATCATGACAAACAGAAGGGAGGAAGATACACCAAGCCAGCTGACGGCTCCTTTTGGAAAAATTGTACCACCGATGACATCATCAGCATAAATACCCCAACACTACCAGAAGTTGCTGCACCAACAGATAGTTCACAATGCATACAAGTGAGTTCACAATGCATATAAGTGATACATAGTCCAGGCAAGTTCTGCAAGCAGTTCAGTGATGGCTATTGCAGAAGCTGTAGATTGGTTTTATCTTTGTCTTCATGTACTGGGATGAAGATAGGAATTCTGGCAATAATGGCTAAAGAAAAATTATATAACATTATATAACATTCCAGAAGGCACTAAAAGAAAACAATTTTCTTAACAATTTACATTGTCTTCACCAGCACTGGGATGAATAGGAATTTTGGCAATAATGGCTAAAGAAAAAATTATGTAACGTTCCAGAAGGCATTAAAAGAAAACAATTTTCTTAACAATTTACATTATCTTTAAGAGAATTATTAAATATAATGAAAAGGAAAGGTGAAAGTAAACAAACAGATCTGTTAACCTCCTTTTTTGTTCACATTTTAAAACAATCTTCAACAGCTGTTTACCCAATTTAAATTAAACCATTTAAATCACGTGAATAAAAAAAAATTATTTGGATCCATTTTTTCATGAGCGCTCATCATATATGACATATGGACATACATACATTCAAACACAAAACACAAGTGTGCACACATAATACATATGACACATAACATAATAGTAAAGGCCTTATAACTTTTTACAGGTGAAATCTCCATTGCAATGTTTAAAAACTCTATAGTCAAAAAATAGAACTGATCAGCAAAACATTAACCTAGGTCTGTATGAGCTCAAAAAAAAAAAAAAATATGGGAAAGGGCAATAATAAAATAGATATTGAAAAAAGCATTCTGGTTCTGTCGCAGATGTAAGAATAACCAAACTGGAGTTCTGGATATCACATCTTCTTTTTGGTCTGTAGAAATCGCTTTAGTTAATCTGTCTGGAATCCAAATCAGCTGCTGTTCTCCCTGTGGAAACACATAAACAGACCCCCGATTCCAGGCAATCACTGGGTCAGGACCTTAGTTAATCTCTCTGGAATCCAAATCGGCTGCTGTTCTCCCTGTGGAAACGCACAAACAGACCCCCGACTCCAGACAATTACTGGGTCAGGACCTTTCCATTGTCCTGTTAGAATATCCTTCCAAAGTACCTTGGGCTTATATACATTTTTTGGACACATATGCCTTTCCGCAGCACTAAGCCCTGATGAATCCAAATTTAAAAAGTTTAGAGTAAAAAGGGTTATTTTAAGTTTATCTTTGGGGAATATATACCCCTTCCCAATTCCTTCTTTTTGCTTTAATAAGTACATTTTAATAGTTTGATGAGCTCTTTCAACTATGCCTTGTCCCTGTGGATTGTATGGGATTCCTGTTATATGAGTAATGCCAAATGATGAGCAAAATTGTTTAAAAGAGGTTGAAGTATAGCCAGGACCATTATCTGTTTTTAACTGTTTTGGAACGCCCACAGTGGCAAAATTTTGTAAGCAATGAGCTATAACATCTTTAGTTTTTTCTCCGGCATGAAGGGAGCCCATCAAAAATCCAGAAGAAGTATCAACTGTAACATGCAAATATTTTAATTTTCCAAATTCTGGCAAGTGTGTGACGTCCATCTGCCAAATATGGTTAGGTATCAATCCTTTAGGATTGACTCCAAGATTAACTTGTGGTAAAAAGGTCACACAATTTTGACATTGTTTTATTATTTGTCTAGCTTGTTCCTTAGTTATTTTAAAACGCTTTTGTAAAGTATTAGCATTGACATGGAACTTTTTATGAAAATTTATAGCTTCTTCTAGTGTAGAGAAAATATGTATGTCATGTGTAGTTTTATCTGCTAAATCATTGCCCAAACTAAGGGCTCCAGGCAATCCTGTATGTGCCCTGATATGTCCTATAAAGAATGGATCTTTTCTGTCCCAGATTAGACTTTGTATAGTGGAAAGCAAAAAGAAAATAGTAGAGGAAGGGGAAATCCTACCAGCATCTTCAAGGGATACTATAGCATTAACTATATACTGACTATCGGAAAATAAATTAAATACAGAATTTTTAAACATCACAAAAGCCTGTAATACTGCCTTAAGCTCTACCTTTTGAGCTGATTGTTTGGGTACTAAAAATGTAAAAGTTTGATCAGGTGTAACTATTGCTGCTGTACCATTATTTGATCCATCAGTGAATATATTTGGAGCATTCCCGATAGGTGTTTTTCTTGTCATTTTTGGAAAAATTACAGGATGCGATGACCAAAAAGACAATAAAGGATTAGATGGTAAGTGGTTATCAAATGAAACATTAGATTTGCACATGATTATTGCCCAAGTATTTAACTCATTAGCTAACTCATCAATTTGATTCATAGTATATGGAGTAATAATTTTATTGGGAGAAATTCCAAACACTCCCTTTGCTGCTTTTATTCCTTTGAGTATTAATTGTCCTACAGCCTCAGGATACCTAGTAAGAATAGTGTTAGGAGAATAAGATAAATGTATCCATAATAATGGGCCTTCTTGCCAAAATACTCCTGTAGGAATATTTTTTGTTGGTAGTACAATAAATAATAAAGGCAAACTTATATCAATTCTATCCAAATGCATATTTTCCATATATGTTTCAATGATTTTTAATGCCTTTCTTGCTTCAGGCGTTAACATTCGGGGTGAATTTGGATCTGATGGACCTTTTAGGATATCAAATAAAGGTCCCAACTCTCCTGTTGGTATACCTAGATAAGGCCTTATCCAATTTATGTCTCCTAATAACTTTTGAAAGTCATTAAGTGATTTGAGTTGATCTACTCGTATTTGAATTTTTGGTGGACGGACCATGGTTGAGGATAATAGAACTCCTAAATAATTAATTGGAAAATTTAATTGTACTTTATCTATTGCTATCTCTAGATTATAATTTTTTAATAAGTTTGTAAGTGTGGCATAACAGTCTAGCAATGTGTTTTTAGCTTTGTGTGCTAATAATACATCATCCATATAGTGAAATATTTGTAGTTCAGGATTTTGATTTCTAAGTGGCTGGATTGCTTTGTTAACATAAATTTGACACATAGTTGCGCTGTTAGCCATCCCTTGAGGGAGTACTTTCCATTCATATCTCTGATCAGGACCTTCATGATTCAGTGCAGGGATAGTAAATGCAAAATGTGGACTATCCTCAGGATGAATTGGAATTGAAAAAAAACAATCTTTAATATCTATAACTAAAACATACCAAGTTTTTGGCAAAGCAGACAATTGAGGAATCCCCGATTGAGCAGGTCCCATAATAACCATCTCATTTTTAATGGCTCTTAAATCTTGCAATAATCTCCATTTACCAGATTTCTTTTTGATGACAAAAATGGGAGTATTATGGGGAGATACAGAAGGTTGTATATGTCCTTCTGCTAATTGTTGTTTGACCAGATCATGGGCTGCTAGTATCTTTTCTTTAGTCAGGGGCCACTGAGGAACCCATACTGGTCTTTCTGATTTCCAAGTAATTTTTATTGTCTCAGTGGCCCTTTCTGAAAATCCAACCCATGTCTGTCTGTTCCTTGATCTATTTGTATTGGTGCTGCTATACCTTGTTCTTGTTTTCCTAATCTTTTTCCTTTCCTAAAACCTTGTCTAGTCATAATAGTGGGTGCATTTTGGTTGATGTTATTTGTTAATGTCAAACCTAATTGATCTAGGACATCTCGTCCCCATAAATTTATAGGAAGATGATCCAATACATATGGCTGTATAGTTCCTTCACATCCTTCAGGATCCTTCCAATCTAATACCATTGCACTTCTATGGGGATTAGTCGCCACTCCTAGGCCTCGAAGCGTTTGAGTGGCTTGTTGTAATGGCCAATGTTTTGGCCATTCTTGACGAGAGATGATGCTAAGGTCTGCACCTGTATCCAGTAGCCCATTAAATTCATGTCCTTGAATATTTAGTTTTAGCATGGGGCGAGAATCTAAATTTAAAGACAGCATAGCCCAATCTACACCTGTGGAGCCTAATCCCTTGGAACCTCTTTCTATAGCACGACTGGAAAATTTATCATGTAGGCTTGGTATTATTAGTAACTGTGCTATTCTATCTCCTGGTGAAATTACTGATATACCATTTGGAGAACTGGCTATAATTTTTATTTCACCTTCATAATCGGGATCAATTACCCCAGAACTTATGATAAGTCCTTTTAGAGTAGAAGAGCTGCATCCCAATAATAAGCCTACTGTTCCTTTGGGAAGAGGTCCTTTCACCCCTGTGGGAATGATTTGAACTCCCATCTCCGGAGTTAGTACTGATCTGGCGGAGGCGCAGATGTCCAACCCTGCGCTCCCTCTGGTTTGTCTGATGAGGGATCTGATGGACAATGTGTCCTGGGCACTACCCTGATGGGGTTGCTGGGTTCCTCCAGTGCTCCGTATATTTGTGGTTTTGGGCCCCCCTGTCCATTTTTTGGCAATGGAGCCCAATGCCTTTCTCCACGATATCGTGGATAAACACTTGGTCCTTGTTCGTTTTTTGATAATGGAGTACCCTCTATGGTGGTTTGAGAATGGCATTCATTAGCCCAATGTCTCCCTCTACGGCATCGTGGGCAAATACCCGGTATTCTACTCCTTTGATACCTAGTTTTGTTAAACCCTCCTCCTATGGGGCAATTCCTTTTAAAATGTCCTGTTTGTTCACAATTGTAGCATGTTCTTGGCCTGGAATCTAAAGCCTGTTTTACTGCAGCTGCCACAATTTGCCCTTGTTCATTAATGTCTCTGGCATCTAAAGCCTGTTTTACTGCAGCTGCCACAATTTTCCCTTGTTCATTAATGTCTCTGGCATCTAAAGCCTGTTTTACTGCAGCTGCCATGACTTGCTCTTGTTCATTAATGTCTCTACATAATTTAATATATGTGTTTAAATCTTCATGTTTCCATGGTCTAATGATATCTCTGCACCAACGATTCGCTTGGTCATAAGCCAGTTGTTTTATTAATGGCATTGCTTGTTCTGTATTCCCAAAAACTCTGGTAGCTGTTTGAATAAGCCTATCTACAAATTCAGCATAAGATTCATTAGTTCCTTGTATTATCTTAAGGAACTGTAAACCTCCATGTCCTTGTAAAGTCTTCCATGCTTTAACTGCATCTACAGCAATTTGTAAATATACACCAGGATCATATGCAATTTGTTGCTGCTGATCCTCATAAGATCCCTTTCCTAACAACATATCTAGATTTCTCTGAGGATAACCAGCTGCTGCATTTCGCCTAGCCGTCTCCTTGCAAAATTCCTCATTGGCAACCTTCCATAACAAGTATTGTCCTCCATTTAGCACAGCTTTACACATATTAGCCCAATCTGCTGGCGTCATGTTCAAGTTGGTAATGGATTCGACCAAGCTTATAGTGAAGGGTGCTTGAGGACCATAGGTTGTTACAGCCTCTTTTAGCTGCTTCACTGTTTTGAAATTCAAAGTATGGTAAATTCGCTGCCCTCCTACCTCAAATACAGGGCATGTTAATACTTGAGATCCTGTCTCAGGATCTGAACTCTCCACTGCGGGGGTTGGGGGCCTCTCAGCATATGGAAGTGGCCTTGTCAGTTGGACACTTACGTCCTCTGGTGATAGAAAGGTGTTAGTAGCAGTCTCCTGTAGAGGTGGCGCTGTTGGTTGGACACTTACGCCCTCTGGTGATAGAAAGGTGTTAGTAGCAGTCTCCTGTTGTAACTTTTCCCCTGATGGCTTTTTCTGCTCTAAACTTTCTTTCTCTGTCTGATTAGCTCGAAAGACCTTCTCTTTTACTTGAATCTTTTCCTCTTTCTGACTAACTTGAGAGACCTCCTCTTTTACTTGAATCAGTATGTCTTCTCCTTCCTCTACCTTTGTCTGAATTGAAGGCTTTGGACTAAGAAAACCAGATACCAATGCCCACAATGCCAATGTGCCAGCTGGCAGAGTTCCTGGGCTGTTCTTTTCTATTCTTTTTAAATCTTCACCATGATGGTTCCATTGTGATATATTTAACAACTCCTCCTTAAAAAGCCATGGGCTACATTTTTGCATTGTATCAACGTATGCCCTGACTGTTCTTGATTTTACTGAGATGCCTTCTTCCTCTAACAATTTACTTAACACTCTTTCAGTTTGTTTTTTACTAGTTTCTGATCCCGTATTTCTACTATAATACAACCCAACAAGATGACGCCAAACAAAACCGAGACAGAATGAAATAAAAATGGAACAACAAAAATTCATTATAGCCTTTCTATCCTCCTGATATGTGCATCCGTCCTTTCTCCCTATCTGTTCCTCAGACGTAAATAGTTTTTCCTCAGAAGTGAGCGGTTTTTCTTCCGTCTCACTCATCTCCAGGAACAGGCAACTTAAAACAAAAATGAAGCAAAACAAAAGAGGAATCTTAAAATGGCTCCCCATCCTCTCACCTGCCCTCAGGGGCGAGCGGTTTACTTACCCTCAGTCGCTCCCCGTGCGAGCCACCAAATGCCACAGTCTGGCTGGGCACAATTCAGGAGCCACTTGTCAAAAGAAACTAACTTTATTTTTAGAACCACACAAGATAAACAAAACAGCTCCTCAGGAAAAAACCCTCAGAGCCCAACTGCCACCACCGGCTTCCCACAAGCCACACACCCCAACAACCTCTTCCTCCCACAATCCTCCTGCTCTTGAGGCCGATTGGCTGGGTCGCATGGGCGGAGCCAAAAAAGTCCCCCAATGAGCAGCTCCGTGGTCTGAAAGGGCAGGGAAACAGCCCAGTGAGCATCACCGCAGAGGAGCCAATCAGCTAGATGTTGCTGGGGCTGCTGTGAGCCAATCATCAGCTGGCAGTCTGAAAGTTTGCTGGGGCCCCTTCAGCTCATCAGCTGGCAGTCTGGGCCCTTCGGCTGTGGCTCTCAACAAATGTCAAACTAACATATGTTCAGTTGGAATTTCAGAAGAAAAAATGGTCAAGAATTTTCCATGGATACAAAATATACTAAGTAAGATAAGATTTTTAAAAAAAAATTAACCTGGGCATTTTCTAGTGAGACTGCTAAGAATAAAACTAAAGAGTATGCATTGAAAACAGCCAGAATAAAAAGAATGAAAATCACATATAGACCCAAAGATAAGAATCACAGTAGACATTTCCTCCAGAAACCAAGCACACTAAAAAGACAATAGAGTGACATCTTCAAAGGAAAAAGCTGCCCACACAGAATTCTATATGGAGTGAAAAATCTCTTCCAGCTATGAAAACAACATAATGATCTTCTCAAACAATAATCGTAGGAATTTATATACTAGCAGACTCATTCTGTAGGAAATGCTAAAGGAATTTCTTTTTTTTAAAAGAGAATTTTATTATTTATTTATTTTTTAGTTTTTGGCGGACACAACATCTTTGTATGTGGTGTTGAGGATCAAACCCGGGCCGCAAGCATGCCAGGCAAGCGCGCTACCATATGAGCCACATCCCAGCCCTAAAGGAATTTCTTAAGGTAGAAGGAATAGGATACAAGACCCCCACCCCAAAACATACAAGCAACAAACTTGGGTCTACACCAAGAAATGAAGGGCACTGAAAACAGAATAAAAGAAGACAAACTTTATTTTTAATTGCACTAAAAGATAACTGACTAAAGCAAAAATCATTCTGCACTTACAGCATATATAAAAGTGACATATATGACAGTAATACCACAAAGATGGGGAGGGTTAGGACTACACTGTTGCAGGATTTGTATACCTGAAATAGTATTGTTTGAAGATAGATATTGAGTATTTAAGGATTGATATATTAGAAACTTTGTGATAACAATTTAAAATATTTTTAAGCAAGTATTAATAACAATTCAGGGGCTGGGGTTGTGGCTCAGTGATAGAGTGCTTGCCTAGCACATGCGAGGCCCTAAGTTCAATCCTCAGCACCACATAAAAATAAGTAAAATAAAGATATTGTGTCCAACTACAACTAAAAAATAAATATGAAAAAAATAAGTTGATAGAAGAGATAAAATGAAATTTAAGAAACAACCCAAAATGAGGGGCTAGGGTGGTGGCTCAGCGGTAGAGTGCTCCCCTCGCACGTGCGAAACCCTGGGTTCCATCCTCAGCACCACATACAAAAATAAACAAGTGAAATAAAGTTGTTGTGTCCAACTACAACTAAAAAATAAAAAAAGAAACAACCTAAAATGAGACAAAAAAAGAGGAAAGAAACAAAACCCAGAAGAATCCATAGAAAACATGAGCAAGATGGTACACTTTAATCCAACAACATCAGTAGTCACATTAAATATGATCTCAGAATACCAGTTAAAAGTCCAATCAAGTAAAAGGATCTTGTTGCATGTTACCTGTTAGAACACACTTGAAAGCTGGGTGCAGTGATTTGTGCCTGTAATCTCGGAACTCTGGAGGCTGAGGCAGTAGGATCACAAGTCTGAGTCCAGGCTGGGCAACTTACTGAGACCTTGTCTCAAAATAGAAAAGCCTGGGAATGTGGCTCAGAGGTAGAGCACCCCTAAGAAAGAACCCATGTTGAAAATAAGAATATAAGGTAAAAACAAAAGGTTAGAAAAGACGTCATGCTAATGTAAAAAGAGAAAAAAAAACAGTTTGGAAAGCTACATTAATATCATACAAAGTAAACGTGGGGGGGGGGATTTTTTTCCAGGGTTACAGAAAGAGATTGCATAATGATAAAGGGTTTATTGCCCAAGAATGCAGAACAGTCCATATGCACATGTTTACACACCTAACGAGAGAACTGCAAGACACATGAAGCAAAACCAGTGATAGCTGGGGCCTTAAACACCCTGCTTTGTGATAGAGGAAGATGACAGAAAACAGGCGAAGACGGAAAGGATCTCAGAGACACCTCAGGACTGAACTAATTCACTGTGCAGCAGCAACATAAATCATTTATGTTTCTCAAGGATATGTGGAACATTCATCAAGATAAACAATATTTTAGGTCCTAATAAAAACTTAACAATTTTTAAAAAAACAGAAATTGGGCTGGGGTTGTGGCTCAGCGGTAGAGCGCTCACCTAGCACGTGCAAGGCCCTGGGTTCAATCCTCAGCACCACATAAAAATAAATGAAATAAAGGTATTGTGTCCAACTACAACTTTAAAAAAATTAAAAAAAAAAACCAGAAATAATCCTAAGTATGTTCTCTGACCATCATGGATTAAACTAGAAATCAGTAATGAAGGTACCTAGAAAATCCCCCCAAATTTAGAAATTAAGTAATAGACTTCTCACTGACCCAAAGACAACACAAAATGTGTGGGATCTACCTAAACCAATGCTTAATGGATATTTACAGCATTAAATGTTTATATGGAGAAAAGAAGAATGATCTCAACTCAGTAACCAACCTTCTCCTTAAGAAATGAGAAAAAGAACAAATTAAATCCAAAATAAGAAAGAATGAAAGAAATAAAGACGATCTAGATATCAGTAGAATTAGAAACAAAGAGAAAAAAAATGAATGAAAGTAGTAAATTTTAGCTTAAAGAATGAAAGAAGGGAAGTCCATACACATTGGGTTTTATCAGAATTGAGAACTCATTTTTTGAAAGATACTGATAAGAAAATGAAGAGATAAAATATTTTCAAATTATATATACAATATAGGACTAGTATCTGGAATACATAAATAACTCTTAAAACTCAACAACAATAAAAAGATGAACAAGAATTTAAAAATAGTAAAGAGCTAGGCGAGATGGTCCATGCCTGTAAATCTAGTGGCTTAGGAGGCTGAGGCAGGAGAACTGCAAGTTCAAAGCCAGCCTCAGCAACTTAGTGAGGCCTAAAGTAACTTAGTAAAACCCTGTCTCAAAATAAAAAATAAAACGGGCAGGGGATGTCTCAGTGGTTAAGTGCCCATTGGTTCAATTCCCAGTACCCCCACCATCACCAAAAAAAAAATAGTCAAGAGATCTGAACACTTTTCCAGAACACATAGACAGCAAATTGCATATGAAGAATTCACAACCTCATTAGTCATTAGACAAAAAGAAAAGGAAACCATGTGAGCTCCTACCACAAACCTATTAGAATGGATCAATTAAAATGAGAAAATCTGACAGTGTTAAGTGTTGGCAAGGATGCAAAATAATCAGAACACATATGACTGGGTAAAATGCAAAATTGTACAGCCACTTGGAAGAAGTTTGACCCTTTTCTATGAAATTAAGCATGTTCTTACCATATAACCTGGCAATTCCATTTTAATTCTTAACCCAAATGAAGTAACAAGTTCACACAAAAACCTGTACAGGGATATTTACTACACTGGACACAATCCACTTGTCATTCAACAAATGAATGAATGACTAGTACATCCACATGATGGAATGTTACTCTGCAGTGAAGAGGAGTGGACCTGATGTAGGCAGAAGTATAGATGAATCCTGACTACATTTTGCTGAGTAAAAGAAGGCAGAGCCAAAAGGTTATATATTGTACAGTTCTTTTCTGGAATGTTCTAGTTATTATGCATAGGGAATATATTCCAAAACTCCCGGTGGATGTCGCAAACCACTGATTAGTACTGACCCCATGTAGTATACACTATGTTTTCCCCATATGTGCATACTTATAAGTTTAATTTATAAATTGGGCAGAGTAAGAGATTAACAACAATAATAAAATATGTATAATATGTTAGAATAAAAATTATATGAATGTCTTTTCTTGTGATGATGTGCGATGATAGTGTCTAAGTGAGCAGATGAAGTGAGGTGAATGACGTAGGCATTGTGACATAGTGTCAGTCTACTACTGACCTTCCCAGTAGAACTCAGAAAGAGGATCATCTGCTTCTGGTGTCCTGGATCACTGAGCCCTGACCATGTCAAATGGGTAGCATATTCATTGTGAATACACCAGACAAAGTTGTAAATCACATCCCATGTGGAATGGAGCATCACAATCCTCAGAATAGTGCACAATTCACTGCTTGAGAATCATTTATTTCTGGAACTTTCTCAGTTCCTGGAAACTGCAGTTGACTTTGGGAACTGAGATCACAGAAATTGAGACTGCAGATGAGGGCAGATACGTACTAAGGTTGGGTGGGGAAGGATTTGGCTCCAGAGGGGCAGCTAGGAGAGTTCTAAATGATAGGAGTATTCTGTTGGTTACTGTGGCAACTGAGGCACGGCTCCCTATCAGTTGGTGAAGACCCATTGAGGCCCCACCCCAGAATGTAGGGAGAACCTAAGGTGGTAGGCCAGCTGTGACAAACGAATCGGTGTTTCAATTGAATGGTGTAAGCATGCAGAAGGAGATAGGGACGAAAGGAGCTGGATAGCTTTTGAAAACAACATTTTCAGTGGATACTCTAGAGCTAATCACAAAATGCTAACATGCACCAACACTGGACTCCAGATGGTTTATTTCTTTCTCATTAGAGCAATTCTTTTTTGGAGGGAGAGGTACTGGGGATTGAACTCACTCACCACTGAGCCACATCCTCATCCCTATTTTTTTTTTTTTTTTTACTTTGAGAAAGGGCCTCACTAAGTGCTTTAGGGCCTCACTAAGTTGCTGAGGTTGGCTTTGGACTTGAAATCCTCTTGCCTCAGTATCCTGAGCTGCTAGGATTATAGGTGTGTGCCACTGTGCCTGGCTACCAGTGCAATTCTGAAGCTGATTTATATGTAAACTGGGGTTGAACAAATTGGTGAATGTGATACAAATAAGGATAACGATACTCCTCACTATCATAGAAGTTTCAGATAATTGGAAAAGGAGTGCTAGAATGAACTCTGTGATCATGTTGGCTTAGAGATACAGACATTAGGAGGAACTCGGGCATTTTTGTCTAATGGATGGATGGACATACATATAGATGGACAGACAAGGGTCGGTATACAAACATACTTACCAGTTCTGATTGTCGAGGATCCACAAGCAAGGACACATGTGGCCAGATCTTGGTTTCAAATGTTTTTCTAACAAAAAGAACCAAGGCCAGAAAGTAATGTTCAAAATAAAATAGAGGGATGTGTCAGAAGGTCACAGAAGACATCCAGTGGCCCAAACTGTAATAATTGGAGCAAAAAATACATAATGATAGTGTTGGATTCTAATCCAGCAAACAAAATAAAGCCAAGAGTCTAAAGTGATCAACCACTGGATGAATAAATGAAGACTAAGGAACTGTCACAGAATGCAGTAGATGGAGAGGTGACCATGACATTAAGTGTGAAGACCTGAACAGAAAAATTAAACTTATCAGTGTAAACTGGTAAAAATGCAGTTGAACTCTATGACAGTTGACCACTGTTTCGTTGTGCCTTCTGTGTTTTGGTCATTTGATGATGGTGTACCTAGGGTGGGACAGTTAGTGGATGCTGGGTCAGAGGTATGTGGGAACTCTGTACTGGTTTTGCAGCTCTTAAGTCTAAAATTTCAAAGTTAAAAAGAAGAAGTTACACAGGTGGTCATTTTTCCAGAATGGCACTGAAGACAGGGAAGCTCTCCAGGCCAGTGAACATGGCCTTTGCTAGTGGCAGCAGCATCGACATGGCCTCCCTGGAGACAGTCTGACACAGGCTGTCCGCTCCTCTGGAACCCACTCCTGTTCTTGGTTCCCATGACCCCCTGCTGGACAGGGGTCTCCTCTTTCTGGCTGTTTCTCAGTCACCTTTCTGGCTCATTCCCCTCTACAGCAAGTTGAAGTTCCTAGAGCTCAGGTCTGGGGCCTCTTCTTTTCTCTCTACACCTGCGCTATGCCACATGGTAGCCACCAGCCAAATTGGATAAATACAATGAAAATTTGGTTTCCATCAGTTGCTTTAGCCATATTTCAGGTAGCAGTTTGGTGGGTCCCATATTGGGCACACGGACAAGAGTCTGCTCGTCATTGCAGAGGCTCTGTTGGACATGGGTCCACAGGCATCGCTGTGTACTTCATACTGCAGCCGATGAGAAACGCAGTGATCAGCCGACCCCTCAGCCCTTCCACGACCAGCAGCCGTGCCTGTGTGCAGTGGCCTGCCCTCGAAGGGCAGCGTCTGACCCGCGGCATGGTGTTGTCAGCTTGGCATCGCGCAGCTCCCATCAGCCTTTCACCTCCCAGTTCATTGATGATTCTTGTCTGAAACATGTTTCACTCCTCATTTTTAAAAATACCAATATTATCATTCTGTTGTAATGTGCTATGCACCTTATTGTATTCTCATTGTTATGTATCGTGAATATCTTTTTGTCAGGGCGTTAAGATCTGAGCTCATTTTAATAGCTGCCTAGTATTATAGGTGCATAATAATGTATGTCATAAAAGTACTATGATTTAATTTTGCTGATTTTCTTAACTGCATGCTCAGTATTTTATCTGCACATACATTCTTTCATTCTCTTCCAGATGAACAGAAGGCCTCTTCTTCCTCCCTGACACTGAAAAATAAATTCATGTGCACTGAGTTTTGTGAGGATTTGAGGAAAGACCAGCACAGCTCATCATATCAACAGATGAACTGTATTGACAGTGTCATCAGGTGGGAGACACACGCTCTAATGGCACGTTGGCTTTTTCCAAATACATACGTTGTCCCTGCGGAACCCTTGTTAGATTTCTGACAGCTGTCCTGTCTTGATTTCATATTAGAAATTAGTAGATATTTATGGGTGCCTACTGCATGCAGTCCACAGTACACTGAATTAGATGATGTCCCTCCCTGAAGGAGCATGGGGCAGCTGGAAGACGAGACCTGAGCTTCTCAGAGTTGGGTGGGTTAGGATGTGGAGTCAGTCCAAGGCCATGATAGATGAGCAGTCCCAACCCAGCGGTCCAGGCCAGGGCACGTGGGGAGACTCCAAAGAGGAAAGAACAAAGTATCCCAAACAAGTGGCACAGGAGAAGCAGAGGTGGGAAGGCTCAGCAAGGGGACAGGCAGAAGCTGTGGCCTGCTCCTGTTGTTGCAGGTACCTAAAGAGCTACCAAATCCCAGCTCTGAAAAGAAAGTGTGTGTCCTCCACAAATACCATGGCTTCGTCATCAGAAGAGGAGAAGCGGAGCCATCAGGCAGACGACATCCAAGCAATGCAAGGTGACAGGGCTTTCGTGTCTGCACTGAGGGAGCCGTCCCAAGCTGCCTGTCGCGTCTCTGCCTTCTTGCCTTTCGCTCTTTCACTGTAATCACGAGACCCTAGTTTCAGGTCTCTTCTTTATGGCCAGGAGGCTTTAATTTGTCAGTTACCAACTTTGTAAGCTGTTTGTCTTTAGCATAAGCTTCCCACTGGGAGTCTTCTGTTCACTGTTGGTTTCTTGTGTCTCACCAGCTGTCGCACAGACCTCTGCCATGCCTCAGCTGAAAGTGCCCACAAATGGACGGCCCACCGAGGCTGAAGCAGACCCGGCCGGAACCCTGTCCACTGCCACACTGAGCCTGGGGTCAGGCACCAGCCAGTGCAGCTACAGCAGCACCATCGTCCATGTCCCACCCCCAGAGCCAGGTGCCACCTTTACCTTCACTGAGTCATTGATACTATTTGCTTAATTCTAACTTTAGAATTAGGAATAGTTGCCCTTCTTTAGTTTAGTCAAGGTAGTTTGAAGTGTCACCATATTGTTTTGGTGACACATCTCAGGCTGTGTTTCCCAGCTGGTACTGATGGTCACCGGCTGTGTGTTTACCCTCAACCTCCTCGGCATTCACTGTTGGCGCAGCATCATTCCTTTGACTTTCAGAGAAGGTGTCCATTTCCCACCTTGGAACATGTCCTACGGGGTCTGTCACAGGTACATGCATGTCTGTGTTGGTGGAGAAGTTAGGAGTAGAACAGATTGAAAACTCTCCTTAACAGCATGATTACGTGGTGGATTATTCTGATCTTGCTCTTTCTCTTCTGTTCCCTCCTGTTATCTTGTCCTTTTGATAGCTCATAAAGACTTAGTAGATGACATGGGGACAGGTCTGTCACACTGGGTTTTCAGGTACCCTAGTTTGTCCTTGCTGGTCATCACGGAGGCTCGCCAGCCCATGCTGAGCTGCTCCTGTGCCTTTTCTTCTTGGTCTTGGATGCATCTTGCCCTTTGGGTTCTCTCAGCAGCCCGTCAGCTGGAGCGTGGTGGGCAGAGAGCTGTCATTGGAGAAGGGAGATTGGATTATTTGCTACTTAGCCAAAGATAAGTGTTTTCCTAGAGCTGAGGCAGGCCCCCAGGACAGGAGCAGGGGCACATTTTTAGTGCATCTTTTCATCCTACTTTGGAATCCTACAGGGTGTTTAATTTCCCACCACCAGGCCCATGCAAGGTGGGGAGGGTTTCAACCAATAAGAACCTTTTTTTTTTTTACCGTATCACTATGCTTTTGGTACTCTGGTCTTAGGTTACCATTTTGAAAGAATTCATGCTAAAATCCATCTGCTTTCATTTAAAGAAATATTTACAGATTATAGTTTTTTTTTTCCTGATCTTAAACCAGTCTCAGTGACTGCAAGGCCACATCTCTGTTCCAAGGTGAGCAAGCAGAGTCAGCTCATATGTTTTAAATTGTGGTGGTCATACGCTGGCCCTAGTAATGTGCTGGGTCTGAAGACCGTGGTCACACGAGCATTTCCTTGCCGTTGCATGTGTAGAACAACCCAGGTGTAACTGGTGAAGCGGGCCAGCTAGCCCAGAGGCCTGTGGCCTGTGAGTGGCAAAGTGAGAAAGTGTTTCCCAAGAGCCATTCCCACGATAGGACCTGTAGCGGGGACCAATTAAGATGGAATGTAAAATAGAGATGACTAAAAAATCACTCCATGAGTTTGTTTCTAGTATTGGGGATTGAACCCCAGGACATTGTACCACTGAGCTACATCCCAGCATTTTTTTGTAGCTGGGATTACAGGCATGTGCCACTATGCCTGGGTGCCAATCCATAAATTGAAATAAAACTTTAAAAATGCTCATATCCAAAAGAAGGTCTGGGCAAGAAAAATAAAGTAATGAAAACAGAAAAATCAACCAAAACAGAAAAATCAAATACATAATAAAATAATAGCTTTAAATCTAATTATTATCAAAATGACTTAATGGACTAAATGCCACAAGAAAGAGGCAAAGATTGTCAGAACAGATACAGAGATCAGCAGCCAACCATATCCCGCCCACAGTGCTGTCATCAATCTACAATTGAAACAAACTCACAAGTGCACGGGGAGTGAAGGAATGGGAAAGACGATGCCGTTGGGCAGTAGGTGGAGGAGGCCTGCGGTGCTTGCACAGGGCAGGACTGGCGCCAGTCCTGCCCTGTGGTGATGCCGCAGCCAGGAACGTTCACTAAGGCAAGAGCTTCTGAAGATAGGCAGTAGAGAAACGCCTCCGTGGTCAGAGTGAGAACCTGAGCAAAGAGGTGAGCTGAACAACATGCCCGCCACCTCACCCTAGCTGATCTGCTGAGAACCTGGTGCCCGCTAACCACGTAATGTACATGTAAGGACAGGGTGCTCACGGGCCTGTAGAGCACGTGGGGCTGAAATGTAAATCTCAAGTGTGAAAGGGTCCATGAAATATATACTGTGCTTCCTGGGGGAGGGTGAATTAAATTAAAAATCACTAATAAGATACTGAAACCCGAAAGTTTGGAAATTAAAGAGCACATTTCTACATAATCCTTGATTCAAAGATGAAATTACAAGGAAATTAGAAAATAGTTCAAAATCCACAAGAATGGAAGTATATATAGCACATCAAAACCTGTGCAGTACAGCTACAGAAGAACTTACAAGACTAGGAGCTTTGGGGGGCTGGGTTTCTGGCTCAGTGGTAGAGCAGTTGCCTGGCATGTGTGAGGGCCTGAGTTCAATCCCCAGCACCACATATAAATAAATAAAATAAAAGATCCATTTACAATTAAAAAATATTTTTTAAAAAAGATTAGTAGCTTTAATTGCTAATACTACAGAAAAAAGATCTCAAATCAGTGATCCAAAGTTCCATCTTACTAAAAAAAGAGCCGAGTAAACCCACAGGAGAAGGAAGGAAGTGATAAAGATAAAAGCAGAAGTCAACAAAATAGAAAACAGGCATCAGTTGAAACAAAACTAGAAGCAGTTTCTCTGAAAAGATGAACAAAATTCATCAAGCCCTGTGCTGGCCATGGCGCCTGACTCTTCAACTTCATAATCTTAAATGAGGTGGTGCAAATCCTCCAATGGGTGGTGTTGCTCCAGGTTCCTGGAATCTTCCAGTCTTCTGTCCCTGCAGATGATAGGCGCTCCTCAGTGTCTTGATGTGGGTTGTATTTTCCCGCCGCTGCCCAGGAGTGTTGATGTTTGATGGGATGCCAGGTACTATAAAGGCAGACCAGATAGTTTGTATTCCTTTGAGTAGTCTTAAGCTTTGTTATCAGAGGTAAGTTACCTGGAAACAGACTGACCCTTTAAGCTTTGCTTTCACAGTTTGGTAGGCAGGAGCAAAGCCGTGTGTGGTCCGGGCTTGATTCTGCTCTGGTGCCAAGAAGAGGTCTTTCTGAGTCCTTGTCTCCTGCCTCAGGAAGCACAAGGCTTTCTGGTCTGACTGATGGAAATAGTGCTGTTCTGGGATCTTTGGTTCTCCTTCCCTTGTGTTTCAGGAGGTTCCTTCTGCACACAGCTACACTGATGAGTGTTTCCCCAAATGGTCTGGGGGCTGCCTGTCACTCTCAGGACCCTCTCTCCCTGCAACTCTTGTCTGCTCCTCTCCTGAAAACCCTGCCCCTCATCTTACCAGCCCTCCACCTGCCCCTCCACTCCAGGCAGGGAGCTGGGGCAGTCCTGGGCTGGTCTCCCTGTTTCCTGTCCTCAGGGTCACTGTCCTTCCATCTGGAGGTCGGCCTCAAAGCCATGTTTCATATGGTTCGTTCATTGTCATTGTTTCAGGCAGGAAGGTAAATCTGGTCCCCTGTCTGCTGAGCTGATTCAGACCAGCTAGGGCCCCCTGGTGGGAGTGGCACAGGGCCAAGCCCACCTAGGCCACCGGATGCTGCCCAGCCCCAGAGGGTGTTGGGGAGTCCACCACAGTGCCCACCATAAAATCTTTTTTTTTTTTTAATTTTTTTTTTAATTTTGTTTTAGTTGCTGATAGACCTTTAATTAATTAATTAATTTTTATGTGGTGCTGAGAATCAAACCCAGTGCCGCACACATGCTAGGCAAGCGTTCTGCCACTGAGCCACAACCTCAGCCCCCAAAAATCTTTTTTTGAAAGAAGTAATTTTTAGGAGTGCACACCCTGTGGGTGGCAGCTAAGATGGAGCCCTTGCAGCATCCAAGCACAAGGTGACTGTGCAGCGGAGCTCTCCACTGTGTCTCGTGGGAAGGGAGTGAGCTGTGGGCTTGTGGGCACTTGTGCCTTGGGGCAGGTGGGGCCCACGGGAGGGAGGGGGCGTTGGGGCTCACACTTGTTCCCTCGTGCATAAAGAGCTGGGTGATAGTAAGGCAGTGGCTTCCTGAGGCAAATGAGTGAGAAGCAGGAGGTAGTGGGCAGATAGTGGACAGGGTGGGGAGAACTCACTAATACCTTTATGATACTTGCTGATTTTTTAACCACCTGAGGATATTACCTGTTTGAAAAATAAATACAAAGATTAAAAAAATGTTTTAAAGAATTCAGGGAGATAGAAAAAGCATTTATGATAAAATCAATTAAAGAAACACGAACTGATTATCATAACTCCGTAAAGTGTGTATATATTTGTTTATAAGGAAAAATAAGAATTTTTGTGCTAGACTGGTGAAGTTTTTTTATATTATAGTGTTATAATAATGTGTATATAGTTGTTGAAATAACTTGAAATAATAAATGAGTGAATAGAAATAATTGGCAAGAACTACAATTAAATCTGTCTTGTTTCACCTCAGCAGAAGATGCTGCCCTAGGAAGTGAACCCTGGACCCTAAACACCCAGCCAGCTCCTTTCACTGCAGAAGAATTCAAACACGTAGGGCTCACAACCGCCTCTCTGTCAGCCCACACACAGAGAGAAGAACAGGATTATGTGGATAGGTTCCGGAAAAAGATCCTCTCCTCGCCCTATAGCTGCTATCTTCACGGCGAAAGCAGCAGCAAGGCCAGACGCTCCTGTGTTCAAGGTGGTTATATTAAAACCCATAGTCCACTTATCCCGAGGCTGATAAAGCCATACAGGTGCCGCTGTCCCTCAGGGTTAGCCGAGATGGGCTCCAGGACCCACCCTGGCAGGTCCCCACCTGAAAGGCGCCCAAGTCCTAAGGCAGAGGGTTGCCCACACCTGCCACATTCTCATCTCTTAGTTACTGTAAAGCCTGAGACAATGTCAGTGGTTCTTTTACTGCATTGTTTAGGGAATACTGACAAGGATGGTGAGTCTGCACGTATTCAGTACACATGCAGATTTTTTTCTGATATTTTCCATCTGTGTTTGGTTGACTCTATTGATATGGACCCTGTGGATATGGAGGGCCAACTTCCAGAGAGATGGCATGAGCTCTTGGAGTTGTGCTTGAAAGAGAGATGCTGAAGTAAATTCCCTTTTGTCAGTAATTTACTTAGGATCTTTATGAGATCTGAACTATTGATTTTTATAAGAAACTGAAGAGATGCTAAAATAAGCTTATTTATTTTCTTAAAAAAACAAATTTGTAGTTGTTGGTGGACAGAATGCCTGTATTTTACTTGTTTCATTTCACGTGGTGCTAAGGATCGAACCCAGTGCCTCACACATGCTAGGCAAGTGCTCTGCCACTGAGCCACAGCCTCAACCCCAAGCTTATTTTATAGTAATTTTGTTCATCTTTTTAGAGCTACTTTTTGCCATCTCTGAAGTAGACATACTTAATATTGGCAAGCGTTCATTCCTTTATAATCTATTTACAATTACCTGTATACGCATTCTCTTCCTTCTTTCAGTTTGATTTTCCATAATATGCCTCCATCTTTATCCTTTCAGGAGATTTCACTTCCAAGCAGAGCAGGTTAGCAGGATGCAGAAAGGGGAAGCACAAACGAACGAAGCCACCAGTGCCCTTGGGCAGTAGCAGCTCCAGTGACAGCTTCCGTTCCCAGGCTGGGGGACCTCTTCAGGATGTGCTGCCCTGGTGCCCTTCCACCCCGTCTTCTGCCTGTGTCTCGGGCCTGGGGTTCCCAGCTGCTGTGATGGTTCCCAGCCAGTCCTCTTACCTCCTCCCAGCTTTTCCCCTGCCAGCCTGGGCAACTACACCTGAATGTCCACCTAAGCCACCTGTGTCCAGTGGCCTGCAGCATCTGCCTGCTCTCCCTTCCTTGCACGTGGATACTTTGGTGACCTTTTTCTTGCATGACCCCCATATCTGTCCTCTGTGGTCACCATCATTCTCTCCATATCCATTCTTGGGAGCCACAGACTCTTCTGAAATTCCTTCCTCGGTATCAGCAATGGCTCCAAACCTGGAACCACCTCCTTCAGTCAACAGCGGGAGAGTGGAGGAAAAATGGAAGATGCAAAAGGAAGAGCACCTGTTCATCCGTTCTCGGAGCAGCTCACCACTGCAGCTAGACCTACTCCATGAAGATGTGCCCGCGTCTCCTGAGCCTCCAGACGCAGTGAGAAGGGATGCTGGCCCCGTTGCCACAGACGTAAGTGATGCAGCTGTTAGCACACACTTACCGTCTGGCCTAGGCTCAACACTGATGTCCTCTTAGTTGTCTCTCTTGTCTATGGCCAAGGCTAAGCTTTGCTCCAAGTGGCCTGCAGTGGGCCTCTGACCCCATGGAATGTCCCTTGTCCTGTTTTGGTCCTCATCTGACTTTGGCTAACCCTTGCTCCACAGAGCCTACATGGGCCTCCTGACCCCATGTGGGGATCAGGACTGGTCCTCAGGTGCTTGATGAGATCTCTTTTGTAAAAGGCCATCTTTCAAGTTTTCTTTGTGAACCAGGTTCCCTGTACCCTTTAAAATTTGATATCCAGGTTTTAAACTTAACGTATTTATTGCCTATAAAAAGTATTTTCTTACTACTGAGGTTGTGATCTGGGAAGATGGGAATAGGCCATATAATATGAATTTACATGCATATGTGTAGGACACCAGGAGTTTATGCAAGAGGTAGGAGTCACCTTTTGTATTCAGAAAGCAGGCAGCTTTAGCCAGGTGCTGTGGTGTATATCTGTAATCCCAGCAGCTCAGGAGGCTGAGACAGGAGGGAGGCTGAGACTAGAGGATCACAAGTTCAAAACCAGCCTCAGCAACAGCGAGGTGCTAAGCAACCCAATGAGACCCTGTCTCTAAATAAATTACAAAATAGGACTGGGAATGTGGCTCAGTGGTTGAGTGCCCCTGAGTTCAATCTGAAGTACCACTGCCCACCCCCACCCCCACCCAAAAAAAGCAGGCAGCTTTAAATTTCATGTTTATACACATCATTTGGGTCATTTTTCTTTAACTTTTCAAATACTGTGCCTTGTTATTACCAGATTAAATTTTAGAATCTTGACATTCCTTTATTTTAGTGTAGAATCCAGCAAGTGTGGATATGTACTTTTTTTTTTTTGGTCTTCCCTTCAAGGTATAATACCCTTCATTGAACATATGTTCACAGTATGATGATCAGAATCGAGAATTTAGGCTCACCTATGGAGAGCCTGGCACCAGTGCACTGGCTAAAAATCTAAAGCAAGGCCCTGTGTCATTCTGACTGGAGTCTGGGCTAGGGAATAGGACATGGTTTAAACTGCGCTGTGTCACTAGTTGGGGGTTAGCTCAGACAAGTTATTTAACCTTTCTTTGCCTTTGTTTTCTTATGAAGAAAATAAAAAGATGGCTAGCTCAGAGCCTATTCCAAGGATCATATGACATATTGAGCATATTCCCCTGAGCACCAGCTCTGGGGAACCTGGGGCTTCCTTCCGCCTGCTGCCGTATGCCTACAGTTTGCACAGTGCTTGAAACAAATGAAATGTTCAATATGCGTATTTACCGAATGACAGAGACAAAAGAGCACACTTGAGTGATGCTTGGAGTGCTTTAGGTGCTCGGCTAAGCAGTGACACTTTCCCTGTTACACAGAGGAACTTTGACACGTCCTTAGGGACAGGCTTGTCTTCACCTCCCAGCGTGAAGCTGAAGACCTGCCCATCATGGGATGCTTGGAATGTTAATGTGTGTCTTCTCCTGTCCCTCCTCTCCAGCACTGTGTTTCAGGTGGCGGTGGCAGCAGGAGCAGTTCTGCTGCTGGTGACCTCTCTCCAGCCCCACCCCCCAAGGTGTCTCCATCTGGAGCTGGTTCTGCAGCCTCAGGTAGTGGATCTGGGAAACCGCTTCTTCAGACTCTATTGTCCAGAGGTTGCTGTGTTGAGGGCCATCTGACTGAGGCACTGGTGTAAAGATAAAGTCCCCCCACCTTTTTTTTATAGGCTTTCTTGGGGTATATTTACATACAATAAAATTGACCAGTTTTAATTACACAAAACAAGAATTCCAACAGATTTGTACACTTGTAAACCACTTCTACAATCTCCAGAACCTTTCTATCACTCTAGAAAGTTCTTCTGTGACTCTTCAGACATTTCCAGCCCTGGGTTTGCCACTTTAATTTTGCTTTTGCTCTAATTTTGCACATTGTATTAGACAGCGTGCAGCTGTTCATGTTAGGCTTCTCTGAGAATGAGGTTGTTGAGATCCATCCTGGTGTGTGGGCAGTTCATGTATCCATTCGCCAGAGGAAGTTTGTCGGGTCGCTTCTGCTCTGGGGCTGGGATCAGTAATGCCACTGTAAGTTCTTCCGTGGACATATGCTTAAATTTTCCTTGGATAAATACCTGGGAGTGGAACTGAGGCCTGTGGCAAGGGTATGGTCAGCTTGATTAGAAACTGCCCAACTGCTTCCAGAGCAGATGTGTCCAGGGCGCCTGCTGGGCTGGGTGGTGAGGAGCAGCTGGCCACCACAGACCTGGAAGTCAGTATTTTCATCTGTTGTTGATTTTTTTCAGGAAGCAGTGGTAGCTGCATCTTCTTCACTAGTACTGATTATTCTTCTGAAAGCTCTGAAAATGGGCAACAATCTCAGGATACACAGAAAACAAATGCCTTTCACGGTTTAGCTGAGGATCCCATCTGGAAAATGATAGCACAAACTCCTGAGTGTGTTCTGATGACGTATCAGGTGCCAGAGAGGTAAGAAAGCATTCTAAAAGACATTCTATGTTGTTATGGTTTCTCGTGTTGTAAATATAACATGACCATAAAAGTATTTAAAAATGTTTTATACATACCCTTCAGATTTACTCATTTGAAGATAAGCAAGAAATGACTTCCTAAAGCAAGGGTTACAGTGGTAGTGCTGCACATACACAGACCCAGACTGAACAAACGTGTGTCTCATCCTGAGACAAGAAAACAGCTGGGGTTGTAGCTCAGTGGTTGAGCGCTTACCTCACATGCTTGAGGCACTGGGTTTGATCCTCAGCACCATATAAAAAAATAAACAAAAACAAAGATATTGTGTCCATCTACAACTAAAAAAAAAAAAAAAAGAAGGGCTCCATGTTCCAAGATAATACACAAGGTGAGGAACTTTACTCTTTAGGCGCTAAAAGACAAGGGGAGCAAAGGGAAGACCATTTCTTCCGTGTGCTTCATTGAAACATCGTGCAGTTGTTTTCCATTGAGAAGAAAAGGCCTGCTACCAGCCTGGCTGGGAAATGGTTCTGCACTGTTGTCCATGTGTGCATCGTGTATTAACCAGACAGTGAAAGTGTCTCACCCACCAAAGAGAACAGAACCCTGCACCTTATTCAGGACTGTGAAGATGTCGTTGTTTGTTTCCAGGGTTAAGGAAGTTGTGCTAAAAGAAGATCTAGAAAAACTGGAAAGCCTAAGACAGCAACAGCCCCAGTTTTCTCCTGGGCAGAAGGAAGAGCTAGCCAAGGTGTATCCTTGGATTCAAAGCCAGACTGTCCCTCGAGGAATGCGTGTCCAAGTAAGCCCAGTAGCATAACCATCACATAGTCGTGTTTTGCACTGGGAAGTGTTCTTAATGTAGGTGAGCTTTCTCATGATCCCACTGAAATTTGTAATCCTCCCAATTGACAGAGGTGCTATTAAGGTTTGTAGATGTTAAATAATAATATAAGGTTATGCAGTTCTTTGAATTTTGAACTCAGGTCTTTTTGACACTAATTTTTTTTCTTTCACCAGTTGGACTATTTGGGGGCAATAAAGATAATATTTGCTTTGATGTATGATGAGGGAGGAGAGAGGTGAAAGAGATATACATTTCACATATACATGCATGTTTGAAAAGAGTTAAAATTGTGGGCTGGAGATACAGCTCAGTTGGTAGAGTGCTTGCCTTGCATGCACAAGGCCCTGGGTTCAGTCCCCAGCACCACACACACAAAAAAAAATTGCAGAAGATTCACTCTTGAGGTGGTGTTCACAGCCAGCAGGAAACTTGGTGGGGCCCACGTGGGCTTTGCCATCATGAGGTCGTAGAGTGTTTGTGAACAGCTTTAGCAGTGAAGACTTTATCCACCACTGTTCCTACCGGTGGTGCAGCTGTAGTAATGGAAGTGACAATTGCGAGGCCTTTTCCCCCAGGTCTCAACATGGGGAGGTGGAGGCATCAGGTTAGAAATTACTCTCAGAAAAGTAGTATATGAAGGCTCGTGAAGTAAGCAGGTCACTAAAATCCTCCCCTCTCACTCTTTTTAACTTCGTACTTTTTAATCTGATAAAATATACATGATACATGTAGCATAAAATTTACCTTCCTATTTTAAAGTGCACAGTTCAGAGGTATTGAGTACATTCATATTATGCATCCATTAGCACCATCCAGCTCCTGAACTCTTTATCTTACAAAACTGAAACTGCTCAGAAACAGGAAATGAGCATCTCTCCTCCTGCCTCTCCTCCCACCTCCTGGGCAGTCCTCCCGCTCTCCACCTGTGGGCCTGGCTGCAGAGTACTTTAGTACCTCGTGCAGATGCAGCACACACTCTCTTTTCAACTGGCTTATTTGTAGACACACCTGCTCTCTCTTGGTAGCTGTTGTGTGGCCTGTCTGTCCCTCCTCTCACTGTCAGCCTGTGTCCAGAGCTAACGTGACTCTCTTGTGGACAGCAAATGATCAGATCAACGTGTTCACACCCTTTGTTCCAGCCTCTGCCTTCTGAGTGGAAAGTCGGGCCCTTTACGTCTAAGGGACCGCTGGTCTGAGGCGCATGTGCCCTCTTGCTGCTTATTCTCATTGACCCTTGTTTCTTTATTGTTGTCTTCTGTTGTATTAGGTTTATTTATTTATTTTTTGCAATGAAAATTTTAATTCCCTGCTCATTTTCTGTTGTGTATATTCTGTAATTATTTTGTTTGTGGTAACCATGAGGGTCATATTTAATATCCCAATGTTATATCACTCCAGTTTGAATTATTCTAGCTTAGCTTCAATAACATTAAAAAAACAAAAAAACCTGAGCTGAGTGCAGGGTGATGCATGCCTGTGGTCTAGTAGCTCAGGAGGCTGAGGCAGGAGGATTGTGAGTTCAAAGCCTGCCTCAACAACTTAGCAAGGTCCTAAGCAACTCAGCAGGACCCTGTTTCTAAATAAAGTACAAAAAAAAGGGCTAGAGATGTGGCTCAGTGGTTAAGTACTCCTGATTCAATCCCCAGTACCAAAAACAAACCAACGAACAAAAAACTACTTCTATAGAGCTCCATCTCTATCTCCTTTCAGCTACTGATGTTACAAAATTAGATTTTGTTTGTTTGGTACTGGAGATTGAATCCAGGGTGCTCTACCTCTGAGCTACATCCCCAGACCTTTGTTTGTATTTTATTTAGAAACAAGGTCCTGCTGAGTTGTGTAGGACCTTGCTAAGTTGTGCGGGTGACCTGGAACTTGGCAATCCTCCTGCCTAAGCCTCCCATTGTTAGGATTATAGGTATGCACCACCATGCCCAACACAAAGTTAGATCTTGATATATTGTATGTCCAAAAACATAAACTAATAACTGTTTTTATTCATTAATCTCTTAAATGATGTAGAAGATAAAATATGTAATTACAAACTAAAGTTACCATAATATTAGCTTTGAGACTAGCTTTCTTTAAATGTATTAGTCTTTTAAATCATATAGAAAACAAAAAGTTACATGTCATTATTAGAATAATAGTAGCTTTTATAATTACCCCCATATTTTTCTTTGCTGAGAACTTTTATTTTTTTCCTCTGGCTTTGAGTTATTGTATGTTGTCCTTTCATTTCAACCTTTAGCATTTCTAATTCCTAATTTTTTCCTCACTTTTTTCCCTCCCTGTACCAGGAATTGAACCCAGGGGCACTTCTTTACCACTGAGCTACATCCCCAACTCTTTTTATGTCTTATTTTGAAACAGGGTCTTACTAAGTTGCCCAAGGTCTTACTAAGTTGTTGAGGCTGGCCTTGAACTTGCAATCCTCTTGCCTCAGCCTCCTGAGTAGCTGGGACTATAGGCGTGTACCACCTTGCCCAGTTCTCCCTCTTTTTTTTTTTTTTTTTTTTTTTTGTGTGTGTGTGTGTGTGTGGTGTTAAGGATTGAACCCAGGGCCTTGTGCATACAAAGCAAACACTCTACCAACTGAGCTATATCCCCAGCCCTCTCCCTCACTTTTGAAGGAGTTTTGCCATATATGGGATTCTTTATTGACAGTTTGGGTTTTTTTAAAGTACTCTAAATATATTGCCTCAGTGTTCCTGGCCTCCGCAATATCTGATGGGACCTCTCCTGTAGCCTCACCGTTGTACCTAGTGAATCCTTCCTTGCTGCCTTTGAGATGCTCTTTCTTGAACCTTAAACTGATCGTAATGGATCTCAGGGTGGGTCTCTCAGGTTATCCTTCCTGGAGTTGATTGAGAGCTTCTTGGATGTGTATATTCATCTCTTTCACTGAATTTGGAAAGTTCTCGGCCATTTTCCTTCACACACCCCTGTCCTGCTCCATGCTTGCTTCTCTCTTGCTGGTCCCGCGGGCACTTCAGGCTCTGTTCACTTCCCTTCCGTCTTTCCTTTCTGTTCCTCAGACTTGACAGTTCGACTATCTTCACATTCTTAGTTCCTTCTTCTGCCTTCCATGTCTGCCTTTGAGTCCCTCTAGTGAATTTTTCATTTGTTTTGTCTTTCTCAGGTACAGAGTTGCTTTTTTATTTCATTTTGTTTTCTTTTTTAAATCTATTTTTAGTTGTAGATGGACACATACCTTTATTTTGTTTGTTTATTTTTATGTGGTGCTGAGGGTGAAACCCAGTGCCTCACATGTGCTAGGTGAGTGCTCTACCGCTGAGCCCCAGCCCCTCAATATATATTTCCTATTGCTTTATTGATATTTCTGTTTTGTTCATACATTGTCTTGGTTTCTTCCATGTCTTCCTTGAGTTCTTGAAGCATCTCTGAGATGGTTGCTGTGAAGCCCTTGTCTAGTAAGCCAGCCATCTGCTCCTCCTTGGAAGCCCTTGCTCTCGGCCCCTTCTTCCTGAGTGGGCAGTGCTTTCCTGTTTTTAGGCCTGTAGCAGTGGTTGAACTAGACCTTGGGACCTGGTTGTGTGGCAGACTCCTGCTCCATCCCTGGAGCTTGCTGCTTTTGGCTTTTCTCACTGGTTGTCATGACCATATCTGCTGGAGGGCAGCAGGAGGCACAGACCTCAGGACTTCCCAGACCTTTGTTAGGTCTGCACTTCTCCCCAGATGTGCATGGAGACTCTCCAGATTCCCCACATAAGTGGTTGCATTTGAATGTCCAAGACTGTAAATGTCTGCCTCCCAACGTGGGGGGAGGGGGTAGGAGTGGGTAGAAAAAAAAGAAAAGGGCATTGGCCCTTTAAATTCCTTGAGAGTTGCTTCAGCTGGTGGAGCAGGAGCTTGCAACAGTAGAGGGGAGGGTGTCATGATGGCAGCCCACCTGAGTGTCTGCACCACCAAGGCCAGCAGCAGCCAGAGCACAGGTCCCAGTTGTTGGAGGATGGAGTCCTTAGGTCCACTCTGATTCCCATGAGCTGCATGCAGGCTGCTCCAGAAATATATGCATGTCCACTGGGTAGCCGGTGCTCTGTTGCAGCTGAATTTGACCAAAACCAACCACAGTTTACCATTGAGGCCTTCCCCTGGAAGTTGTAGCCTTCAAATAGACTCCCCCTGAAGGGTACGTGAAGAATGAGCTTCCAAAGAATTTAAGCTAACGTATCTAAACAGTTTCTGTCATTTACATTCTTATAAAAATGGACCATATTAGGTACTTTCGGACATGAATAAGTTGAGGAGTTAGAAATGATGTTGCTGACCAGCCCTGTGCTGATTTTAAACCCTCAGAGGGCACAGACATTGCATAACAGGCCTGCCTGTGTTCTCTTTTGAGAGCTGCGCCACCTGTGAAGACAGAGGTTCAGCTGGTGACACTGCAGAGACCCCTGGGCCGCATCCAGGAGAAGACAGCAGCTGAGCCACCATGAGGATGTCCCTGCACAAGCTTTCCAGGGCACGTGTGACAGACTTCCCTATGTGTCTCTAAAGCTCGACTCACAAGTGACTACAAAGTCATCATCAACATAAGACTTCCCACCATGCTTTTTTAACAGACATCATTTTTCTGAAGCAGAAGCAGCATTGTATATCGAATCTTCTCTTTGTTCCTGATGTGTTAAAACTGCCAGTTAGACTCCTTTTCTAGTTTAGCTGCCTTCTAGAGAGATTGGATTGCCTTTAAGAGGTAGGTGTATGGTAAAATTTTATTTCACATATCACCCAAAATAAATTATGATTAGAAGTACAGCTAAAATGAGCCCACAGCTGAGCCTCTCTGGTCTGTCTGTTGCTACCTGAGTCGTTCTCCCTGGTGGAACTCGAGGAGCAGCACACCCCTGGGCGTGTGCCTCCGTGATGGTCTCTGCAGCGTGGTGCTCCCCTGTGACTCAGGACATCCCAGTTTCCTGCCACCCATTAAAGTCCGTTGTCCACTAGTAAATCAGGAAATAACTATTTTTAAGGCTGGATTTTTACTTTCATTCTTACAAATGCATTTTTACTTTCTTTTTTTCAACCTGTGACTAAAAGTCTTTTCTAAAAACAATCCATCAACTTATTAAGGGGCTTATTCTTTGGAGAACTTAAAATTAGCAAATGTAAATGTAGTTAAAACGAAAGAGCTGTTTACTCAACTAATAGTGTTTTTCTTTTTAAGATTTTTTTATTTTAAAATAATGATTGTAAAAAGTGACAAAAGTTCTATAAGTTAATATTATTCTTATTGCATATGTGTTTAACCAATAACTTTTGCTTTCCACTGAATTTACACAAAGATGGCTTTCTGTGCTGAGCAGAGGTCTGATTGGCACTGCCTTTTGTTTGCCCTTGAACAGGGTAAGTGTTCTGATACCCAGTGAGAAACCTCTGGGGAGCTCAGCGACCCCAGCCTCCCCAGCCCTCAGGGACTGCAGTCCTCAGGAGTCATTGATTTCTGTGTCACTTGCCGAAGAGTCTCAAGAAGTGAGTGTTGACTTGACAGATTGGCTCACTCCAGTGCTCTTTATAGAGAAGTCATGGTTCCTTCTCAGACTTAGAATGATATGCGTGATCCACACCCATGCAGCTCAGAAAAGGAAGTAGAAGATGAAGGTCACAGTGACCTTGTATTTTTATATAACTTACAACAAACTTATTTTTCTTTTCTTTGTTTTGTTTTTTGTTTGTTTTATTAAAAGACTTCTTTCTCCTTTGAAGTTTCATAACTTTTTCCAAATGCATCCTCATAATGATTAGGCAAATTGACTTTTTTTCTGTGGAATAGATGGACCCTGATTCTCCAATCCTGTAGCTCAGATTTTCTCCCAAAGTAGTGGGTTCTGGATTCAGTCTTCAGGTGTCAAAGTCAGTTTCAAATGCTGCCTTTGACATTTCTTGAAATTTTCTAGTATCAAGCATTCACATACAAATATTGCTGTTTTATGAATAGAGAATACTCATATTCTATTCCATCTTGATAGTTAAATGATTTCTGAGATCTTTGTGTGTTGATCCAGTTGTTCTGGTATTTTTTTCCCTTTGGTAAAAAAGTCAGATTAAAAAATAAGCCTGTCCACTGACAACTTTCTAGAGTAATGAAGTTCTTAGTTTGTGTAAATCAAAGATGGCATTTGGAGCTATCAGGGTCATTCTGCCTTTATGTGTGCGTACTTTAAACTCTGTGTTCTGTGCCGACGCAAGGCTTCTTTGTGCTGTTTTGGATGTTCGCTTGTTAGAATCACCTGTTTCTCTCCTTCGAACACATTCTGTCTAGTCACATGATGCTAGGCTGGATCTGACGTGGTGCTGTTGTGGTCAGGTCTATAGGAGCACTCCCAGGCCTCTTCTCTTGATAAGAAGATTGTTCAGTGCATGTAGAGGTTGTCCTACTGCGAGATGCAGTGGGATTCACAGTGGCCTCTGCTCCCCCCCAGGGGTCTGGTCTCACCCAGTTGAAGCTTGGTTGTTCAAGTTTATTATCAGCTTTTTGTATTAATGACTGTAGGAACTGGTGATAAAAGTGTATTTTATAGGCTTCCATGTTTACATAAATACTACCCAAAAAGCTTTATTTTCTTGGGTCAGAGGCCAAAATTTATGAAAAACAAAATGCTGTACAAAGGGAATAGTTTTGCAATTACACAAAACTTCATTATTAATTCATAAGGTAAATTTAATCCAACTTGAAATTTTGTTTCAACTGAATTTATAATTATGTGATTTACTTGTTTTTAATGGCTATTAATATTTTATTTGGGTATCTTTTTTAAGTAAAATAATAAACTGTACATGTGAAACCTGTGGGTCCCTAGCAGTGCTATGTGGCAAGCCCTGGTCTCAAGTGGGTTTCGCGTCATGAGAGGAGCTTCTCGTGGAGGCACTGGGTTGCCATTGCAGCGCATGTGGGCTAATGGTGACAGGCATGTCTCAGTCCCTTTTCCCAGCACATTGGCTCATTTAATCCTTGCTCCAGCATTGTGAAGAATTTATTGGGTTCCGTGTGTGTGTGTGTGTGTGTGTGTGTGTGTGTGTAGTAATTTTCATGCCATTTTAATGAAACCCAGTTAGCATGTCACTCTTTCATATTCCACAGGGTGAACCTGTGTTTTACCAAGACTGTAACTTGGGCTGGGGATGTGGCTCAAGCAGTAGCACGCTCGCCTAGCATGCGTGCGGCCCGGGTTCGATCCTCAGCACCACATACAAACAAAGATGTTGTGTCCGCCGAAAACTAAAAAATAAATATTAAAAAAAAAATTCTCTCCCTCTCTCTGTCTGTCTGTCTCTTAAAAAAATTAAAAAAAAAAAAAAAAAACAAAGACTGTAACTTAGCAGCAACAAAATCTAGAAATTAAAATATGGAACAAGAGCCTGAAGTCAACAGGTCTTTTAGTAATACCCTTTTTGAATCCCTGCCACCTCTCTGTAGCAACAGTGACCACAGCAGGAAGGAAAGGGCCTTAGTGTGGGTGGCACTTAGTGTGGGTCAGCAGCTCCTGGTCTCAGCTTCCCCCGAATAAGCCTTGTCGTCCCTGTTATGGAGGACACTGTGGCAAGGGAGCAGATAGCCTGCTGGAGGACACAGCTGGTACATGAAGCGAGTAAGGGTCTGAATTTCATGATCTGACTGCAGAGCTGTAGGAATAATCTCCCGATATTACCATGAGTGAGGGATTTTGGAATCACTACAAGGAAATTCTTCCTTGAGGCTCTTTCTGGTGTCGTGGTGCGAGCTGGTATGGGCTCCCTCAGCTCTCAGAGGCCCAGCGTGTCCCATAGCTGTGCCTGGTGTGGGCATGCGTCTGAGATCAAGTACCCACTCCTCACTAACATCTTTCTCTACAGATGTTCTTTTTTTTTTTTAATACCTTTATTTTATTTCTTTATGTGGTGCTGAGGATTGAACCCAAGGCCTCGCATGTGCTTGGCAAGCGCTCTACCTGTGAGCCACAACCCCAGCCCTCTCTACAGATGTTCTTGATGTCTTAAACCAGGAAAGCTTTATCCAGCTGCACTCAGAGATTTGTGATGGCTGCTGATAAGATAAGTGCACATCACCTGCTTCCAAGTGCCTGGTGCAGCCTGTGCCGCGAGGGAGGGGGATGGACAGCCCCTGGTCCCCCTCTGGACAGTCTGCGCAGAGCCCTTGGTGCTCACCCTAGTCATTCTGACCACATCACTGTGGAGGCGCTGGTGACGTGGAGTAGATTTACACACGTGTGGTTTCTAAAGATTAGTAAACAGGGCTCTTACTTCTGTTTTGCAATCTTAAATCCTGCCATAGCCTTTTCTCTCAATATGAAACTAAGGTATTTCCCCCAGAATATGTGAACCATGATTCTAGAGCTCCAAGGAGCGCAGTTCCAGCGTGTGTCTGTGTGAATGTCTTTTCTCTTCGGGGAAGAGCGAGGCCAAGCCCAGGAACCTCCTGGTGGGAGCCCATCCTGGGTTCTGCCTGGAGGTGTCACTCACTCTAGAGACCAGCCAAGCTATGGCACTGCTTTTTAAAAAGTAACACTTGATGTGGTCATTTTTAAGGGTGAGAGGACATCAGCCGTTTGTTTAAATGGTCTGTAGTTGAATGATTTTGTCTAAACTTCACCTTTATGGCTTTTTCTTCTTAGTATTTGCTTCTATTTATTTATTATCTTTACTTTTAAATTTCCAAGAAATTAGGACTAAATTGAAGGTAAGAAAAATGGCAGATTTCCAGGACATGCTTACAGGTGAACCAGCCACTCTTGGTCTTGCGAACTAGAGCGTGTTTCCCAGGGATGAATTGGGTGGTGGTCTCGTTTTTCTTCCATGCTTCTGGTCAGGTGTCTTGTGTCTGACTGTCCACACTGAGCCAGGTCCCTCTCGCCTCAGACGCAGTACTTCCAGAAGCACTCCAAGGGGGGCCCATGCTGCTTGTGCTGTTTCCTGGGTCTGGCCAAGAGCTGACTCAGAAAAATGTTAGGATCCTCTTCAGGGAAAGCCTGAAACCAGAACAATCCAGAACAACGTCAACCATCAGTGCAAGAGGAAGGAGCCTTAGCCGAGCCTCTGGGGTGAGTGCTTGCCCTGTGGCCCTCTGGCTGTTCCTGTGCCCCCTGGATTCTGGCCTCCCTCCGGCTCCTCGTCCCAGGCCTCCAGTCTCCCCACCTGTGGTTGCTGTGTAGTTTTCTAAGCCCTTGTTGGCCTAGTCCTGTGTAAGTTCTCTCTTAGTGACATGTTCTGCACATATATTGTTCTCTGTGTATCAAATCTTGGTCATAAAGTTTTCTCTTTATTCTGTTTTTTTTCCCCCTAGAATTTAACAAACACAGCCTACTTATCACCTGTGTGGTTTTAATCGATACTCATAACCCTGTTCAGGAGAACGTAAACATGGGAATGGTGACTTGTAATTAGCCACATATAGAAGTCAGGGCGTCCCCTTCTGGGTAGCTTCTCCCTCTGGGACTGCAGGTGGTATGTGGTATGTGCTGTCTGTAGGATCTAATGTGTCTACCTTGTACTTTTGCTGGAATGTTAAGGGGTATTATAGCCAAAGAGGTGCCTCTGGTCAGAATGGGAAATGGTTGGTTAGTATTAAATGAGGCTCTTGAGCTAGTGACCTTCTGGGGGCCTTCAGACGCTGCTGTACATGCACTGCCAGGAAGGGAGAGTGGGAACCCAGGCCAGCCGAGGCCAGGCGCAGGAGGTGCACTCAGGAGACCCCTCAGGCAACACCAAGAGCTTTCTGGGGTTGATGATGATTGCATAGACTTTTCTTCTAGCTTGTCAGGTCCTCTGCGCACTGTGCACCATTTCTAACCAAGGGTTTTGCCATCCTCGCTCCCTATTCCAGCCCTCCAAAGCGCCTTTCTGGAGACTGCTCCCTGCTCCGTCCTGCACCCCACAACTGTGGACACAGCATTCCTCCCTTGAGATGGAGGTGCCAAGCTCCCAGGGCTGTCAGGTGTGAGGGGGGAGCTCGTTGAGGTAAGGGGATGACTCGTGGGTTTTATTTTATTTGAAGGGGGTACCAGGGATTGAACTCAGGGCCCTCAACCACTGAGCCACACCCCCAGCCCTATTTTGTACTTTATTTAGAGACAGGGTCTCACAGAGTTGCTTAGCACCTCGCTGTTGCTGAGGCTGGCTTTGAACTGGCGATCCTCCTGCCTCAGCTTCCTAAGCCGCTGGGATTACAGGCGTGTGCCACTACACGCTGCTGACTTGGCGGTTCTTGCTAGCTCCCAGTGATGCAGTGCTTCTGGAGGGAGTCAAGAAGACAGTGACCGTATAGTGACCAGCACACTTGAGAGCAAGGACCTTGTCTGGTTTTTTTGTTTGTTTAGTTGGTTGGTTTTTGTTGTTGTTGTTGTTTTTGTTTTGTTTTAAATTCTTACAACTTATTTAACTTAGCCTAAACAGACACTGGTGAGTCCTTGTCACATTCAGATTTTTTTATGAATAATGGTTTGGACAAATTAATGCTTCCACAACACTGGCCAATTACTTTAAGGTGCAATTTTTACAAGAACACTAGCAGTTCCTGAATTCAGGAGTCTGAAGTCAGGACTGGAAGGCTCCCCTTTCATTCCTACCTCTCGTAAGCAGAGAAACTTACCTTTCTCGGATGGCTTCTTGGGTTGGAAATGTTCATAGTAGGATCTGGAAAACAGTTTTGAAACCAGTTCATCAGATCTGCTGTGCCTAGGGTGTGCTTACTTTAGAACACATAAAATAGTGTATGATGAGTCACATCTCCTCCCAGTCCCTCACGCTGCAGCAGGGTTCACTTGAATACAGAGAGGGGTCCTTACCTCTGGGGTTCACAGAGGCCTTACAAAAATGCTTAACAGTTCAATATTTGATTTTTTAAAAAATTAATAAAAGCTGAACTACCATCTGCTAAACAACGCAGTGAAAGGCTCCATCTTGTTTCTGGAATGTCCTGAGCATGGCGTCCGTGCTGGGGGAGACACTAGCCATGGACAGAGTCGGAGCTGGCGTTTGTTCTCTGAGCATTTCACTTGCATTTTTTCACTGACTTTTCAAAACACCTCCAGAGGTGGGTGTTTGTCATTTCTGTTTACTGATGAAGAGCTGGGTTACAAAAAGATTCAAACCCTGGGAAACCAGGATTTAAAATTGCACTCATTGGAAACAAAATCACCATTGCCCCCCATCCACACAGAAAGAGAGGCTCAGGGTGCCTTGCACGCCTGGAGCTGGGTGGTGAGGACCGCAGGTTGCAGAGGGAGTCCGCGCCAAGAGGGGAGAGCGCTAGGTCACTAGTTTTGCTGTTCCATCTGGCACGCCTTTATGCTCCCGCACAGGGTTTCCCCTCGTCTGAGGACAGAGGGTGAATTCAGTAGCCATGAAACCAAGCCCTCTGTAAGCAGGGACTCAGCTGACCTGCTTCCCGGAGCCCGTTGCCTCTCTCCGCACCCAGCAGCCCGTCGCCTCTGCCCGAACCCAGCACCTCTGGCAGCAGCTTTAGGATGGAAGCTCTTTCCAGCTCCTCCAGGGCCAACCTCGCGTCGTCTTCAGGTGCTGCAGAGTGAGATCGAGACCAATGACTCGCTCGGGCCTTCAGCTCGTCATTTCTGCTCCCTGTTGTGTTGGGGGAGTACCAGCAACAGGGAGAGGAATACTAGAAAAACTTCAGATGCAAGTTCGTGATCTGGGACTGGTGGTGTTTTATTTAATTTGCAGTACTGGATATTGAACACAGGGTGCTCTACCACTGAGCCACATCCCCAGCCCTTTTATTTTTTTATTTTGAAACAAGGTCTCACTGATTTGCACAGGGCCTCACTGAGTTACTAAGGCTGACCTCAAACTTGGGATCCTCCTGCCTCGGCCTCCTAAGTGACTGGAATGGCAGGCATGCACCACTGCACCCAGCACTAGTGGTATTTTAACAAGTGAAAGTCCCACTGTCCGTTTGCATGCCAGCAGGACAGAGGTCAGGAGATGTGGATCTCATATGTCACCTCTTCACTGCATATGTGACTCACCTCACCATCCAGGAGGGAGAGCCCTGAGGAGGAGGTAGAGCAGAGCGGGGGCCCTCAGCACCCTGTAGCTCAGAGAGTCTGAGGGACCCTCCTTCCCTACTTGTCCACTGCAGTTGACTGCCTTTTCTTTAGATATCTGGGTGATGCCACTGGATGAGAGGAAAAGAAATGGTTTTCGCTCTTTCCACAAAGGGAGGGCAGTGACAGCACCTCTTACTGTCCTCCAGGTGGAGATACAACTATTACTATCCTGGAAAAGAATTAGCTTCAAGACCACTCGTAAGGCGCTTGATCAGTGTGAATCAATTTAAGGTGCTTTTCCAGCATGAAACGTGGCCAGTGGGCTGGCCCTACACTGTGCAGTCGTCACTGAAGCTCTGAGGGCGCTCGTATTGGATGGGAGTCGTGGGCTACGCTGCCGTGCAGGGGCGCCCGCAGGCTGCGGGAGTGGGCGGAAGCCACACATGGCCGCAGCCTGACAGCGGAGCTAGGACCTTGTCTGCAAGACGGCACACGAAAGGCATCCGAGCATGTTCTCAGCATTTCTAATACCAGTGAAACCTGTGAAGTCTGATCATGGACAGGTGCTTATGGCTTGAAGGGTCCTTTCCAAAGGAGCAAAGATTTGTGACAAAAATTCCACGGTAAGCTTCTGCCTGCCTAGAATCTGGGAGAGGTGCTGCCCTCATTTCATCTGATTTTGTTTCTAATTATTATCTGAGTGTTTAAAATACATTAGTATCTGAATATTCATTTGATTTCTTCTTACAATGCTTATCAAAATCTCTTTTTAAATAATAGAGATTTGGTTAATGCCTGGTTTTGACCAACAAGGTGACTGTCAGTTAGGAGCTCAGTGACCCAGAAGTGACTGATGATGTATGAATGACTAGCAACACTTGAAAATCATGAGAAAGCTGTTTGGAGAAACTTTTAGAGGCTAGAAATTATAAAATCAATGGCTTAGAAGAGTTTTTTTTTTTTTTTTTTTTTTTAATGGAACTTACCTCAGCCTTCTCACTTCTTAAACTAATATACCTCACTGGTTGTATTTTCTTAAAGCTCAACTTGGACTTTCATGAAATGAGCACGTATCAAAAGGAAAAGGTAAATGCACTTGGAAGACTGTGACATCCCTGCCCTGCTGGCCACTTCCCTGATCTTTAATAAGCCCGTTTGTCTCAGCCACACATCAGTCGATTACTTTTTATTATAGAAGGAGAGAGAGCATTACTGATCCGTAACTAGAACAGCTGATTCTACACTCAACCCAGTTTATTTTAAAATTAAAAGTAATGATGTTTTAAATCCAGTGCAATTTCTATAAATGGGAAAAAATATTGACCAAATCAAAAGTTTGAATTGGAGAGCTGATATGAAGCCAGCAGTGCTACTTTTCTGTGTTTACATTTTAGAAAGAGAAAGCTGCGTCCACTACTAAATCTAAATTGTGCTGCAAGGGCGCCTGGTGTTCTTGGTAGAGCTGGGACTGTCCATGTAACCAGCTCCTCCAAGCAGGAATCCCACCCTCACCTCCAGCATGGCCCCAAAGGCCAGTGGAGATTCTTCAGAAAGACTAGCACAAAAGATGCATCTTACCTGGGAGCTGGAGAGACATGTCCCTGGAGTCAGTGACAGGAAGAGATACGAGAGGATTTAAGGATCCTATAAAGAGCAAAAAGCAAGAGGCCAGCTGGTACATGATTGTGGAGAGGCAAAGTCCCCCTGGCTCTGTCCTGAAGTGCTATCAGCTTGCTCCTCCTCAGTCTGTGGTCACCAATTATATATATCATCCCATGACCTCATACAGAAAAATGTAAATGTATTGGCTCTGGAGGCTAAAAGGCAATCACTTTGCATTGAAGTAATTTTTCAAAGTAACAATTCATAGACAATAAATTTACTGTCTCGTTGCCTAGTATGCAATGTAGGTAATATAAAGAACAAATCTGGCAAAAGGAGTCACTTGGCAGTAAATCTTGAGTTAGAGAAAGGGTCAGAAGTGAGTTGATGTGGCCAAGGTAGGAGACATGGATTTATGAGTCTTAACAGAAGTGACGCAGAGTGTGACATGAAATATGTTGGTTCCCTTTAGTTTTAATCTTGTGAGTGAGTTGATGAGTTGCCGTGTGGTGCTGGGGCTGCTGTGCCTGGACCATCACAACCTCTGGACAGACTTACAACCAGTTCTTTAAAACAGTGAAGATAACTTAAATATACAGCAGACATAGCTCAGACTCCATTTCGGGGACTGCAAGCATGGAGACCTCAGGGAGAGGGAAGAGCATTCCACAAAGATGGATGGTATCCATCAAGCAGGGCTAAAGGACCCCAAGACCCTGCTGGTAAATATCTCCAGAACTTGGCCTCCTCACCATGGCACCTGGCCCTCTAGGTCCAAGCCTGGGCAGCTGCCGTGGTGTCCCCAGGACCACCGCCCGAGCCCCACCTCAGCAAAGCAAAGTGATGCCATAGCGCTGATATCCATTCTTTGCTCAAAACCCTCTTTTGACTTAAAAGTCAAGACTATTATTAGGGAAAAAAATATACAGATACCTTTGCAGCCTCAGATCAGGCAGGTATTTCTAGGGACATAAGCCACACAAGAAGAAACCAGAGATGGAGGTGCACGCTCACGGGTGACTCGTTCAAACAATGGGTGGCACACTTGAGGATGCTAACTATATTCTTATTTATAGCATTACTTCTTTTAATTTTTTTTTAGTTGTCAGTGGACTTTATTTATATGTGGTGCTAAGGATCGAACCCAGGGCCTCACACATGCTAGGCAAGCACCCTACCACTGAGCCCCAGCCTAGCCTGCTAACTAGATTTTTAAGCGATCTCATCATGCCCAGAACATTCTGAAATGTTTTTGTAAAATTAAGCACCCTACCTGTGCAACCCAAAAATGCCTCTCCACTACATTCAAGTGGAATGAAACATGGGCTCCCACAGACCTCAGCCCGCTGATGGCAGAAGCATTTCTGTTCATGACAGTGGAAAACCAGAGGCACCCTGGTATCCTTCCCTGTGCGCTACAGAGAAGCCACTCAGGAACACAAAGGAAATGAATCTTGAAAACTACACACTGAGCAAAATAAGCCAGACCTGCAGAGACTGCCACATGATCCTATGCAAATGAAATCTAGAACAGGCAGAACTGACCACAGCAACAAAGTGGCTTGGGCCTGGGGTGGGAGGCAGAGGGGGTACCTGGGAAAACAAGGGAAGTTTTGGATGACAAGAATTTTTCCCATGACAGTTAAGGCTGTGGCTGCGTGGGCACAAGCATCAGTCGACACTCATCAACCTGTACACATAAGACAGGTGCATTTTGCTGCATGTGAATGATACTCGAATAAAGCTGGTTTTTAAAAACCTCCACTAACCCCTGATTTTATTTTGACCGAATTCTGCTTTCCCTCTTGCACGCTCTAGTCCACCACCATTTTCCACCGTTCACTGCTTCCTGAATACATCTCTGCCTCAGGTCCTTCTGCCTGGATTGCTCTTCCCCAGGAGTGCACAGCTCTTCTCTTGCCTCCTGCAGGTTTCTTCTAAAATCTCACCCTCTACACGGACCTTCCTGCCGCCCGGCCCCCGCATGCTGAGCACCCTGCCTCTCCATCTTTTCCCCTGCACTGAGCTCCTCCCAATGCTTGTTAGATGTTGGTACTTAGTATACATGTGGCACTCAGTGCCTGTCAGGCCGCAGTGTGTGCCCGCCATATGCCGTCCCTGCTCAGGAAAAAGCACTGACCCCAAGGAAAGGATTTCTACCTGGAGGGACCGACAACAAAACAGAGGTCCAACCGTGGTGACTTTATTGCATGAAGAAAAGCAGAGCTCACAGGCCCTGGGCCGGTGTCGGGGGCAGTGTGCTTTCAGAAGGAGGCCTTGGGCGGGGGCATTTGGGCAGAAACCCAAATTTATGCAGGATGGGGACACGTTAAAGGTTCCTGAACTAAGTTAAGGGTCCAGCCCAGGAGGTGGAGGGGAAGGGCGTGACCAGGGGCTGTAAGAAGAGCCCACCCAGCAGGAGCAAGGGAGAAGTGGGCCATGGCCGGGCTCTTGACCCTGGCCCAGCTGGGAGACCAGCCTTGAGATCTCGGGCAGGGGCGACCTCTTCAGGGGCCCTTCCTGGCTTACATCTCACCAACTAGGTCAGCGTCTCCCACATGCCACCAGAGCTGGGACCCAGCTGTGGACAAAGGACAGGGAGCTGGCCTCGAGAGCCTGACATCCAAATCAGGGCTGAGAAAAACCTGGAAAGAACAGGCCAGCATCTACCCAAGGGAGCGTGGGGTGGCAGGAGCCGGCAGCCCATGGGCCTCTGGCCTCCGCCTTCAATGCCTGCCTCCCACCCTCGCTGGGGATTGAACCCAGGTCTGTGCATGCAAGGTGAGCGCTCTGTCAACCAAGCTATGTCCCCAGCTCTCCCCCAGGGTTTCTTGCTTCGACATCTCTCCATTCACGTATTAACTCATTTTTCTTTTAGCAAAAACATTTTTTCTTTTCTGTGTATATTTGGCCAGACATACCTCTCCACTGCCAAAATTTCTCTTTGTTCACTTTCAGTGACCAGTTCAGACACAATTATGTCCTTAAATCCAATATTCAAGTTTCTAGGAGAGGGTCTTTACAGGGAGTTATATGGACAATTGTAAAAGAAAGAGCTGCCACCCCAAAGGAGGATAGTCCCAGAGGACACCCCAAGTAGAGTACAGTATGGCAGGAGCCTAAACACGTTTGTACAGTGGAACTACTTTCAGAAATATACCCTAAGGAAATGTTCTGTTGGACATGAGCAAAAAATTACCTGAAGGCATCATTTGTCACCTCTCTGTAGTGGCGGGGACATGAAATCCAAGGTGGCAACTCAAGTATTCATAGGGATCAGAGAGGTGGTAATGTGAGGGAAGGAGGCAGGCCTGGTGGGTGAGTGACATCAGGGAGTGGTGGCAACTGTAGCAAAGTGGATGTCACATGCCCTCTCTGAAGGGGCACCTCTGCTACTTGGTAGCACGCCAGTGTGCTGAGACCCAGATCCCAAGCCTCCCCGTGACGTCCCTGAACACGCCAAAGAAACACCTGAAGCCATAAGTCAATCCACAGCCATCATTTTTAGCCCAAATGCCCTCAAATAAGTGTTTTATTAGTGGATTATAGAGCTATCAACATGTTATTTTAGCAACCCTTAAAGCCAGTACCTAAAAGGTTTTAAAATATTATGGGTTGCTACTGTGTTTAAAAAAGGAAAAAGGTCTGCGGGAGGGCGGGGAAGGCGGGTGCTGGGGTCCGTGCCTGTGGAGTCATGTCACAGTGAGTCCTCTGTCAGGTACGACTCAAAAACAGAACCAATAAACAGAGTTTAAAAAGAAGGTATTGGGCAAGAATTGGTATGCAATATTGCAAAATTTAAAATAATTGGTTAAAAGGATCTTTCTTTCCCTTAAATCTCACACTGCAGATGTGTGTGTGTGTGTGTGTGTGTGTGTGTGTGTGTGTGTCGCTCTTGGGTGTGGAGAAAGGGGTGGGGAGGACACAGGCTGTGAGGCCCGGGGCTTGGGGTGACCCTCGAGAAGGGAGGCAGAAGGCAGATTTCCAACTCCAGCCGTCCTTGCTGGTGGAGGTGGCTTTGCCACGTTTGTCATCCCCTAGTGACTCAGGGGTCCTTCCGACAGCTATTAGTGATGGTTTTATGGCCTAATTAAGTTACTACCAAAGGCTTAAGCTCAGAAGAAAATTAGCTTCTCTCCTCCAACTGGCCATCAATGACAGTGGCACCTTGTCACAGAAATGTCCCGAGCATGTCATTGAGCCACAGTGGTCCTTGTGCGAGGCGGGGCGGCCTGACGTTTATGTTGGGACACCTGGGAGCAATGTCCGCCCTGGTGGGCAGAAACCGTAGGTCGGTTGCAAAGTTCCTTTTAAAATGGTCACTTGTGTGTGTGATGAAGAAGCCAATTATTCACGTGTCCTATTTTGGGTGACTTCTGCCCATGGAGTGTGAGTGACCAGTGGGTGGGCGTGAACACAGAGAGCCCCTTTTCAGTTTCTGTTTTGAAATGGATCTCGGTTCCCTCTGCTGCTGTCTTTGCCTTTACAAAAGGGTCACAGTTTTCTAACAGAATTGATATGGAATTGTCCTCAGAAGTCCAGAGGAAGTGGCCCTGCCAGGCATTGACCCTCTGCCCCACAGTGGGCGCCCCATCAGGAACGTGTTCTCTGCTTGGATCTCGTGCCTCCAGCCTGCTTCCTCCCACCTCAGGGCCTTTGCACGAGCTATTCCCGCTACTTAGAATGCCCTCCCCAGGTGGCTCCGTGGCTAACTCTTGCCTCCTTTAAATCTCTGCTCAAAATCTACCTTCCTAATGGAGCTGTGCAGACAACCTGTGTTTGAAATTGCAACCTGCATCTCCGGCCCTGGATTTTCCGCCCCTCATCTGGCCTGGTTGAATGCTTTCCCACGCCGCCTGTCACATTGGACTTAGGTAGTGTGTTGTTGGGGTTGCGATGGAGGCAGGGATCTCCATTTTGCTTGCTGAGGTATACCCAGAGCCTAGCACGCCTGGGCACATTTGGGAGCTCACGCTGTCCACCGAAGGCGTGATGGTTGGCAAGGCCTTCAGCCCGGTGCTTGGGCTGCCTGTCTAGCTGTCCGCTGTGTGACGACCCACCCGGGCGCGGTGGCTCCCGCGTTTATGGTCAGCAATGCGGACTGGTGTGGGGAGCCAGCTGTGGTTGTCCCCTGCATGAAACAGAGTGACCACAGAGAATATGGTGACGTTCCTGGTGACACGAGTACCGCCCCAAGGGCCCAGGTGCCTGTAAAGCACCTCAAGAACCAGCCGCAGCGGCCCCGGGTTTCCTTGGCATCCTGCGCGGGCACAAGGCTCATGCTCGGCCCTCAGGTGTCGGTCTTCCAGCAGAGATGTCCCCGCTCTCCTGTGACTGGCCGTCACTTCATAAGGAAGGATGAGCTGCCAACGGGACGTGGCTCCGGGCCTGGGTCTGATCCAGCAGCGGATGCACTGAGCAAGGCCGGGCAGGGAGGAAGGGTGACGTGTTCCACATCCGCTGTTCACTGATCTGATTCATCTCGTTTCCTAGGCGGCTCCCCGAGAAGGTTCTAGGGAATGACTCAAGCGTCAGCTGAGCAGGGTCCACGGGCTGCGCCAGCATTGCCATCAGGACTGACATTAGAGGAGACTCAGTTACAGAGAATATTAATTGCTGCTGGGAGCCAGGGGTGACGCTAAACGGAAATGAAAAGTCACCACTCAGTCGTGCCACCAGGGAGCCTCTGTGAGGGGAGTGGGTGCTGAGCCAGTGCGAGACTTTATTTAATGACTTATTCCTACTTCCTGTCACTAACTCCTGTGTAAGGGCAGATTTGGTTGGAGCTGTCTTCCCGGCCCCAGTTCCACATATGGAGACCCTGACACTCAGACCTCAGATTGCAAGGGAGACTGGGCCTCTCAAAGAGAATCAAGCCAAAGTGAGGTCATTAGGGCAGCCCTGAACCCATAATGAATAGTGTCCTTATGAGAGATTAGGACATAGACACACACAAGGGACGGCCAGGGAAGGACACAGGGAGAAGACCCTCTGCCCAGCAACAGGGGCGTCAGAAGGAAGCCACCTTGTGGCACCTTGATCCTGGCTTCCAGCCTCCAGAGCTGTGAGGAAGCAGACCTGCAGCTCCTCTGTGTCCCATCATGGAAAATTAAGCCCCCACAGTCCTCGGTCACAGGGTCACTTGATTTTGCATGTGAGAGAATCTTCTTGCTCTGGGAATAGGAACTAAGCTTCGATTTCCAAAGTCCCCCTTATAATGCTTGTAGGCCTGTCCAGGATCAGAATCTAGTTTCCCGAGTCCTCCAGTTTAAAAAGAACATATCTTTAAGCTTCAAAAAATATAGAATATTGAAACTGAATGATTGCTTTTCCTCATATCATTTAATTTGCACTGCCTGCCCATTATCAATTTCCTCTAGCCCAAAACTGCCAGGGACACATCTGTAGTCAAAGGTTAGATTTCTCTCTCTCTCTCTTTTTTTTTTTTTTGGTATTCGGAATTGATTGAACTCAGGGGCACTTGACCACTGAGCCACATCCCCAGCCCTATTTTGTATTTTATTTAGAGACAGGGTCACACTGTGTTGCTTAGCACCTTGCTTTTGCTGAGTCTGGCTTTGAATTTTCAATCCTCCTGCCTCAGCCTCCCAAGCCGCTGGGATTACAGGTGTGCATCACCGTACCTGGTGAGAAGGTTACATTTTTTTGACTCACTGATAAAGCCATAGCCATGGGGAACTGTGGGGGTGTCAGTGAGGAGTGAGGACAGGGCGTTCCAGGGCTGTGGCCTGAGCGGTGTGAGCTGGGGGAGCACCCATAGAAAGAGCTTTGCTCCAGATTGGATGCCATCAGGAAGCAGGAGTATTCTATGTCAGGATGTCTTACCTTCTCGATGAAAAGATAAGGAAGAACCTTCTAGAACTCGTGAGAGGCTAGCACTGTCACTGGCAAAGAAGCAGCCCTCACTCATTCAGCCACAGAGAGATTGGGGGACTTCTCAGTTCAAACAATACTCATGTTTCGTCGGGGCAGCTTTAGTCGTGTGTGCCGTGGTCTTGTTTCTGACCTGATCCAACACCAGAGTGCGCTTATCCGATGCTGGTGGTCATTGAAGTCATGAGGTTCAGCAGGACACCGAGGCCCCGCTGGGAGGGCCGGGCCAGCCCTGCTGATGGGCTGGTTTCCTCCTCCCACTCACGGCCACTTACCTGTCAGGTAGCCAGCACAGCCCGCCTGCTCTGCGGTTCAGAAGCAAGGAGTCATTTGATAAGTCCTGACCTGTCACCCTCCCTCTCTGTCTGTGTCCTCCTCCCCTGTCCTGCTTCTCTCCACAGGCCCTGTCCTCCACGGGCTGTTGATGTGCTTACGTGTGGTTTATTTGGTGCCGATGAGCTCCCCAGGACCAGTGTGTATCTGTTCTGTTCATCCATAGTCCCCTGAGTGGTGTGAGCTGTTCCATGCCCTGGAACACGGGGGCAGGGTGAGTGGGGGCTCAATTCGGCTAACAGTGCTGGCCGTTAATAAAGACTGTGTTAACTGTAGAATCCACAGTGCCTGGCTGAGTCACATCTGGCCTTTTCTAGGAGAATGTTCTAGTGTCCTGAGTCCCAGGGCCACGCTTCCAAATGACAGTAGGAGTCATTCCACCTGTCTGTCCACCCAGCCACCCAGCTATCCATCTATGACTATATTGGGCTGTGTATAATTCTCATTTGGAAAGGGAACGTCTTTGGAAAGTTTTCTCATTTCTTCCTTGTCCCTGTGTCCTTATCCTTGGCAGTCAGCATGCGTCCCAAGTGAAACAAATTACTAGTATTTACCAAGCTAGAACAAAGCATCTTTCACTTCTAGACAGCCTATGCAAGTCCTCTGAGGAGGCTTAGGATATTGTTCTAGCTAGTGTTAACTTTAAAGGAGCCACATCTTAACTATGGCAAATTATAGGCATTCTTCAGAGAGTGTGGGTTCAGCCCGGACCATGATAAAGCAAATATGGAAATAGAGGCTCATGAGTTTTTTGTTTTCTGGGTGTATGTAAAAGTTATGGCAACACTGTATTGTAGTCTATTAAGGGTGCAATAGTATTATGTCTAAAAAATGTACCTATCATAAATTTAAAAGTACCTGATTGCTAAAAAATGCTAACTGTCACCTCTGAGTACTATGATCTTTGCTGGTCGAGGGTCTTGCCTGCTGTTGCTGGCTGCTGACTGATCAGGTGGTGGCTGAAGGCTGGTGGCTACGGCTTATTTCTTAAATAAGACAACAGTGAAGTTTGCCTCATCAGTTGATGCTTCTTTTCTAAAAGATTTCTCTCCAGCACGCCGTGCTGTTTGACAGCATTTTGAACCCTGTAAACTTCTTTCAAAATTGAGGTCAGCCCTTTCAGCTTTTGTGTGACATTCTCAAGCCTCTGTCGACACTTCAGCAGCAGCGTGTGGATTCCATCTCCAGACAGCGCTCTCGTAGCTCATCAGTAAGAGGCAGCTCCTTGTCCCTTGAGATGGCAGCAGTCAGGCCCCACTTCCGGCTCCACTTCCAGTCCCCCTGCTGTTCCCACCGCACCTGCAGCTCCTCCCGAGTGGGCCACAATCGCTGGATCAACCCCGTCCAGACTCCCGTGAAGCGCTGGTGTTCTGACCTCCTCCCTGAGTCCCAGGTGCTCTTAATGTCATCTTGAATGGCGGGTCCTTTCCAGAGGCGTCCTGTTGACTTTGCCCAGATCCATCAGAGGGACACTGTTTAGTGTACTTTGCTGTGTGCAGTGCTGGGCCTCACGCAGGCTGGGCAAGCGCTCTGCGCTACTGATGGCAGCCACGGCCTTAGGAAATGTGTCTCTGTGATAATCAGACTTAGGATCTACGTCACTCCTGATCCGGAGCTGCACAGTGAGGCTGTTGGCAGGCATGAAAGGACATCAATCTCGTGGAGCATCTCCCCAGAGCCCCTGGGAGACCAGCGCGCTGTCGGTGAGCAGTAACGCTTGGGAAGGACTCTCTTCTCACGCAGCGGGCTCACGGTGGATGCGCTCAGCAAGCCACGTGACAACAGGGACGTCACAGCCTTGGCCATTCCCTTTATGGAGCACAGGCAGCAGAGCTGTGTCATTCGGAAGGCCCCAACGGGCTTCACCTTCCCCTTGAAGTCACCAGCTGCCTTCGCCCCTAACAAGGAGTCAGCTGTCCTTTGACGACCTGCTCAGGCATTGACTTCTCCGTAGCCATCAAAGTCCTGGGCAGCACCTGCTTCCACAGAAGGCTGCTCCGTCTACACTGGAAATCTGCTGCTGGTGCAGCGGCTCCTTCAGCCGTCCCGGGGGACGATCCTGAGGACAACTCTGAGTTTCTTCACTGCCCTTGCTGCGTCACCTGCACCGGGACTGGTGGAGCCTCAGGAGCGACCTCCGCAGCCTCGGCCGTTTCTCCTGCAGCTGCCTCACCTCTCGGTCCCCCAAGAGGGAGAGTGGGGGCCTGGCTCTGGCTACACCTGGCTCAAGGGAACGCTGTGGCTGGTTTGATCTTCTGTCCCAACTGCCAAAACTTTCATCAATAAAACTTTCTACAACAACAGGCTGGTGTGGCCACTTTATCGGAAAAGCGCTTCTCCCTCTCAGACTCTTCCTTTGTGTTCACAGCTTGGCTCTTGGAGAAGAGGCTGAGCTTTGGGCCTGTCTTGGCCTCTGCCCTGCCTTCCTCACTAAGCCCGATCACTTCCAGCTTAAGATTGAAAGAGAGACAGGAGAGGTGTGTGAATCTTCCTTCCCCTTGAAGGCTTAGCAGCCACTGCAGTGTTACTACCTGTCCGGTTTCAAACTCGTGTGTCTCAGGGAACAGGGGCCCCAGGAGAGGGGAGAGTGGAGCAGCCAGAACACACGCGGAGCACTTATTGATCAAGTTTGTCATCTCACGAGGGTGCAGTTCATGACTCCCCGAAACAGTGATGATAGTAACATCAAGATCACTGGTCACAGATCACCATCGCAGGTAAAATAATAGTGAAAAAATGTGAGATATTGCAAGAACTGTCCAAATGTGGCCCAGACAGGAAGCGAGCACACACTGTTATGTGTGCAGGGCAAAAGCAGGGTCCTCACAGGGGGTCCTTACATCAGGTTCAAACAGCTCCACAGTTTAATCCTAAATAAGCCTTCCAAGGAATTCTATCAAGATTATTTTGAAAGGTAATTCTGAGGCACATTTCTGGACTTTACAACAGAAGCCAGATGATTTTGTAATCATACCGTATGGTTCTCATGATGGGAAATAAAAGAACATCACTTAATTTCGTGGGTGGAATCACAGAGGGGTGCATTTTTTGCATTAAGTTCATTTCTTTAAGTTTATTTAACCTAGCAGGAAACAAATTCATAGAAATCTTAAAACTGGCTGCCGTGAGCTGAGCAGACCCCATGCCACGTACTCCAGTCCCGTGATGGTCTGCCTCACCACAGGCCCAAGGCAGTGGAGTTAGCCAACCTGGGACTGCAACCTCAGAAATCATAAGCCAAAGCAAACATGTCCCCCTCTAAGTTGGTTTCAGTATTTTGTAGTTTTCAGCATGCAGTTTCCATGCATATTTTGTTAGATTTATAACAAACTATGATTTGGGTGCTATTATAAGTGTGTAATTTCTATTTCTATTTGTTCACTGCTGGTATATAAAAATTTGCTTGATTTTCGTTGCTTCCTATCCTATGACCTTGCTAGACTTATTTGCCAGTTCTAGGATCTATCTTAAGACTCCTTCTAAGTAGAATCCACAAATTTTTTATTTTTATTTAGCTGTAATCCATATGTTTTGATATTTTGGGTTTTTCATTCAGTTAAAAATAGTTTATGGTTTTATTTCTGATTTTTTAAAAAATCTCAATTATTTAAAAGTGTGTTTTTGGGTTTTTTTTATATTTTGATGGTAGTGCTGGGGATCAAACCTAGGCCATCACGCATGCTAGGCCAGCACTATACCATATACCCAGCTCCCAAACTGTATTTTTTTTTTAAATTTCAAAATATTTTGGTATTTCCAGATACCTCTCTGTTTAATTTCATATGGCAGAAAATGTATCCTGCATTATTTTGTTTTAAGTTCATTAATGTTTTGTGACCCAAAATGTGGTCCATTGTGATGTGTGTTCATGTGTACTTGCAGAGAGTTTTTAGATGGAGTGCTTTGTAAATCTCAATCAGGTCAACTTGGTTTAGTGCTCAGGCCTCACACTTTCTTGCTGCTGTCCTGTACATGTTTTATTATTGATTACTGGACAGGAATGTTGAAATCTCCAAGAAGAGTTGTAGATTTGTCTAGTTCTCTTTATCTTTTCTTTTTCTTTGAAAACTTTCCACATTTATTTACACATAGCTTAAGGAATCATTTCCCAACCCTGTTTAATATTTGCAGATTTCTTTAGTTGGAAACAAAAATTCAAAATACAGCAAGTACAGGCGCGGTGTCACTCCAGCAGGGCGTGCCCTCTTGATCTTGCCTTTCAGCAGATGGGCTGAAGTTGGAGAGGTGGCAGTCAGACACAAAAATGTTCGCTTTAATTTCTTCCATCCATCAAGTCATAAAGGAAGCTGCCACGGAGCCTCAGAATCAGTACCCAAAAATGTGGGCTGGTCCAGTAGCTAGTAGCTCAGTGGTAGAGTATTGACCCCAAATTAAAAAAAAAAAAAAATGGAATAGATTAGTTTAAATGAGATAATTACCAGATTGATGAGCAGTGGTTAAAAGAAACAAGACCTTTGGTGCATAGGCAAAATTACCACATTACTTGCAGAAGCAGAATTCTCTAGGACCTTTCTGTAGCCCTTTATTTACATACATTTTAAAAAGTTACTGCAAGATAGTTTAAAATTTTAACCAAAACAAGAAAAGTATGAAGTGAACAGTTAATGACACTAAATTCAACTCTTTATGAATCAAGGAACTTAAAAAGCAAAGCTGGGAATTGAATTCCCTTATGACTCTAGGGCTTCAGTTAGAATCTTTTTCTGTTGATGCTATTTCTATTTTATTCTTTCAATATAGTCTCTTCAGAGTCAGAAAAATGACTTCAGCAACTTTATGAAAATCAGCAATTTTTGAGAGGATGTACCTGGGAAATCCAGTGAGCTCAGCTTCCCTCCCTCCCTGTGGTGGGCTGGCAGGTGCCTGGCCCCTCCACAGGGTCTTTACCCCACACTTCTCCTTGGGGATGTCTTTAACCAGAAGGCCCAGGCCCAGGGCTGGTAGGAGTACCGGCAAGAAGTGCTAGGCTTGCGAAGCTGTTTCCCTCTGCTCTGGGGGCTGGGGGCTTCCTTCCCGGGAAGACCTTGGGTCTGGGTGTCAGGTGCCCTGAACACAGAAGGTAAGCTGTGGAAGTGCGTGGACAGAAAAAGTGTTCGAATAGACTGTGGGCCTTCGACATCATTCGTGTGTGTCTCTATTCCACTTTGGGGACTGAGCATGGGAATTGGCCTTTTGAAAATGCCCTTGGCTAGTCGATGGGGACCCCCATTACTAAGGGGATCCCTGATGTCTCTGAACTGGAAGACAGCTTGGACTCTCAAACATTAGATGTGGGAACTTGCAAGTACGTTTTCCACTGAATGTCTAGCCTGCCCTCAGTGATGGTGCCCCTGCTTGGTGGAGAACCAGTTTCAACTGTTGTGTCGAATTCAGGTGTCACCAGAGAAGTGATGTGCTATGGGCCACAGGCTTACTTACTGGGCCCCTGGGAGTGTGAGTGATCGGCTTCTGTAGAAAGCCACAGCGACATCTGGGGCCCTCCAGTGGTTGCTGGTGGGATGGCAACGGAGCTTCCTGGGAACCTTGGCAAAGATTTGCCGGGAGGCACCAATAGAGGAATGAAAAGCAGTCACCACGCAGGCGCTGGTTGCCTTTGGCTTGGGGAATAGGCCCAATTCCAGCCCACACCTGCCCTGCGGGCGGCCACGTTCCTCTCAAGTGTTCAGTGTCTAGTTCTCTTTGATTTCCACCTGGCTTTGCCTCACATATTTGAAGGCTCTGTTCTTCAGGGGCGTCAGACCTAGGGAATATTTTATCTTTAGTAAATTGAGCCTTTGTCATTGTGTGAAGTCCCGTTTCACCCCTGGTATGGTTTCTGTTCTGAAGTCTCCTTTGTCTGTATAACATTGCCACTCGAGTTTCTTTTGATGCCTATTTTCATTCTGTAATCCTCTTTCATCCCTCTGCTTTTTTTAAAAAAAAAAAAATTTATTGATGGACCTTTATTGCATTTATTGTTTTTATATGTGGTGCTGAGAATCGAACCCAGCGCCTCACACATGCAAGGCGAGCCCTCTACCACTGAGCCACAACCCCAGCACCATCTTTCTGCTTTTAACCTGTGTAATTTTATTTAAAGGTGAGTTTGTATAAATAGAGCACACATTTGGGGCTTGTATTTTCAATCCAAACTGATAATCTCTGTCTTTTAATTGGTGTATATAGACCATTTAAATTTAATGTAATGATTAATATGGTTGAGTTTAAGCTTCCTATTTTGTAATTTGTTCTGTTTGTTTCTACTCTTTTTTATTGCTCAGTTACCTCTTTCTCACATTTTTTGGGATTATTTAAATATTTTTGGTACTTTCTGATTTATTTATTTATTTTTGTTGTTCTGGGGATTGAAAACAGGACTTCATGCATGTTAAGCAAGCACTTCACTAAGCGACACCTCAAACCCTATTATGGTTTGGATGTGAGCTGTCCCCCAAAAGCTCACATGTGAAGCAATGCAAGAAAGTGCAAAGGAGAAATGATTGGGTTGTAAGAGTCTTAACCCCATCAGTGTTTCAATCCCACTGGTAGAGATTAATTGAGTGGTGACTGAAGAGGTAGGGTATGGCTGGAGGAGGTGGGAGCTGGGGTGTGGCTTTGGGGTACATATATTCTGTATCTGTCTGGAGAGTGGAGTCTCTCTCTCTCTCTCTCTCTCTCTCTCTCTCTCTCGGTGCTGGGGATCCAACCCAGGCTCGTGTGCATGCCAGGCAAGCACCCTACCAACTGAGCTATATCCCCAGCCTCTCTCTGCTTCTTGATCACCGTGATGTGAGCTGCTTCCCTGTGCCACACACTTGGCCATAGTTCAGCCTCACCTTGAGCCCCAAGAAATGGAGCCTTTATTGAACTAAGGCCTCTGAAACCGTGAGCCCTCAAATAAATCCTTTCTCCTCTTCAATTGTTCTGGTCAGACCTTTAGTCACAGCAGCAAAAAAGCTGACTAAAACAAGCCCCTAGTACTATATTTAATTTACTTACACTATTGCTTGTAGTCCATATCTGTTAGTATTATTACATAGGAGTTGCTCTGGACTGCACAACATACATCCCTCATTTTTAATAGTCTATCTAAGTTTAATATTTTAATACTTCAAGTAAAATGTACAAGCCTTATAAACATATTTTACCCTCCTCTTTATACTTTAGTTGTTTTATGTATGAACTCTATATTCATCAAACATTTTACCAATGATATTTTTTTCTTTCCGCAGTCAAAATATTTTAAAGAACTTTAGAAAACAGTCTATTCTATTTAGTCAGATATTAACCACTTCTCTCCTTCTTTCATTCCTAGAGCACCAAGTTTCTCTCTGACATCTCCTCAGCCCAAAAAACTTCACTTAATATTTATTTTAGAACAAGTCTGTTGGCAACAATTTTTTTTACATTTTCCTTCATCTGAGAACATCGGTTTTCCTCCATTCCTTAAGAACATTTCACCTAAGCTGAGAGCACTGTTCCACTGCCCTTTGTCCTCCATGGTCCCTGGCGACAGATCTGCAGTCCCTCTGATCCCTCCCATGGCTGCTGCGTCACGTTTCCCGGCTGCTTCCCAGAGCTGCTTCCCAGAGCTTTATCTCTGGTTGTGGGCAGTTAAGGGGGTGTATATGGGCCCATTTTCTTTGAGTTTATCTTGTTGAATGGCTCATGGAGCATCTTGAACCTGTAAAGTTGTTTTTCACCAAAATCTGAGGAGTTTGGATCATTATTTTTTCTAATATTTTTCTGTACCAGTCTCTTTCCCCTCTATTCCTGAGACTCCAGTGGCAGAGGTGTTAGACCGTTCAGTTTTGTCCCAGAGGGCTCTGCTCCTCCTGTTCAGTAGCTTTAATCATTTTTCTCTGTTCTTCACATTGAAAATTTTGATCTTCAAGTTCACTAACGCTTTCCTGTGTTGTCTCATTCTGCTGTGTTGTTTCAGACAGTGTGTTTTTCAGTTCTAAAGTTGCCATTTAGTTCCCATTTCTTCCTCATGTTTCTGTTTCTCTGATGAGAAACTAGCACCTTTACCTTCACTTAAAGTGCATTCATCTTCCCTCAAGAGGTTATGTCCGTCACTTTAACACCAGTGTCCATTCTGTTATCTGAGTCAGCTCAGCATTGCGATCTGACAGTTCTTTCCCTTCATTTGTTCACATTTTCCTGGTTCTTTATACGTTGAAGAATTTTTGACACTTTGATGATTATCTTGTGAGACTCCATGTTCTGTTGTAATCCTCTGGAGAATATTGATTGGTTGCTGCTGTGTGGCAGGCAATCACCTGATTAGACTCATACCACAAGCTCTACCTTGTTCTCTATGAATGGTGGCTCCCGTGCCACCTAAGTTGTTAAAACCTTTCCTGTGCTCCTTTGGGCCTTTCCTTTGCATGTGCCACTCTGAGGTTAACTGGAAGCATGATGGTAGTTCAGTTCTCAAAGCTCTTGCTATCCTACTTTGGATTCACTCCTGCAGAGTTTAAGGTTGAACCCAGGATTTGTTCAATTCATACTTAGAATTGGGAGGTTCCCCTTCTTTAGCTCTGCCCCCTCTGCAATTCCCTGAACTTTCTGGATCCCAGGAGCCTCTTTCCCAACCCTCTGGCCAGCAATCCAGATTTTCTTTCAGAGTTCCAACTGCACTTCCTGCCATTGGGATTGGTGGAAGGACAGGGCTGGAGGAGGAAAAAAGGGAGAGGAAGAAAAAGAGGAAAACCAGAGATTTCTCTGTACTCTTTGATTTGTGAAGAGCCCTTTTCTTGGTTCTGTGGCCTAGAAGACAGAGTTGGAGAGGTCCGTGGTGGGCTGCCTTCATGTCAAACACGGGGAAGCAACAGAGGAAACCAAACCAGCAACGCAGCCCTCCTCTCCACCAAGGATCGCGCCTTCAGCTTTGACTCCCCGGCAGCCTGTGGCCTACTGTTTACTCTTCAGGGGTCTCAAGTTTGATCTCGTCCCTCCAAGATGGCTTGTTTGCTAAGAGGACTTAGCAGGCACTGGAAAGAGACCTTGTCCTCCTTTCCTCTTCATGGAAGTCTCAATGTCACATTCTGTGCAAACCCTCAAGTGTTGTATCTGTATTCAGAACACGAATGTGTACACCACACACATATCCAGTCTCTTTCCAATTTGTAGAGCAAATTCAACCCCTGGGTAGGGAAGCCCAAGAAAACAATTTCCTGACACAATGCCTTTTAAAATTCAGCCTGGAGACTGCATCTGTAGTCCTTTGGACCTTTGCAAGGTCAGTCTCATTGATTCTGCATTCTCATTTTGTTGGCTTCAATATATGGGGCAGTGGAACTTAATCAATACAAATTGGATTGCATTTCAGAGATCAGAGTTCTGCCTGCATTAGAGGATGATTGCTTTACAGCTGGAGATTACATTTGTATGGAGCTCAGCTCCTGGTCCACGTGAGGCCTGTACTGAAGAGCTGACTGGTGAGCCTCAGCACTGCAGCCTCCTCCCCCACCTCCCCTCTCTGCTCACCAGTCGTGCCAACTATTTGTGGAGGCCACAGTTTTTAGAAGGAAAAACAGTTAATGGTTTGACCACGGGAAATATGAGACTCATACCACAAGTTCTACCTTGTTCTCTTGTAGCTGAGGAATCTGATGGTTCTTTTCTAGTCACTGAGCCTCTGGGTTTCTAAGTATGGGTGGCCTTGCACGTCTATCAAAGAACTTCTGTCTGAGTGTTCCTGCAATCATTTACCCAAGATGAGCCAAACCTGTTAGAAAAAATGACTCTATTATCTCTTATTATCTTTCTTCTTCTTCTTTATCACTTAACAAATGAGTCTGGCATATATTAATAAATATATCATCTGAGAGACATTAGTGCTTTAAATGTTACTTCTTTTTAAAAAACCTAGTTAAGACAGGCTTGGTGGCACCCACCTGAAATACCAGTGACTCGGGAGGCTGAGGCAGGAAGACTCAACAACTAAGCTAGGTTCCAAGCAACTTAGTGAGACCCTGTCTCTAAATAAAAATTTAAAAGGGCTGGGGTGTGGCTCACTGGTTGAGCATCCCTAGGCTCAATCTCCAATACAAAAAAAGAAAGGAAGGAAGGAAGACAAACAAACCTAACCATTGGCTGTGATGTGGCTCCGCGGTAGAGCACTTGTCTAGCATGCATGAGGCCCTGGGCTCCATCCCCAGTGCCTCCCCCATAAACAAACAATTTAAGTCCTAACTGCTGAAACACGTTTGGATTGGGGCTCGGCACCTAGTTGTGGCAGCAGCTCCTGCTCCGAGTCTGATGAACCCTGAGTGGACTGCCCCCTTGCTAACTGGACACTGTGGGCAGTCTCCAGGCAGTGAGGTGGAACCCACTCAGGAGTCAGTGGTCTGCAGCGAGCCCTCGGTGGGCTCTTGGCCCTGGCCCTCTTCCCCCAGCCCCAGACTCTTCACCGTCACCACTCTTTAGGGACAGCCAGTGCTCTCGGAATAAGACATTAGTCCTGAGCACGCTCTGCTGGGCTCCCACAGGCCTGGGTGCCACGGAGGAGGGCTGCAGAGAGGCACCTGGAGTTCCCTCCTGCTGGGCAGCCAGGGGGATGGGGGAAGGGGAGACCAGCGTGGGGTCAGCAGCATCAAAGGGGAGACCAAGCGTGGTGTGACCAGGGAGCCACCTAAAAGCAGCTCTGAGAAGAAGAGTAAACAGGAGGCGCATTTCACCAGGACTCTCCTCTGACCAGTTCAGGGTTCGGAATTCCACCACGTGCTTGGGACTGACCTTGAAAGGAGCAATGAAACGGCTTAGGCTTAGCCGTGGAGCTTCCAGAGGGCAGTGTTTTCCCCTTCATTTTTGGTTCAGGTGGGGAATTAAATAATTCTTTACTATTCCATTAGCACATTAAAAAAAAATGTCCACAAATTCTTTTTACATGTTTCCCACTGAGAAGTGGGATGTAGGCTACCCCGCTTCAGTCTGGGCAGGTCCTATGGACTGGTCATCCACTGCCCTGTCACAAATCACCCTAACACTCGGTGCCTTGAAACAACAGTTATCATCTCAACACTTCTCAGCAAAGAAACCATCAGTGAGGTGAACAGAGAGCCTACAGAACGGGAGCAAATCTTGACCACACCACATCAGACAGGGCACTGATCTCCAGGATATATAAAGCACTCAAAAACCTAACACCAATAAACCAAATAACCCAATCATTAAATGGGCCAAGGACCTGAACAGACACTTCTCAGAAGATGATATACAATCAATCAACAAATATATGAAAAAATGTTCATCATCTTCAGCAATGAGAGAAATGCAAGTCAAAACTACTCTAAGATTTCATCTCACTCCTGTCAGAATGGCAGCTATTAAGAATACAAACAACAATAAGTGTTGGTGAGGAAATGGGGAAAAGGCACACTGATACATTGCTGGGGAACTGCAAATTGGTGCAGCCAATATGGAAAGCAGTGTGGAGATTCCTTGGAAAACTGGGAATGGAACCATCTTTTGATCCAGCTATCCCACTCCTCGGTTTGTAGCCAAAGGACTTAAAATCAGCACACTGTAGTGACTCAGCCACATCAATGTTTACAGCAGCTCAGTTCATAATAGCTAACTGTGGATGCCCTTGGCAGATGAATAGATAAAGAAACTCTGTTATATATACAGAATGGAATATTACTCAGCACTAAAAGAGAGAAAAAATCATGTCATTTGAGGTAAATGGATGGAGTTGGAGAATATAATGCTAAGTGAAGTTAGCTAATCCCAAAAAACCTGCGGCCAGATGTTTTCTTTGATATGAAGCTGCTGACTCACTATGGCGATGGCAGTGTTGGGGGGCATGGGAGGAATGGGGGGACTTGGGAGCGGCTCAGCTGCTCTGGCCCGCTCTCAGCTACCTTCAAGATTGCTTGGTCCCCAGCAGGAGGCCTCAGCTCCTCACCAGGTGACCTTTCCGTATGCTGTTGGAGTGACTCATGACCTGACAACTGGCTTCAGTGATGACAGATCATCACCTGCTCTTGGAGGTCACATTTCTGACTTAGTCTACTCATCCTGAGTCACTCGGAAGAGAAAGACAGTTTGTTTCCACCCTTGGAAGGGTGCCATATCAAAGAACACTTATTCTGAAACCACTGTACCCTGTGACTTCCACCAAATACAACCCGGAGAAGTGACATTGGGTGATTCCAGAAGCTTCTTCATTGTTATGGAGACACTCGGCCCTGAAGACCGAGTCTCCATGTTAGAAGTTGACTACCCTGAAGCCACCATGCTGTGAGGAACCTGGGGCCACGTGGAGAGGCCATGTGTAGGTGCTCCAGTGGACAGCAGCATCGGCTGCAGACCTGTGGCAGCAAAGGAGCGGCCGATGCCCCAAGCAAAGGAGCGGCCGATGCTGTGTCACTGGAAGACATGGCCCGGGCATCGTGGAGCAGAGCTGGATCACCCCTGGCTGAGTTCCTAACCCACAAAATCCACGAGCATGTGGAACTCTTGTCCTAGGACACTCAATTTAGGGGCTGTTTGTTACGCAGCCTTGGGAATCAGGGAGGGGTTCCCAGCGTTCTGTCCCTGTGGGCTCAGAAGGCACTTTCCCCAGCCATCTCTCCATTTCGCTGACCCTCCTGCACTTTACTTTGTCCCTTGGACTCTGAAGAGAGAAGTCTCATTATAAATAGTGGCTGCTTCGCTTTCCACAGCGCACAACAGGCAGACCTTGCCCGAGCTCACGCTGCTGCTCGGCGGAGCAGAGGCCTGTGTGGGTATCGCCGGTGGAGTGCAGTGCAGTGGTTGGAAGTAGTTCAAGTGATTCACGGGAACAGCTTTCCTTTCTTTCATTTTTTACCAAACCACCCACCTCCAAGAGTCCCACAGCCCACGTAACGTGTCCCTGAAACACTGAGGAAACCCCTTGAACGCGGTGTGGCCCTGGGACCACGGGCTGCGTCCGTCACAGGCAGCCTGCGGCCAGCAGGGCAGGGCTGTGCAGGGAAGGGAAGCCCAGGGCTCATGGGAGCGGCTGGCGGTTGCCAAGTAATGCCTTCCCTCCCCAGACCTGCGCTTCCTTTGCCCTCAGCCCCTCTGGCCCTGGGCCATGGCTGTGCAGTCCACACAGCGGTTGGTCACATGGAGTCCCTCCCGGGGCTTTGTGGGGTCAGAAAAAAGAAAGCTCACCTGGGACCCTCCCTGGGCTGCTGCTCTCCTCATCTCTGTCCCTGTTCTTTACCCAAGTGGCAGGTGGTGGGATTTTGCCAGCGTGACCGTGACGATGTCCTAAGAATCATCAGGCTGTTGTGTACATTCTTAGTTTCACCAAGGAATGAAGTTTTGGGGTCAGGGTTTCCATTTGGGGTGTCCTGCAGGGGCCTCCCAGTAGGTAGGGCCTCGCAGCGTGTCTCTCCCCAGCAGGAGAGAGACCCAGAGGGACCCGAGCGTCACACTCAGTCACAGACACATGCTGAGGGGCTGGGGGCAGAAGCTGAGCTTCAGGGATGGACACGGGATGACCCCTTCTCCCTAATAGTGACCCTCCCCGAGTGCTGGGCAAAGCGTTGTCTGCACCATAAAAGCAGTATCTAAAGCAACCTGGAGGGCTGGGTCGTGGCTCGGGAGAGCGCTTGCGGGCCTGGGGGAGGACAGGGTTCGATTCTCAGCACAGGATATAAAACAAAGATCCACTGACAACGAAGACAAAGCAAAGTGGGCTGGGGTGTGGCTCAGTGGTCGAGCGCTCGCCTGGCATGCACGAGGCACTGGGTTCCATCCTCAGCGCCACGTAAACGTAAAATAAAAATACTGTGTCTACCTATAACTAAAAGATAAATATCTTTTAGAAATCAAAGTGTGTGTGTGTTTTAGGGCAGACTAGCAGTGAACTCGGGACATTTATCAATAATCCAGTAACCCTCTTTTTTAACCGAAGCCCCTTCAGGCCTGGGCCGCAGCTCCAGGGGGGTGCCCTTGCTGTGCTGCTCCGGGGTTCCTCCAGCTCAGGGTTTGAGATCCATCCCGCCCCCTAGATTGACCACAGAACTGAGGGTCAGGCTCGAGGTGAAGATGGCCTCCCTCAGAGCAGCAGGGTCCCTCCCCAAAGTCGGACTTCTCTGTGGGGATGGTAAGAAGCCTGGCCCTGGCCCTCGCAGAGCGCGGTGAGATCTTAGGGGATCAGACCCAGAAACAGCCGGCCCAGGGCGTCCAATCCCTTGGAGGCCGGCGGGACCCGGCCCAGGGCTCCTCCACTGCTCCCGACCCCGAGCAGCCCTGGGACCCCTTCCCCCTCCTCTTTCCAGCCACCACACTTTCACACCAGGGGCTTTTAACCTTGAAACCCCCGAAGAGCACCTGGCAGTGTCTGGCTGCCCCAGCCTCCCACCCCGCCCCACTCACTGGGACCAGCCCTCCCTCACCAGGGCTCCGCTCAGCCTCTGGTGCTACCGTGAGTCAGTGACAAGGAGAGAAGCCCTTCCCGGAAGCCCCTCTGTCATCCCTGTCTGTCTCAGCGCTGTGTCTACTCCAAGGTTTCCATCGTCTGCAGGAGCCAGCTTGAGAACCGGCTGCTGGAACCCCCTGGCCATCTCATCAAAAGCATGATGTCCATGAGGAAGGAGGTTAAAATGCCGAGCTCCTGTCTCAGCCAGCCACGTGCGTGAGGCTCAGAACTTGGAACACCAGCTGTGTCCGCATGACGGTCTGCAAACCAGCTCAAGGGAGGAAGGACGGTCAGCTGAGGCTGTCCTGACCAAGTTGAGGCTCCCCTTGTGGGCCTGGGTGGGTTCAAAGGCCGGGCAGACCTTCCACCGGGTAAGCCCTGCCTCTGGCCACCGTGGGGCCTTGGCAGGGCCACTTCCCTCTGCTTCTCGGTCTGGCGCTGGCCTGGAGGGGGCGTGGAGATAAGGGTGGTTGGGGGCTCCGTCCTCGCCTGTGGGCGCCGAGGGTGATGGTGGTGCCCACGGGCCCTGGGATCCTAAGAGGTGTGGCCGCACTGTGGCTCATGAATGAGGGACGGGGACCTGGACGTCAGCTCAGCCTGGTCATGCCTTGCTGCGCGGCGGGGGCGCATGGTGGGAAGCGGTGACGTGGCTGTCCCCAGACGTCAGAGCGCTCACTCAGCCCTGGTGGGGAGGAGCACCAAGCGGCCCTCTCTCCCGTCTCTCCAGGTGCTGGGGCTGGTCACTGCACAGGGGATGACCCTGCGGGCTCTTCTTGATGCAGTCCAGGGGTGCGTGGGAGCAGGTGTGCGGGCACGCGGGTCAGGCTGGCGCACAATAAGCTCTACTGAACAAGCAGGGTGCACTTCGAAGCAGCATAAAAAGTGTCACACAGTGCGCAACAGTGTCACCCATCCTCCAGTCTGTCTCCACATGGCTGGCAGTTCGCTCTTCGACCCTCAGTCTTTCCCTGGACTTAGATTTTTGGTACCAGTGATTGAACCCAGGGGTGCTTGACACTGAGCCACGGAATCCTCAGACCTTTTTTTTTTTTTTTTTTTTTGAGCCAGCGTCTTGCTAAGTTGCTTAGGGGCTCAGTAAATTGCTGAGGCTGGCCTCCAACTTACGGTACTCCTGCCTCAGCCTCCTGAGCCACTGGGATTACAGGCGTGTGCCACCACACTGGCCTGGGAGTAGCTTTTTTTTTTTTTTTTTAATATTTATTTTTTAGTTATCGGCGGACACAACATCTTTGTATGTGGTGCTGAGGATCGAACCCGGGCCGCATGCATGCCAGGCGAGCGCTCTACCGCTTGAGCCACATCCCCAGCCCTGGCAGTAGCTTTTTAAAGCAGCATCACTACAAACATGGGAGAAGGTTGACTAGATTCTATGTGTGACAGAAACTTCCCAGATCTGCTGTGTTTTTCCAGGATCATGGCCGTTGACAAAAACACTGTGATGTGGCTAGAGATGGTGTAGGAAGAGCCTCCTGAAATACTATAAAAATAGAGCCCTTTGCCCGTCATTAGGAATGTGACAAAACAGCAACAAAAGGGAGACCCACAGGAGGTATTGCAGAAAGGCCTTAAGAAGATATTTCTAGCCCCATTAAAACGGTGAGGGAAATTTAATACTGATACAGAAAAATGTTCCCAAAATATTGATAAGAGTAAAGGATAGATAATGTAAGAAAAATCAGACTAGGCACTCCTCAGAAAGTTGGATTCCACCTGCCACATCACCTGGCCATTCTACTCCTAGGATTGAACCAACAGAAAAGGAGACATAAATCCAGCCAAGACTCAGAGACACTTGTGCACAGCAACTTTATTCATCATAGACCTGAACTGGAAACCGCCCAGATGCCTGCTAACATCTGGACAAAGAAATGGTGGCTTAAGTAGACAGTGGGATAATACTCATCCCTGAAAAGGGAGGGACTATTTCCACAATGGGATGAATGAATCTCCAAATCACAGGAGGAGTGAGAGAAGCCAAAGAGTTCATGGAACCAGAGAGCAGAATGGTGGCTAACCAGGCCTGGGCTGGGCGTGGAGCCTGGGGCACTGGTCAGAGGGTAACGGTGCCAGCAAGACAGCAGGTCAAGTTCAAGAGCTCTGCTCTACAACATGGTGACTGTAGTTAACAGCATATCCCACACTTGAGAGTTCACACACACACAGGAGGGGAAGGGTAACTATGAGCTGGACACGTGCTAACTGGCTTGACTCAGCCATTCCAAAATTCATGTATATTCAAAACACCAAATTGCAAACCACAAATATGCTGTATCCCATTTTTATTTGTCAATCTAAAATAATAATTGAAGATTTTAAAAGAAAGAAGTCATCCCCAAATAAGAGAGTGTGCCCTATCTTGTTCCATTTGTGTGAAATGCTAGAGAACTCAAGCCAATCTGTAGTGACGGCAAGGTCAGCCTGGCTTGGGTGGGCGCGGGAGGGGGTGAGCTGCCAAGGGCACGAAGAGGCCTTGGCGGGGGGTGTCTGTGGTCCTGAGTGTGGCAGCTTCACACGTGTGCACATGTGCCAGCTCCCTGCCTGGTGACCTTACACCCACCCTTCCAGCCCTGCCTCACTCTGCAGTAGGGGCAGCTCCTCTGTCCTCTCTGGGCCTGGAGCACTTCTCTGGGGAACACTTCACACATGGTTTGTTATGTCAAGGTATGAGTTTCCTGTTGCTGCTGTAACAAATCACCACAAACCCAGTGGCTTAAAACAACGTGAACTTATTCTCCAACAGCCCTCGAAGTCCAGAGTCTGAAACAGCTTCATGGTGCTTAAACTCAAGGGTCCGACAGTCTCCAGAGGAAAGCCACAGGCGAGAACCTGCTCGCCTCCCTGCAAGACAGACACGACCCCGTAGGGGCTACCGGGCCAGACGGACGCTCTCAGAGAGCAGGTTTGGATCTTGTTGTTCATGTCCCTTTATTTCTAGATTTTGAGATGATAAAATCATGTATTTCAAAAACACTGGGTCCTTGGCACCAAGGTCCACTCAAGGGCAAAGGCATGTCCATCTTATGACAGCCCTGGGAGGCCGGCTGGTACTCTCCCCCCATCCCACAGACACTTGGGCATGGAGAAGTGAGGGGCAGGCCCCGGGCCGAGGGAGAGAGGATTTGAGCTCAGGCAGTCTGGCTGCAGAATCCTGTGTTTTTTCCTTCCTTCCTCCTGGGGATGGAACCAGTGCCTCGTGCTTGCTGGACAAGCTCTCTACCACTGAGCTGCACCCCCAGGCCCCAGAATCCCATTCTTAATCATGCAACTCTGCTGGCCTTGAAATGCCAATTTTAGGAATGACTGACAGACTGATGGGAAATATTTCTTTCTTTTTTTTTTTTTTTTTAAGAGAGAGAGAAGAAAGAGAGAATTTTTTAATATTTATTTTTTAGCTTTCAGTGGACACTACGTCTTTATTTTATTTTATGTGGTGCTGAGGATCGAACCCAGCGCCCCGCGCATGCCAGGTGAGCCACATCCCCAGCCCCAATGGGAAATATTTCCTTCAGAGAATAACAATGACCAAAGCTCCTATGTCCAGCCTGTACCTATAGTTACCACCACTGCAGGGTGCTCTAAAATCCGCCAGGAGGACGCTGTGGGGCGGACCTCACAAACACAGGGAGGTCAGTGCAGTAGAGGAGGACGACTGGGGGCTGCAGAGACATGGACGACATGGCAGCGTGTCCACCTGTGAATGACAGTGAATCCCTCCCCTGGGCAGATCTGTAAAGCACGAATTGAAAAGAAACAACAAATAGAAGGGAGACCTGTAGAACAGAGGAAGGAGGATGGGGCGAGGGAGGAGGGGAGGGAAAGAGGAATCACGGGACAGAAATGGAGCAAATTAGACTCCGTGCACACTGGGTTATGTCAAAAATGAACCCCCAGGGGCTGGGGTTGTGCTTGGCGGTAGAACGCTCGCCTAGCAGGTAGAGGCTCTGGGTTCCATCCTCAGCACCACATAAATGAAAATAAATAAAATAAAGTTAAAAAATGAACCCCACTATTTTGTGTCACTGTAATGCACTAATAGAAGCATTAAAAATCTGCTCAGAGTGTACATCTCATGCTTAAATTTCTTGCAACAATAATAATTGCCCATCCTGATTTGGTGAGCGTGAGTATAGCTTGACCTCTGCATTTTAATGAATTCACAGATGATTCCAGGGCTGAGGTCCACAGACCCCACTTAGAGTAAACAGGATGTGCGCATTTGTAACAAAAAGTGTGTGTGTGTGTAATTCATTTATTCATGTTCAGGTACAGAGAGACTCCTACACTGAACTGGAAACAGTCCTCTCTAAATGGGGGTTTTTGAGTGGTTTTCCCCTCCCTTTAGTAAACTGTTCGTTCTCAAAGGTTTAATAATTGGTCTGTAAAGAAAACACTTAAAATGCAACAAATCTTATTGATTCAGAAAGAGAGAGAGAGACCAGCCTTGAGGGTCCCGTGGGAAGCTGGGCATTGGGTGCCGCTTTGCTGGACCCTCCTCTATGACCATGGGAAAGGGAGTGCCAGGAACCATGTGAGAAAATGTCCCTGAGCGTTTCTGTCCTGTGTGATCCCTGCACACAAGAAGCCCTATGTGCCTGTGAGGAAAGAATGGATCCAAGAGAGAACCTCAACCCTGGTCACCCAGCATGAGTAGGACTTGGCACCTCAGGAGAAGGTACAGAGGTAGGACTGGTCACGTGTGGATGGAATCCTACTGCTGCAGACACTAGCAATCTGCCCAAGTTTTCTTTAACAAAAATTGAACTAACAGGAGAAGGTGCTAAGGACAAGTTTCCTAAATCTTTGCTTTCCATTTAAACCTCTCTCTGGTGGTAACAACAAGATATGGCCTTGTACCAGTCAGCTTGCTGTTACTGTAACAAAATGCCTGAGAAAATTAACTTATAAACAGAAAAGGCTTGTTTTGTGGTGGAGGTGTGCAGAGGTATGGAGAACGAATGCCACTTTTCACATTTCTGTTCACTCTGAAAATGCTTTCTAGGGAAGATATTACAAGGGCTGAGTGGAATTTTTTTCTGGGTGTTATTTGAACTTCAATGTGTTAAGCCAAAAAAAAAAAAAAAAAAAATCTCTGCTTCATCTGTAGTTAGAAACTTGAGTTTTTAAAAGCCACGTTGCAGATCAGTGGGGACAGCAGGAAAGGCATGCTTTCCACCAAACCTACACATCTGTGTGAGGTGGGTTCATGGAAAGAGGTGCAGACTTCCTCCAACTAAACCTAAACCCGGGTTTCACAGGTGATTTCTACCAAATGTTTTCAGAACCAGCCGTGATTGAATCACAGCCTTGGAATAGAACTGTCCTGTGTGTTGTGTGTGTGTGTCTCGCTGTGTTGTTCTTGATGGAAGATGTTCCTGAGCAAAGAAATGGTAGATGTCTGAGGTGACAGACCTGTCAATTGCCCTTCTCTGGTCATCCCATCATCACACATTGTCCATAACATCTAAAGGTTACACTGTACCCCAGACAGAAGTGCAATGCAGTGTGGCAGTTAAAACCAAATATATTTCTAAAAGGTGATGTTATCAAGCTGGGCTTGGTGGCACAGCCCTGTATTCCAGTGGCTCAGGAGGCTGAGGCTGGAGGATTGCAAGCTCAAGGCCAGCCTTAGCAACTTAGCGAGGCCCTCAGCAACTTACTGAGACCCTGTCTCTAAATAAAAAAATAAAATAAAAGGGATAGGGGTACGCTCAGTGAGTAAGCACCCCTGGGTTCAATTCCCAGTGCAAACAAAGGGGTCAGGGGAGAGTGAGAGACAGAGAGAGAGAGAGAGAGAGAGAGAGAGAGAAAGAGAGAGAGAGATTAGGTTAATCAAGCATCACAAAAAAAAAAAAATGTTCCTGAGGGAAGCTTTAAAATGCTTTTGTTTTAAAATGCTATTTCCTATTGCTCAAGAAAACAAGTTATTCTATTACATAAAGAGAATTCTGACAACTCACTGTAAAAATCTGATGAGCTTTTCTCTTTGCTGTGTACCAGATTTTTTTCAAGTTTCACTTTGAGAATTAGGTCCAGTAGAATCCAATGTTGAGAAAGAAGCTTTATGGATCATGTATAAAATTATATTTGAGTCATTTTGGGTTTTCAGTTATGTGAGGTTTCTGCTTCCACATTCTTAGGCCTGGTGTAGATGAGGATGTGCTTTATGATGAGGCTTCTAAGGGTCTGTTGACCCGTTAATGTGTGAGGAACGAGTTCTTGGGAATCTGGCTGTTTGGACATCACCATCTTGTCCTGTTCTGTGCTGCTGCAGCACAACACCTGGGCCCGGGCTGATCAGGAGCGGAAGGTTATCGGCTCCAGTTCTGGGGCTGGAGGTCCAGGATCAAGGCCTCTGGAGCAGGCCTTCCTGCTGCATCAGCACATGGACAGGGACAGGGAACGGGGGGTGAGCGTGTCTTTCACGACCACTTTCCGTATCCACTGCAAGTTTGTAAAAGCCAGGAACGTCCCTGATGGTCTAGGAGAAGTCACCTTTACAGCCATCAGGGCCCTGGGTTTGATTCAATGAAGATTTTTACTTCCAGTAATTTGAGGACTGTTCAAACATTTCCTTTCTTCTGAAGTCAGTTTTGGTAAACTTTTTCCTAGGCATTTGATCCTTTTGCTTAAGTTTTCCAATGTGCTGTCAAAAAGTTGTTCGGTGCAGTCTCTTACGCCATCATGGGTTTCCATCCCCCGCGGATTACTTGGCCCATGTGGAGCCTGGAGTTGAAGGGAGCTGTTGGTACACGGCTGAGGTTGTCCGGTCAACAGTAACCCGGCTCAAGACAGCGGCGCTGCGGGTTGGAAAAACAGACTGGATTCTGGAAATACAACCTGGTGTGTTGGTTCACGAATGGCCAGAGAGAGGGCACGGCCTGAAGATTCCAGTCTGTCTCCTGTGGGCGCAGAAGCAGGAGGGGCTGGCTGCGGAGGGTCAGGACTGCTGCTGGAGAGGCCGCCGGTCACGGAGCCCAGCCGTGGATCGGTGCAGTGCTTCCTGCTTCAGGTGTGGTTAGCGGAAGGAGGCTCGAGTCTTCCTTTCACCCACAGCCCGACAGCCCTACAGAGGCTAGGCCACCCCTCAGCCATCACAGAGGAGGATCTGGGCTGGGTTCAGTGCCACCAAACACAAAGCAAAGTTCTTGACCAGACTGGAGCGTCTTGGCCTGGAGAAGTCTGTGAGGCCCCGCCTGGACCGGTCCAGCAGACAACGGGGAGCCCGAGCCATGGGGCGGGGAGGGAGCACTGCAGCCAGGCGGAACCCCAAACTCAAATGTCGCATGGCCAGAGTGTTTAGTGGGTTCAAGGAATGGAAGGAAACCCAGTGGTGCTGGGGCAGAGCCAGCGAGAGGAGAGGGTGGTGGATGGGGTGGGAGAGAGAGGAGGCCATGGCGGGCAGGAGGTCGGACTCAGACCCGGGGACACCAGCTCGGGCTGAGACCGTGGGGGCTCAGCGCCCTGGCAGAGAGGGCTGCAGGGGGCTGCAGTTCTCCTCCTGGTCCTCCAGCAGCATCTGGACTTCACAGATCCTTGGCCTCAGGCTCTCCTGGTGCCCTCCCCGTGGGGTCACAGAGAACAGCCCCTGTGTGCAGAGTCCTGTGCCCACAGAACCACCTGCACCCTCCTGAGGAAGGTCGACCCAGTTCCCGGTCTCTGGATCCTGGGCAGGATGCCCACCTCCTCAGGGGCTCCAGCCAGTGGCTCTGATGGGGAAGGGGCCATTTCCTGGGGCAGCAGGCATGTCCTGACAACACTCTGAAGATCATTTCCATTGACATTACGTCGTTTGTGCCTGGAAACGGCTTGGTGTTTGTGTTGCCTTTCTGTGTATGTATTTTTAAATTCACTTATTTATTTTAATTAGGCATAAGTGACAGCAGGATGCATTTTGACTCACTGTACCCAGTTGTTGCAGCGCAGCTGTTGGTTTCCCTGATTGTCCTACCCAGAACGGCATCTCTGTTCTGCCGTCCCATTGCGTCCTCAGCCGCGCAGGTTGACCTTGAGCACAACAGGCGCTGGCCACCAGCACGGATTCCAGGCAGACGCTGACCTCCTTTCCTTCCCCTTCCTGCCTGGGGTGGGGAGGTGGCTTTGTCTCCTGGATCCCAGGAGGACGTCCTTACTGCCCTCTGGCGGTGGAGGGGTTTCTGTTCTGCACCGGGAGTCAGATGCTTAGAGATAGCCAGAAGGTGAAGGGAGGAGGAGTGGGGGATCAGAGCAGGCTAAGCCATTTGTGCCGGCATCCCAGATACCAAACTGGCACAATACCCTGCCGACAGGTGGCTCATCGGTATCAGGGACACACTGTCCCAGGGCCTGTTTATAGGCCAGCCTATGCTTTTGTTCTTAAAGATAATAAAGTACAACGAGCTCTAGAGAGTGATCTGCAAGCTGTTTGGATGCACCTGTGTCAAGTGGCTGACATGTTCACAGAATTGGAGTCTTGGGCCTTCACTCTTTCCCATACCCCAGAGCCAAAAGGCTCCCGGCCGACTCTTGTCTCTAAGCTGAGACCCCAAAGCTGGATGTCGGAGGAGAACATCGTGGTTGTTATTACCCCTCTGATGTACTTTTTCTCATCAGGTGAAAAAAAGTCTGCTGCTCATGGCTGCCAGAGTTAGAATTCAGGATTCTGTGATCTTTAATTTTCAGATCTTCAAATAAAATTTTTCCCTAAATTTATATTACAATCTATTTTTCATTGATCTCATTATAATTCAACTTTTTTTGGTTTTAATATGATTTTTATTTTATACTGGATTTTAAGAAATGTGTCTAATGTATGAAGCAAAGACATGTGCAGTCAATTTACTTTGACAGGGGGACTTTGCTTTCAGAATGCCCTCTGATCATTGCTTCTTACTACTATTAAATACTTACGTATGACGCCGTATCTGTGAATCACTACGACACATGATCTGATGGCTGGGAAGTGAGCTAGAGTGTCACCGTTGCCAAGACAGACAAACACCAGTGTAACAGCTGGCTGTAGGCATTGGCCCAGTGTTTGGCAAACACCAGTCTAGACGTTGCTGCACGATGAACATGTGAATCAGGAGATTTTGATGAAGCAGGTCACCCTCCCTGGTGTGGGTGGCTTATCAGGCAGCTCAGCTGAGAAGGGAAGAGGTTCCTGTCAGTTGGTGCCCTTCAGCCCGGTCTGCAGCGTCAGTCCTTCCGGAGTGGGTGGGCGTCCTTCCCAAGTGTCCAGGACAAGTCGGAGCTCTTCCTTGGTGCCTGGCCTCCCTTTTCCGGAGGCACCACGGGCAGCAGGGACATGGGGCTTCCTGAGGTTGGGTCTGCTGGTCTCCTGGAGGGTGAGCACGTGCCTGTTTAGCTCCTTGCTCAGAACACTACAGAGGAGGTGGGGCCTTGTCCTGCCGGTGACTCGGGCCCTGCAGCCTCCCTCACGTCGGAGGGTGGGTTCTTATCAGGGCTCTCGAGCTCTGCAGAGCACAACCTGTTGAGCGACCGACTGCTGCGAGGATGGGGCTTTGGTCTTCTCCTACTTGCCCTGGGTGCTTCTTCCAACACCCATAGCATTCACACAGCTGCAACAGGCAAGTGGGGTTTCATTCAGGAGGGGCACATCCTGTTTTCATTGATTTGTGAAGAAGCATTCACAGCAGATTAAGTTATAGAAATGTCAAAGGCCGTACCTTTGCATGTTCCTGCAAAAATGTTTTGTGTGAATCGAAACCTGAAGCTCACATTTGTCCTGCATCCCTACAGAGGCCTCTGGAACAGAGATTGGTGACTGTCTTACCTGCTTGTCTCACTTCTGGACATAGCTAAAGAAAAAAAAAAAAAAAACTGGAAGAGTATTCTAGAGCTTTCGCCCAACACCAATACCAACCCAATACTGACACCAGGAGCCCAAAGCCAATACCAATGCCAACCTAATACCAACACCACAAGCCCAACACTAATACCAACAAATACCAACACCAGGAGCCCAACACCAATATCAATACCAATACCGATCCAATATCAACACCCCAAGTTCAATGCCATTATCAATATCAATGTCAACCAATACTAATACAGCCAACAATACCAGGAAAACACCTGTATGGATACCAGTCCTAACCTGAACCCAACACCAGTATCAATATCAATGCCAACACCCTGAACCCAACACCAATATCAGTTCTACCAATTCTAACCCAGTACCAGCACCTGGAATACAACACCAACACCAGTACTGATACCAACCCCATGTCACCATGAGCATGGTATGAGGAGGAATGCTGGGATGGACGTTCAAGTATGTAATGCCAGCTGACATAGAGTATAGAGCTCCTGATGAAGCCTGGTCAAGGGACACAGGTGCATGAACATCCACGATTACAACCAGCAATCATGATGGCCTTTGTGGATGGAGCTACAGTCATTGCTGGAAAGAAAGAGGAACTGTATCCCCTGGGTGTCAAGAATTCATGGAAAGAAAAGTGCACATGGAACACGGTCTCAGAAAATCAGAGCACACCCAAGGCTGGAGGGAGCGGTGTCTTGGACAGAGCTGGGAGCCGGCTCAGCCCTGTCCAACCAGGGCGTCGTTCAAGTCTATCCTTGGGCAGGACAACAGTCATTAGGAAGTGACTGCTAAAGTTATGATAAAAATATGTGATTGAAGTATTTTTGAAATCTCTTAACTGTCAGCCACCTCTAAATAGCCATGTGGATTATATGGACTGAGTTACCAATCTCAGGCTAACTTGGCCCTTTTTTTCCCTTCTGTAACTTCACTAAGAAATCCACACAGATGTTACAGGGTGCAAGAATGCCATTAAAAATAAATCTTAAACTGGGCGCAGTGGGGCACACCTGTAATCCCAGCAGCCCAGAAGGCGGAGGCGGGAGGATCGTGAGTTCAAAGCCAGCCTCAGCAAAAGCAAGGCACCAAGCAGCTCCGTGAGACCCTGTCTCTGATAAAATACAAAATTGGGCAGGGATGTGGCTCAGTGGCTAAGTGCCCCTGGGTTCAATCCCTGGTACCAAAAAATAGATAAATAAAATAAATTTTAAAACTTTACTCAAGCCAGGTACAGTGGCACATGCCTATTGAAGGATGGGAACAATAGGCACCTTATCCACACTGTTCCCCCACAGCCTCGTGCCCCACCCTCACTGAGCCCACCACCAAGCTCCTCCCAAGACCTGGCCCTGCTAAACCCTGCAGAACCCAGGCCCTGCTGGAGCCAGGCGCCATTTTCCCTCCTGACAGTCAGCCCCCTGTACTTGGTGAAGCATCACTGATCCGTGGAGTCTGTCTCCATTTCTTTTTCTTTTTGAATTTCCTTTCATTTGCTTTCACCTAAAATCCCAGCTTCTTGGGAGGCTGAGGCAGGAGGACTGCAAGTTCAAAGCCAGCCTCAGCAAGTTAGGGAGGCCCTGTCTAAAAATAAAAGGTAAAAAAGGCTGGGGATGTGGCTCAGTGATCAAGTGCCTCTGAGTTTAATCCCCAGCACCTCCCCCCCAAAAAAAAGAACAAAAACCAAAAAAACCTCAATCAAATGCCTCCCTGGGTCGATATAATTCCAACATAAATAACTGAGATTCTCACAGCTTGCTCCTTTCTCTGTGCAGATGATCAAAATTGTACTAACTCCATAGGAGAAAGCTACTGGCCATTTCCCAAAACAGCAAAAAGTTTAATTCAGGAAATACACCTTCTTGTCCGTGGCGAAATATAAGGGTTTGTCTCTGTTTTAAAGGAGACGTCCCAGAATACTGGGAAGCATTTGTGAAGTGCCCTCTCGTCTCCATCCAGGGGTCAGAGAGCCACAGATCTGGCCCCACAGGCTTTGGCCTTTGCAGTGGACACATGCAGTCGTGGGAGGGCAGAGGGGCCCAGGCAGTGCCAGGAGGGACAGACTGTCCTGTGCAGGGGGTCAGATTCACAGAGGAGGCTGCTTCACAGACATTTAAGGAAAAGCAAGGTTTTTTCCAAGTTTGGTGAGGGCGTTGTCTTAGACTGTTAGGCTCCTGTAAAAGATACTGCCCACTAGGTGGCCTAGACAACAGAAGTGTGCTGCTCACAGTCCCAGAGGCCGGAAGTCCGAGCCGGGCCGATCTGGTGTCCTGGAGCTGGTTTTCTGCTTCACAGGTGGTGCTTCTCACTACGTCTTCACCTGGTAAACAGGTGAGGTCTCTTCAACCCTTATAATAAGGGCACTGATCCCCATTCACAGAGCCCCCCCATGACTTAATGACCTTCCCAAGGCCCCGCCTCCTAACACCTTCACCTTGGATGACTGAATCGCAGTGGGGACACAAACATTCAGACGATAGCAGGTGCTTCAAGCAGGGGAGCAAGGCTGGGGATGGCCGGGCCTCATGACAGTACTGTGTGTGCCCAGAACCACCAGCAATTTGAGGAGAGACCAGCTTGTTGCAGGAGTGGGTGGTGAGCAGGCCTGTGAGCTGCGCCCCGTGGGCACTGGAAGCCGGGGAGGGATGGGAGGCTACAAAGCAAATGGAGTGTCATTTGTCCTGTTGTAGAGACTGTGAGTTGATTAGACGGTGGGGCGAGGGAGAAAGCCCAGGGGACACCCAGACTTCTTGCATACGAAGGGGTCTGAATTGAGTTACCACCAGCAAGAATGAGACCCCCGGGGGAGGAGGGGATTCTAGGTAGTAAGACAATGAATTCAACTTTGAAAGGTGGGGAAAAGTGAAATGTCTAGCTGAATGCGGGTTAGGGGTTTATCCCATCCACCTACCCACCCACCCACCACCCGTCATCCATCCCTCCTCCATCCATCCGTCAATCTACCTACCCATCCATATGTCTGTGTGTGTATGATCTATGATTTATATATCTACCCCTCCAAGTTCTCCGTTCACCTTTATCTGATGGTCCCATGCCTTGGTTGTCTTCCTCTGAATTAGTTATCTTGGGGGCTGTAAATCATGTTCTTTCCCTTTTTGTGCTTTTTAATGTCATTACTTCCCTCTTCTTCAGGGTTACCTGGTTGCTCTGAAATGTGGTATATATAAACAGGCAGGATACGTGTTCATTTCTTCTTTTGATTAAAATTCGAAGGTTTTGATGGGAATCTTAGGTAGAGTTTTCCCAGAAAAAAAAGTTAGAGGGCAAAAGATGGCTTTTCTTTTCTCATTAACAGTGATAGAGAAAAATAAAAAGGAAAAGAAATATAGCCTTGGTCTAAATGGCAGCCTTGTATGTGAAGAGTCTTCTCCAGACCCCTCCTCTCCCATCCGGGTGCATGCTGGGGTTTGTTATCTTGCAGTATTGTAGGTATTTCCTAATAGTCTACACAAGTTATTTGGCCAGTAAAAAATTAGAAGTTATAAGAATAGGGGCTGGAATGGAGCTCAGTGTTAGGGCTTTGCCGGGTGCGTGTGAGGCCTGGGTTCAATCCCTGGTACCACCCCACACGGTTATAAAAATAGACTGATGGCTGTAAAATCAGACACATCTAAACACATCACTCATCACTTACGATTCTGAACTACGTATGAATCCCTGGAAATGTGGCCGCAACACCCCCTGGACCAGCAGAGCAGCTCAGCATCGTGGGGGAGGAAGGAACGGGAGAGGACTCCAAAGGGTAAGCAGGCACTCCCTCATGTTGACCTTGTTCTATTCTGTGATACACCAGAGAAGAAGTGTATTCTAACAATCTGGGTCATTTTTAAGACTCTCCTAAGCATGAATAGAAGAGGAAGCAGGTTGCAAACACAGTCAGATTGGGCACTCAAGTTGGGAGGCACACCTGCACCTGGAGGCCACCGTACTGCGGTCCTTCCCCCGCTCCACCCTCCCTTCATCTGCACAGAAGCTCACTTCTGACCCCAGCAAAAAGCGCCTCCAGCATGTGGCTCCTTTAAGATTTCTTTTCTTTTTTTTAGCATTTAGTTATTTACTTTGCATTATCTATCTATCTATTTACTTATTGCAGTACTGGGATGGAAACCGTGGGTGCTTACAACAGCCAATGGACAATGAGTTCCTGTACATTGTGGCAGAGTTTTTGTTTTTGTTTTTAATCTCTGAGACTCTCAGGTCTTCGATAATAGCTACACCAGGAGTAGGGGTAAAAATACACAAATGTGTTCTCTCCTGAGCATTTTATTTTATTTTGGGGGGTACCAGGGATTGAACCCAGGGTACCCCACCACTGAACCACATCCCCAGCCCTATTTTGTATTTTATTTAGAGACAGGGTCTCACTGAGTTGCTTAGTGCCTTGCTTTTGCTGAGGCTGGCTGTGAACTCTTGATCCTCCTGCCTCAGGCTCCCAAGTCTGGGATCACAAGTGAGCGCCACTGTGCCTGGCTGAATATTTTCTTTTTGAAGTCTCAAATCCACATGTGGCCAGTCACTTTCTAGGTTATGATTCATGAACCAAGACCACAGTAAGAAGCCAGGAGATCCTGGTA